>NC_092745.1:38541164-39741164 GCF_047496795.1 Chiloscyllium punctatum | reverse complement strand
AGATCCTTCGAAACATTTTGAGAATGCAGCCCAGACCTTACCTTTTCGAATTGTGTTAAGAAAATGTAACCTGGATATTCCAGGATTGATACAACTGGCCAAACCACTCAGCTTGAAGGGAAAGAGAATTTATTTACACACAATCAAAAGGAAACAGAATTTAGAAAAGCTTAACTATTTGAAAACCCAACTGATAAGAAAATGTAACTTGACAAAGAGCTGTTCCAATTTGCTGCAACAGCCTTGGTGAAAAGGTAAATATAAACACAGAGGTTCTTACAGGAGAGGAATTTCAGACAGTGAGTCCACTGGAAAATGTTGAATTGGGGAACTTTTCTCACCAGCAGCTTTCTTTATCCAGGAGCTTCCAACCGACTGTTTGTCAAAAACAGCAATTGGAAGAACTGGCCATTCTCCTTTTATTGGACAAGTGTTTAATATAAAACCTAAAAGCCTTTTCCCTGATTATTGCCTTAGGCAGTGTCTGTTAGCCATGAGCAAAGTCCTGAACCCAGTCAAATTGGAACGTCTGCCTTGAACAACCCCTCTTGAAAAAAAATCCAAGGACAACTCAACCTTGTGAAATGAGTTGCATAGTCACACCACTATGAAAGCTGATTTAAAGGACCGATGCACTTCTTCCACCATTTCTTTGTTCCCCATTACTATTTCTGCCTTTTCCAGTGGTACAATTTCTATTGTTGACTCCCTCTTGCCTTTCATAAATCTAAAGAAAACCTCTTGCAATATTCTTTTATGTTACTAGCTCACTTACCCTTATGTTTTATTTACACACCCATCCTTACTTTTTTTTCGTTACTCTCTGCTGTTTTTAAAGGCTTCCCAATCCTCTGGCTTCCCAATAATCTCCACCACATTGCATGTTTTTTCTTTTGCTTTTATGTTGACCCTGACTTCCCTCATCAGCCATGGTTGCCTTGGCCTCCACTCAGTATCTTTCTTCTTCCTTGGGTTGAATTCCTGCTCTGCCTCCCAAATTATCCCCAGAAATTCCTGCCATTGCTGCTCCATTGTCTCCTATGCCCAGCTTCCCTTCTGATCAACTCTGGCCAGCTCCTCCCTCATGTCTTTGTAGTTACCTTAAGTCAATTGCATTACCGTTACAACTGACTCCAGATTCTCTGTCACAAACTGCAGGGTTAATTCTGAAATATTACGGTCAATGTCCCCAAGGGATTCCTTCACCCTAAGTTCCCTAATCAGGTCTGCTTCATTAGACATTACCCAATCCAGAATTGCCTGTTCCATAGTGAACTCTACCACAAGCTGCTCCAAAAACCATCTCGTAGACGTTCCATTAATTCCTTCCCTTGACATCCCCAAACAACTTACTTTTCCAATCTACCTACATATTGAAGCCCGTCATGACTATTGTATCCTTCTCTATTTCCTGATTTATTTTCTTCCTCATATCCTGACTACTGCTGGGGGCGGGGGGGGGGGGGGGGGGGAGGGGAAGCTGTGCAATGTTCTCATCATGCTCTTTCTTCCTTCCAACTCCCCAACTCTACCCACACAGATTGAATGCATTCCAACTCTAAATCCCTTCTTGTGATTGATCTTATTTCATTTCTTACCAATAAGGTAACCCCACCCACATCTGCCCATCAGCATGTCCTGTCAATCGGATGTGCATCCTTGAGTATTTCATTCCCAGCCCTCAACCTCTTAAAGCCACATCTCTGTGATACTCAAAACATCATACCTGCCAATTCCAATCTGCGCTACAAGCTCATTTACCACATTTCGGATACTCCCTGCATTCAGGTACAACACCCTCAGTCCTGCATTGACTATCCTCCTTTTCATAGTTGTCCCCTTATGCACTATGCCTAAAATTAATTTTCTGACCCTTTCCATAATCTATGTCCTATGAATTATTCTGGGAACTTTATTAACCTCTCCTGAGCCCTGAGTCACTTTAATGATTTTAAAGTCCTTGGGAACCTCAATTTGTGGCATCACTCTGTCTACCTTATTCCGAATGCTTCATGCGTTATCATACAAAGACTTTAAGTTATTTCTACTGTCAAGTTCCCCTGCACTTCTGTATTGCCTTGTTGCAATATGACATTCCCAAATTCTGATCCTTTCTTTTATTTTCTGGTAACAATCAAACCCATCACTAACCACGAATCGCACCTTCTCCTGTGCCTTTCATTTTCTCACGTTCTGTGCAAGTGAACCCATTTGCTTTCTCTTTGGGTTGACCTCAGGTCAATATTCATGTCTGAAACATCACTGAACATGCTCATAATCTCATTTACGATTGCGCGATATTGCTATGTACAAATTATGTTTCTGCATTCAACAGTGACCATTGTTCAGACAAGTCCCTCACTCTCTGTAAGTGTCTCTGTAAGTGACATACAAGTCTCTCTTTTGATGCACTGGGAGCCTTTCAGATATCAGAGATGCCATTCCATGGCTCTATTAGACAGACAGCAGGACTGTTTCCCCTGGTGTCCTGGTCAATATTGATTCCCTAATTAGCATCACTAAAAACCTGATCCTCGACTCATTGTCACCCAGCTCTCTGGGTTCTTGCTGAGCACAGTCTGGTGGAAAGAGCCACTACGACATCCAAAGGTGGAGACAGGTGCAACATAAATGCAAGTCTTTCTTTGAGGTTGTAGTCTCCTGAACCTGACCATTGCTCATTGGATGCACGCTTCCATCTTCCAGGGAACATGGGATCATTAAGAGCAATGACACTGTCTGATCCAGGACACTGAGATTCTTTGCAGCCTCACCTTTGACCTTACCCCAGTGCTGAGCTGGAAGATTTGAAACATAATCTAGAACCTTCTACATGGACACCCAACGTGACTTCTTCCTGAAGTGTGCTGATCCAACTCTGCTCCAGTGTTCTGAGATAAAGTTCTCCCGAGCTGTGAATGATCGGAGGTTTGTTAAAGAGGTGTCAAACTCGACCCCACATAGCAATTCTTGCTCCATAGCTCTGGAGGCTTTGGTGTTTCAAGTGAATATCCAAGTGTTTTTTCAATGTGATGAGGGTTTCTGACGCTCTCACCCTTTCAGCCTGATCCCACCAGCCACTGGGTGAAAACACTTCCTCCTCAACTCCCCTCTAACCCTGCCCCCAATTCATTTCAATCTCTCCCCATGGTTACTGCCCTCTGTGCTGATGGAAATCAGTCCTTCCCACCCACTCTATCCAGGCCCCTCATCATTTTACACACCACAATCAAATCTCCCGTCAGCCTCCTGTGTTCCAAAGAAACCAGTCCTAGCCAAACCAATCATTCCTCAAAGCTAATACTCCTCATTCCTGACAAAATCCTCCACTGTCCCCATCTCCAGGGGGATCACATCCTTCCTGCAATGTGGTGACCAGAACTGCACACAGTTCTCTCACTATGCTCTAACTGGGCTTCGTTTGAGGTCAGAAGTCACACGATACCAGGTTGTAGTCTTACAGGCTTATTTCAAATCACAAGCTTTCAGAGCACTGTTCCTTCAGCACTGAAGTCGCTTCACCTGAAGAAGGAGCAGCGTTTCAAGAGCTTGTGATTTTAACTAAACCTGTTGGACTGTAACCTGGTGTTATGTGACCCCTGAACATGTCCACCCCATTCGACACCAGAGCCTCCACATCATATCAATAGTTTCACATCTTTGCTGAGACTCTCCCTTTGGGATGCCACTCTTATTCTTTTGGGAAAAGATTCTGAATGATCTCTGTCTCTGTCTCATCCTTGGAGGCCTCCCACTGCCCTGTCACTGATCTCCCATCAAGTCGATGGTTTTTGTACTCTTTTATCAAATTAACACACAGTTTGGTAAAATGGGTTGTCCCCAAATGAAAACTTTCACACTTGCTCCATCGTTCTCCATTTCCATTCCTCCTCTCAATCTCACTGAGGTCTGATCACTGTCACTAAAATGCTCCCACACTGATAGCCCTTCCAGCTGCCCACATTCGTTCCTTAAATGATGGTCCAGGACTTCTCTTTCTGCTGCATCACCATCGCTTTCTCAGGTACAGTTAGGGATGGGCAGCAACTGGCTCTGTCAGTGCCGCACACGTCCCAAAAAGCATTTTTTTAAATGCCAGAGCTTTTGTCAGGTATGCCAGGTATTGGAGACAAATTTTCAAATGTTTTACCAGTTACTGTTCAGAGAGTTGATGTACCTTCAAAAGGGAGGGATTAAAATTGTTTCCCTTGTCTTTCAGGCCGTGATAACTCTCAGCCCAAGCTGACCCTGCTGCCCCCCTCCCCGGAGCAGGTCAATGCCAAGGGCACTGCCACCCTGGTGTGCCTTGCCAATCACTTCTATCCCGATGAGCTGGAGGTGCAGTGGAAGAAGGATGGTGCAGTCATTTCGGACGGGGTTCAGACCAGCAACTACCTGCGAGCTTCGGACAGCACCTACAGTGTCAGCAGCCTGCTGACCCTCTCTGGGTCTGACTGGGAGTCCAACGCTCGGTTCTCCTGTGCCCTCACCCATGTGACCCTCTCCTCTCCCCTCAGCAAGAGCATCAGGAGATCAGAATGTGTGTAGTGTGTTTGAGACAGTCCACAGAGGAGACACAACTTTAAATAGAACAGGGCTGAGCTGGCAGGACAAAGGTCATTGTCAGAACTGAATTTCAACTCTCTTCCTCCTCAGGACTGGCTTGGCGACACTTCTGAGCTTCAGGGGTTAAGGCAGGTCATTGGGATAGTGTAGAGAAAACGTTACTCTTTTTCTAGCTCCATGCTTTCCCTGACCTGGATGTGTTTGATGGGGACAGTGTTAACTTGCGATGTCAAGTAAAACCTCTCGAAGATGCTGAAGACTATCAGCTGTACAAAAACAATTTGAACCTCAGAAGTCTCTGCTTCAGTAAACCAGATCTCCTTCCTGCTCAGCCGCCAGTTCCAATTTAAGGTTTTGTCACTTTTTAAAGGGACAGGATTCTCATGTTATTGAGAAAATCTCCACAAGTGTTTTCCTCAAGCTCCAATGTGGCTATGAATTTGTGCAACTTCCTCTGTCTGGGCTGTTAATTGCAGTCTGTTTTCTGTCAATGTCAATCTGGAAAAGGGAATAAAGATGAAGAAGATTCAGTCTCTGTCTCGTGTGTGCTTTGGAAATGGCCAGAGCTGGGTCCTCAGGGAAAAGGTGTATGAAGTGAAAAGCCCCACACTCCCCACCCCCGCAGGTATGGAGCGGGAAGGAGAGAATAGAGGGGGCAATGGGGAACACAATAATCTGATGGGAATTCCCCTGAACACCAACACATCCTTTCAGCACAGCAAGATCCCGAGCCAAGCAGTTCAGTTCGCATTTTATTGATCAATTTGACCAGCAGGATCTTGCTACCCAGAATAACAATACCACAGGGTTTGCAAAGTAAACATTGCATGCAGCATATGATTTGTATTTGGAGAGAATGTTCAAAATCCACTGCGATATTCGCCTGAGGCAGGGATTGAACCCAGGTCCCTGGAACTATGAGGCAGTAGCGCTTACCAGTGAGACACCACGTTACCCACGATACTGATTTGATCCATGCCTGGTACAAAATATTCTGATGGCCATTCCCTCTTCACGCCAACCCATCCATCAGGGACAGCAAGATCCTGAGACAAGCAATTCAGATCAGGGCCACTTGGGACACTCTATTGATCAATATGATCAGCAGAATCTTGGAACTCAGAATAACAATTCCACAGGGTTTGGGTAATAAATATTCCATAAATTAGGCCCTGGGTTTTCTTTACTCTTCAAATGAGATGGAATTGCCCCGTGCGTCCCTGGAGTCAGATTGAGAATTTTCAGTCTGGGAGTCACCACTGGGGAGGACAGTCAATGATAAACTGGTTCCACTTTCTGCTAACATATTCTGTAGCCCCTGGACCATCTCAGTGACAACCATCCAGGGCTCTGGGTGGATCCCAGAGCAGTTCATTGTCCTGACTGTTGTATTCCTCAGTCCACACGTGGATGCAGCAATCACACTCCATGGTTCTCATATCAGTGGGAACCATGGAGCTGAAATCTTATGCAAACAGAATCTCACACAGCGGGGAGGCTGCTGGTGGCTCAGAAACCTCTTGGATTCAGTCCCAGATTCCACTGTGGCTCTTTCATTCAAACACAACATTAACACACTGACACCACATTCAGAGGGCAATCTTGAGATGGGGCAAGTTTGGTTCTTGATTCCAATGTGAGGAAATGGGGGCTGGGTGTGAAATGTCTAGTCTGAAACTGGTGGGGATACTTTACAATGAAGAACAGAAACTGATGTCAGGATAAAGACAGGCATTGATGCGAGTGAGGAATATCTCAGTGATCTGTCTCCAGAATCCACAGGCTACACACATCCTTCTGTTAGACCTTGAAGTCTGAGAAAGCAGCTCATCGACATCCAATATTTCTCCAACCTTCCCAGAAAAGGTGAAATATTCTCTGTCTGAGTGATTCCCTGGGACAGGGCATTTTAAAAAGGGCTGTGGGAAGGGACCCATTCACTCTCAATGACAAAGGCAATGGAAGGATGTGGAGCTGGCACTGCGAAATGTTAGGGCACAGAGGATGACACCAGAAGCAATTCAATGTTGTCACTCTCTCCTTTGGGAATAATTGGTTTTCCCTCACAATTTGCTCTCTTGTATTCGATCCACTTGTCTTTCTTGCTTTGCTTCTTTTGACTTGAGTCTGTAGGTAGTTCCATCAAAATCAAATCTCCTCACACTCATCCTGGCCCCTGAAGAGATTGATTAGAGAAGACTGGATTACAATAAGTGTCACAGGTATTTCATATCTTACCTCATTGAATCAAAGCATGGAGCCCATTAATCTTCAAAACAGATTCTAGCATTAAAGTCACATTTGTTGGTTGTAAAAGTAACGTATTTCTCAGGCTGAAAGAAGGAAGCTTCAGACTGAGAAATGAGCGATCTTAACCCAGATCCTGAGTATTGGCAAGTGAAACTAGATTGCATTGGGATATCTGGTCAGCATGGACGAGTTGGACCGAAGGTTCTGTCTCTGTGCTGCACATCTCGATGACTCTAATAGCACAACAGAACAAAGTGATATAAATTAGCACCAGTATAAATACAGGGCAGCCTATATGCTGTAGTTGACACTCAGTACAGCTGGCACAGAGGGGGATGCTGGGAAGTTTGGTTAATGTGGGAGTTCGGTGAACTGGGGGAAGGAGGTCTACCTTTTCCAAACTGGTTTGGAACTGTCACTTCAGCTGACGGGAGCCTGCACATGCACTTGGATTGAAAATAGCAAAATAATAAACAAGGGGACAGGAGTCTGTTGACCAGATCAGCTGGGAAGAGCTTTGTGTAAGGAACCATATAAATAGTACGCTTAGGAAACCTCCATTAGGGAAATTCAAGAAATGAAAAGCACTGAAACATTGATCCAGAGACTGAGGACAATTACTAGTTTAATGAAAGAATTGATTTCTTTCATTTGTAAGTGGGATCAGCATTTGTTCATTAAACTGAAATGATTCAGGGTAAATACATCTGCAGTGACTGTATAAAACTACAGCAACTCCCACTCATACCAGCGATCAATCGGGTAAAACTCCTCTGAAACACTTCCAATGGATTTATATTCTTTCTGCAATTAGGAGAGCAAAAGTTCATATAAACTTTGAGATGTTCAGTAAGAACTGAAACATCAAATTCTCACTTTCAGATCCTTAATCACGCCTGCTTACTTTTCATCAGCCTTGTTACTGTCCATCTCTCATTGTCATGTTCACAGTGGCGCGGAGCTACTTTCTTGAACTGCTGCAGTCTGTGTGCTGTAGGTAGACCCACAATGTGCGGAGGAAGGGAATTCCAAGATTCTGATCCTGTAACAATGTAGGAACAGCAATATATTTCCATGGCAGACTGCTGAATGGCTTGGAGGGGAACGTGCAAAGACCGGTGTTCCTGTGCATCTGCTACCATGTCCTTCTTGATGGAAGTGGTCATGGGTTTGGAAGGTGCTCTCTCAGGATCTTTGCTGAACTTCTGCAATGTATCTTGTAGATCATGCACACAACTGTTACTGAGGGTCAGTGTGGAGGCAATGGGCATATGTCGATGTGGTGCCAATCAAGCCGGCTGAAATTTGATTAAAAAGATTTAAATAAAACAAAATAACATAGAACAGTTTAAAATTAAATAAAATCATCAAAAACTGTGGTGTCGTTTTGATAAAACATGACTGAATCCAAAACATTATTCTATCCTCTCTCTAAAGCGGCTGTACCTGTTCCCTTTCTCCAGCATTGTGCACTATTTGTGATTTGCAGTATTTTACTCTTGTATCTGTTTTAATGCCATTGGGTATAAGAGAAGCATTGGTCAGCACACTGGGGAGATATTCCCTGAGATGGTCACAAAGTCCTTATATCTACATCGACCTGAGAGGGCAGTGGTTTAACCAATCATCCAGCAGATGGCATCTTTGCCTTTGCCAAACACAGGATAGTGCTCCAGTGTCTGGAGTGGGGCTTGAAACCTGTAGGTTCAGGTGACGGTGTTATCACTGAGGCCAACTATTCTTTCCTGGGATGTGGGTGTCACTGGCAAGACCATCATTTGTTCTCCATCCCCAACTGTCCTGAAACTGAGTGGCTTGCTCCGCCTTTCAAATGGCAGGTAAGGGTCAGCCACATTGCTGGAGTCCTGGCAGAGTCAGACATCTACAACAGGTCTACAAGAACAAGGCCCTTCGGCCCAACGAGCCAAAGCCAGTCGAACAACCACCTGACTATTCTAATTCCATGTTCCAGCACTTGGCTCATACCCCTGTATGCCTTGGCATCCCAGCTGCACACCAAAATATTTCAATGTTATGGGAGAGCTTCTGCTTCAACCATTCTTACAGAAAGCGAGTTACAAATTACCACCACCTTCTGCACGAAAGTGTGTTTCCTCATATTCCCTCTTCATCTTCTGCCATTTCCCTTAAGTCTATGCCCACGGTCATTGATCATGAAATAACTCCACATCATCAAGTCACCCTTTATTTACACATCAACCGCCCTTGACTGTAATGTTTCATATCGAGTTAGGCACCAGAGGCACATGGTCCCTAACACTCAACCTGTTTGATGTCAGTAAGTAATCTCCCTGTTATATCCTTGTTAAGATTTGAGCTTTTCTTGTGAAACTCGTTTGGGATTTTTTAATGCCACGGAATCTCCCACACACTCCCACCTCTCTTGATGCTCACCCTTGTCTGGCTAGTTTTCCCCATTTCCTTCCCTTCTTTCAGGTCATTCCATTTCAGTAAAGTCTGTGATATTTCCACAGAGGACGTGCACTCGAAACCGCTATCGAGAAGCTCCTATGAAGAAGCCCTTCAATAGAAGGAAGGCTGATATTTACAGGAAGCCTGGACTGTGCCCTTGTGTACCTTTTCCAAACATTTCCATGTGATCTGTCAGCCTCCTTCAACTCTTCCCATTTCCTCCAAATCCAGTGGGTACCCATGGGTCCCAGCTGTGTCTGCTTGTTGTCGGCTCCATCAAACAACACCTCACCAGTACATGCACAGACACCGTTCCCCAAATCTTCTGCCAGTACATCAGTGACTGCACCAGTGCTGCATCCTGCACCCAGGCTGAACTGGATCAGTTTATTGACTTTGCTAACAACTTCCAATCTGCCCTTAAATTCATGTAGTCTATCTTGGACAAATCCTTCTCCTTTCTTGACCGCCCCATTTCCATCTCCGGTGACAGTCGAGGAACAGACATTCACTGTAAACCCACAGGCTCACACAACTACCTGGACAACACCTTCTCCTAACCAGTATCCTGCCAGAACACCATCCCGTTTTCCCAATTCTTCCATCTCCGTCACATCTGCTCGAACGATGAGATGCTCCACTCCCAAGTGTCTCAGATGTCCACCTATTTTGAACAATGTACTTTTCCCACCTCTGCCATCCAGAAAGCCCTCCATCGCACCTCCTACATTTTCTGCTCTCCAAAACTAAACACCTCCCTCCAAAATGCAAGAAAGACAGGGTTCCCCCTTGTCTTCACCTTAGGCCCCACCAATCTCCGCAACCAACGTATCAGCCTCAAAAAATTCTGCCAACACCAGCTTGACGCCACCACCAAGAACATCTTACCCTCCCCACCTCTCTCTGCCTTCCACAAGGACTGTTCCCTTTGCCAATCCTTGGTTTTCACCACTCTTCACACCTACCCCCCTCCTCCCTCAACAAAACCCTGGTACCTTCCCCTGCAACCATAAAAGATGCAAAACCTTTCGACGCACCACCCCTGTCATTTCTGTCCAAGGCCCCAGTCCTTCCAGGTCAGACAGAGGTTCACCTGCCTCTCCTCCAACCAAGTTTATTATATCCGGTGCACCCGTTATGGTCTTCTCTGCATCGGTGAGACCAATCGTAAACTAAGCGCATGTTTTGCTGAGCATCTCAGCCAGGCTCACAAAGGCTGACCTGGCCTCCCAGTCACTGCCTATTTCAATTCCCCTTCCTATTCCCTCTCTGACATGACCATCCTCTGCCACATTCAGACTGCAAATTGGAGGAACAAATAATCATCTTTTGCCTGGGAAGTTTACAACCCAGAGGAATCAACATTGAATTCTCCACTTTCAAAAAGCCTCTCTTTCCCAACTTTCGACTCCCTTTCCCGTCCCCCTCCTACATTCTATTCCACTTACAGATCCTTCCTTCCAGCCACTAAATGGATTTATTCCTCCCATCAACCAACCACCTCAAACCCTCTACCGACCATCAATACCGTCCACTCCACCATTCCCCCCACCCGCCCAAACAACCGATCCCACCTTGATTTGCAGCTCCCCCGACCTGCAGTTCTGAAGAAAAGTTATACCCGAAATGTTGACTGCTCCACCTCCAGATTCTGCCTGACTTGCTGTGTTCTTCCAGCCTCCTGTAAGCCTCCATCCCAGACTGATAGCCATCTCGGACACTGGAAGGAAATATCCAGGGAGTAGGTGAACATGGTGCAAAAAGCCTTTCAGCTGAAGCTTCAGTGTTTGCCTTCAGTGTGGATTTTCAGTTACTGATTTGCTCCCCTGTTATGTGATAGGAAGAAAGAACACTTGTTGGTGCAGTGTTTTTTTTTAATCGTCCCAGGATATTTAAAGCTGCGTGCGCAGTGCAATCACCTTCACAAGACAAAATAATGAGGTCCCAAAAATCAGCAAACGAATGACAAGACAAATCTTTTTGGTGGCATTAATTGAATATTAAGCAGGATACCTGAGGAAATGTCTTCAGAATGGGATCTTGTCGAGCCCCCTGAGGTAGAGGGATTGGGATCTGGGTGGTGCTGGTGGGGCTTTAAATGAACATCCCATACATAACATTGTGCCAGAGTTCACTGCTGTCTCAACCTGGATTCTGTGCTCTTATTTCTGAGGTGGCTTTCAATCCAATGACCATTTGCCTCTGAAGCAGGAGTATTGCCCATGGAGTCACCGTCAGTAACAATGTAAACTGTGTGGCTCTGAAAACCTAAGTCTGTATTTCAGCTCAGAAGGATATCATCTCATTCATCAAATCTGTTTCTGCCCCTCTGCAGGCTGACCAGGCTGCCGGTGCCTTTCCAATACTCCCAGCTTTTCCCATGTGCCACAGTTCATTCTCCTGAGGAATAGTTTCCTCGGAGTCAAAGAGTGTGGCGCTGGAAAAGCACAGCAGGTCAGGCAGTTCTGCTCAGGCCGAGGACATGACCTTGTCCCTCTGTCAGATCCTCTTCAAGAAACTCATGGCTCACCACCGCCGTCTCCAGGACAGTTAGGGAAGGACAACTTTTTTTTATTTCAAAAATATACTTTATTCATAAAATCTGTGAAAATGGTGCCCTGTAGGTCTCTTTTATATCTTCCCCTCTCACCCTAAACTTATGCCCTCTAGTTCTGGACTCCCCAACCCCTGGGAAAAGACTTTGCCTATTTACCCGATCCATGCCCCTCATAATTTTGTGAACCACTATAAGGTTACCCCTCAGCCTCCGACGCTCCAGGGAAAACAGCCCCAGCCTGTTCAGCCTCTCCCTATAGCTCAACCCTCCAACCCTGGCAACATCCTTGTAAATCTTTTCTGAACCCTTTCAAATTTCACAACATCTTTCCGATAGGAAGGAGACCAGAATTGCACGCAATATTCCAACAGCGGCCAAACCAATGACCTGTACAGCCACAACATGACCTCCCAACTCCTGTACTCAATACTCTGACCAATAAAGGAAAGCATACCAAACGCCACCTTCACTATCCCATCTACCTGTGACTCCACTTTCAAGGAGCTATGAACTTGCACTCCAAGGTCTCTTTGTTCAGCAACACTCCCTAGGACCTTACCATTAAGTGTATAAGTCCTGCTAAGATTTGCTTTCCCAAAATGCAGCACCTCGCATTTATCTGAAGTAAACTCCATCTGCCACTTCTGAACCCATGGGCCCATCTGGTTCAGATCCTGATGGAATCTGAGGTAACCATCTTCGCTGTCCGCTACACCTCCAATTTTGGTGTCATCTGCAAACTTACTAACTGTAACTCAATACCTTGTACTTCAACTCTTGTACTCAGTACCCCGTCTGATGAAGGAAATCACGCTGTATGCCTTCTCGACCAGACAACTGCCCTGCATTGCCATCAATGATTTGATGGTCTGTACGTTTGGTCATGCCATACATATGTCCACATTTACAAACACAGATCAGAATATAACATTGCTATATACAGGTCTGTGCATTTCTCAATCTTATGCATATATTTGGCTGAGGCATCAGCAGAGCCCAAAAAACGTCCACATGGGCCCCCTGTTCTTCTTTAGGCAGGCCGGTCTTACACAGAGGTCTTTCCCCACCGCGCCTTGGCGGAAGCTGCCCCAAGCTTCAGCGCGTCCCTCAACACGTAGTCTTGGGCCTTGGAATGTGCCAGTCTGCAACACTCAGTCGGGGTCAACTCCTTCAGCTGGAAGATCAACAGGTTTCGGACCGCCCAGAGAGCATCCTTCACCGAGTTGATGATCCTCCAGGGGCAGTTAATGTTAGTCTCGGTGTGAGTCCCGGGGAAAAGGCCGTAGAGCACGGAGTCCCGCGTCATGGCGCTGCTCGGGACGAACCTCGAGAAACACCTCTGTATTCCTCACCAGACTTCCTCTGCATAGGGACATTCCAGAAGGAGGTGTGTGACAGTCTCGTCCCCACCGCAGCCACTTCGAGGGCAGCGTGCGGTGCAGCAGAGAGTCCGGGTGTGCATGAAGGATCTCACAGGCAGAGCCCTTCTCACCACCAGCCAAGCCACGTTTTGGTGCTTGTTGGAAAGTTCTGGCGATGAGGCATTCTGCCAAATGGCTTTGACAGTCTGCTCAGGGAACCACTCGACAGGATCCGCCCTCTCCTTTTCCCCAATGGTCTCAAGGACACTACGTGCTGACCACTTCCTGATGGACTTTGGTCAAAGGTGTTTTTCCTCATAAATTTCTCCATGAAGGACAGGTGATATGGAACGGTCCAAATACTCGGAGTTTTCCGAGGCAACAAGGCCAGGCCCATCCTTCGCAACACCGGAGACAGGTAGAACCTCAGTACGTAGTGACACTTGGTGTTTGCGTACCGGGGATCCACGCACAGCTTGATGCAGCCACACACAAAGTTGGCCATCAGGGTGAGGGTGGCATTGGGCGTGTTTTTTCCCCCATTGCACCGGTCTTTGTACATTGAGTCTCTTCGGACCCGGTCCATCTTTGATCTCCAAATGAATTGGAAGATGGCCCGGGTGACTGCGGCGGCACAGGTTCTGGGGATAGGCCAGACCTGTGCCACATATAGCAATACTGAGAGTACCTCACACCTGATGACCAGGTTTTTTCCCGCGATGGAGAGCGACCGTTGCCCCCGTCTGCCTAGTTTCTGTCTCCTCTTCCTGATCCGCTCCTCCCAGGTCTTGGCGCACGCCCCAGCCCCCCCGAACCAAATACCCAGCACCTTGAGGTGGTCAGTCCTGACGGTGAAGGGGATAGAGGATTCGTCAGCCCAGTTCCCGAAGAGCATGGCCTCGCTCTTGCCTCGGTTTACCTTGGCCCCCGAGGCCCGTTCGAACTGGTCACAGATGCACACGAGTCTGTGCACGGACAGCGGATCCGAGCAGAAAACAGCGACGTCATCCATGTACAGGGAGGCCTTAACCTGCAGGACCCTGCTGCCAGGAATAGTCACCCCTCTCAGGCTCGCATCCTTCCTGATGGATTCGGCAAATGTCTCTATGCAACACACAAACAAGGCAGGAGAGAGAGGGCAGCCCTGCCTGACTCCAGATCTGACTGGGAAGCTATCTGATTCCCACCCATTGATTGAGACTGCACTGACAATGTTGGTGTAGAGCAGTCTGATCCAATTTCTGATTCCCTCCCCAAAGCCCATTTTGGAGAGGACATCCCTCATATATCTATGCGATATTCTGTCAAAGGCTTTTTCCTGGTCCAGTCTGATGAGGCAGGTGTCCACCCCCCCTGGCCTGCACGTAGGCGATCGTATCCCTGAGGAGTGCAAGACTCTCAGAGATCTTCCTGCCCGGTGCAGCACAGGTTTGGTCCGGGTGGATCACCGATCCCAGAGCAGACCTGACCCGGTTGGCGATGACCTTTGACAAGATTTTGTAGTCTGCATTTAACAGTGAGATCGGTCTCCAATTTCTAATTTCCTCCCTCTCCCCCTTCCGCTTGTAGACGAGGGTGATGATGCCTTTCCTCATGGATTCACTCATGGTACCTGCCCGGAGCATACTGACATACACCTCCAGCAGGTCCTGGCCGATCAAGTCCCACAGAGCGGAATAGAGCTTGAACGGTAAGCAGTCGATTCCGGGAGTTTTATTCTTTTCGAAGGACTCGAGGGCCTTGGTCAGTTCATCCAGGGAAAGCGGCTGGTCCAGCCTCTCTCGTGTTCCGTCATCTAGGACCTCCGTGATAGAGGACAGGAACGACTGGGAGGCCGCGCTGTCGGTTGGCTTCGAGTCTTAGAGGCTGGCGTAGAAGGATTTGCTGATCCTCATGATGTCAGCCTGAGATGACGTTACCGAGCCATCTTCTTCCTTCTGGCTGCTGAGCACGGAGCTCTCTTTGTGCAACTTCTGGAAGAAGAAACGTGAGCACGTCTCGTCCTGCTCCACCGAGCGGACCCTGGACCGGAAGATTATCCTGGAGGCCTCCGAGGCAAAGAGCGAAGCTTGCGGGCCCTACACCCTCTTGAGGTCCTCCGTGACATCGACCCCCATCGTCTGCAGCAGGAGCAGGTTCTGCATACTTTCCTGGAGCTGGGACAGTTTTACCCGCCTTTCTCTCGCCTCCTGAACACCTTTGAGGAAAAGAACCTCTTGATGTTCCCTTTTACTGTTTCCCACCAGTCTGCTGGAGACTCAAAGAGGGGTTTCACGGTTCTCCAACCTGCGTAATCCCTCTTGAGCTCCTCAATGTTTCCCAGGGTCAACAGCTTAGTGTTCAGTTTCCACGTTCCCTGACCAGCCCGCTGTTCGTCCTGTAGGTGACAGTCGGCCAGCAGGAGGCAGTATTCAGAGAAGAACACCGGTTTGATGTCGGTGGATCTGACCAAGAGCGTTCGGGACGCAAACAGGTAATCTATCCTTGAGCGGATAGACCCGTCTGCCCGTGACCAGGTGTATCTACACTGCGCTCCATCTGCAGGGGTGCTGAAGACGTCGTCCAGCTTGGCGTCTTTGACCGTTTCCATCAGGGCTCTGGACGTAGCGTCCAGTTTACTGTCCCCCCCGCCGGATCGTCCATCTGCATCAATGATACAGTTGAAGTCTCCGGCCAGAATGACCGGCCTGGACGCATCCAGCAACAGTGGAAGCTGTTGCAGGACGGCCAACCGTTCACTCTTACCCACTGGGTCGTACACGTTGATTAGTCTCACGGGAGCGAGGGAGTACCACACTGTCAGAGTGTCAGCACTGAGGGAGTGCTGCACTGTCAGAGTGTCAGCACTGAGGGATTGGTGCAATGTCTGATGGTTTGTACTTCGGGACTGTCACACTGTCAGAGGGTCAGTACTGAGAGAGTGCTGCACTGTCAGAGGGGTCAGTACTGAGAGAGTGCTGCACTGTCAGAGTATCAGTACTGAGGGAGTGTCACACTGTTAGAGGGTCAGTACTGAGGGAGTGCCACACTGTCAGAGTGTCAGTACTGAGGGAGTGTCACACTGTCAGAGGGTCAGTTCTGAGGGAGTGCTGCAATGTCAAAGGATCAGTACTGAGGGAGGGCTGCACAGTCAGTGTGTCAATACTTAGGGAGTGCTGCACTGTCAGAGGGTCAGTGCTGAGGGAGTGCTGCACTGTCGGAGTTTCAGTAATGAGGGAGTGCTGCAATGTCAGAGGGTCACTACTGAGGGTGTGTCACACTGTCAGACCATCAGTACTCAGGGAGTGTCACACTGTCAGAGGGTCAGTACTGAGGGTCTGCCACACTGTCAGAGGATCAGTAGTGAGGGAGTGCTGCACTGTCAGCCCATCAGTACTGAGGGAGTGTCACACTGCCTGAGGGTCATTACTGAGGGAGTGCTGCACTGTCAGAGGGTCAGTACTAAGGGAGTGCCACACTGTCAGAGGGTCAGTACTGAGAGTGTGTCACACTTTCAGAGGGTCAGTACTGAGGGAGTGCTGCAAAGTCAGAGGATCAGTACTGAGGGAGTGCTGCACTGTCAGAGGGTCAGCACTGTGGGAGTGCCACACTGTCAGAGGGTCAGTACTGAGGGAGTGTAGCACTCTCAGAGAGTCAGTACTGAGGGAGGGCCACACTGTCAGACCATCAGTACTGAGGGAGTGTCACACTGCCAGAGGGTCAGTACTGAGGGAGTGCTGCACTGTCAGATGGTCAGTACGGAGGGAGTGTCATACTGTCAGAGGTTCTGTACTGAGGGAGTGCTGCAATGTCAGAGGATCAGTACTGAGGTAGTGCTGCACAGTCAGAGTGTCAATACTGAGGGAGTGCTGCACTGTCAGAGGGTCAGTACTGAGAGAGTGTCACACTGTCAGACCATCAGTACTAAGGCTGTGCCACACTCTCAGAGGGGTCAGAACTGAGGGAGTGTCACACTGTCAGAGGGTCAGTACTGAGGGAGTGCCCCACTGTCAGACCATCAGTACTGAGGGAGTGTCACACAGCCAGAGGGTCTGTACTGAGGTTCTGCTACACTGTCAGAGGGTCAGTACTGAGGGAGTGCCACACTGTCAGACCATCAGTTCTGAGGGAGTGTCATACTTCAGAGGGGCAGTACTGAGAGTCTGCTACACTGTCAAAGGGTCAGTACTGAGGGACTGCTGCACTGTCTGATGGTTTGTACTTCGGGACTGTCACACTGTCAGAGGGTCAGTACTGAGGGAGTGCCACACTGTCAGAGGGTCAGTACTGAGAGAGTGCTGCACTTTCAGAGGGGTCAGTACTGAGAGAGTGCTGCACTGTCAGAGTATCAGTACTGAGGGAGTGTCACACTGTTAGAGGGTCAGTACTGAGGGAGTGCCACACTGTCAGAGTGTCAGTACTGAGGGAGTGTCACACTGTCAGAGGGTCAGTTCTGAGGGAGTGCTGCAATGTCAAAGGATCAGTACTGAGGGAGGGCTGCACAGTCAGTGTGTCAATACTGAGGGAGTGCTACACTGTCAGAGGGTCAGTGCTGAGGGAGTGCTGCACTGTCAGAGTTTCAGTAATGAGGGAGTGCTGCAATGTCAGAGGGTCACTACTGAGGGTGTGTCACACTGTCAGACCATCAGTACTCAGGGAGTGTGACACTGTCAGAGGGTCAGTACTGAGGGTCTGCCACACTGTCAGAGGATCAGTAGTGAGGGAGTGCTGCACTGTCAGCCCATCCGTACTGAGGGAGTGTCACACTGCCAGAGGGTCATTACTGAGGTAGTGCTGCACTGTCAGAGGGTCAGTACTAAGGGAGTGCCACACTGTCAGAGGGTCAGTACTGAGAGTGTGTCACACTTTCAGAGGGTCAGTACTGAGGGAGTGCTGCAAAGTCAGAGAATCAGTACTGAGGGAGTGCTGCACTGTCAGAGGGTCAGCACTGTGGGAGTGCCACACTGTCAGAGGGTCAGTACTGAGGGAGTGTAGCACTCTCAGAGAGTCAGTACTGAGGGAGTGCCACACTGTCAGACCATCATTACTGAGGGAGTGTCACACTGCCAGAGGGTCAGTACTGAGGGAGTGCTGCACTGTCAGATAGTCAGTACTGAGGGAGTGTCACACTGTCAGAGGGTCTGCACTGAGGGTGTGCTGCAATGTCAGAGGATCAGTACTGAGGTAGTGCTGCACAGTCAGAGTGTCAATACTGAGGGAGTGCTGCACTGTCAGAGGGACAGTACTGAGAGTGTGTCACACTGTCAGACCATCAGTACTAGGGCTGTGCCACACTCTCAGAGGGGTCAGAACTGAGGGAGTGTCACACTGTCAGAGGGTCAGTACTGAGGGAGTGCCACACTGTCAGACCATCAGTACTGAGGGAGTGTCACACAGCCAGAGGGTCTGTACTGAGGTTCTGCTACACTGTCAGAGGGTCAGTACTGAGGGAGTGCCACACTGTCAGACCATCAGTTCTGAGGGAGTGTCATACTGTCAGAGGGTCAGTACTGAGGGTCTGCTACACTGTCAGAGGGTCAGTACTGAGGGACTGCTGCACTCTCTGATGGTCAGTACTGAGGGAGTGTCACACTGTCAGAGGGTCATTTCTGAGGGAGTGCTGCACAGTCAGAGTGTTTTTACTGAGGGAGTGCTACACTGCCAGAGGGTCAGTACTGAGGGAGCGCTGTACTGTCAGAGGGTCAGCACTGAGGGAGTGACACACTGTCAGACCATCAGTACTGAAGGAGTGTCACACTGTCAGAGGGTCAGTACTGAGGGAGTGTCACACTGTCAGACCATCAGTACTAAGGCTGTGCCACACTCTCAGAGGGGTCAGAACTGAGGGAGTGTCACACTGTCAGAGGGTCAGTACTGAGGGAGTGCCACACTGTCAGACCATCAGTACTGAGGGAGTGTCACACAGTCAGAGGGTCTGTACTGAGGTTCTGCTACACTGTCAGAGGGTCAGTACTGAGGGAGTGCTGCACTCTCAGAGTTTCAGTACTGACGGAGTGCTGTACTGTCAGATGGTCAGTACTGAGGGAGCGTCACACTGTCACAGGATCAGTACTGTGGGAGTGTCACACTGTCAGAGGGACAGTACTGAGGGAGTGCTGCAATGACAGAGGATCAGTACTGAGTGTGTGTCACACTGTCAGAGTGTCAGTACTGAGGGAGTGTCACACTCTCAGAGGGGTCAGAACTGAGGGAGTGTCACACTGTCAGAGGGTCAATACTGAGGGAGTGCCACACTATCAGACCATCAGTACTGAGGGAGTGTCACACAGCCAGAGGGTCTGTACTGAGGTTCTGCTACACTGTCGGAGGGTCAGTACTGAGGGAGTGCTGCACTGTCAGAGGGTCAGTACTGAGGGTGTGCTGCACTGTCAGATGGTCAGTACTGAGGGAGCGTCACACTGTCAGAGGGTCAGTACTGAGGGATTGCTGCAATGTCAGAGGATCAGTACTGAGGTAGTGCTGCACAGTCAGAGTGTCAATTCTGAGGGAGTGCTGCACTCTCAGAGTTTCAGTACTGACGGAGTGCTGTACTGTCAGATGGTCAGTACTGAGGGAGCGTCACACTGTCACAGGATCAGTACTGTGGGAGTGTCACACTGTCAGAGGAACAGTACTGAGGGAGTGCTGCAATGTCAGAGGATCAGTACTGAGTGTGTGTCACACTGTCAGAGTGTCAGTTCTGAGGGAGTGCCACACTGTCAGACCATCAGTACGTAGGGAGTGTCATACTGTCAGAGGGTCAGTCCTGAGGGTCTGCGACACTGCCAAAGGTGCAGTACTGAGGGAGTGCTGCACTGTCGGAGTCTCGGAATTGAATGAATTCTACACTGTCAGAGTGTCAATACGGAGGGAGTGCTGCACTGTCAGATGGTCATATTGAGGGAGTGCTTCACTTACAGCGGGTCAGTACTGAGGGAGTGTAGCACTCTCAGAGAGTCAGTACTGAGGGAGTGCCACACTGTCAGACCATCAGTACTGAGGGAGTGTCACACTGTCAAAGGGTCAGTACTGAGGGAGTGCCACACTGTCAGACCATCAGTACTGAGGAAGTGTCACACTGCCAGAGGGTCTGTACTGAGGTTCTGCTACACTGTCAGAGGATCAGTACTGAGGGAGTGCTACACTGTCAGAGGGTCAGTATTGAGGGAGTGCTGCACTGTCAGAGTTTCAGTACTGACAGAGTGCTGTACTGTCAGATGGTCAGTACTGAGGGATCGTCACACTGTCAGAGGGTCAGTATTGAGGGAGCTTCACACTGTCAGACCATCAGTTCTGAGGGAGTGTCACACTGCCAGAGGGTCAGTACAGAGGGAGTGCTGCAATTTCAGAGGATCAGTCCTGAGGGAGTGCTGCACCGTCAGAGTGTCAATACTGAGGGAGTGCTGCACTGTCAGAGGGTCAGTACTGAGAGTGTGTCACACTGTCAGAGTGTCAGTTCTGAGGGAGTGCCACACTGTCAGACCATCAGTTCTGAGGGAGTGTCATACTGTCAGAGGGTCAGTACTGAGGGTCTGCTACACTGCCAAAGGTGCAGTACTGAGGGACTGCTGCACTGTCTGAGGATCTGTACTGAGGTAGTGCTGCACTGTCAGAGTTTCAGTACTGACGGAGTGCTGCATTGTCGGAGTGTCATCACTGAATGAATGCTGCACTTTCAGAGAGTCAGTACTGAGGGAGTGTCACACTGTCAGACGGTCCGTACTGAGAGTGTGTCACACTGTCAGAGTGTCAGTACTGAGGGAGTGCCACACTGTCAGACCATCAGTAGTGAGGGAGTGTCACACTGTCAGAGGGTCAGTACTGAGGGTCTGCTACACTGTTAGAGGGTCAGTACTGAGGGAGTGCTGCACTGTTAGAGGGTCAGTACTGAGGGAGTGCTGCACTGTTTGATGGTCAGTACTGAGGGAGTATCACACTGTCAGAGGGTCAGTACTGAGGGAGTGCTGCACAGTCAGAGTGTTAATACTGAGGGAGTGCTACACTGCCAGAGGGTCAGTACTGAGGGATCGCTGTACTGTCAGAGGGTCAGCACTGAGGGAGTGCCACACTGTCAGACCATCAGTACTGAGGGAGTGTCACACTGCCAGAGGGTCAGTCCTGAGTGAGTGCTGCACTGTCAGAGGTTCAGTACTGAGGCTGTGCCACACTGTCGGAGTGTCCGTACTGATGGAGTGCTGCACTGTCATATGGTCTGTACTGAGGGAGTGCCACACTATCAGAGGATCAGTACTGAGGGAGTGCTGCACAGTAAGAGTGTCAGTACTGAGGGAGTGTCACACTGTCAGAGGGTCAGTACTGAGGGTCTGCTACACTGTTAGAGGGTCAGTACTGAGGGAGTGCTGCACTGTTAGAGGGTCAGTACTGAGGGAGTGCTGCACTGTTTGATGGTCAGTACTGAGGGAGTATCACACTGTCAGAGGGTCAGTACTGAGGGAGTGCTGCACAGTCAGAGTGTTAATACTGAGGGAGTGCTACACTGCCAGAGGGTCAGTACTGAGGGAGCGCTGTACTGTCAGAGGGTCAGCACTGAGGGAGTGCCACACTGTCAGACCATCAGTACTGAGGGAGTGTCACACTGCCAGAGGGTCAGTCCTGAGGGAGTGCTGCACTGTCAGAGGGTCAGTACTGAGGCTGTGCCACACTGTCGGAGTGTCCGTACTGATGGAGTGCTGCACTGTCATATGGTCTGTACTGAGGGAGTGCCACACTATCAGAGGATCAGTACTGAGGGAGTGCTGCACAGTAAGAGTGTCAATACTGAGGGAGTGTCACACTGCCAGAGGGTCAGTACTGAGGGTCTGCTTCACTGCCAAAGGTGCAGTACTGAGGGAGTGCTGCACTATCAGAGGGTCAATACTGAGGGAGTGCTGCACTGTCAGATGGTCAGTACTGAGGGAGTGTCACACTGTCAGATGGTCAGTACTGATGGAGCGTCACACTGCCAGAGGGTCAGTACTGAGGGTCTGCTACACTGCCAAAGGTGCAGTACTGAGGGAGTGCTGCACTATCAGAGGGTCAGTACTGAGGGAGTGCTGCACTGTCAGATGGTCAGTACTGAGGGAGTGTCACACTGTTAGATGGTCAGTACTGATGGAGCGTCACACTGTCACAGGGTCAGTACTGTGGGAGTGTCACACTGTCAGAGGGACAGTACTGAGGGAGTGTTGCAATGTCAGAGGGTCAGTACTGTGTGTGTGTCACACTGTCAGAGTGTCGGTTCTGAGGGAGAGCCACACTGTCAGACCATCAGTACGTAGGGAGTGTCATACTGTCAGAGGGTCAGTCCTGAGGGTCTGCGACACTGCCAAAGTTGCAGTACTGAGGGAGTGCTGCACTGTCGGAGTGTCGGCACTGAATGAATTCTGCACTGTCAGAGGGGTCAGTACTGAGGGAGTGCTGCACTGTCAGAGTGTCAATACGGATGGAGTGCTGCACTGTCAGATGGTCATATTGAGGGAGTGCTTCACTTACAGAGGGTCAGTACTGAGGGAGTGCTTCACTGTCACAGTGTCAGTACTGGGAGTGCTGCTCTTTCAGAGGGTCAGTACGGAGGGAGTGTCACACTGTCAGAGGGTCAGTACTGAGCTAGTGTAGCACTCTCAGAGAGTCAGTACTGAGGGAGTGCAACACTGTCAGACCATCAGTACTGAAGGAGTGTCACACTGTCAGAGGGTCAGTACTGAGGGAGTGTCACACTGTCAGAGGGTCAGTACTGAGGGAGTGTCACACTCTCAGAGGGGTCAGAACTGAGGGAGTGTCACACTGTCAGAGGGTCAATACTGAGGGAGTGCCACACTATCAGACCATCAGTACTGAGGGAGTGTCACACAGCCAGAGGGTCTGTACTGAGGTTCTGCTACACTGTCAGAGGGTCAGTACTGAGGGAGTGCTGCACTGTCAGAGGGTCAGTACTGAGGGTGTGCTGCACTGTCAGATGGTCAGTACTGAGGGAGCGTCACACTGTCAGAGGGTCAGTACTGAGGGATTGCTGCAATGTCAGAGGATCAGTACTGAGGTAGTGCTGCACAGTCAGAGTGTCAATTCTGAGGGAGTGCTGCACTCTCAGAGTTTCAGTACTGACGGAGTGCTGTACTGTCAGATGGTCAGTACTGAGGGAGCGTCACACTGTCACAGGATCAGTACTGTGGGAGTGTCACACTGTCAGAGGAACAGTACTGAGGGAGTGCTGCAATGTCAGAGGATCAGTACTGAGTGTGTGTCACACTGTCAGAGTGTCAGTTCTGAGGGAGTGCCACACTGTCAGACCATCAGTACGTAGGGAGTGTCATACTGTCAGAGGGTCAGTCCTGAGGGTCTGCGACACTGCCAAAGGTGCAGTACTGAGGGAGTGCTGCACTGTCGGAGTCTTGGCACTGAATGAATTCTGCACTGTCAGAGGGATCAGTACTGAGGGAGGGCTGCACTGTCAGTGTGTCAATACGGAGGGAGTGCTGCACTGTCAGATGGTCATATTGAGGTAGTGCTTCACTTACAGCGGGTCAGTACTGAGGGAGTGTAGCACTCTCAGACAGTCAGTAATAAGGGAGTGCCACACTGTCAGACCATCAGTACTGAGGGAGTGTCACACTGTCAAAGGGTCAGTACTGAGGGAGTGCCACACTGTCAGACCATCAGTACTGAGGGAGTGTCACACTGCTAGAGGGTCTGTACTGAGGTTCTGCTACACTGTCAGAGGGTCAGTACTGAGGGAGTTCTACACTGTCAGAGGGTCAGTACTGAGGGATTGCTGCAATGTCAGAGGATCAGTACTGAGGTAGTGCTGCAATGTCAGTGGATCAGTACTGAGGTAGTGCTGCACAGTCAGAGTGTCAATTCTGAGGGAGTGCTGCACTGTCAGAGTTTCAGTACTGAGGGAGTGTCACACTGCCACAGGGTCTGTACAGATGTTCTGCTACACTGTCAGAGGGTCAGTACTGAGGGAGTGCTACACTGTCAGAGGGTCAGTACTGAGGGATTGCTGCAATGTCAGAGATTCAGTTCTGAGAGAGTGCTGTACTGTCAGATGGTCAGTACTGAGGGATCGTCACACTGTCAGAGGATCAGTACTGAGGAAGCTTCACACTGTCAGACCATCAGTTCTGAGGGAGTGTCACACTGCCAGAGGGTCAGTACTGAGGGAGTGCTGCACTGTCAGATGGTCAGTACTGAGGGAGTGCTGCAATGTCAGAGGATCAGTACTGAGGTAGTGCTGCACCGTCAGAGCGTCAATACTGAGGGAGTGCTGCACTGTCAGAGGGTCAGTACTAAGAGTGTGTCACACTGTCAGAGTGTCAGTTCTGAGGGAGTGCCACACTGTCAGACCATCAGTTCTGAGCGAGTGTCATACTGTCAGAGGGTCAGTACTGAGGGTCTGCTACACTGCCAAAGGTGCAGTACTGAGGGACTGCTGCACTGTCTGAGGAACTGTACTGAGGTAGTGCTGCACTGTCAGAGTTTCAGTACTGAGGGAGTGCTGCACTGTTACATTGTCAGTACTGGGAGTGCTGCACTTTCAGAGAGTCAGTATTGAGGGAGTGTCACACTGTCAGAGGGTCAGTACTGAGGGTCTGCTACACTGTTAGAGGGTCAGTACTGAGGGAGTGCTGCACTGTGTGATGGTCAGTACTGAGGAAGTGTTACACTGTCAGAGGGTCAGTACTGAGGGAGTGCTGCACAGTCAGAGTGTTAATACTGAGGGAGTGCTACACTGCCAGAGGGTCAGTACTGAGGGAGCGCTGTACTGTCAGAGGGTCAGCACTGAGGGAGTGCCACACTGTCAGACCATCAGTACTGAGGGAGTGTCATTCTGCCAGAGGGTCAGTCCTGAGGGAGTGCTGCACTGTCAGAGGGTCAGTACTGAGGCTGTGCCACACTGTCGGAGTGTCCGTACTGATGGAGTGCTGCACTGTCATATGGTCTGTACTGAGGGAGTGCCACACTATCAGAGGGTCAGTACTGAGGGAGTACTGCACCGTCAGAGTGTCAATACTGAGGGAGTGTCACACTGTCAGAGGGTCAGTACTGAGGCTGTGCCACACTGTCGGAGTGTCCGTACTGATGGAGTGCTGCACTGTCATATGGTCTGTACTTAGGGAGTGCCACACTATCAGAGGATCAGTAGTGAGGGAGTGCTGCACAGTCACAGTGTCAATACTGAGGAAGTGCTGCACTGCCAGAGGGACAGTACTGAGGGAGTGCTGCACTGTCAGATGGTCAGCACTGAGGGAGTGTCACACTGTTAGATGGTCAGTACTGATGGAGCGTCACACTGTCACAGGGTCAGTACTGTGGGAGTGTCACACTGTCAGAGGGACAGTACTGAGGGAGTGTTGCAATGTCAGAGGGTCAGTACTGTGTGTGTGTCACACTGTCAGAGTGTCGGTTCTGAGGGAGAGCCACACTGTCAGACCATCAGTACGTAGGGAGTGTCATACTCTCAGAGGGTCAGTCCTGAGGGTCTGCGACACTGCCAAAGGTGCAGTACTGAGGGAGTGCTGCAGTGTCGGAGTGTCGGCACTGAATGAATTCTGCACTGTCAGAGGGGTCAGTACTGAGGGAGTGCTGCACTGTCAGAGTGTCAATACGGATGGAGTGCTGCACTTTCAGATGGTCACATTGAGGGAGTGCTTCACTTACAGCGGGTCAGTACTGAGGGAGTGCTTCACTGTCACAGTGTCAGTACTGGGAGTACTGCTCTTTCAGAGGGTCAGTACGGAGGGAGTGTCACACTGTCAGAGGGTCAGTACTGAGGGAGTGTAGCACTCTCAGAGAGTCAGTACTGAGGGAGTGCAACACTGTCAGACCATCAGTACTGAAGGAGTGTCACACTGTCAGAGGGTCAGTACTGAGGGAGTGTCACACTGTCAGAGGGTCAGTACTGAGGGAGTGTCACACTCTCAGAGGGGTCAGAACTGAGGGAGTGTCACACTGTCAGAGGGTCAGTACTGAGGGAGTGCCACACTGTCAGACCATCAGTACTGAGGGAGTGTCACACAGCCAGAGGGTCTGTACTGAGGTTCTGCTACACTGTCAGAGGGTCAGTACTGAGGCTGTGCCCCACTGTCGGAGTGTCCGTACTGAGGGAGTGCTGCACTGTCAGATGGTCAGCACTGAGGGAGTGCCACACTGTCAGACCATCAGAACTGAGGGAGTGTCACACTGCCAGAGGGTCAGTACTGAGGGTTGCTACACTGCCAAAGGTGCAGTCCTGAGGGAGTGCTGCACTATCAGAGGGTCAGTACTGAGGGAGTGCTGCACTGTCAGATGGTCAGTACTGAGGGAGCGTCACACTGTCAGATGGTCAGTACTGATGGAGCGTCACACTGTCACAGGGTCAGTACTGAGGGTCTGCTACACTGTTAGAGGGTCAGTACTGAGGGAGTGCTGCACTGTTAGAGGGTCAGTACTGAGGGAGTGCTGCACTGTTTGATGGTCAGTACTGAGGGAGTATCACACTGTCAGAGGGTCAGTACTGAGGGAGTGCTGCACAGTCAGAGTGTTAATACTGAGGGAGTGCTACACTGCCAGAGGGAGAGTACTGAGGGAGCGCTGTACTGTCAGAGGGTCAGCACTGAGGGAGTGCCACACTGTCAGACCATCAGTACTGAGGGAGTGTCACACTGCCAGAGGGTCAGTCCTGAGGGAGTGCTGCACTGTCAGAGGGTCAGTACTGAGGCTGTGCCACACTGTCGGAGTGTCCGTACTGATGGAGTGCTGCACTGTCATATGGTCTGTACTGAGGGAGTGCCACACTATCAGAGGATCAGTACTGAGGGAGTGCTGCACAGTAAGAGTGTCAATACTGAGGGAGTGTCACACTGCCAGAGGGTCAGTACTGAGGGTCTGCTACACTGCCAAAGGTGCAGTACTGAGGGAGTGCTGCACTATCAGAGGGTCAGTACTGAGGGAGTGCTGCACTGTCAGATGTTCAGTACTGAGGGAGTGTCACACTGTCAGATGGTCAGTACTGATGGAGTGTCACACTGCCAGAGGGTCAGTACTGAGGGTCAGCTACACTGCCAAAGGTTCAGTACTGAGGGTGTGCTGCACTGTCAGATGGTCAGTACAGAGGGAGTGTCACACTGTTAGATGGTCAGTACTGATGGAGCGTCACACTGTCACAGGGTCAGTACTGTGGGAGTGTCACACTGTCAGAGGGACAGTACTGAGGGAGTGTTGCAATGTCAGAGGGTCAGTACTGTGTGTGTGTCACACTGTCAGAGTGTCGGTTCTGAGGGAGAGCCACACTGTCAGACCATCAGTACGTAGGGAGTGTCATACTCTCAGAGGGTCAGTCCTGAGGGTCTGCGACACTGCCAAAGGTGCAGTACTGAGGGAGTGCTGCACTGTCGGAGTGTCGGCACTGAATGAATTCTGCACTGTCAGAGGGGTCAGTACTGAGGGAGTGCTGCACTGTCAGAGTGTCAATACGGATGGAGTGCTGCACTGTCAGATGGTCACATTGAGGGAGTGCTTCACTTACAGCGGGTAAGTACTGAGGGAGTGCTTCACTGTCACAGTGTCAGTACTGGGAGTACTGCTCTTTCAGAGGGTCAGTACGGAGGGAGTGTCACACTGTCAGAGGGTCAGTACTGAGGGAGTGTAGCACTCTCAGAGAGTCAGTACTGAGGGAGTGCAACACTGTCAGACCATCAGTACTGAAGGAGTGTCACACTGTCAGAGGGTCAGTACTGAGGGAGTGTCACACTGTCAGAGGGTCAGTACTGAGGGAGTGTCACACTCTCAGAGGGGTCAGAACTGAGGGAGTGTCACACTGTCAGAGGGTCAGTACTGAGGGAGTGCCACACTGTCAGACCATCAGTACTGAGGGAGTGTCACACAGCCAGAGGGTCTGTACTGAGGTTCTGCTACACTGTCAGAGGGTCAGTACTGAGGCTGTGCCACACTGTCGGAGTGTCCGTACTGATGGAGTGCTGCACTGTCATATGGTCTGTACTTAGGGAGTGCCACACTATCAGAGGATCAGTAGTGAGGGAGTGCTGCACAGTCACAGTGTCAATACTGAGGAAGTGCTGCACTGCCAGAGGGACAGTACTGAGGGAGTGCTGCACTGTCAGAGGGTCAGCACTGAGGGAGTGCCACACTGTCAGACCATCAGTACTGAGGGAGTGTCACACTGCCAGAGGGTCAGTACTGAGGGTTGCTACACTGCCAAAGGTGCAGTCCTGAGGGAGTGCTGCACTATCAGAGGGTCAGTACTGAGGGAGTGCTGCACTGTCAGATGGTCAGTACTGAGGGAGCGTCACACTGTCAGATGGTCAGTACTGATGGAGCGTCACACTGTCACAGGGTCAGTACTGAGGGTCTGCTACACTGTTAGAGGGTCAGTACTGAGGGAGTGCTGCACTGTTAGAGGGTCAGTACTGAGGGAGTGCTGCACTGTTTGATGGTCAGTACTGAGGGAGTATCACACTGTCAGAGGGTCAGTACTGAGGGAGTGCTGCACAGTCAGAGTGTTAATACTGAGGGAGTGCTACACTGCCAGAGGGAGAGTACTGAGGGAGCGCTGTACTGTCAGAGGGTCAGCACTGAGGGAGTGCCACACTGTCAGACCATCAGTACTGAGGGAGTGTCACACTGCCAGAGGGTCAGTCCTGAGGGAGTGCTGCACTGTCAGAGGGTCAGTACTGAGGCTGTGCCACACTGTCGGAGTGTCCGTACTGATGGAGTGCTGCACTGTCATATGGTCTGTACTGAGGGAGTGCCACACTATCAGAGGATCAGTACTGAGGGAGTGCTGCACAGTAAGAGTGTCAATACTGGGGGAGTGTCACACTGCCAGAGGGTCAGTACTGAGGGTCTGCTACACTGCCAAAGGTGCAGTACTGAGGGAGTGCTGCACTATCAGAGGGTCAGTACTGAGGGAGTGCTGCACTGTCAGCTGGTCAGTACTGAGGGAGTGTCACACTGTCAGATGGTCAGTACTGATGGAGTGTCACACTGCCAGAGGGTCAGTACTGAGGGTCTGCTACACTGCCAAAGGTTCAGTACTGAGGGTGTGCTGCACTGTCAGATGGTCAGTACAGAGGGAGTGTCACACTGTTAGATGGCCAGTACTGATGGAGCGTCACACTGTCACAGGGTCAGTACTGTGGGAGTGTCACACTGTCAGAGGGACAGTACTGAGGGAGTGTTGCAATGTCAGAAGGTCAGTACTGTGTGTGTGTCACACTGTCAGAGTGTCGGTTCTGAGGGAGAGCCACACTGTCAGACCATCAGTACGTAGGGAGTGTCATACTCTCAGAGGGTCAGTCCTGAGGGTCTGCGACACTGCCAAAGGTGCAGTACTGAGGGAGTGCTGCAGTGTCGGAGTGTCGGCACTGAATGAATTCTGCACTGTCAGAGGGGTCAGTACTGAGGGAGTGCTGCACTGTCAGAGTGTCAATACGGATGGAGTGCTGCACAGTCAGATGGTCACATTGAGGGAGTGCTTCACTTACAGCGGGTCAGTACTGAGGAAGTGCTTCACTGTCACAGTGTCAGTACTGGGAGTACTGCTCTTTCAGAGGGTCAGTACGGAGGGAGTGTCACACTGTCATAGGGTCAGTACTGAGGGAGTGTAGCACTCTCAGAGAGTCAGTACTGAGGGAGTGCAACACTGTCAGACCATCAGTACTGAAGGAGTGTCACACTGTCAGAGGGTCAGTACTGAGGGAGTGTCACACTGTCAGAGGGTCAGTACTGAGGGAGTGTCACACTCTCAGAGTGGTCAGAACTGAGGGAGTGTCACACTGTCAGAGGGTCAGTACTGAGGGAGTGCCACACTGTCAGACCATCAGTACTGAGGGAGTGTCACACAGCCAGAGGGTCTGTACTGAGGTTCTGCTACACTGTCAGAGGGTCAGTACTGAGGGAGTGCTGCACTGTCAGAGGGTCAGTACTGAGGGAGTGCTGCACTGTTTGATGGTCAGTACTGAGGGAGTGTTACACTGTCAGAGGGTCAGTACTGAGGGAGTGCTGCACAGTCAGAGTGTTAATACTGAGGGAGTGCTACACTGCCAGAGGGTCAGTACTGAGGGAGCGCTGTACTGTCAGAGGGTCAGCACTGAGGGAGTGCCACACTGTCAGACCATCAGTACTGAGGGAGTGTCACACTGCCAGAGGGTCAGTCCTGAGGGAGTGCTGCACTGTCAGAGGGTCAGTACTGAGGCTGTGCCACACTGTCGGAGTGTCCGTACTGATGGAGTGCTGCACTGTCATATGGTCTGTGCTTAGGGAGTGCCACACTATCAGAGGATCAGTACTGAGGCTGTGCTGCACAGTCACAGTGTCAATACTGAGGAAGTGCTGCACTGCCAGAGGGACAGTACTGAGGGAGTGCTGCACTGTCAGAGGGTCAGCACTGAGGGAGTGCCACACTGTCAGACCATCAGTACTGAGGGAGTGTCACACTGCCAGAGGGTCAGTACTGAGGGTTGCTACACTGCCAATGGTGCAGTACTGAGGGAGTGCTGCACTATCAGAGGGTCAGTACTGAGAGAGTGCTGCACTGTCAGATGGTCAGTACTGAGGGAGCGTCACACTGTCAGATGGTCAGTACTGATGGAGCGTCACACTGTCACAGGGTCAGTACTCTGGGAGTGTCACACTGTCAGAGGGACAGTACTGAGGGAGTGCTGCAATGTCAGAGGGTCAGTACTGAGTGTGTGTCACACTGTCAGAGTGTCGGTTCTGAGGGAGAGCCACACTGTCAGACCATCAGTACGTAGGGAGTGTCATACTGTCAGAGGGTCAGTCCTGAGGGTCTGCGACACTGCCAAAGGTGCAGTACTGAGGGAGTGCTGCACCGTCGGAGTGTCGGCACTGAATGAATTCTGCACTGTCAGAGGGGTCAGTACTGAGGGGGGGCTGCACTGTCAGAGTTTCAGTACTGAGGGAGTGCTGCACTGTCAGAGTGTCAATGCGGATGGAGTGCTGCACTGTCAGATGGTCAAATTGAGGGAGTGCTTCACTTACAGCGGGTCAGTACTGAGGGAGTGCTTCACTGTCAAAGTGTCAGTACTGGGAGTGCTGCTCTTTCAGAGGGTCAGTACGGAGGGAGTGCCACACTGTCATAGGGTCAGTAGTGAGGGAGTGTAGCACTCTCAGAGAGTCAGTACTGAGGGAGTGCAACACTGTCAGACCATCAGTACTGAAGGTGTGTCACACTGTCAGAGGGTCATTACTGAGGAAGTGTCACACTCTCAGAGGGGTCAGAACTGAGGAAGTGTCACACTCTCAGAGGGGTCAGAACTGAGGGAGTGTCACACTGTCAGAGGGTCTGTACTGAGGTTCTGCTACACTGTCAGAGGGTCAGTACTGAGGGAGTGCTGCACTGTCAGAGTGTCAATTCTGAGGGAGTGCTGCACTCTCAGAGTTTCAGTACTGACGGAGTGCTGTACTGTCAGATGGTCAGTACTGAGGGAGCGTCACACTGTCACAGGATCAGTACTGTGGGAGTGTCACACTGTCAGAGGAACAGTACTGAGGGAGTGCTGCAATGTCAGAGGATCAGTACTGAGTGTGTGTCACACTGTCAGAGTGTCAGTTCTGAGGGAGTGCCACACTGTCAGACCATCAGTACGTAGGGAGTGTCATACTGTCAGAGGGTCAGTCCTGAGCTTCTGCGACACTGCCAAAGGTGCAGTACTGAGGGAGTGCTGCACTGTCGGAGTCTCGGCACTGAATGAATTCTGCACTGTCAGAGGGATCAGTACTGAGGGAGGGCTGCACTGTCAGTGTGTCAATACGGAGGGAGTGCTGCATTGTCAGATGGTCATATTGAGGGAGTGCTTCACTTACAGCGGGTCAGTACTGAGGGAGTGTAGCACTCTCAGACAGTCAGTACTAAGGGAGTGCCACACTGTCAGACCATCAGTACTGAGGGAGTGTCACACTGCCAAAGGGTCAGTACTGAGGGAGTGCCACACTGTCAGACCATCAGTACTGAGGGAGTGTCACACTGCCAGAGGGTCTGTACTGAGGTTCTGCTACACTGTCAGAGGATCAGTACTGAGGGAGTGCTACACTGTCAGAGGGTCAGTATTGAGGGAGTGCTGCACTGTCAGAGTTTCAGTACTGACAGAGTGCTGTACTGTCAGATGGTCAGTACTGAGGGATCGTCACACTGTCAGAGGGTCAGTATTGAGGGAGCTTCACACTGTCAGACCATCAGTTCTGAGGGAGTGTCACACTGCCAGAGGGTCAGTACAGAGGGAGTGCTGCAATTTCAGAGGATCAGTCCTAAGGGAGTGCTGCACCGTCAGAGTGTCAATACTGAGGGAGTGCTGCACTGTCAGAGGGTCAGTACTGAGAGTGTGTCACACTGTCAGAGTGTCAGTTCTGAGGGAGTGCCACACTGTCAGACCATCAGTTCTGAGGGAGTGTCATACTGTCAGAGGGTCAGTACTGAGGGTCTGCTACACTGCCAAAGGTGCAGTACTGAGGGACTGCTGCACTGTCTGAGGATCTGTACTGAGGTAGTGCTGCACTGTCAGAGTTTCAGTACTGACGGAGTGCTGCATTGTCGGAGTGTCATCACTGAATGAATGCTGCACTTTCAGAGAGTCAGTACTGAGGGAGTGTCACACTGTCAGACGGTCCGTACTGAGAGTGTGTCACACTGTCAGAGTGTCAGTACTGAGGGAGTGCCACACTGTCAGACCATCAGTAGTGAGGGAGTGTCACACTGTCAGAGGGTCAGTACTGAGGGTCTGCTACACTGTTAGAGGGTCAGTACTGAGGGAGTGCTGCACTGTTAGAGGGTCAGTACTGAGGGAGTGCTGCACAGTCAGAGTGTTAATACTGAGGGAGTGCTACACTGCCAGAGGGTCAGTACTGAGGGATCGCTGTACTGTCAGAGGGTCAGCACTGAGGGAGTGCCACACTGTCAGACCATCAGTACTGAGGGAGTGTCACACTGCCAGAGGGTCAGTCCTGAGTGAGTGCTGCACTGTCAGAGGTTCAGTACTGAGGCTGTGCCACACTGTCGGAGTGTCCGTACTGATGGAGTGCTGCACTGTCATATGGTCTGTACTGAGGGAGTGCCACACTATCAGAGGATCAGTACTGAGGGAGTGCTGCACAGTAAGAGTGTCAGTACTGAGGGAGTGTCACACTGTCAGAGGGTCAGTACTGAGGGTCTGCTACACTGTTAGAGGGTCAGTACTGAGGGAGTGCTGCACTGTTAGAGGGTCAGTACTGAGGGAGTGCTGCACTGTTTGATGGTCAGTACTGAGGGAGTATCACACTGTCAGAGGGTCAGTACTGAGGGAGTGCTGCACAGTCAGAGTGTTAATACTGAGGGAGTGCTACACTGCCAGAGGGTCAGTACTGAGGGAGCGCTGTACTGTCAGAGGGTCAGCACTGAGGGAGTGCCACACTGTCAGACCATCAGTACTGAGGGAGTGTCACACTGCCAGAGGGTCAGTCCTGAGGGAGTGCTGCACTGTCAGAGGGTCAGTACTGAGGCTGTGCCACACTGTCGGAGTGTCCGTACTGATGGAGTGCTGCACTGTCATATGGTCTGTACTGAGGGAGTGCCACACTATCAGAGGATCAGTACTGAGGGAGTGCTGCACAGTAAGAGTGTCAATACTGAGGGAGTGTCACACTGCCAGAGGGTCAGTACTGAGGGTCTGCTTCACTGCCAAAGGTGCAGTACTGAGGGAGTGCTGCACTATCAGAGGGTCAATACTGAGGGAGTGCTGCACTGTCAGATGGTCAGTACTGAGGGAGTGTCACACTGTCAGATGGTCAGTACTGATGGAGCGTCACACTGCCAGAGGGTCAGTACTGAGGGTCTGCTACACTGCCAAAGGTGCAGTACTGAGGGAGTGCTGCACTATCAGAGGGTCAGTACTGAGGGAGTGCTGCACTGTCAGATGGTCAGTACTGAGGGAGTGTCACACTGTTAGATGGTCAGTACTGATGGAGCGTCACACTGTCACAGGGTCAGTACTGTGGGAGTGTCACACTGTCAGAGGGACAGTACTGAGGGAGTGTTGCAATGTCAGAGGGTCAGTACTGTGTGTGTGTCACACTGTCAGAGTGTCGGTTCTGAGGGAGAGCCACACTGTCAGACCATCAGTACGTAGGGAGTGTCATACTGTCAGAGGGTCAGTCCTGAGGGTCTGCGACACTGCCAAAGTTGCAGTACTGAGGGAGTGCTGCACTGTCGGAGTGTCGGCACTGAATGAATTCTGCACTGTCAGAGGGGTCAGTACTGAGGGAGTGCTGCACTGTCAGAGTGTCAATACGGATGGAGTGCTGCACTGTCAGATGGTCATATTGAGGGAGTGCTTCACTTACAGAGGGTCAGTACTGAGGGAGTGCTTCACTGTCACAGTGTCAGTACTGGGAGTGCTGCTCTTTCAGAGGGTCAGTACGGAGGGAGTGTCACACTGTCAGAGGGTCAGTACTGAGCTAGTGTAGCACTCTCAGAGAGTCAGTACTGAGGGAGTGCAACACTGTCAGACCATCAGTACTGAAGGAGTGTCACACTGTCAGAGGGTCAGTACTGAGGGAGTGTCACACTGTCAGAGGGTCAGTACTGAGGGAGTGTCACACTCTCAGAGGGGTCAGAACTGAGGGAGTGTCACACTGTCAGAGGGTCAATACTGAGGGAGTGCCACACTATCAGACCATCAGTACTGAGGGAGTGTCACACAGCCAGAGGGTCTGTACTGAGGTTCTGCTACACTGTCAGAGGGTCAGTACTGAGGGAGTGCTGCACTGTCAGAGGGTCAGTACTGAGGGTGTGCTGCACTGTCAGATGGTCAGTACTGAGGGAGCGTCACACTGTCAGAGGGTCAGTACTGAGGGATTGCTGCAATGTCAGAGGATCAGTACTGAGGTAGTGCTGCACAGTCAGAGTGTCAATTCTGAGGGAGTGCTGCACTCTCAGAGTTTCAGTACTGACGGAGTGCTGTACTGTCAGATGGTCAGTACTGAGGGAGCGTCACACTGTCACAGGATCAGTACTGTGGGAGTGTCACACTGTCAGAGGAACAGTACTGAGGGAGTGCTGCAATGTCAGAGGATCAGTACTGAGTGTGTGTCACACTGTCAGAGTGTCAGTTCTGAGGGAGTGCCACACTGTCAGACCATCAGTACGTAGGGAGTGTCATACTGTCAGAGGGTCAGTCCTGAGGGTCTGCGACACTGCCAAAGGTGCAGTACTGAGGGAGTGCTGCACTGTCGGAGTCTTGGCACTGAATGAATTCTGCACTGTCAGAGGGATCAGTACTGAGGGAGGGCTGCACTGTCAGTGTGTCAATACGGAGGGAGTGCTGCACTGTCAGATGGTCATATTGAGGTAGTGCTTCACTTACAGCGGGTCAGTACTGAGGGAGTGTAGCACTCTCAGACAGTCAGTAATAAGGGAGTGCCACACTGTCAGACCATCAGTACTGAGGGAGTGTCACACTGTCAAAGGGTCAGTACTGAGGGAGTGCCACACTGTCAGACCATCAGTACTGAGGGAGTGTCACACTGCTAGAGGGTCTGTACTGAGGTTCTGCTACACTGTCAGAGGGTCAGTACTGAGGGAGTTCTACACTGTCAGAGGGTCAGTACTGAGGGATTGCTGCAATGTCAGAGGATCAGTACTGAGGTAGTGCTGCAATGTCAGTGGATCAGTACTGAGGTAGTGCTGCACAGTCAGAGTGTCAATTCTGAGGGAGTGCTGCACTGTCAGAGTTTCAGTACTGAGGGAGTGTCACACTGCCACAGGGTCTGTACAGATGTTCTGCTACACTGTCAGAGGGTCAGTACTGAGGGAGTGCTACACTGTCAGAGGGTCAGTACTGAGGGATTGCTGCAATGTCAGAGATTCAGTTCTGAGAGAGTGCTGTACTGTCAGATGGTCAGTACTGAGGGATCGTCACACTGTCAGAGGATCAGTACTGAGGAAGCTTCACACTGTCAGACCATCAGTTCTGAGGGAGTGTCACACTGCCAGAGGGTCAGTACTGAGGGAGTGCTGCACTGTCAGATGGTCAGTACTGAGGGAGTGCTGCAATGTCAGAGGATCAGTACTGAGGTAGTGCTGCACCGTCAGAGCGTCAATACTGAGGGAGTGCTGCACTGTCAGAGGGTCAGTACTAAGAGTGTGTCACACTGTCAGAGTGTCAGTTCTGAGGGAGTGCCACACTGTCAGACCATCAGTTCTGAGCGAGTGTCATACTGTCAGAGGGTCAGTACTGAGGGTCTGCTACACTGCCAAAGGTGCAGTACTGAGGGACTGCTGCACTGTCTGAGGAACTGTACTGAGGTAGTGCTGCACTGTCAGAGTTTCAGTACTGAGGGAGTGCTGCACTGTTACATTGTCAGTACTGGGAGTGCTGCACTTTCAGAGAGTCAGTATTGAGGGAGTGTCACACTGTCAGAGGGTCAGTACTGAGGGTCTGCTACACTGTTAGAGGGTCAGTACTGAGGGAGTGCTGCACTGTGTGATGGTCAGTACTGAGGAAGTGTTACACTGTCAGAGGGTCAGTACTGAGGGAGTGCTGCACAGTCAGAGTGTTAATACTGAGGGAGTGCTACACTGCCAGAGGGTCAGTACTGAGGGAGCGCTGTACTGTCAGAGGGTCAGCACTGAGGGAGTGCCACACTGTCAGACCATCAGTACTGAGGGAGTGTCATTCTGCCAGAGGGTCAGTCCTGAGGGAGTGCTGCACTGTCAGAGGGTCAGTACTGAGGCTGTGCCACACTGTCGGAGTGTCCGTACTGATGGAGTGCTGCACTGTCATATGGTCTGTACTGAGGGAGTGCCACACTATCAGAGGGTCAGTACTGAGGGAGTACTGCACCGTCAGAGTGTCAATACTGAGGGAGTGTCACACTGTCAGAGGGTCAGTACTGAGGCTGTGCCACACTGTCGGAGTGTCCGTACTGATGGAGTGCTGCACTGTCATATGGTCTGTACTTAGGGAGTGCCACACTATCAGAGGATCAGTAGTGAGGGAGTGCTGCACAGTCACAGTGTCAATACTGAGGAAGTGCTGCACTGCCAGAGGGACAGTACTGAGGGAGTGCTGCACTGTCAGATGGTCAGCACTGAGGGAGTGTCACACTGTTAGATGGTCAGTACTGATGGAGCGTCACACTGTCACAGGGTCAGTACTGTGGGAGTGTCACACTGTCAGAGGGACAGTACTGAGGGAGTGTTGCAATGTCAGAGGGTCAGTACTGTGTGTGTGTCACACTGTCAGAGTGTCGGTTCTGAGGGAGAGCCACACTGTCAGACCATCAGTACGTAGGGAGTGTCATACTCTCAGAGGGTCAGTCCTGAGGGTCTGCGACACTGCCAAAGGTGCAGTACTGAGGGAGTGCTGCAGTGTCGGAGTGTCGGCACTGAATGAATTCTGCACTGTCAGAGGGGTCAGTACTGAGGGAGTGCTGCACTGTCAGAGTGTCAATACGGATGGAGTGCTGCACTTTCAGATGGTCACATTGAGGGAGTGCTTCACTTACAGCGGGTCAGTACTGAGGGAGTGCTTCACTGTCACAGTGTCAGTACTGGGAGTACTGCTCTTTCAGAGGGTCAGTACGGAGGGAGTGTCACACTGTCAGAGGGTCAGTACTGAGGGAGTGTAGCACTCTCAGAGAGTCAGTACTGAGGGAGTGCAACACTGTCAGACCATCAGTACTGAAGGAGTGTCACACTGTCAGAGGGTCAGTACTGAGGGAGTGTCACACTGTCAGAGGGTCAGTACTGAGGGAGTGTCACACTCTCAGAGGGGTCAGAACTGAGGGAGTGTCACACTGTCAGAGGGTCAGTACTGAGGGAGTGCCACACTGTCAGACCATCAGTACTGAGGGAGTGTCACACAGCCAGAGGGTCTGTACTGAGGTTCTGCTACACTGTCAGAGGGTCAGTACTGAGGCTGTGCCCCACTGTCGGAGTGTCCGTACTGAGGGAGTGCTGCACTGTCAGATGGTCAGCACTGAGGGAGTGCCACACTGTCAGACCATCAGAACTGAGGGAGTGTCACACTGCCAGAGGGTCAGTACTGAGGGTTGCTACACTGCCAAAGGTGCAGTCCTGAGGGAGTGCTGCACTATCAGAGGGTCAGTACTGAGGGAGTGCTGCACTGTCAGATGGTCAGTACTGAGGGAGCGTCACACTGTCAGATGGTCAGTACTGATGGAGCGTCACACTGTCACAGGGTCAGTACTGAGGGTCTGCTACACTGTTAGAGGGTCAGTACTGAGGGAGTGCTGCACTGTTAGAGGGTCAGTACTGAGGGAGTGCTGCACTGTTTGATGGTCAGTACTGAGGGAGTATCACACTGTCAGAGGGTCAGTACTGAGGGAGTGCTGCACAGTCAGAGTGTTAATACTGAGGGAGTGCTACACTGCCAGAGGGAGAGTACTGAGGGAGCGCTGTACTGTCAGAGGGTCAGCACTGAGGGAGTGCCACACTGTCAGACCATCAGTACTGAGGGAGTGTCACACTGCCAGAGGGTCAGTCCTGAGGGAGTGCTGCACTGTCAGAGGGTCAGTACTGAGGCTGTGCCACACTGTCGGAGTGTCCGTACTGATGGAGTGCTGCACTGTCATATGGTCTGTACTGAGGGAGTGCCACACTATCAGAGGATCAGTACTGAGGGAGTGCTGCACAGTAAGAGTGTCAATACTGAGGGAGTGTCACACTGCCAGAGGGTCAGTACTGAGGGTCTGCTACACTGCCAAAGGTGCAGTACTGAGGGAGTGCTGCACTATCAGAGGGTCAGTACTGAGGGAGTGCTGCACTGTCAGATGTTCAGTACTGAGGGAGTGTCACACTGTCAGATGGTCAGTACTGATGGAGTGTCACACTGCCAGAGGGTCAGTACTGAGGGTCAGCTACACTGCCAAAGGTTCAGTACTGAGGGTGTGCTGCACTGTCAGATGGTCAGTACAGAGGGAGTGTCACACTGTTAGATGGTCAGTACTGATGGAGCGTCACACTGTCACAGGGTCAGTACTGTGGGAGTGTCACACTGTCAGAGGGACAGTACTGAGGGAGTGTTGCAATGTCAGAGGGTCAGTACTGTGTGTGTGTCACACTGTCAGAGTGTCGGTTCTGAGGGAGAGCCACACTGTCAGACCATCAGTACGTAGGGAGTGTCATACTCTCAGAGGGTCAGTCCTGAGGGTCTGCGACACTGCCAAAGGTGCAGTACTGAGGGAGTGCTGCACTGTCGGAGTGTCGGCACTGAATGAATTCTGCACTGTCAGAGGGGTCAGTACTGAGGGAGTGCTGCACTGTCAGAGTGTCAATACGGATGGAGTGCTGCACTGTCAGATGGTCACATTGAGGGAGTGCTTCACTTACAGCGGGTAAGTACTGAGGGAGTGCTTCACTGTCACAGTGTCAGTACTGGGAGTACTGCTCTTTCAGAGGGTCAGTACGGAGGGAGTGTCACACTGTCAGAGGGTCAGTACTGAGGGAGTGTAGCACTCTCAGAGAGTCAGTACTGAGGGAGTGCAACACTGTCAGACCATCAGTACTGAAGGAGTGTCACACTGTCAGAGGGTCAGTACTGAGGGAGTGTCACACTGTCAGAGGGTCAGTACTGAGGGAGTGTCACACTCTCAGAGGGGTCAGAACTGAGGGAGTGTCACACTGTCAGAGGGTCAGTACTGAGGGAGTGCCACACTGTCAGACCATCAGTACTGAGGGAGTGTCACACAGCCAGAGGGTCTGTACTGAGGTTCTGCTACACTGTCAGAGGGTCAGTACTGAGGCTGTGCCACACTGTCGGAGTGTCCGTACTGATGGAGTGCTGCACTGTCATATGGTCTGTACTTAGGGAGTGCCACACTATCAGAGGATCAGTAGTGAGGGAGTGCTGCACAGTCACAGTGTCAATACTGAGGAAGTGCTGCACTGCCAGAGGGACAGTACTGAGGGAGTGCTGCACTGTCAGAGGGTCAGCACTGAGGGAGTGCCACACTGTCAGACCATCAGTACTGAGGGAGTGTCACACTGCCAGAGGGTCAGTACTGAGGGTTGCTACACTGCCAAAGGTGCAGTCCTGAGGGAGTGCTGCACTATCAGAGGGTCAGTACTGAGGGAGTGCTGCACTGTCAGATGGTCAGTACTGAGGGAGCGTCACACTGTCAGATGGTCAGTACTGATGGAGCGTCACACTGTCACAGGGTCAGTACTGAGGGTCTGCTACACTGTTAGAGGGTCAGTACTGAGGGAGTGCTGCACTGTTAGAGGGTCAGTACTGAGGGAGTGCTGCACTGTTTGATGGTCAGTACTGAGGGAGTATCACACTGTCAGAGGGTCAGTACTGAGGGAGTGCTGCACAGTCAGAGTGTTAATACTGAGGGAGTGCTACACTGCCAGAGGGAGAGTACTGAGGGAGCGCTGTACTGTCAGAGGGTCAGCACTGAGGGAGTGCCACACTGTCAGACCATCAGTACTGAGGGAGTGTCACACTGCCAGAGGGTCAGTCCTGAGGGAGTGCTGCACTGTCAGAGGGTCAGTACTGAGGCTGTGCCACACTGTCGGAGTGTCCGTACTGATGGAGTGCTGCACTGTCATATGGTCTGTACTGAGGGAGTGCCACACTATCAGAGGATCAGTACTGAGGGAGTGCTGCACAGTAAGAGTGTCAATACTGGGGGAGTGTCACACTGCCAGAGGGTCAGTACTGAGGGTCTGCTACACTGCCAAAGGTGCAGTACTGAGGGAGTGCTGCACTATCAGAGGGTCAGTACTGAGGGAGTGCTGCACTGTCAGCTGGTCAGTACTGAGGGAGTGTCACACTGTCAGATGGTCAGTACTGATGGAGTGTCACACTGCCAGAGGGTCAGTACTGAGGGTCTGCTACACTGCCAAAGGTTCAGTACTGAGGGTGTGCTGCACTGTCAGATGGTCAGTACAGAGGGAGTGTCACACTGTTAGATGGCCAGTACTGATGGAGCGTCACACTGTCACAGGGTCAGTACTGTGGGAGTGTCACACTGTCAGAGGGACAGTACTGAGGGAGTGTTGCAATGTCAGAAGGTCAGTACTGTGTGTGTGTCACACTGTCAGAGTGTCGGTTCTGAGGGAGAGCCACACTGTCAGACCATCAGTACGTAGGGAGTGTCATACTCTCAGAGGGTCAGTCCTGAGGGTCTGCGACACTGCCAAAGGTGCAGTACTGAGGGAGTGCTGCAGTGTCGGAGTGTCGGCACTGAATGAATTCTGCACTGTCAGAGGGGTCAGTACTGAGGGAGTGCTGCACTGTCAGAGTGTCAATACGGATGGAGTGCTGCACAGTCAGATGGTCACATTGAGGGAGTGCTTCACTTACAGCGGGTCAGTACTGAGGAAGTGCTTCACTGTCACAGTGTCAGTACTGGGAGTACTGCTCTTTCAGAGGGTCAGTACGGAGGGAGTGTCACACTGTCATAGGGTCAGTACTGAGGGAGTGTAGCACTCTCAGAGAGTCAGTACTGAGGGAGTGCAACACTGTCAGACCATCAGTACTGAAGGAGTGTCACACTGTCAGAGGGTCAGTACTGAGGGAGTGTCACACTGTCAGAGGGTCAGTACTGAGGGAGTGTCACACTCTCAGAGTGGTCAGAACTGAGGGAGTGTCACACTGTCAGAGGGTCAGTACTGAGGGAGTGCCACACTGTCAGACCATCAGTACTGAGGGAGTGTCACACAGCCAGAGGGTCTGTACTGAGGTTCTGCTACACTGTCAGAGGGTCAGTACTGAGGGAGTGCTGCACTGTCAGAGGGTCAGTACTGAGGGAGTGCTGCACTGTTTGATGGTCAGTACTGAGGGAGTGTTACACTGTCAGAGGGTCAGTACTGAGGGAGTGCTGCACAGTCAGAGTGTTAATACTGAGGGAGTGCTACACTGCCAGAGGGTCAGTACTGAGGGAGCGCTGTACTGTCAGAGGGTCAGCACTGAGGGAGTGCCACACTGTCAGACCATCAGTACTGAGGGAGTGTCACACTGCCAGAGGGTCAGTCCTGAGGGAGTGCTGCACTGTCAGAGGGTCAGTACTGAGGCTGTGCCACACTGTCGGAGTGTCCGTACTGATGGAGTGCTGCACTGTCATATGGTCTGTGCTTAGGGAGTGCCACACTATCAGAGGATCAGTACTGAGGCTGTGCTGCACAGTCACAGTGTCAATACTGAGGAAGTGCTGCACTGCCAGAGGGACAGTACTGAGGGAGTGCTGCACTGTCAGAGGGTCAGCACTGAGGGAGTGCCACACTGTCAGACCATCAGTACTGAGGGAGTGTCACACTGCCAGAGGGTCAGTACTGAGGGTTGCTACACTGCCAATGGTGCAGTACTGAGGGAGTGCTGCACTATCAGAGGGTCAGTACTGAGAGAGTGCTGCACTGTCAGATGGTCAGTACTGAGGGAGCGTCACACTGTCAGATGGTCAGTACTGATGGAGCGTCACACTGTCACAGGGTCAGTACTCTGGGAGTGTCACACTGTCAGAGGGACAGTACTGAGGGAGTGCTGCAATGTCAGAGGGTCAGTACTGAGTGTGTGTCACACTGTCAGAGTGTCGGTTCTGAGGGAGAGCCACACTGTCAGACCATCAGTACGTAGGGAGTGTCATACTGTCAGAGGGTCAGTCCTGAGGGTCTGCGACACTGCCAAAGGTGCAGTACTGAGGGAGTGCTGCACCGTCGGAGTGTCGGCACTGAATGAATTCTGCACTGTCAGAGGGGTCAGTACTGAGGGGGGGCTGCACTGTCAGAGTTTCAGTACTGAGGGAGTGCTGCACTGTCAGAGTGTCAATGCGGATGGAGTGCTGCACTGTCAGATGGTCAAATTGAGGGAGTGCTTCACTTACAGCGGGTCAGTACTGAGGGAGTGCTTCACTGTCAAAGTGTCAGTACTGGGAGTGCTGCTCTTTCAGAGGGTCAGTACGGAGGGAGTGCCACACTGTCATAGGGTCAGTAGTGAGGGAGTGTAGCACTCTCAGAGAGTCAGTACTGAGGGAGTGCAACACTGTCAGACCATCAGTACTGAAGGTGTGTCACACTGTCAGAGGGTCATTACTGAGGAAGTGTCACACTCTCAGAGGGGTCAGAACTGAGGAAGTGTCACACTCTCAGAGGGGTCAGAACTGAGGGAGTGTCACACTGTCAGAGGGTCTGTACTGAGGTTCTGCTACACTGTCAGAGGGTCAGTACTGAGGGAGTGCTGCACTGTCAGAGTGTCAATTCTGAGGGAGTGCTGCACTCTCAGAGTTTCAGTACTGACGGAGTGCTGTACTGTCAGATGGTCAGTACTGAGGGAGCGTCACACTGTCACAGGATCAGTACTGTGGGAGTGTCACACTGTCAGAGGAACAGTACTGAGGGAGTGCTGCAATGTCAGAGGATCAGTACTGAGTGTGTGTCACACTGTCAGAGTGTCAGTTCTGAGGGAGTGCCACACTGTCAGACCATCAGTACGTAGGGAGTGTCATACTGTCAGAGGGTCAGTCCTGAGCTTCTGCGACACTGCCAAAGGTGCAGTACTGAGGGAGTGCTGCACTGTCGGAGTCTCGGCACTGAATGAATTCTGCACTGTCAGAGGGATCAGTACTGAGGGAGGGCTGCACTGTCAGTGTGTCAATACGGAGGGAGTGCTGCATTGCCAGATGGTCATATTGAGGGAGTGCTTCACTTACAGCGGGTCAGTACTGAGGGAGTGTAGCACTCTCAGACAGTCAGTACTAAGGGAGTGCCACACTGTCAGACCATCAGTACTGAGGGAGTGTCACACTGCCAAAGGGTCAGTACTGAGGGAGTGCCACACTGTCAGACCATCAGTACTGAGGGAGTGTCACACTGCTAGAGGGTCTGTACTGAGGTTCTGCTACACTGTCAGAGGGTCAGTACTGAGGGAGTGCTACACTGTCAGAGGGTCAGCACTGAGGGATTGCTGCAATGTCAGAGGATCAGTACTGAGGTAGTGCTGCAATGTCAGTGGATCAGTACTGAGGTAGTGCTGCACAGTCAGAGTGTCAATTCTGAGGGAGTGCTGCACTGTCAGAGTTTCAGTACTGAGGGAGTGTCACACTGCCACAGGGTCTGTACAGAGGTTCTGCTACACTGTCAGAGGGTCAGTACTGAGGGAGTGCTACACTGTCAGAGGGTCAGTACTGAGGGATTGCTGCAATGTCAGAGGATCAGTACTGAGAGAGTGCTGTACTGTCAGATGGTCAGTACTGAGGGATCGTCACACTGTCAGAGGGTCAGTACTGAGGAAGCTTCACACTGTCAGACCATCAGTTCTGAGGGAGTGTCACACTGCCAGAGGGTCAGTACTGAGGGAGTGCTGCACTGTCAGATGGTCAGTACTGAGGGAGTGCTGCAATGTCAGAGGATCAGTACTGAGGTAGTGCTGCACCGTCAGAGCGTCAATACTGAGGGAGTGCTGCACTGTCAGAGGGTCAGTACTAAGAGTGTGTCACACTGTCAGAGTGTCAGTTCTGAGGGAGTGCCACACTGTCAGACCATCAGTTCTGAGGGAGTGTCATACTGTCAGAGGGTCAGTACTGAGGGTCTGCTACACTGCCAAAGGTGCAGTACTGAGGGACTGCTGCACTGTCTGAGGAACTGTACTGAGGTAGTGCTGCACTGTCAGAGTTTCAGTACTGAGGGAGTGCTGCACTGTTACATTGTCAGTACTGGGAGTGCTGCACTTTCAGAGAGTCAGTATTGAGGGAGTGTCACACTGTCAGAGGTTCAGTACTGAGGGAGTGCTGCACTGTGTGATGGTCAGTACTGAGGAAGTGTTACACTGTCAGAGGGTCAGTACTGAGGGAGTGCTGCACAGTCAGAGTGTTAATACTGAGGGAGTGCTACACTGCCAGAGGGTCAGTACTGAGGGAGCGCTGTACTGTCAGAGGGTCAGCACTGAGGGAGTGCCACACTGTCAGACCATCAGTACTGAGGGAGTGTCACACTGCCAGAGGGTCAGTCCTGAGGGAGTTCTGCACTGTCAGAGGGTCAGTACTGAGGCTGTGCCACACTGTCGGAGTGTCCGTACTGATGGAGTGCTGCACTGTCATATGGTCTGTACTGAGGGAGTGCCACACTATCAGAGGGTCAGTACTGAGGGAGTACTGCACCGTCAGAGTGTCAATACTGAGGGAGTGTCACACTGTCAGAGGGTCAGTACTGAGGCTGTGCCACACTGTCGGAGTGTCCGTACTGATGGAGTGCTGCACTGTCATATGGTCTGTACTTAGGGAGTGCCACACTATCAGAGGATCAATACTGAGGGAGTGCTGCACAGTCACAGTGTCAATACTGAGGAAGTGCTGCACTGCCAGAGGGACAGCACTGAGGGAGTGCCACACTGTCAGACCATCAGTACTGAGGGAGTGTCACACTGCCAGAGGGTCAGTACTGAGGGTTGCTACACTGCCAAAGGTGCAGTACTGAGGGAGTGCTGCACTATCAGAGGGTCAGTACTGAGGGAGCGTCACACTGTCAGATGGTCAGTACTGATGGAGCGTCACACTGTCACAGGGTCAGTACTGAGGGTCTGCTACACTGTTAGAGGGTCAGTACTGAGGGAGTGCTGCACTGTTAGAGGGTCAGTACTGAGGGAGTGCTGCACTGTTTGATGGTCAGTACTGAGGGAGTATCACACTGTCAGAGGGTCAGTACTGTGGGAGTGCTGCACAGTCAGAGTGTTAATACTGAGGGAGTGCTACACTGCCAGAGGGTGAGTACTGAGGGAGCGCTGTACTGTTAGAGGGTCAGCACTGATGGAGTGCCACACTGTCAGACCATCAGTACTGAGGGAGTGTCACACTGCCAGAGGGTCAGTCCTGAGGGAGTGCTGCACTGTCAGAGGGTCAGTACTGAGGCTGTGCCACACTGTCGGAGTGTCCGTACTGATGGAGTGCTGCACTGTCATATGGTCTGTACTGAGGGAGTGCCACACTATCAGAGGATCAGTACTGAGGGAGTACTGCACCGTCAGATTGTCAATACTGAGGGAGTGTCACACTGTCAGAGGGTCAGTACTGAGGCTGTGCCACACTGTCGGAGTGTCCGTACTGATGGAGTGCTGCACTGTCATATGGTCTGTACTTAGGGAGTGCCACACTATCAGAGGATCAATACTGAGGGAGTGCTGCACAGTCACAGTGTCAATACTGAGGAAGTGCTGCACTGCCAGAGGGACAGTACTGAGGGAGTGCTGCACTGTCAGATGGTCAGCACTGAGGGAGTGCCACACTGTCAGACCATCAGTACTGAGGGAGTGTCACACTGCCAGAGGGTCAGTACTGAGGTTTGCTACACTGCCAAAGGTGCAGTACTGAGGGAGTGCTGCACTATCAGAGGGTCAGTACTGAGGGAGCGTCACACTGTCAGATGGTCAGTACTGATGGAGCGTCACACTGTCACAGGGTCAGTACTGAGGGTCTGCTACACTGTTAGAGTGTCAGTACTGAGGGAGTGCTGCACTGTTAGAGGGTCAGTACTGAGGGAGTGCTGCACTGTTTGATGGTCAGTACTGAGGGAGTATCACACTGTCAGAGGGTCAGTACTGTGGGAGTGCTGCACAGTCAGAGTGTTAATACTGAGGGAGTGCTACACTGCCAGAGGGTGAGTACTGAGGGAGCGCTGTACTGTTAGAGGGTCAGCACTGAGGGAGTGCCACACTGTCAGACCATCAGTACTGAGGGAGTGTCACACTGCCAGAGGGTCAGTCCTAAGGGAGTGCTGCACTGTCAGAGGGTCAGTACTGAGGCTGTGCCACACTGTCGGAGTGTCCGTACTGATGGAGTGCTGCACTGTCATATGGTCTGTACTGAGGGAGTGCCACACTATCAGAGGATCAGTACTGAGGGATTGCTGCACAGTAAGAGTGTCAATACTGAGGGAGTGTCACACTGCCAAAGGTGCAGTACTGGGGGAGTGCTGCACTATCAGAGGGTCAGTACTGAGGGAGTGCTGCACTGTCAGATGGTCAGTACTGAGGGAGTGTCACACTGTCAGATGGTCAGTACTTATGGAGTGTCACACTGCCAGAGGGTCAGTACTGAGGGTCTGCTACACTGCCAAAAATGCAGTACTGAGGGTGTGCTGCACTATCAGAGGGTCAGTACTGAGGGAATGCTGCACTGTCAGATGGTCAGTACAGAGGGAGTGTCACACTGTTAGATGGTCAGTACTGATGGAGCGTCACACTGTCACAGGGTCAGTACTGTGGGAGTGTCACACTGTCAGAGGGACAGTACTGAGGAAGTGCTGCCATGTCAGAGGCTCAGTACTGTGTGTATGTCACACTGTCAGAGTGTCGGTTCTGAGGGAGAGCCACACTGTCAGACCATCAGTACGTAGGGAGTGTCATACTGTCAGAGGGTCAGTCCTGAGGGTCTGCGACACTGCCAAAGGTGCAGTACTGAGGGAGTGCTGCACTGTCGGAGTGTCAGCACTGAATGAATTCTGCACTGTCAGAGGGGTCAGTACTGAGGGAGTGCTGCACTGTCAGAGTGTCAATACGGATGGAGTGCTGCACTGTCAGATGGTCATATTGAGGGAGTGCTTCACTTACAGCGGGTCAGTACTGAGGGAGTGCTTCACTGTCACAGTGTCAGTACTGGGAGTGCTGCTCTTTCAGAGGGTCATGACGGAGGGAGTGTCACACTGTCAGAGGGTCAGTACTGAGGGAGTGTAGCACTCTCAGAGAGTCAGTACTGAGGGAGTGCAACACTGTCAGACCATCAGTACTGAAGGAGTGTCACACTGTCAGAGGGTCAGTACTGAGGGAGTGTCACACTGTCAGAGGGTCAGTACTGAGGGAGTGTCACACTCTCAGAGGGGTCAGAACTGAGGGAGTGTCACACTGTCAGAGGGTCAGTACTGAGGGAGTGCCACACTGTCAGACCATCAGTACTGAGGGAGTGTCACACAGCCAGAGGGTCTGTACTGAGGTTCTGCTACACTGTCAGAGGGTCAGTACTGAGGGAGTGCTGCACTGTCAGAGGGTCAGTACTGAGGGTGTGCTGCACTGTCAGATGGTCAGTACTGAGGGAGCGTCACACTGTCAGAGTGTCAGTACTGAGGGATTGCTGCAATGTCAGAGGATCAGTACTGAGATAGTGCTGCACAGTCAGAGTGTCAATTCTGAGGGAGTGCTGCACTCTCAGAGTTTCAGTACTGACGGAGTGCTGTACTGTCAGATGGTCAGTACTGAAGGAGCGTCACACTGTCACAGGGTCAGTACTGTGGGAGTGTCACACTGTCAGAGGGACAGTACTGAGGCACTGCTGCAATGTCAGAGGGTCAGTACTGAGTGTGTGTCACACTGTCAGAGTGTCAGTTCTGAGGGAGTGCCACACTGTTAGACCATCAGTACGTAGGGAGTGTCATACTGTCAGAGGGTCAGTCCTGAGGGTCTGCGACACTGCCAAAGGTGCAGTACTGAGGGAGTGCTGCACTGTCGGAGTGTCGGCACTGAATGAATTCTGCACTGTCAGAGGGATCAGTACTGAGGGAGGGCTGCACTGTCAGTGTGTCAATACGGATGGAGTGCTGCACTGTCATATGGTCTGTACTGAGGGAGTGCCACACTATCAGAGGATCAGTACTGAGGGATTGCTGCACAGTAAGAGTGTCAATACTGAGGGAGTGTCACACTGCCAAAGGTGCAGTACTGAGGGAGTGCTGCACTATCAGAGGGTCAGTACTGAGGGAGTGCTGCACTGTCAGATGGTCAGTACTGAGGGAGTGTCACACTGTCAGATGGTCAGTACTGATGGAGTGTCACACAGCCAGAGGGTCAGTACTGAGGGTCTGCTACACTGCCAAAAATGCAGTACTGAGGGTGTGCTGCACTATCAGAGGGTCAGTACTGAGGGAATGCTGCACTGTCAGATGGTCAGTACAGAGGGAGTGTCACACTGTTAGATGGTCAGTACTGATGGAGCGTCACACTGTCACAGGGTCAGTACTGTGGGAGTGTCACACTGTCAGAGGGACAGTACTGAGCAAGTGCTGCCATGTCAGAGGCTCAGTACTGTGTGTATGTCACACTGTCAGAGTGTCGGTTCTGAGGGAGAGCCACACTGTCAGACCATCAGTACGTAGGGAGTGTCATACTGTCAGAGGGTCAGTCCTGAGGGTCTGCGACACTGCCAAAGGTGCAGTACTGAGGGAGTGCTGCACTGTCGGAGTGTCGGCACTGAATGAATTCTGCACTGTCAGAGGGGTCAGTACTGAGGGAGTGCTGCACTGTCAGAGTGTCAATACGGATGGAGTGCTGCACTGTCAGATGGTCATATTGAGGGAGTGCTTCACTTACAGCGGGTCAGTACTGAGGGAGTGCTTCACTGTCACAGTGTCAGTACTGGGAGTGCTGCTCTTTCAGAGGGTCATGACGGAGGGAGTGTCACACTGTCAGAGGGTCAGTACTGAGGGAGTGTAGCACTCTCAGAGAGTCAGTACTGAGGGAGTGCAACACTGTCAGACCATCAGTACTGAAGGAGTGTCACACTGTCAGAGGGTCAGTACTGAGGGAGTGTCACACTGTCAGAGGGTCAGTACTGAGGGAGTGTCACACTCTAAGAGGGGTCAGAACTGAGGGAGTGTCACACTGTCAGAGGGTCAGTACTGAGGGAGTGCCACACTGTCAGACCATCAGTACTGAGGGAGTGTCACACAGCCAGAGGGTCTGTACTGAGGTTCTGCTACACTGTCAGAGGGTCAGTACTGAGGGAGTGCTGCACTGTCAGAGGGTCAGTACTGAGGGTGTGCTGCACTGTCAGATGGTCAGTACTGAGGGAGCGTCACACTGTCAGAGGGTCAGTACTGAGGGATTGCTGCAATGTCAGAGGATCAGTACTGAGGTAGTGCTGCACAGTCAGAGTGTCAATTCTGAGGGAGTGCTGCACTCTCAGAGTTTCAGTACTGACGGAGTGCTGTACTGTCAGATGGTCAGTACTGAAGGAGCGTCACACTGTCACAGGGTCAGTACTGTGGGAGTGTCACACTGTCAGAGGGACAGTACTGAGGCACTGCTGCAATGTCAGAGGGTCAGTACTGAGTGTGTGTCACACTGTCAGAATGTCAGTTCTGAGGGAGTGCCACACTGTTAGACCATCAGTACGTAGGGAGTGTCATACTGTCAGAGGGTCAGTCCTGAGGGTCTGCGACACTGCCAAAGGTGCAGTACTGAGGGAGTGCTGCACTGTCGGAGTGTCGGCACTGAATGAATTCTGCACTGTCAGAGGGATCAGTACTGAGGGAGGGCTGCACTGTCAGTGTGTCAATACGGATGGAGTGCTGCACTGTCAGATGGTCATATTGAGGGAGTGCTTCACTTACAGCGGGTCAGTACTGAGGGAGTGTAGCACTCTCAGACAGTCAGTACTAAGGGAGTGCCACACTGTCAGACCATCAGTACTGAGGGAGTGTCACACTGCCACAGGGTCTGTACTGAGGTCCTGCTACACTGTCAGAGGGTCAGTACTGAGGGAGTGCGACACTGTCAGAGGATCAGTACTGAGGGATTGCTGCAATGTCAGAGGATCAGTACTGAGAGAGTGCTGTACTGTCAGATGGTCAGTACTGAGGGATCGTCACACTGTCAGAGGGTCAGTACTGAGGGAGCTTCACACTGTCAGACCATCAGTTCTGAGGGAGTGTCACACTGCCAGAGGGTCAGTACTGAGGGAGTGCTGCACTGTCAGATGGTCAGTACTGAGGGAGTGCTGCAATGTCAGAGGATCAGTACTGAGGTAGTGCTGCACCGTCAGAGCGTCAATACTGAGGGAGTGCTGCACTGTCAGAAGGTCAGTACTGAGAGTGTGTCACACTGTCAGAGTGTCAGTTCTGAGGGAGTGCCACACTGTCAGACCATCAGTTCTGAGGGAGTGTCATACTGTCAGAGGGTCAGTACTGAGGGTCTGCTACACTGCCAAAGGTGCAGTACTGAGGGACTGCTGCACTGTCTGAGGAACTGTACTGAGGTAGTGCTGCACTGTCAGAGTTTCAGTACTGAGGGAGTGCTGCACTGTTACATTGTCAGTACTGGGAGTGCTGCACTTTCAGAGAATCAGTACTGAGGGAGTGTCACATTGTCAGAGGGTCAGTACTGAGGGTCTGCTACACTGTTAGAGGGTCAGTACTGAGGGAGTGCTGCACTGTTTGATGGTCAGTACTGAGGGAGTGTTACACTGTCAGAGGGTCAGTACTGAGGGAGTGCTGCACAGTCAGAGTGTTAATACTGAGGGAGTGCAACACTGCCAGAGGGTGAGTACTGAGGGAGCGTTGTACTGTCAGAGGGTCAGCACTGAGGGAGTGCCACACTGTCAGACCATCAGTACTGAGGGAGTGTCACACTGCCAGAGGGTCAGTCCTGAGGGAGTGCTGCACTGTCAGAGTGTCAGTACTGAGGCTGTGCCACACTGTCGGAGTGTCCGTACTGATGGAGTGCTGCACTGTCATATGGTCTGTACTGAGGGAGTGCCACACTATCAGAGGGTCAGTACTGAGGGAGTGCTGCACCGTCAGATTGTCAATACTGAGGGTGTGCTGCACTGTCAGAGGGTCAGTACTGAGGCTGTGCCACACTGTCGGAGTGTCCGTACTGATGGAGTGCTGCACTGTCATATGGTCTGTACTTAGGGAGTGCCACACTATCAGAGGATCAGTACTGAGGCTGTGCTGCACAGTCACAGTGTCAATACTGAGGAAGTGCTGCACTGCCAGAGTGACAGTACTGAGGGAGTGCTGCACTGTCAGAGGGTCAGCACTGAGGGAGTGCCACACTGTCAGACCATCAGTACTGAGGGAGTGTCACACTGCCAGAGGGTCAGTACTGAGGGTTGCTACACTGCCAAAGGTGCAGTACTGAGGGAGTGCTGCACTATCAGAGGGTCAGTACTGAGGGAGTGCTGCACTGTCAGATGGTCAGTACTGAGGGAGCGTCACACTGTCAGATGGTCAGTACTGATGGAGCGTCACACTGTCACAGGGTCAGTACTCTGGCAGTGTCACACTGTCAGAGGGACAGTACTGAGGGAGAGCTGCAATGTCAGAGGGTCAGTACTGAGTGTGTGTCACACTGTCAGAGTGTCGGTTCTGAGGGAGAGCCACACTGTCAGACCATCAGTACGTAGGGAGTGTCATACTGTCAGAGGGTCAGTCCTGAGGGTCTGCGACACTGCCAAAGGTGCAGTACTGAGGGAGTGCTGCACTGTCGGAGTGTCGGCACTGAATGAATTCTGCACTGTCAGAGGGGTCAGTACTGAGGGGGGGCTGCACTGTCAGAGTTTCAGTACTGAGGGAGTGCTGCACTGTCAGAGTGTCAATAAGGAGGGAGTGCTGCACTGTCTTAGTGTCAGTCGTGAGGGAGTGCTTCACTTACAGAGGGTGAGTACTGAGTGAGTGCTTCACTGTCACAGTGTCAGTACTGGGAGTGCTGCACTTTCAGAGGGCCAGTACTGAGGGAGTGTCACACTGCCAGAAAGTCAGTACTGAGAGTCTGCTACACTGTCAGAGGGTCAGTACTGAGGGAGTGCTGCACTCTCACAGAGTCAGTACTGAGGGAGTGCTGCACTGTCAGAGTTTCAGTACTGAGGGAGTGCTGCACTGTCAGATGGTCAGTACTGAGGGAGTGCTGCACTGCCAAAGGGTCAGTACTGAGGGAGTGCCACGCTGTCACTGGCGTCAGTACTGAGGGAGTGCTACACTGTCAGAGGGTCAGTGCTGAGTAAGTGCTGCACTGTCAGAGGGTGAGTACTGAGGGAGTGCTGCACTGTCAGAGTTTCAGTACTGAGGGAGTGCCACACTATCAGAGGGTCAGTACTGAGGGAGTGCAGCACTCTCAGAGTGTCAATACGGAGGGAGTGCTGCAATGTCAGAGGGTCAGTACTGAGGGACTGCTGCACTGTCAGAGGGGTCAGTACTGAGGGAGTGCTGCACTGTCAGAGTTTCAGTACTGAGGGAATGCTGCACTGTCAGAGTGTCAATACGGAGGGAGTGCTGCACTGTCAGAGGGTCAGTACTGAGCGAGTGCACACTATCAGAGGGTCAGTACTGAGGGAGTGCCGCAATGTCAGAGGCTCTGGACTGAGGGAGTGCTGCAATGTCGGAATGTCAATACTGAGGGAGTGCCGCAATGTCAGAGGCTTGGACTGAGGGACTGCTGCATTGTCAGACGGTCAGTCCTGAGGGATTGTGACACAATCAGAGGGTCTGCACTGAGGCAGTGCCACACTGTCGGAGGGTCTGTACTGAGGGAGTGCTGCACTGTCAGCGTGTCAGTACTGAGGGACTGCTGCACTGTCAGAGGGTCAGTACTGAGGGAGTGTTGCCATGTCAGAGGGTCAGTACTGAGCGAGTGCACACTATCAGAGGGTCAGTACTGAGGGAGTGCCGCAATGTCAGAGGATCAGTCCTGCGGGAGTGCTGCACTGTCAGAGTGTCAGTCCTGAGGGAGTGCCCCACTGTCAGAGGGTCAGGACTGAGGGAGTGTTGCACTGGTAGAGGGTCAGTACTGAGGGACTGCTGTACTGTCAGAGGGGTCAGTACTGAGGGAGTGCTGTACTGTCAGATGGTCAGTATTGAGGTAGTGTCATACTGTCAGAGGGTCAGTCCTGAGGGTCTGCGACACTGCCAAAGGTGCAGTACTGAGGCAGTGCTGCACTGTCTGAGGATCTGTATTGTGGTAGTACGGCACTGTCAGAGTTTCAGTACTGAGGGAGTGCTGCACTGCCAGAGGGTCAGTACTGAGGGAGTGCCACGCTGTCACAGGCGTCAGTACTGAGGGAGTGCTGCACTGTCAGAGGGTAAGTACTGAGGGAGTGCTGCACTGTCAGAGTGTCAGTACTGAGGAACTGCTGCACTGTCAGAGGGGACAGTATTGAGGAAGTGCTGCACTGTCAGATGGTCATATTGAGGGAGTGCTGCACTGTCAGACTTTCAGTACTGAGGGAGTGCTGCACTGTTAGAGTGTCAATAAGGAGGGAGTGCTGCACTGTCAGAGGGTCAGTACTGAGGGAGTGCTGCACTGCCAGAGGGTCAGTACTGAGGGAGTGCCACGCTGTCACAGGTGTCAGTACTGAGGGAGTGCTGCACTGCCAGAGGGTCAGTACTGAGGGAGTGCTGCACTGCCAGAAGGTCAGTACTGAGGGAGTGCTGCACTGCCAGAGGGACAGTACTGAGGGAGTGCTGCACTGCCAGAGGGTCAGTACTGAGGGAGTGCCACGCTTTCACAGGCGTTAGTACTCAGGGAGTGCTGCACTGCCAGAGGGTCAGTACTGAGGAAGTGCCACGCTGTCACAGGCGTCAGTACTGAGGGATTGCTGCACTGTCAGAGGGTCATTACTGAGGGAGTGCTGCACTGCCAGAGGGTCAGTACTGACGGAGAGCCACGCTGTCACAGGCGTCAGAACTGAGAGAGTGCTGCTCTGTCAGAGGGTCAGTACTGAGAGAGTGCTGCACTGCCAGAGGGTCAGTACTGAGGGAGTGCCACACTGCCAGAGGGTCAGTACTGAGGGAGTGCTGCACTGCCAGAGGGTCAGTACTGAGGGAGTGCTGCACTGCCAGAGGGTCAGTACTGAGGGAGTGCTGCACTGCCAGAGGGTCAGTACTGAGGGAGTGCCACGCTGCCACAGGCGTCAGTACTGAGGGAGTGCTGCACTGTCAGAGGGTCAGTACTGAGGGAGTGCTGCACAGTCAGAGGGTCAGTACTGAGGGAGTGCCACGCTGTCAGAGGCGTCAGTACTGAGGGAATGCTGCACTGTCAGAGTGTCAATACGGAGGGAGTGCTGCACTGTCAGAATGTCAATACGGAGGGAGTGCTGCACTGTCAGAGTGTCAGTACTGACGGAGTGCTGCACTGTCAGAGGGTCAGTACTGAGCGAGTGCTGCACTGTCGGAGTTTCAGTACTGATGGAGTGCTGCACTGTCAGAGTGTCAGTACTGAGGGAGTGCTGCACTGTCGGAGGTTCAGTACTGATGGAGTGCTGCACTGTCAGAGTGTCACTACTGAGGGAGTGCTTCGCTGTCAAGGGGGTTAGTAATGAGGGATTCCTGCAATGTCAGAGGTTAAACATGGGGGAAGTGCTGCACTGTCAGAGGGTCATTACTTAGGGAGAGCTACACTGTCAGCATTTCAGTCTGAGGGTTGCCTGCATTGTAAGAGATTCATCTCTGAGTTAGTGCCACAATATCAGATGGGCTGAATGGCCTGATTTCCGCTTCCATGTCTGGATTTCTAAGAGGAATATCTGAAATTGTTCAGTACATTTCTGCCACTGCGTCCTTCATTGCCAGCTCAGCAATGATTCCCACATACAGATTCCAGAGACTGTGTTCAAACAGAGCGTCTTCATTTGGTTATTGAACCTGAAGAGCTTCCACCCTCTTTTCCCAGGGATTGAGTTTTTGTTTTATTCCTCAGCTTCCGTCTGCTCATCCCAAATGAATCCCACTGCCCCACACTCAGCACAGTTGGGTGTTCCTTATTTCTGAGCTTCCCAATGCTAATCCATATTCGGAATGACATCCACACACTCCTCCAAATCGTATCGCAGGCTAATTACTTGGGAGAGAGGAGTGCTAAGAGAGGAAATAAAAATCTGAAAGTACCTTACAGTGACATTAAGGGTGAATTGCTAATGAGAGAAACACAGTGAGAATTTGGGCATGGACCCAGAGGCTACAGTGAATTGATGCATTTTGTCAATGCTCATTGGGACAGGGTTGATATGAAATCGTGAAGATGCTCTGTGATACAATTAAATGAATTAGCATATATAGAGAGAGAGATGGTTCTGAGTGGTCTAGCCTTCTTACAACCCAAAGACCGTGGAAATGTATCTCAGTTTACCGAATGAGGTGATGGAGGAAATAGCAGGTACACTTGCAAACATTTTAAAATCCCCTCTGGCCACAGGAGAGGTGTCGTCGGGCTGACCATGTGGTACTGTTATTCAAGAAGGAGCATGAGATATACCAGGCAGCTCCAGGCCAGTCAGGCTAATATCGTGGTGGGGACGTCTGTTGGAAACAATTTTGGGAGATAAAATTAATCAGCATTTAAAGAGACTGGAGTTCATGAAGAACAGTCAGAATGGTTGTGTTAAAGGGAGCTCAGGTCTGACCAATGGGATTGCACTTTTTAAGGAGGTGACCAGGTGTGTAAATAAGGGCAATACTTTCCTGTCGTCTGCTTGGAGGTCAGTAAGGCTTTTATCGGGATATATATTGGAAACTGATAGTGAACATAAAAACTCAAGATCCAAGGAATTTGGCGCAGAATGCTGACTGGCAGGAAGCAGACAGTGATGGCCCAGTTAGAAATCTCTGTCTGTTCATGTCTCACTGTTGGGATCTTGCTGATGTGGTTGATAGAAAATATTTATATTTGAATGGTGGAGGGTTAATCATTGGGTTCCTGAATGATATGAAGATTGGTTGGGTGTAAATACTGAGGATGATAGCCTTAGGTTACAGAAGGATGGAGATGGCCTTGTCAGATGGACCGATCAGTGACAACGGGTGAGGTGCCTGAAGACTGGAGGGTGATTAATGATGTGCCATTATTGAAGTAAGGCTGCAAGGAACAGCCATTGAACTATGGAGCTGTGAGCCTGATGGCAGTGGTGGGTAAGCTATTGGAGGGCATTCTGAGAGAAAATTTACATGCATTTGGAAAAGCAAGGATTGATTAGGGATGGTCAGCGTGGCATGTGGAAATGGTTTGGAATGGAGGCCACGTCCATTTTAGAAGATTCAGATCTTTTTTAACAATCAGTGAAAAATAAGATCACCATGTGTCTTAAACATGGTTTGGAGAAAAACTGTTGTCAATGTATGGTCACTTGGTGCTTGGAGACTCTCTAGAAAAGCAGGCACCCAGACAGACCAACGCTGTCGATGCAAGATGTGGTGCACAGGAAGATCCAACAAGTCATTTGCAGTTGCTGTCTGTCTCCCTAGAGCAGTCATCATGCGAGATCAGGGTCCAGTCCTAGGAGAAGTAATCTCTCCATTGAACCTTCCTCCATGCTTGTACAGTAATCGTGGTTGTGTGTGTGTATCTCTGATTCTGAGAGAGAGACAGAGAGCGAGTGTCTGTCTGTGTGTGTGAGAGAGAGTGTATGTGTGTGTATCTCTGTGTGTCTGCGTGTGTGAGAGAGGGAATGTGTGTTTATGTATGTGTCTGTCTGAGTGTGTGTTTGTGTGCGTGTGTGTGGTAGGAATGTCTGTGTGTTTGAGGGAGTGAAAGTGTGTGTTTGTGTGTGCGTGAGAGAGAGAGTTTGTGTATGTGTTTGAGGGAGTGAGAGTGTGTGTATGTTTGAGAGAGTGAGTGTCTGAGAGAGAGAGAGAGAGAGAGTGTGTGTGTGTGTGTAAACTAGCCAATCTTATCAGGTGCCCATGAATATAAAATCCAGCTGCTGTTTCAGGTGAATTGGCCCTTGTGGTCAGGGTGGCATAACTGGGGGAGAGTGCTTTTCATTCCAGTGGGGATTCATCCAGTAAACCTTCCCCACACACTAACATCACTCTGGTAATGCAGTGACTAGTCCTGCACACAGTGCTCCAGGTACAAACCAATGTAATGTGACCGTAGTCTTACCACAGCATGGGACAGCTCATTACAGAGCGGTGTCTGGTGGTGTTTTAATCAGAGGGTCACCATGGCCCAGCTGAGTGGAGAGGTTGGGAAGGAGAGTCTTTCAGAGTAACTTTAGCTAGTGTGGTAAGCTAATTGACCAGCCAACTGAGCTAACCAACCTCACTCCAGGGGCATGCCGTGTATAACCCAATAATAGCCAGCCTTCACCTCAATAAGAGCCAGGAGCAAGGCCATTCGGCCCCCACCCGAACCCAGAAGGGAGAGCACGGGAAGCTGATGAAGGAAACAAGCCCCTCCCATGTGGCCTTCTGAAATGGAACTGGAGGACATGGCAGACCTGGCCTGCTGTTTGCTTCCCCGAGACTGGCCTGCTCCACCTTACAGTGAGAGACTGAGGGGAATCTCGAGGAGATTTCACTTCTCACTGAGAGGCTGCAACTTCAATCCAAATCAGGCTGGTTCCCTCCGAGATTCACGGAAGAGTGCAGCACTCTACAGATCAGGGCCTTGTGGAGTCATAACCTCCAGTGTGGGGGCCAAGAGCTGGGGGATAGTGTTAAGAACAAAAGACCATCCGAAATAGGAACAGGAGGAGACCATTCAGCCCCTCGAGCCTGCTCTGGTATTCAATAGGATCGTGGATGATTCAACATTTGACTTGGGAGCTGAAATTAGGACAATACAGAGATAGAGAATCAAATTATTCTGCCGTGAGGAATTATCAGACGAAAGCACACAAACACACACACACACACACACACACACACACACACACACACACACACACACACACACATCGGATCCCACCGACCTCACTGCCTCCTTCTCTCTCTGCAGCTCTCATGTCTATGTTTGTGTTGTGTTCCCAGTTCTCTCTCCCACATCTTTCCTTCAATCCCTATCTCTCAACATCCTTCACATCTCTGTCCTGTTTACATTTCCCAGTAGATTCCCTTCCCCCTTTGTCACCTCACCAGGTTTTTCAGGAATGCTTAATCATTCAGTCTTTCACAAAACTAACACCTTGCTCATCTCTCTCTGCATCTGTCTCTCAGCTCTGTGGGATCTTGCTATTCCTGTCTGTACATCACTCTAGCCACATCACGTCAGCCCCAACCACCACCCCACTCTCTCAGCTCTATCTGTGTGGTGTTGTAACTCCTCTCTCTCTCTCTGTCCTATATCTCTTCCTGGGATTTCTGTCTTGCTGTCTGCCTGATCTTTCTTTCTTTCTCTCCCTCTTTCTCCCTGGACATATATGGAGGGAGAAGGACAGTGTGTGTACTTGGCGATGGTTTTAGAGTGGGATCTTGCTGTGCATTACAGCAGTCAGTCAAAAGGCGAGTTAGTCTCTGCACTATGTCCTCCAGCCTAGGGGCTGTGAGTCTGCATGGGAAGGGGGAGAGTGGGAGACAAGGAGAGAGTGGGACAGCCAGGGAAAGGGGGAGGGTTTGATGGGGCTTTGGGGTTGGTCGAGAAAGGAGGGGCTGTTGTCAGAGAGAGATGGAGGGAGGGATAGCATGTGATGCAAAATCTGAGACAGGGTGGAGAAGAGGTCTCCACAGGAAGGATAGTCAATGAGGCCATTCAGGGGCCAATCCTAAGGATCCTGAACCGGACCAGGATCATTTAAACGGTGAGGGGGCATGATGGGCAGAAAGGACTCCATCTGTGATGCAAACCTTCTGTAATTCTTGGACTGGGATCTTGCTGTACATTAAAATAGTCCCAGCCGAGTCAGTCAACTCGTTTACCGGTGTGAGAAAGTGAGGACTGCAGATGTTGGAGAGTCAGAGTTACAAAGTGTGGAGCTGGGGAAGCACAGCGGGTCAGGCAGGAGAATCGATGGGGTAAAAACCAGAACTGCAGATGTTGGAAACGAGATTCTGGATTAGTGGTGCTGGAAGAGCACAGCAGTTCAGGCAGCATCCAACCAGCTTCGAAATCGACGTTTCGGGCAAAAGCCCTTCATCAGGAATAAAGGCAGTGAGCCTGAAGCATGGAGAGATAAGCTAGAGGAGGGTGGGGGTGGGGAGAGAGTAGCATAGAGTACAATGGGTGAGTGGGGGAGGAGATGAAGGTGATAGGTCAGGGAGGGAAGGGTGGAGTGGATAGGTGGAAAAGGAGCTAGGCAGGTCGGACATGTCCGGACAAGTCAAGGGGACAGTGCTGAACTGGAAGTTTGAAACTAGGATGAGGTGGGGGAAGGGAACCCCCTCACTCTCACTCCACTCTATCTCTCATCTCCCCTCTCTGCCCCCTCTCTCTCACTCTCCCTTTTCCTCTTACCCCCTCTCTCTCAGCCCCCCTCACTCAGCCCACTTTCTCTCTCAACCCCCCTCACTCCACTCCCTCTCTCATCTCTCCGCTCCCTCTCACACTCTCTCTCTCACCCCTCACCCACCCTCTCTCCCCACGTTCACACCCTCTCTCACTCACTGCCCTCTACCTCACCCCCTCACCCCATCTCTCACCCCCCTCTCTCTCACACCCCTCTCTCTCACCCTCTCTCTCCCACCCCCTCACCCCCTCTCTCTCACCTGCTCTCTCTCGCTCTCTCAAACCACCTCTCTCTTACCGCCCTCTCTCTCTCCCACGCCCTCTCTCCCACCCCCTCTCTGTCTCACCTCCACTCTTTCTCTCCCCCTTTGTCTCTCCCCTTTTCTCTCTCACCCCGTCACATCACCCCCTATCTCTCTCACCCCTCTCTCTCATTCACCCGCGCGCTCTCTCTCACCCCCTTCTCTCTCCATTTACCTCTCATCTCACCCTCTCTCTCTCTCACTCCCCTCTCAACTCCTCACCCAATCTTTCTCTCACGTCTCTCTCTGGCTCTCAAACCTCCTCTTTCTGCCCCCTCCCTCTGTCCACCTCTCTCTGTCCGCCTCTCTCTGCCCCCTCTCCCTCTCTACCCCTCTCTCTTTCACCCTCTCTCTGCCCCTCTCTCTCTGCCCCCCGTCCCCTCTCTCTGCCACCCCTCTCTCTGAAGCCCTCTCTCTCCCCCACTCTGTGCCCCTCTCTCTGTCCCCCACTCTCTGTCCCCTCTCCCTTTTACCCCCTCTATCTCCCCCGCTCTCTGTCCCTCTCTCTCGGTCCCCCTCTCTTTGTCGCCCTCTCTCTGTCCCCCTCTCTCAGTCCCCATCTCTCTCTGACTCCCTCTCTCTGACCCGCTCTCTGTCCCCCTCTCCCTGTCGCCCTCTGGGTCCCCCACTCTCTGTCCCCCAATCTCTGTCTCCCTCCTCTCTATCTCCCTCTCTCTGTTCCCCTCTCTCTGTCGCCCTCTCTCTGATCCCCATTCTCTGTCCGCCTCTTTCTGTCCCCCACTCTCTCTCCCCCTTCTCTGTCACCTCTCTCTGTCGCCATATCTCTCTGCCCCCCCTCTGACCTTCTCTCTCTGTCCCCCCTCTCTGCCCCCCTCTCTGTTCCCCCCTATCTGTCCCCCTCTCTCTGTCCCCCTCTCTCTATCTCCCCTGCTCTCTGTCCCCCTCTCTTCTGTAGCCCTCTCTCTCCCCCACTGTCCCCCTCTCTCTTTCCCACTCTCTCTGTCCCCATCTCTCTCTGCCCCCATCTGTCGTCATCTCTCTGTCCCCCTCACACTGTCACCCTCCCTCTATGTCCCCCTCTCTCTCTGTCCCCCCTCTCTGTCCCCCACTCTCTCTGCCACCTCTCTGTCAGTCCCCCACTCTGTCCCCCCTCTCTCCATCCCCCCGTTCTCTCTGTCCCCCCTCTCTCTTCCCCCCTCTCACTCTGTTTCCCCCACTCTCTGTGCCCCACTCTCTGCCCCCCCTCTCTCTGCCCCCCTCGCTCTGCCCCCTCTCTCTGCCCCGTCTCTCTGTCCCCCTCTCTGTAGCCCTCTCTCTACCCCTCTCTCTCCCCCACTCTGTACCCCTCTCTCTGTCGCCCACTCTCTGACCCCCACTACCTCTGACCCCCTCTATCTTCCCCGCTCTCTGTCCCACCTCTCTCGGTCCCACTCTCTTTGTCGCCGTCGCTCTGTCCCCCTCTCTCTGTCCCCATCTCTCTCTGACTCCCTCTCTCGGACACGCTCTCTGTCCCCCTCTCTCTGTCGCCTTCTCTGTCTCCCACTCTCTGTCCCCCTCTCCATGTCTCCCTCTCTCTGCTCACCTCTCTCTGTTGCCTTCTCTGTCTTCCCCCTCTCCCTCTGACCCCCTCTCACTGACGCCCTCTACCTGCCCTGCTCTCTGTCCCCTTCTCTCTGTCGCCCTCTCTCTGTCACCACTCTCTCTCCCACACTCTCTGTCCCCCACTCCCTGTCCCATCTCTCTCTGTCCATCTCTCTCTGTCCCCTCTCTCTCTCTGTCCCCCCTCTCTCTGTCCCGCTCTCTCTGTCCCCTCCGTCTCTGTCCCCCTCTCACTGCCCCCCTCTCCCTCGACCCGCCTCTCACTGACCCCCCTCTCTGTCCCCCCTCTCTCTCTGCCCCCTCTCTCTGTCCCACTCTCTCTGTCCCCCTTTCTCTGTCACCCTCGCTCTCTGTCCCCCTCTCTCTCCCACCCGCCACTCTCTGCCCCTCTCTCTCCCCCACCCGCCTCTCTCTGTCCCTCCCTCTCTCTGTCCCCCTCTCTTTGCCCCCCTATCTCTGTCCCCCTCTCTCTCCCCCACTCTGTACCCCTCTCTCTGTCCCCCAATCACTGTCCCCTCTCCCTCTGACCCCCACTATCTAACCCCCTTTCTTTTCTCCATCTCTCTTTGTCGCCTTCTCTATGTCCGCTCCTCTCTGTCCCCATCTCTCTCTGTCCCCCTATTTCTGCACCCCTCTCCCTCCACCCGCCTCTCTCTGAACCCCTCTCTGTCCCCCTCTCTCACTGCCCCCTCTCTCTGTCCCCCTCTCTCTGTCGCTCTCTCTCTGTCCCCCCCTCTCTCTGTCCCCCCCTGACCCCCCCTTTCTGTCCCCCCCTCTTTGTCCCCCTCTCTCTCTGTTCCCCTCTCTCTGTCCCCCTCTCTCTGCTCCCCTCTATCTCTCCCACTCTCTGTCCCGCTCTCTCTCTGTCCCCTCTTCTCTGTCCCCATCTCTCTCTGTCCCCCTATCTCTGCACCCCTCTCCCTCCCACCCGCCTCTCTCTGAGCCCCTCTCTGTCCCCCTCTCTCACTGCCCCCTCTCTCTGTCCCCCTCTCTCTGTTCCCCCCTGAACCCCCCTTTCTGTCCCTCCCTCTCTGTCCCCGTCTCTCTGTTCCCCTCTCTCTGTCCCCCTCTCTTTGCCCCCCTCTCTCTGTCCCCCCTCTCTCTGTCGCCCTCTCTCAGCCCCTCTCTGTCAACGTCTCTCTGTGCCCCCTCCCTCTGCCCCCCCCTCTCTGTCACCCTCTCTCTGCCTCCTCTCAGTCACCGTCTCCCTGTCCCACCCCACTCTGTCCCCCGCTCTGTCGCTCGCTCTCTGCCCCCTCTCTGGCACCATCTCTCTGTCTCCCCATTCTCTGTCCTCCCCACTCTCTGTCGCCCTCTCTCTGACCTCCTCTATCTCTGTCGCCCTCTCTGTCACCGACTCTCTGACCCTCTCTCTCTGTCCCCCCCCTCTCTGTCCCCTCTCTCTCTGGCGCCCTTTCTCTGCTCCATCCCTGTCACCGTCTCTCTTGCCCCGCCCCCTGGTCTGTTCCCCCTCTCTCTGTCCCCCGGCCTCCTCTTTCTGTCCACCTCCTTTGTCCCCCCCCTTTGTCCCCCTCTCTCTGACTCCTCTTAGTCACCGTCTCTCTGTCCCCCGCCTCTGTCCCTCTCACTCTGTCCCCCCTCTCACTGCCCCCTCTCTCTCTGTCCCCGTCTCTGTCCCACGTTCTCTGCCACCTCTCTATCACCGTCTCTCTTTCCCCCTCCATCTGTCCTCCTCTCTCTTTCCCCCTCTCTCTGTCCCCCTCTCTCTGTCCCCCTCTCTCTGTCCCCCTTTCTCTCTGTCCCCTCTCTCTCGATGCCGTCTCTCTCTGTCCCCATCTCTTACTGTCCCCGCTCTGTACCTCCTCTCTCCGCCCCCCCGCTCCCCTCTGTCCCCCACTCTCTCCATCCTCCACTCTCGATCCCCCACTCTCTGTCCCCCTCCCTCTATCCCCAGTCTCTCTGTCACCCTCTATCTCCCCCTCTCTCTCCCCCACTCTGTACCCCGCTCTCTGTTCCCCACTCTCTGGCCCCTTCCATCTGTCCCCCTCTCTCAGTCCCCTCTCTCTGTCCCCTCTCTCGGTCTCTCCTCTCTCTGCCCCCTCTCTCTCTGTCCCCCTCTCTCCATCCCCCCCCTCTCTGCCCCCTCTCTCTGTCCCTCTCTCTCTGTAGCCCACTCTCTCCCCCTCTCCGACTCTGTACCCCTCTCTCTGAACCCCTCTATCTCCCACTCTCTCAGCCCCCCTCTCTCTGTCCCCTTCTCGCTGAACGCCTCTATCTCCCCCTCTCTCAGTCCCCCTCTCTCTGTCCCCTTCTCTCTGACCCCCTCTCTCTGACCCCGTCTATCTCCCCCTCTCTCTGTCCCCCACTCTCTGTCCCCGCTCCCTCTGTTCCCCTCTCTCCGTCGCCCTCTTTCTGCCCCCTCTCTGTCCCTCCTCTCTCTGCCCCCGTCTCTCTTTACCCGTGCACTCTCTGTCCCCATCTCTTACCGTCCCCCCTCTGCCCCTCTTCTCTCTGTCCTCTCCCTCTCCGTCAACCCCCGCTCCCTTCTGTCACCCACTCTCTCCATCCCCCACACTCTGTCCCCCTCCCTCTGTCCCCCTCTATCTGTCCCCAATCCCTCTGACCCCCTCTCTCTGTCCCCCGCTCTCTGACAGCCTCTATCTCCCCCACTCTCTATGCCTCTCTCTCTGTCCCCCCTCTCTCTGAAACTCTCTCTGTCCCGCACTTTCTGTCCCCCTCTCTCTGTCTCCCTCTCTCTGTTCCCCTCTCTCTGTTCCCTTCTCTCTGGCCCCCCTCTCTCTGTGCCCCTCTCTCTCTCCCTGTCCCACTCTCTCTGCCCCCCTCTTCCTCCCACCCGCCTCTCACTGTCCCCCCCTCTGTCCCCCTCTTTCTCTGCCTCCTCACACTCTGTACCCTCTCTCTGTCCCGCTCTCTCTCTGACTCCCTCTCACCGACGCCCTCTCTCTGTCCCCCACTCTCTGTCCCTCTATCTCTTTCCCCCTCTCTCTGCCCCCTCTCTCTCTGTCCCCCACACCCTCTGTCCCACTCTCTCTGCACCCCTCTTCCTCCAACCCGCCTCTCACTGCCCCCCCCTCTGTCCCCCTCTTTCTCTGCCTCCTCACACTCTGTACCCTCACTCTGTCCCCTTCTCTCTGTCCCCCCCTCTCTGTAACCTCCTCTCTGTCCCCATCTCTCTCTCTGTCCCCCTCTCTCTGAACCCCTCTCCCTCCCACCCGCCTCTGTCTGTCCCCGTCTCTGTCCCCCTCTCTCACTGCCCCCTCTCTCTGTTCCCTCTCTCTGTCCCCCTCTGTCTCTGCCCCCCTCTCTCTCCCCCTCTCTCTACGCCCCCTCTCTGTGTCCCGCGCTCTCTGTCCCACTCTCTCTGTCCCCCCCTCTCTCTGACACCCCTCTCTGTCCCCCTCTCTCTCTGTCCCTCTCTCTCTGTCCTGCTCTCTCTCTGTACCCCACTCTCTGTCCCATTCCCTCTGTCCACCTCTCTCTGAACCCCTCACTGTCCCCCCTCTCTCTGTCCACTCTCTCTTTCCATCTCTCTCTGCCTCTCTCTCTCTGTGACCCTCTCTCTTTCCCCCACTCTCTGTCCCTCTATCTCTTTCTCCCTCTCTCTGTCCCCTCCCTCTCTGTCCTCCTCTCTCTCTGTCCCGATCTCTCTATCTGTCCCCCTCTCTCTGCCCCCCCTACCTCCCACCCGCCTCTCACTGTCCCCCCCTCTGTCCCCCTCTCTCTCTGCCTCCTCACTCTCTGTACCCTCACTCTGTCCCCCTCTCTCTGTTCCCCCTCTCTCTGTTCCCCCCCTCTCTGTCCCCCCTCTCTCTGTTTCCCCCTCTCTCTGTCCCCCTCTCTCTGGCCCACCTCTCTCTGCTCCCCTCTCTCTGTCCCCCACTCTCTGTCCCCGCTCCCTCTGTTCTCGTTTCTCCTTACCCGTGCACTCTCTGTCTCCATCTCTTACGGTCCCCCCTCTGTCCCTCCTCTCTCTGTCCTCTCCCTCTCCGTCAACCCCCGCTCCCCTCTGTCACCCACTCTCTCCATCCCCCACTCTCTGTCCCCCTCTCTCTGTCCCACACTCTCTGTCCCCAATCCCTCTCACCCCCTCTCTCTGTCCCCCGCTCTCTGTCCCCCTCTCTGACACCCTCTATCTCCCCCACTCTCTATGCCCCTCTCTCTGTCCCCCCTCTCTCTGTCCCCCTCTCTCTGAACCGCTCTCTGTCCCCCTTTTTCTGTCGCCCTCTCTGTCCCCCACTTTCTGTCCCTCTCTCTCTGTCTCCCTCTCTCTATTCCCCTCTTTCTGTTGCCTTCTCTCTGTTCCCCCTCTCTCTATATCCCTCTCTCTCTCTGTCCCGCGCTCTCTCTGTCCCGCTCTCTCTCCCTGTCCCACTCTCTCTGCCCCCCTCTTCCTCCCACCCGCCTCTCACGGTCCCCCCCCTCTGTCCCCCTCTCTCTCTGCCTCCTCACTCTCTGTACACTCTCTCTGCACCCCTCTCTCTGTCCCCCTCTCTCTGTCCATCCGCTCTCTGCCCCCTCTCTATGTCCCCCTCTCTCTGTAGCCCTCTCTGTCCCCTTCTCTCTCCCTTATCTGTACCCCTCTCTCTGTCCCACAACCTTTGTCACCCCTCCCTCTGACCCCCTCTATCCCCCCTTCTCTGTCGCCCTCTTTCTTTGTCGCCCTCTCTCTGTCCCCCTCTCTCTGTCCGCCTCTCTCTGTCCCCCCCTCTGCTCCGCTCAATCGCCCCCACTCTCTGTCCCCGACTCTCTGACCCTCTCTCTCTGTCCCCCCTCTCTGTTGCCTTCTCTCTGTCCCCCTCTCTGTCTGACCCCTTCTTACTGACGCCCTCTATCTCCCCCGCTCTCTGCTCCACTCTCTCTCTGTCCCCCCTCTCTCTATAACCTCCTCTCTGTCCCCATCTGTCTCTCTGTCCCCCTCTCTCTGAACCCCTTTCCCTCCCACGCGCCTCTGTCTGTCCCCGTCTCTGTCCCCCTCTCTCACTGCCCCCTCTCTATGTTCCCCTCTCTCTGTCTACCGCTCTCTCTGTCCCCCTCTGTCTCTGGCCCACCTCTCTGTCCCCCTCTCTCTACGTCCCCTCTCTGTGTCCCGCGCTCTCTTTCCCCCTCTCTCTGTCCCCCTCTCTCTAAGACACCGCTCTCTGTCCCTCTCTCTCTGTCCTGCTCTCTCTCTGTACCCCGTTCTCTGTCCCCCATTCTCTGTCCCCTTCCCTCTGACCCCTCTCTCTTTCCATCTCTCTCTGCCTCTCTCTCTCTGTGACCCTCTCTCTGTTCCCCTCTCTCTGTGACACTCTCTCTGTCCCCCCTCTCTGTCCCCCTCTCTCTCTGACCACTCTCTCTTTCCATCTCTCTCTGCCTCTCTCTCTCTGTCCCCCTCTTTCTGTAGCCCTCTCTGTCCCCTTCTCTCTCCCTCACTCTGTACCCCTCTCTCTGTCCCACAACCTTTGTCACCCCTCCCTATGACCCCCTCTATCCCCCCTTCTCTGTCGCCCTCATTCTTTGTCGCCCTCTTTCTGTCTACCTCTCTCTGTCCCCCTCTCTCTGCTCCACTCAATCTCCCCCACTCTCTGTCCCCGACTCTCTGACCTCCTCTCTCTGTCGCCCCTCTCTGTTGCCTTCTCTCTGTCCTCCTCTCTGTCTGACCCCTTCTCACTGACGCCCTCTATCTCCCCCGCTCTCTGCCCCCTCTCTCTGTCCCCCTCTCTGTCCCTCCACTCTCTGTCCCCCCTCTCTCTGTTCCCTCCTCTCTGTCCCCATCTCTCTCTATGTCCCCCTCTCTCTGCCCCCCTCTCCCTTCCACCCGCCTCTGTCTGTCCCCCTCTCTGTTCCCCTCTCTCTGTCCCCCGCTCTCTCTGTCCCCCTCTCTCTCTGTCCACTCTTTCTTTCCATTTCTCTCTGCCTCTCTCTCTCTGTGACCCCTCCTCTGTTCCCCTCTCTCTGTGACCCTCTCTCTGTCCCTCTCTCTCGGTCCCCCTCTCTGTCCCCCTCTCTCTGCCCCCTCTCTCTGTCCTCCTCTCTCTGTCTCCCCTCTCTCTGACCACCCTCTCTCTGACCCCCTCTCTCTCTGTTGCCCCTCTCCATGCCTCCTCTCCATCCCCCGCTCTCTGTCCCAATCTCCATGTTGCCCTCTGTCTGCCCACTCTCTGTCCCCTTCTCTTTGACCCCCTCTCTCTGCACTCCTCTCTCTCCCACTCTGTACCCCTCTCTCTGTCCCCCACTCTCTGTCCCCCACTCTCTTTCCCCCACTCTCTGCCTCCTCCAACTCCCCCTCTCTCTGTCCCCATCTCTCTGTCCCCCTCTCTCTGTACCCCTCTCTCTCCGCGCCCTCTCTCTGTCCCCTCTCTCTCTGTTCCCCCCTCTCTCTGCCCCTCTCTCTCTGCCCCCTCTCTCTGTTCCCCTCTCTCTGGCCCCTCTTTCTCCCCCGGTCTCTAACCCCCTCTCTCTGTTGCCCTCTCTCTGTCACCCACTCTGTCCCCCTCCCTTTGACACCCTCTCTGTCCAGCTCTCTCTGACCCCGTCTACATCCCTTTCTTTTCGTCCCCCTCTCTCTGATCCGCTCTATCTCCCTCACTCTCAGTGTTCCTCTCTCTTTTGCCCTCTCTCTGTCGCCCCTCTCTGTCGCCCTCTTTCTCTGTACTCCTCTCTCTGTCCCTCTCTCTCTGTCCCCCTCTCTCTGCTCCGCTCAATCTCCCTCGCTCTCTGTCCCCGACTCTCTGACCCCCTCTCTCTGTCCCCCCTCTCTGTTGCCCTCTCTCTGTCCCCCTCTCTGTCTGACCCCTTCTCACTGACGCCCTCTAACTCCCCCGATCTCTGCCCCCTCTCTCTGTCCCCACTCTCTGTCCCCCATTCTCTGCCCCCCCCTCTTTAACCTCCTCTCTGTCCCCATCTCTCTCTCTGTCCCCCTCTCTCTGCACCCCTCTCCCTCCCACCCGCCTCTGTCTGTCCCCGTCTCTGTCCCCCTCTCTCACTGACCCCTCTCTTTTTCCCCTCTCTCTGTCCCCCGCTCTCTCTGTCCCCCTCTGTCTCTGTCCCCCATCTCTGCCCCCCTCTCTCTACGCCCCCTCTCTGTGTCCCGCGCTCTCTGTCCCCCTCTCTCTGTCCCCCTCTCTCTCTGACACCCCTCTCTGTCCCCCTCTCTCTCTGTCCCCCTCTCTTTGTCCTGCTCTCTCTCTGTACCCCGCTCTCTGTCCCCCACTCTCTGTCCCCTTCCCCCTGCCCTCTCTCTCTGTCCCCCTCTCTGTCCCCCTCTCTCTCTGTTCACTCTCTCTTTCCATCTCTCTCTGCCTCTCTCTCTCTGTGACCCTCTCTGTGTTCCCCTCTCTCTGTGACTCTCTCTCTGTCCCCCCTCTCTGTCCCCCTCTCTCTCTGACCACTCTCTCTTTCCATCTCTCTCTGCCTCTCTCTCTCTGTGACCCTCTCTCTGTTCCCCACTCTCTGTCCCTCTATCTTTTTCCCCCTCTCGCTGTCCCCTCTCTCTGTCCCCATCTCTCTCTGTCCCGCTCTCTCTATCTGTCCCTCTCTCTCTGCCCCCCTCTCCCTCCCACCCGCCTCTCACTGTCCCCCCCTCTGTCCCCCACTTTCTCTGCCTCCTCACTCTCTGTACCCTCACTCTCTCCCCCTCTCTCTGTTCCCCCTCTCTCTGTTCCCCCGTCTCTTTCACCCCTCTCTCTGTTTCCCCCGTCGCTTTCCCCCCTCTCTCTGTCCCTCATCTCTCTGCCCCCTCTCTCTGACCCCTCTCTCTGTAGCCCTCTCTGTCCCCTTCTCTCTCCCTCACTCTGTACCCGTCTCTCTGTCCCACAACCTTTGTCACCCCTCCCTCTGACCCCCTCTATCTCCCCCTCTCTCTCTGGCTTCCTCTCTCTGACCCCCTCTCTCTGATGCCCTCTATCTCTCCCGCGCTCTGTCCCCCAATCTCTGTACCTCTCTCTCTGTCCCCCTCTCTCTTTCCCCCTGTCTTTGTTGCCCTCTCTCTGCCCCGCTCTCCCTCCCATCCGGCTCTCTCTGTCCCCCCACCTCTGTCCCACACTCTCTCTGTCCCCTCTCTCTCTGTCCCCCTCTCTTTGTCCTCCTCTCTCTGTCCCCCTCTTTCTCTGTCCCCCTCTCTCTCTGCCCACTCTCTCTTTCCCCCACTCTCTCTGACCCCCTCTCTCTCTGTCCCCCTCTCTCTCTGTCCCGCCTCTCTGTCCCCTCTCTCTCTTTCCCCCCTCTCTCTGTCCCCCTCTCTCTCTGTCTCCCCCTCTCTTTCCCCCTCTCTCTCTGACCACTCTCTCTCTCTGCCCCCTCTCTCTGTCGCCCCTCTCTGTCCCCGTCTCTCTGTCCCCATCTCTCTGTCCCCCTCTCTCTGTCTCCCTCTCTCTGACCCCCTCCCTCTGACCCCGTCTCTCTGTCCCCCTCTCTCTATCCCCCTCTCTCTGACCCCCTCTATCTCCCACACTCTCTGTGCCCCTCTCTATGTCCCCCCTCTCTCGTTTCCCCTCTCTCTGTAGGCCTCGCTCACCGCCTCTCTCTCCCCCACTCTGTACATTTCTCTCTGTCACCCAAACTCTGTCCCCCCTCCGTCTGACACCCTCTATCTCCCCCTCTCTCTCTGTCCCCCTCTCTCTGACCACCTCTCTCTGATCCCCTCTATCTCCCCTGCTCTCTTTCCCCCACTCTCTGTCCCCCCTCTCTGTGCCTCTCTCTCTGTCCCCCTCTCTATCTGCCCCCTCTCTCTCTGTTCCCCCCTCTCTCTGTCCCTCTCTCTCTGCCCCCTCTCTCTCCCCTGCTCTCTGTCCCCGTCTCTCTGTTGCCTTCTCTCTGCCCAACCTCTGTCCACCTCTCGCTGCCCCCCTCTCTCTCTCCCACTCTGTACCCCTCTCTCTGTCCCCCACTCTATGTCTCCCCCCTCCGTCTGACCCCCTGTATCTCCCGCTTCTCTGTCCCGCTCTCTCTGTCCCCGTCTACGTCCCCCACTTTGCTTCCCCCTCTCTCTGACCCCCTCTATCTCCCTCACTCACTGTGTCCCTCTCTGTCGCCATCTCTGCCCCGCTGTCCCTCCCATCTGCCTCTCTCTGTTGCCCTCTCTGTCCCACTCTCTCTCTGTCCCCCCTCTCTCTGTCCTCCTCTCTTTGTCCTCCTCTCTCTGCCCACTCTCTCTGTCCCCCCTCTCTCTCTGCCCACCACTGTCTGCCACCCCTCTCTTTCCCCTCTCTCTCTGTTCCCCTCTCTCTCTGTCCCCCTCTCTGTCCCCCGCTCTCGGACCCCCTCTCTGTGACGCACTCTCTCTCCCCCACTCTGTACCCCCCTCTCTGCCCCCCTCTGTCCCCCTCTCTCTCTGTCCCCCTATCTCTCTGACCCCGTCTCTCTGTCCCTTCTCTCTGTTCCCTCTTTCTGATCCACTCTATCTCACCCTCTCTCTGATGCCCTCTATCTCTCCCCCACTCTCTGTGCTCCTCTCTCTGTCCCCACTCTCTCTGTCCCCTCTCTCTGTCCCACTTTCTATGTCCCCCTTTCTCTGTCCCCCCTCACTCTGCCTCCTCTCTCTCTATTCCCCTCTCTCTGTAGGCCTGTTTTTCCACCTCTCTCTCCCCCACTCTGTACCCCTCTCTCTCTCCCCTACTCTCTGGCCCCTCCCACTGACCCCCTCTATCTCCCCTCACTCACTCTGTCCCTCTCTCTCTGACCCCCTCTCTCTGATCCCCTCTATCTCCCCCGCGCTCTGTCCCCCTCTCTCTGGCCCCCTCTCTTTGTCGCCCTCTATCTGTCCCTCTCTCTCTCTGTCCCCATCTTTCTCTGACTCCCTCTCTCTGATCCGCTCTCTGTCCCCCTCACTCTGTCGCCCTCTCTCTCTGTCCCCCACTCTCTATCACCCCTCTCTGTTCCTCTCTCTCTGTCCCCGTCTCTCTCTGACCGCCTCTCACTGAAGCACTCTATCTCCCCCGCTCTCTGTCCCCCCTCTCTGTCGCCCACTCTCTGTCCTGCACTCTCTGTCACCTCTCTCCGTCCCCCACTCCGTCTCTGTCCCTCTCTCTCTCTGTCCCCCTCTCACTCTGTCCCGATTTCCCTCCCTGTCTGTCCCCGTCTCTCTGTACCCTTCTCTCTGTCCCCCACACTCTGTTCACCCTCCCTCTGACCCCCTCTATATCCCCCTGTCTCTGACCCCCCTCCGTCTGACCCTGTCTATCTCCCCCCACTCTCTGACCCTCTCTCTGTCCACCTCTCTCTGTTCCCCCACTCTCTGACCCCCTCTATCTCCACCTCTCTCCATCCCGTCCCGCTCTCTGTGCTCCCTCTCTCTGTACCCCTCTCTCTGTTCCCCCTCTCTCTGTCAACCCTCTTTTTTTCCCCACAGATCCCCCTCTCTCTGTCCCCCCTCTCTGTCCCTATCTCTATCCTCCCCTCTCTCTCGTTCCCTCTCTCTCTGATCCCCCCCTCTGCTTCCCTCTCTCTGTCCTTCTCTCTCTGTCCCCCAGTCTCTCTGTTCCCCTATCTCTGCCCCCCTCTCTCCTGCGCTCTCTGTCCCCCCTCTCTCTGTTCCCTCTCTCTGGCCCCCTCCCTCTGTCCCCCCTCTCTCTGTCCCGCCTCCATCTGTCCCCCTTTCTCTATCCCCCCTCCCTCTGTCCCCCCATTCCTGTTCACTCTCTCTCTGCCCCCTCTCTCTCCCCCACTCTCTGTCCCCCCTCTGTCCCTCCCTCTCTCTGTCCCCCTCTCTTTGTCCCCGTTTCTCTGTTCCCCGTCTCTCTGCCCCCTCTCTCTCCCCCGCTCTCTTCTCCCTCTCTCTGTTGCCCTCTCTGTCTCCCTCTCTCTGTCACCCCTCCCTCTGTCCCCTCTCTCAGCCCCTCCTCTCTCTGTCCCGCATTCTCTGGCCGCCCTGCTTCTGTGCTTCTCTTTCTGTCCCACTCTCTCTCTGCCCTCCCTCTCTGCCCGCCTCTCTTTCACCCTCTCTCTGTCCCCCCCTCTCTGTCCCCCTCTCTCTCTGACCCCTTGTCTGTCCCCCGCTCTCTGACCCCCTCTCTCTGACGCACTCTCTCTCCCACACTCTTTACCGCTCTCTCTGCCGCCCCTGTCTCCCCCTCTCTCTGTCCCTCTCTCTCTCTGACCCCCTCTATCTCTGTCCCCCTCTCTCTCTGTCCTCCTCTCTCTCTGACCCCCTCTCTCTCTGACCCCCTCTCTCTCTGTCCCCTTCTCTCTGTCCCTCTCTCTCTGACTCCCTCTCTCTCTCCCACCCGCCTCTCTCTGCCCCTCTCTGTCCCACCCGCCTCGTTCTGTCCCTCCCTCTCTCTGTCCCTCCCTCTCTGTCGCCCTCTCTCTGCCCTCTCTCTGTCACGTCTCTCTGTGTCCCCGTCTCTCTGTTCCACTCTCTCTGCTCCCCTCTTTCTGTCCCGCTCTATCCGCCCCTCTCTCTCCCCCCCACTCTGTACCCCTCTCTCTGTCACCCTCTTTCTGCCCCTCTATGTCCCCTCACTCTGTCCCCGTCTCTGTCCCCCCTCTCTCTGTCCCCTCACTCTGTGCCCGTGCTCTCTCTGTCCCCATCTCTTACCGTCCCCCCTCTGCCCCTGCCCTCTCTCTCCTCTCCCTCTCCATCCATCCCGCCCCCCCTCTGCCCCCACTCTCTCCATCCCCCCACAAAGTGTCCCCTCTCTCTCTGTCCCCCTCTCTCTGTCCCGCTCTCTCTGTTGCGCTCTCTCTGCCCCCTCTCTGTCCCCCTCTCTCTATGTCTCCTCTCTCTCCCACCCGCCTCTCTCTGCCCCTCTCTGTCCCACCCGCCTCTCTCTGTCCCTCCCTCTCTCTGTCCCCCTCTCTCTGTCGCCCTCTCTCTGCCCCCTCTCTGTGACCTCTCTCTGAGTCCCCGTCTCTCTGTCCCACTCTCTCTGTTCTTCTCTCTTACTCCTTCTCTCTACCCACTCTGTAACCCTCTCTCTGTCCCCCCTCCCTCTGTCCCCCTCTCTCTGTCACCCTCTTTCTGCACCCTCTCTGTCCCCACTCTCTCTGTCCACGTCTCTCTGTTCCCCCTCTCTCAGTCCCCTTCACTCTGTCCCCGTGCTCTCTCTGTCCCCATCTTTTACTGTCCCCCATCTGTCCCTCCTCTCTCTGTCCTCTCCCTCTCCTTTCCTCCCGCCCCCCACTCTGTCCTCCACTCCCTCCATCCCCCCACTCACTGTCCCCCTCTCTTTGTCCCCCTCTCTCTGACCCCCTCTCTCTGACACCCTCTCTGTCACATCTCTCTGTGCCCCGTCTCTCTGTCCCCCTCTCTGTCCCTCCCTCTCTCTGTCGCCCCTCTCTGCCCCCTCTCTGTCACCTCTCTCTGTCTCTCTGTCCCACTCTCTCTTTTCCCTCTCACTCTCTGTCCTCCACTCACTGTCACAACTCCCTCTGACTCCGTCTCTCGGTCCCCTCTCTGTCCCCTCTTTCTGACTCCCTCTATCTCTCCCACTCTCTGTCCCCCTCTCTCTGACCCCCTCTCTCTGATCCCCTCTATCTCCCCCGCGCTCTGTCCCTCTCTCTCTGTCCCCCTGTCTCTGGCCCCCTCTCTTTGTCGCCCTCTATCTGTCCCCATCTCTCTGTCCCCATCTCTCTCTGATTCCCTCTTTCTTACCCGCTCTCTGTCCCCCTCGCTCTGTCACCCTCTCTCTGTCCCCCACTCTCTGTCACCCCTCTCTGTCTCTCTCTCTCTGTCCCCCTCTCTCTCTGACCGCCTCTCACTGAAGCCCTCTATCTCCACCGCTCTCTGTCCCCCTCTCTGTCGCCCTCTCTCTGTCCTGCACTCTCTGTCACCCTCTTTCTGTCCCCCACTCTCTTTCCCCGTCCCTGTCCCCCTCTCTCTCTCTGTCCCCCTCTCTCTCTGTCCCGCTCTCCCTCTGTCCCTCCCTCTCTGTCCCCGTCTCTCTGTAACCCTCTCTCTGTCCCCCACTCTCTCTGTCCCCCTCTCTCTCTGTCCCGCTTGTCTGTCCCCCGCTCTTTGACCCCCTCTCTCTGACGCACTCTCTCTCCCCCACTCTGTACCCTCTCTCCGCCCCCCTCTGCCACTCTCTCTCTCTGACCCCCTCTCTCTTTCCCCCTCTCTCTCTGTCCACCTCTCTGTCTGTCCCCCTCTCTCTGTCCCCCTCTCTCTTTGAACCCCTCTTTCTCTGTCCCCCTCTCTCTCTGATCCCTCTCTCTCTGCCCCCTTCTCTCTGTCCCTCTCTCTCTGACTCCCTGTCTCTCCCACCCGCCTCTCTCTGTCCCTCCCTCTCTTTGTCCCCCTCTCTCTTTCGCCCTGTCTCTGCCCCCTCTCTCTCCCCCACTCTGTACCCCTCTCTCTGTCACCCTCTTTCTCCCCCCTCTCTGTCCCCTCTCTCTGTCCCCGTCTCTCTATCCCACTCTCTCTGTTCCCCTCTCTCTGTCCCCCTCTCTCTGACCCCCTCTCTCTCCCCCACTCTGTACCCCTCTCTCTGTCACCCTCACTCTGTCCCCGTGCTCTCGCTGTCCCCATCTCTTACTGTCCCCCCTCTGTCCCTCCCCTCTCTGTCCTATCCCTCTCCATCCATCCCGCCCCCCCCGTCCCCCACTCTCTCCATCCCCTCACTCTCTGTCCCCCCTCCCTCTGTCCCCCTCTCTCTGACCCCCTCTCTCTCCCCCACTCTGTACACCTCTCTCTGGTACGCTCCTTCTGTCCCCGCTCTGTCCCCTCTCTCTGCCCCCTCTCTGTCCCCCCTCTCTCTGTCTCCGTCTCTCTGTACCCGTGCTCTCGCTGTCCCCATCTGTTACTGTCCCCCCTCTGTCCCTCCCCTCTCTGTCTTCGCCCTCTCCATCCATCCCGCCCCCCCTCTGTCCCCCACTCTCTCCATCCCCCCACTCACTGTCCATCTTACTCTATCCCCTCTCTCTGTCCCCCTCTCTCTGTCGCCCCCTCTCTGCTCCCTCTGTAGTCACCTCTCTCTGTGTCCCTGTCTCTCTGTCCAACTCTCTGTTCCCTCTCCCTGTCTGTCCTCCACTCACTGTCCCTACTCCCTTTGACCCCGTCTCTCTGTCCCCCTCTCTCTGTCCCCCTCTTTCTGACCCCCTCTATCTCCACCACTCTCTGTCCCTCTCTCTCTGTCCCCCCTCTCTCTGCCCCTCTCTCTCTGTCCCTCTCTATCTGTACCCCCTAACTCTGCCTCCTCTCTCTGTCCCCCTCTCTCTGTAAGCCTCTCTCTCCCACTCTCTCTCCCCCACTCTGTACCCCTCTCTCTGTCCCCCACTCTTTGTCCCACCTCCCACTGACCCCCTCTATCTCCCCCTCTCTCTCTGTCCCCCTCTCTTCTGACCCCCTCTCTCTCATCCCCTCTATCTCCCCGTGCTCTGTCCCCCTTTCCCTGTCCGTCTCTCTCTGTCCCCCTCTTTTTTTTGCTCTCTATCTGTCCCCCTCTCTCTCTGTCCCCATCTCTCTCTGACTCCCTGTCTCTGACCCGCTCTCTGTCCCCCTCGCTCTGTCGCCCTCTCTCTGTCCCCCACTCTCTGTACCCCCTCTCTGTCCCCCTCTCTCTGTGTCCCCCTCTCTCTCTGACAGCCTCTCACTGAAGCCCTCTATCTTCCCCACTCTCTGTTCCCCCTCTCTGTCTCCCTCTCTCTGTCCCGCACTCTCTGTCACACTTTCTCTGTCCCCCACTCTTTGTCCCAGTCTCTCTGTCCCCCTCTCTCTCTGTCCCCCTCTCTCTCTGTCCTGCTCTCCCTCTGTCCCCCACCTATCTGACCCCATCTCTCTCTGTCCACCTCTCTCTCTTTCCCCCTCTCTCTGTCCCCCTCTCTCTGACCCCCCTCTCTGTTCACCCTCCCTATGACCCCCTCCATATCCCCCTGTCTCTGACCCCCTCTCTCTGACGCTGTCTATCTATCCCCACTCTCTGTCCCCTCTCAATCTGTCCCCTCTCTCTGTTCCCCCCACTCTGACCCCTCTATCTCTCCCTCTCTCCGTCCCGCCCCGCACTCTGTGCCCCCTCTCTCTGTCCCCACTCTCTCTGTTTCCCCCATCTCTGTCTCCCCTCCGTGTCCCTCTCTCTGTCCTCCCGTCTCTCTCGTTCCCTCTCTCTCTGTTCTCCACCTCTGCCCCCCCTCTCTCTGATCCCCTCTCTCTGTCCCTCTCTCTCTGTCCCCTCTCTCTCTGTTCCCCTGTCTCTCTGTTCCCCCCTCTTTGCCCCCTCTCTCTCCCCCCCGCTCTCTGTTCCCCCTCTCTCTCCCCCGCTCTCTGTGCACCCTCTATCTGTCCCCCCTCTCTCTGTCCCACCTCCATCTGTCCCCCTTTCTCTATCCCCCCTCTCTCTGTCTCTCCCCCCTCTGCTCCCACTCTCTGTTCGCCCCTCTCTCTCTGTCGCCCTCTCTCTGCCCCCTCTCTCTGTCCCCGTCACTCTGTCCCCCCCGCCCTCTCTCTGTCCCCGTCTCACTATCTCCCATCTCTCTTTCCCCCTCTCTTTGTCCCCGTCACTCTGTTCCCTGTCTCTCTGCCCCCTCTCTCTCTCCCACTCTCTATCCCCTCTCTCTGTTGCCCTCTCTGTCACCGTCTCTCTGTCCCCCCTCCCTCTGTCCCCCTCTCTCTGTCCCCATCTCTCTGTCCCCCCTCTCTCTCTGTCCCCCTCTTTCTTCCCCCCCACTACTGTCCCTCTCTCTCTGTGCCCCCTCTCTCTCTGTCCCGTCTCTGTCACCGTCTCTCAGTCTCCCCTCCCTCTGCCCCCCTCTCTCTGCCCCCTCTCTCTGTCGCCCCTCTATCTGTCCCCCTCCTTCTCTCTTCCCGTCTCTCTATCCCCCCCGCTCTCTGTCCCCTTCTCTCTGTTCCCCCCCCCCGCGCTCAGTCCCCGCTCTCTCTCTGCCCCCTCTCTGTCACCATCTCTCTGTCCCCCTCTCTCTCTGTCCCCCTCTCTCTGTCCCTTCTCCCTCTGCCCCTCCCTCTCTTCCACCCTCTCTCTGCCCCCCGTCACACCCCTCTCTGTCCCCCTCTCTATCACCCCCTCTCTCTGCCCCCCTCTCTCTGTCCCACTCTCTCTGACCCCCCTCTCAATCACCTCCTCTCTCTGTCCCACTCTCTCTGCCCCCCTCCTCTCTCCCACTCTCTGTACCCCTCTCTCTGTCCCCCTCTCTCTGACCCCCTCTCTCTGACACCCTCTCTTTCCCCCACTCTGTATCCCTCTCTCTGTCCCTCACTACCTCTGCCCCTCCCTCTCTTCCACCCTCTCTCTGCCCCCCGTCACACCCCTCTCTGTCCCCCTCTCTATCACCCCCTCTCTCTGCCCCCCTCTCTCTGTCCCACTCTCTCTGACCCCCCTCTCAATCACCCCCTCTCTCTGTCCCACTCTCTCTGCCCCCCCCTCTCCCACTCTCTGTACCCCTCTCTCTGTCCCCCTCTCTCTGACCCCCTCTCTCTGACACCCTCTCTTTCCCCCACTCTGTATCCCTCTCTCTGTCCCTCACTCCCTCGGCCTCCCACTTTCTGTCCATCTCACTTTGTCCCCCACTCTCTGTCCTCCTCTCTCTGTCCCCCTCCCTCTGACCCCCTCTCTCTGACACCCTCTCTTTCCCCCACTCTGTATCCCTCTCTCTGTCCCCACTCTCTCTCCCCACTCTCTCTGACCCCGACTCTATGTTCCTCTGTCTCTGTCCCCCCTCTCTCTGTACCACTTCTCTCTGTCCCCTCTCTCTGTCCCGCTCTCTCTGTAGCCCTCTCTCTGCGCCTCTCTCTCCCCTACGCTGTACACCTCTCTCTGTCCTCCACTCACTGACCCCCCCTCTCTGTCCCCCCCCTCTCTCTCTGTTGTCCTCTCTCTGTCCCCTCTCTCTGTCCCCTCTCTCTGACCCCCTCTATCTACCCCACTCTCTGCCCCTCTCTCTGTCCCCCTCTCTCTTTGTCCCCCTCTCTCTGTCCCCCCTATCTCTGTCCCCCTCTCTCTCCCCAACTCTCTGTCCCCTCTCTCTGTCCACTCTCTCTGTCCACCTCTCTCTGTCCCCCTCTCTCAGTCCTCCTCTTTCTGACCCCCTCTATCTCACCCACTCTCTGTCCCCGCTCCCTGTCCCCCACTCTCTCTCCATCTCTCTCTGTCCCCCATTCTCTGTCCCCCTCCCTCTGCCCCTCCTCTCTCTGACTCCCTCTCTTTCCCCCACTCTGTATCCCTCTCTCTGTCCCCACGCTCTCTCCCCACTCCCTCTGACCCCGACTCTCTGTCCCTCTCTCTCTGTCCCCCCTCTCTCTGTACCCCCTCTCTCTGCCCCCCACTCTCTGCCCCACTCTCTCTGTACACCCCTCTCTTTGTCACCCCTCTCTCTGTCCTCCTCTCTCTGTGCCCCCCTCCTTCTTTCCCCCGTTTCTCGCCCCCGCTCGCTGCCCCCCGTACCCCTCTCTCTCTGCCCCCTTTCTCTCTGTCCCTCTCTCTCTGACCCTCTCTCTCTGACCCCCACTCGCTCTGCCCCCCTCTCTCTGTCCCCCTCTCACGGTCCCCCTCTCTCTTTGTCCCCCTCTCTCTGTCCCCCTCTATCTCCCCCACTCTCTGTCCCCTCTCTCTGACTACTCTCTCTGCCCCCCCTCTCTGTTCCCCCACTCTCTGCCCCCTTTCTCTCTTCCCACTCTCTCTCTGTCGCCCTCTCGCTCTGTCGCCCTCTCTCTGCCCCACTCTCCCTGCCCCTCTCTCTCTGTCCCCCTTTCTCTCTCTGTCCTCCTCTCTCTGTCCCCCTCTCTCTGTCCCCCTCTATCTTCCCCACTCTCTGACCCTCTCTCTGTCCCGCCTCTATCTGTGCACCCTCTCTGTCCCCTCTCTCTGTCCCCCCTCTCCCTGTCTCCCGACTCTCTGCCCGAGTCTCTCTGTCCCCTCTCTCGCTGTCCTTCTCTCTCTGTCCCCCTTCCTCTCTCTGTCCCTGTCTCTCTGTCCCCCTCTGTCGGTCCCCCTCTATCTCCCCTACTCTCTGTCCCCTCTCTCTGTCCCTACTCTATCTGTCACTTCTCTCTGGCCCCACTCACTCTGTCCCCCCTCACTCTGTCCCCCTCTCTCTGTGCTTCTCTCTCTGTCCCACCTCTTTCTGTTCACTTCTCTCTGTCCCCCCTCTGCCCCCTCTCTCTGTCCACGTCTCTCTGTTCCCTCTCTCTCTCTCTTCCCTCTCTCTCTGTCTCCCTCTCTCTCACCACCTCTCTCTGTCCCCCCTTTTCTCTGCCCCCCTTTCTCTGTGTCCCTTTTCTCTGTCCCCCTCTCTCTGTCGCCCTCTCTCTGCCCACTCTCTGTCTGCGCCTCTCTGTCCCCACTCCCAATGTCCGCCCCTCTCTGTCCCCCCTCTCTCTGTCCCCTCTCTCTCTGTCCCCCTCTCTTTGTCCTCCTCTCTCTGTCCCCCTCTTTCTCTGTCCCCCTCTCTCTCTGCCCACTCTCTCTTTCCCCCACTCTCTCTGACCCCCTCTCTCTCTGTCCCCCTCTCTCTCTGTCCCGCCTCTCTGTCCCCTCTCTCTCTTTCCCCCCTCTCTCTGTCCCCCTCTCTCTCTGTCTCCCCCTCTCTTTCCCCCTCTCTCTCTGACCACTCTCTCTCTCTGCCCCCTCTCTCTGTCGCCCCTCTCTGTCCCCGTCTCTCTGTCCCCATCTCTCTGTCCCCCTCTCTCTGTCTCCCTCTCTCTGACCCCCTCCCTCTGACCCCGTCTCTCTGTCCCCCTCTCTCTATCCCCCTCTCTCTGACCCCCTCTATCTCCCACACTCTCTGTGCCCCTCTCTATGTCCCCCCTCTCTCGTTTCCCCTCTCTCTGTAGGCCTCTCTCACCGCCTCTCTCTCCCCCACTCTGTACATTTCTCTCTGTCACCCAAACTCTGTCCCCCCTCCGTCTGACACCCTCTATCTCCCCCTCTCTCTCTGTCCCCCTCTCTCTGACCACCTCTCTCTGATCCCCTCTATCTCCCCTGCTCTCTTTCCCCCACTCTCTGTCCCCCCTCTCTGTGCCTCTCTCTCTGTCCCCCTCTCTATCTGCCCCCTCTCTCTCTGTTCCCCCCTCTCTCTGTCCCTCTCTCTCTGCCCCCTCTCTCTCCCCTGCTCTCTGTCCCCGTCTCTCTGTTGCCTTCTCTCTGCCCAACCTCTGTCCACCTCTCGCTGCCCCCCTCTCTCTCTCCCACTCTGTACCCCTCTCTCTGTCCCCCACTCTATGTCTCCCCCCTCCGTCTGACCCCCTGTATCTCCCGCTTCTCTGTCCCGCTCTCTCTGTCCCCGTCTACGTCCCCCACTTTGCTTCCCCCTCTCTCTGACCCCCTCTATCTCCCTCACTCACTGTGTCCCTCTCTGTCGCCATCTCTGCCCCGCTGTCCCTCCCATCTGCCTCTCTCTGTTGCCCTCTCTGTCCCACTCTCTCTCTGTCCCCCCTCTCTCTGTCCTCCTCTCTTTGTCCTCCTCTCTCTGCCCACACTCTCTGTCCCCCCTCTCTCTCTGCCCACCACTGTCTGCCACCCCTCTCTTTCTCCTCTCTCTCTGTTCCCCTCTCTCTCTGTCCCCCTCTCTGTCCCCCGCTCTCGGACCCCCTCTCTGTGACGCACTCTCTCTCCCCCACTCTGTACCCCCCTCTCTGCCCCCCTCTGTCCCCCTCTCTCTCTGTCCCCCTATCTCTCTGACCCCGTCTCTCTGTCCCTTCTCTCTGTCCCCTCTTTCTGATCCACTCTATCTCACCCTCTCTCTGATGCCCTCTATCTCTCCCCCACTCTCTGTGCTCCTCTCTCTGTCCCCACTCTCTCTGTCCCCTCTCTCTGTCCCACTTTCTATGTCCCCCTTTCTCTGTCCCCCCTCACTCTGCCTCCTCTCTCTCTATTCCCCTCTCTCTGTAGGCCTGTTTTTCCACCTCTCTCTCCCCCACTCTGTACCCCTCTCTCTCTCCCCTACTCTCTGGCCCCTCCCACTGACCCCCTCTATCTCCCCTCACTCACTCTGTCCCTCTCTCTCTGACCCCCTCTCTCTGATCCCCTCTATCTCCCCCGCGCTCTGTCCCCCTCTCTCTGGCCCCCTCTCTTTGTCGCCCTCTATCTGTCCCTCTCTCTCTCTGTCCCCATCTTTCTCTGACTCCCTCTCTCTGACCCGCTCTCTGTCCCCCTCACTCTGTCGCCCTCTCTCTGTCCCCCACTCTCTATCACCCCTCTCTGTTCCTCTCTCTCTGTCCCCGTCTCTCTCTGACCGCCTCTCACTGAAGCACTCTATCTCCCCCGCTCTCTGTCCCCCCTCTCTGTCGCCCACTCTCTGTCCTGCACTCTCTGTCACCTCTCTCCGTCCCCCACTCCGTCTCTGTCCCTCTCTCTCTCTGTCCCCCTCTCACTCTGTCCCGATTTCCCTCCCTGTCTGTCCCCGTCTCTCTGTACCCTTCTCTCTGTCCCCCACACTCTGTTCACCCTCCCTCTGACCCCCTCTATATCCCCCTGTCTCTGACCCCCTCCGTCTGACCCTGTCTATCTCCCCCCACTCTCTGACCCTCTCTCTGTCCACCTCTCTCTGTTCCCCCACTCTCTGACCCCCTCTATCTCCACCTCTCTCCGTCCCGCCCCGCTCTCTGTGCTCCCTCTCTCTGTACCCCTCTCTCTGTTCCCCCTCTCTCTGTCAACCCTCTTTTTTTCCCCACAGATCCCCCTCTCTCTGTCCCCCCTCTCTGTCCCTATCTCTATCCTCCCCTCTCTCTCGTTCCCTCTCTCTCTGATCCCCCCCTCTGCTCCCCTCTCTCTGTCCTTCTCTCTCTGTCCCCCAGTCTCTCTGTTCCCCTATCTCTGCCCCCCTCTCTCCTGCGCTCTCTGTCCCCCCTCTCTCTGTTCCCTCTCTCTGGCCCCCTCCCTCTGTCCCCCCTCTCTCTGTCCCCCCTCCATCTGTCCCCCTTTCTCTATCCCCCCTCCCTCTGTCCCCCCATTCCTGTTCACTCTCTCTCTGCCCCCTCTCTCTCCCCCACTCTCTGTCCCCCCTCTGTCCCTCCCTCTCTCTGTCCCCCTCTCTTTGTCCCCGTTTCTCTGTTCCCCGTCTCTCTGCCCCCTCTCTCTCACCACCTCTCTCTGTCCCCCCTTTTCTCTGCCCCCCTTTCTCTGTGTCCCTTTTCTCTGTCCCCCTCTCTCTGTCGCCCTCTCTCTGCCCACTCTCTGTCTGCGCCTCTCTGTCCCCACTCCCAATGTCCGCCCCTCTCTGTCCCCCCTCTCTCTGTCCCCCTCTCTTGGTCCCCCTCTCTCTTTGTCCCCCTCTCTCTGTCCCCCTCTATCTCCCCCACTCTCTGCCCCCTCTCTCTGTCCCGCCTCTCTCAGTCCACTCTCTCTGCCCTCCTCTCTCTCTGTCCCCCCACTCTCTGCCCCCCTCTCTCTGCCTACTCTCTCTCTGTCGCCCTCTCTCTCTGTCCCCTTCTCTCTGTCCCCCCTCCCTCTGTCACCCCCTCTCTCTCCCCTGCTCGCTGCCCCCTCTTTCTGTCCCCTCTCTCTCTCCCCCCTCTTCTCTGTCCCCCTCACGCTGACCCCCTCGCTCTGACCCCCCTCACTCTCTGTCGCCCTCTCTCTGCCCCCTCTCTCGGTGTCCGCCTGTCTCTCTGTCCCCCTTTCTCTGCCCCGTCTCTCTGACCCCCTCTATCTCGCCCACTCTCTGTCCCCACTCTCTGTCTTCTTCTCTCTGTCCCACTCTCTCTCTTTGTACCCCTCTATCTCCCCCTCTCTCTGTCCCCCACTCTCTGCCCCCCTCTCTCTGTCACCCTCTCCCTGTCCCCTCTCTCTGTGTCCCCCGACTCTCTGCCTCCACTCTCTGCCCCAATCTCTCTGTACACCCCTCTCTTTTTCACCCCTCTCTCTGTCCTCCTCTCTCTGTGCCCCCTCCCTCTTTCCCCCGTCTCTCGCCCCCGCTCGCTGCCCCCCCCTGTACCCCTCCCTCTCTGCCCCCTTTCTCTCTGTCCCTCTCTCTCTGACCCCCCCTCTCTGACCCCCACTCTCTCTTCCCCTCCTCTCTCTGTCCCCCTCTCACGGTCCCCCTCTCTCTTTGTCCCCCCACTCTCTGCCCCCTTTCTCTCTTCCCACTCTCTCTCTGTCGCCCTCTCGCTCTGTCGCCCTCTCTCTGCCCCCACTCTCTCTGCCCCCTATCTCGCTGTCCCCCTCTCTCTGTCCCCCTTTCTCTCTCTGCCCCTCTCTCTCTGTCCCCCTCTCTCTGTCCCTCTCTATCTTCCCCAATCTCTGACCCTCTCTCTGTCCCGCCTCTATCTGTGCACCCTCTCTGTCCCCTCTCTCTGTCCACCCTCTCCCGGTCCCCCCACTCTCTGCCCCGACCCTCTCTGTCCTCTCGCTCGCTGTCCCCCTCTCTCTGTCCCCCTTCCTCTCTCTGTCCCCCTCTCTCTGTTCCCCTCTATCTCCCCCACTCTCTGTCCCCCTCTCTGTCCCTACGCTATCTGTCACTTCTCTCTCTCCCCACTCACTCTGTCCCCCCTCACTCTGTCCCCCTCTCTCTGTGCTTCTCTCTCTGTCCCTCCCCCCTCTGTCCCCTCTCTCTGTCCTCGTCTCTCTGTTCCCGCGCTCTCTCTCTTCCCTCTCTCTCTGTCTCCCTCTCTCTAACCGCCTCTCTCTGTTCCCACTTTTCTCTGCCCCCTTTCTCTGTGTCCCCTTTCTCTGTCCCCCTCTCTCTGTCTCCCTCTCTCTGCCCACTCTCTGTCAGCGCCTCTCTGTCCCCCCTCCCAATGTCCGCCCCTCTCTGTACCCCCTCTCTCTGTCCCCCTCTCTTGGTCCCCCTCTCTCTTTGCCCCCCTCTCTCTGTCCCCCTCTATCTCCCCCACTCTCTGCCCCCTCTCTCTGTCCCGCCTCTCTCTCACCACTCTCTCTGCCCTCCTCTCTCTGTCCCCCACTCTCTGCCCCTCTCTCTCTGCCCCATCTCTCTCTGTCGCCCTCTCTCTCTGTCCCCCTCTCTCTGTCCCCCTCTCCATGTCCCCCTCTCTCTGCCCCCACTCTCTCTGCCCCCTCTCTCGCTGTCCCCCTCTCGCTGTCCCCCTTTCTATCTCTGTCCCTCTCTCTCTGTCCCTCTCTATCTCCCCCACTCTCTGACCCTCTCTCTGTCCCCCTCTCTTGTCCCCCCTCTCTCTGTTCCCCTCTCTCTGTCCCCTCCTCTCTTTGCCCACTCTCTCTGTCCCACATCTATCTGTCCCCGCCTGTCCCCTCTCTCTGTCCTTCTCTCTCCGTCCCCTCTCTCTCCCCTCTCTCTCTGTCCCCCTCTCTCTGCCTCCTCACTCTAACCGCCTCTCTCTGTCCCCCCTTTTCTCTGCCCCCCTTTCTCTATGTCCCCTTTCTCTGCCCCCTCTCTCTGTCGCCCTCTCTCTGCCCCCTCTCTGTCACCGCCTCTCTGTCCCCACTCCCTCTGACCCTCTCTCTCTGTCCCCCTCTCTCTCTCGCCCTCTCTCTCCCCCTCTCTGTCACCATCTCTCTGTCCCCCCTCTCTATCAACCCCCTTTCTTTCCTCCCCTCTCTGTCTCCGCTCTCTTTGTCCCCCCTTGCTCTGCCCCCTCTCTGTCACCCTCTCTCTCCCCCTCTCTGTCACCGTCTCTCTGCCCCCCCGTCCTCCCTCTCTGTCGCCCCCTCTCTTTGTCCCACTCTCTGAGTCGCCTTATCTCTGCCCCTTCTCTGTCACCATCATACTGTCCCCCCTCCCTCTGTCCCCTTCTCTCTGTCTCCCCCTTCACTCTCTCTCTGTCACCCGTCTCTCTGTCCCCTCTCTCTGTGTCCCCCCTTTCTCTGCACCCCTGTCTGTCGCCCTCTCTCTGCCCCCACTGTCGCCCTCTCTCTGCCCCCTCTCTGTCACCGTCGCTCTGTCCCCCTCCTTCTGTCCACCTCTCTCTGCCCCCCCCTCTGTCCACCCTCTCTCTGTCCCCACCACGACTCCCTCTCTCTGCCTCTCTCTGTCGCCTTCTCTCTGCCCCCCTCCCTTTGTCCCCCTCTCTCTGTCCCCTTCTCTCTGTCTTCCTCTGTCTGTCCCCCCTCTCTCTCTGTCCCCATCTCTCTCTGTCACTCTAAATCGGTCGCCATCTCTCTGCCCCCCTCTCTCTCTCTGTTCCCCTCTCTCTCTGTCCCACTCTCTCTCTGAGCCCCTCTCTCTCAGACCCCCTCTATCTCCCCCTCTCTCTCTTACCCTTCTCTTATTATGTCCTCCCCTATTTCTCTCTCTCCCCCCTCACCTTATCTCTCCCTTCCCTCGCTCCCTCGCTCTGTCTCTCCCTGCTCTTTTGCTCTCTCTCCATCTTTTCTCACTCGCGATCCCCCTACCTTGGTCTCTCTCTCCCCACCTCCCTCCGTTTCTCTGACTGAATCTCTCTCCCTCCTGTCCTGCCCTTCCTCTCTCTCTGACACACTCTGTCTCCCTGGTCCTTCCCTCTCCCTCTGACCCAGAGACTGGGGGTTGGTGGTGAGGCTGCATGTGGGGTGTGGGGGTGCGATGATCGAGAGATGTGGGAAGTGGGAGTTGGGGAAAATGGGGTAGAGACGTTATTGCGGGAGGGAGACAGAGACGGCAGGAGAGAGAGAGAGAGAGAGAGGGTGTGGGGGAGAGAAAAGAATGGAGGCAGTTTGAGAAATTCATGTTGGGGGTGTGAGAGAGAGAGGGGGAGAGTGAGGCAGAAAGAATAGTGGAGGCAGGTGGAGAAACCGGGGTTGTTGGGGTGTCAGAGAGGGGACGAGAGAGAGTGAAAGGGAGAGGTGGTGAGAAAGAGACAGTGTGCAGAAAGAGAGAGCGAGGGAGAGAATTGAGGGGGAAAAGTGGGGGAGAGGAAATGGGGAGGCCAGGTTGGAGTGTGGGGTCAAAGGGAGTTACACCAAGCTCCTGAGCTCAGGGCGCGGTGCCCTCCCCTTCCCTGAGGACCAGGACTTGTGGCTGAGTCGGTCTCTCTCCAGCTCAGCTTCTCCAACACAAAGACACACAACAACATCGGTCACTCTGCTGCTCGGCACGCTTTAATGAACATTTTTATTGTTTACAAATGGAAGTGATGGATACAGTCAGTGGGCTGGTGGCTTTTCTCACTGGCCCCTGGGTTATGAGAAACATTGAAATGTTTCCCTGTAACACCCCTGTGTGATAGGGATGGACAAACCAGCGCTACCTCAGTCTGTTACCATAGTGACAGGCTGCTCCATCACTGAAACACTGAACTGAAATGAGAAAATCCCGGATGGTGTGATTAATGAGGGAATTTGATGGATGGATGGATTTGGGTGAAGGGATATTTCAGCACATTCTTCAGCTGCTGCCTGAACTTAGTCTGGGTCACGGCATAAATCGCGGTGTTTGTGCAGCAACTGAGGAGCTGCAGCATGAAGACCAATTCCCGCACAAAGCGCTGGAGATACATAGACCCATACCCAATATCATACATCCGTATCCATATAAAATACAGCATTAACGTTGACCATAACAGGATGAAATTGGCCGAGATCACAAACAGTAAAATGATGGATTTTTTTCGGTTTCTCATTTCAGTGTCAGACTGAGCGTCCCCATTGGTGTGAGCGCGGAGTCTCCTGCGGGCTCTGCTGGTCACTAAAATGTGTCTGACGGTGAGAACATTGAGCAGCAGAATCAGGAGAAATGGGACACACGGGGTTAGAATGTGGTGGAGGAACTCGATTGTGATCCAGACACTGGAGAATCGAACAGCGTCTATTACAACACAAAACCAGGGGGTGTTCCCCAGCCGATACCGAGCCGTGAACATAAAATACCAGAAAATGTTCTTTAAACAGCTCAGCACAGTCACTGCTCCCAGAACCACAGCCGCCGTTTTCTCACTGCAATATTTACTTTTCAGCTTCTGGCAACAAATGGCCACAAACCGATCAAAGGTGAAAGTGACGGTGAACCAGACAGAGCAGTCAGAGGCTGCATAAAGCAGGACGGCGTGGATATTACACACGGGGACGGAGTACCTCAGGAAATAAAACTGTTCCTGATAAACAATGGGAATGTGTCTCAGGATCAGGTCGAGGATAATGACCAGGAGATCCGCCGCTGCCATGGCCCCCAGGTAACGTCTGACACATGGAGACAATCCACAATCTTTATAAAGCAGGACGTAGATGGTCACTACGTTAACTGTGAGGAAGGAAAACAAACCCATTATCCATCAGCCTGGAGGCAAAGGGACCCGTTTGATCGGGGACCCAGTGAGATTTTCAAATGTGTCCCTGTGTTCAGGGATTTATTAAAATAATTGGAGCTGGACTAACAAATGGGAAGGTCGGAATTACTAACAAAAATGTGACATAAACCACAAGAAACCCTCCCTCCCCAAACACACAGAGACACATCCATAAGGACAGATGGATTGTAGAACATTCCCACACACTCGATCACTCGAGAGCAGACACAGGTCACTCCTTCCCAGTTCCTAATACGTGGAAACGTTGCTGTCCTGAAGGTTTCTCTCCCAGTTTCCTGAAGACAAACGGAGTTTGGGAATTCCTGTATTTTGGTCTAAATTGTTGTCGATCCTGTGTCGGGAAGAAATGTAAATGCAGGGAAAACGTATTCATCCCTTTAACTGCCTGAGGGGCCTTTGGAACAGAGTCTCCTTCTCCCTGGAACAGGATCTCTTCCCTCAGCATCTTATCGTTTGTTCAATTCACTGACGTCCGGCCGTTCACAAACAAACTCAGGGACAGAAAGTTCCGGGGAATGTCAGTTATAGAATGTCGGGGACAGAACGTTCCGGGGAATGTCAGTTATACAATGTCAGGGACAAAACGTTCTAGGGAATGTCAGTTATAGAATGTTGGGGACAGAACGTTCCAGGGAACCCCTTGACCTGTCCATGACCTTTCTCCCCTACCCACCCATCAACATGATGTACTGTACCTGGACACACTGTAACATTAATGGGGTGAGAGACGGAGGGTCCAATCACAGGAATGGGAACTAAAGGCATTGCCTGATCAGCTGAAATGGTTAGATATAGCACATTCTCAATCCACCTTACAGAACCAGCCCAGAGACCATACACCCAGAGGAGATATCTGTTCACCGGGGAACACTGTGTAGACCAGGCCAGTGTACTGCTCAGTACAACCCAGGAATCTGTCCAAATTCATCCATTACACTGTTCAATACAACCTAGCAATCTGGCCAGAGTGGAACACTGCGCAGACCACAGCAGTGCATTGATCTATAACCCCGGACTACATATCTGTCCAGGACGGGGACCTGTTCAGACCACAGCAGTGCATTGATCTATAACCCCGGACTACATATCTGTCCAGCACGGGGAGCTGTGCAGACCTCAGCAGGGCACAAATGTGTGAACCTGTAAAGAATATCCATCCAGCATGGGGAGCTGCACAGACCACATCATTGCAGTATGTATAAACCTCAACCAGAATGACTGCCCAAGCACAGCGATCTGTGCAGTGATCACCCGTGAATTAATTTGCAAATCAGGAGCAGTTACCCTCCCAGTATGTAGGACTGTGAACCCCACCCCAGTGAAATAATCTGTAACCCAGGAGCAGTTACCCTCCCAGATTATAGAGCTATGTACACCACCCCATGCATTGATCTGTAACCCAGGAGCAGTTACATTCCCAGCATGTAGGACTGTGTACACCACCCCAGTGCATTGATCTGTAACCCAGGAACAGTTACCCTCCCAGCATGTAGGACTGTGTACCCCACCCCAGTGCATTGATCTGTAACCCAGGATCAGTTACCCTCCCAGCATGTAGGACTGTGTACCCCACCCCGGTGCGTTGCTCAGTAACACTGTGTTAGATCCCTGCCCAGTGTGGGGAAACTTGCAGACCGGGCTGGAAGTGACAGGATGTGTAGCTCCCATCCATTTACAGCTCCATATCCCCATTGTTGCCCTGACAAGGGTGTGCTGTGGGTGTGAACATCACTGCCAGAAAGACCAGGCGGGGGAATCAGTTTAGATATCACCACATGGGAGGGGTTTGGGGTCTAGACAGAGAGGGGGAGACTGAGAGACAGTTCATGGAAGGATGTGTTCCCAGGTTGCAGAATGCTGAAATGTAGACACTTTGAATACATCTTGTAACATGAGCCTGTCTTCCAGGAAAGATGGGAAAAAGGGATATTGGTGTGAGGTCAGATGATGGAGAGTTTTGGATGAGCATTTGTTCCACAGCCTTGTAAATTGAGTCCTTCACGGCTGGAGGTACAAACCATCACCCAGATGCCCCTGAATATTCCGTCATCCCTGACACTTACGTCATTTTTAAAAGGCCATTGGGCACACGATTGAGCTTTCTCCATTAGGAGCTGCCCTGCAGTTTACCCCGAGCCTGGCAGATAAGGGACCATTACACCACGGTTTTTCAACAGGGGCACGGAGGACCTGGTGGATGGGCTAGTACAGAGGGGGACCATTCTCTTCCCAGAGGGGACGACACAACCAGAACCACCGAGTATGGTCTGAGCTCCCCACCCAACTCAGTGCAGTATCTGCGGTCTGAAGAAATGTCCAGCAATACAGGACAAGCATCAATAACCTTCCCGCTCTGTCAGGATAAGGGTCACTGTATTCTCTCTGCTCCCTCACACTCACTGTATATCTGTTATAGCACCGACCCCCGAACAAGACTCATGCTCCACCACTCACACTGTCGCATGCTGCACCTTCTCTCTCTGTCTCATTCTCTGTCTCTCTCTCTGTCTCTGTCTCTCTCTCTCTCTCTCCCTCTCTCTCCCCCCCCTCCCCCCACTTCACCCCCACACGAATAACACTGCATGGATTCACCATGACCCCCTCCCCACCTACACTAACAATAACAGCAGGGCCACCCACTCCCACCCTCCCTCCCTCCCTCCCTCCCATTCCAGGATGGTGGGCTCACAACGCATCGTTACCACCACCAGCCTGGAATAGGACAGAAAGGGCCAAGCCGGATGGTGGAGTGCCCGATATCCGTTCCCTCACCCCCCCTCCCCCCGCCATGTGGGGAGCACCCTGGTAGGAGCTGGAGAGGACCGGGACGCCTCGTGTGGAGATTCTGAAACATCCACGTCCCACCGACTGAGTAAGGAGCAATGTTCAGTGAAGGACAATTCTCACTTAAAACCCACTGGCCGCTCCGTTTCCCCTCGGCACAACTTAGAAGCCGTGGCCCTGATGCCATCTCCCTTTTGTGTTGAGCTGGTACAAATGGAATCCCCACGGTCTCGGTGGGCAGGAGGGTGGGCTCACAACACATTGTCACCATCACATCCCAGGAAGGGAGCACGGAGACTCCCTCCTACACCTCCCCCTGTAAACAGCTCAGATACTGAAACTAATCTGTGATAGTTACTGCTCTCCCCACTTGTCCTGATATCTTCAACAATCTGTGCTCATATACACCCAGCGCCCTCTGCTCCTGCACCCCCTTTGTAATGGCACAGCCTGTTTTAAACTGTCTTTCATTGTCTTTCCTACCATGTGCATCACCTCAAACTGCTCTGCACTGATCCCCTTCTGCCATAAACCTGAACACTGCACCAACGTGTGATTGTCCTGTCAGAGTTCCACACTCTCCTCCATAGACTTTACAATGCTTTCAGTTTGGTCTTATCTACAAACATTGAGATTGTCATAGCATCACAGTCCCCATGAAACAACTGAAATCCTGCCCCACATACACGATTGTGAGCAAGTGAAATGCTGATATATTCATATGGACAGAGTCTAATAATGACATGCTGTCAATGGAGCAACAAAAGTCCTGACACACACCAGACGGAGCGAATGAAATATTGACAAACCACAGAGCAAGAGAAATCCGGATAGGTCCCACTTATCGATATTCATCAGTGTATAATGTGATGAAGTTGAAAGTGTGTACTGTACCTTCAAGAGAGAAGGAATGCTGTTCTGAACTGGGAGCATACAAGCACCTGTGATATGAGAGGATAGAAAACCCAGAAACTGTATATTGCTGTAGAGCTGGAGTCGGGTAATAAGCAGTTAAGAGAAAGAGGGTCCCAGAGTTGTGAATAGTTCATGTAAAATGTTCACTTTCAGAGTGAAAAAATAAATTGATGTTTTTATTTAAACAGTGGAATTTGGGAGTTCTCTGTCACTCATATTTTAACAGTTTACGAGGCGAATTAAGCATTTTTTAATGTTTCATTTAAGTTCCCAGATGAGCTTCACGCCGTGTCCTAACCATTCCCGTGTGTGTATCTGTGTGTCTCTGTGTGGCGCAGGTCTGGCAGTCTCTGTGGTGCTTAAAGTGATGCAATGCCACCCTCTGCTGGCCTCCCCACGCCACTGCACAGGCATTGGCAAAGGGTGAAAACCAACAGGGATTCATTCAGAGACGGGGAGGGAGAGGGCAGCTGCTCACCACACCATCCAAACTGATGTCTTATACATGTACTGATCTAAATGACCTTTAAACATTGTAACTGTCCCTGCTTTCACCACTTCCTCTGGAAGTTCATTCCACACACAAGCCAGCTTCTGTCTAAAATAATTGCCTCTCATGACATTTGTAAATCCTTTTCCTCGCACCTTAAAAATCCCACAGTTTTGAATCCCCAACTCTAGAGAAAAGACATCAGCCCTTCAGCATCTCTGTAACCCTCATTATTTTATAAACCTCTCAAAATTACTGCTTAATCTCATATTCTTCAATGAAAAAAGTCCCAGCCTATCCAGCCTCTCCTTATTACTCACTCCCTCCTCTCCCAGCAACATCCAGGTTAATCTCTTCTCAGTCCTCTCCAGCTTAATAATATCAACGTCAGTAATATCAAACTGAATAGTCAAGGTATTTTCTAAGGGTACGGGGAGTCCAAAACTAGAGGACATAGGCTTAAGGTGAGATGGGAAACATTTAAAAGTAACCTAAGGGGCAGCTTTTTCACCCAGAGGGTGGTGTGCCTATGGAATAAGCGGTCGGATGACCAGGCTGGACACAGAGGTCTCACCAATGTCGTGTACAACCTCAACATGACATCCCAATTGCGATACTCAAAGGTCTGTCCTATGAAGACATGTGTGTTAAACACCTTCTTAACCACACTATCTATATGAGATGCAAATTTTAAAGAATTAAACCTGACGGCATATGTTTCTGTACTACAGCACTGCCAAAGGCCCTGCTTTTAATTGTTTAGGTCCTGCTGTTGGTTGATTTACCAAATCCAATACCTCGCATTAATCCAAACTAAACTCCATCAGCCTCTTCTCAGCCCAGTGTGTGATATTACTGCCACCTCCCCCTCCCCCTTCAATTTTAAAATGCCCATCCCTCTCCAGGAAGCCGACACACTCCGGCCTTGATTTTCACGAAGACCCTGAGCTTGGGTTGCCTTGTGTGGTTAGGGGGAGGAGGGACAGATTGCTGACACAGTCAGTGGGGAGGAGAGGCTGGACAGTAATCACCGGCCTGGTGTCATTCCATGATTTTACGAAAAGGGGAGTTGCACGTGAGAGTTGGGAAGAGTGATCGGTGTTTTGGGGCCAGAAATTAAGCTCTTCCCTCGTCTCTGGTGTTCAGTAATAAATATCTATTTGAGACTCTTATTTGGGCAGCGTGTGTCTGCAGGATTTCTTTCCTTAATATTGCAGACTACAGATAATAGCTCTTAAAGATGTTTATAGTTAATTTCGATAGCATAGAAAGTATACTCAATATCCTACAGTTGAGACAAATATCTTGCATTTGTTTAACAATACAAAGTGTTGTTTGTAATTCAGTAATGGGAACCTGATTATAATAAATCCACATCAAGCTGAAAGTGGGCACTAAAATATGACCCAAAATCTGGGTATGGTAGTGTGGTGGGTAGTGTCCCTGTCTCTGAGCCAGAGCCCTGGATTTGATTCCAATTCCTGAACTTGTGTGGTAGTGTTCCTAGCTCTGGGCTAGAAGGCCTGGATTCAAGTCCTGCCTGTTGCAGAGGTATGTCACAGCATGTCAGAACAGGCTGATGAACAAACACACAGGGGAATACTGTTACAGCTTTATTGGTATTGCTGAGTGATGCTCGTGTCCCTGCCTCTGGGCACAAAGGTCTAGGCGTAAAGCCCACAGAAGTATCTCAGGATACATCTGAACAAACTGATTAAAATGGATTTAGAATTGTGACCTGATGGAGAAGGAAGAGGTGTCAGTATTGAATTTCAGAATTTAGGCCCAGGATGACTGAAAGTACAGCCATTCGTGTTGATTGGAGTCACATTTTGCAGCAGTAAAGATTTACAAAATCAAAATGGCCAAAGATAGGGTGAGTAGTGAGGGGTTTTTCCACAGGTTAGGGGCGTTCAAAACTAGAGGGCATTGGTGGAAAGTGAGAGGGGAAAGGTTTTGAGGTGGCCTAAAGGGCACCATTTCACACAGAGGGTGGTGTGCGTATGGAATGAGCTGCCAGAGGAAGTGGTGGAGGCTGGTACAACTACTGCATCAGGGTACTGAGAGACCTGGCGAACTTTTCCAGCAATTTCTGTATTTCTTTAAAAAATGCATTCAGTTTAACACAGGTATTCTGAATAAATTAATTTTTTTTATTTTTTAATGATGCAGGGACATATAAAAATATCTTCAAATCGGCCGAGACCATTTTCTGAGAAAGGTATGGCATTGTGTATGACAGCAGCAATGATGCACCTTCATGGAACAGGGAATGTGATGGAGACATAGTTTGGACAATGTACAAGGAGACCTCACATGGTCCAGTTTGGGAGAGGATGACATTACTGTGTGATTCGACTCAGAGAGAGAGAAAATGTAATCTGCCTGAGAAGTAATGGCCTATTACACTCTCTCTCCTTCATTGTTCCTCATCACAGCAATGTGTGCGAGCTAAAAAAAACCCTCTACAGTCATCGTTACCGTTCTTATTTTTATGGAATCCCTGCAGTGTTGACACAGGCCCTTTGGCCCAACAAGTTCATACCAACCTTCCCAACCCATTTCTCTATATTTACCCCTGACTATTGCACATAACCTAGAAATCTCTGAACACTACAGACAATTTAGCATGACCAATCCACCGAGCCTACACAGTTTGTGGTAGGAAACTGGATCACCAATTAGAAGCTCACACAGACAAGGGGAGAATGTGCAAACTCCACACAGACAGTCACCCAAGGCTGGAATCGAACCCAAGTCCCTGGTGCTGTGAGGCAGCAGTGCTAACCACCGTGCCACCCTTTGGAAGATCCCTAACCAGAATTCACTGGAATCTACTCACTGCCTAAAGCAAAGGGAATTCAGCCAAATCCCAACTCTCCCAGGATGAAATCCCATTGCTAGCAGCTGTGTGAGTACAATATCTTCAGAAACAGAATAAGGTTTTGGACAATCTCACAATTTTTCCTTTGTCATGAGTTCCAATAATATTTGGACCATGTTATTTCAAGTTAAAATTGCAGAGATGTGTGTGTGTGTGTGTGTGTGTGTGTGTGTGTGTGTGTGTGTGTGTGTGTGTGTGTGTGTGTGTGTGTGTGTGTGTGTGTGTGTGTGTGTGTGTGTGTCAGCATTTTCAGAAAGGGAAATATTGATTATATAATTGCAATACCCAAACAGTTTGCCATTCATCTTTCCATCATAGTTTGAGTAACATTGCTCTGGTTCATAAACGTGTTGTTTTAGCAGATTAAAGAAACTAGCCTGACTTATTCCTAAAACTGACCCTGACCCAGTCTGAGACAAATATCTTCGACCATATCACCAACCTGGTTACATTTAACATTTGTTGTGAGCAGTGGAGGAGTGGGACTAGAAAAGGAAGCAGTGACCCAAAAAAGTCGGGGAACTATAGACCGGTGAGCCTGATGTCAGTGGTGGGTAAGTTGTTGGAGGGGATTCTGAGGGACACGATTTACATACATTTTGGAAGGCAAGGGCTGATCGGAGTAGACAACATGACTTTCTGCATGGGAAATCATGTCTCATTAATTTGGTTGAGTTTTTTGAAGAGGTGACAACGACGATTGATGAAGGAAATTTGGTAGACGTTGTCTATAATGACATCAGCAAGATGTTCATTTAAAGAACAAAGAGCAAAGAAAATTTACAGCCCAGGAACAGGGCCTACGCCCTCCAAACCTGAGCCGATCCAAATGTACTGTCTAAACCTGTCGGCCAATTCCTAAGCATCTGTCTTCCTCTGCTCCCCACCTACTCATGCATCTGTCCAGACGTATCTTAAATGAATCTACCGTGCCTGCCTCTACCACCTCTGCTGGCAACGCGTTCCAAACGCCCACCACCCTTGGTGTGAAGTACTTACCGCGTGTATTCCCCTTAAACATCCCACCTCTTACTTTGAAAGCATGACCTCTCGTTATTGAATTCTTCATCCTGGGAAAAAGCTTGTCTCTATCCACCCTGGCTATACCCTTCATGATTTTGTAAATCTCAATAAGGTTCCCCCTCAATCTCCTTTTATCGAGTGAAAATAAACTTAACATACTCAGCCCCTCTTCATAACTAGTATTTCATTCTGATTCGTAGACAGATTAGTAAGTTTCAGTCACATGAGACACAGAGGAAGCTGGTCACAAATGGCTTGAAGGAAGAGGGATATTTTTCAGCCTGGAGGCTTGTGAGCAGCAGTGTGCTGTAAGAATCAGTACTGAGTTCACTGCATTTCATCATTTATGTAAAGGATTTAGATGTGAATATTGGGCCATAGTTAGTAAGGTTACAGATGACATCAGAAAGGTGGTGTAGCAGATTATCTCAGAGTACAACAAGACCGCAATTAGATGGGACAAAGGGACAAGGAGTAACAGATGAAGTTTAATTTAGATAAATATGAAGCTTTGCATTTTGGGAATGCAAATCAGGGCAGACATTATATACTTCATGGTCAGGTCCTGGGGCGTGTTGTGGAACAAAAGGACTGAGGACTGCAGGGACATTGTTCCTTGAAAGTGGAGTCGCAGGTAGACAGTGTGGTGCAGAACACATTTGGCACATTTGCCTTAATCAGTCAGAGCATTGAGTATAGGGGTTGTGGTGGTATGTTGTATCTGTACAGGACGTTGGTGAGGCCACTTTAAGAATACTGCGTACAACTCGGTTTTCTGCAGAAATGACTGACATGGATGTCCCACGACTTGAGGTTTGAGCTTTAGGGAGAGGCTGGTTAGGTTAAGGTGTTTCTCCCTGGAGTGTCAGAGGTTGAGGGGTGACATTATAGAGGTATATAAAACCATCAGGGACATGGATATTCTGAACAGCCACGTTCTGCTCTCCAGGGTAGGGGTGTCCAGAACAAAGTGGGCATAGGTTGAAGGGGAGAGGGCGAATGGTTTAGAAGAGACCTGAAGATAAATGTTTCACACAGAGAGTGGTGTGTGTACAGAAAGTGCTGTCAGAGGAAGTGGTGAAGGCGGTTACAATCGCACATTTAAAAAGTATGTGAAAGAGGAGGGATATTTACCAAATGCTGGCAAATGGGACGAGATCAGATTTGATATCTGGTCGGAGTGAACAGATTGGATGAATGGGTCTGTTTCCGTTCTGCATGACTCTCTGATTCTATAAGAGGCATGACGAATAATTCTGAAAGGACCTTTCGTCCGAATTCTCTTCAGCGGAAGGTTATCGTGTCTCTATGTTCACATTGATTGAAAGCTGCGTTAGTTAAATATTTGACAAGGAAGTGAGTCATGCACAATGGGACGCAGACAGGAAAGTGGGGCTGAGACCACAACCTGATCAGTTACAATTTTAGTGCCTGGTGGAGGAGGCTCAAAGTATCTCATGACCCACTCCTGCTCCTCAGTCCCATGTTCCTGTGTTCCATTCAGCCCCTCAAACCTGCTATACAGGAATAGTTGGAGGCTACTTACTCCTATAATCTTTGGCACAGAAACACAGGCGACCACTCAGTCCCTCAGTACTGTCCCACACGGTTTGAGATGATTTGAGAAATGTAATTGGAAAATCCAGGCTGGGTATGAAAGAGGCCCCTCATCTCTCTTTAGAAAGCTTCCCCTATCTGCAGCTTGTGCTCCATTTGTTGGTCATGTTGTAGACCCAGATTCACTGTGAATATAGCCCACATACCTCACCCAGAGATGGCTCACAAAATCATCTGGTCTCCCTGACTGCAATATGCAATACCAGAACAAAAATAACACCCACTAACTTTCCAATAACAGAATGTAAGAACATCAGAAACAGGGGCATGTCGTTCACTCCCCAAACCTACCTTGCCCTTCACTAAGATCATGGCTGATCTGCTCCTGGCCTCAAATCCTCTTTCATACCCAATTCTTCATAGCCCTCACCTCTCTTTCAGGTCAATATCCATCTACCTCTTCTTCAAATACTTTCAGTCATCCAGCTCTTCGAACACTCTTGAGAAGAGAAATCCTGACATTCAATACCACCTGTTTGAAGAAAACACTTGCTGCTCCTATATCATGGCTTATTGATGTGAACAAAAGAGGTTGAGAAAGGGGTTCAGATAAAAATGACTGGTCCCGATATCAAGGCAGTGGTTGCCTTCTGTTGACATAATGGAGCTTAACAAAACTGGACTTAATGGGAATCAGAGTAAACTCTCCAGTGTTTGGGGTCAAACATGGCACAAAGGAAGATGCTCATCATCTCAGTCCTGGGTCACCTCTGTGGGAGATCCTCAGGGTAGCTTCATCTTCAAAAACAGCTTCAGCTGCTTCATCAATGTCTCCCCGCCCCCACCCTCCCCACCATAAGAAGAGAAGTGGGGATGGTCACTGAAGATTCCACAATGTTCAGAACGTTTTGTCCCCCGTCAGCTCCTGAACTGGTCTGTGTCCGTGTGCAGCAAGTCCCAGACTCCATTAAGGTTTGTTCTGTTAAAGTATCAGTAACATTCATGTAACAGCACTGCCTGACATTGCGCATTGCCACAGTAAAACAAGAGTTCATTCAGCACCTCAGGCTGGTTTCACAGGAATATGAGGAAGCCATTCAGTCCATTGACATTATTGGAGAAGAACAGGGATAGCCCATTCAGTGCCTCCAGCCTATTACTCAGGAAGAGAAGGAGTCTAGTGTGATGGACCACACCAGAGCCCTTCGAAAATATTTGACGGCAATAGCCTCGACTCGAATGTTTTCTTATTTTAAAGGAAATGTAAAGTTTCTGTTCCAGATGCAATGTGACTGGTCAAACTACTCAGTGTGAAGCAAAATACCATCCATTTCAACACGAAGGAAGAAATAATACCACAGAAAGAGGAATTTAGAATAACGTAATTGTATTGGACAGCTTAACAGAATAATATATCTAGGAACTATTACTAATGAACTGTTCCAATTTAGGGAAATCCCATAAACACAGCCTTGGCAAAAATAAATATTCAGACACAGAATGTCACAAACATTTCTACAATCCAGGAATTATAAACAGCATCAAGAGAAAATTCAGAGAGAGTAGCAGCCAGGAGACATTCCCTGAAGCTTCCAACTCTGTGGAGACCCCATAGTTTCTGATGTAACTGAGAAACCAAAACCCAGAGATCCTAATCTGTGAGAGCTGGCCACACCCATTCAGGCTGCATTAAAATAAACCCAAGGCCTCCCTAGCTGTTACTCAAGTGGTCTTAACTAACCAGCTTGGTAACAATCGTTCAATCTCTCTTAAAAGAAACCCGGACAAAATAACCTCTTAAAGCTGCTGCATTGTGACACTTGTCACGACATCGAGCTGTCAAACAGAAACCAGGGATAACCCAGTCAGGCCCTTGGCCCTGCCCAATTGGACAAGGAAGAAGCCAGTCAGTCCCTTGAGTCACTTATACAGGAACAGCAGGAGGCCATTCTCACCTCAATGCACTTACACGTGGGCAGAATGAGGTAATTGAAGCTGATTCCTGATGAATGGCTTATGCCCAATACGTCGATTCGCCTGCTTCAAGGATGCTGTCTTACCCGCTGTGCTTTTCCAGCAATCGACTCTCTACTCTGATCTCCAGCATTGGCAGTCTTAAGTTTTTCCTAAATGATGCTCTAACACGATGAACAAGTGGGGCAGAGGCTGCACAGACAGACTGTTCTACGTTGATCCTCGTGGCTCCGTTGCTCATGATAAACATGTGGGACATTAACATGGTTTTCTAGTGGTGAGGAGGGAAGCCATATGTCTTGTGTGAAGTCTCAAGAAGGCATCTTTCATCTCCACGAAGACAGCCTGGTGTTCTCTGTGTAGGGAGGAAGCTGATGGGAGTGGCTACCTGTTTCAGATGGAAGGTAATGTGGCTGCTGTTGGGGATTGTGAGCACGACGACTGGACAATAACATGGGGAGAGTGAATTTAGGCATATAAACTATAGGGACAGGATGTACATGAAGTTGGAAAGGCAAGGACTGATTCGGGATAGTAAACATGGCTTTGTGCGTGGGAAATCATGTCTCACAAACTTGATTGAATGTTTTGAACAAGTAACAAAGAAGATTGATGAGGGCAGTGCAGTAGATGTGATACATATGAATTTCAGTAAGGCATTCGACAAGGTTCCCCATGGGAGACTGATTAGCAAGGTTAGATCTCATTGAATACAGGGAGAAGTAGCCATTTCGATGCAGAACTGACTCAAAGGTAGAAGACAGAGGGTGGTGGTGGAGAGTTGTTTTTCAGACTGGAGTCCTGTGACCAGTGTAGTGCCACAAGGATCAGTGTTGGGCCCTCTACTTTTTGTCATATATATAAATGATTTGGATGCGAGGATAAGAGGTACAGTTAGTAAGTTTGGAGATGACACCAAAATTGCAGGTGTAGTGGACAGCGAAGAGGGTTTCCTCAGATTACAACAGGATCTGGACCAGATGGGCCAATGGGCTGAGAAGTGACAGATGGAGTTTAATTCAGATAAATGCGAGGTGCTGCATTTTGGGAAAGCAAATCTTAGCGGGACTTCGACATTTAATGGTAAGGTCCGAGGGTGTGTTGCTGCACAAAGAGACCTTGGAGCGCAGGTTCATAGTTCCTTGAGAGTGGAGTCGTGGATAGATAGGATCGTGAAGAAGGCGTTTGGTATGCTTTCGTTTATTGGTCAGAGTACCGAGTACAGGAGTTGGGAGGTCATGTTGTGGCTTTACAGGACATTGGTTAGTTCACTTTTGGAATATTGCATGCAATTCTGGTCTCCTGCCTATCGGAAAGATGTTGTGAAACTTGAAAGGGTTCAGAAAAGATTTACAAGGATGTTGCCAGGGTTGGAGGATTTGAGCTACAGGGAGAGGCTGAACAGTCTGGGACTGTTTTCCCGGGAGTGTTGGACGCTGAGGAGTGACCTTATCGACGTTTACCCTGGGATAAGGGAGTCCAGAACTAGAGGGCATAGGTTTAGTTTGAGAGGGGAAAGATATGAAAGAGACCTAAGGGACAACTTTTTCACGCAGAAGGTGGTACGTGTATAGAGTGAGCTGCCAGAGGAAGTGGTGGAGGCTGGTACAATTGCAACTTTTGAGAGGAATTTGGATGAGTATATGAATAGGAAGGGTTTGGAGGGATATGGGCTCGGTGCTGGCAGGTGGAACTAGATTGGGTTAGGATATCTGGTCAGCATTGACAGGTTGGACCGAAGGTTCTGTTTCCATCCTGTACCTCTCGATGATTCTGTAACTCTATAACTCACTCCGGGCTACCTGTTATTCTGCATATAAACCACACTGAAACCCTCGATTAGATTCCAGTCTGTAACACACTCTGGGGTATCTGTTATTGTGCACAAAATCATCCCGAATCCCCTTGATAAAATTCCAATCTGTAACTGACTTCCAATTTTAAGGGGCTCTGTACATTAGCCACTTCAATCGTTCGATTAGATTCCAGTCTGTATCACACTCCTGGGTATCTGTTAGTTTGTATATTAATCATCCAATCCAAACCCTGTTAAAATTGGTATTCAGGGATGTGTAGGTGAGTTGCATTAGCCAGGGGTGAATGTGGGGAAATGGATCTGGATGGGTTATTCTTCTGTGGGTCAGTGTGGTCTTGTTGGGCTGAAGGGCTTGTTTCCCCACGGTCGGGATTGTATGAATCACCCGGAACCCTCTCGATTAGATTCCAACGTGTAACTCACTTCCATCTATGTGTGACTGGCATGTTTCAAAAACTCCCCAAAACCTTCAATTCTATTCCACTTCGATAAACACGAGGAGCTGCATTTTGGGAAAGCAAATTTGAGCAGGATTTATACACTTAATGGTCAGGTCCGAGAGAGAGTTGCTGAATAAAGAGATTTTGAACTGCAGGTTCGTAGTTCCGTGAGAGTAGAGTGGCAGGTGGATAAGATAATGAAGGCAGCGTTTTGTATGCTTTCCTTTATTGGTCAGAGTATCGGCATTGAGAGGTCATGTTGTGGCTGGACTGGATATGGGTTAGGCCACTGTTGGAATATGGCGTGCAATTCTGGCCTCCTTCCTATCGGAAGGATGTTGTGAAACTTGGAAGGGTTCACAAAAGATTTACAAGGAGGTTGCCCGGGTTAGAGGATTTGAGCTACAGGGAGAGGTTGATTAGGCTGGGGCTGTTTTCCCTGGAGCATCAGAGGCTGAGGGGTGACCTTATTGAGTTTTATAAAATCATGACGGGCATAGATAGGATAACTAGACAAAGCCTTTTCCTCGGTGTAGGGGAGTCCAGAACGAGAGGGCATAGGTTTAGTGTGAGAGGTAATATGAAAGAGACCTAAGGGGCAACTTGTTCACTCAGAGGGTGGTACATGAATGGAATGAACTGTCAGAGGAAGTGGTGGGAGCTGGTACAATTGCAACATTTAAAATGCAGCTCGATGGGTATAGGAATGGGAAGATTTGGAGGGAGATGGGCCAAGTGTTTGAAAAAGAGTCTAGAGTAGGTTAGGATATCTGGTCGGCATAGACGGGTTGGACCAAAGGGAATATTTCCATGCTGTACATCTCTATGACTGTATGACTCTGCGGTTTTGTGACTCACTACTTGTTATCTGTTATTCTGTATGTAAACCACCTCAAACCTCTCGATTAGATTCCACTCTGTCCCTCACTCCTGGGTATCTCTTATGCTGTATGTAAACCCTAAACCCCTCTATTAGATTCCAGTCTGGAACTCACTCCTGGGGATCTGTTATTGGATCTATGAAGTGATCCTTGTTGGATGTTAGACCGAAGACAAGATAAACTAAGTGGTCAAATGTTACATTGGGAGCAGGAACACAGAAAGCTGCTGGTTCATTTCTGTCCTGTTACATATCTTCAAGTTTCAGATTGGGGCTGAATTTCTGTCACAATGGGGAAAGTCTCCAATGCTGTTTACTGTCCTGCATGAATGCATCACCATAACATGAATTCTCTTGCAAGATAGGAAATGGAGACAGCTCCTGGAAGGTGTCTGTATCTCTGTGTGTGTGATTCTATGTGTCTGTGATTCTGTGTGCATGTTCAATATTTTATAAATTTTCAAACTGTATTGATGTTGCCAGTCTCTCTTGCTTTTCCTTATTTATAAACTCAATGTCATCGTTTTGCTGATATAAAATGGTGGCTGTGGACAAATGTAAAATGTCTGCCTGACTGATTTGTGTCAAGAATACTTTCAGCAAGGGAGAGGGGGCAATGTGTCAAAAGCCATTTCCATTCATTGATGCTAGCAGAGATAGGAAATGGAGACAGCTCTTTGAAGGTGCTTAAAATGCAATTTCCAGAACTTGTTTACAGTGAATGCGGAGAGACAATGTGACATTTTAGTAAGGTCTGCCTTACTTTCCAAGCTCCTAATATATGAGAGAAACATATTATACAAAACCTGATAGAGCTCAGCCACTGAATTGTAGTTTTGCAGCGTTGGATCAGAATTTTGCCTGGCGACGCGTTATCCCAAATTGAAGGGTTTCTCAAATCCCACACTGACCTTCTGTGGGTTCAAATTGTGTGTTGTCTACAAATAACAGAAAATAATGCAACAGCAATTGAACAAAGCTCTTTCTGGAACTTTGTGCATCTGTTGGTTTAAGTATCTTTCAACAGGATTGAAGATAAATGAGACAGTGAGAGATAGGCAGCACTTTCACCAGAATGACAGTGCAGTATAAAAGGTATATTAATAATTTCAGTGAAAGGGGAAAACAGAGGAGTATAGTCCTCAAACAAGGAAAGTTGGGAGTCAGTAAAGTTGTGTAGTTTGTGACTGCATTCGGTTTATGTGAGTCAAGATTTGAAACCACTTGGCCAATAGTACACTTTGTGACTCACTTCCAGTTACAAGTTATTGCACATAAAAAGGTTAACATATCCCTCGATTAGATTCCAGGCTGTAACTCCCTCCTGGCTATCTGTTATTCTGTATCTAAAACTCCCTGGACCCCTCGATTAGATTCCAGGCTGTAACTAACTCCAGGGTATCTGTTATTCTGTACATAAACCATCTTAAATCCCCGATTAGTTTCCAATCTGCAACACACTCCAGGCTATCTGTTATTCTATAATAAACCACCCTGAACCCCTCGATTAGGTTCCAACCTGTAACACATTCCAAGCTATCTGTTATTCTGTATATAAACCACCCTGAACCATGCAATTAGATTCCAGGCTTTAACTTAATGCGGGCTACCTGTTATTCTGTATATAAATCACCCTGAACCCCTCGATTAGGTTCCAGGCTGTAACTCACTCGGGGTATCTGTTATTCGTATATAAAGCACCCTGAACCCCTTGATTAGATTCCAGATTGTAACTCACTCCGGGGTATCTGGTATTCTGGATATTAACCACCTGAACCCCCCGATTAGATTCCAGTCTGTAACTCAGTCCGGGCTATCTGTTATTCTGTATATTAACCAGCCTGAACCCATTGATTTGATTTCCCTTCCTGACATGTTAAGCTCATATTCCCAACACAATCTAATCTCAATAATGATCAATGTATCACTGGTCCTCCTATCTGCTGGCACTACCATCATGTTAACCGACTGATGTTTACGTACATGATTACCTGTTGCAGTGAGTCACAGGTAGACAGAGTGGTGCAGAACACATTTGGCACATTTGCCTTAATCAGTCAGAGCATTGAGTATAGGAGTTGTGGTGGTAGGGTGCATCTGTACAGGATGTTGGGGAGGCCACTTTAAGAATAATGTGTACAACTCGGTTTTCTGCAAAAATGTCTTACACGTATGTTCCAGGACTGGAGGCTTGAGCTATAGGGAGAGGCTGATTACTTTGAGGTGTTACCCCCTGGAGTGTCAGAGGTTGAGAGGCAGCATTATGGAGGTTTATAAAATCATCAGGGGCATGGATATTCTGAACAGCCATGTTCTGCTCCCAAGGATAGGGGAGTCCAGAACAAGACAGCATAGGTTGAAGGGGAGAGGACGAATGATTTCGAAGGGACGTGAAGGTAAATATTTCACACAGAGAGTGGTGTGTGTACAGAAAGTGCAGTCAGAGGAAGTGGTGAAGGCGGGTACAATCACAGGAGGAATGTTGGCCAAATGCTGGCAAATGGGACTAAATCAGATTTGATATCTGATCGGAGTGAACAGATTGGACTAATGGGTCTGTTTCCATTCTGCATGACTCTCTGATTCTATAAGAGGGATAATGAATAATTCTGAAAGGACCTTTCAAGTCGGAATTCTCTTCAGTGGATGGTTATCTTGTCTCTATGTTCACATTGATTGACAGCTGCGTTAGTTAAATATTTGACAAAGAAGTGCAAAATGGGACGCAGACAGGAAAGTGGGGCTGAGACCACAACCTGATCAGCTACAATTTTAGTGCCTGGTGGAGAAGGCTCAAAGTATCTAATGGCCCACTCCTGCTCCTCAGTCCCATGTTCCCGTGTTCCATTTAGCCCCTCAAACCTGCTAGTCAGGAGCAGTTGGAGGCTACTTACTTCTATAACCTTTTGCACAGAAACACAGGAGACCATTCAGCCCCTCAGTACTGTCCCACACGGTTTGAAGTGAATTGGGAAATGTAATTGGAAAACCCCGGTTGGGTGCAAAAGAGGCCCCTCATCTCTCTTCACACAGCTTCCCTTCTCTGCAACTTGTGCTACATTTGTTGGTCATGTTGTACACCCAGATTCAGTGTGAATACGGCCCCCATACCTCACCCAGAGATGGCTCACAAAATCCTCTGGTCACCCTGTCTGCAACATTCAATAAGAGAACATTCATGAAAATAGCATCCACGAACTTTCCAATAACAGAATGGGAGAACATCAGAAACAGGGGCATGTTGTTCACCCCCCAAACCTGCCTTGCCCTTCTTTAAGATCATGACTGATCTGCTCTTCGTCTCAAATCCTCTTTCATATCCAATTCTTCATAGCCCTGAACTCTCTGACAGGTCAATTTCCATCTACCTCCTCTTCAAATACGTTCAGTCATCTAGCTCCCCGAACACACTTGAGGAGAGAAATCCTGATATTCAATCCCACCTGTTTGAAGAAAACACTTGCTGCTCCTATATCATGGCCTATTGATGTGAACAAAAGAGGTTGTCACAAGCGTTCAGATAAAAATGACTGGCCCCGATATCAAGGCAGTGGTTGCCTTCTGTTGACATAATGGAGCTTAACAAAACTGAACTTAATGGGAATCAGAGTAACATCTCCAGTGTTTGGGGTCAAACATGGCACAAAGGAAGATGGTCATCATCTCAGTCCTGGGTCACCTCTGTGTGAGATCCTCAGGGTAGCTTTCTCTTCACAAACAGCTTCAGCTGCTTCATCAATGTCTCCCAGCCCCCAACCTCCCCACCATAAGATCAGAAGTGGGGATGGTCGCTGAAGATTCCACAATGTTCAGAACATTTTGTCCCCCGTCAGCTCCTGAACTGGTCTTTGTCCGTGTGTAGCAGGATTCAGATTCCATTGAGACTTGTGCTGTTAAAGTTTCCGTAACATTCATGTAATAGCACTGGCGGGCACTGCACATTGCCACAGTAAAGCAAGAGTTCATTTAACACCTCACGCTGGTTTCACAGCAATATGAGGAAGTCATTCAGCACATTGATATTATTGGAGAAGAACAGGGACACCCCATTCAGTACCTCCAGCCTATTAGTCAGGAAGAGAAGGAGTCTAGTGTGATGGGCCACACCAGAGCCACTCGAAAATATTTGAAGGCGGTAGCGTAGATTCTAATGTTTTTTTTAACTTTAAAGGAAATGTAAAGTGTCTGTTCCAGATGCAATGTGACTGGTCAAACTACTCGGTGTGAAGAAAAAGACTATCTACTTAAACACGAAAGAGAAAATGAAACCTAAGAAAGAGGAATTTAGAATAACGTAATTTTATTGGACAGGTTTACAGAATAATAGATCTAGGAACTATTACTAATGAACTGTTCCAATATAGGGAAATCCCATAAACACAGCCCCTGGCAAAAAGAAATATTCAGATACAGCTTGTCGCAAACATTTCTCCAATCCAGGAATTAAAAACAGCATCAAGAGAAAATTCAGAGAGAGGAGCAACCAGGAAACAACCACTGGAGCTTCCAACTCTGTGGCGACCCCAATAGTTTCTGATGTTACTGAGAAACCAAAACCCAGAGATCCTAATCTGTGAGAGCTGGCCACACCCATTCATGCTGCATTAAAATAAACACAAGGCCTCCCTAGCTGTTACTCAAGTGGTCTTAACTAACCAGCTTGGTAACGATCGTAAAAGAAGCCCGGACAAAATAACCTCTTAAAGCTGCAGCATTGTCATACGAGTCAGTACAATGAGCTGTCAAACAGGAACCAGGGGTAACCCAGTCAGGCCCTTGGCCCTGTTCAATTGGACGAGGAAGAAGCTAGTCAGTCCCTTGAGTCACTTACACAGGAACAGCAGGACGCCATTCCCACCTCAATGCACTTACACGGGGGCAGAATGAGGTAATTTTTGCTGATTCCTGTTGAATGTCTTATGCCCGAAATGTCAATTCTCCTGGTCCTCGGATGCTGCCTGACCTGCTGTGCTTTTCCAGCAATTGATGCTCTACTCTGATCTCCAGCATCGGCAGTCTTAAGTGTCTCCTAAATGATGCTCTAACATGATGACCAAGTGGAGCAGAGGCTGCATAGACAGACTGCTCCACGTTGTTCCTCCTGGCTCCGTTGCTTATGATACACACGTGGGACTTTAACGTGGTTTTCTAGTGGTGAGCAAGGAAGCCATATGTCTTGTGTGAAGTCTCAAGAAGGCACCTTCCATCTCTTAGAAGCCAGCCTGGTGTTCTCTATGTAGGGCGGAAGCTGGTGGGAATGGCTACATGTTTCAGATGGAAGGTATTGTGGCTGAAATTGGGGATTGTGAACAATCTGATGTTCAGTACAGGGTTCACTCACCGACTGAACAATAACATGGGGAGAGTTAATTTAGGCATATAAACTATTAGGTAAGCTACGTTAGACTGATGAATGGACTCTCTAAGTTCAAATAATGCTGATCGTGTTCATGTTGAGCTTTTCTAGTACACGTCCTGTTCAGTGTAACCTGTGTGCCTTACTCTGTCTAAGTTTAAGTCCACCCTATCATCTGCCTGGCCATGCTTACTATGATCTTCCTCCACTGTTCATAAATAAATTGTTTCCCTGTACTGAGGTACACGTGACAATAAATCAAACCAATCAATCCTGGATAAAGTATGGAATTCCTCTCCCTGTCAATGTCTGTTTTGGAGATAAGTGATCGCTGCCACTCCTCGTGTTTCAGCATCATAATTTCTTCGTCTCTCACAGCTCTACAGATAAAACACTCAGCTTATTCACTCTATCCCCATGTTACCATCACCCGTGTCTATTGTAAGGAGATCATTCCTTACAAAGGAGATCAAATCTGTAGAGAGTAACCCTAATGCTCTCTCAGCAAGGCTCTACAACAGCAGGAAAATGGCTTTACTTATGTACTCGAATCATCTTTCAATGAAGCACAGCACCCATTACTTACACAGGGTTTGATTCGGAGCAGTCAGCATAGACTTGTGAGTGAGAGATCATGCTTCCCAAATTTCTTAGAGTCCTTTGATGAAGTTACCAGGACGTTTGATGAGACCAGAGTGATAGACGTAGTCTCTATGGATTTCAGTAAGGCCTTTGATAAGGTTCCACATAGCAGGCTGCTCTGGAAGGTTCCATCACGTGGAATGCGGGGGAGGGCTGGCCAATTGAATACACGGTTGGCTTGATGGTAGGAAGCAGAGGGTTGAGTGGAAGGATGTTTGTCAGACCGGAGGCTTGGTCCATTGCTGTTTGTAATCTATGATTTGGTTAAGAATGTACAAGGTATGATTAGTAAGTTTGCAGATGACACTAAAGTAATTGGGAGCATGATCAGTGAGGATGTTTATCAGAAATTGCAGCAGGGCCTTAATCAGGTGGAAAATGAGCCGAGCAATGGCAAATGGAATTTAATATAGAAGCGTGAGGTCTTGCATTTTGGAAACTCAAATCAACGTAGGGGTTTCATGGTGAATGAGAGGGTCTTAAGGGGTGCAGTGGGCAGTGGGACCTTGGTGTTCAGGTGCACGGTTCTCTAAGAGTGGAGTCACAGGTAGACAGGGCAGTGAAGAAGGCTTTTGGCACATTGGCCTTCATCAGGCAGGATATTGAGTATAGAAGTTGGGACCTTAGGTTGCAGTTACACAGGACTTCGGTAAGGCCACACTTGGAGTATTGTGTTCAGATTTGTCACCTTGTTATGGGAAGGATGTTATTCAATTAGAAAAAGTGCAGAAGAAATTTACAAAGACGTTGCCAGAACCCAATGGTCTGAGTTATAGGGAGAGGTTGGACAAGCTAGGACCTTTTCTTTACGTGTAAGAGACTGAGGGAGTCCTTAGAGAGCTATATAAAATCACGAGGGGTACGGATAGGGTTAATGCTCTCTGTCTTTTTCCAAGGTGTAGAGAATCGAGGATTACATGGGATCATTTTAAGGTTAAAGGGGAAGGAATGAAAGGGAACCTGAGGGGCCACTCCTTTACACAAAGGGCTGATACATGGATGAGCTGCCAGCAGATGTGTTTGAGGGGCGTACATTAACAACATTTCAATAGCATTTGGATAAATATTGGATAGGAAAGGACTGGAAGCGTATGGGCCAACTGCAGGGAAATGGGGTTAGTGTGGATGGACATTTACAAGGTGGACTCGAACCCCTCTGTTAATTAAACCCAAACACCCAGAAAAGCTCGCCTCACCTTGTAATCTGTTAAAATATGAGCAACACAGATCTCCTCCATTCCACTATTTAAACAAAAATTATCAAGTTCGTTTCTTAACTTTAATAGTGAACACTAAACAACAACTATTCACAAACACAAGCCCCTCTTGTCTTACCTACTTAATATCTGACTCCAACTCTTTAAAAATATGCTGTTCCAACAACCCACATATGAAACATTAAAATCTCAAGACCATACAATCTCTATCTTCCCCGCTGTGTTCACTCTTTCAGCTGCTGATCACCCTGGGTCATTTTTTTTTATTGCAAGTAGGTTTACATGAACATTTGTCTTTGATAGAGAGTGTTTGAGATGGTCAGTTAGCACTCCTGCTCTACAGCAGCTACTCAGCTGTTGGATGGCAGTGGCTCTCCCTCTATTTTCAAAATGCTGGGTTTATATACTCCCTATGATGTAATATTTCTCATAATTTGATTGCTGTCCAGGTGTCCAAACAATAATATTCAAATTCTGTTGGTTTCTGGTATCCTGAGCATTATTTAAACTCTTTGGTTGCATTTTAATGGCTACCAAATAGCAACCAAAACTCAGGTATCAATTTCTCAGCTAATGGTGACATGTGGAACAGTGTGACCTTTAGCTGGCATCAGTGGCTTTAATTTCCATTCAACAAAACCCATTCTGTCTTAAAGTGCCCATACATGTTTTTGGCTTCATAACATCTCCCCGCTTCAGAAAATAAAATGAACCAGCAGAATGAAAAAAATGGCATCATTCCTTTTCCTCTAATTCGTAATCCCAATTATATGAAATACAAAAGTATTAATCTCAGTTATATCATTCATATTAATTCTGCACACCAATACAACACTGGAATAAGTCTAATCTTATCTACACTGCTTTCCTTTAAATCCGCGAAAACCCATCTGTGATCACATTGTAGGAGCCACAACATGCACATTTTGTGAGTTTAAAGTGAGTTTAAGGTAAGACTTCAAATAAATAGTCTCATATTCTGGTCTTTAAATATTCCAAAAAATGAGAGAGATTTGTCGTTGTCCACAACCATCTCCGACAATTTGTTGTCACATAAAAATTAAAATATTGTCATGCCATTGTGAAACTTAATCATTCTTGTTCAATCATGGAGATTTTTTATTTTTGTTTCTGGTGGATATTGAGTTTTTTCGACAAGTAGCCAATTGGCTGTTCAATTCCATCATCCTCTTTCTGTGTCAATACATCTCTGACCCCTATATCCCGAGCATCAAATTTTCAAAGGCTTTCAGAATATTTGGTGTAGCTAAAGCTCGTGCGGTGATTAATCCTGCTTTAAAATTCTCAAATGCCTCCTGACATTGTTCTGTCCACCACAATTCTGTGTTCTTCTTTAGTAAATCCATCAGTGGTGCCAATACGCTGCTGAAGTTTGGAACAAACTTCCAATAGGATCCACTTAGTTCCAAAAATCGAAGCACCTTTTTCTTCGAGGATTGTCGTGGAAATTCCTCAAAGCCCTTCGTCTTTGTGTTCCATGGGGTCAACCTTCCATGTCCAATGTAATATCCCAAGAACGTCACCTCTGCCTTCGCGAATTCTGTTTTCTTTAAGTTTATTACTAAGTTTGAATCGTGTAAACGTTCAACATGCTCTGCCAGCTGTAACATGTGAGCTTTCAATCACTTGCTAAAGATCACGGCATCATACAGATAAGCTGCACAATTTGTTGATATGGCCACAACTCTGTTTCTGAGTCTTAAATGTGGCTGGTGCATTACTCAACCATATGAAATACGCGATAATTTTTTTTGTCATCTCTGGTATCTTTACTAGATAGTTTAACTGACTCCACGTTTTTTTAAAATTTGAATGGGGCCACTAAACCTGTCTTTGAAGGGATTTCTTACCACTGGTGGCAATACTAATACGTCATCCCCACGGGAAATCTTCAAAGTTTCAGAGTTTTTATCTGCCACCTGCTTCACTCTATGCTATGCTTTTCAGATACTGTTTAGCAAACTCAGCTACTCCGTCTACTCTCTCCTTCACCTCACACAGAGAATCCAGGTGTGAGATTTCCAACTTCGGACCTGTCAATTTATATTTAATTAATTTCAAAGGACCTCTCACTTCATGTACGAATATTAACTCAATAGAAGTAAAGTGAGTAAATTTATTTGGGACATCTCTAATGGCAAACAATTTAATGGGACACCTTTATCCCAATCATTTGGCCAACCCTGACAGTACGCTGTTAACATAGTCTTCAGCGTCTGATGCTAACTTACCAAGGCTCCCTGGGATTCAGGATGGGATGCCCTTGATTTGAAGTGCTGCATGCCTAAGCCATCCATGACTTCCTTAAACAGCTGAGCAGTACAATGAGACCCTTGGTCTGACTGAATCTCTCTGGGTAGCCCACAGCGAGTAAAGAAAGCTACCAACTAACTCCTCCACCTCCCTTTTTGCCTTAACACTCCAATAATGGAATTGCCTCTGGAAATCTGTTAGACACATCCAATATAGTCAGCAAATATTGGTTTCCACTTTTACTTTAGAAAGGGGAGCTACACAATTAATCATAACTCACGTGCAAGGTTCTTCGAATGCAGGAATTGGCAAGAAAGGTGCTGGTTTTATTACTGCCTGTTACTTACCTACCATTTGGTATGTATGTCATGTACAAGAAAAGTTAATAGCGTCCTTGTGCATTCCAGGCCACTAGAAATGCTTCTGTACCTTATCCTGAGTCTTCTGTGCACCTAAGTGACGGCCTGCAGTTAGTTTATGAGCTACCCGTAACACTGTACGTTACTGCTAACACAATCTTGTGCACTTCGGCCCATTTCCCGTCTGCAGTAACCTATCGGGGTCTCCATTTTAATTTTATGATTCTATCTTTAAGTTAATAACGTTCAACCATATATTCTGATTCCTTTTCTGTGTGTGCATGTGTCTGTGTGTGTGTATGTGTGTGTATATATCTGTTGTAAGTCCATTAGCCTTTCTGGACTTAACGCCCCTGCCTGATCCTCTGCCTCTTCAGGTTTATCCTGCACCGTTACATCAAACAGGGGGTCAGTTCACTGAGCATCAACCCATTTGTCTTTTTCGTTCGTTTTTCCTTCCTGCTGTAATTTATGACAGTGGGATCTTGTTACTACACAGTCTGGAAAAATTCCTGGGTAATTTTCTTTTAACTCCCCAATTCCCTAGTCTTCCTTTGGCTTCTCCACCACAAGGGGTGCCTATCCCTCCTCACCTCCTGCTAAATCGTTCCCAAGAACTAACTGTATTCATGGAACTGACACTCTGTTACTCACTGTCACTGTTACTTCCCTAAACTTGATTTGGCATTCCATCCTGATGTTACACAAGGGAATGCTTAATTTCTGTCCCCATTCCACAAATTAACACGCTCTTGATGAACATGCCAGAAAGAGTGAAAAAAACTTTCATCTCTTATTATTCGAGGGTGAGAGAAAGTGAGGGCTGCACATGCTGGAGATGAGAGTTGAAAAGTGTGGGGCTGGAAAAGCACAGCACGTTGGCAGCATCCGAGGGGCAGGGGCGTTGACGTTTCAGGCATAAACGCTTCATCAGGAAAGTGGGAGGTAAGGGAGGGGAAAGGAGGTTGAGAAATAAATGGGAGAGTGGAGGTGGAGCTGGGTGGAAGGGAGCTTGGAAGGCGATAGGTAGATGCAAGTGGGGTGTGATGATGGTTGGTCGGAGAGGAGTGTGATAGGACTCCTATCGGTGGTAGGACAGCTGGAACCCTCAAACTGTACAGCATCAACGTTGACTTCACCAAATTCCAAATCTCCCCTCCACCAACCTCTCCCAGATCCAACTGTTCAACCTAGCATTGCCCTCTTGTATTGCCCGAACTGGACATCTTCCTTTCCACCTATCGACTCCACCCTACCCTGCGACATATCACTATCACTCCCACCTACATCATCTTATTGCCTTCCCAGTGACCCTTCCACCAGCTCAGCTACTACCTTCGTATTTATCTTTCAGCCCCCTTGTCCCCCCACCATGTTCCTGACGATGGGTTTCTGCCTGATATTCGATTGTCCTGTTGTTTGGATGCTGCCCGATCTGTTGTGCTTTTCCGGCGCCTCACTTCTCAACTATTACAGACTGAGCAGATCCCCTATCTCACAAAATTATAACTTCTTGTCATTCTCCCCCTTTTTCTTTCTGAGTAAACTTTATCTACAGAGGTGAATTCTTTAGAGAGATCAGGCACTGCCTCCATACCCAGCCCTTGAACAGGCTGTGCAATTACCTGCATCTCCTCGGCTCCACTTGGGCTCTCCTTTACCAGTTTCACTAATGCCCCTGGGCTTAGCCTCTTCTACCACATCTTTCTCCAAAGTGTCTTCCTTTAACGCCCAGCACGGTGTGTCCCAGCTTACTGCAGTGAAAACAACTTTTTCCCTGAGCCCTTCTTAAACCACCAGCACTGTAATATTATGTGTTCCACTCCCTTATAGTGAGAGCACTGAGGCCTTTCACCACCTTACAACCCCCTTGGGCTTCTTTCTTCACCTATGGTAAACTATTGTGAGGTACTGTTCGCTTTGTAATGAGTGCTCGTCCCTTCTCCCAATTTCTATCCCTCACAGGATGAAATTCCTGCCAGAAGCTAAATTTCATCACATGCCACAGTGCATATTTACCTGCCATTTCTGCCGTACTACTCACTTCTTGAACTTTCGATTCATTCACATGAATTCTTATTATCTCTGGAAGTAAGTCTTTTAACTTCTCCAGCAGATTAATCTCCCTTCAAGCCTCACAGGTCTTATCTATTTTTAAGGCCAGCACCTATCTATCACAATGACTGTGGTTAACTCTTTCAAACTCAATATAAGTCTGATCTGGCTCCGTCTCTATTTTTCTGAACTTGTGTCTATATGCTTCTAGTACCAATTCATAACCAATCAAAATAGCCAATTTAACATCTTGATAATCTCTTGATCCCTCATCTGACAGCGCTACACATACCTCACCAGCTGTGCCCACCAGCCTAGTCTGAACTAGCATTACCCACAAGTTCACTGGACACATCATCTGCCTAGCCATTGTTTCAAATGAAACCAAAAAGGTTTTGACAATTTTCACACCAAAATATGGCAAGTTACTAACCTAGTTGTATACATCCCTACGTTCTCCCTTCATCTCCATCCTGTGAATTTAACTTTCTTGTCTAATTCCCAACTTCTGAATTTCAAATCCCCTCTCTCTCTCTTTCCTCTCTTTCTCTTTCGTCTCTCTCTATTTCCTTCCCTTTATTTATCTTCTAACTCCAGTTGCCACATTTGCAATTTAAGTTTTCTTTAACTCTACTGCAGTTGCCTATTTCTCTGATATATCAAAGTGCTTAACTAACTCCATTACAATTTCAGCTTCTCTTTTCTCCCTGGTTAAACCCAATTCCAACCTATTTGCTAATTCTAAAAAATGTCCTCCTCCTGTCTTTCTAAACTTCCTTCGAAAATTTGGCAAGCTCTTTAGTAATGTTAAAAGCCATTTCCCTCACTTTTCATTTAACCAATCACAAGTAACAAAATTAAACGAATTTTCCCTCTGGTTTTATTTGAAGATCAAGGTCACTAATTGCAATGAGTTGCAATTTGTTGGGACCTGTTGTATCTCAAATCTGTTCAAGTTTGTCCAAGTGCCACACGGCAAGGCCCCAAACTGTTATGACATCAATGTCGAACCCCTCTGTTAATTAAAACCACACACCTAGAAAAGCTCACCTCACTTCATAATCTATCAAAACATGAGCGACAGAGAATTCCTAAATTCCAGTAATAAACAAAAAATAACTATTTATATGTGTGCAAGTTAGCTCGCTGAGCTTGAAGGTATTTTTTCAGAAGTTTCATCACCATGACTAGGTGACATCATCAGTGAGAGTATTTGCTGAAGTGTTGGTGATATGTCCAGCCTCTCTATTTATAGGTCTTGGTTTCTTAAACTGGGTGATGTCATTTCTGGTTATTTTAACAAGAGAATGTAGACAGGATCTAAATTGATGCATTTACTGATGGACTTCTGGTTAGAATACCATTCCTCTAAGAAGGTCCTTGCGTGTCTTAGTATGTGTGTGTGCTTTGTCCCAGTCAAAGTGGTGCCCTTCTTTGTCTTTATGTATGGAACCTAGTGATAGTGCCTCATGTCTTTTGGTGGCTAGTTGGTGTTCATGTCTCCTTGTAACACGACAACAGGACAGTTTCAATGGTGGAAAAATGATTTTATATATACTGTTTAATCAATGTGTGTGTGCAGATAAGTCACATTTTTCATATGTGCGCAACACATTGTAAATGAACAACAGAGACACAGTTAACGAAAAATGACGCATATGATGTATAAAATTGATAAAACATTAAAACATGATTTGATCCTCTCAACGTTCCCTCCTTTTCTGGGATTCCCAACTCTAATCTCTCATTCTTAACAGGATGTGTGCTCCAAATTCTTGATTCTGGTGTCCCAACTTATTTCAGTTAATCCCCTTTCTACCGGCACTTCAATATGTTGGCCTGCTGGGTTCTTTCCAAAGCTAGTGTCAGTCATATTATTGGAGATAAATATTCTGGCATCAGACTCAGCATTTGAACATATTACTCTGTTGTACATGAACTGTACAAAGGAACACAGCACACAGGAATTGCCAAAATGTTCATCTACTTCTTTCGATAATGTAGTTTTCTCATTTTCCACATCTCCATATCTATATCCTCTCTCTGGTTCTCCCTTTGTATCTTTTTAAGAAATCCGACAATTATCCTTCGTGTCCCATCTCCCAGAACTCCTTCTTTCAGTTTATATCTAACGCTCTCTTCAAGATGTAATGTGGTTATAATTAATCAATGTAACTACAAAGACATGTGGGTGTAGCTGGCCAGAGTTAATTGGAATGGGAGCTGAGCAGGAAAGACCATGGAGAAGCAATGGGAGGAGGTTCTGGGGATAATTCGGAAGATAATACCAGAAATGTAACCCCAAGAACTTGAAACATACTCATGGACGAACAAGGCAGCAATGAGTGATAAGTTATCAAACCAAAAGAGAAAATATACAATGTGGTGAAGATGATTGGGAATCCAGAGAATTCATTGGATCTGAAACTACATAATGCTGGCATCACTGACACTACAAAGCTCTTAATCATGGTCAGGGAAAGAAACAGAGGAAACACATTTACTTTAAACACAGAAGATGGTATTTCTCAAGGAAAAAGATTCAGGTGAATTAAACATTTGAATTAAGATCAGTTAAATGCCTTTGCAGAATGTGTCAGATTGGAAGCAAGACCCGGGAAGAGAGACCCTCAGCAGAATGAGAGTTTGAAAATGGAAGTATTTTCACATCAGAAACCAGGTTAGGTCACTGAATGCAGGGCTGATGGGTGAATGAGTCTCAGTGAGATTTGGGGAACAGACAGCAGAATTGCATTGCAGATATTGCAGCTCGAAACTGCGTATTCATGTCGTGCTGTCGACCACAGCAGCAGGAGAAGCAGAACAGCATTCAACAACAACCTGTAACTTTTTGCCAGGGTAACACCTCAGTCTGTCATTGCCATCAACACTATCTATGGCTCAGTGACGAGTGTGGGTGAACATGTCAGAGTCAGAATCACATGAACTTTAACCTGATGCTAACTCATGAAAGCTACCAGACTTGACCAACAGATCTGATTGAAGCACTGCAGCCCTGTCACATTCAGTCATAAATGCTGATGGACGATTAAACAAATGACTGGAGGAGAGGGCTCCACAAACATCCCCATCCTAAATAATGGAACAGTCCTGCACATCAGTGTAACAGCGAAGGATGTTTTATCTGCACCATCTTCTGCCAGAAGTGTTGAGTCGATGATACACCTCACCCTCATCATGATGCCCACAAAATCACAGATGCCAGTCTTCAACCAATTTGATTCGCTGTTCGTGACATGGAGAAACAGGTGAACAGAGTATATACGACAAAGGCAATGGGTCCTGACTCCATTCCTGCAATCGGACTGAAGACTTGTGCTGCACAACAAGCCGTGTCCCTGGGGAAGCTGTTTCATTCCAGGTCCAACTCTGACATCTCCCTGGCAATGTGGAAAATTACTCAGCTAAGTCCCGTCGCTTAAAACGGGAATAATTACAATCTGACCAATTACCACCTCCTCAGTCCCATCATGACGGTCAAATTGGTGGGAGTTCTTTTTGACAGAGCTGTCAAGCAGCACAGAAATAACCTGCTCAGTGTGGTTTTTGACAGGTCCCCATGTGGAGATAATGCTGTTGTAGAAATATTACTGGATTATTAATCCAGACCAGGCTAATGATGTAGCAGTGGGTGGAAGTTAAAGACAATTAATAAAATATCGAGATCTAAAATCTGGGATCAGTAACAGTGACCATGAAGCCAATATGGATTGTAAACAGAATTTCCTTCTCCAATGTACTTTTAGGAAGTGAATCTCCCATGATTTACTGGGCTGGCCAAAAAGTGACTCCAAAGACGCTGACATGTGATCAACATTTCAATGGTCTCTGAAATTGCCAAGCAAGGGCACTCATTTGTATCAAACTACTCCGAGGTCTGAAAGGATGAAACCGGACAGAACACCCGGCCTCAGCATCAGCATAGGATAAGGGAATGGGAACATAGTCCTGTCGACCCTGCTGAAACCCCCTTCCTTACATTTGAGAGCTTGTGGCAACATTTACAGAGCTTTCCCACAGACTGCACAGAAACATCAGGAATGGAGTAGGCCATACAACACATTGAGCCAACCCATTCCAGTTCATGGAAAAAATCTCCACAATGCACTTACCCCACACGATATACATATCCGTTAATGTGAGTAACCTTGGGAAGCGATAAAATAGGCGGTGCAGTAGTAAATTTGGTCCATCCAGTTTGCTAACCAATTCAATATAATGTTGGTTGGCCCTTCATTTCCACACCGTACTCCTGCTCTCCCACCATCCCTTTAATGTCTCTAAATCCTTATTTATAATCAGTGTCTTGGTTTCCAGGTGCGAGCGAATTCCCCAGGTTCCCCAGTCAGTGAGTGCGACATTTATTCTCATCTCAATGCAGAGTGACCTGGTGTACCTAATACTGTGTCCCCTCGTTTTAGAAGTCCAAGCCAGGGGAATTATCATCCCTGATTCCAAACTGTCTCACCCTGTCAGAGTTTTGTATATTTCACTGAGATCTCCACTCATTTTCCTAAACCCCATGGAATACAGGCCCAGTCACCCCAAACTCTAATCCCACAACAACCCCGTCATCCCAGAGATCAGTCTGATCATCCTTCACTGCTCTCCCTCAATGTCAGGTTTGTCCTTTATTAGGTAAGGAGACCAAAACTGCACACAATACTGCACAAAGTTCAAGGCCATGTACAGCTGCAGTCAGACACCTTTTCTCCTGGACTCACATCCCCCTGAAGTGAAGGTCCACACACCATTTATCTTCCTCACTGCTTTCTGTTTCTGCAATATTCCTTTCAGCGACTGGTGCACAAGGAGATGCAGATCCTTATCAGTGTTGCAGCTCCCCACTTGGTTGGTCTGTGTACACTGGGCAGCGTGCCAATCTCCATGCCCAGTATTGACTTCTGGTTACAGAACTCACTGCGCTGCATGGGCCTTAGAGGTTTATGCAGAAGGAAACAACAAAAAGGAGCATACGTCCCTTTGTAGATCAACATGTTTCCACCAATCCCTTTCAAATGGTAGGCTGCCAATTTATCGTTTCCACCAAAGGGCACACCGTCACCTCTATCCACATTGTTCTCCATCTGTCACGTATTTACCCATTCACTCCACTTGTCTTCCCGGTGTTTTTTTACATCCTTCTCACCCACTCACAATCCCACATCCATTAGTGCTGTCAGCAGGCTGGGATATATTGTACCTGATTCCAGCAACCAAATGTTTAAAGGGCATTGTGAACAGCTGGGTCCGAAGCACTGATCCCTGTGACACCTCAGCAATCATCCTCTGTTAATTTCTATTTATTTATTTCGTGAATCTCGGAGTCACTGGCTGGGCCAGTATTTATTGCCTGTCCCTAGCTGCCCTTGAGAAGGTGGTGGTGAGCTGCCTTGTTGAACGCTGCAGTCCACCTGCTGTGGTTGACCTTCAATGCCATTCTGGAGGGAATTCCAGGATTCTGACCCAGTGACTGTGAAGGAGCAGTGATATATTTCCAAGTCAGGATGATGAAGGCTTGGAGGGAACCTGAAGATGATGGTATTCCCATACATCTGTAGCCCTTGTGTTTCTAGATAGACGTGGTCGTGAGTTGGGAAGGTGGTATCTGAGGATCTTTGGAGAATCATTTCATTGCAGCATGTAGATAGTAAAACACTGCTGCTGCTGATGCTGAGCGTTGATGGTGGCGCATTGTGGATCAAGGGACAGTCAAACTGGCTGCTTTGTCCTGGATGGTATAAAGCTTCTTGAGTGTTATTGGGGCTGCAGTCATCCAGGCAAATTGGGAGTCTTCTATTACACTGCTGACTTATGCATTGTAGATGATGGACAGAGTTTTGGAAGTCAGGATGTGAGTTACTCGCCGCAGTATTCCTAGCTTCGGACCTGTTCTTATAGTTACTGTGTTCATGTGGCGAGACCAGTGAGTTTCTGAGCAATGATTACCCACCAGGAATCTGATACTGGGGGATTCAGTGATAGTAACACCAATGAATGCCAGGGGGCAGGTTAGATTATATTTTATTGGTGATGGTCAAGGTCTGGCATTCCTGTGGGCTGAATATTGCTTGCCACTTGTCAGCCTGGATACTCCGCAGATCTTGTCGCATTTGAACATGGACTGTTTCAGTATCTGAGGAGCCACAAATGTTGCAGAACATTGTACAATAATTGATGAACATCCCTACTTATGACCTTAAAATGGAGGGAAGGTCATTGATGAAGCAGCCCTGAAGAAGTTTTTGGTCACTGCTCGAGGGTCTCCTCCACACTTGGAGCTGAGTTGACTGACCTTCATCAACCATGACCACCTTCCTACGTGTCAGGTATGATTCTAACCAGCGGGGAGTTTGCCCCTGATGCCCATTGATTCCAGTGTTGCTAAGGTCCCTTGATACCACACAGGGTCGAATGCAGCCTTGATTTAAAGGGCTATAACTGTCACCCCACCTCTGCAATTCAGCTCTGTTGTCCATGATTGAACCACGGTAATGAAGTCAGGAGCTGAGTAGCCCTGCTGGAGCCCAAACTGGGCGTCATTGACCAGGGTATTGCTGAGCAGGTGCTGCTTAAAAGCACTGAGACCTTCCACCACTTTACTGATGATCGAGAGGAGGGGTGGTAATTGGCCGGATTGGATTTGTTCTGCTTTTTATATACAGGAGAGACTTGGGGTAGGTTTCCACATAATGAGGAAAAGCCATTGTTGTAACTGTATTGAAACAGTTTGGCTAGGGGAGCGGCAAGTTATGGAGAACAGATTTTCAGTACTATTGCCAGAATGTTGTCAGATTATGGACCCTATGCAGTATCCAGTATCTCCAATCGTTTCTGGATATCGCGTGGACTGAATCAAATTGGTTGCTGACTGGTAACTGAATTGCTGAGGACCACTGGAGGGGGCTGAAATGGATCATCCTCTCAGCATTTCTGACTGAAGATTGTTGCGAATGCATCAGCCTTATCTTATACACTGAAGTGCTGGGCTCTTCCATCATGGAGGAAGGGGTTATTTGTGGAATCTCTTCCTCCAGTGAATTGTTTAGTTGTCCCTGACGTTTCTCAACTAGAAGTGGAAGGAATGCAGAGCTTAGATCTGAACCGTTGCTTGTGGGATCACTTTGCTCTGTCTATCACTTACTGTTTATGCAGTTTGGTGCACAAACAGTCCTGTTTGGTGGCTTCACCAGGCTGACACCTCATTTTCAGGTATGCCTGATGCTGCTCCTGCCATCCTGCACACTCCATTGAACCAATGTTGATCCTCTGTATTGATGGCAATAGTTGCGAGGGGGATATGCCAGGCCATGAGGTTATGCGGGAGTACAATTCCACTGCTATTGATGACCCAAAACACGTTATGAACATCCAGATTTGAGCTGCTAGATCTGTTCAAAGTCTGCCCTATTAAGCACCGTGATAGTACCACCCAAAATGGTTGAGGTTATTCTCATCATGCAGGTGTGACTTTGTCTCCACAATGACTATGCGGTGGTCACACGTACCGATATAGTCATTGACAGAGACTTCTGTAACTGGCAGGCGAGTAAGGCTGTGGTCAAGTATGTATTTTCCTGTTGTTGGTTCCTTCACCACCTGCCGCCAGTTATATCCTTTAGGACCCGGCCAGCTCGATCAGTAATGCTGTAGCTGAGATACTGTTGGTGGTGAACATTGAGATTCCCCACCCAGAGTACATCTTGCGTCCGTGCTACCCTCAGTGCTTCCTCCAAGTGTTGGTCAGCATGGAGGAGTACTGATTCATCAGTTGAGAGAGGCTGGTACGTGGTAATCAACAGGAGGTTTCCTTTCCCATGTGCAAAGTAATGCCATGAGACTTCATGGGATACGGAGTCACAGTTGAGGACTCCAAGATCAATTCCCTTCCAACTATATCCCACTGTGCCGCCACTTCTGCTGTGTCCGTCCTGCTGATGAGTCAGGAGATATCTGGGGAAGGTAATGGGGTGTCTGCGATATAGTCATACTCACAGAATCATACCTTACAGACAATGTCAGGCTGTTGATTGACGAGTCTGTTTATTTCTATTCACCGTTTCCTGCCAGCTGTCCCATTCTGGAAACATAGCCATATATTATCCCCCAATCCACTCAGATTTGATTTTGCAAATTGGGCTTGGAGCTTTATCAAAATCTTTCTAAAAATCAACATGTTTTACATCCATTGCTTCTCTTTCATTTGTCTCCCATTCTGTTTCTCAAACATAATTCCCATTTCATAAATCTATGTTAGTGTTGCCTATGACCAATACTTTCAGCCACAATAATTTCTCCTAAACCATTTACTTACTATGTTCTATGTTCCATGTACTCTATCATCTTCCTACACCAGACTTGGTTTTCCTTGTATTGTTTGAAAGTTCTGTGAAGACAGAACTGAAGTAGTGGCTTCATAGTTGTGCCATTTCCCTGTTTCCAATTCTCTATTCTCTGGTTTCAAACTGTCGGGAAACTGCACTTGTTTTCTCATATTTCTCACATTGACATAATTTAACAAGCTATTGCAGTTCACTCTTTTAACCCTTGTGAATATACTTTTCAGAAAGCCATCAATTCCTGCCTTAAACTGAACAATAATTGAACTTCCACACCATACACTCACAGGAGCATAGTCTCTGTGCCAACAGAAATGCAACACGATCTATATTAGTCCCACTTTCCTACACCAGGCCCATAGCCTGGAATGTTATGACACATCCAAGTGCTCGTCCAAGTACTTTTTAAGGATTGTGAGGTTTCCCCATAATTCCCCTCTCAGGAAGTAATCCCAGAACCCCACATCCTCGAGATGAAAAAATATTTAAATCCTCTGAACCTCAAACTTTTCACTTTAAAAGTGTGCTCATTTGTTCTTGACCCTCTGACTAAAAGGAACAGCTACTGTCTATCCACCCTGTCCATGTCCCTCATAATCTTATCCTTCTGAATCACGGACCCCTCAGCTTACTCTGGTCCAAAGTAAACAACCCGAGCTGATCCAGCCTCTCTCCATAGCTGATATGCTCCATCCCAGGGAACATCCTGGTGAATCACCTCTGCACCCTCTCCAGTACAATCACATCTTTCCTGGAATGTGGCTCTCAGAACTACATGCAGTATTCCATTTTGTCCTAACCAAAGCCCTGCATTGTTCTTATAATCTACGCCCTGATTAGGAAACACAATACCCAAGGTACAATTCTTAACTAGACCATTAACCTGTCCAGTCACATTCAGGGATTTGTGGAGTAGTACACCCTGAGCTTCCTAGTGTGCTGCCATTCATTGAGTCCTCCCCTGTCTGGTTCCTTCTCCCAAAGTGCATCCCCTCATATTTATCAGGGATACATTCTATCTGCCATTGATCTGCCCATCTGACCAATCATCTGCATCTTCCTGAAACTTAAGGCCTTCCTCCTCACTGCGAACCAACCGGTCAATCTTTATGTCAAACATACACTTACTTGTCACACCTCCTCCACACTCCACCTAGCCCCCTCCACATTCACATCTTTTTGTTTATGAATAACACAAACAATAAGGGATATAACACTGATCCCCGTGCTACACCAGGGGACACTGGTCTCCAGTCGCTCAAACAGCCTTCTCTCACCACCCTCTGCCTGCTGCCACTAAGACAATTCTCCTTGTAACCTGTCAAGGTATCCTTCATGTTGTGAGATTTTACATTATTTCTCAGTATCCCAGCTGAAAATTTGTCAAAGGCCTTCCTACCAAACTAAACAATTGACCTCCTCAAACTAATTCAATCAAATCCATTGGATGTGCCTTCCTTCTGATAAAGTCATGATGATTATCCCTGATCAAACCTTGTGACTCTGATTGGAGTTCGAGTTTCTCCTTCCCTATTTCCTTCAGTAGTTTCCTTAACAGTGATCTAATACTCGCTCGTCTATAGTTCCCTGGACTATCTCTCCCACCCTAACTGTGAAGTGTAATCATATCAGCAGTCCTCCAGTTCTCTGGCACCTCCCCTATGGTCAGATTCTAATTAAAATATTCAATTAGGGTTATTCCTCCCTTGACCCCAACAGCCACCTGTGATACAACACTTTCAGACATGGAGATTGGTCCAAATTTATACAGAACAAAGCCTCAAATGCCTGTTCATATTTTACATCAATCTGTTCAAGAGTTGTCCAGTCCATCTTCTTGAATTCTGTTCCTGCATCCTCCTTCTTCCAAGTAAAATAGATGTGAAGGTCTCATGTTACAATCCATCAATGTTCTCCAGCTTGACACACAGATTGCCCCTTTGGTTTCTAATGGACACTAACAGTTTGCTGATTATTCTGTTCTACTTGTCCGTGTAGAATAGCGTGGGATTCTCCCAGATCTAGCCTACTTGTACTTCCTCATGTCCCTCTGTTATTCAGTCCTTTCGATGTTTCTAATATTCACTACAATCACCTCTCATGTTTCGAAACTTGAGACTATAGGCTGAGTTAACCCGTCAGGCAACCTTGCCAACTTAGGGGTTAATTTGGATAATACCTTTTGCAGTTCCTCTGTAATCAGTATATTCTTTCTTAGATTGGAACTCCGAACGATACACAATAGTCTAAGTTTAGTCTCACCATTGCTCGATGGAACTGGTGCACGACATCCTCTATCTTCCAATTAAATTCACATGAATGTAAACCTAATTTTTACTTTCCCATTTGCATATGTTCTTCCTAATACCTCTCGATTTATCTTTTCTTATGAGCTCAGTATAAGAGTTCTTTAAAAAAGCTCATGAATATCCAACTATACGTTATCCATTGGTTCTTCATTGCCTATGTCCACAAGAATCATCTTCAAACTATTCCAAAAAAATGTTTGCCACTTCTGGTTTTCCTTCCATCGGTACATTCTCACACTCCCCATTTATGTTATTACCTTCTAAATATCTAGTAGCATGTTCTTTGTAATCGAGTCCAAGAGATACCTGACTGCGGATGACAGGTTAACTGGTCTGTAGATTGCAATTCTCCAAATCCATCCTTTCTTAAACTGTTGGATAATATTTAGAACCTTTTCCTTATCCAGATTGGCTAAATGCCTTTCGGGAATGTGTTGGAAAATAAAGTGAAAATCCGCGATGCAATCAACATGTCTGTTGCTCCTTCCTCTGAAATTCTTGTATGAAGTACATCTAGTCTGTCAGATTTATAAATACTCAATCCAGCTTTCTTTTCAAAGATGACCTCAACACTGATAAGAATGGTCTTAGACGTTACTTACACAAGTCTCATGGTCACTGGGTATTTCTGGAAGAATTTCTGGACATTCTTCCATGAAGATAGACACAAAGAAACTGTTTCTTTTCCCTGCGATCTCTCTGTTCTCTGCAAAAAATTATCCTGAACGCACATCAACTGTTCCACATTTGAACTTGTTTTTATTTTTTTCATACATTGATCGACGCTTTTTAGCAGTCTTTATGTTTTTCTTTCATTTGCACACTTTTTCTCTTTCTGATTTTCTTCTCAGTTTCTTGGTCATCCTTTGCTGGGTCCTACATCTCTCTGTATCCACTGGCTTACTGCAACACCTGGCATTTTTCTGAGCTGCCTCCTTTCATCTAATAGGTAGATGATGTTGGGGTTGAAAGTGATAGTCGGAGAGGAGGGTTGCCCAGATTGATAGAAAGGAAGGTGGACACATAGGAACATTCAAAAGGGCGGTGCTGACTTGGAAGGTTGCAGTGGGATAAGGTGGGATTAGGGGAAATGGGGAAATCCATAATGATCCCCTGTGGTTGGAGGGTCCCAAGGCAGATGAGGAGGCTTTCTTCCTCCAGGCTTCTGGTGGTTCTGGTTTGGCAATGGATCAGGCCAAGGACCTTCATGTCCTTGGCAGAGTGGATAGGGGAGTTAAAGTGCTCAGCCACAAGGTGATGGAGGTGTTCAGTGTGGCTGTCCCAGAGATGTTCTCTGAAATGATCCACAAGTTGACCTCCTGCCTCGCCAATGTAAAGAAGACTACATTGGGTTTAATGGATGCAGCAGATGAGGCGTTCTGTCTTCCTTCATCACCAAGCTCTTTCAACCCCACCTTCATCTACCTACCGCAATCCCAGCTACCTTCCCCCTGCCTCACCCCGTTCTCATTTATCCCTCAGACCCCTTGGCCCATAAGCTTAATTCCTGATGAAAGGCTTGTGCCTGAAACATCGATTTATCTGCTCTCAGTATTCTGCCTGACTGTGCTTTTACAGCACCACACTCTTCGACTCTGATCTCCAGCATCTGTAGTCCCCACTTTCTCCTCACACCTTCATGGCTGGCATTAATCAGATTTATAACGGTTACTGCAAATAAAACAAAAACTATCATGTGATCAAACAGCATAAAAGAAAACCAATGCATTGTGGTCACTGTTCCCAAAAGGTCCTCTACAGCAAAAGTTTCAATTAGCTCTTCTGATCACTCAACACCAATTCCTAAATAACCTGATCTCGAGCTCAGTGCTCGACATAATGTTAATGTAAACCATTTCACACATGGTAATGAGATCCATTTTCCCAGCATTAGCATTCACTTGGGTTAACACAGTTTAGATATAATTTAAACAGTACATTATTACTGAAGTACCCACAAATGTGTATATCTCATTTCCTGTTTTATAACATGTCCAGCATTTGTATTGCAGCTTTCACTTTTATATATATCTCCCATCAATGTTTGCTCCTCCTTGCTGTTTTTGCGCTCCACCTTATTAGATTCTGTGGAATCTGAGCGACGTGGGCTCTGGGGAGATTAATGGGAGAGATCATCTCGCCACATCATTTATGATCTTCTCAAACTTTAATTTCTCCAGATCTCCCATGATACTGTGGAATGGAGAAGGACAATGATCTTCAAACAATGCTTTGTATTCCCCCAGAGAGCTGAGGCAGCTCTAACCTGGATGGGAACTCTACAGCAGGCTGGTAAAGTGTTGCTGCTGCTGTACAGGGTCTTAGTGAGATCACATCTGGTGTAGTGTGTACAGATTTATTCTCTTCAATGAAGAAATGATGTCGTTATATTGGAAGCAGCTCAGAGATGGTTCCTGCAATGAAGGTGCTAGCTTATGCAGGAATTGGAGAGGATCTCTTAAAACCTTTTGCCCATTAAACAGGAATTCAAAGAAAATGTGAAGGTTTTCGAAAGGGAAGTATTTATAACAAATGTATGCATTAGTGTTTAAAACGTAACGATAAAACTATTGTGACTAGAGACAATTATTAGAATCCATTGTTGAGGACATTTGAAAAGATAAGCCACAATCCATCGGCGTCAACATGGTTTTACAAAGGAGAAATCAGGTTTGAAGTGTTTGCTTGAGTTACTTAAAGATGTGACAAACAAGGTGGACAGTGGGAATCCTGAAGATGGAATATATCTGGTCTTCGTGAAGGCATTGGATGTGTCACTTCTCCAAAGAGTAAGTGGTAAGATCAGACGACATGGGTTTCAGAGTAATTTATTAGCTCGGATGGAGGATTGGTTAACCAACAAAATGCAGTCAGATGTAATAAATGTCTCATTTTCATTTGGAAAATGCAATTTGTGGGGTGCCAGTGATTTCAGTACTCATGCCTCAACCATTTTCAATCCATGGTATTACTGTACTCAGTTGACGGGATAAAAAATGCGATACCACATTTTCAGATGACGCTAACATCGGTGAGAAATTACTTCGGAATGATGATGCAAGAGGTTTTAAGACAACATGGATAGATTGGGTGAATGGGCCAACATTTGGAAATGAAAATTAAAGCGAATAAGTATGGGGCTATTCAAGTTGGCCAGTGTAATAGAAAGATAAATTATTATCTAAATGGAGAGAAACTTCAAAGTGCTCAGGTTCAGAGGGATCTGGATGTCTGCTTGCACATCACAGAAAACTTGCATGCATGTACTGCAAGTAATGAGATATGCAAGCATAATTTCAGTGTTTATTTATAAAAGGTCAGAGTAGAAAGGTAGGGAGTGTTGGTGTAGCTACGCAAGGCATTACTGAGGCTGCAACTGGAGTACAGTTTGGGTGTCCTGCAGAATGAGGAAATTCCATTGGAGACAATTCAGAAGAGCTTCATTAGATTGATTCCAAATTTGAAGTGTTTGTCTTATGAAGAGAAATTGAGCAGTGTAGGCCTATACTTTCGAGTTTACAAGAATGAAAGGAGAACTCATTGATTCTATAAAATGCTAAATATAATTGAAAGTGTCGATGTGGAGTGGACTTTTTCACGTGGCGCAATCTACAACAAGAGACTAGAGTTTTAGGATGGAGAGATTGCAGGAAAGTGGAACAGAGGCCCCGTTGTCGTCAGCCTCATCGACGAGTTAGATTCCTCACAGATGCTCCTTGTTCTTATTCGACCCTTTGATTGTGTTGCACAGGAATTGTGGAAGCCTGGGTATCATACAGGAAGCAGGCACTCAGGATAAATCAGTTAGAGAGAACGTTATGGTAAGGTCACACAGTGACCAGCGCTGGCTTCTCAACTATTTAGAGTCTATATTAATGATCGGGAGGATGGAACAGATATACAGGTGCTGAGTTTGGTGATGTCGCTGTGGTAAGCAGGAGATTACTTTATCAAGAGAGGGTGGAGAGTCTGCAAATAGATTCAGAGAAGTAAAGACAATAGATAATAGTTTGGCAGGTGGAATTTAACATGATATATCCTGTCATTCCATTTACAGAAATAATGGAAGGCAGTATGTTACTGAAATGGAGAGGGATTACAGGACTTCATGATACTGCGTACTAGGGGGTTCACTCAGAATCGTTCTGACATGGGAGATTTTGCTCCATCCCTGATCACCTGCTCCTTCACGCTCCAAGTGCCCCCATTGCTCTCCGTACACATGGAATACTTTGATGTGGTTGATTGGTGGTGGGGATGGTGTTTTGAAATGTGTATCAAGGGGACGGCCTTTATCCAATATATATTAATTTCTTTTTACGTGGACACCCGCTGACGATGGGAATGGCTGACTGCTTCTGAATGAAGAGGCCTTGACTGCTGCCAGGACAGTGGGTATTCACCAACATGATTTATTATGCATGGGGACGCTACAATCTTAATAGAGAGAGAGCTCTTTCAGTTCCTCTACCACTCCCGATTGTCATGGGAACTCTGCAGAGGCCATGTACACCAGCGGGAATCCCACTATACTGGACACACACGACAGCTCCCTGCTGTGGGAGAAACAATGTATTTACCTCATCCATCATATATATCCTCCATCACCGAATGGTGACATTGATGTTGAGACACTGGGAAATGATGGATATGTCACCTAGTCCTGCCTGAAAAGTTCTGGATCATAGAATCTGAATGGAACTGTGACCCTAACAGCCCCTGGCAGCACCATCCGCTCCCTGGTGTGTTAAAGGAGGTGACACCGCTGTTGAAACAGCTCTTTTTTCAGTCAGGGTCCCTCACACTCTGCTCATGGGTAAAGTGAAGCTTGGGAAGTTGTTCCTGGAAAACCCGATGTGGATACAGCAGATCCCTTTCCACGCACACTCACTCCGTGGTTTCCGAGCTTCCCCTTTCTGTAGCCTCTGCTCCATTTGTTGTTCATTTGGGAATCATCTATTGAAGCTTTCAACCCTTCTGGGATCCCCAGCAGCTTCTGAATGCTGCAGCTAAAAGCAAAACACGGAAACCGGATCTGGGGGAGAGCTACCCACTGCCCTTCCATTATTCGCACCGTTTTATTAAAACCTAAAAACTCTCTCAGTTATTTACTTGGACTCTTTTCAGACAGCAGTTCTGCACCTCCGCCTTTAAAACCTCTCTTCAAAAAACCCAAGAGAAAATAATATTTTTACAGTGATAGTATCCTCACAACTCCATCTTTAATAAAATAATACAGCAATATACAAAGATGGATTCATTTTAGACCTCCTAATCTTCCTCTATTAGCAGACTGAAATGCATATACTTTACATTGACTGTGAGCATAAAAATGTTTACAACTAATTTCGATTTCAGTCATTTTACTCCTGCCACAGAATACTTTTGTCTTTCCTCATCCAAGTCTCCACAACGTGTCAAACCTTCGGTTTTCTCGCCATGTCACCTGTATAATTTCAAACTGAATGGCAGCAATAATAAGCTCAATCGAAACAGACTGATATTTTTCTCTCTAAACTTCTCTAAAAACTTTAAGGGGTCACGATAAGTGTAAAGGATTTGGCTCATGTATGTTATTCGCAATTTAAATGCTGAAATGTTGCAACACCAACACCAAGTTCAAGGCCTCCTTCCTCATTGTGGAATAAATCTGTTGATGTTTCCACTGGACACTCCAACCACACGTTACATAATGGAGCACTTCTCATCTCTCCAATAGTCCCTCTGAATGACATAGCTCCTCATGTCTCAGCATTAAAGAATTACATGCTCCTGTACCTCTTAATGCTGAAACCTCTTTACCTGCTACTCCTGGCCTTTGCCAGTAATCCATACTTTTACAGGTATGCGTTTTAAGAAAGTCTCGCACATTCTTCTCAATCTCTCACAGAAACCAAACTTTGATTTCTGAACCCAATCATCATCATCAGCCATTTCGTCTTCTAATCCTGCTGTTTTAATTCTCTAATCTTCCACACGAATTCTCACAACTGCAGGAAGTGAATTGTTGGAATATTCCAAAATAAGAATCTCTCTAAGAGTGTCATAGGTTTCCTCTGTTTTTAATATCCTTACCCACCTTTCAAAATGACTTTGTTTGATCCTTTCAAACCCAATGTGCATTTAACCAGGTCCGCTTTTTTAGATTCCTGAAATGCTCTCTGTCGGTTACTGGCACAAGCTCATATACACTTCAGATAGCTTTCTTCACCACCCCATACTGGCCAGATACCTCCTCCGATAGGGATGCAAATACCCACCAGCTTCGTTTGGATCAACTAAATCCACGTGGTCACTGGCCATTGCATTTGTTTAGCCACTTTCTCAAATGAAGTTCAAAATACCTCTCCATCCTTCTCATCAAATTTAGATAATGCCTGGGTGTATTTAAACAGAACCGCATCAGGCCATTGGCGACTATAGGGTTGCTCAACCTCACTATTGTCCTCATCCAGCCTACCGTCTACCTTCATCTCCGCCTTCTATGTCAACTTTCCTCTCTAACTGCTAACTTTTGAAGTTGAAACTCTCTACTTTTCTTCTCTCTTTCTTCTTTATTTCCTTTTCTTTTATTTCTACTTTTCATCATAATTCGAACTATTTCAATTCCTCCTCATGTTCAAAGTACCTCATTTGAAATTGAATTCTAGCCATTTCCAAAGATTCTGGTGGCGTTTCCACCAAATTTAATTGCCGAGCGATAGCTGTAATTATCTCTCATTTTCTCACAAACGCAACCCCAACTCCAGCTTGTCTGCCAATTCCTACAGCTTTGCCTTCATTACCTTTTGTAAAATCCCCAACTTCACTTCTTTCACACCCAGAGAACTCTCAGTGACTGAAAGAATCTTTATTCCCAAAACACTGTTTAAACCAACCGAATTCAACATCCGGAACAAAAGACACTAACATTTACCATACGCGACCTTTGAACCCAATAGTCTCCCGGTGAATAATCTCCAGTGTCTGCATGAGCTTTTTCTGGATGATCTGGTTTCCTCCCACAATCTAAAGATGTGCGTGTCAGGTGAATTGGCCATGCTAAATTGTTTGTAGTTTTCAGAGATGTGTGGGTTAGCAGCCTTTGTCGGGGTAAATGTGTAATAATAGGATAGAGGAATTGGTCTGGGTAGGTTACTCCTCGGAGGGTTGGTGTGGACTTGTTGGTTCGAATGGCCTGTTTGCACACAGAGAGTCAAGAGCCAACGTGTTCCTATTAGTGAGATGGGCAAGTCTGCTAGGTGCAGGGAGTGCTGGATGGCCAGATATATTGATGCTCTGATCAATGTAAGGAAGGAGGCCTACGTCAGGTAAACAGAGCTGAGATCAAGTGAATCCCGAGAGGAGTATAAGGGCAGTGAGTGTATAGTCAATGAGGAACTCCGGCCAGAAAAATGCGGACATGAGATGGCTTTAGAAATAGGGTTAATGTGGCATTGAAGAAATACTACAAATCCTTTAGTGGCAAAAGATTAACTAGGTAGAGAATAGGGCACCTTAAAGATCAGTAAGGCTACCTATGTGTGGAACCACGGGAAATGGGAGGGATACGAAACAAGTATTTCTCCTCAGTATTTCGTATGGACGAGTTTACATGAACGACAGAATGAAGAAATATATAGTGATATCTTGAAAAGTATCTGTATTACAAGGAGATCTTAGACATTTTAAAACATATAAAGGTGAATAAATCCTTGGGACCTGATCAGTTGTATCCCAGAAGTTTGTGGGAAGCTAGGAAAGAGACTGCTCAGCCTTTTGCTGATATATCTGTATTATTGATTTCCACAGGTGAGGTGCCAATAGACTGGACGGCTGCTAGCATAGTGTCATTATTTAATAAAGTAAGGAAAAACCAGGTAACTATAGACTGGTGAGCCTGACGTCAATGGTGACTAAATTGTTGGAGGGGATTTTGAGGGAAAGGATGTATAAGCATTTGGAAAGACAAGGACTGAAGAGGGCTTTGCACATTGGAGATCACATCTCACTGACACGGTGGAATTTTTGAGGAAGTGATTAAGATGATTGATGAAGGCAGGACATTGTTTGTTTTCTTTCTGGAATACAGTAAGAAAACCATAATGTTCGACATGGTAGACTGTTTAGCAAGGTTAGACTGCCTGGAATCCAGGGAGAGATCTTCATTTAAATCCAACATTTTCATGAATATTGGAGACAAGGCGTGACAGTGGAAATTTGTTCATTAAACCTGGAGACCTGTGACCAGTAGCGTGCCCCAAAGATCAAGAGTGGGTCCACTGCCGTTTGTTACTTCTACAAATCATTTGCAGTTAGGTTTGTGAAGAATGGTCAGTAAGTTTGTAGATAATACCAAATTTGGTGGTGAAGTCGACAGTGAAGAATGATCTCTCAGAATATAATGGGACATTGATTAGATGAGCTGAGGAGTGGCAGATGGAGTTTATTTTAGATAAATGCGAGGTGTTGCATTTTGGCAAGACAAATCAGGACAAGACATATAGGTAGGGTTCTGTCGAAAGTTGCCAATCAAGGAAAACTCCGTAGAACTTATAGAATCCCTACAGTGAGGAAACAGGCTATTCCACCCATCGAGGCCACACCGACCCTCTATACAGTATCCTACTGGACCACCCCCCACTCTAAACCTCTGTGCCTGCATTTCCCATGGACAATCCACCTCGACTACACATCCCTGGGTACAGTGCGCAATTTAGGATGGCCTTACCTGTATATCATTATACTCTCGGAGGAAAACATAGCACACAGAGGAAACTCACACAGACACGGGGAGAATGTACAAACTCCACACAGTCAGTCAAGGGTGGAATTAAATCCAGATCGCTGCCCTGTGAGGCACCTTGTGGTGCGGGTTCTCAGTTCCTTGAAAATGCCGTCACAGATAAACAGCGCAGTGAAGAAGGCACTTTGTGATCTTCAGTTTATTGGTGCGTGCTTTGAGTCTAAACATTAGCATGACATGTTGCATCTGGACAGGACATTGGTTTGCCCACTTTTGTAATATTGCCTTTAATTCTGGTCAACCTGCTGTCGGAAAGATGTTGCCAAACTTGAAAGGGTACAGAAGAGATTTAAAAGAATATTGCAGGTGTTGGAGGGTTAACGTTACAGGGAGAGTTTGAATAGGCTGGGATTATTTTCAATTGTTGAAGCTGAGGGAGGACCATAACGAGGTTCATAAAATCATGAGGGGCATAGATAAGTTAAACAGTCAATGTCTTTTCCCCAGGATAGGCGAATCCAAAATTAGAAGACAAAGATTTCAGATGTGAGGAGAAAGATTTTAAAAGGGACATGAGGGACAACATGTTCACACAGAGACCGCTGTGTGTATGGATTGAACAGCCAAAAGAGGTGGTGGAGGCAGGTACAGTTACACCATTTAAAAGGCATTTGGATGGATACATGCATGGGAAGTGTTTAGAGGGAGATGGGCCAACTGCTGGAAAGGGGGACGAGATTAATTTAGGATATGTGGTCGGTGTGGATGACCAGACCGAAGGATCTTTTCCGTGATGTACATCTCTCAGAGTCTATTGAATTTTGAGTGTTTAACATGGGATCAGGAGGAGACTATTCAGCTTCTGAATTCTGCCAGGCGGCTTGTTTGCTCAATTACTGACAGTCAAAAACAAACATACATCATTTAGATTTTGATGGTGTTTTAGAGAAACAGGAGAAAGGTTTTTCGTCAAGAAGAGCCGTAAAGAATGTGGAGAGGCCGTTCAATCCCTCAATTCCATTCCACAGGGGCAGCCGGGGAGCTCAGAGCTATTGGATCCTGTTACTCTGGAGCAGGAGGAGGACATGTATTTTCACAAAACTTTGGATTAGGAGGTAGTCACTCAGCTACTGAAGACTGGAGCACAGGAACAGTAGGCAGTCACTCAACTGCTCGATACTCGGGCACAGGAACAGGAGGCAGTCGTTCAACTGTTCGAGACTGTGATAAAGGGACAGTAGGCAGTCAGTCAATTGCCCGAAACTGGGGCACAGGGAAATATGGAAGCTAGTGAGGCCCGAGCATCCTATTACACAGGAACAGGAGGAGGTGACTCACTCCCCACAATGATGGGACACTGGGAGAGATGGGGAGATTGCTTGGAAGAAACAGAAATATAATGAATAAGTTGCATTAGTGGTCCATTCAATCCTTCCCCTCCATTCACTAAGACCACGGCTGATCTGATGGTGATTCCCTCATTCTATGTTACGGAGACTCCACTCTCTGCAGCCTCTGCTCCATTTGTTGGTCATGTTGCACACCCAGATGCTGTAACAACAGTCACCATGACTCATCCAGAGGGATGGGTCTAACCGGATGATTCAGAATTTGATGGATCCAATCACAAGAATGAAAACACAAAATAAAGGTATTGCCAGATGTTTAGTTCTCTCACTTTCGCATCCAACTCACAAAACCAGCCCATACGTTCAGGACGGAGCGCTGTGTAGATTCAGCTATCGTACTGCTGAATGCATCCCAGCAATATCCAGAATTGAACTCTGTGCAGCCCACACCAATGCTTGATCTATAATCCTGGCCTAAATGTACAGTATGAGGAGCTGTGCAGACCGCACTGATTCGTTCTTATATCAACCCAAGGCTGTTGCATTGTTTGGTAACACCGTGTTAGCTCCCTGCCCAGCGTGGGGAAACTTCCTGTCAATGCTGGAAGTTACAGGATGTGCAGCTACCATCCATTTACAGCTCCATATCTCCACTATGCCTTGACAAGAAGTGCAGTGGATGTGAAAATCACTGCGAGGGAGAGATGTAAGTGGAACCAGTTTAAATACCAATAGTACTAATTAAGGCGAGTATCACTCCAGTATTTAAAGATAGAATAACTGAGATAATATCCAGTGAGGTTTTCTGAATGGTGCGAAGAAGTTAGAGGGGATGGCAATATTATAGTGGTTGCACTATAAGCCTCCAAATCATCAATGGGAATTAGAGGAACAAATATCCAGGGAGACTGGGGAGACTTGCAGGAACAACAGGGTTGTTAAAATAGGTGACTTTAATTTTCCGAACATACACTGGGACTTCCAGATGTTTAAGAACTTAGACGGAACGTAATTTGTTAAGTATGTCCAGGAAAGTTTCCACAAGCTATATAGCGGGTCCTTCTCGGGAACGGGCAGACTCGACCTACTGTTGGGAAATAGGGCAGGATTGGTGGAGGAGGTAAAGTGGGGAAGCATTTTGGGAAAAGTGACTAGAGTTGTTTTAGTTTTAAAATAGTTATGGGAGGGACAAATTTGTTCCACGGATTCAAGTTCTAAATTGGGGCAAGACGAATTTTGCTGTAATTAGACAGGGGATTGCAGGGGATGATTGGAGGAGTTTGGTTCAAGGTAAAAGGATCTCGGGCAAGTGGGGGGCTTCAAAAGTGAGATAGTTCGAGTTCAAGGTTTTTATTTTCCTGTGAGGGTGAAGTTAAAGTGACGCTGGAAGAGAGAACCCTGGATGACAAGAGATATTGAGGCTCTGACCAGAAACAAACGGATCAACGAAATCGACGTTTCGGGCAAAAGCCCTTCATCAGCAATAAAGGCAGTGAGCCTGAAGCGTGGAGAGATAAGCTAGAGAAGAGTGGGGGTGGGGAGAGAGTAGCATAGAGTACATTGGGTGAGTGGGGGAGCTGATGAAGGTGATAGGTCGGGAGGGAAGGGTGGAGTGGATAGGTGGAAAAGGAGCTCGGCATGTCGGACAAGTCCGGACAAGTCAAGGGGACAATGCTGAGCTGGAAGTTTGAAACTAGGATGAGGTGGGGCTGGGGGAAATGAGGAAGCTGTTGAAGTCCACATTGATGGTCTTGAAGTTGAAGTGGGTTGAACACTTCTGGGGTTGAAGTGTTCCGACGCGGAAGATGAGGTGTTCTTCCTCAAGGTATCTTGTGGTGAGGGAGCGGCAGTGAAGGAGGCCCAGGACCTCCATTTCCTCGGCAGAGTGGGAGGGGGAGTTGAAATGTTGGGCCACGGGGCGCTTTGGTTGATTGGTGCGGGTGTCTCGGAGAAGTTCCCTAAAGCACTCTGCTAGGAGGCGCCCAAGTATCCTCAATGTAGAGGAGACCACATCGGGAGCAACGGATACAATAAATGATATTAGTGGATGTGCAGGTAAAACTTTGATGGGTGTGGAAGGCTCCTTTAGGGCCTTGGAATAGAGGTGAGGGAGGAGGTGTTGGCACAGGTTTTCCAGTTCATGCGGTGGCAGGGGAAAGTGCCAGAATGGGAGTGTTGGTCGTCTCCTATACATTGGGGAGACTGAGCGCCTCCTAGCAGAGTGCTTTAGGGAACATCTCCGAGATACCCGCACCAATCAACCAAACCGCTCCGTGGCCAACATTTCAACTCCCCCTCCCACTCTGCTGTGAACATGGAGGTCCTGGGCCTCCTTCACCGCCGCTCCCTCATCACCAGACGCCTGGAGGAAGAACGCCTCATCTTCCACCTCGGAACACTTCAACCCCAGGGCGTCAATGTGGACTTCAACAGCTCCCTCATTGCCCCTTGCCCCACCTCATCCTAGTTTCAAACTTCCAGCTCAGCACTGTCCCCTTGACTTGTCTGGACTTGTCCGATCTGCCTAGCTGCTTTTCCACCTATCCACTCCACCCTCCCCTCCCTGACCTATCACCTTCACCTCCTCCCCCACTTACCCATTGTCCTCAATACTACTATCTCCCCACCCCCACCCTCCTCTAGCTTATCTCTCCACGCTTCAGGCTCACTGCCTTTATTCCTGATGAAGGGCTTTTGCCCGAAACGTCGATTTCGCTGCTCGTTGGATGCTGCCTGAACTGCTGTGCTCTTCCAGCACCACTAATCCAGAATTTGGTTTTCAGCATCTGCAGTTATTGTTTTTACCTCAGAAAAAAAAGGAGGCGTGCCTCAGTTTCATGCAGCTCGGATCAAGGGAATCCCTGGAGGTACGTAGAGGATAGAGGAGGTTACTGAAGAAGGTAATCAGCAAGGTGGAAAGGGAGTATGAGATAACCTTGGCTGAGAAAATTAGGGTGAATCCAAATTCTGTATAGTAAAGAAAAAGAACGACGAGAGAGAGAATAGGATGTCTTAAAATCCAAAATAGGCAAGCATGTGTAAAAATTCAAGAGATCGGTGAAGTCCTCAATTTCCCTTCTATGTTTACCATGAAAAAAGACATGAAGACCTGTGACCTGTGGGAGGTTAGTTGTCATATCTTGCTCGTGCCCATATCACAGTAGAGGTGCTGTTGGACACATTAGAATGCACAAAGTCAGACAAATCTCTTGGTCCTGACCAGATATATATAAGAGCACTGCAAGAGGCGAGTGCAAAAGTTTAGGGGCCAATATTCCAGAAGACTGGGCTGTAGCAAATCATTGTGCACTTATTCAAGAATGGCTGCATAGAAAAGCCTGGGAAATAGAGACCCGTAAACTTCACACCTGTTTTCGCTAAACCACTTCAGAAGGTTCTGAGAGATAAGATGTGCATGCATTTGGAAAGACCGAGTCTGACTTGGAGCAGTCAGCATGGCTTTGTGCATGGCGGATCATGCCTTACAAATTTTGTTAGAGATCTTTGAGAAAGTGACCAGGAAGTTTGACGAGGGCAGGGTGGTGGACATAGTCTATATGGATTTCAGTAAGGCCTTTGATAAAGTTCCACATAGTAGGCCGCTCGAGAAGGTTAGATCGCATGGAATCCAAGGTTAACTGGCAAATTGGCGACACAACTGGCTTGACATAAGGAAACAAATGACTCGGGTGGAGGTATGCTTGTCGGACTGGAGGCCTGTGACTAGTGGAGTGCTTCAGGGGTCGGTGCTGGGCCCATTGCTGTTTGTTATATATATCAATGATTTGGATGACAGTGCACAACGCAAGGTTAGTAAGTTTGCAGATGACACTAAAATAGGAGCCATCGTTTACAGTGAGGAACGTTAAAACTTTATCAGAAATTGCAGAAGTACGTTCATCAGCTGGGGAAGTGAGCTGAGAAATAGCAAATGGAGTTTAATATAGATAAGTGTGACATCTTGCGTTTTGGAATGTCAAATCCAGGTAGGAGTTTAATGATGAATGAGAGGGGCATAAGGCGTGTAGTGGAACAAAAGGACGTTGGAGATCAGGTGCACCGTTGTCTGAAATTTGAGTAACAGATACACAGGACAGTGAAGAAGGCTGTTGGCACACTGTCCTTCATCAGGGCATTGACTGTAGAAGTTGGGATGTTATGTTGCAGTTGTACAGGATGTTGGTAAGGCTGTAGTTGGAGTATTGTGTTCAGTTTTGTTCAGCTTGCTCTGGGAAGGATGTTAATGAACGAGGAAGAATGTAGAAGAAATTTACAAAGATGTTTCCTGGGCTAAAGGGTCTGAGTTATAGGGAGACGTTGGACAGGTTAGAACTTATTTCTTTACAGCGTAAGAAACTGAGAGGTTTGTTATGGACGTGTACATCTTATCAAATCATGAGAGGCGTGCATGGGGTGAATACGTCAAAATCTTTTTGCAAGGTTCGGGAATCGAGTACTAGCGAACATCCGTTAAAGTTTGGAAAGGAAAAAAAAATAAAAATGAACCTGAGGGTCAACTTTTTTACACAGAGCGTGGTACGCATTTGGACTGAGCTGCTAGTGGAAGTGTTTAAGGTGGGTACAATAACAACATTGTAAAGGCATTTGGACAAATACACCGATAGGAAAGGATGAGAGCAAGGGCATGGAAATGGCAGATTGGCCGATAAGAGGCAATTACACCATGGTGGATATAATGGATGGACTAGTACAGAGGGGGATCATTCTCTTCCCAGAGGGAGCCACATCACCCACCGAACATGGTCTGAGCTCACCACCCAACTCAGTGCAGTATCTGCTGTCTGAAGAAATGTCCACCAATACAGGACAAGCATCAATAACATTCCCCGCTCTGTCAGGATAAGTATCACTGTAGTCTCTCTGCTCCCTCACACTCACTGTATATCTGTTATGGCAGCGATCCCTGAACAAGGCTCATGATCCCCCACTCTCACTACCGCATGCAACACCTTCCCTCTCTCTCTCTATCTTTCGCCTTTGCAAAACTCCCCAAGCAGTTATAGAATATTCTGGAGAATGCCAATTATGGAATGTTCCAGATAATGTTCCAAATAATTCCCAGTTTCTGGAAAATGGCAGTGTCCCAGTGTATAACACATAAGAGGAAGGTGTAAAGATGTACGTTTTTCATTTCACACAAATTTCAAACTATGCTGAAGCATTTCAGCTCTTCAAATGTGCTCTGGCACTTAATAAGGTTCCCGCTGATCTGATGGTTTTCTCAACTACATGTTGCAGGAACTTTCACTCATTCAACACCCTGGGTTCCTGTCACTGACCAGATTGCACTCAGGCACATTTACGCCGGATTTTTTCAAGCGCCTGTTTGAGGGCATTTCCCATGGGGTCTGTCACTCCTAACAGTATATTCCATCATCTTTCTATTTTCATGCAACGGTCAGCATGTATGACACAGACCAAACAAAAATCTACGCTTATTTTATGGTTATAAATATCCAACTACACATGGTAATTCTGGTTATTTCACTTGACTCACCTTAATGATAACCAAAGACAGCTTCTAAACACATCTTGTTATCAAATAGAATTGCAAACAGAGAACGGTTTTACCCTTCGGTGTTATCTTGACTGTTATCTGCATTGTACCACTTTCCTTGTTATGAATGTTTCTCTTACCCTTTGTCTGTGACTATTTCTGTCTGTAACAGTTGTACTGCCTCCCAGTAAGTTGGCTGGAAGGCAGGTTTGTGATGCAGATGGAGGCCAATAGTGCAGGTTCAGTTCCTCACACTGACAGAGATTACCATGAAGGGGACGCTCTCTCAACCTCACCCCATCACCCCAGGTGTGGTGGTCCTCAATATAAACCACCATGCGTGGTCTCCGTAATAAGAGTTTTTGGGACTCTATTCCATCAATGTTAGCATTTTCATTTAAAAATATACATTTTTAATGAAAAAGAGATTTTTAATATTATAATAAACCAATAACAAGATAACTCAAATAACTGAACAAAAATACATCAAATTGCATGTACATACAAAACAAGTTAAAAACACTACACAGACAAAAGAAAAACAAAAATAAACAATAAATAATGAATAAATAATACAGCTCAGCATAACAAAACGATAGCTTTTGTTCATCAACAAGCATTAACTGATACACATTTTTATGTTCATAGTTCTTCCTCTCTGAATGTTGAATCATTAGACAATATCGTTATGGCAATATAAAAGCCATTCTTAGAGTGTCAGATAAGCCTGTATTGCGGTAATCTAAAAAGGGCTGCCATGTCTTATGTAAATCTCTGTTTATTGGTGTACCATACTGGTGCTGAAGAGCTTACAACGATCCAACAGACCCGGGGGTTTCAGACATCTAACAAAACAGAATATTTTTCCTAGAACAAAAAATAAGATTTTTTTCCCATGTGCATCTGTGTAAAGTACCCTGGACAGGCCAAAGAAAAGAGAAACCAGGTCCACCTCCAGTTCAGTCCCCAAGACCCACTCTATCACACCTACCACAGTGCTCCAATATATCTGAAGCCTGCAGCAGGACCACAAGCTATGAGTAAGAGTGCCTGTAGTCATTCTGCATTTAGTACATGCTGAAGATATTCCCACTTTGAATTTTGAGAGACAATCTGGGGTCAGATAGACCCTATGAAGAATTTGCAACTGCATGGATTGGGTACTATTACAGATCAAAATCCTTCGAGCATTTTGACAAATATCCTCCCATGTCTCCGAAGTGTTCTGAACCCCCACCTCTCTCTCGCAGACATCAAAAAGCTGCACAGTCTCGTCTGGGGGGACACTCTCCAACTAATGATAAGGGGTACTGACAGAGAGTGTATTCTAAGCAATAGGCATCTTCTTCTCTCTATCGGAACTGTAAGAGTCTGTAAAAAGCGTTTTTAAAAAATCAAATCTCTGATCTGGAAAATAACAGAAGATGTCTCTACTAGGTAGTCCATACATACGAATTATTTGATCAAATGATATCATTGTTTACCCTCAAATAACACGTGGTGGCTTAGTTCTTAGCACTTCTGCCTCACAGTACCAGGGTCGCGGCTTTGGTTCCGGCCTTGGGTGACTGGCTGTGTGGAGTTAACATATTCTCGCTGTGTCTGTGTGGGTTTCCTCCCACAGTCCAAAAATGTGCAGGTTAGATGAATTGACCATTGATAAATCACCGATAGTGTTCAGGGATGTGTAGGATTGGGCATTAGTCAGGTTAAATATAGGATGGTCAGGGAATGGGTCTGGATGGGTTACTCTTCAGAGGGTCGAAGTGGACTTGCAGGGCCCAAGGGCTTGTATCCACACTGTAGGGATTCTACTAATTCTAAATCATTCAAGCAAGGCACATCCCTGGCTGCCCACCGTTTAAACCTGGAATCCATTAACCCCCAAGGACAACCCAGTATACCAATTATAGGAGTAAGAAACATGGTTTTGGCTGTAATGCCCTCAATCTGACGCATTGTCATTCATGCTTTAACAGTATTGATAATTATTGGGTTATGTCAATACTCCATGATTGTTGTCAATCTGTCTGAGACCAACAGGCTAATAAGGGTTCACTTTGTCTGAGAGGGTTCAATATCTAGCCCTTTGGCGCCGACTCCTCAGCAGCCCAGACACTAACATAGGACAATAAAGAGCTTAATTGATAGATTTTATCTGGGAGATAAAATCTGTGGGGTAGTTACAATTTGGTTAGCTTGATAAAGAGTCGTTTATGGTGCCAAATAAAAGAGCTAAACCAGCCATAAAGTCTCCTAAATGTCTGTCTAGGAAACGTCAAAGGAAGCATTCACACGGGGAATAGTAAATGAGGAAGCACATTCATTTTAATACCGACTATAAGACCCAGCCAGGATATTGAAAGTGCCTCCCATCTTTGATGGTCTTGTTTAATTTTATCAAACAAATGGACATAGTTCATGTTAAGTAAATGGTCAAAGACAGATGTAATGAATATACAGAAATAGGAAGCCCCTCCCCCGCCACAGCGACCCCCCCCCCTCCACCCCAGGACCATTTAAAAGGATTTGCACTCAACATCAGTTATTTCTCCAATCCCTCCCATAGGCATGGCCTCGAACTTTGTAAAGTGAATCTGAAAGCCCGAAAAGGCGACAAGCGAATTATTGCATTGCATCACGTGAGCTACCGAAATTGTGGGATTTGACAAAAACATAAGACCATCAGCATACAACATAATCTTACGTGAATTCTATCCCACCTCTGGGGCAGGTATGTTGGTGTAATATTCCCAATTGTGCAGGATGCCACCGAATCTAAGATTGTGGCAGGGATGGGGAAGATATCAACCCTCGTGTTCCTTTTCTGCAGGTTAAAGCAGAAAATAAAACCCCTACTTGTGAGGCAGATTTGCCTCCAGACTTCCACCAACTCTAGTTCTGCACACAAATCCACTAATTGCTTACATTATAACGAGGGTATTGGGGGACATTTGGACATTCTGTCCACCGTGAGACCATAAGACAGTCGAAATCTCCTTCTATAATAAGATGCCACGATATAAGATAACTTACTTTGGGAAATGCATCTAACAAGATATTAAGAGGGTGCGCCGCGTGGCAATAAACATTGAAAATACTGTATTATTTCCCATAGTTCAAGGCTTTGAGGATTATGATCCTTCCGTGGGTGTTTAATACAATCTAGTAATTTAAGTGGAAGATTCTTCCTGTGTATTATAACTTTTCTCCTACTCCTAGTATTAAAAGACGAGAAATAAACTCGATCAAATCCACCCTGCTGTAACATCAAATGTTCCTTGTCATCAAGGTGCATCTCCTGAAATAGGGCAACATCCACTCTCTCTTTTTTAAGATGAGAAAATAAATTTTTTCTCTTGACTGGCAGATGGCTCACCTTAATGTTTCAGGCACACCATTTAAGCACATCATTATCCATAACACACTGTAGCAACATTTGAACTCTCGACAGTTTCATATCAAATTACACATCACAGAACATTAATGACAAAAGACTCATTGAGCCTAAAAACTGTACAAACTAAAACTACTACAACTAACAAACTCTAAAAACTTTCCAAAGCTAAACATATAAAAAAACAAAGAACGAAACAAAATCCAAAGTGCCAATGACACTTGATAGGGGAATTTACCCCATCCCCCGCCCATCAGGGACGCTTACATATCCCAAAACTTTATCTTCTGCCCGCTACCAATATGGCATCTAGGGCAATTAATAACAAAAATCGGGCTTCAACTGCCCTTAGGTCGCCACTTAGTCATCACAACCACATTTGTAACTCCCTCCAGCTTAAGCCACACCCCAGACACAAGCAAATAAAGAGAAAACGAGTAGTAATACGAATGATGAAGTTAAAAGAACTCTACCCATCCCTGACTCTAATTTAACACTGGTTAATACCAGAAAAATTCAACAAAATTTCTTTAAGAGAGGAACATGACTATCTAAATATCCAGCTTACTTTAAAATGTCTACAACGTTTTTACTTTCTCTGGAGAATCAGAAGAGTGTATGGATCCATATGGATCCATTGAAAGCAATATGGAGCATCGCTGGGTTCCATAAGGAATACTGAATCCCGAGTTCCCTTACTCTTCTCTTGATATCATCAAAAGATTTTCTTTTCTGAATCACTGCTACTTAAACGTCCTGAAAGAATTTAATCCTGGAGCTCTCGTGAATTAAAGCCATTGGAAACCAGACTGAGCTTCCATTGGTCTTTGTTTATCCTCATAACTATGTAACTGCAAAAGGACTGGGCAAAGGCGTTGGTCTGAGTCTGACCTGTGCGCCATAACCCGATGAACTGTCTTAGTCTTCACTCGTCCCTCTTCAGCATCGAACTGAAGGAATCACAGCAGTCAGATCTAGAAAAATCTCATTGGTGACCACCTGCTGTCTGGTCCAGCATACCCACGATGTGAACATTCTTCATCCTGTCCCAGTTCAGCTAAGGTATGGATCTGTATTTCAAGGATGAGGATCCTCTCCTGAGAGGAATCGACCGTGGTCTGTGTCAATGCAGTTCGGCGCTTGACATTGTCTCTTCTGTTTCCAAAGCTGTCAAGTTGCTGTTTTTGGAGCACGGCTGAGAGCGGCTCTAGCCACGGCTGAATCCTTCTTCAATCACGGCTTCAATCATTTCACATACTTGGTGAACTTAGTGACCAAGGCCTGGTGAGTAACTGCGTCTATCGAACGAGCAGATTGGGTTGCAGCTACGGCCTCAGGTTTGTTCGATGCTTCTGACGGGTGCACCACTTGTTGGGACTTACTCGATCCTTTCCCGTGTTTTGCCATTTCCCTTTTACAAAACGGGATTAGTAAAGATTCTATCGCTCTTTCTCGTGTTGAATTTTAAGTAAATGGCTGGGATGGGGTGGGTTAGAGATCCACTTGGCCTGTGCTGTGATGCAGAGCTCAGTAAAGCAGACCGACTGGATCGTCACCATCTTGGATTCCCCCTTAACATTTTATCGATATTATCATTTCGTTTTAACTTATATTCCTGGATATTCTGGAGCCGTGTCATTTGGTACCACTGTCTACATTTCCCCCACAACGCACATTCCTGCTAATCGCCGATAATCCTTAACTCCGTTGTTATGAGATTTTATGAACCTTCTGTCAGTGCCTCAAAAATATTCAATATCTCTGCCTCCAATGCTCTGTGGGGAAGAGAGTTACAAAGGCCCACAACACTGAGAAATCAAAAATAAAACTCAAGATCTGAGTGTGAGATTAATTTTTCTTTGTCTCCTTATCTGAGAAAGCATATTATTACATTGGAAGCAGTTCGGAGATGTTTCACTTCCCGTATTCCAGGAATGAGTACCTTACATTATTAAGGCTTTAACATGTCACTCTTGGAAAGAGAGTTGATCTTATTGAAACATACAAGGCCTAGACGAGAGTGGATCAGATAGATACCCATTGGGTATAGTCCCAATTTATTGTCATTTTCATAGAATCTCTACTGTGTGAAAGCCGCACATTCAGTCCATCAAGTCCACACTGACCCTCAGAACAGCATCCCCCCGGACTTGCACCCCCGACCCTATCTATATAATGCTGCATTTTCCATGACTAACCTAACTAATCTACACATCCCTGGGCACTATGGACAATTTAGCATGGCCAATCCACTCTAAGCTGCGGATCTTTGGACTGTGGGAGGAAATTGGACCATTGTGCGGAAACCCACATAGATACCTGCTTAGAGAATGCTCAAACTCCACACAGAGCGTCGCCCGAGGTTGGTATTGAGGCCAGCACCTTGGGGATGCGAAGTAGCAGTGCTAACCACAGATCCACCATGCACATCCATTAGTTGTAGTAGCTACTTGTGGCTGACTAAAGAAATCTGCCTGACTTGTTCTTGTCACTGAACCTGACCCGGTCTGAGACCTTTATGATCGGCCATATCACCAACCTGGTTACATTTAAAATTTGTTGCAAGCAGTGGAGGAGTGTGACTAGAAAAGGAAACGGTGGCACCCTGCAACCTCAGTCAGAGCAGGAATTAGGAAAATTCACCAAGTGGGCATTCATTCCAGTGGGAATTCTCTTTCCCAGAAGTTTGGGAGGACTGAATCTTTATATTATATCGAGGCTGGCTTCATCTGAATTTCCATAGACAGGTGAATCAGGGATAATGGTGCATGGAGAGCAAAGTGTAGCTGGGTACACAATGGAATGAGCCGTGACCTTATTTACTGGTGGGGTAGTGGCAAAGGGCTGAATGGCCACCTCGTGTCCCTCAGCCCTGTGTTCTGATGTTCCATTCAGCCCTTCAGACCTGCTACACAGGGGCAGATCGAGGACATCCGATGGTTCGGTGTAGTTTTGGAAATGTACTTGGAAAATCCAGCCTGGGTCAGGAATCGACCCCCACCCCCAATCTCTCTTTCCAGGCTTCCCCTCTCTGTAACCTCTTCACTAGATGTGAGTCATGTTACAGACCTAGATATGCTGGGAATACAGCCCCTATACCCCACACACGGTTAACTCAAACAAATCACCTGCTGTCCCTGAATGCAACATTACGCAACACGACTCCAGGAAAATAACCACTTAATTTCCAAAAGCATAACATGTGAAATTAATAAATAGTAACAGATGGAGATCATTCGGCTCCTCAGGCTCGCCCCTTCATTTATTAAGAACATCGCGGACCTACTCAAGGGCTCAACTCCAACTTTTTCCGACAACTGTATCGCTCCACACATCTCTGGGTTAGGGAATTCCAGATAGTCACTACATTCTGAGAGAATACATCACTTTGCATCTCAGATTGAAATCAATGTTCCTTATTCCGTATCTATGTCCTCGAGTTCAACACTCTGCCCAGGAATGAAATCAACTTCTCAACATCTATCTTCTCAAGCCCGCTCTGTATCTTCTATATTTCAACAGTATCACTCTTCATTCATTTAAACCCCAATGAATAATCACCTCACCATTATAGAGATTCTGAATAACTCCACCATTTCATCTCTGGAAGCCGGCTAATAATCCAACCTGGTTACTTGCTGCATCAGCATGTTGACTGTATGTTTCATACACAGGAACACTCCAATCACTTTGTACTGCTCCTTTTTCTGGAAGTTCTCTCCATTAAATAGCAGCCTGTCTTTTGGTTCTCAGTGTCTTCCACAAACTCGGATGTATATTGCACTCAGTTCCCTCCTTCAGGCTATCAGCATAGATTGTATATAAATGATGCCATCGAACTGATATGTATGGCACTCCAGCAGATACACTTTTATCATAAGGATCCATTAATCCTGACTCTCCGATGTCTATGTGTAAACCAATCATCATCATATGTTAATACATTATCCGTCAACCTACGATCTTCTGGCTTGTTTAAGATCTTTTATTCTGTTCTACCTTGTGGAAAATCACTGAAAAGCCTCTTGTCTTCCAGATCTGCTTTATCAAGTCCACTTGTTACATTCTCAGGCATCTCCAGAAAAACTTTGCATGATTTTACAGGACAAAATACAATTTCCCTTTCACAAAACCACACTGACTCTGCGTAAAGCTTTCCTCAATGTCCATGCTGGCCAGGTTTTCCAAACTAAACTAGGCCCATCTGTTTTCATTTGGCCTATATGCCTCTAAATGTTTCCCATTCATATGTTTGTCCAAATGAGTTTTAAATATTGCAGCTCTACATGGATCTATCACTCTTCCTCTAGCAGCTCATTCCATACCCACACCACCCTCTGTGTTAAAACATTGCCTCCTCGTCCATTTTAAATCTTCCCCCTTTCACCTTAAACCTTTGCCTTCTATGGTTGTACTCTCCCGTCCTGTGGAAAAACCCTTGGATATTCACCCGATCCATACCTCTCATGATTTCATAAACTTCTATAATGTCAGCCCACAACCTTCTACACTCCATCTGATACTAACCTCAAGAATAAACATTTAAAGATAAGTGCTGCAAATTTGAAACTATATTAAACATGGCAGTACAACAATACTCAGCCCAACCTTCATACTGTTATTTGTCTTTCTCCATATTACAATATGGCCTTGTGTGCTTGTGTCTTCCTTATCTTGCACTCAATAGAGAGAACCCCTTTCCCCCTGTCACATCTTAATTTAAACCCGTTTTACATATTCTTCTTTTATCCTTTGTCACACCCTCTTTTCCCTGTCACCCATTCCGTATCTCTGAATAAAAATTAAAAGCACATTTTGCAATCATTTTCAGATCTGAAGAAGTGTCACACCAGACTTGAAACACTAATTCTGTTCCTCTGTCTCTGCAGATGCTGACAGACCTGCAGAGTTTATCCAGAAGTGAATTTGGGTACAGAACAAATTTTCAATTCAACAAATAACGATAAATACTGGAAATAAAAATACTAAAAATTGCTGGAGAAACAGGGAGCTTTGTAGAAGGTTCACTGGACCTCAAAGTTAAACTCTGCATTCACTCCAGAAAATTCGGCAACATCTTTGGCAATTTCTTCAGCAATTTCTGTTTTTGAACAATTTCCACCGACATTTGTCAAATATGCTCAAACATCCTGTCCAACATGGAGCGCCGTACACTGGGAACTGAACAATAACGCATGGTGACAAGTCCCTTGACTCTGAAACTGCATTAGTCTGGCATCACTGACACTGCAGTGCTCTGAATCATGGTCACGGAGAAAAACTGAAGGAAACACATTCACTTCAAATACAGAAGATGGCATTACTGAAAGGAAAAGATTCAGATTAGTACCTAAAATTGATTGAGTTAAAGTAACAAATTGGAGGCGTGACACCAAGGAAAGAATTTCAGCAGAATGAGAATATGAAAATGGAAGGTTTGCCGCATCAGAAATCAGAGTAGATCAGTGAATACAGGGCAGTTGGGTGAATGGGTCTCGGTGTGAACTGGGGGACAGTCAGTAGAATTGTATCGTAGATATTGCAGCTTAAACTGGGTTATCATCTGATGCTAGAGATCATAGCAGCAGCAGAAGCAGAATTGTATTCAATGACAACCTGTATCCTTTCCCTCAGGATAATCTCTCAGCCCACCATTACCCTCAAGCCGATCTATAGTTCAGTGACGAGTGTGGGTGAAGATGCCAGGGTCAGTACCATGTGAATCTTTACCTGATGACAACCCATTAAAGCTACCGCAATTTACATTCGAAACAGCAGAACTAACATCTGGTTCAGAGGCAGAAATGATCCCACGACTAACAAATCTGATCTAAGCTCTGTCATCCTGCCAAATCCAAGCATAAATGCCGGTGAAACAATAAAAAACTTACTGGAGGAGAGGACACCACAAATATCCCCATCTTAAATAATGGAACAGTCCTGTACGTCAGTGTAAAAGTCAAGTATGTGGTGTCTGCACTATCCTCAGCCAGACATGTTGAGTCGATATTCCACCTCAACCTATCATGATGCCCACAGAATCACATATGAAAGTCTTCAACCAATACGATTCGCTGCAGGTGACATGAAGAAACAACTGATCACAGTAGATACGACAAAGGCAATGGACCCTGACACCATTCCTGCAGCAGGGCTGAAGTCTTGTGCTGCACATCAAGCCGTGTGCCTGGCGAAGCTGTTTCATTCCAGTTCCAACTCACACATCTCTCTGGCAATGTGGAAAATTACTCAGCTATGTCCAGTTCCCTAAGAGGGGAATAAATACAATCTGACCAATTACCACCCCATCAGTCCCATCACGACAGTAAATTGGTGGGAGTTCTTCTTTTTAACAGAGTTGTCAAGCAGCACAGAAATAACCAGCTCAATGTGGTTTCTGATAGGTCCCCATGTGGAGCTAGTGCTGTTGTGGAATTGTCATTGGATTACTAATATAGACCAGGCTAATGCTTGGGCAGCTGATGGCAGCTGGTGGAATAATAAAAACAATTATTAGCATATCGAGATCTAAAATCTGGTGTCAGTAACAGTGATCTTGTGTCCAATGTTGATTGTAAACATCGATCCCCTTACCCAATGTACTTTCAGGAAGTGAATCTCCCGTGCTTTCCTGGTCTGGCCTAAAAGTGACTCCAGACACACAGAGATGTGATCAACTCTTCAATGGTCTCTGAAACAGCCAAGCAAGACACTCAATTGTATCAAATTGTCCGAGGTCTTAAAGGATATACCCAGAGAGAACACCCGGCCCCAACCTTGGAGTCAGAAAAGGGAGCAGGAAATAGTGTCCTGTTGACCTTGCAGAGACCTCCTTCCGAACGTCTGACGGTTTGTGACAACATTTACAGAGCTTTCCCACAGACTGCATAGAAACATCGGGAAATGAGTACGTCACAGAATGCATTTTGCTTTCCCTGTGCGAGTTAATGGCAGAACATCTCCTTCATGTAGTTTTACCCATACAATATTCGTATGCCTTAATATGTTTAAACATCGTGAAATATAAAATGAGAACTGCTGTAATCCCTTCAGCCCATCAATTTTGCTCCTCCATTCAATATACAGGCAGTTCTCAGATAACGCGTGTTGAATAAATACAATTTGGTTGCAATGTGATTCGTGAACCTTTTTCCATAAAGTGGACTCCCGTTCAGTGTGACGCAATTCCTTGCCGGGAACCAACTGAACAGCAAAACCCAGCCTCAGGATCCTCTGTCTGCAAAATGTACGATCAATGTGTTCAGCTAAAACAGGAATGTAATCCGCTCTGGAAGCCTTGAAAATGAGCCTGAAACGGGGAGTTGTAGTATCCACTTAGAAAGAACTTTATTTCAAACTGTGGGAGACTCTTGAGGAGAACTGGAATGTCCCCATCAGCATCACGTGTTCAGTCAGCCCCACGCACTTTCTGTTGAAGAGTGTGGTGAACGGTACACTGTTGTAGTCAGTGACTGTAATTTGAAAGTGTTACATTTAGAGGACAGTTTCATCACAATATGTGATTTAAAGATGTATTTTAGACGGTGCTAGTGTGTGTATTAGACTAAAATTAACTTTTCGTTTTACTGATATTTGGGGGGTTTGTCCCTTACCCTCTTTTTCCCATAGACGCCATTATTAATATTGCACGATTTTTTACAACACGGTGTTGCACAGGAACACAGCTACTGCGTTATGGGGAACAACCTGGACTGATAGCTGATCTATCTTCACACGATACTCCTGCTGTCTCCATATCCCTATAATTTCCAGAAATCCTTACTTATATTCAGCGCCTTGGTTTCCACAGCCTGATCTGGGAAAGAGTATCCCTGGTTCGCCACTCTCTGAGTGCAGACATTTATTCTCATCTCAATGCAAAGTGGTCTGTCTGTACCTAATACTGTGACTCCTTGTTTTAGACGGAATTACCGTCCCTGCTTCCAATCTGTCTCGACCTGTCAGAGTTTTATATATTTCACTGTGATCAGCACTCATTTTCCTAAACGGCATGAAATACAAGCCCAGTCGCCCCAAACTCTGCTCCCACAACAAGTCTGTCATCCCAGAGATCAGTCTGGTCATCCTTCACTGCTCTCCCTCAATGTCAGGTTTGTCCTTTGTTGAGTAAGGAGACCAAAGCTGCACATAATACTGCACGATGTTCGAGATGGGGTAACACTAAGGCCCTGTACAGCTGCAGTAAGATACTCTTACTCCTGTTCTCAATTCCCCTGAAATGAAGGTGAGTACACCATTTATCTGCCGACCTGCTTTCTGCTCCTGCAATATTGCTTTTAGTGACTGATGTACAGGGAGATCCAAATTCATTGCAATGTTCCAGTTGGCCACTTGCAGGGTCTATATACAATGTGTGCCATGTGTACAATGTCTATATACAGTGTGCCAATGCCATTCTCAGTATTGACTTCTTGCTTCAGAACTCACTGCCCTACATGTACCTTGAAGGCTGCGCATAAATAAACAAAAATGCAGCTTTAGTTCCTTTAAGAACAACATTTTTCAACCACTTCCTTTTAAAATGAGAGGCTGCCTTTTTATTGTTCTCATCAAAGTGCACAACATCTCATCTCCCCCATTGGTCTCCATCTGCCAAGTATTTTCCCAGTAATTTCACTTGTCTCAGTCACTTTGGAGCTTTTTTACATCCCCCTCACCCACTCACATGCTGACATCATTCCGTGCTGTCAGCAGAATTTGGTATGTTGCATTTGAGCCCCTCAACCAAATATATAATGTGTATTGGGAATAGCTAGGGGCCAAGCCACAATCCTTGCTATATCCTGCTAGACTTCCATTTTTTTTTTAAAAAAAACATTGTTTTATTCCTACTCAGTGTTTCCTGCCATCTCTCCCATTCTAAAACCATGACCATATATGAGCCTCAGTCCCACAGGATTCGAATTCGCACAATAGGCTTGGGCTTTATCAAAAATCTTTCTGAGATTCCACTCGTATTGCATTGATAGCTTCTCCATAATTTTGCTAATAGCCACTTTCTCAAATACGATTCACATTTCATAAATCTCTGTTGATTTTGACTATGCCCATTTTTGTCAGTCCGATACGTTTTTTAAACTGTTTAGTTGTTAATTTCATTCTATTCCCTTTTTCTCACCAGACTAAAGATCCCTATTACTGCTAGGAAGTTTTGTTTTTTGTTTTGTTTTCCTCTGTGGTGACATAACTGAAGTATTTGCTCCATAGTTCTGCTATTTCCCGTTCCTCAATTATCTGGTATCAAACTGTAAGAAAGCTGCACATTTATTTTTCTGAATTTTGCCACTGGCATATTTTCAGAAAATATTACAAGTTATGTGTTATAAACTTTGTTAAGATATTCTTCAGAAACCTATCAATTCATATTTTAAGGTACTCAGTGATTGGCCTTTTACAGCCACACAATCACAGAAGCAAAGATACTGTACCATCAGAAATACAGCACGGTCTAAATGAGGCCCATTTCCCGATACGATACCCGTAGTCGTGAATCTTAAGGCATTTCAAGAGCACAACCGTGTATTTTCTAATGGTTTTGAGTTTACCATGACAACTCCCCTCACAAGAATTGCATTTCAGACCCCAACACACTCTGGGTGAAAAGCAATCCTCAAATCCTCACTAAACCGCAAACCCTTGACTTCATAAGTGTGGCTCTGTTGTCCATCCACTCTGTCCATGCTCCTCGTAATCTTATGATTCTGAATCACGTCCCCCTCAGCCTCCTCTCCTCCAGTCTAAACAACCAAAGGATATCCTGCTTCTCTCCATAGCTGATATGCTCCATCCTGGTGAATCTCCTCTGCACACCCTCCTGTGCACTCACATCCTTCCTGTAATGTGGTTTCCAGAACTACACACAGTATTCCATGTTGGCCACACCAAAGTTCCGCATTGCTCTTATAATCTGTGCCTCAATGAATCAAGGTTATGTTTACACCTATGCTTTCCCAAAGTGAGTATTAACTTGTCCATCACATTCAGGGATGTATGTAGAAGCACCCTCTGACCTTCCTAGTGTGCTGTCATTCATTGAATCCTCCCCTGTCTGGTTCCTTCTTCCAAAGTGTATCACCTCATATTTATTAGGGTTACATTCCATCTGCCATTGAACTTCCCAGCTGACCATTCCATCTGTATCTTCACGTAAATTAAGGCCTTCCTCCTCACTTCCAACCAACCAGTTAATCTGCGTATCAAACACAAACTTACTTATCACACTCCCCACACCTCATTCATATTCACACCGACATCATTTATGATTACCACAAATATTAAGGTTGAAAATCACACAACATGAGGTTAGAGTCCAACAGGTTTGTTCGGAGGCACTAGCTTTCGAAGCGCTACTTCTTCATCAGGTGATTGTGCGCTTGGATGAAGAAGCAGCACTTTTAAATTTAGTGCCGCCGAATAAACCTGTTGGACTATAATATGGTATTATGCGATTTACAGCATTGTCCACCAAGTCCAACACCAGCACCTCCGAATCACAAATAATAAGGGACACAGCACTGATCCCTGTGGTATACCATTGGACACTGGCCTCCAGTCACTCAAGCAGCCGTCAACCACCACCTTGTGTCTCCTACCACTAATCCTCATTTGGATGCAATTTGGCAAGTCATTAATGAGTCCTATCTGTACCATGGTTATTCTGATTCCGCTGGGCACACTTGCATATTATCTGGGAATTCTCCCTACTATTGCCCTGGCAGCAGGTTTCCATGCCCCTGTGTTAGTTAGTCCCCTACCCGTGCAGAATTTCCTCCTTATTGCAATCTTAAATGGTCATCCTTTATCCTGCCATTATTTCCCTTGAATTTGGATTAGGCAGCTGGAGAAGCATCCTGTTAATTTCCAACTTGTCACATGTTCTGTGACTTTTATAAATTTCACAGTGACCAACCTCTCATTCTTTGAAACTCTAGAGAACACAGGCGGAGTTTCCTCATCACGCAATCTCACCAACTGAGGGATTAATCTGGAGAATGTCCATTGAACTTCCTCTGTGGTCAGTATAATTCTTTCGCAGATTTGTTGACCAAAACTGAACTCGATATTCCAGGTACAGTACTCACCAACACGCTGTTAAACTGCTTCAACATCTCTTTACATCTATATTCTGACTCCCTTAAAGCAAGGCAATCCAAACATTAACTTAGCACTTGCATATATTCCTCCAAAAACCCTTCATATTGATTGCATTTACGAACTCATTGTGTGAGTTCTTAAAGAAAGCCTTCTGATAATCTAAAATATGCCAGTTGTACTGGTTCCCCATTATCTATGCTGTAAAAATCAACTTCAAACAATTCCAAAGCTTGTCAAGTATGATTTCCCTTTCAGAAATGCATACTGATTCTCTCCAAAGTTGCTGTTAATTTCTAAATAACGAATATCACATCCTATATAATAGACTCCAACAGTTTCCCCACAAAGGTCAAGTTACTTGGTCTGCAGTTCTCCACACTATCTCTTCTTCCCTTCGTAGATGCTTGGATCACTACCGTACATCTATAGTGCTTGGATCACGTTTACTAATGTCCATTTTTCTACAATGGCTTCCAGACTATGCAGAATGGACTGGGAAATGGAACACAGTCATCGACAGTGCATCTAATATTTCTATTAGTGGTTTATTTCTGAAGATTTTGGTATGAAGTACATCTGGTTTGTCAAGGTTAGCGATGCTCAATCCAGCTGCATGTTCAAGTAAAGCCTTGTTACTGATATAAATTGACTTTATGTATTTCGATCCACAAGTCCTGTATGATCACTTCGTATTTCTGGGTGATTTCCTGGATCTACCTCCATGAAGACAGATGCAAAGTAACTGGTTATTTGTTTGGCCATTTCCCTGTTATCCATAATAAGCTCGTCTCTCCTGATTGCAGATTTCCACATTTGACTATGCTTTTCTCTTTCCTTTGAAATATAGACCATAGATTTATGCAGTCTTTGTGTTCCTGTTTGTTTGCATGTTCCCTTTTTGATTTCCTTACCCGTTTCATGGCCCTCCTTTTCTGGATCGTAAATTTCTGAGAATTGTCAGGATTCCACAATGTCTGGAATTCTTCTGAAGTCACTTCCTGTGATTAATATGATCTTTAATTTATTATGCTAATCATTGTTAACTCACTTTCTCACTCTTGGGTGTTTTACCTGAAATAAATAGACATATTTTTCAGACTTTGTTATATTTATATAAATCTCCTTGTCCTGACCATATATATTCAGGAACACTGCAGGAGGACAGGAAAGAAATAGCGGGGGCCCTGCTTGGTACTTTTGCCCAGACTGAATCGTTACAATGAGACGGGAGGAGACCATTCTGCCCCTCCAAATAATTGCACAGGAATATAGGATGAAGTAATTCTGCTCGTTGAGTACATTACACAGCCCAGGATGATGCCATTCAACCCGCCTGAACTGCTGCACTGAAACAGGGATGCTGTCACTAACAGGATATAGTAGAGATATATGATTTTCAAAATAAAACTGTAACTAGTTTTGACTCAGTGATCACTGTAGTGTCATCAATGATCAATAATCTATGTAAAATATCTGGATGAAGGGACGGAATGGATCAAAACTGAACTACCTTGTACACCAAAATGTTCATTCAATAGATCTTCAAATGGAGGTAGTGAATCTGCATTATGATGTAGACAGGGAAGGTTAGTGAGCGTACCCTCAGCAGTAATAATATAATGTGAGTTGTCTATTGCAGTCGGGAACAATTTAAATGGAAAGAGATTGCAGAACTCTGTGATGCAGATGTTTTTTCATATTCTTGGTACATGAATCATATGAAGTCTGTCTGCAGATGCAGCAAGTGATTCAGAAGGTAAGTGGAATGATATTGTTTGTGGCAACGGGTTATTGGGATTAATTAGGAATATTTCACTGTATCTGTGCAGGGCATTGCTGAGACCACATCAGATAAACTGGGTGCAGTTTTGATCCTCTAAACTAAAAATACAACCGGATACAATTCCTTTCAAAGATGTTCAAAGATGCTTCCCTTTACTCATTCCTGAAATGAAGGCCTTTTGTTATCGGGGATTATCTGTTTAAATCTGAGATGAGAAAACTTATTAAACCACGATTTTCAGAGAGGTTTTTCAGCTGGATAGATATGTTCTCTTATTAAGAAGACTAAAGCTAGATAATAATTTTTTGAATGAGATGCATTGGTATTAACACAAATACTATGAAGATATCAACCCATTTTTAAAAATTACGCAGATGTATATTGATATCTCATCAAATCATCAAACGGGCACATTATTTTCTTTGTAGAGACGCTGATAGGGGAGGAGAGTGAAATATATCCCTGGTGGTGGGCTCTGTTTGGAGGCGGCGGGAATGACGGCGGATGATGTGCTGTACATGGAGGTTGGTGGGGTGGTCGGTGAGGACATTATTTTATTTTGCTAATGAAAGGCACTGTGCACAACAACAGCTGCATACAACATACAGTCTATTATCATCCATTCCAGAGAATGTACATGGAGAGTGCACATGGTCCAGTTTGGTGTTCAGTTGACATTCTTGTATTTTTCCACACAGAGACGGAGAAAAATATTACTTGCTTCAGAAGCAGCAGCCAATTGGTCTCTCTCTTACTTACTTCTGCCTGAAAACAAGACGTGAGAGCAGAAAAATCCTGAGTCATCTTTACTACTCGTGGAGGATTCCTGATGAGGATTCATAAGAATCTCTGTACAGCTCGAAGCAAAGGGAATTCAGCCAAATCCAACTGTTCCGGGAAGAAATCCGCATTCCCAGACATTTGTGTGAGCATAATAAGTTGAAAGTCAGAAAAAAACATTTGGGACACTCTATCATTTTACCATTTGTTGAGTTCTCAGATTTGTGAAGAAAAATTACCCAGTCCGATACCTATATCACTGGACACAGCACTTAACTGGTTACATTTAAAATTTGCTTTCATCAATAGAGGAGTGGGAAAAGACAGGAATGACCCTCCAACTATGGTCAGAACACGAATAAGAGATTCTCATAGGGTTGTCAAGGTGTGAATTCCCTTCCACAAAAGATTGTGATGCCTGGATATTTCCATTTGTTCAAAATTGTCTATGTAAGACATTTGAAGGACAAATGAATGGAGGAAAATGGTACACTGACAGAAAAGTGCTGAGACCTTAATCAGATCATAGTGCATGGTAGAGCCTCACTCAGAGATGACTCAAAAGTGCTTTGCTCTGTCTGATTGCAACATGCAATAACAGTCCATCCAGGAAAATTACAGCCATTTACTTTGAAATTACAGAAAACGAAAACATAAGGAACAGGACGAGGTAATTCGGACGGTCAAGCCATTGTATACGATCATAGCTAATCCACTGTTATCATTAACTCCTCATTAATGCCCAGTTCTTCACACTCCTCAGCTCTCTGACAGGTCAGATTCATGTACCACCTCTTTAAATACTTTCAGTGATGTAGCTCCCCTAACTCTCTAGTCCAGATAATTCCTGACATTGATTCCCCTCTGTGAGAGGAAAACACTCTCTACACATACACCATCACCTATTGATATGAACAAGAGGTGAACACAGGGGCTCAGGGAAGAGTGAAAATGGCCTTGATATCAAGGTAGTCGTTGACTGAGGATGTCATCGGGACCACCTACTTATTTGAGCTTAATGAGAATCAGGTCTAACATCCTCACTGGTTGGGGTCTTACAGAGCACAAAAGAAGATGTTTGTGGTCGGTGGCCGACAATCCTCTCAGTCCCAGGACATCGCTTCAGAAGATCCTCAGATTAACTTCCTCAGCACAAACATCTTCAGCTCCTTCGTCAATGTCTATGTGCCCCCATTCCTGACGCCCCCCATCTATCCCAAGATCAGAAGCGGAGTGATCACTGAAGATCACACAATATTCAGAACATTTTGTCCCCACTCAGCTCCTGAACCGGTCTGTGTCCATATTCAGCAAGACCCAAACAACATTCACGTTTGTGCTGTTAAAGTGTCGGTAACATTCATGTAACAGAACGGCCAGGCACTGCACATTTCCACAGTTAAAAGAGGAGCTCATTCAGCAACTCAAGCTGGTAACAACCGGATAAGTGGAAACTATTCAGCCCATCGAAATGACTGATCTTGAAGAGGGACAGCCCATTCAATCCTCCTGCCTGTTCCACAGGAAGAGGATGCGTCTGGTCGGTACGTTGAGCTGTTAAACAGGAACAGGCAGAGTCCAGTAATATCCCGAAACCTGTTCTATGGAACCTGGAGGAGACCATTCACCCCTCGAGACACTTACACAGGAATACGAGGGTGTCATTGATGCTCCAACCTGGAAAACGAATGGAGCAGAGACAGCACTCATAGTCTGCTCACAATGTTCCTCATGGCTCCATTGCCTGTGGAACAAGTGATACTTTACCGTGTTTTGCCGGCAGTGAGGAAGGAAGCCAAATACTTTGTGCCAAGCCTCAAGGAGTCATCTTCCATCTCCAAGAAGACAGACCCATGTTCTCCGTGGGGGTCAGAAGCTGGTGGGGATAGTTAACTGTTTTAGAATGAAGGTATTGTGGCTCCTGTCGCGATGGAGGATAACGTGAAGTTCTATGTATGATCACACACCAAATGCACCGCATTAATGTTGGAAGAGTTTAGTTAAAGACTCTCTCTCTCAATCGAAATGGGGAGTAGCGTGGAGTGAGAGGAACATTCTCAAAGTCTTTTAAGCCATCTAGAATTATGTAAACCAAGTTAAAGAAACATGGAATTTATCACCGTAGTAGTTCTGTTTGGAATATAATGAATGACTGTCCATCACCTTAAATTTCAATGCAATCACCTCTTATTCTTCAAAGCGCTACAGAATAATCCTCATGCACTCCCGATGGTACAATCATCCCAACAATTAGTCTGGTGAAACTCCTTTACACTCTTTCTGCCAACAGGATTATTCCTTATAAAGGAGAGAAAATCTGTGCACAATACACCAAATATTATCACAACAACACTCTAGGGTTGATCACAATAATTCTATTACGTCACTTAGCTGTCTCAGCTTCTTTCCTGTGGTATAAAAAGCCATTCCTTCTCTCTGCACTGCGAATGATGTGGAATTTTGAAGTTTCTTACATCTGTGCGTCAGTCATCACCAGAGGTATCGATGGAGATGTATATCACGTTCAGTGGGAGACTCAATCAGAAATAATTCACTTGAAACAGGGTATAGTCACCTAACTGAATGGAAATGACTTGCAGGATCATGGAAATCAGGCAGAGAAAGGGAGCTATCTTTCCTTTTGTTCTTCCCTCACGGGATGTGTGCAGCCCTGGTCAGGCCAGCATGTTATGCTGATCTTGAACTGAGTGGCTGATTCAGCTGTTGCACAGGATAATAAAGAGTAAACCACATTACTGTGAGTTTGCAGTCACACAGAGACCTGAACATGAAAGGATAACCCATTGCCTTCTCTAAAGGACTTGAGGCAAACAGATATGCTTCTGTTGAAAACTAGTGGTGATGATTTCATTTGCATTCCATCAACTTCCTTCATGAGACACCAAAAGATTATTATTCTGTGCCGTTTGATTATGAGTCAATGACTTGACCACCATGCACTGTCTGCCCATCTGACAGATTCTGTGGAGAGGACAAATTAACCAGCTCAAGTGCAAATATTTTGTGACGTAAGCATAGTTAGAAGGAACTTGAAACGGTTATATCTGGATTTACCAAAGGTACAAACGATGGATTATTCAGCAGCTGCATTGAGGCTGAGAAGGTGACTGAAATATCCTGATAGTGGTCTTGGGGAGGATTGGTGAGTGGGGAGAATATATAGAAATGTAAATATGAATGAAGAAAAAAGATAATGGAGATTCAGAACAGTTTGGTTTCTCCTCGTGTATTGTTGAGTAAGCTGTGAATAGTAATTTGCTAGTTATAATCAGTAAGGAATAAAATTTTTGACTGGATCTGAAAATGATGGCATCCAAATTTTTAATTTGAATATGACCAGCAATTCAGTTCCACTCAGCTTAATGGTCTGATGGAATGACTTACCAGGAACACCAACTATAGCGAGGATGGGATAGTAACCACCTTGTATAAACCAAAGGATATCTTCGATCCGTGATGCTAATGATATCCAAGGCTGAGAAAGGTAGTAAAGTCCCTCGGATAAACTCCTCTCTGTTATTGTAATATTCCAGTCTAATGTTCTCAGATTCTGATCCATTAATGGAACATTCCAGTCTAATGTTCTCAGATTCTGATCTCTCCTCCCCCTGTCTCTCGAGCTACTGATCTTTGTTAGTCCAGTCATTGATGCTCCCCGCCCATACTGGGATAACACATTGAACCGAGTCCTTAATTAATAGAAGAGGCAAACCCTCCAGTGACACATCTCGGATCCACGGAGACTGACATCAATCACAGTCACTGAACAAATAGCTCCAGCCAACGCCTTTCAATTCAATATTGTTTTATTCAATTTCAAAACAATGATTCAAAGTGTCATTTTCTGAATGGGCTATGTGATGGAAGAAATCTTGAGGCCGGTAGATCAATTGAGTGTAGCCATTCAATCTGTCTTGGATGCAGGACTAATGCCATAAGTTTATCAGAACGTAAACATGCGTCTCTGATTACAAATAGAAACACACATCCTGAAATTATTGATCAGGCATCATAATTTCAATTAAACATTGAGACAATTTTTATAGTTCATGATCTGAGGCGAATGTGTGTCTGTGAAACGTGGGGTTGTAACAGACCAATGGCATGGATATGTTAACAGAGAATTGAACGTGACAAATGCAATTCAGATTGTTATTCCAGGTTCAGGTAGAGGCAGATGAGGCCTGTGCTATTGATGTTATCGATGTTAGTGAACTGTGATGAAATGTCATTTACTGGACTTCAATTACAGTGTGATTATGGCATTGTGGAGGAGACAGAAAACAGAGTGAATTTTGGAACATGGCAGTTCAGACTGGAGGGAGAGACAATAATATTCCCCAGTCATCAGTATTGGAATGTTACTCTTTATAACTCATATGAAGAACAGATTCAAGCATACATCTAAAGTGAGGAATGAGGAGTAAAATTTGTTTATTGAACACAAAATACCGGGACAAAATGATCTTCTGTCTACACTAAACTATGGGAATACAAATAAATAATATACACACATGCTATTGAGCTACATAAATTGAAATGTGCATTACAAAACCACAGAAGTGGTGTGCAATCTTTATCAATCATTATTTGGCTTACAGATGAGATGCTGATTTCCCCTCTGTCAGTGATCCACCTCATTGAGATTCTCTGGCGCAGTATCTCAGTATCGAGGGGAGTTCTCAGTTCCTGCTGCTGTTCACCCAGTCTATTTAAATTAAATCACCTTCTCACTGTAGAGAAAAAAAATCACTTGGCCTTTTGCACTCTGTTCAACTGTCAGCAACTCAGCTCTGTGATATTATTAGCGATAAATGCTCTGGGACCACAGCCAGTGTCCGCACAGTGCTCAAACGGTATGGCAATAGATAAAGGCCTTACAGTCCATGAGAATTTTTAAATAAAACTTCCATTTTCTGTCCGTTCCTGTCTATCACCCCTCATGCTGTCTTCTGATGTATCCAACTCACCCTCGTTTAACATCCCTCCAATCACTCCCTGTTTCCATATTGTGCAGTTGTGCAGCTTGATGTTGTGGCCATTTTGGAGAAATGGATCGAGCAGAGACAGTACTGATTGTTGTAGGGTCCGCGGGTTAGATGCTTCATTAAGAACAAGGAAGGTACTAACAGTGGGGCGGGGGTGGGGTTTGGGGTGGGGGAGGGTGGGGAGGCATTGAAAATCAAAGACAGCATTACGTTGGTAGAAACGATACTTGATAAGGACTCGCATACTGAGGTCGTATGGGAAGAGGTTAGAAACAAAAACAGAGAGGTCACCCTGTTGAACGTTCTCTATTGCCGTCTGAAAAGTTCCAGAGATGTAGAGAATGGATTACAAAGATGATACTGGATAGGAGCGAAAGTAACAGCGTAGTTGTTATGGATGACTTCAACTTTCCAAATATTGACTGGAAACGCTACAGTTCAATTACTTTATATGGATCAGTTTATGTCCAGCATGCGCAGAATGGTTTTCTGACACAGTATGTAGATAGGCCCACAAGGGCCGAGGCCACATTGGATTTGGTACTCAGTAATGAACCAAACCAGTTGTTAGATTTGGAGGTAGGTGAACACTTTGCTGATAGTGACCACAATTCAGTTATGTTTAACTTAGCGATGGAAAGGGACAGGTGTTTATCGCAGGGCAAGAGTTATAGCTGGGGGAAAGGCAATTTTGATGCGATTAGGAATTGTTTTAGGATGCATAGGATGGGGAAGGAAACTGCAGGGGATCGGCACAATTTAAGTGTGGAGCGTTTTCAAACAACAGCTACTGTGTGTCCTTGATAAGTTTACACCTGTCAGGAAAGGAGGAAGTGGTCGAGTGAGGCTGCTGTGGTTTACTGAAGAAGTTAACTATCTTGTCAAGAGGAAGAAGGAGACTTATGTAAAGATGAAACGTGAAGGCTCAATTCGGATGCTTGAGAGTTACAAGTTAGCCTGGAAGGACTTAAAGAAAGAGATAAGAATAGCCAAGAGAGAGTATGAGAAATCTTTGGCAAGTAGGATCCAGGAAAACCCTCAAGCTTTCTAACAGTATGTCAGGAATAAAAGAATGACCAAATGAAGATTAATGGCAATCAAGGACAGTAGTGTTAAGTTGTGTGTGGAGTCTGAGGAGATAGGTCAGGCTGTAAATTAATATTTGAATCAGTATTCACAATGGAAAAAGAAAATGCTGTCGAGGCCAATACTGAGATACAGACGATTAGACAAACGGGATTGAAGTTTGTAACGTGGAGATGTTAGCAGTTCTGGGGAGTGTGAAAATAGATAAGTCCTCTGGCCAGATGGGATTTATCCTAGGATTCTCTGAGAAGCTAGGGAGGAGTTTAGAAAACCATCCATTCGGACTTTTACATCGCCATTGTCTACAGAGATAGTGCCAGAAGCCTGGAGGACAACAAAAGAAGAGACAACCCTGGTAATTGTATACTTGTCTTAATTTGGTTGTGGGTAAAGTGTTGGAAAAGATTATAAGAGATAGGATTTGCTATCATCTAAAAAGGAATCATTTGATTAGGAATAGTCAACAAGGTTTTGTGAAGGGTATGTCATGCCTCACAAATCTTCCCGAGTTCATTGAGAAGGATACCAAACAGGTGGATGAGGGTAAAGTGAGGTATGTGGATTTCAGTGAAGCGTTTGATAAGGTGCCCCATGGTAGGCTATTGAAGAAAATATGGAGAGTGTGGTGTTGGAAAAGCAGAACAGATGAGGCAGCGTCCAAGATGCATGCAAGTTGATGTTTCTCTTGTTGGCCTTTCATCAGGAAACAGTTTTCAGCTCTGCAGCATCTGCAGTCTTCCTTTTCTTCTCGCTCCTCGGATGTTGCCTGACCTGCTGTGTGTTTCCAGCGCCACACTCTCGACTCTGATCTCAAACATCTGCAGTCCTTACTTTCTCCCAGAAAATATAGAGACATGGAATTGTGGGTGATTTAGCGTTTGTATCACAAATCGGTTAGCTGAAAGCAGACAGAAGGTGGTAGTTGATGGGGAATGTTCATCCTGTAGTTTAGTTACTAGTGGTATACTGCAAGGATCTGCTTTAGAGTGACTGTTGTTTGTCCCTTTGAAAATGACCTGAATGAGGGTATAGAAGGATGAGTTAGTAAAGTTACGGTTGACAGTAAGGTCGGTGGATCTGTCGGCAGTGCTGAAGGATGTTGTAGGTACTGAGCTGTAATGTTCTATGTGCATGGACCTACAATGGGCTAAATAGCTTCCTTCTGTGATGTAACGATTCTGAGATACTCCGGCCCACAATAAAATCTTTAGGTGCCTGGAGAGACGAGCTGGTCCAGTAAAGGATACACACTGCACAATCATCCATCATCTCTTCCTGTTCTCTGATATACAGCGGCCTCAAATATCAGAACGATCACCCGAGGGGATTGCCGTCAGAGGATTCAATGAATAATAAGATTTCAGAATAACACAAAAAAAGCAATATCACAGCAGCATAATAATTGGCAGCAGAGTAAAACTTACAGTTCCAAATATTTCCAAGTTCAGCATTGTGTTCAATTTTGGTCACCTTGCTATAGGAAGGATGGTATTAAACTGTAACTTTACAAGGATGTTGCCAGGACTCAAGGGTCTGAGTCATAGGGAGAGGTTGGATAAGCTGGGACATATCTCTTTAAAGCGCAGGAGACTGAGAGGAGTGAAGTGCTTCGAGAAGTTCGTCATGGCTCACATCAGTTCCTGTCTCCCAGCCTGCCTCGATCCCCTCCAATTTTCCTACCAGTGGAATTGGTCCATAGCGGGTGCCATATCCTGGAACATCTGGACAACAAGAACACCCACGTCAGATTCCTGCTCATTGACCATAGGTTCACCTTCAACACCATTGTTCCCTTCAGACTGATCACCAAACTCCCTGACCTTAGTCTTGGTTCGGTCCTTCGAAATTGGATCCTCAGCTTTCTGACCCACAGTGCACAATCAGTGAAAATAGGTAAGGGTGTCTCTTCCATGTTAACATTCAACACTGAAATCCCAAAGGATGTGTCCTCCGCCCCCTACTATACCACTGTACACCCACGACTGCATTTCCAAATTTTGAACGAATGCTATCTACGTGTTCACTGATGACACCATCATAGTAGGGCAGGTATGTAATGATAGCAAGTCAAAATACAGAACGGAAATGGAGGACTTGGTGATGTGCTGCACTGAGACCATCCTCTCTTTCAACGTCGGCAGAACTAACCAACTGATCAATGACTTCAGAAAGAAATGAGGAGAACATGCCTCCATCTGCATCAATAGAACTGAAGTTGAAAGAGTGGGAAGCATTAAGTTGCTTGAAGTGACGATAACCGACTTCGCATTGAGATGTGACAGTCCAGATGGCACAAGAACGCCTCTTCTTTCTCTGGCTGCTCAGGACATTTAACATGTCCACAAGGACCCTCATCAATGTCTCCAAATGCACCACTGAGAGCAAACTATCTGTGTGCATAATGACCTGGTGTGGACACAGCCCTGCCCAGGACAGTAAGAGAAATCATAGAAGGTTGTGTGCACAGCCCATGCCATCACGGAAACCAACGTCCCATCCAATGTCTCCATTTACACAGCTCACTGCCGCAGAAAGGCTGACAACATGATCAAAGACCCATCGCACCCTGGATCTCCTACAATCTCTTCCATCATGCAGACAATACAGAAGCTTGAACACACAAACCAGCGGCTCATGAACAGCATCTTCCCAGCCCATTATTAAACTGAGGAATGGACTCTCTAACTTCAAATAATGCTGATCTTGCTCACATTGATGTTGCCTATTGCATGCCCTTTCTGGTGTAGCCTGTATGCCTCAGTCTAAGTTTTTCCTTTACCCTATGACCTGTATGTCCTTGCTTATTGGAGGAGCGAGATTTCCCAGCTAGGGTCAAAGACTCTGGAGGCAGACAGGACACAGGCACGGAGAGTACTTTTATTCAAGCAAAACCTGGTTAATGCTGGGAGAATACCAAAGGATCTTCCTCGAAACTGGCTTTGACATGAGAAGACAATTGTTTCCTTAATCTTCAGATCAGATCAGAGGCAAATCAATGACACACTTCGATTTTGCAGTAGAAAGACAGTATTTTTATACATTCTGTGTTGCAATGATCGTACACAACTTTGTCAGTGTATCCTCCACTCCCTTTCTGCAGAACCAAACTTGTAAAACAACTGATCAATGATGGAAAGTCGCATGGACAGCCCCGAGCTTCTTATTTGTTTCGGATGTTTAACGATTGTGGTTATCTCTAGTCGTTGGGATCTTTCTATAATGCATTCCAAGGTTTGGGGCTGTGCTCTTTTTAGTCATACCCCTCACTGTTTATTTTGAAGGATTGCATAAATTCTATTCTCTAATGGGCAGGATATCTCTTATCAAATTCCATTATCACATTTTACATTAAAAAGTTGATTCTGATACAAAATTCGTAATATTATTAGTATTTCTACTGTTAACCTTTTTCTTAGCGAATTAGACAAGACATGCCAGGCATCTCGTTAAGGTTTTATAATTCCGTTGAAATCTGTGTCCATAATTATTTACCAAATATTTAACTGGAATTTATTACTATTGTAAACAGTTTCAATGGCGCAGCTTGCTTCTGAAAGATAATTTGAGTTGCTGTTTTTGTGGATGAAAAGAATCCTTACTGAGATCAGAATAAGTTACCTTTTGTAGTGATTCTTCAAAGTTTTTGTGCTACAATTTCATTATTTCATCTGTATTCTGTTACAAATCATCAATTTGTCAAAGCAAGAACTTGCTTTATCACTATGTTGCCATGTTTCAGAATCTTGCGAATCAGATTATCCTTTCTTTGGCCTTTAGAATTATTTCCTTCTCAAAGCTACTTTTTTCACTAATGCTGAAACAATCTATTTTAATTTCTGGTTATTTTGTGGCTCTTCAAAAACAGATAGCTGAAGTAGACTTTTAAATTTCGGCCGCTCCATGTCTGTAAAAAAAAAGCAGTTCCAACTCTCACTAAGATCTGCCAGAACTGTGTATAAACAAAGAGTTTCACGCTACTTACATACAGTCGACAATGAATCCTATCAAATCAAATGAAACCAAATCATATGATCGAAAGAGAGAAATTGTCACAGTGTCAACACACCCAGATTAAACCTCTGCAGCCTGCCACATCCGGCCGAAAATCGTGATAGACGATTAAACAACGAACTGGTGGAGTGGGCTCCACAATTATTCCCATTCTATCAATGGATCAGCTCTGCACATCAGTGTAAAAAAGAAGGAAATAGTATCTGTACCATCCTAGCTAGGGTGTTGAGTCGATGATTCAATTCACCGTCATCATGATGCCCACAGAATCACAGATGGCAGTCTTCAACCAATTCGATTCGCTGCCCGTGACATGAAGAAACAGCTGAACACAGTAGACACGGCAAAGGCAGTGGGCCCTGACCCCATTCCTGCAATAGGACTGAAGACTTGTGCTGCACATCAAGCCGTGTCTCTGGGGAAGCTGCTCCATTCCAGCTCCAACTCTGACATCTCCCTGGCAATGTGGAAAATTGCTCAGCTATGTCCAGTTCCTAAACGGGAATAATTACAATCTGACCAATTACACCCCCTCAGTCCCATCACGATAGCCAAATTGGGAGCTCTTTTTGATAGAGCTGCCAAGCAGCACAGCCAAAATTTGCTCAGTGTGGTTTCTGATAGTCCCCATGTGGAGATGGTGCTGTTGTGGTAATGTCACTGGATTACTAATCCAGACCAGGTTAATGCTCTGACAGCTGGTGGAAATTAAAAACAATTAATAAAATATCGAGATCTCAAATCTGGTGTCAGTAACAGTGAGACTGAAGCCAATGTCGATTGTAAACACCAATTTGCTTTTCCAATGTACTTTCAGGAAGTGAATCTGCCGTGCTTTCCTGGTCTGGCCGAAACGTGACTCCAGACACACAGACATGTGATAAACTCTTCAATGGTCTCTGAAAAAGCCAAGCAAGACACTCTATTGTATCAAACTGCTCCGAGGTCTTAAAGGATAAAACCTGACCGAACACCCAGCCCCAGCCTCGGTATGGAAAAGGGAACTGGAAACACAGTCATGTTGACCCTGCAGAGACCTCCTTCCTAACATCTGTGAACATGTGACTACATTTACAGAGCTTTCCCACAGACCGCACAGAAACATCGGGAATGTAATAGGCCATACAGCACATTGAGCCTGCCCCATTCTAGTTAATGTCTGAACATCTCCTCAATGCACTTTGCCCACACACTGTACACATCCCTTAATGTGATTAACCTTGTTAAACTACAAAATAGGAACTGCGGTCGTCCCTTTGGTCTGTCGAGTTTGCTATCCAATTCAATACAATGTTGGCTGATCCCTTATTTCGACACCACACTCCTGCTCTCTCCCCCATCCTTTCGGTGTCTAGACATCCTTATTAGTCTTTAGTGCTTTGTCTTCCACAGCCTTATGTGAGAGATAATTCCCAGGTTCACCAGTCTCTGAGTGCAGACATTTAGTCTTATCTAAATGCAATGTGACCGGTCTGTACCTAATACCGTGGCCCATTGTTTTAGACGTCCCAACCAGGGGAATTATCATCACTGCTTCCAATCTATCTCACCCTGTCAGTGTTTTATATATCTTACTGAGATCTCCACTCATTTTCCTAAACCCCATGGAATACAGGCTCAGTCGCCCCAAACTCTGCTCCACAAAAAGTCTGTCATCCCAGAGATCAGTCTGATCATCCTTCGTTGCACTCCCTCAATGTCAGGTTTGTCCTTTATGAGGTACGGAGACCAAAACTGCACAATGTTCGAGTTGAGGTCTCACCAAGGGCCTGTACAGCTGCACTGAGACACCCTTACTGCTGGACTCAAGTCCACCTGAAATGAGGGTCAACACCCCATTTATCTTCCTGACTGTTTTCTGCTCCTGCAATCTTGCTTTCAGTGACTGATGTACAGGGAGATCCGAGATCATTTTCAATGTTACAACTCTCCACTTGGTGGGTCTGCGTAAATTGGTCTGTGTGCCAATGTATTCCCTGTATTGGCCTCTGTCTTCAGAACTAACTGCCCTGCATGGAACTCAGATGTCTGTCCAAACAATAACAGGAGAAAAGTACAGTTCCCTTTATAGATCGACATTTCTCAACCACCTCCTTTTCCAATGGTTGGCTGGCATTTTAGTTTTTCCCAACAAAGTGGACAAAATCACATCTATCCAAATGTTCTTCATCTGCCACAAACTTATTCATTCACTCCATTTGTTTCAATCACCTTAAAGTTTTTTTCACATCCTCCTCAATTTTTAAAATCTAATTCAATCAGCAGACTTGGAAACTTTGCATTTGATTCCCTCAAGGAGATATTTGCGATGTATTGTGAATATCTGTCGCCCCATCACCAATCATTGCGATGCCTCATGAGCCTTCCAAACTGAAAACCATCCATTTATTCCTACTCATTGTTTCCTGTCCACACTCCCATTTTAACACGATGTTCATATATTACCCCCTATCCCATGTGTTTTTACTTTGCACACTAGGCTTGGGACTCTATTAAAATTCTTGCTGAAAATCCAAGTTCAGTGCCTCTATTGTTTTTTTTTCTGTAATTAATCTACCAGTCAGTTTCTCAAATATGTTTCCAATTTCATCAATGTGTGTTGATTTTTTTCTATGCCCATTATTTTCAGTTCCAATAATTTCTCCAAATTAGTTTGATTACTAATTTCATTCGACATCATTTTCACATCAGACTCAGATTTTCTCCTATTGCTGGGAAGGCTTTGTTTATGTATTTTTCTGTGAAGACAGAAGTGAAGTAGCTGTGTCATGTTTCTCTGTTCTCCATTCTACATTCCCTGGATTCAGACAGAGAGGAAGCTGAAAGTTTGACTAAAAAGAACAGCTGTTGTCTATTCACCTTGTCCTTGCCTCTTGTAATCTTAAACCTGAATTACTTACCCACTCAACTTCCTCTGCTCCAAAATAAATAACTCGAGCTTACCCAGCCTCTCTCCACAGCCCATATGCTCCATCCCAAGGAACATCCTGGTGAATCTCCTCTGAACCTCATCCAGTACAATCATATCCTTCCTATAATGTGGCTCCCAGAACTGCACACAATATCTCATTTCGCCTAACCAAAGTGCCATATAAAACTCGTATGGCATTGGGTCAATGAATAAAAGCTTTATCTACAGTCATGCTGAACTCATCAATTATCATATCCAGTCACATTCAGGGATGTGTGGAGAAGCACGCTCTGAGCTTCCTAGTGTGGTGCCATTCTTTGAGTACTCCCCTGTCTGGTTCCTTCTTCCAAAGTGTATCACCTCATATTTATCAGAGTTACATTCCATCTGCCATTGATCTGACCATCTGACCATTCCATCTGTATCTTCCCGTAACATAAGACCTTTCTCCTCACTGCCAACCACCCGGCTAATCTTTGTGTCAAACACAAACTTACTTATCACACTCCCCCTACCCACTTCACATTCACTTCTCTTCTGAATACCACAAATAATAAGGGACACAGCGCTGATCTCTGTGGTACACCAGGGGAAATTGGGCTCCAGTCACACAAACAGCCTTCTACCATGAAGTTGAGTTTGGATACAACTTGGCAAGTCACTAATAGGCCCTACATGTTCCCTGGTTGTTCTGTTCCACTTGATATACGTGAAGAATATCTGGTGATTCTCTTAATCTTGCCCTGCCCCTATGTTAGTCAGTCCCCTCCGAGGGAAGAATTTCCTCCTTATTACGGTCTTAAATGGCATATCCCTTATCCTGTCATTATTTGCCTTAAATATAGAGTAGACAGGTAGAGAAACATCCTGTTATTTCCACCTCATCACATGTAGCATAGATTTTTGAAATTTCACTGCGATCACCTCTCATGCTTTGAAACTGGAGAGGTCGCAAGACAACTCTCTCCATCAGAAAATCTTGTCATCTCAGGAAATAATCTGGAGAATGTCCATTGCACGTCCTCTGTGATCAGTGTAATCTTTCTTAGATTAGGTCACCGACACTGCACTCAATACCTCAGGTACACTCTCACCAACACTCGATGCAACTGCTTCATGATGTATTTATCTCTCTATTCCGAGTCCCTTAAACAAACTCCAACCTAACTTTAACTTTCCAATTACATGTATTGCACCAAATACCATTCACACTAATTGCATTTACGAACTCACTCTGTGAGTTATAGAGTCATAGAGATGTACAGTATGGAAACAGACCCTTTAGTCCAATCCGTCCATGTCTAGCAGATATCCCAACCCAATCTAATCCCACCTGCCCGCACCTGGACCATATCCCTCGAAACCTTCCTATTCATATAACCATCCAAATGCCTTTTAAATGCTGCAATTGTACAAGCCTCCACCACATCCTCTGGCAGCTCATTCCATACATGTACCACCGTCTGTATGAAAAAAGTTGCCCCTTAGCTCTCTTTTACGTTTAGATTTTTAATAGAGTGCAAACATGTCCACACCGACCCACCAAAACCCCTACATTTACCCCTTAACCTAATACTACTGGCAATTTAGCATAGCCAATTCACCTAGCCTACCCATTTTTGGATTGTGGGAGGAAACCCACGCAGACATAGGGAAAATGTGCAAAGTCCACATAGAGAGTCCACACAGCCTGAAGCAGGAATTGAAGCGGAATCTCTGGCGTTGTGAGGGAGCATTTCTAAACACTGTGCCACCGTGCCGCCCAACATCTTTCTCCTCTCACCCTAAACCTATGCCCTTTAGTTCTGGACTCCCTGACACCAGGGAAAAGACTTTATCCCTTTATCCTGTCCTTGCCCTTCACAATTTTTTAAATCTCGAGAAGGGCACCCTTCAGCCTCCAACACTCAAGGGAAAACAGCCCCAGCCTGTACAGCTTCTCCTTATATCTCAAATCCTCCAACCCTGTCAACATCCTTGTAAATCTTTCCTGAACCCTTTCAATTTTCATAACATATTTCTGATAGGAAGGAAACCAGAATTCCAAGCAATATTCCAACAGTGGCCTAACCAGTTTCCCGTACAGCTGCAACATGACCTCCCAACTCCAATACTCAATACTGTAACCAATAAAGGAAAGCATACCAATCGTCGCCTTAACTATCCTACCTACCTGCGACTCCACTTTCAACGAGCCATGAACCTGCACTCCAAGGTCTCTTTGTTCAGCAACAATCCCCAGGGCCTTACCATTAAGTGCATAAGTCCTGCTAAAATTTGCTTTCCCAAACTGCAGCACCTCGCATTTATTTGAATTAAACTCCATCTGCCACTTCTCAGCCCATTGGCCCATCTGATCAAGATCCTATTGTTCTTTGAGGTAACCCTCTTCGCTGTCCACGACAAGTCCACTTTTGTTGTCATCTGCAACCTTACTAACGATACCTCTTACGCTCGCATCCAAAGTATTTATGCAAATAATAAAAAATAGAGGACCCAGCACTGATCCTTGTGGTACTCCACTGGTCACAGGCCTCCAGTCTGAAAAGCAACCCTCCACCTCCACTCTCTGACTTCAACCTTTGAGCCAATTCTGTATCCAAATAGCTAGTTGTCCCTGTATTCCATGAGATCTAACCTTGCTAACAAGTCTCCCATGGAGAATCTTGTCGAACGCGTTACTGAAGTCCATATAGCTCACATCTACTGCTCTGCCCTCTCTGTTACTTCTTCAAAAAACTCAATCAAGATTGTGAGATATGATTTCCCATGCACAAAGCCATGTTGACTATCCCTAATCAGTCCTTGTCTTTCCAAATGCATGTACATCCTGTCCTTCAGGATTCCCTTCAACATCTTGCTCACCACCGACATCAGGCTCACTGGCCTATAGTTCCATGGCTTGTCCGTACCACCCTGCTTAAACAGTGGCACCGTATTTGCCAAACTCCAGTCTTCTGGCACCTCTCCTGTGACTATCAACGGTACAAATGTCTCAGCAGGAAGCCCAGCAATCACTTCTCTAGCTTCCCACAGAGTTCTATGGTACACCTGTTCGGGTCCTGGGGATTTATCCACGTTTACACGTTTCAAGACATCCAGCACTTCCTCCTCTGTAATATATACATTTTCCAACGTGTAACCATCTATTTCCTGACATTCTGTATCTTCCATATCCGTTTCCACTGTAACTACTGATGCAAAATACTCGTTTAGTTACTCCCCCATTTCCTGCGGCTCCACACAAGGGCTGCCTTGCTGATCATTGAGGGGCTCTATTCTCTCCCTAGTTATGATTTTGTCCTTAATGCTTTTGTTAAAAACCCTTTGGAGTCTCCTTAATTCTACTTGCTAAAGCTATCTCATGTCCCCTTTTTGCCCTCCTGATTTCCCTCTTAAGTATACTCCTACTGCCTTTATACTCTAAGGATTTGTTCGATCTATCCTGACATATGCTTCCTTCTTTTTATTAATCAAACCCTTTAGTTAGCCAGCAATCCCTGTACTACCAGCATTTCTTTTCATCCTAACAGGAATAAACTTTCTCTTGTTCTCACATTTCTGAAGGCTTCCCATTATTCAGCCGTCCATTTCTCTGTGAACATCTGCCCCCAATCAGGTTTTGAAAGTTCTTGCGAAATACTGTCCAAATTCGCCTTTCTCCAATGTAGAACTTCAACTTTAAGATCTGGTCTATCCTTTTCCATAATCATTTTTAATCTAATATAATTATGGTAGCTGGCGCCAAGGTGCACCTCCACTGACACCTCAGTCACCTGCCCTGCCTTATTTCCCCAGAGTGGGTCAAGTTTTGCACCTTCCCGAGTAGGTTCATCCACATACTGAATCAGAAAATTTTCTTGTACACACTTAATACATTCCTCTCCATCTAGACTCTTAACGCTATTGCAGTCCCAGTCTATGTTTGGAAAGTTAAAATCTCCTCCCATAATCACCCTACTTTCTTACAGATAGCTGAGATCTCCTTACAAGTTTGTTTCAGTTTCCCTCTGACTATTAAATATTCTATAATACAATCCCAATAAGGTGATCATCCCGTTCTTATTCCTCAGTTCTATCCAAATAACTTCCCAGGATGTATTTCCACGAATATCCTCCCTGAGTACAGCTGTAATGCTATCCCTAATCAAAAACTCCACTTCCCCTCCTGTCCTGCCTCCCTTTCTATCTTTCCTGTAACATTTGTGTACTGGAACATTTAGCTGCCAGCCTTGCCCATCCCTGAGCCATGTTTCTGTAACTGCTATGATATCCCAGTCCCATGTTCCTAACCATGCCTGAGTTCATCTGCCTTCCCTGTTCGGCCCCTTTGCATTGAAATAAATGCGGTTTACTTTATTAGTCCTACCTTGTTCCTGCCTGCCCTGACTGTTTGACTCGTTAATGTTCTCAATTGTACCAATCTCAGATTGATCTATTTCCTCACTATCCCCCTGCCCCCAGCACCACCCCCACCCCCTTACTAGTTTAAATCCCCTCGAGCAGCTCTCGCAAATCTCCCTGCCAGTATATTCGTCCGCTTCCAATTTAGGTGCAATCCGTCCTTCTGGTACAGGTTCCTTCTCCCTCAAAAGAGATTCCAGTGATCCAAAAATGGGAATACTTCTCCCATACACCAGCTCCACAGCCATGCATTCATCTGCTCTATCCCTCTATTTCTGCCCTCACTAGCTCGGAGCGCCGGGAGTAATCCAGATATGACTACTCTCAAGGAACTCCTTTTAAAATTTCTGCCGATCACCCTGCAATCTCCGTCCATAATCTCAAACATTTCCCTTCCTATGTCGTTGGTTCCAATTTGGACAATGACTTCTTGCTGGACCCTCTCCCACGTGAGAACATTCTGCATCCTTTCTGAGACATCCTTGATCCTGGGCACCAGGGAAGCAACACACCAATCTACTTATTTCGCTGCAGTCCACAGAACCGTCTGTGAGTACCTCAGACTAGCGAGTCCCCTAACACAATTGACCACGTGGAATCCGACGTATCCCTTGTTGCATTAGAGCCAGTCTCCAAACCACAATCTTGCCTGTGTGTGCTACGTTCCTGTGTGAATCCATCACCCGCTACATTTTCCAAAACAGCATATTTGTTTGAAATGGGGACAGCCCCAGAAGACTCCTGCACTAGCTACTTCATTATCTTGCCTTTCTTGGAGTCAACCCATCTATGTAACTGTATCTGAGACATCCCCCCCTTCCTATAACTGCCATCTATCACATACTGTTGCTGTTACCAATTCTTCATTGTCTTAAACTGTCTCTCCAACCGGTCCATTCGATCTGATAGGATTCGCAACCAGAAGCATTTATTGCAGATATAATCCGCAGTAACCCTTAAATCCTCCTTAAACTCCCACATCTGACAAAACGCGCATATGATTCTACTCAGGCCAAGTGTGCTCCTTCACAATCTACAGACCCAGAAAAAGAAAACTGACTTATTCCTCTACAAAACACTGTTTTGTAACGGAATAGTAATATTTATGGCTTATATTTTAAGATTAATCAAAAGACATTTCCCAAAAATATATAATTAAGGAATAACCCACTCTACTTACTTCTGCAGACTTTCGGTAGGACACATTTAAAACAATCCACTATCTGGCTAGGAACTTTGCTCAAACAGTTCCTTCAAACCAGTTGTAAATTTCACTGTTTGTTAATTTTCCGAGAGGCACTCCGATATCCAGTGATACATGAATTCAAACAGCAAAGGCAGTAACTCTGCAGGGACGCCGTCCTGTCGGTTTCTTCCCCTCACCATGTGCTTCCTTTGTCCGTTCTTTTCCCTCTTAAAACTGCTGTTTCTTTGACTTTCTTTTTCCCAAAGTTCCAAAACAATGCAAGAGCATACAAAACAGTAATTGCTGCTTCTGGAATTCGAGGAAATCACCTCTAACACCTAAAATACCTCAAAAAGAGGAGCAGCTGTTACAGCCAGAAATTTTTCCCGCCCGCCCAGACTTCTGAAAATCCAAATACACTATTTACACTGGTTGTCTGTGGTCGATGCTGCAAGAAATAACTTAAAATAATTCCGAAGTTTGTCAGGCATGATTTCTGTCAGAAATGGATTGTGATTCTCTGAAATTTTGCTGTTCATTTCGATGTCCCCAATATCACATCTTATATCATGGATTTCAACTCTTTCCATACATATGTCAAATTAATTGGTCTGCAGTCATCCACATTATCACTTCTTCCCTGTGTACATAGATGGAACATGTTTACTACCTTTCAGTTATCTACAATGGCTGGATCTGCAAGAAAATAAAACACAGTCACCGGCAGTTCAATAAATATGCTGTTTTATTTCTGGTATATTGATATGAAGTATATCTGGGCCATCAGACTTAGCAATGATCAATCTAGCTCCATATTCAAGTACACCTTGTTGCTGATATGAATGGACTTTATGTCTTTAGTTCCATAAGTCGAATGTGATCACCTGCTTTACACAGAGATTTCCTGGCGCTTTCTCCATGAGGACAGATGCAAAATAGCTGGTTAGTTTCTCTGCCATTTCCTTGTTCCCCACAATAAATTCTCCTGTACCTTACAAATTTCCACATTTGGCCTTACTTTTGTTTTCTTTGGTATATGGATCGGAGATTTAAGCAGTCTTTGTGTTTCCTGTTTGTTTGTATTCATGTTCTTTTTGATTTCCTTAACACTTTCTTAGTCCTTATTTTCGGAAAAGTAAATCTCTCTGTATGTTCAGCTTTGCACAATATCTGGAATTCTTCTGAAGCTGCTTCCTTAGATTTAATGCAATCGTTAATTTCTTACGTAAACCATTGATGAGTCACCTTCCCTTTCGTTGGTGTCTAACTCAGTGATATGTACGTATTTTTCAGACTTTACAGTATTTCTATGACTACCAGCCAATGTTTGTCTCACACTAAGTGTCATATTGTATTTTTCCAATTCACTTGACCCTCTAGCCTTCGGGTTTCCATGATATTTAAGTGTAATGTTCAAAAATTCTATATTGCTTGCAGGCGCCGTGTAAAATGCAACCTATTAATGTCAGGATTGCCCAATAGCTGCCTCAGAGCACGGGAAGTAATCAGTCCTTCTGACCACACAACAACACGCCCAAAATAACCTGCTCTCTACTTTAGTACACAACATAATCTTCAACCTACCTCATATACACATGAAATTGATTTTTCACAGCATTAGCAATCATCTAGTCAACGCAGTTAAGATGCAATTTTAGATCATCCAGTATTACTGTAGCACCCACGATATTTGCATATCTAATTTTCAGAGAATCGGATGTACAACAGTTTTGGTATAGATATGAAAGGCACGAATGTTTGTTCCTCCTTGTTGTTTGCAAGATTCACGCAAACATATTCTGGAGAAACTGAGGGATGTGCTCTGTGGTGTTATTAGTGATAGACGTGGACAAGACATTGGGGAACATAGAACATAGAAGATAGAAAAATACAGCGCAGTACAGGCCCTTCGGCCCTCGATGTTGCGCCGACCAAAGCCTACCTAACCTACACTACCCCAATAACCTCCATATGCTTGTCCAATGCACGCTGAAATGACCATAAAGACGGAGAGTCCACCACTGCTACTGGCAGGGCATTCTTTGAACTCACAACCCGCTGAGTAAAAAATCTACCCCTTACATCTGTCCTATACCTACCACCCCTTAATTTAAAGCTGTGTCCCCTCGTAACAGCTGACTCCATACGCGGAAAAAGATTCTCACTGTCAACCCTATCTAAACCCCTAATCATCTTGTACACCTCTATCAAATCTTCCCGAAACCTTCTTTTCTCCAATGAGGAAAGTCCGAAGTGCCTCAGCCTTTCCACATGCGATCTTCCAACCATGCCAGGCAACATCCTGGTAAACCTCCTCTGCACTCGTTCTAATGCCTCCACATCCTTCCTATAATATGGCGACCAAAACTGCGCACAATACTCCAGATGAGGCCGCACCAGAGTCTTATACAACAGCAACATGACCTCAGGACTCCGGAACTCAATTCCTCTACCAATAAAGCCCAGTACACAATATGCCTTCTTCACAGCACTATTTACCTGGGTGGCAACTTTCAAACATCTGTGTACATGGACACCAAGATCCCTCTGCTCATCCACACTACCAAGTAGTCTACCATTAGCCCAGTGATCCATCTTCTTGTTACTCCTAGCAAAGTGAATGACTTCAAACTTAGCTACATTGAATTCCATTTCCCACCTTACTGCCCAGCTCTGCAACTTATCTATATCGCGCTGTAACCTGCCACATCCTTCTTCACTGTCGACAACTCCACCGACATTCGTGTTATCCGCAAACTTGCTCATCCAGCCTTCAAGCCCCTCCTCCAGGACATTTATAAAAATGACAAACAGCAATGGTCCCAAAACAGATCATTGTGGAACACCGCTAGTAACTGCGCTCCAGGATGAACCTATACCATCAACTACTACCCTCTGTCTCCTTCCAGCCAGCCAATTCCTAATCCAAACCACTAATGCACCCTCAATGCCATACCTCCGTAGTTTTCGCATTAGCCTGCCATGGGGTACCTTATCGAATGCCTTGCTAAAATCCATATGCACCACATCTACTGTTTTACCCTCGTCCACTTCCTTGGTCACCTTCTCAAAGAATTCAATAAGGTTTGTGAGGCACGACCTGCCGTTCACAAAACCATGCTGACCATCCTTGATCACATTATTCCTATCCAGATGTTCATAAATCCTATCCCTTACAATTCTCTCTACGACTTTGCCCACAACAGAAGTGAGACTCACTGGCCTATAATTACTCGGGCTATCCCTGCTCCCCTTCTTGAACAAGGGGACCACATTCGCTATCCTCCAGTCTTCTGTCACTATTCCCGTGTACAACGACGACATAAAAATCAAGGCCAATGGCTCCTCTATGTCTTCCCTAGTTTCCCAGAGGATCCTAGGATAATTGCCACCAGGGGACTTATCTATTTTCATCCTTTACAGTATTCCCCAGACCTCTTCCCGACGTACCTCAAGGCCATCCATTCTAATCACTTGTTACTCAATATTCACATCGGCAACAATGTCCTGTTCCTGAGTGAATACTGACGAAAAGTATTGATTTAGTGTCTCACCAATCTCCTCCGCCTCCACACACAACTTCCCACTACTATCCTTGACTGGACCGATACCTACCCTAGTCATCCTTTTATTCCTGACATACCTATTGAAAGCCTTTGGGTTTTCCCTAATCCTACCAACTAAGGACTTTTCATGTCCCATTCTCGCTGCTCTTAGCTCTCTCTTTAGATCCTTCCTGGGTACCTTATAACTCTCAATCGCCCCAACTGAACCTTTGCACCTCATCTTTACATAGGCCGTCCTCTTCCCTTTCACAAGGGATTCCAATTCCTTATTAAACCACGGCTCCCTCACAAGACCCTTTACACCCTGCCTGACTGGTACATACTTATCAAGGACACCCATTCGCTGTTCCTTGAACAATCTCCACATATCATTTGTGTTCTTCACTTGAAGCCTATTTTTCCAATCCACGCATCCTAAGTCATGCCTCACCGCATCATAATTTCCCTGCCCCCAGCTATAACTGTTGCCCTGCAGTGCACACTTCTCCCTCTCCATCACTAGATGAAAAGTCACCGAGTTGTGGTCACTGCCCCCGAAGTGCTCACCTACCTCCAAGTCTAACACCTGGCCTGGTTCATTACCTAGAACCAAATCCAGTATAGCCTCACCTCTTGTTGGCCTGTCTACATATTGTGTCAGGAAACGCTCCTGCACACATTGGACAAGCACCGACCCATCTAACGAACTCGTGCTATAGCTTTCCCAGTCAATATCTGGGAAGTTAAAGTCCCCCATAACAACCACCCTGCTACTTTCACTTTTCTCCTGAATCATCCTCGCAATACTTTCCTCTACTTCTCTCGGACTATTAGGAGGCCTGTAGAAAACTCGGAACAGGGTGACCTCACCTTTCCTATTTCTAACCTCTGCTCACACTACCTCAGATGGCAAGTTTCCCCCATCACCCTTTCTACTGCTGTAATACTATCCTTGACAAGCAATGCCACACCTCCCCCTCTTTTACCCCCATCTCTGACCCTACTAAAACATTTAAACCCTGGAACCTGCAACAGCCATTCCTGTCCCTGTTCTACCCACGTCTCTGTAATGGCCACAACATCGAAGTCCCAGGTACCAACCCATGCTGTAAACTCACCTACTTCTGGCATTCTTATACTTCTGGCATTGAAGTATACACACTTCAAGCCACCTTCCTGTTTACAGGCACCCTCCTTCGAGATCTATGCCATGTTCCTAACCTCCCTACACTCAAGGTCCTGTACCCTAAAGCTACAGTCCAGGTTCCCATGCCCCTGCAGAGTTAGTTTAAACCCTCCCAAAGAGCACTAGCAAACCTCCCCCCAAGGATACTGGTGCCCCTCAGGTTCAGGTGTAGACCATCCTGTTGATAGAGGGCCCACCTTCCCCAGAAAGAACCCCAGTTGTCCAGAAACCGGAATCCCTCCCTCCTGCACCATCCCTGTAGCCACGCATTTAACTCTTCTCTCTCCCTATTCCTCGACCCTCTATCACGTGGCACGGGTAACAAACCAGAGACAACGACTCTGTTCGTTCCAGCTCTGAGCTTCCAACCTAGCTCCCTAAAAGCCTGTCGAGCATCCTCACCTCTCTTCCTACCTATGTCGTTGCTGCCAACGTGGACCACGATCTGGGGCTGCTCCCCCTCCCCGTTGAGGACCCGGAAAACACGATCAGAGACATTACGTACCCTTGCACCTGGGAGGCAACATACCAATCGTGAGTCTCCGTCGCCCCCGCAAAACCGCCTATCTGTGCCCCTCACTATTGAGTCCCCAATAACTATCGCTCTACCTTTCTCCACCCTTCCCTTCTGAGCAACGGAGACAGGCTCCGTGCCAGAGGCCTGAACCTCGTTGCTTACCCCTGGTAAGTCATCACCCCACAAGTATCCAAAACGGTATACTTGTTCTTGAGGGGAATGACCGCCGGGGGTCCCTGCACTGGCTGCTTCCTCCCACTCCCCCTCACTGTCACCCATCTGTCTGTAACTTTCGGAGTTACTACTTCCCTAACTCTGATCTATGACCACCTCTGCCTCCCGAATGATCCGCAGTTCATCCAACTCCAGCTCCAGTTCCCTAACACGGTCTTGGAGGAGCTGGAGATGGGTGCACTTCTTGCAAGTGTAATCAGGAGGGACGCTAATGGCTTCCCTCACCTCATACATGTTGCAAGAGGAACATTGCACTGCCTTCGCTGCCATCCCTCTAAAAGAGAAACTTACAAAACTAGATATAACGAAACAAACAAGCAAAATGCAGCACTTACCAGCTGTCACAATGGGTATTATTGTTAGGTTAGAGGAGGAGGGCGGGTGGGAGGCTCTACCCCTGTCGTGCCTCGGGTTCCTCGCCTGCGCACTTTTATAAGAAAAAACCTTCCCAGGTAACCTAGCGCTACACCAGCTTCCGGGTCCTCTCAGCGCTTAAAAAAACTTTAAATTTTAGCCGTTAAAAAAAACAATAACTGGACTGTACCGTGACTTAAGAAAACACCCCCAAACAACCGTTACCTGCTCCGCCGAGAGAGGAAGGCTCACCCCAATGGTGAGATGATCTCAAGAAATGCCCATCAATACAGGACCAGCATCAATAACCTTCCCCGCTCTGCCAGGACAAATGTCTCCCTATTCTCTCTACTCCCTCACACTCTCTGTATATCTGTTACAGCACATACCCCCGAACAGGGCTCTTGCTACACTACTCTCACCTTTGCATGCAACACCCTCTTTCCTTCACTCTCTCTGTCAATGAAAGCTAATCGTGATTGAATTTATTGTTTTGCCAACATTGACCCAGTGAGACAATTTGATGCTGGGGACATAAAAATGCGAACATTTCGAAAATAAGGGAGAGAGCAGATGCCATCGAGACGGAAGAAGCCTGAGGATCAACTATCTTGCTCCGTATGAAATTAGGAAATACTCACTAATCATATATATTTTTTCATCTGAAACCGATTCACAATAAACAGAAATACGACGACCCAGGGAATTCAGCAGTCAGGAGAGTGACGTCACAGAGGACGGCAGTGGCTGTGTGGTTTTGAAATTAAGTTGGTGTTATCTTCATAAGTGTCTTATTGAAACAGCATATTGTTAGAGATTTGGGGGCAGTTGTGGGGGGTGGGTTGGCTAAAGTTGTAAATAGTTGTGGCGTAATGTTCACTTTTACCATTAAAAATAAATTGGCGTTATTTTCTTTAAATAGTGGAATTTGGGAGTTCTCTGTCACTCATATTCTAATAAATTTCGAGGTGAGGTGAGCTTTTCAGGGTGTTTGGTTTAATTAGCAGAGGCGTTCACTCCCATGTCGTAACACTTGCAAAGACCAACAGAGAGCAAAAAAAAAGAAAGAAGTAGTGAGAAAGTTAAATATGAGGTAAGCAAGCCAGTCATGTAAATAAAGACTGCAAGAGCTTCTTTCGATATATAAAGGGCAAACAAGAGGCAAGAATGGGCATCTGATCGCTAGAAATTGACACAGGAGCGATAGTAATGTGGAATGAGGAAATGGCTGAGGAGCTGAAAAATTACTTTGTGTCAGTCTTCACGGTTGAAAACACGAGTAATATCCCAAACATTGAAAAGCCTTAGTGGACAGACCTGAGTAAGGTGGCCATCACCAAGGAGAAGGTGCTGGGAAAACTGAATGGCCTGAAGGTCAGTTAATCACCTGGACCAGATGGACTCCACTCCAGATTTCTAAGGCAGATAGCTGATGAGACAGGGAAGGCGTTGGTGGTGATCTTTCAGGAATCTCTGGATCATGGAGATTCCCAGAGGACTGGAAAATCGCTAACGTGATACCCCTGTTTAAAATTAAAGCTATAAACTGAAAATTACAGACTGACTCATCTAAACTTGGCTGTGGGTAAGATCCTGGAATACATTGTGAAGGCTCAGATTTCTGAATACTTGGATGTGGACGGTAAAGTAGGACAAAGTTACCATGGTTTCATCAAGGGGAGGTCATGCCTGGAATATCTTCTAGAAAACCTTGAGGGTGTAACGATCAGCTTAGAACAAGGAGAGCCAATGGATGTCATCCACCAGGACTTCCAGAAGATCTTTGACAATGTGCCAACAGGAGGCTACTGAAGAAGGCAGGGGTCCATGGTGTTACAGGCAAGGTGATAGCATGGATAAAAGTTTGTCTGTCTGTCAGGAAGCAAACAATGTCGATAAACGTGTCCCTCTCAGGTTGACAGTCGGTGACAAGTGGTGTTCCATAGGGCTCAGTGTTGGGACCAGAAATTTTCACGTTATACATTAACGATTCAGATGAAGGATCTGAAGGCATTCTCTCTACATTTGAAAATGATACAAAGATAGGTATAGGGACAGGTAATGTCGAAGACGCAGCGAGACGGATGAAAGATTTGGATAGTTAGGATATTGAGCAAAGAAATGGCAGATGGAGTCAAAGTGGGAAATTGTGGGAACATGCACTTTGTTAGGAAGAATAAAAACATGGACTACAAAGAAAATTCAGTTGTCTGAAGTGCAAAGGGACTTGGGAGTTCTCTCAATGTAAACTTACCAGTTGAGTCAGTAGTTAGGAAGGCAAATGCAGTGATGGAATTTATTTGGAAAGGATTTGAATATAAAACCAGGGATGTACCTCTGAGGCCCTATAAGGCTCTTGTAAGACCATATTTGGAGTATTGTGCGCTGTTCTGAGCCCCATATCTCAGGAAGGATGTGCTGACCTTGGAATGGGTTCACAGGAGGTACACGGGAATGGTCCCAGGAATGAAAAGCTTAACATATGAGAACGTTTGAGGACTCTGGGTCTGTTCTTGATGGAGTTCAGAGGGAGGTGGGGGGATCTAATTGAAACATACAGAATACTAAATGGCCTGGACAGTACGGATGGTGAGAAGACTTCCATTGGTAGGAGACTCTAGGAGCCAAGGATGCAACCTTAGAGTAAAGGTAAATCCGTTAAGAACGGAGATAAGGAGAAATGTCTTCAGCCAGAGAGTGGAGAATCTATGGAATTCATTTTCACAGAAGGCAGTGGAGGTCAGGTCATTGTGTATATTTAAGATAGAGGTAGTTAGCTTCTTGAGTATCAAAGGGATCAAAGCTTACAGGGAGAATGCAGGAGAATGGTTTTGAGAAACTTGTCAGCCATAATTGAATAGTGGAACAGACTCGATGGGCTGAATAGCCTAATTTCTGTTCGTATATCCGACGATCTTATGGTCGTAAGCCATAGTCTATTGCCCCCCCCCCTCACTTTGTCCCTTCTGACAGCAAAATGTGGGAGTAAAAATCCCTGAGTCACCTTCACCAAACTTGGAGCATTCCTGTTGAGGATTGATGGGAATCGCTGCACTGATTGAAGAAAAGGAAATTCTGCCAAATCCAACTGTTCCAGGAAGAAGTCTCATACCAGCAGCTTGTTTGAGTAGAATAACTCGGAGACAGAACATCAGTTGGGACGCATTATCTCTTTTCTATTTGAAATGAGTTCAACTACTATGAAACTCTGGAAACCATTTCCTATTCTTTTTCGTCTTCAGACATGTGCAATTGCGTATGTGTCTGTACGTGTGACTCTGTGTCTCACATTTTTCGAGAGACTGGGCTAGGTTGCACTTCAAACCTGTTGTATTCAGTGGAGAAGTGGGGCTGGAAAAGGACACAGTGACACTCCAACATTAGTCGGAGCAGAAATGAGAAATTCGCATGGTTTGTTCAAATGGGAATTCTCTTCCCCAGAGGTTTCAGTCCAGGGTGGCAGCTCAATACCACCAATTCCAGCGTAATAGTACATGGTCCATAAATGTTGGCCTATCAACAACACCCACATTCAATGAACAAATGTAAAATGATAAACTGCAGCAGAATTAATTGGATGGGAATAAGACTGATAGATAAATGCATGTTGCCTTCCAGAATTGTGCTGCCTGTGTACTTTGGCTTTGTGCAGTTCCCGAGTATTGTGCCTGGATGTTTGCATTTATTCAAAATTGTGTTTTGCAACATTTGACAGACGTGTGAATGGAGGAAAATTGTTGGCAGACTGAAAAGTGCTGCGGAGACCATAATCAGATCAGCCATGATCTTATTGTCTGGTCGAGCAATGACAAAGTGTCTGATGACCCACTGCTGCTCCTCAGTTCTCTGTTCCTTTGTTCCATTCAGTCCTTAAAACCACGTGTATAGGAGCAGATGGAGACCACTTGCTCCAAATCCCTGGTCCGCAGTATGACAGGATATCATTCAGTCCCTCAACACTGTGTGGTTTGCTGTGGGTTGGAAAATGTGTTGGGAGATCCAAGCTATGTAAGAAAGTGATCTCCCACCTTTTTAAATAGTGTCTCCTCTCTGCAAATGGTGTTTCAGTTGTTGGTCATGTTGTAGACCCAGATGCACAGTGAATATCAGGCCCATATCTCTCCCAGAGATGGCTCACAAAATTCTTTTCTCTCACTGTCCTCAACATTCAATAACAACACTGCCAGGAAAATTACAACCATTCACTTTCCAAAGACAGAATATGAGAACATAAAAATAGGAATATGTAATTTGGATGCTCACGCCATTGTATGCTATCATGGCCAACCTACTGTTGGCATTAACTCTTCTTTCATGCGCAATTCTTCATGCGCCTCAGCTCTCTGAGAGGTCAAAAATCCACCTACATCCTCTTTAAATACTTGGAGTGATATCGCTACCCTCACTTTCTAGACCTGAGAATTCCTGACATTCACTACCCTCTTTGAGAATAAAACATTCTCCACACAGACACCATCACGTATTAACATTATAAAAAGTGCGTTACTGACCTACTCATGTATGAGGGACTGACCCTGATATCAAAGCAGGATTTGACTGAAGATTTTATCCTCAGAGGCACTAAAATACTCAGAATCATGCATCCCGAGTAAAAATAAAAATACAAGCCATGGAATTTATCATCTTCTTGGTGTCTGCGTAGAACATAACGAGTGATTGTCCAACACCATCAAGTTTCAATGCAATGACGTCTTATTCCCTGACAGTGCTACAGATTAACCCTGACTCACTCCTCTTTTACCATCAGCCAAGGGATTAGTCTTGTGAAATTCCTTTACATGGCCTCTACTGCAATGAGATAATTCCTTTGAAATGAGAAAAACTCTGTCCATAATACCCCAAATACTACCTCAACTACACGCTCAGTGATTATCACAATAATTCCTTTCCCTCACTTATTGGTCTCCGTATCTTTATTATGACATAAAAACCCATTCCTTCTCTATGCACTGCCACTGTTGCGGAATTCAAAAGTTCCTTACATCTACATGTCAGCATCAGTAAAGCCAGCACCAGAGGTGCCCTTGGAGATGAACATCACTCTTGGGGATAGACTCAGTCGAAAGATTGCACTTGAAATCGTGAATGGTCACCTACCTGAATGAAAATGAAGTGTAGGAATAAGGAAAACAGGCAGAGGAAGGGAGCTAACTTTACTTTTGTTCGTCTCTCACGGGATGTGTGCAGCCATGGTCAGGCCAGCATGTTATGCTGAGTTTGAACTGAGTGACTGGTTCAGCTGTTCCACAGGACAGTCAAGAGTAAAACACATTGCTGTGGGTTTGCCCAGACATGACTGGGGAAGGATAACACATTGTCGCAGAGGTGTCCTCACTTCCTCCTCGAAGATTTTAACCTACCGCGAATCCTCTTGCCAGGATGCCTTCCCTGAAGAAGCTCTCTTCCTCCCTCTACAAGCAGAGAACACCTCTGGGACACCGGGACCAACCAACCCAACCACCCCGTGGCTTAAAACTTAAACTTCCCCTCCCACTCCACCAAGGACATGCAGGTCCTTGGACTCCTCCATCGCCAGACCATAGCAACACGACGGCTGGAGGAAGAGCGCCTCATCTTCCGCCTAGGAACCCTCCAACCACAAGGGATGACCTCAGATTTCTCCAGTTTCCTCATTTCCCCTTCCCCCACGTTGTCTCAGTCAAATCCCTCGAACTCAGCACCGTCTTCCAAATCTGCAATCTTCTTCCTGACCTCTCCGCCTCCACCCCCACTCCAGCCTATCACCTTCACATTGACCTCCTTCCACCTATTGCATTTCCAACGTCCCTCCTCCCTACCTTTTATCTTAGCCTGCTGGACACACTTTCCTCATTCCTGAAGATGGGCTCATGCCCGAAACGTCCATTCTCCTGCTCCTTAGATGCTGCCTGACCTGCTGCGCTTTTCTAGCAACACATTTTCAGCTCTGATCTCCAGCATCTGCAGTCCTCACTTTCTCCTCGAAGCAATTCAGTCCAACCTGGCTTAATGAACAGATAGAATGAGTTACCAGGAATGCCATCTTAGCGAGGATTGGATAGTAACCAGCTTGAATAACCATCAGTACATCATAGATCCGCAAATCTAATGAGATCCAAGGCCGAGAAAGCCAGTAAAGACGCCCAGGATAAACTCCTGTCCATTGTTGGATCATTTCAGTCTAATATTCTCAGATTCTGATCCATTGTTGGAACATTCCAGTTTAACGTTCTCAGATTGTGATCACTCCTCCCCCTCTCTCTGGGTCTGCTGATGCCTGTTAATGCTGTCGCTGATGTTAACGCTGATACTATGGGATCACACGTTGAACCGAATCACTAATTAATAGAAGAACAAAGCTCTCCAGTGACACATTTAGGATGCACGGAGACTGACATCAATCACAGTCGTTGAACAAATACCTCCCATAAACCCATTCCAATTCAATAATTTTTATTAATATTCAAAATTATGATTAAACTTTACACATTCTGGATGGGATATGTGGGGGTGACTGAGGGAACAAATGTTGGGTCTGGTCGATCAATCATGTGTAACCATTCAATCTGTCTTGGATATGGGAGCAGTTATCAGAATATAAGCATGCTTCTCTGTTTATAAATTGAAACATACGTTCTGTATCTACTGATCATGCACTGCAATATCAGGAAGACATTGAGAGAACTGTTATCGTTCATAATTTGAGAAGAAAATATCCCTAAGACTACGTGCAGTTATAACAGATAACGACATGATTAAGTTAACCGGAAATTGTACCTAAGAGATAATGGGGGACTGCAGATATTGGGTAATTCAGTAGGTAAAGGATGTCGGTGGAAAACGCACAATAAGCCAGGCAACATCCGCGATGCAAGAGAGTCGACGTTTCAGACAAGACCTTTCTTCAGGACTGGGGAGGGAGAAGAGAAAATGGGTGATGGGGTGAGGCTGGGGGAAAGATAAGTGATAGGTGAGTGAAGGGAGGAAGAAGGTAGTGATAGATCGGTGTGGAGTGTGGAGCAGATGGTGGGGAGCAGTTGGTGGGAAGGAAGATGGACATTAGGTCTTCTCGAGAGGGGAGATTTAAGTCCAGGAGTTGGATCTGGCATCTGGGTTGGCCAGGGGAGATTTGTAGATCAGTGAATCCAATGTTCATGCAGTGTGTTTGTTAGCTTCCGAGGCAGAAGATGAGGTGTTACTGGTAACATCCTGGTACTCTCTTCTCAAACATCTCGAGCTTAGCAATCTCCTTCCGAGAACAGAACTGCACACAGTACTTCAGAAGTGGCTTTATCCATGACCAGCACAATCTCAGCATGACTTCCCAACTTCTAATCTTAAAGGTCTGAGCAATGAAGTAACCTTAAACACCCTGCGCTACAAACTTCAAAGAATTATACCTGCGCCCCTGGGTCCCTTTTTTTCTATATAACGACCAAAGCCCAGCATTTATTGTGTAAGCCATCCCCTTGTTTGTTTTACCAAAATGTAATACCTAATATGTCCCAATGTTAACCCCATCTGCCACACCTCAGCCCAGTGAATTATATTACTGCCCCGTCATACTTCCCCTTCGGATTAAAACGACACTCCCCTTTCCAGAAGGCCTACAGACACCACTTTTGAGTTTCTCTAAGAGCCAGAGCTTGGTTTGACTTCTGCAGGCAGAAGGAGGAGTCGGTAAGCAAAAGCTGGAAAGGAAACAGTTGCCTTGTATCAATGAATGATTTCAGGAAGAGGGAAGTCACGTGTTAGAGATTTGAAATAGTGACCGGTGTTTTGGGACCAGAATTGTGCTCCTTCCTCATCTCTGGTGTTCAGTATTGATATCTACTTGAGATCCATCATAGTGCAGAGTGTGTTGCAGGATTTCTTTCCCTCATATAGCAGACTATGAATAACAGCCATTTAAAACAGTGATGATAGCCAAGCAATTAAAGAGCTTCATAGTTTATCTGAATGGCACAGCAAAGAACACTCAACATCGTATAGTTAAGGCTAATAACTTGAACTTTTTTCAATGAGAAATGTCCCCTGTATAATTTGGTAAGGTTAACTAAAATTTAATAAATCCATACACTGAAAATATGACCCAAAATCTGAGCACGGTATAGGCCTTGTTTAATTGATGGTGCCCACGTTTCTGAGGCGGAACTCTGGATTTGATTCAAGCCCATGAATGTCTGGTAGTGCCCCTATCTCTGTAGAAGATGGTGTGTATTCATGTCCTGGGGAGGTGTGTCACAGCATGTTACAACAGGCTGACGAACAAAACACAGGAGCATCCTGTTGAAGCTTCAGCGGCTAATGCTGAATGATGGTAGTCTCCCTGTCACTGGGACGAAAATTCCAGTTTCAAAGCCCACAGAGCTGTTTCATAATATGTCTGAACAAGTTGATTAAACTCTTTTTGGAATCGTGTCTTGATGGAGAGGGAAGAGGAACGACAACTGAATTTGAGAATTGAGACGCAGGATGACTGAAAGCACAGCCATTCGTGTTGATTGTAGTCAAATTTGCATTTTCTCGAAGTTTATAATTTGATAAAGGTCGTGGAGTGTTCAAGGGGCAGCAGAGGTAGCGTCAGGAAAAACAGAGAAGAGATCATTACACATTCTGTGTTTGGAAAGCTGTGACTAGTGGAATTCTTCAGAGATCTGCGTGATGACATCAACAAATTACAATCCATACCAATGAATTGGATGAAAGAGATGGAGCTCAGTTTGCTCATGCATCAGGATACTTATTCAATAAGATGTCAAATGGAGACTGAGCATCTGCAATGGCATTTCGACAGGGGACTGCAGAGCATCTGCAATGGGACAGAGACAGGGGAATGCAGAGCGTCTGCAATGGGGTAGAAACAGGGGAAGGGCAGAGCATCTGCAATGGGATAGAGACAGGGGAGTGCAGAGCATCTGCAATAGGATACAGACAGTGGAGGGTAGGGCGGCTGAAATGGAATACAGACAGGGCGAGGGCATAGCATCTGCAATGGGATGCAAACGGGGGAGAGTAGGGCATCTGGAATGGGATACAGACAGAGGGAGAGCAGAAAGTCTGCAATGGGATACAAATGGGGGAGAGGAGTGCGTTTCTTTAGGATACAGAGTTTGGAGGGAATAGCGTCTGCAATGGGATACAGACAGAGGGAGGCAAAATGCCTGCAATGGGATACAGACTGGGGGAGGTCCGAGCATCAAGTGATGGCATACAGACTGATTTGGGGAAAAGACAAAACAGCAGAAAGTTATTTAAATGCACAGAGAATGCAGAACCCAGTGCTACCAAGTGATTTGAGTGTTCTGGCACATGACTCAAATTTCTCTGAAGATGCAGCAAATGATTTGGAAGGTAAACAGAATGATTCTGTTTCGTGCAAGGTATGTTGGGTAAGAACTTAGCGATGTTTTTCTGCATCAGTGCAGGGCATTGCTGAGATCACATCTGATGTATTATGTGTAGTTAAAGTTGCCTGAAAAGAAAACACAAAATTGCTTTCGAAACGTTTCGAAGTTTTTTTTTCTCTTTACTCATTCTTGTAATGAAGACATTACGTTATGAAGAATTAACAGTTCAGCCTGAGAATGAGGGATGTTTTATTGACCATATAAGATCTTGAGAAGAGTATAGTTGGTGAATACCGGATGGATGTATCTTCTTGTGTGGGAGAATAAAACTGGGGAAATACTTTAAGAATAAGGCAATTTGAAAGGAAAGGTCATTGGACTGAAAAATTGAACTCTGATTTCTCCTCATACATGCTACAAGACTGGCTGAGCTGTTCCAGTAATTTCTGAATTTGTTTAAGAATAAACATATTCATTTTAACACATATTGTGGAGACATGAAACGCTTATTTTTACATTATGCAGGCACATATTAACAGATCTTCAAAACAAGTAAGGCCATTTGTTGTTAATGTATTGATTCTGTGTACGACAACAGCAATAATGCACTGACCTGGAGTCGAGACTGTGATGGAGTCATATCGTTCGGACAATGTTCAAAGAGAGCTAACATGGTCCAGCTTGGGATCTGATAACATGATTGATTTAACTCAGAGATGGAAAAATGTCGTCTATCTGTGAAGGAACTGTCTATTTCTCCCTTTCTGTTTCCCTGTCGCTCATCACAGCAACGTGTGGGAGTGAAAAATAAACAGTTGCCTTTCACTCTCATGCAGGATTCCTGATGATGATTCATTTGAATCTCCCCACTGCCTGAAGCAAAGCAATTCAGCCAAATCCAACTGTTTCAGGAAGAAATCCCATTTTCAGTAGGTTGTTCGGGCAGAATAACTTCAAAAGTAATTATTCCGACTCGATAGTGAGGGTGACAGACAAGAGATGCTGTGGCTGCAAATGGGAATCGGGGATGGTGTTTAGCCTCCTATGTGCCAGGTTCCAGGATGTCACAGAGCGGCTGCAGAACATTCTCACCGGGGTGGGGGAGCAGGCAGAAGTCATTGTGTACATTAGTACAAATGACACAGGTAGAAATAGTAATGAGATCCTGTAGAGCTAAAAGAAAGGGAAAAAGACAGGTCCACGACAGTGGTAATATCCAGTTTACTTCCAGTGCTATGTGCTCGTGAGGATGAGAACAGGAAGATATGGCAGATGAATGTGTGGTTAAAGAATTGGTGCAGGGGGCAGAGATTTAGATTTTTGGATCACCAGGATCTTTTGTGGGACAGAGGTGATCTGTTCGGGAAGGACGGGTTGTACCTGAACTGGAAGGGGACCAATATCCTGGCAGGCAGGTTTGCTAGTGCTGCAAGGGAGGGTTTCAACGAGTTTGGCTGGGTTTGGGGAGGGTTGGAATCCTCAACAGCAGGAAGGCAAGTGTGAGGCTAGAAAGAGATACAGTAATCAGAAACAGTAAAGTGAAGAGACAGGTTAGACTGGAACACGACAGGCCGCAAGGAATGTCTGTTGGATTAAATTGCAACTGTTCCAGTGCAAGATGGCTGACAGATAAGGCCGAGGAACTCAGGGTGTGAATAGCTGTACGGGACTGGGATAACATAGCCATTACAGAAACATGGCTGATGGAGGGACAGAACTGGCAACTAAATGTACCAGGGTACAGGTGCTTTATGCGGGACAGAGATGGTGGAAGGAGGGGACGGGGAGTTACATTTTTGATTGAGGCTAGTATCACAGCAGTAATCAGAGATAAAATAATTGATGGATCATCCAATAAGGATTTGTGGGTGTAGATAAGAAAGAAGAAGGGAATGGTGATATTATTTTGGTTGTTCTATCAGAACCCAAATAGTAAACTGAGAATTAGAGGAACAAAAATATGCAAAGAGATGAGGAGGCTTGCAGGCTCAATAGGATTGCCATAGTAGGAGATTTTAGTTTTCCTAATATAGACTGGGAATGACATAGAATTAAAGACTGAGATTGCCTGTATCTATTGTGTTCAGTAAAGTATCCTCAAGCAGTAGGTAGAGGGTGCAACTCGGGAAGGGACGAGACTTGACCCACTCTAAGAACTAGGGCAGGACAGGTGACTGAGATGACAGTGGGGTAGCACTCTGGGACCAGTGACCATAGTTGTATTAATTTTACTATAGTAATGGAGAAGGACAAAACTGGTCCACATGTTTAAGTTCTAAATTGGGGCAAGGCGAATTGTGACGGAATTAGACAGGAGCTTGGAGGGGTTGGTTGGAGAAGTTTGTTTGCAGGCGAAAGGTCTTCTTGCAAGTGGGAGGCCTTTAAAAGTGAAATGTCTACAGTTCAAAGTCTATATGTTACTGTGAGGGTAAAAGGCAAGATTGGTAGGAAGAGGGAACCCTGGATGTTAGGTGATATTGAGGCTTTGACCAGCCAAAAGGAAGCATGGCTCAGGTCCATGCAGCTGGGATCAAGGGAATCTGTGACGGTGTGCAGGGGATACAGGAGTTTACCGAAGATGGAAATCAGGAGGGCGAAAAGGGGGCACAAGGTAGCATTGGCTGAGAAGATTAGGGTGAATCCAAAGAGGTTCTTTAAGTATATGAATGTAAAAGGAATAACTAAATGAGAATATGACCCCTCAATGTCCAAAGTGGACATGCATGTCGAGAATCGTAGGAGATTTGCGAGATTCTCAATGAATATACCTCCTCTGTATATACCGTGGAGAAATACAAGAAGACTTAGGAGCTTAACAAAGGTCGTGATGTTATCTTGGAGTGAGTCAATATCACAGGAGAGGACATGTTGGATGTATTAGAATGTATGAAGTTGGATAAATCTCCTCATCCTAAACAGATGCTTCCAAGAACACTACAAGAGGCTACAGAAGAAACTACAGGGACCCTGGTTAATAGTTTTGCATCATCGTTAGCCACAGGGTAGGTTCCAGAATATTGGAGGATAGCAAATGTTGTGCCATTATTCAAGAAGGGAAGCAAAGAAAAATCTGGGAACTATAGGCCAGGAAATCTAACATATGTGGTACGTAGTTTACTTGAGAAGACTCTGAGGTATAAGATATATATGCATTTAGAAAGAGAGCGTTTGATTAGAGACAGTTTTATTTTCCAGATTCTCTACAGTATGGAAACAGGCCATTTGGCCCAACAAGGCCACACCTTCAAACAGTAACCCATCCAGTCCCAGTTCCCTAGCCTATATTTACCTCTGACGAATGCACATATCCCTATGGGTAACTGAGCAGACCAATTCACCTAACCTGTGCATCTTTGGATTGTGGGAGGAAAATGGATCATCCGGAGGAAACCCACACAAACACAGGGACAATGTGCACACGCCACACAGAGAGCCTCCCGAAGCTGGATTCAAGCCCGGATCCATTGCACTATGAGGCAGTAGTAATAACCACTGAGCCACCATGCCACACTTGCTTGTTGTCAACATAGTTCAATGACACAGGTACAAAATCTATTCTGCCCTTCACCCATGATGCAAGATCCAATACAACATACCATGGATAGTTTATTCTCCACTGAAAATGTCATCTTATTATTATTTGTTACTGTTTGTTGGTATTAATTTTAATAATTATTATTAATAGTTGTTTTTAGACTGAACAGATTGCATGGCTTTGTGAGTGGGAGATCGTACCTCACAAATTTGTTTCAGTTCATTGATGAAGTGACCAGGAATGTTGATCAGGGCAGGGCGGTAGATGCAGTCTGGATGGTTTTCAGTAAGGCCTTTGACAAGGTTACCATTGATAGGTTGTTCTGGAAGGTTAGAATCGCATGGAATCCAGAGGGAGTTGGCAAATTGGATACACAGTTGGCTTGATGATAGTAAGCAGAGCGTAATAGTGGAAGGATGCTCTCGGACTGGAGGCCTGAGACACTTGACGTTCCTCTTGGGTCAGTGCTGGGTCCATTGCTGTTTATTATCTATGTCAATGATATTCTTGAGAATGTACAAGGTATCATTAGTAAATTTGAAGATGACACTAAAATAGGTGGTATCATGGACAGTGAGGAAGTATATCAAAAATTGCAGCAGAACCTTGATCAACTGGAGAAGTGAGCCAAGGAATACTTTTGCAAACTTAAATCATGGTAGGAGTTACATGGTGAATGGTAGTGCCTTAAGGAGTGCAGTTGAGCAGAGGGACCATGAAGATCTCTGAAAGTGGAGTCACAGGTGGACATGACAGTGAAGAAGGCTGTTGGCACACTGGCATTCATTGGTCAAGATATGGAGGAGAAAATTGGGAAATTATGTTGCAGTTATACAAGATGTCAGTGAGGCTGCACTTGTAGTGTTGTGTTCAGTTTTGGTCACATTGCGATCAGAAGGATATATTTAAATTGGAATGTGTGCAGATGGAATTTACAAAGATGTTACCAGGACTCAACAGTGTGACTTATAGGGAGAGGTAGGACAAGCGAGAACTTTTTTTTCTTTAGAGTGTAGGAGGCTGAGAGGGATCCAATAGAAGTGCACAAGATTATGACAGGCATGGATAGGGTGAATGGACTCAAACTACTTTCCCAGAGTTGGGGAATTGAGGACGAGAGGACAACAGTTTAAGGTGAGATGGGAAAGAATAAAAGGAAACTGATGGAAACTGCTTTACACAGTGAGTGGTACGCAAAGGGAATGAGCTGCCAGTGGAAGTGGTTGAAGCATTTATATTAACAATATTTTAATTGCATTTGGACAAGTACATGGGCAGGAAAGGAAGAGAAGTCTATGGGCCAAGTGCTGGGAAATAGGGTTAGTGTGGATGGACATTGGGGTCAGCATGGACTGGTTTTGGCCAAAGGGCCTCTCTCCATGTTGTAGGACTTGATTACTTTATAAATAGAACAGCAGTTGGGTCAAACTGCTGTTTTTCCTTTGGTCACGAGTTCGAATAATATTTGGACAAAGTTCTGTCAAGTTAACTTCACGGATATTTAGCTTTTCACTTTTTTATCAAACGTGTGCGTGTGTGTGTGTGTGTGTGTGTGTGTGTGTGTGTGTGTGTGTGTGTGTGTGTGTGTGTGTGTGTGTGTGTGTGTGTGTGTGTGTGTGTGTGTGTGTGTGTGTGTTGTTCCACAGTATTTTTCAAAGGGAAATATCAATGTACATATTTGCAAATCCTCTCGTCATTCTTGTTTCCATCATAGTTTGAGTAATTTTGCTTTTGTCATAAACATGTTGTTTTAGGAGACTAAAGAAATCCATCTGACTTGTTCCTAACACTGACCCTGACACACTCTGAGAACTATATCCTTGGCCACATCACCATGCCAGTTATATTTTTTTCGTGGCCAGTGGAGGAGTGGGATTAGAAAAGGGTACAGCAATCCAAAAGCACATGAAATTATAGACTCCGTGAGCCTAACGTCAGTGTAGATGAGTTTGTTGGAGAGGGTTCTGAGGGATAGGACTTCCATCCATTTAGAAAGACAAGGACTGATTAGGAATAGTCAACATGGCTTTGTGTGATGAAAATCATGTCTCATTGATGTGTTTGAGTATTTTGAAGAGGTGACAAAGAAGACTGAAGAAAGGACTGTCGTATATATTGTTTACACAGACTTCAGCAAGGTGTTTAATAAGGTTCCTCATCGGACACAGGTTACTTAGGTTAGGTCACAAGGAATCCAAGGAAAGCTAACCAATTGGATAAAAATATGTCCTGAAGGTAACGGATTGTTTTCCAGACTGGAGCCCTGTCGCCAGCGGTGTGCTGAAACAATCAGTGCTGAGCTCACTGCTTTTCATCATGAATATAAATTATTTGGATGGGAATATCGGTGGCATGATTAGTAAGTTTACAGGTAACATCAAAATCGTGGTGCAGCGGACTGTGAAGAAGATTATCTCAGAGTACAACGGTACCGTTGACCATCAAAGGGCCAAGGACTGACAGATAAGGTTGAATTTAGATATTTGTGAGGTTTTGCATTTTGGTAAGTTAAAGCAGGGTCATGCCCTGGGGAATGATGCTGAACAAAGTGACCTACGGGTGCAGGTTCATAGTTCCTTGAAATTGTAGTTGCATTTAGACAGGGAGGTGAACAATGCAGTTGGCATGCTTGCCTGAATTGGTCACAACATTGTGTATAGAACTTGGGGTGGCATGTTGTGTTTAGACAGGGACGCTTGTGAGGCTACATTAAGAATACTGCGTACAATCTGCTTGGCTCTGCTAAAGAATTGATGTGGTTAAGCTTGAGAGGGTGCAGAAAAGAATTATAATAGTTTTCTGGAACCTTAAGGTTTCATCGACCGGGAGAGGATGAACAGGTTGAGGCTTTTTCCCCAGACTGTCAGATGCTGAGGGGTGGCATGAAATTGGTTTATAAAATCATAAGGAGTATGGATAGCCTGAATGGCCAAGGTCTTTTCCCCATGTTCGGGGAGTCCACAAGTGGAGTCAGAGGTTGAAGGTGACGGGGGAAAGATTTAGACTTAGGGGCAACTTTTTTTCATGCAGAGGATGGTGCATGTGCGGAAAGTGCTGTTAGAAAAAGTGAGGGAAGCGGGTACAGTTACATGTTTGAATGTATCTGGACAGGTACATCAATAGGAATGGTTCAGAGCGATATGAGCGAAATGCTGGCAAATGGGACTAGATCAGATTGTCATATCTGGTCAGCATGGGCAAGTTGGAATAAAGGATCTGTTTCCACGCTGTATGACTCTCTGATTGAATAAGAGGGATGAGGAAAAATTTTAAAATGGGCCTTTCAAATGAAAATTCTCTTCCCCAGAAGTTTGATGTGCCTCTCTGATTACAAGAATTCAAAGCTGAGTTAATTAAAGATTTGACAGAGAAGCGAGTCACGGATTATGGGACGCAGACAGTAAAGTGGGGCTGACAACACAACCTGATAATCACAATCTTTGTGCCTGGTGGAAAAAGCTCCAAGTATCTCATCACCCACTCCTGCTTATCAGTCCCATGTTTCTGTGTTCCATTCAGCCCCTCAAACCTGCTGGACAGCAGCAGTTGGAGACCATTTACTGCCATAGACTGGTGCACAGAAACAGAGGCTGCCATTCAGTCCCTCAATCCTGCCACATACAGCTTGGGGAGATTTGGAAAATATAATTGGAAATCCCAGGATGATTATGAAAGGGAACCCTTAGCTCTTATTACAGAGCTGCCCCTTTCTGCAATTTGTGTGTCATTTATTGGTTATGTTGTAGACCCAGATTCATTATTAATACACCCCCCATTCCTCATCCAGAGATGGCTCACAAAATTCTCTGGTCCCCTCTACCACGACATTCCATAACAGATCTTCCAGGAAAATAACACCCACTAATTTTCTAATAACAGAAACAGGAGCATGTTGTTCACCCCCCAAGCCTGCCTTGCCCTTCACTAAGATCGTGGCCGATCTGCTCTTATTCTCACATCCTCTTTGAATTCCAAATCGTCATAGTTCTTAAACCTCTGATAGGTCAAAATCCATCTCTAGCCTCCCTAAACACTTCCATCGAACCCAGAACATTGAACAGGACAGGCCCTCGACTCTTGATATTGTGCCACCCGTTTATTCTACTCTAAGCTCAGACTCACCAACATTCTTACGTGCACTTTCTTTCATGTGCCTATCCAAGAAACTCCCAAGTTTCCCTCACGTATTTGACTCTACTACTACAACTGGCAGTGCTTTCCACACACCCACCACTCTCTGTGTGAAAAGAAACTACCGCTGATATCTCCCCAAACCTTCCTTTAATTACCTTAAAATTATGAACTCTCGTGATAGACAATTCTGCCCTTGGGAAAAGGTCTCTGGCTACTCGCTCACTCCTTGCCTCTCATCATCTTTTACACAACTATAAAGTCACCTCTCATTCTTCTTCACGCAATGAGAAAAGCCCTAGTTCCTTCAAACTTTCTCCATAAGACTTGGTCTCCAGTCCAGGCATCATTCTGGTAAATTTACTCTGCAACCTTTCTAAAGCTTCCACATCATTCCTATAATGGGGTGACCAGAACTGAACACAATACACCAGGTGTGGTGGAACAAGGCCTCGATAGATCTGTAGCATTACCTCACGGCTCTTAAATTCAATCTCCGTTCTAATGAACGCTAACACACCATTCCACTTTGTAACAACCCTATCAATTTAGGTAGCAATTTCGAAGGATCTATGGACATGGACGCCAAAATTCCACTGTTTTTCCACACTGCCAAGAACCCTGCCTCTCACCCTATATTCTCCATTCAAAATTGAGCATGCAAAAGGAATTACTTCACAATTTTCCAGTTTGATTCCATTCTGCCACTTCTTAGCCAAGCTCTGCATTATGTTAATGTCTCGCTGCAACCTACAAAATCCCTCCAAACACCCATGTACCACTTCACAAATATTTGTGTCTAACACAACCTTCCAATTTCTCAATCGAGTTAGTTATAAAAATCAGAAAGTGCAGAGGTCGCAGAACTGTTCCATGCGGGACACCACAGGTCCCTTACAATGATTTAGCTCTCCTAAATCTCTGTGTAAGAGAATTCCTGACATTCACTACACTGTGGTTGAAGAAAACATTCTCTGCTTCTGCACCATGACCTATTGATATGAACAAAAGAGGAAACACTGGGGATTAGACAGATAGACTGGCCATGAACTCAAGGCAGTATTAGACCGACCAGGATAAAGTGAGGATTGCAGATGCAGAAGACCCAATTTGAAAAATATGGTGCTGGAAAGTCACAGCAGGACAGGCAGCATCCGAGGAGCAGGAGAATCGACGTTTCGGGCATAATCCCTTCTTCAGGAATGAGCCTCATTCCAGAAGAAGGGCTTATGCCCGCAACTTCGATTCTCCTGCTCCTCGGATGCTGCCTGGCCTGCTGTGTCTTTCCAGCACCACATTTTTCAACAACAGTATTAGACGGAGGATGACATCAAGGAGTCTGAGGAAATTCGTACTTAATGAGAATTGATAACGACCTCTCTACTGATGGAATCATACACAGCACAAGGGAAGATGTTTATAATCGGTGTACATCAATCATCTCAGCCGTGGGTCATCACTGCAGATGAATTGCTCAACCTCCTCGCGAGAGCAAGAGGTGGCGCCAATGCAATCATCAATGTAGCGGAGGAAGAGGTGGGGAGTGGTGCCGGTGTAATTACAGAAGATGAACTGTTCTACGTAGCCAACAAAGAGACAGGCATAGCTGGGGCCAATATGGTTGCTCGTGGTTACCCCTTTGGTCTGGAGAAAGTGGGAGGATTCGGACGAGAAATTGTGAAGGGTGAGGACCAGTTCGGCCAAACGAATGAGTCTTTCGGTGGAAGGGTACTGTTGGGGACGTCTGGAGAGGATGAAACGTAGGTCTTGGAGGCCCTGGTCATGGCGGATGGATGTGTAGAGGGATTGGATATCCATGGTGAAGATGAGGCCGTGGGGGCCGGGGAAACGGAAGTCTTGGAGGAGGTGGAGGGCTTGGGTGGTGTCTCGAATATATGTGGGGAGTTCTTGGACTAGGGGAGATAGGACAGTGTCGAGGTAGGTAGAGATGAGTTCAGTAGGGCAGGAGCATGCTGAGACAATGGGTCGGCCAGGGTGGTCAGGCTTGTGGGTCTTGGGAAGGAGGTAGAACCAGGCAGCGTGGGGTTCCCAGACTATGAGGTTGGAAGCTGTGGGTGGGAGATCTCATGAGGTGATGAGGTTCTGTATGATGACGGTTTGGTGATGGGGGTGGGGTCATGGTTCAGGGGGCGGTAGGAAGAGGTGTCCTTGAGTTGTCGTTTGGCTTCAGCGGTGTAGAGGTCAGTGCGCCAGACTACCACTGCAACCCCTTTATCTGTTGGCTTGATGGTGATGTCGGGATTGGAGCAGAGGGATTGGAAGACTGCGTGTTGTGAGGCTGAGAAGTTGGAGTGGGGAGGGGGCAGACAGGGGGAGGCGGTTGATGTCCTGGCGGCAGTTGGAAATGAAGAGGTCGAGGGCAGGTAATAGACCAACACGGGGTGTACAGGTGGATGCAGTGTGTTGGAGGTAGGCGATAGGGTCCTCGGAAGGTGGGCGGGAGTCCTGATTGTGAAAGTAAGCTCGGAGATGGAGCCGGTGGAAGACGGGTCCGACGTCACGGCGTGTATTAAATTCATTGATGCGTGGATGGAGGGGGATGAAGACTGAGGACTGATCGTTCTTCCTCACTGAGGGGAAGGTCTGGAGGGATGGTGAAAACTCGGCAGGGCTGGGAGCTGGGAGTGGGGCCAGAGTTGGTAACTGGCGTGGTGGTGGGAATGGGGGTGGAATCAAGAACAGGAGTAGTGTTCCCCTCAGGGTTTTGGGGGGTGGGGTTGGTGACAATGTGTTCTGTGGAGAGTGTGTCAGCAGAATGCAGGTGAGTGGCGTTGGTGGGGGCAGAAGTGGTGGCAAGCACAGCAGTGGGGTGGCAGAAGTCACTAAAGGTGTGACATCAGCGATGATGTGAGGGGTGGAAGTGATGTCACATGTGGTGCATGAGGAATTGTGAAGGGCGGAAGTGGCTGTGGGAGCCGCCATGATGGGGGCAGAAGTGACATCATCAATCAGCGTGGGGGTGGCAGCTGCACCAGCCGTATGGCTAATGACGCCCGAGCAGTTGCAGAGGCCGAGTGAATCTACTGGAATGTTTGAGGAGCGCTGGTTATGGAGGTGGGTAGATAAAAGGTTGTTGTACTTACAGTGTTTGATGTTTGAGATGGAGTTTAAAGACTGTTTTTTGAGAGTATGACTTCTCCTGAGGATGTAGTGCGGAGTGGGTCCTTTGCAACTCTGACAGAGTGTGGCCCTCAGCTGAGGCAGGGCAGACTGGAGAGAGGTGAGGTGCCGGCGCATTGTTGCAAGTGTGGAGCGGAGGATCTTGAAGGAGAACTGTTGCTGGTGTTTTTGAATCTGTAGTCCGTACTGTTTGTCCTGTTCGAGTCCGAACTCTGCTGGCTTAAAGGTGGTCCGGAGTCTGTCTGGGATAAGTTGGTTACGTGCACTTCAACAGTTTCCTCATTTCCCCTTCCCCCAGCACAGCACTGTCCCCAAGACTTGTTCCGACATGTCCTACCTGCCTATCTTCTTTTCCACCTATCCACTCCACCCTCCCCCACGACCTATCACCTTCATCCCCTCTGCCACTCATCTATTGTACTCTCTGCTACTTTCTCCCCATCCCCACCATCCTCTCACTTATCTATCCACGCTTCAGGCTCACTGCCTGTATTCCAGATGATGGACTTTTGCCCGAAACGTCGATTTTACTGCTCTTCGGATGATGCCTGAACTGCTGTGCTCTTCCAACACCACTAACCCAGAATCTGGTTTCCAGCATCTGCAGTCATTGTTTTTACCTAGGATTTAATGAGTGTCCGTCCATAACCATCAAGTTTCAACATTCTTATTCTCTTAGTCCTACAGATTAAGCAGAGTTATGCTCTCTCTCCTCATGGTGCCAGCATGCCAGGGTTTAGTCCAGTGAAACTCCTTTGCATTGTCTTGGTGACAAAGAGATCATTATTTATAAAGCTGACCAAGTCTGTACACAATGCACCAAGTAATCTGCCAACAAAATAGTACCATTGGGAAAGATATACTAACGCTGGTACTTCAATCATTTTGTATGAAGAGCCACGTATTATTTACTTCCTGCCCTGTCTGAATCATATTAGTGACTTATGACCAAGGATATTCAGGTCCTTTTCAGCACAAGCCCTTCTCAAACTCTCACCGTTTAATAAACATAAAAGGCATGATGGTATTTGTTGTTCACATCTGAATCATTTTTATACCATGTGAACAGCTATTGCCCAAACACTGATCATTCTGATACGTAACAAAGCTTCAGTCCAGAAAAATACTACTACTCTTCTCATAACTAAATCACCCATTTTTAATCCATATGGTCTATTTTCCATCTCTACCTACCCATGGTCTCTAACCTTCCTCACTCACCCATATTCAACTATGTCAAACATCTGCTGATAATTCAAACAATCGACTCCCATTGGTTCTTAATTGTCGATGTCACAATGGACAGACTCCACAAATTCCAGCAGGTTTTTCAAAGATCATTTCCCTTTCCTGAAACTAGACCGAATCTACCAAATACGATCATTATTCTCCAAGTGCCTAGGTGTCACCATCCTTATAAAAGGTTACAATGTTTTTCTCACAGCTGACATCAAGCTATTTAGTTTTCTGTTTTCCCTCTCCGTCCTGTTTTACATATTTAGGTTGACAATAGCTGCTTTCCAGTCTGCAGAATCCTTACCAGAATCTAACCAGCTTTGAAGAATAATCAGTAATTCTTTCACTAGTTTGTTGCCACCTCCTCAATACTCTGGGATGTAGGTCATCAGATGCAGCAACCTATGAAACTTCAATTCAATTCGATTTTCAAAAGCATATTCTTCATTACTTCTAATTTCCTGCCATTTCTCATTTTTACCAGTCCCCTGTTGTCTAATAATTCTGGAAGTTAGTTTTTGTGCGTTCCCCTGTGGAGATGGAACCAACGTAGGCAGGCGGCTTCTGTCAGCCAGTGATACATCGGAGGACTGCACTTCAGAGATGGTGGATATATTACCCACTTCTCCTTGGAAAGTTCCAGAATCGAAGCAGTTCACTTCATGGTGAAAGTCAGCACAGTCCTGTTCCTGGTTTGAGACTATAGGTTATGCTGAAGGAAGGGACACAGCTCAGTTACGACCTTATTTTTGAAACAAACTGGTTTCACACTTTACACCTGAATGGGTCCAGTTTAGACAAATGTTCCTAGAAATCCCAGGGAGGATAGTGCAGTGTCTTGCTCCTCCCCGTTTGCAGAGTGCCCCTTCTGTGTAGTCTCAGTTCCATTTCTTTACCATGGACCCAGACACTGTGAATGCAGTGTCTAGGGTGGCGTCACCAGACCCCCGGGTGTCCCTGAATGAACCCAGCAGTTGACAATACAAACCTGAGAACATCATCCACAGAATCTCCACTAACTTTCTAATGACAGCAGCAAGTCAAATCCCCACACACATGAAGCACCCATTCTGTGTTGAAAATGCCTCCCTCTCCTCAGTTTCTCTTCCTGACTGAGAGAGTCGTTAAGTCTCCACACAGTCCCACATTAGCAGTTCTTCAGTCGAAAGAAGCAGTTGACAATGTAACATTACGTTTCTCTGTATCTGAGCAAATATTGCTCAGTATTTCTGATGGAGTTGAGTACCCCACTCAGAGAAGGGAGGCAGAGGGAATATAACTCACTTTAAACAGGGACAACCCGAAATGATGTGTTATTCAGGAATATCAGAAAAGAGGAAATGTTAGAATAACTTCCCATTCTATTTTCCTTCCAGTCCATCATCAGCAATCCTTCTGCTTGCGTTGCCTCTCTCCTGCTCCATCCGTTAAACACAAACCTCCCACTCACCCTTCTAACCATCCTTGACATCAATAATATTATTTTTCAGTTGCATTAAGTTTTGATAGGGTCACTAAACTCAAAACATTATCTGTATTTCTCCCGACAGACACTGCCATGCCTGCTGAAATTCTCCAACATTTCCACGCGCTGACGAATTTTGTGTCAGATCTCCAGCATCATTCGTTTATTTCACTTTTAATGTTGTTGTTTCCCAGGATGCCAGCATTACTGGTAAGGGCAGCTTTCGTTGTCCATCGCGAATTACTCTTGACTGTGAGGCCATTTGTCAAGAAAATATGGAGCCAACCTCATTGTTGTGAGTCTGAATTCACACTTAGGCCAGACTGGACAAGAATGCTAAGATTCTTTACCAAAGGTTATCAGTAAAATAAGGAAACTGAAATCTGGTGGTTTATGGTTGCCATGAGTGAATTTAGGTTGCATTCCAAATTTTGTCATTCGAATCTAAGTCCTGTCATCAGATGTGGTATGATTTGAAACAATGGTTTTAGTGTCTCTGAATTACACAGTCAGTGATATTATTACTCTGATACTGAGACGCTGGTGTGAAGGAACTGTAGAGACAAGAACAAGTTTGTGATCAAATATTTGTAATGGGGAAGAGAGCTCAGAAGACAAGTGAAGCCACAAAGTCTGAAGTTAACAAAGGGGTAGATGACAAGCTCATTCATCAACAGTGTTGTGGCAGAAGTGGAGACTGGGGATATTATAGAGGCGGATTTTGACCGTTTTAATGACAGAGAGAATCCCAAGAGATAAAACAGTTTAGGATAAAAAGGGGACTCAAAGTTCTGAACAGTCTAGTTCCTTCTTAGGTGATTAGATTAGATTACCTACAGTGTGGAAACAGGCCCTTCGGCCCAACAAGTCCACACCACCCCGCCGAAGCGCAACCCACGCATACCCCTTACCTACACTACGGACAATTTAGGATGGCGAATTCACCTGACCTGCACGTTTTTAGACTGTGGGAGGAAACCGGAGCACCCGGAGGAAACCCACACAGACACGAGGAGAATGTGCAAACTCCACACAGTCAGTCGCCTGAGGCGGGAATTGAACCCGGGTCTCTGGCGCTGTGAGGCAGCAGTGCTAACCACTGTGCCACCGTGCCGCCCACAAATAGGTGCTCATATAGATTTCGAAATGCATGAAAAGGGAGTGGAGTTTATGACTGGAAGTTTATGCATTTGCTGAATATAAATATCCGAAGTAGCAATAACCTTCACCATCATTTATAGAATTGACAGAGATAGGCTTAACAGGAACACCAATGTTAGCGAGGATGGGGGAGCAACCTGCCTGAATAATCATCAGTATGGCTTATATCTGCAACTCTAACCATAGCCAATCCCAAGAAAGATAGTGAAGTCCCAAGGATAAACTCATGTCTCATGTCTATTGTTGGAACATTCCAATCAAATGTTCTCACATTCTGATCCATCGTTGGATCATTCCAGTCAAATGTTCTTTCTGATCTCTCCCTCTCACTTTAGGTGTTGATCCAAATCGTGTTGAAGATGAATCTGCCCTGAAACATGACATAACAAGTTGATAGAAGCCCCTAATTATGGAATAGAGAAACCCTCCAGTGACATAGTTAGGTTCAGGGAGACTGATATTAATGGCAGTCACTGAACAAACAATAACCTTTCCCGTTCTGTCATGATAAGGGTCGCCATACTTTCTTTGCTCCCACACTCACTGTATATTTGTTATAGCACCTACCCCCGAATAAGGCTCATGCTCCATCACTCTCACTACAGCATGGAGCAATTTTTCTCTTGCTCTCGCATACGCAATACCCCCACACGGTGAGAAAATGTTCTGGAGAATGCTGTTTCTCGAATTCTCTCGATGATTTCTTATGTCGAATATTCCAAATTATTCCCAGTTTCTGTAAATGTTCATCCCCAGGGTGTAACACATCAGGAGAAGAAGAGTTTTATTTTTTTAAAATCACTCACGATGAAATTGCATCATGAGGCCTTTGAGCCCTTCAAATATGCTCTACTATTCAGACAAAGGTAGCAGCTAAACATTTGAAGACTTAATCTCTTCTTGAAGACAAGTACCACATTGGTTGTTCCAGTTTTGCTGGAACACTCCTGCCATCCAGAGAGTTATGGAATATTTTACACAGTGCCACCAGTCAAACTGTAATCACTTCTGTTAAAACCAGCTATGAATTGCTGATGACCTGTTTACCCTTGGTCTTATCTGTTTGAGAAAAGACTTGTTTGTTTTGTTAGAGACAGCGCAATAACTTTAATCCGACTACAATTTTGGTTATATTATTGAAACGCTTTGTGACTTTCTCTGTGATGAACGATGTAAAATACTGTTTTAAATATTCTGCCTGCTCTCTCAAACCCACTACCCAGTCACGTCCTCCAGGTATCCCACATATACATTACTGCCTTTATTCTAAGGGTCTCACACACACATCAATACACCGTTTTTTAATCACTATGGAAAAACTTCCACAGCCAGTTTTTTAAAATATTTCTTTACAGCTTTGGAATATTTTTCTTTTTATTTTGCATTATTCAATCTGCTTCTGGTTCCAAAAATAAATATCCCAAATCTGGCTATTGCTAATGCTCGCCAATTTGAATTCTTTAGTTTGTGATTGATTACCTTCCTTCACCCCTTTGTACATCATGGGTGGTTCATCTTCACATCTTCATATCATCTTTTTGACCAGAGCCAATCATTGATGTGCGCTATGAAGTATCTGCTTAAATATCTCCCTCACTCATCGACTGACCTTCGCCTGGTTTTATTTTCCCATTCTGTTTTAGACCAGCTATAAGACATAAATCTGCCATTGAAATGCCGGGCTCTTTTCAGTCATTCAGGGTGAACCTCCGTATATGGCTGATCACACGACCGGCTGGGAGTGACTCCATTCTCCCAGTTTCTCTGGCTCTGTCATTTCTGCTCGAAGATGCCACATTCCAGTGGGAACCTTCCTACACGACCACCTTTCCTCTCAAACTAGAAATCCCTAACTTTGGTGAACAGGGCCTTCAGGTGTCACTGTTCCATCTCGCTTGCTACTGCTCTCTGTCCCCTCCTTTCCAGAACAATGGGAGAGATCCCCTTGTCCTCACTTCCTACTGCACTAGATTCCACATTCACAGAGCCATCTTCCGCCACTTCAATCACCTCCAGCAGGACAGCACCATCAACCACATCTTCCCCTCCCGTCCACTGTCAGCATTTCACAGGGACCGACCCCTCTGTGACACTCTCCATCACCTTGAAGACATCCACACTGCCCCATGGCACCTTCCCATGTGATTACAGAAGCTGCAACACTGGCCCATTCACCTCTTCCCTCCTCACAGAACAAGGCTCCAATCATACCTTCCAGGTGAAGCAGCATTTCATTTGTACTCTTCCAATCCAGTCTCCTGTCATTGCTGCTCACAATGTGTTCTCCTTTGCATTCGTGAGCCAGAGAGAAACTGCATTGAGTAACATCTCCACTCTGCCTGTAGGCATGACACTGACCTTCTGATTGCTCCCCATTTCAATAAACTACCTTGCTCTCAAGCTACTAAGAATTCTTTGATGAGGTAACAGGCCGATTAGATCAAGGAGAGCCAAGGGGAGTTATCTATGCGGACGTCCGGAAGGCCTCTGTAAGGTTCTGCAGAGGAGGGTCCAGAGTAAGATAAGGACCATGGTGTTAGAGGCCAGGAAGTAACATGGATAATTGTTTGGCTGCCTGGAAGGAGGCAGAGTGGGAATAAAGTGACCCTTCTCAGGATGGCAGCGGTGACTAGTAGTCTTCCACAAGGATCAATGTTGGGACCACAACATTTCACTTTATAGGTTAATGATCTGGGTGGCAGAACTGAGGGCCGTTTGGCTACATTTGCAGATGATGCATGTAGTATTTAGGAGGCAGGGAGCCTGGAGAAAGATTTCGACAGTTTAGGACAGTGGGAAAATGAGTAGCAGACGAATACCATGTGGGAGAGTGTGATTTTATGCACTTTAGTATGAAATGTATAGGCGTGGACTATTTACTAAATGGGAACAAAATTCAGAAATCTGAAGTTCAAAGGTACTTGGAATTCCAAGTCTAGGATTCGCGTAAGATAGACTTGCAGGTTGAGTCAGTATTAAAGAAGGCAGATACAATGTTGTCATTCATCTCGAGAGGCGTTGGATATAATGGTTGGGATTCTGAGGCTTTCTAAGGCTCTGGTCAGACCATATTTCCAGTATTTTGTGCCTCATACCTCAGGAAGGATGTATTAGCCTTGGTGCATGTTGAGAGAAGGTTCACCAGAAATGAAAAGCTTAGCACATTCGGAACGTTGGAGGACTCTGGGTTAATACTCGATGGAGATTAGAAGGGTGAGGGGGATCCAATTGAAACTTACAGAATACTGAATGACCTGGATATGGACAAAATTGGGAGGATATTTGCACTGGCAGGAGGACACAGGCTTAGAGCAAAGAGAAGACCTTTTAGAACGGAGATAAGATGAACCATCTTTAGCCAGACTGGTGAAATTGTGGAATTCCTTATTTACACATTAATTTACACCAATTTTACATCTGTGTCTCTTTCACCACAATATAAAGCCCATTTCTCTTTCACACTGGGCCTCCAAACACTCTTTACCACCCCTGCAAAGATACTAAAACACTCACTTTCCAATCCTTTACACTTCTGAAGAAGATTTACACTGGACTTGAATCTTTATCATTGTTTCTCTGTCTCTGCAGATGTTACCAGACCCACTGAGGTCCTTCAAAAATGAAAAGTCACAGAACACATTTTCAATATAGCAAAGATAATTGGACATAGGAAATCTGAAACAAAACAAAAATTGTTGCAGATACCAGGTTCGTTGAGGAACTGTCATAGGACCCAAAAGATTAACTCTGTTTTCACTCCACAGATGCTGCCAGATTTGTTAGTGTATTCAGCAATTTCTGTTTTTGAACAAGTTTCAAACATGTGTGTCAAAGCTTCTCAAACGCCCTGTATAACATGGAGCGCCATACACTGGGAAATGTATGATAACACAAGTTATACCAATTCATTTGTTCTGAAACTACATAAGGTTGGCGTCACTGACACTCCAGAGCTCTTAGGTCAGGGAGAAAAACAAAGGGTAACACATTCGCTTCTAACAGAATATGGCATTACTGGAGGGGGAAAGATTCAGATGAAAACATTAAATGCTTTTGAAGAATGTGACAAATTGGAGGCATGGTATCATGGAGAGACCCTAACAGGATGAGAATTTTTTAAAAAGTGGTCTCACAACCGAAACCAGGGTAGGTCACTACGTACAGAAGAGAAGGGTGAACAGGTTCCGTTGTAAATTGAGGACAGGCTCCAGTATTGTATTGTAGATATTGCAGCTCAAACTGGGCATTTGTGTGATGCTTCAAATCATAGCAGCAGCATCAGCAGCAGCAGCAGCAGCAGCAGCAGCAGCAGCAGAATTATAATCAACCACAATCTGTAACTGTTCCTCAGTCTACCATTACCATGAAGCCGATCTATGGTTCAGTGATAAGAATGGGTGAACATGCCACGGTCATAGCCATGTGTACCTAAACCTGATGACAACCCATTAAAGCGACTTTAATTACTGCTTACATTACCAAACAGCAGAACTAACATCTGATAGAGAGGGCGCAATGATACCAAGACTGTGAACACTTCTTTTAATCGCAATTTAGAATTTCTGCTGACCTGTCATCAATACTCTTATCTGATTGTTAGAAAAAAGTGTCTCTTTTGTTAGAGCCGGTTCAGGAACTTCCCTTCTATTACCATTTTCTTTATATCATTGCCTTCCAGTGCCTTCCTCTGTGAGGAATAATGTAAAACATGGGAGTAAATTTTCTGTCTGTTCCCTCAGCCAATTCCTCAGTCACACCCTCCAACTGTCCTCAATGTACTTTACGGACTTAATTTCTACCGAAGGTCACACACTCACCTCGAACTTTTTTTATGTACTCGGAAAACCTCGTGTTGCTTGTTTTTATATTCCTTGCCAATTTGATTACATCATATCTTTTATTCCCTTTCCCTCACTTTCTAGATTGATACAGTCATATCATGCACAAACAGACCCTTTGATCCAACTTGTCCATTCTGCCCAGGTTTTCCAAAGTAAACTAGTCCCATCTGCTTGCATTTGGCCCATATGCCTCTAAAAGTTTCCCTTTCCTATGTTTGTGCAAATGCCCATTGAATGTTGTAGCTGTACATGCATCTACCACTCTTCCTTTGGCAGCTCATTCCATACATACATCACCCTCTGTGTGAAAACGTTGCCCCTTCGTCCCATTCAAATCTTCCCCCTTTCACCTTAAAGCTATGTCCTCTACGTTTGAACTCGCCTGTCCTGTGGAAAAGCCCTTGGCTATTCAACTGACCCATGCCTACAAGATTTAATAAACTTCGATAATGTCACCGCTTATCCACCCACCCGCTATCTGATACTAACTTTAAGAACAAACATTTAAAGGTAAGCACTGCAAATTTGAAACAATATTAAAAATGACAGGTAAACAACACTCAGCCCACATTTTATACTGTGATTTGTTTTTCTCCATATTACAATACTAAGGTAGCATGAAACTCTAACGAGTACCAATAAGAAGTCAAACACCTGAATTCCTTTGTCTGAAGGGGGTGATGATCTCGACAGTGAAAATGTATCTCTGGCCTGATCAATGAAAGAAGGTAAATGGTCAGCGTGCAGTTGCCTTTAGCAAAGTGAGATGAAGGCTGAGTATACTTTTTGAAATTTGGATCAAAGTGTGAATTCAGTGCAAAGGGGCAGAGATATTTTCAATAAGGTTTACTCCAAGAAGGATAGTTTCCGGAAAGAGATGTGCGTGGGAGGTGTAAAACAGCATGATTGGAGAGGCCGAGCCACACTGAGACCAGAGGCAAAGTGGCAGCACAAAACGTAGCTTGATGCTACTGCAGGGAGGGTAGACTTGGTCAAAGAGCTTCAAGTGAAGCGGGTAGGGACCATAATGTGAGAGAATGCGCTCTGTAATTGGAGAGGGCGAACCTGGAATTAGAAAGGGGAGAGGATAAGGGAAGAAGATGGAGCAGTAATGGCAGGGGTTTCTGGGGTTAATTCAAGAAGCACAGCGGAAATTCATGCCCAGCATCTGCTTACGCTCCCATGGGATAAACATTATAAATCTGCCCCACACTAATGGTTATCAATTTGCTATTCAATAGTTTCTGTGAAAGCTTTTGTTACACTTCTTGTCGAGTCCTTCTTCTTGAACAGAAACAATAATTACTGAGCGTTATGGGATATCTGCTTGAATGTCTGCTCAGACTAGGCGCCTCCTAGCAGAGCGCTTTAGGGAACATCTCCGAGACACCCACACCAATCAACCAAACCGCCCCGTGGCCCAACATTTCATCTCCCCCTCCCAATCTGCCGAGGACATGGAGGTCCTGGGCCTCCTTCACCGCCGCTACCTCACCACCAGATGCCTGGTGGAAGAACGCCTCATCTTCCGCCTCGGAACACCTCAACCCCAGGGCATCAATGTGTACTTCAACAGTTTCCTCATTTCCCCACCTCATCCTAGTTTCAAACTTCCAGCTCAGCATTGTCTCCTTGACTTGTCCGACCTGCCTATCTCCTTTTCCACCTATCCACTCCACCCTCTCCTCCTTGACCTATCACCTTCATCTCCTCCCCCACTCAGCCATTGTACTGTATGCTACTCTCTCCCCACCCCACCCTACCCTCCTCTAGCTTATCTCTCCACGCTTCAGGCTCACTGCCTTTATTCCTGATGAAGGGCTTTTGCCCGAAACGTCGATTTCGCTGCCCGTTGGATGCTGCCTGAACCGATGTGCTCTTGCACTAATGTACTAATCCAGTATTTGCCGATGTACTAATCCAGTATTTGCTCACCTATACTCACTGACCTTCCTGTGGGTTTATTTTCACATCCCACTACAGACCAGATGTGATACAGAAATCCTCAATTTTGATGTCTAGTTCATTTCGGGGAGGGGGGTAACTGCATGAGCTGCGGAGGCTGAGGCCATTCTCCCAGTTTCTCCGTCTCTGTTGTTTCTGGTTGATGATGCCACATTCCAGTGTGCAGCCTCTGACGTGACCTCCTTTACCTTAAAGCCAGAATCCTCCAAACTCTGGTGGATAGGGCCTTCAGCTGTGACTGTCCCATCTCCCTCACTCCTTCCCCTCCTTCCCAGAACAATGATAGATCTCCCCTTGTCCTCACTTCCTACTGCACGAGAATCCGCATACACAGAATCATCCTCCATCACTTCCACCACCTCAAGTAGGACATCACCATCAAACACATCCTCCCGCCCACTGTCCGTATCTCACAGGGACCATTTCCTCTGTGACACCGTCCATCAGCCCGAACACTTCCCCACTCCCCCATGGCACCATCCATGCAATTGCAGAAGCTGCAACACTTGCCCATTCACCTCTTCCCTCCTCACTGTCCAAGGCTCCAATCACAATTATTTAAAACATTCTTTACATTACATTTCAGTGTGGAGATACGCCCTTCGGCCCATCAAGTCCACACCGACCCACAACCCACCCATACCCCCACGTTTACCCCTTACCTTACACTACGGGCAATTGAGCATGGCCAATTCACCTGACCTGCACATCTTTGTACTGTGGAAACCGACGCAGACAGGGGGAGAACGTGCAAACTCCACACAGTCAGTCGCCTACGGCGGGAATTGAACTCGGGTCTCCAGTGTTGTGTGGCAGCAGTGCTGACCACTGTGCCACCGTGCCGCCCACAACTTCTGGGTGAAGCTGCATATCGCTTGTACTCTTTCAATCCGGTCTACAATCATTTCTGCTCATAATGTTTTACCCTGGGAAGACCAAAGAGAAACTGCTTTGAAGAACACCACCATTCTGCTTGTCGGAATAATCCTGACACTCTCATTGCTTCCATTCACAATAACATACCTAACTCTCCTGCAAACGTTTCAGCCCTGGGCTTCTGAAATGTTCCAATTAAGCTCAACCCAAGCTCGACGAACGCCTCACTTTACACATTGGTACGTTACAGTCTGTAGGAGTTAATATTCAATACCATCACTTCACAGCCTGACCCCATTATGGCTGTTCTCCATTTCTCCTCTATTCTCCCTCCTGACCTCCCTATGACCTTTTGTGGTTGTGTCCTCTTTATCTTGCACTCAATAGAGAGAACCCATTTCCTCCGTTCACATCTTAATTTAAAGCCATTTAATTTAATTTAAAGGCTTCATCTTCTCGTTCACCACTGCTAAAAGACAGTTTATCTTTTGCCGTATCCTCTTTTCCCTGTCACGCAACCCCCACCTCTATCAAGTTATTAAAAGCTTATTTTACAATCGTTTTCAGTTCTGAAGAAGTGTTTCGTGCACACACAATCTCTCTTACACATACACACACACCCTCTCACACACACCCTCTCTCTCTCACATACACATACACAGAGAGAGAGAGAAAGAGAGCGAGACCAAATTATTTTGTAAAAGAATATGAATAACCTTACAGGTAATTCGAATGATAATTGGAACGAAAGATTGATTTCGAGGCACGATGACAGAAATTAGGCTTGTCCTTCATTGAGCAGGACCGACAAAGATGTGAATTTATTCTAAGTCGCAAAATTATTAAAACAATGCTTACAGGGTCAAATAAGAATATCCTGTTTCTGTTAGTTAGCGTTTCAGCATCTGACAGTTACAGTTTCAAGATTGCCAGCAAAAGTGCTTGGAGTGAGATTAGGAAAAAACTTATTTTTTTTCTGAGAGTTTTTAGGATTTAGAATGTCCTGCCTGAGAGAGTTGTGGATGAAGATTCAAAAAGAATGGGATATATATTGAGAAATTGCAAATTTAAAGGACTATAGAGATAGGACTGGTAATTAGGAGGAGCGTAGTAGAGATTTCAGGAGCTGATGCATCAGCAGTGGCCCAAAAGCCTCCTTCTGTACTCTATCATGTACAGATGCAAGTCCAAGTCAGTATTCGATTATTCCTGTTGTAACGCTGCAGCATATCTATTTAAAATGCAAGTATTGCACGGTCAGCTTGATGATGAAGTCTCATGAGTACTCAGAACATGAATGTTTCATATATTGTATTCCAATGACTAAATCAAATATTTCATTGCTTTGGCACAAAGCTTTTTGAAAAGGTTGGACTTGTCACTCCACGTATATATGCTCATCGCTTTTTTCACTCATCACTTATCAAATTAAACACCATTCATTCTAAAAATTGCAAGGTTTCAACTTATTGTTAGCTACAATACAATAAAAGAAATCATTTATTTAGGTTCATATTAACAGTCCATATTGAAGTATTAACATTTCTAAATTGTGGGCAAATAGCTTAAACTCATACATTTCAGTGAGAGATTAAACTGATTGATTATATTTCCATGTACAAAAATGCTAATTCTCTTTGATTGTTCGTGCCATTCCTGGCTGACTTATGTGGTGGAATTATTAGTTTAAAACCTTACAGAACACAGATTTGTTAATATTTGGGAGTGGGAAGGATGCGAAAGGGAAAAGGAGCAAGCAAACAGCAGCAGGGAGGACACTCCCCTGCAGCACCTAAAACACCAGAGACTGCAGCAGCAGCAGCAGCCTGGCCTGATCCCCCCGGGGACCTGACAGACTCACAGGAATTGGCTGCGATGATGGAGAGACTTACCTTGAAAGTTGGGCCTGCGATTGCGGAAATCCGGAGGGAGATTCGTGCCAAGGTCCAACCTATCGCATCCATGCTGCAGAAGCACGAGCAACAGATCAAGGGCATTGGGGTGAGGTTGGAGGAGGTGGACGGTCGAACAAAGGCCTTGGAAGCTGTGATATAGTCCCCATCCATTCGGATACAGGTGCTGGAGCGAGACGTGTGGGCCTTACGAAACGATATCGACGACCTCTAAAATCGAGGTCAGAGAATAAATCTCTGAATTGTTGGGCTCCCTGATGGTGAGGAAGGTAAGCAGCCAGTCAACTTCTTTAAAAGCTGGTTGACAAAGTTTTGGGGCCTTCACATCTAGTCCAGCAGGTTGCAGATTGAAAGGGCGTATCGGGTTACAGTGCACACGTCAGGGCCGGTGCAGTGCCCCCACTCGGACCTCGTGCACTTCCACTCATAAGGACAAGCAAAAAGTCATAGAAGCTTCCAGATCCCTGGGAAAAGATCCGCAAACACTGTCGTACAAGGGGACAAACGTCATGTTTTTTCAGGATTTCTCTGCAGCTGTAGTTCAAAAGAGGAAATCCTTCGATGAAGTTAAAAAGAGGCTGAGGTACCTGGTCATCCAGTACTCCATAAGATACCCTGCAGTGATTCCTTTCAGCCACGAGGACTCAGTTTATACATTTGACACAGGAGATAACGCTAAAACCTTCGTGCACACTTTAAAATAGACGGATTGGCCAGAGGAATACGGTTATTGTTTGTTCTCTTTTCTTTCTTTACCATGTTTTCCTTTCTCTTTTTTTTCCTTTCATTCTCCCTAATAATTTCCTTTTTCGAAAGGGGGTGGGGTGGGAGAGAGACTTTGGAATAGGTTGTTCCTTTTTTTTAATAACTGCATTTTCTAATGGGAAATTTTGTGGATGTTCTTATTGGTCTCTCCCCCCTTTTTTGTTTGTTCTATTTCTCTTGTAGTCACAAGTAGGGGTGACAGGAAGCCAAAGATTGGTGGAGTGCTCATCCAGACTTTGTCTTTTTTTCTGTGGATTTTAAAATAACCTCCTTTTTTTTCTTGCCTAAGGCTGGGGAACATTCCGGCTTTGAAGGATCTGTTAAGGATGGGATGGCAAGGGTGAGTACCCCCTATGGGCATGGGCAAGACTCCTACATTCTAGGTTCTATAGTTAGTTTACTTTGTAGTTTTTTGGTAGTTATAGTTGTTTACAGTTACGATAGAGTAGTTGTTGTCTATATAGTTTTTTGATTCAATGAGTCTTTATATACTTGTGTTCAGCACTTTGTAAGCAGATTTCTCCCTCCTTGGCGTTCAAGGGTGTCTGAAAGGGGGTATAACTAAGTGTCTTATTGAATGGTGTACCTGGAACATTAAGGAAAGTCATTCGCATGTTAAAAGGAAGAAAGTGCTTTCTAGCCTTAAGAAGGAAAGGGTTGATATCACTTTGTTGCAGGAAACCCATCTTGATGATGGGAACACCTGAAATTACAACGGGGGGTGGGGGGGGGGGGTTATGGCCGCGTGTTCTTTTCATCCTTTACTACTAAAAGTAGGGGAGTAATTGTACTTATCCAGAAAGATCTTCCGTTAACATCATTAGAGCAGGTGAAAGATGAGCAGGGATACATGGTGGGGGGGGGGGGGGGGGGGGATAGTGTGTGAGTATGGCATTGTTAACGTCTACTGTCGTCCGGTGCATTCCCTCAAATTTTTGATTAGCGCTTTCTCTAAGTTGATTGCTTTTGGATTACGGTACATTATTATAGTCGGGGGGGGAATTTTAATTGTCTTTTAGATCTGACAGTGGATAGGATGCCTTGTGGTCCCCCAATTATTTATTCACAAGTCAAGAAGGCGGTTTACCTATGCGAGGAGTTGGGGCTGGTGGATATTTGGAGACGTCCTCACCCTACCGGCAGGAACTTCACCTTTTTTGTCAAACCCACATAAATGTCACACGGGGATTGACCTCTTTCTGGCTCCCTTGGCCCTTCTGGATTCTATTGTGTGATGTAAAATTGTGATATAGCTATCTCTGATCATGCAGCCATATATGTGGAGTTAAAGGCCACGAATGAAGGGCTCGGTTTGCAGCACTGGCGTTTGGACCCTTTTCTCCTTCAGGATTCCAAATTAGTGGAATACGTTTTGAAGGAGTTTCAACAATTCTTGAGTATCAACTCAGACACGGCTAGTAGTCCATCCATGCTATGGGAGACTGCTAAGGCCTTTGCTGGAGAATTAGCTATTTCCTAGTCAACTAGCTGGGAATGACAGAAGGAGGAACAGCAGCATCTACTTGAGACGTGCTTGAAAGCCGCGGAGGCAGCACATTTTGCACGGTCTTCGCTGACTAAGCTACAGCGGATCATGACCTCCTTGAATTCAATACTGACACAAAACGCAAATCAAAACTTGTTTTTGCTAGATAAATGCTGTTCGAATATTGGAATAGGCCAGGGAAGTATTTAGCGTTCCTGACTAGGAAAAGGTTTGATCCCCAATCCATTACTGCAATCAGAGACAGCACCATGTTTCTTGCATACGATGCTAAAAAGTTTAATGAGGCTTTTGTAGCTTTTTCTCTGAATTGCATTGGTCTAAAGGATGCGAAGACAGGAGGGCTAAAATAGGTACCTTTTTTAAGAACATGGAACTCCCAGGGTTTGCCTTGAAACAGGCCTCACTCCTTAATGCCCCCTTGACAGTTCAGGAAATACAGGAGGCCACTAGGCAGCTTCAGAGTGGGAAAGCGCCTGGTTGTGATGGTGTTCCGTGTGAGTTTTATAAGGAGTTTATCGGGATTCTGTCAGGGCCGATGTTGGAGATGTACAATCACTCCTATATGCAAGAATGCCTATCACCATCTTTGAGAGAAGCTAATATTTCTTTAATTCTTAAAAAGGGGAAGGTTCCTGAGGATTGTACATCATACAGGCACATCTCACTATTAAATTCAGATTTCAAGATTCTTTCCAAGATCCTGGCGCTGAGATTGGAAAAGGTGTTGTCCCATATTATTAAAGAGGATCAGACGGGCTTTATGAGGGGCCATAGGTCCTCTAATATTATTATAAGGCTGCAGAATATGATCCAAGTTTGAGAGAAACGATCGATTCAGTGGTTGGTGATTTCCTTAGATGCAGAGAAAGTATTTGACTGTGTGGAATGACCGTATATTTTTATGTCTGAGAACGGTTCCGGTTGGGTGGAGTCTTTGCTAGGCAGGTGGAGGTTTTATATCGCCACCTTCTGACCGCGGTCATCACCAATGGGGTAAAGTCTGGGATTTTTACGATTGGTCGGGGTAGTTGGCAAGGCTGCCCCCTCTCACCGTTGTTGTTTACTTTTGTGATAGAGCCGCCAGCAGAGGCCATTCATCAGAACGTCCATATTCCCGCTCCGGAAGTGGAATTGAGGGCACACAAGATTACACTGTACGCGGATGATGTCCTTCTGTTTTTATCAAACCCGGTTACCTCTGCACCTCATTTCTTACAATGAATCAATTCATTTGGAGCTATTTCATGATATAAGAGTAACTTTGCAAAATCGAAGGCAATGCCTTTGGGGAAGCTTAAGTATGTGCCAGAAGTTGAAGGTGGCCCTATGTTCCCTTTTACGTGGTCACGAGCAGGGTTCTGATACCTAGGCATTTTTATTACCCCCAAGTTTGATCTGTTATTTCAGGCTAACTTTACTCACATGTTCGACAATATTAGGTGAGATCTCCAGAGATGGGAAGTTCTTCAATTTCATGGCTGGTCCGAATAACTCTAATTACAAAGAATTTTCTTCCTCGTTTGCGTTATCTTATGCGTATGCTCCCCCTAATGTTTCCCAGGACAACACTGTGAAAGCTTATGGAATGGTTTGATTCCTTTGACTGCCATCGTGGGCGGCCCCTCATCAAACTTACTAAATTGCAGTTGCTTCTAGGAGGGGGAGGAGTTAATTTCTCAGGTATCAGAAGGTATCAATTGGGTTTCCTGCTGTCCTTTGTCTGTGAGTTGGTGTGAAACGATCCAGCCTCAATATGGCGGGATACTGAGGCCTCTCAAGCAAAGTGCCCTCTTATTAACCAGTATTCATGGATAAGATGAGGATAGTTTTGGACCACTGTCGGAAACCCATTGTCATTTGTACAGTCACGGTTTGGAGGGCGATGCGTCAGAGTGACGGTCGTTTATCCAAGACTTTGCTACTTACACCTACAGTTGGCATGTCAGAGTTCTGACCAGGGGTGATGGACTCAGTGTTCAAACAATGGGCACCCACAGGAGTTTATAGTTTGTGAGACTTGTTTGGGGGAGGGTGGTGGGGTGTTATGATGTCTTTTGAGCAACTGAGCTGCAAATGCGGTTACCCAGCAAAGGCCTTTTCCTTTTTTTCAGGTTCGGGATTTCATCCAGAAGAAGACTACGCTTCTCACTAAGTCCTATACGCCCGATGCAGAGAGTTTGTTGCTACATTCCATAGGCACCCTTTCAGTTAGTGCCCTCTATCGCCTGCTGGAGGCAGAGCCTGACAGGATAATTACAGGTTCCGTGAGATTTGGGAGGAAGAGCTTGTCGAGGAGATCTCTTCTGAAGCATGGGAGAACATATGGGAGAATACTCGAAAGATCTCTATCTGTAATAGAATATGTGCTACAGTTAAAAGTTCTGCACAGGGTTCATATGGCAACAGACTCTCTGGCAAAGTTTAAAAAAGGGGCATCATCAGTGTGTCCCAACTGTAAAATATGTTCAGGTACTCTTATCCATTGCTTCTGGACATGCCACAGGCTCTGTGTTTACTGGAGCGCTCTGGCGGGAGAGATAGGGAGGATATTGAGGACTGAATTCAAAGTAGACATGATATCTCTCCTCTTAGGTCAACTGAATTTACCATCTTTTAGACAGGCATGGGAAGAAAATATTTAATATTCTTGCAAACTGTGCGCGGAAGAATATTCTGATAAATTGGTTGTCTGAGAACCCGCCAGGCTTACCGACATAGCAGAAATTAATTATGGAGCACATTTCCTTGGACCTTTACACAAACATGGTACACCACGCAACAGACCACTTTTATAACACATGGCAGCTCTACTTGAGTTATTTGTAAACAGATTTGTCAGTTGTCGTAACTAGGATATTTGTTTAACCAGGATGATTAGATATGACAAACCCTGGGTCCTGGAGGGGGTCTCCGGAGTTAATACGGGTATATATACAATTCTCCCATTCTTTTGTTTGGGAGCTTTGCGGCGACCATAGCTGTTCTATATTTTGTGGGGTTTTCTTTTGTTTTATTTTTGCTTTTCTTTCTTTTCTTTTAGCTGTTGCTATGCACATTGTTAGGATTTGTTTTGTATTAGAGGGTAGGTTTATAGTTAGGAGACAATAGTTGTATTGTAATTTGTGTTTTTTTTTCTTTTTATTATGTTAATATTTATTATTGGTTGTATTTTTAAGTAATTTTATATATTTGTAAAGTTAAAAAATTGACAATAAATATATTTACCAAACAAATTGAGGGGTGATAGCTATTGGACAGATGACAGAGGTAGTTTCTTAATTCAGCGAGTAGTGGGGGCGTGGAAAGCCCTATCTGCAAAATAAGTAGACTCGCCAACTTTAAGGGCATTTAAATGGTCATTGCATAAACATATAAATGAAAATGGACTAATGTAGGTTAGGTAGGCTTCAGATTGGTTCCACAAGTCGGCGCAACTTCGAGAGCTGAAGTACCTGTACTATGTTCAATTAATCTGTGGTACAGGAAATAAAGGCAGGTCAGGAGAGGGTGTAAAAGAGGACGTGGTGTTGATGTATTAATTATGAAGATAGTTACTGCAGAAAGGAAGGATAATATCTTGGAAGGGTATTCAAATGAGGCTTCGTGGGTAGAGGTGAGCATCAAAATGATGACAGACACGGTGCTGGGATGGATTATACTACCCCAGATAAAAACAAACACCGTAGTAGATAGATAACCATTTCACTGAGTTATGTAAAAACAATAATAGGATAATTATATTAAGGCATTCAAATTCCCAACATTTAATAGCACAGTGTTAACTTTTGAAGAGTGGACAAATGCCTTCAAAATTATTCCCTGCAATACATTAACGTGTGGAAGATACAACAAGGGATGGTGAAATTCTGGGGCCACATTTAAGACCATAACACCATAAGATATAGGAGTGGAAGTAAGGCCATTCGGCCCATCGAGTCCACTCCGCCATTCAATCATGGCTGCTGGGCACTTCAACTCCACTTACCCGCATTCTCCCCGTAGCCCTTAATTCCCCGAGACAACAAGAATCTATCAATCTCGGCCTTGAAGACATTTAGCGTCCCGGCCTCCACTGCCCTCTGCGGCAATGAATTCCACAGGCCCACCACTCTCTGGCTGAAGAAATGTCTCCGCATTTCTGTTCTGAATTTACCCCCTCTAATTCTAAGATTGTGTCCACGGGTCCTCGTCTCCTCACCTAACGGAAACAATTTCCTAGCATCCACCCTTTCCAAGCCATGTATTATCTTGTACGTCTCTATTAAGTCTCCCCTTAATCTTCTAAACTCCAATGAATACAATCCCAAGATCCTCAGCCGTTCCTCATATGTTAGACCTACCATTCCAGGGATCATCCGTGTGAATCTCCGCTGGACACGTTCCAGTGCCAGTATGTCCTTCCTGAGCAGTGGGGACCAAAACTGGACACAGTACTCCAAATGGGGCCTAACCAGAGATTTATAAAGTCTCAGTAGTACATCTCTGCTTTTATATTCCAACCCTCTTGAGATAAGTGACAACATCGCATTCGCTTTCTTAATCACAGACTCAACCTGCATGTTTACCTTTAGAGAATCCTCGACTAGCACTCCCAGATCCCTTTGTACTTTGGCTTTACGAATTTTCTCACCGTTTAGAAAGTAGTCTGTGCTTTTATTCTTTTTGCCAAAGTGCAAGACCTCGCATTTGTTCACGTTGAATTCCATCAGCCATTTCCTGGACCACTCTCCCAAACTGTCTAGTTCCTTCTGCAGCCTCCCCACTTCCTCAGTACTCCCTGCCTGTCTACCTATCTTCGTATAATCGGCAAACTTCGCTCGAATGCCCCCAGTCCCTTCATCCAGATAATTAATATATAATACGAATAGCTGTGGCCCCAACACTGAACCCTGCGGGACACCACTCGTCACCGGCTGCCATTCTGAAAAAGAACTTTTTATCCCAACTGTCTGCCTTCTGTCAAACAGCCAATCTTCAATCCATCCCAGTAGCTCACCTCGAACACCATGGGCCCTCACCTTGCTCAGCAGCCTCCTGTGTGGCACCTTATCAAAGGCCTTTTGGAAGTCTAGATAGACCACATCCACTGGATTTCCCTGGTCTAACCTGCTTGTCACCTCTTCAAAGAATACCAACAGGTTTGTCAGGCATGACCTCCCCTTAGTAAATCCATGTTGACTTGTTCTAATCAGACTCTGCTCTTCTAAGAATTTAGAAACCTCATCCTTAATGATCGATTCTAGAATTTTACCAACAACCGAGTTTAGGCTAATTGGCCTATAATTTTCCATCCTTTGTCTTGATCCTTTCTTGAACAATGGGGTTACAACCGCGATCTTCCAATCATATGGGACTTTCCGTGACTCCAGTGACTCTTGAAAGATCTCAACCAATGCCTCCGCTATTTCCTCAGCCACCTGTCTCAGAACTCTACCATGTATCCCATCGGGGCCAGGAGATTTATCAATTTTAAGACTTTTTAGCTTTTCTAGCACTACCTCTTTTGTAATGACAACCATACTCAACTCAGCCTCCTGACTCCCTTTAATTGTTGAGATATTACTCCTGTCTTCCACTGTGAAAACTGACGCAAAGTACTTGTTAAGTTCACCTGCTATTTCCTTATCTCCCATCACTGGGCTTCCAGCATCACTTTGAAGTGGCCCAATGTCTACTTTTGTCTGTCGTTTGTTTCTTATGTATTTAAAGAAACTTTTACTATCGTTTCTAATATTACTGGCTCGCCTACCTTCATATTTGATCCTCTCCTTTCTTATTACTCTCTTTGTTATCTTCTGTTTGTTTTTGTAGCCTTCCCAATCTTCTGATTTCCCACTGCTCTTGGCCACTTTATAGGATCTCTCTTTTTCTTTAATACATTTCCTGACGTCCTTTGTCAGCCATGGCTGTCTAATCCCTCCCCGGATAATCTTTCTTTTCTTGGGGATGAACCTCTGTACAGTGTCCTTAATTATACCCACAAACCCTGTCATTTTTGGTCTACTGTCTTCCCCGCAAGCCTCTGCTTCCAGTCTATTTTTGTCAGTTCCTCTCTCATGCCCTCATAATTACCTTTATTTAACTGTAACACCATTACGTCCGATTTTGCCTTCTCTCTTTCAAACTCCAGACTGAACTCTACCATATTATGATCACTGCTTCCTAAGGGTTCCCTTACTTTAAGATCTTTTATAAAATTTGGTTCATTGCAAAGTACTAGGTCCAGAATATCCTGCTCCCTTGTGGGCTCCATGACAAGCTGTTCCAAAAAGCCATCCTGTAAGCATTCCATGAATTCCGTTTCTTTGGATCCACTGGCAACATTATTTACCCAGTCCACCTGCATATTGAAGTCTCCCATGATCACCGTGACCTTGCCTTTCTGATATGCCTTCTCTATTTCCCGGTACATGTTGCGTGCCTGGTCCTGACCACTGTTAGGAGGTCTGTACACAACTCCAATTATGGTTTTTTTGCCTTTGTGGCTCCTCAATTCCACCCACACAGACTCCACATCATCTGACGCTATGTCATTTAGTGCCATAGATTTAATATTGCTCTTAACTAACAAGGCAACCCCACCCCCTCTGCCGACCTCCCTGTCTTTTCGATAAGTTGAAAATCCTTGGAGGTTTAACTGCCAGTCCTGACCCCTCTGTAACCATGTCTCTGTGATGCCTACCACATCATGATCATTCACTATAATCTGTGCCATCAGTTCATCTGCTTTGTTATGAATGCTACGCGCATTCAGGTAAAGCGCCTTAATGCTAACTTTCTTATCATTAGAGATATTGGTAGTCATATGATGTCCTAATTTATCCTTGCTTTTTTCTGCATTCCCAGTCTGACTCAATTTTGAATCCGCCTGGACACATGCTATCCTGCTGCTTGTCTTTCCATTTAACGCCATACTCCCTGTTGCTTTCACTTTCCCTTCACCCCAACTCAGAAGTTTAAAGTCCTACTGACCACCCTATTTATCCTCTTCGCTAGAAGATTGGTACCTGATCGGTTCAGGTGGAGACCGTCCCAACGGTACAGATCCCCCCTGTTCCAAAACGAATGTCAATGCCCCATGAAGTGGAATCCATCTTTCCCACACCAATCCCTTAGCCACGTGTTTACTTGCCTAATTTTCTTGTCCCTATGCCAAGTGGCACGCGGCTTGGGCAATAATCCAGAGATTATGACCCTTGAGGACCTGTGCTTCAATTTCCTGTCTAGTGCCTTGTAATCCACAAACAGTTCCTCCACCCGAGTGTTGCCGATGTTGTTAGTACCAACGTGAACCACAACAACTGGATCCTCCCCTTCCCGCTCCAATATACTTTCAATCCGGTCGGAGATGTCCTGCACCCTGGCACCGGGCAGGCAACACACCATGCGAGACTCCCGATCCGGCTTGCAAAGGATACTATCTGTCCCCCTAATTATAGAATCCCCTATAACCACTACTTGTCTATTAACTCCCCCCCTCTTGAATGGCCTTCTGCACCATGGTGCCTTGGTCAGTTGGCTCATCCTGTCCAGAGCCCTTTTCCTCATCCGAACAGGGAGCAAGAATCTCGTACCTGTTGGACAAGGTCAAGGGCTGAGGCTCCTCCACTCATGAACTCAGGTTCCCCCTACCTGCCTCACTTATAGTCACACTCTGATGAGCCTGATTACGAGCTGAATGTGAATTATTAATCACCCAGGTGTGACTGCCTCATGAAACAAAGCGTCCAGGTAACTCTCCCACTCAAGTGGCAGTTGGTGTCGAAGGGTGAGTATTTATACTCACTGCTTTCCTTCCCGGCTGCCCCTCTGGTAGACGTCACTTCCCCTGCTGCTCCCGCTCTTTCTGTGAAGAGAGAGGAACAAAAAAACACCGCTGCCCGCTACAGGTAAGTAATTTTAAAACAAACTGTCTTACCTTAGCTGTAGTCTTCCGGGTTCGTTTTTTCTCAGCTGCTGCTCCCACTCAAAATCTATATGTGACCCTCAAAGCATTAGTCTAATTTCCCATTCTGCCTATTTCTGTGTCTTCTACAGGTACTCATGGACTTCCTGACTCAATAGACTGGCCAACTGCTGGTTGGGACAATGGTTGCTCAGCCAGAAAGACAAAGTCAGGGAGGTCGGGAGTCTTCAATAAATCCTGTTGCCAGGTAAGATCATTCCAGTGCACAGAGCAGAAAGTAATAAGGGAGATCCAAACATCAGCTAAGAATATGTGACATCGAGAAAGTGCTGGAGGGGGAGCACAGTACAGACACACCCCAGGCTCAATCACCACGCCTGCTGCAAGTTTTGTTGTAATGAGACAGCATCGGGAGTCTATTTACAAAATTGTCACAATGCCTTTGTTTAAAGAACGTTGTTCCAGGCAGTGACACCCACATCCCATAAATGAATATATAAAAATACCTATGTCCCTCCCTACCTCTGCAAACCCTTCCAGCTGCAGCAATCCGTCCTGGCTTTGTAACACCCTGACCACTCTCTGTAACACTCTCACCACCTCCAGCACCTTCACCTCTCCCTGTTCCTATTGTGTCAATGAACCCTGACCGTGGCTCCCCTTCCCACAGCCCTCCTCCTACGAGCAGACCCATTGTAATCCGTTGACATTTACTCCTAAAACATTCTCTCACTTCAGGGTTTTAAGTACTTTTTGATGATCTTCTCAGTCTCATAATCTAGGATGATCCCTTTTGTCCTGAGTGAGGGATCAGTGGGAATTTCTTGCTGAGGTTTTTACTGTTTCATTCGAACGTCCTTTTGTTGAATATTTTGCATTGTCCCTTCAAATGTTTTCCACTGTTCATTTACAGGCACATATTTCGGTCTGTGTAGCCTGTTTACCTTGGTCAGTTCTCCTCTCAAACTCATGTAATTGGCTATTTTTGTTTCTAGTTGTAGCTTGTCCTTTCTGTGATTCACTTTAAAGCTTTACATTTCTTTAAACTGTACGTTATCACAATTTTGCAGAGGATCTCTCCAGGTGACATTACTCATTCACTAAGTTTCATTACACGGTCGCTCTGCGATAGTTATGTCCCTTAACAGTTGCACAATGTGTTTTTCAAAGAAACAGTGAAAAAAAAACCGAACTCCTCTTCTAATATCAATGTTGACCGTGTGTTTGTCCCAGATTGTACAAATATTGAAGTTTTACAAAATTGTCACAATGCCTTTGTTTAAAAAATTCCAATGAGTTCCTGGTAAATGCAGTGATGAGCAATGAAATGCTGTTCGGTGGCTAAAACTGTTCTGCTGATTGTGTCTTTGGATCGTCGGAGCCAGAATTTGCATTCAGACTGACTCTACTTCATGATCTGAGGCCAAACGCTTTCTCTGTAATGCCTTTGGTATCCATTGTTGTTAGCGTTACTCATTTTGCCTGAGTTTGCACAAGATTACGAACCATTTAATATTTTTGTTCACCCTGTATCCATGTCTCCCTGGTGTCTAAATTTCTTTTATCTCTGTGTCACAAATCCATCGAGCTTATTGCTGCAACGTTGTCCATTAAAAAAACCATAATATACTCTCTCCCACAATTTTCTGTCACAAATCTATTTGCTGTTGTACAATTTTAGTTAAACTCAGTCCCATCCTGTTCCTTTCTGCTTGTCTTCAGCCACATTTCCATGCTGTTCCATTGCTTCACCTTTTCCCTTTGGATTTGGAAAGCTCCTTTCACTTGCATCTTCTCTGTCAGTTTAAAGCCCTGTCCATAAACCTACCGACATGATTGACCAGGACACTGCTCCCAGCACAGTTCCAGGGGGACCGTCCTAATAGATTTTTTTTTAAATCAGGTATGGGATGTGAGAGTCTCTGGCTGACCAGCCTTTCTTGCCCAGCCCGAGAAGCCCTTGAACTGAGTAACGTGCTCTCTCATTTCAGAGGGTAATTGAGAGGCAAACACTTTGCTGTGGGGATGTCATGCAGACCACGTGAGGGTGGGCAGATGTCCTTCTCTAAAGGACCAGTGTTGGGATTTGTTGTACATCAGTAATGGTTTCATACTTATTTATGGATTGTTAATTATTATTTTTAAAATTATTGATTTCAAATGTCTCCTTTTCAGATGGAGGGATTCAATCCTTGTGTTGTAGCTTGGCAAATATTGCCGTTACACTGCAGGAAATTCCATTTTCCAACGAGAGGGCAGTCAGCATTTAACAAAGAATATATTGTGGAACCTTTCACATAAACTGTTGCATTCCATCTTAGTGTCTTACTTTGTTTCCGTCCCACGTGACCTGTCATTGTGCCTGCATTGAAGGTGTTTTGGTTCTTCTGCGTGGCTTTTACAGTCTGAGTGACATGATGAAGCTGTACTGCCCCAACATCTGAAGCAATTTTCCACTTCAATTCAGCTCACCGTAACTTCGTTATCTGATACCATGCCCCTTGCTTCGGGTTTAAACGGTCGTCTTAGACAGAACCTGTCCTCCTCGAAAATAAATACGAAACTCAGCCACACCGTCATCACTGCAAACCAGCGACACCTTCATTCTAAGGTCAATCATTACTGCAGTCTCATTTCATATTATCAGCTACCGTGCTCTCTGGTGGCTTCTAGAAATCACTATTCTTATAAATTGCTGTAACATCCGCCAATATGAAATAAAAACAGAAAGATTCAGGAAATTTTATCATCCACAAACAAACGACAATAAGGAATGTAACTGTTGGGACAAACGTTAATTCAACCAGATTGCAAACTCTTTGTCTGAAAATCTTGCTGCAATTGTTTTGCTTTTAATGAGCACACACATTGAGTTCAGTGCAGAACCGATCCCCAACTCGGAGAAGGGAATCCTTGGCTTTGAAGATGCGTTGAGAATGTTCACTGGATTCATCCCAATAATGGGACGACTGTCCTCCGGGAGCGTATGAGTAAAATCATTCAATGTCGAATGGGGTTTCCAAACCTGAGTGGTGAAGGTAATGTCTACATTCACAAATTAAACGTTGGGTAGGGTTTAATATAGGGACACACGAACAAATCAGACAAGAACACAGAAAGATTATAAACAATAGATATGATAATTGTTTATTGGAAAGTTTTGATTTTAGATTCACGGTAGTCTTTGGTGACGGGTATTTCATGTCCACAACAAGTCTGCACAGAAAACGACTGCAGCCCCACTGTTACCTTTAGAAAAAGCTGAGATTCACTCAGGTCTAGGGGATTTAGGGATGCAGCCTTACAACCCTTTTCCCAAATTCCCTGGAAGTACAAAGGAAGTTTTCATGGGGAGGTTGTTCATGATCTGGTTAGATAATCATGAACGTTGTTTGAGGTTATGAATAAGAAAATTGTATTACAAAGCAAAGAGTTCATAGTGTAACTGTAAAATCTAAAGGTCAAATTCAGTGCATACATTGTTTGTAATCCTTGTCCTCACTCTCCAACAAAAAAAGGAAAGACATTAGAAAGGGCCCAGCCGCAATTTCTTGTGTAGAAAAGCATGAGGAATCTCATGGCTGAGGTTTACTGAGGGATAAAAAAAACACTAGAAATGATACCAACTGGTTTTATGAGGATGATAGACACAATGAAGGATTTTATTCATATGATTTTGAAAATGCTCTATCGGAAACATGTAAGTTTGGGAAGTAAACGAAAGATATCTTTCACTTAACACAAGGTTTGAAGTGACTAAATCAGCGGTATTCCCTCTGTCGAGTAAATCAATAAATAGAGTCTCAGATCCAAAACCATTGGTCAATGATTCAGAAAAACTTGGGTCAGAGATTCTTCTGCTCAAGAGATATTTAAATCCTAAACGAATTTCCAGAAAGAATGACAGAAGCTGAGTCCAGAGTGTTTCATAAGACGCATCAACAAGAACACAAGTAGGGAATTTACTATTGGAAGAAAGTCAAAGTGTGTGTAAAAATTTCGAATTTTGTTGACTTATCAAAAAAGACTTTTCATGAACACGTCTAGCTAGATAAGATGGAATATAAAACATCCATGAATTTGAAAGGTATGGCATATTATTCAACGTAAAACATTGTAAATGGAATTGATCTTCGAGAAGATTGCAAACAAAAGTTCCTTCCTCATGAGAAGGAATTGAATTGTCACTAGGAGACATAATGCCTGCTTTAAATATTTGATCACATTTACATCATGTGACGTATATTTCATGCTTTCTGATCTCCATCCATTAAATTCTCAAAGTTGTCTCTGCCTTTTTTGTCTTTTTGTAGCCCTCTGTTCTTTCCTACAGAACGCAATTTTAAGCTGAAAGAAGCTCTGACCAAAACTGAATGCAATATTCGAACGGTCCCATGTGATCAATATAATTCCTTTTTGATTATTACAATGACTTTTGCGAGTTTACAGCAAATTGACTAACACGAAAAAACGGGACCAACATATTTTGTTTTCGCTGAATGTAACGCAGTGCGCATGGGAAACGCCATCCATTTGTTGGAAAATTATTTTCGGTTCTCCGTCCACACATGTTGTCACGTTTTAAAAATTTGCAGCATGTCTTTTGGTAATGAGTCATTATCCAGAAAAGGTCGTTTCTCAATTCAAAAAACTGGTACTTTCCAATCAGCTTGGCTTTGCTCAACGTCTTCCGTCCTGAAACTTCAACACAATGTCAAATTGAAGCAGCTCCATGTGAGGGTCAAATTTAAAACATCCACTCAACACAGCCTACTACATTGGCACAGAGATACCATCCACTGTTTACCTGCTGCACTGTATCCACGCATTAATGCTTACAGCCACATTCCTGGCTGTATCAAAACGGATTGAAAAACGAGTACCTCTGATTCCACGGCTGGTACCTGGAATTATATGATCGCCTTTACCAGTGGTTCCAACGTTCTATGAGGAAATGGATCAGCTGCTCATTGCTAAGATTGGTTAATTATTTGATAATATACTTGCAATATTTACGTCCACTAACCCCTTCACTTTTCTATTTTGATTTTAATTCGTAGAAATCTTTTAATTTTAATTTTGAACAGACTCAATGATTGATCTCCACAGTGTCTGCAGAATCAGTTATAAAATTTCATAACACTCTGAGTTCTTCCATCTGAGTCCCTTGTTTAGGAAGTGTTCCCGTTGTGGGAAATTCACTTCCCTGTGTATCTGCTGCTGCTCCCAGCATGCCCTGTGGTACTACACACATTTTCCCTCTGCCATTTGCTCACTATGTTGCTGTGATCGTACAGTGACTTGGTGTCACACAGCCCAGGAAAAGAACACAGGCCAAGGTTGAGCAAAATGAACTTTATTGGTAAAGAGTCTCTCCTGTCGTTTTTTTGCGTTGTTCAATTCAATTTTCAGTTAGTCTTATTTAAGATTTTGAAATTGTTTGCTCTGTGAATAAGTGCGATTGGTCAAAAACATCTGTCCAGAAGAGAGGGAGTACTAGTTCTGCCACTGAGCACTGTGGACTGTCCTCGAGTCGGGAAAACAATTCTTCAGAGACAGTGTTACCTCGCCCCGTCACGAGGCTTTTCATTCCATCAGCTCCAATTCTTGATAGAATTCAATTCAACAGAACTTGTTACTGAGTCATTTCTTTATTTCTGTCCAGATCACGTGAGCAGAATGCCACATTGGGAATGCGCTTGCCCCATCGAGCAGAGGTGAGGCCATTCTTTATGAACTGGACTATGCTATTTATCATTTCACCAACAGCAGGGAGAAGAATCCGCTTCTATGCACAATTTACTCAACTCAGTTAAACACATGGTCAGATGTGCAGAGCATGTGTGACGAGGTGTCTGAGATGTTAAAGTGATTGATTCTCTGCAGGCGTGGGATTCAATCGCATTCTCGTCGCTTATGGAGTGCAGTCGTTCATGACACTGCTTTTGTTTAGGTCTCGGCTAAATCGGAGGTCAAAACTGCATTCGTGGTGCTGGAAGAGCACAGCAGTTCAGACAGCATCCAACGAGCAGCAAAATCGACGTTTCGGGCAAATGCCTTATTCCTGTTGAAAGGCTTTTGCCCGAAACGTCGATTTCGCTGCTCGTTGGATGCTGCCTAAACTGCTGTGTTCTTCCAGCACCACTAATCCAGTAAATTGGATTAGTGGTGCTAATTAGTCAGTTTATTGCCATCGACGCTGCCGTAAATTCGACCATTAATTAGTCGAATCTGTCGCTTAAATGGTATTGAAATGCAGACTGACTTCGGATAATGAAAAGGAACATTGGGTTTACTTTCGAAGACAAGTTATTGTGAGCTTTTATCCAATGAATGAGATCCAGGAAAAGCAAATAACGAGAGATGGCAAGCGCATGTTTATCCAATGGATTGTTAATGAGTATTTTGTCAGATGAAACCTGTAGCAGAGTGGGTAGAAGTGATTCATCTCAGTGACAAAAGCACAGACAGACAGCAAAAAATAATAAAGATATTTCAAAAGCGGCAGAGGAAGGATTCAGTGTCACCGAGTACTGGCTGAAATTGCACAGCAGAGAACTTGGCAATGTCGGTACTGTGCATGGGCATGGAGACAGTTACACATTGGTCTCTCCCCTTCTCATTGCTCTTGCCAGTGATGAATGCTGGACATGAGATGCAGACAAAGACAAGAAATGGGAAGCCAGCTCCCTCTCTTTATGAACAATTGTAGCAGACATCAAGTTAACTGCAGGACTGACTAAAACTGTGGATCAATAACCGCTGACTAATGTAGAACAAACATGTGAAATTATTTAAATTTCGTTTACTCTCTTGTCATTAATAGGTAGTTAGTTCTAACAATGGTGTTGCCAATAGAAGACAACGCCTCATTTCATGTTGGATAACAACATTATTAAACATCTTTCAAATTGAGATCTATTGTGATCATTTTACACATTTAACAAGTTCAATTTAATGAATACAAACCTCATTCCCTCACAGGAAATAAAACTGCTGATTTCCTCAATTACGTTATCCTTGCTAAATAGCAGTTACTCCGCATGAAACATACGATGTAGTATTTATTGAAAATTCGCTATTTAGCACTATTACATTATGTCGCGTTGAGTGCAACAGGCACATGCTAAACAAGGCATTGGAAAGAAAGTTTTTCACAAAGTATACTTGGGTGGCGATTAAAAATAAGATAAGGTTCCCATGTTGCAGAAAATACACCTGTGTCTGGATACAACGTTAATAGTGCAAATACTCTGTGCACCCCCCCCCCACCCCCCCCGCGGGATGCAACCAGTGAGCGCACGGTACATATATGATCGTATAGAGGTGCATGAGATGCCGGGTCTTCAGCTTAAATGGCAACTTGAAAGGCTTCTATTGCCATGTCGCAGCAGGGAGAATTGGGGCACCAGGCTTGGAGCTCCACCCTCTCATGGAGCAATTTCTATTGACATGGCGCAGAAGGGAGCATTGGGGCACAGGACGGTAAGCTCCAACCGGACCTGGAGAAGCTTGTATTGACATGGAGCAGGGAACATTGGGACATCAGGTTGGGAGCTCCAAATTCACCTGGAGCAACTTCTATTGACACTGAGCAGAAGGGAGAATTGGGACATCAACCTCGGATCACCAAACTCACCTGGAGCAGCTTCGATTGACATGGAGCAGGGAGCATTGGAACATCAGGCTGAGAGCCCAAAACTCACCTGGAATGGCTTTGATTGACATAGATCTGGGAACATTGGGACATCAGGCTGGGATCTCCAACTTTACTGAGTGCACCTCGAACTCATGCAGCTCATGGTTATTTTATGAAATCAAAACCGAACATACATTCTTACACACATACATGGACATTTGTAGCTGAAAAGCGGTTCAGAAGATAGATTCAGATAACCATTGATTTATGTCTAGATTAATGGAACTCTCCTTATCTGCTGCGAAATTGATATTTTAGCCAGAAATTCCCAGCAGCTGTGCAAGCAGGAGAGGGATGACGTAAGCCTTTCCCTGTGAAGGTGCTTCTGTTACTTTGCAGGTATATATGTGAAAATGTATGAAAGCATTCAGCAAGGTCACATGGCACAGTGGGCTAAACAGGTGCGTCGAGGTTTTTGACTCTCGGTTATGTAAATTCGAATGCCTGTGCTGCCATTACAGTGGATCAACTGGAATGTTACAGCATGTTGAAATGTGGGTCAAAGTTAAAAAGTTGGGGTTTGCTTCTCAAAGATTTGACAGTGGTGGGTGCCAACATAGACTCAGGCAAAGGAGTCAGTGCCTGTGCTGACATAACAGTGTTCGCCTCCCGTACGAAAAATCGCGGGCTCAAGCAGCTCGACCGCAGCTGTTTCATTTCAGAAAAGTTGAGTTTTCACTGGAGTCGAAAGCAGAATCTTATACCATCGTTGTTGTGAAACAAAGTCCTGCGGTGACTCAACTCGTCGTTATTTGGTGTTTTTGCGAATGGGAAAATGTTTGCGATGTCGTTTGTTCCATCATATCCGTCCTAGAGACAGAAGGGAAAGATAATCGAATCGATTGATGAAATTCACTTTTTAGGGCCCATTCTCATTGTATTCTTTCTCTCTTTCCAGCACTTTCTCGGAAGTGGTAGTGCACTAAAGCTGAGGTAGGGCAGAATGCACAGTGTGGATTTGCCCTGCTGTTAAGTTGCTGGATTCAGATTCTAGTCTCAACAGGAGCGAGGCTTCGAGTCCCCCCGCTGCCATTCCTGCCAATCACCTCTAACTCTGCAGCTTGTTAAAATGCTGTGTCGATGTCTGCTGTATTGATGTTCAAAACAAACGAAAAGTGGGTTTGCTTCCCGGGAAATTCACTGTGGTGTCCAATAGTGCTGAATATTTCGAAGTGTCTCTGCTGTAATGATCGTGTTCGCCTCCCGCGTGGAAAATCGCAAGCAGCTGTACTGTTGCTTTACGTTCCAGACAAGTTGAGTTTTTACTTGAACCGAATGGAGACTGTTAATTCATCGCTGTTGTGAAACAAAGTCCCGCGACGACTCAACTCGTCGTTATTTGGTTTTCTGGCCAATGGGAAAATCGTTCCAATGAATTTTGATGTCATATGTTATTGAATTTCTCCCATTTCCTTCATTTCCGTCCTGGAGAAATCGGAAGTGAAAGGGAATCTAATCAAGACTGTGATTGGCGAAATTCACTTTTTATGGCCCATTCTTATTATGTTCTGTCTTTCTCTCTTTTCAGCATTGTCTGGGAAGTGGTGGTGCAGTAAGGCTCCAGTATGATTGAAAGAGTAGTTTGGAATTGACCTGTTGTTAGTTGTGAGATTAGTTCATGGCTCATGCCCTCAGAATGTCTCACATTTAGCATTCATACTCGATGTGTCTGAAAATGCATTTGGTTTGCCAGTTTTGTTTGTGTTCCGTGTTAAATGCTTTCTGTTTTGTGATTCGTTCAAGACATTACGAATTAACAGGGTTTCTGAGGTAACGTCCAGCTGCAAAAATCCTCAACTCAGAATCTGGGGAAATTTCCCGGAGTATGGTCAGTCAGAGCAAAAGTAAGGAAGTCATGTCGTTTCTGCAGTTTTTCACAATAGTACCTTTCCCGTGAGCAGTCAAACAGACTAAATGATTGTGCCCCAGGCTGCGACGGCAAGCTCCGCTAAAATGTGATCCTTTAAAGCCAGTGTAGGCAACGCAACGTTATTGGGGTACACGGCGTGGAAGCAGATACTTCGGTGTATCTCGTCCATGCTCACCACATCGCCAAAATTAAACAAGTCCCATTAAATAACGAGCTGTTGGAAACAGGATGGCTTCAACTCTCAGCCGCAGCGCAGTTGCCGGTGGCTTGTTTCTGTAATGTCGTGGTCATCACGTTCGCCTTACGCGCGAAAGATGCCCAGTTCGAAACTGGGCAGAAACGGCTTTGTTCTTCAACTGCAGCCTTTTACATAGACAAGAACGGAGCTTTCTTGCTTGCTTTCCCATTTGCAAACCTGCCTTCGAATTTGCTTGAACAAATCTGCTCCCGTAGTGAAATGCAATGCAAATCCATTTACTTACAGTGCAAAACATTGTAAAGTTTTTCTCCAACCTGGTTCTGATCATATGCCATTCTGTTTGAGAGTGTAGTTACCGCCTTCTGATCCTTGCATTTGCATTCCTTGCGCAGGCGGCCCGGTTCAAAGGCAGGGAAGAAGCTGAGGCGCTGGTGTCAGAGTGCACCACGGATTCCTGAACTAGTCTGTCTGTCAAATGTACTCCAAAGTCATCTCTGAAAGACCTTATTTGGAAGATGTCGGTCGTTATTCAACGTGCGAGAACTGGCACGAGAGGTCCTGAATCATGTTTTGGAGCAGTTCGCACGTTAGTGGCTCATTCCATCAGCAACAGCAATGAAAGAAATTACACTCTCAGAGGAAACTTTGGACCTGTGCTTTCATAGAGTCGCTAGTATTAAGGTGCGCCCCGAGATCTAAGCCAAGTTGAAACTGAAACGGAGGAATCAACAGAGAGGCTACAGAATGACATCGCATCCATTTGGTTTTCTTTAAATCACTGACGAGCAGGAAAATGTAAACGGGGAAGTCGAGTGAGGAAGTGAGGCAGTTGCAGCTCTGGAGAAAGTCCTTCTTTGTGATTCACTCAGCAACCAGAGACGTGAAGGTGACTCAGGCGTGAGAACTCTTCACGTCGAGAACAAAAAGCACTAAAATGCAGTTAGCAACTCTTCCGGAGTGGCGGTGGGGTGAGGTAATTACCTTTTGAGTTCTGTTACTATGTTCAGAAACTGCCTTTTAGATTGAGGTGAACAGAAACTCCATTTCTAATAAGCACCATGGAATTTATTAAAATTTGTTGAGTCGCTTCTCGTCGATTCCCGCACAGGTTTCCACCTCAGTGGGTATCCATGTGGCTCATATCCAGGTGTGAACATCTCTGCAGCAAATTGCACGGTTAAGGTAAAAGGCAACGAAAGTGACATCTCGAACTGGCTCCGAGGGCAGAGCACCCTCACAATGTGATCTGTCGCTCTCGGATTGGAATGTGACCTCCGGTTTTAGGGGGGAGAACAGTCTTTGGGACTCTTATTCTGCAAAACAGACACAGTGACTGAAACTATGCTGCACGGTATGATGTAGAACACGGCCTGCTCAGCTTTGTGCATTTTCCCTGTAGTCCGGTGTGTTTCATGTTCCGTGTAAACGTGAAAGTTGTCCTGTTTCGAGCAATGGGTGAAATCATTTAGCGAAGCAAGAATCGAAATTGCAGTAATGTCAAGTCGCTCATGGTAATTTGACCCAATCATAACCGATCATATATTCTCAGGCACTCACAAATACATTTGTAGCTGAAAAGAGTCTGAGAAGATAGACTCAGCTTACCACTGATTTTTGGCTGGATTGACGGGCTATCATTATCTGCTGCGAAGTTGATATTGTAGACGGGCACATCCCAGCAGCTGTGCGAATCAGAGAGGGATCATGGAACCCTTTTCACGTGAGTTTGCATCTGTTGTTACACAGGACCACAATTGGAAGTGCAAGAAAATGAGTGCCTGGTCACTTGGTTGTGTGGCCGAGCGGTCTGAGACGCTGGATAAAGGCTGCAGTCTCGACACAGGCGTGGGTTAGAATCCCACCGCTGCCATTTCTGTTGATCAACACCAATGACGCCGCTTGTTAAAGTGCTGTTGCGATCCCTGCTGCATTTCTGTTAAAAAGAAAAGTGGGTTTGCTTCCCGGGGAATTAACTGTGGTGTGGGAAAGCGCCGAACTTTCCAAATTGTCCGTGCTATCGTGATCGTGTTCGCTTCCTGCGTGGAAAATCGCAAGCAGCTCAACTGTTGTTTTCTGTTCCAGGCAAGTTGAGCTTGTACTGGAACCGAATGGAGACTGTTATTTCATTGCTGTTGTGAAACAAAGTCCTGCGGTGACTCGACTCGTCGTTATTTGGTTTTCTGGCCAATGGGAAAATCGTTCCAATGTATTTCGATGTGACATGTTATTGAATTTCTCCCATTTCCTTCATTTCCGTCCTGGAGACATCAGAAGGGAAAGTTCATCTAATCGAGACTGTGATTGGTGAAATTCACCTTTTATGGTCCATTCTTATGAGGTTATTTCTTTCTCTCTTTTCACCATTGTCTGGGAAGCGGTGGTGCACTCAGGCTCCAATATATTTTGAAAGAGCAGTTTGGAATTGGCCTGTTGTTAGTTGTGAGATTACTTTATAACTCATGCCCTCGGATTGTCTCACATTTTGCATTCATGCTTCGCTGTGTCTGAAAATGCATTTGGTTTGCCAGTTTTGTTTGTATTCCGTGTTAAATGCTTTCTGTTTTGCGATTCGCTCAATACATTACGAGTTAACAGGTTTTCTGAGGTAACTTCCAGCTGCAAAAATCCTTAACTGAGCATCTGGGAAAATTTCACGGAGTATGGTCAGTCGGAGCAAAACTAAGGAAGTCTTTCATTTCTGCAGTGTTTCACAATACTACCTTTCCCGTGAGCAGTCGAACAGACTAAATGATTGTGCCACAGACTGCGACGGCAAGCTCCGCTAAAAAGTAATCCTTTAAAGCCGGTGTAAGGAACACAACGTTATTGGGGGACACGGCGTGGAAACAGATACTTCGGTGTATCTCGTCCATGAAGGTAAAACGTAAAATGGCTTCAACCTTCAGTGCTGGATGCAACTGTGCCGCAGCACGCGTGGCTGAGGCTTGTTTCTGTAGTGTAGTGGTCATTTGGCGTTTGTATCAATACGAGATATTTATTTCAGATACCATTGAATGACAGAACGCAGAAGGCTCATCAATATGTAATGCCAAGAACAGAGCACTGTTATAAAGGAACATTGGCTGGGTCAGTACACACACTGAAAGCCGAAATTGTCAGTCAGCAGAGGATGCGTTTTATCCATTAATGTCTGGTTTATGGGCCTTCCACGCTTCCGCTGGGCAGCCCTGTTAGCACTGACCACAGCAGTTTCCCGCAGTCTTCAGCTCTTTGTAGCATGTACCTTGGAGGATGACGTCAAAAGATCATCACTGTTATTGTGGCACAGATGTGTCCCAGCTGTGTCAATATAACCACTTTATAATTTCCCAGATTCTGTTGATTTAACTGCCATTTCACTCAGAATGACAACTTATGCCACACTGCAGATTGAGGCCATGCAGCCCACCTTCGCTGTGCTGGTTCCACACAATGACGAAATGACTGTGTTTTTATTGATTGATTGTCACATGGATGTAACTACAGTGGAAAGCTTTGTTTTGTTACTGGTAACGGCAGATTATAGTAAGTATGAACATGCAGATCACAGAGAAAATCAAAATTTGGACAGACTCAGGAATTCAGTTTACTCCGCACAGGTCACGCTCTCAGCAAGATCCACAATGGAAGGATCGGCATTATTTCCAGGTCGACAATTCATTTCTCAGAGCAGTAACTGCCTAGAAGAAGCTGCTCTTGAACTTGCTGGTGTGTGTTTTAAAGCTTCGGAATCTTGCTCTGACCTTGATCGATAAAAATCATACCTTCTCAGTCAAAAAAGAGGCAGTGAGCAAAATTCCAGGGCTCATCCGGGATGTGAACCCAAGACCTCTCATATGCAAGTCACCCACCTGAAGTGATATCTCACCTGAGACAAAGGAGCCACAACGGCGCCCGATGTGGCAACCATAAATCTGGTGATATGGCTTGTCAGCTAAGGCTTCTTCTGCTGTTTATGAGTGAAAGCAGCACAGAGTTTTAATAACAGCTCCTTTCCATTCTGACTCACTTCTCCCAGGAGGCTGTGCTCGCTGCTTCCCCCGGAACCGTGCGCTCTCCATTGATGTCTGGAACAACTGATCTTCTGGTGGCAATCAGTGTCGTGGGAGAGCAATGTGAGTCCGCTCTTCAGCTCCCTATCAAACACGGAATTGTGGAGCGGGGAGGGGGCTAGTGGGGGTGGGAGTTATAGAAATTCAGGAAAGCCATACAAAAGGGAGATCGCGCATGCACAGGATCTCACCTTCTTTTGGCAACCTTGTACAAATAACGCCAGCTGAAACAGATAGAAATGTACAGAAATGCTGGGAAAAAGGGAATCTCACCCAGTCAACGGGAACAGTGTCTGTGCCCTTCTCGAAGTCACGGGAGGCCTAACTCAGCATGAGATGTTACTGCAGCGACTCCTGTCACTCACACACACTCCATGTGAAGTGTATCCATTTTACCACGTTGCATCCAGTTCAGAGTAGATTTCACAGCTCACATCATCCCAGACTGACGGGGAACAGAATCAAGGGATTCAGACCATCATCTTAACACCTCCTGGAGAAAAAAATGAATGTGTAAGAGCGGACAGTCTCGACTGTTTCCAGTATTTACAACCTTGGTCCGTGTGACAACAAAAGCAAGAACCTGGATATGTTTATCTTGCTTCTTAAAACAGGCAAGTAAATTTTGAAGAGCATCGATATTTCTTCCTGGTGGTCATGAACTGATCAAGAGCAGAGAACGGTTCCCTGAGTATGGTCTGACTTCTGGGTTATTGGCCAGTTTCACTCCCACTGTGAAATTCTGCTCATATGATCTGAACACATACAAAGAAATGACTCAGTGACAAAATCTGCTGAATCGCATTCTGTGAAGAACAGAAGCCGATGGAATGATAAGAGGCATGAGAGTGGGGATGCAACATTATCTGTGAGGAAACTGCTTTCCAGACTCGAGGAGAGTGCACAGTGCTGTTTCCAGGATTCAATATCTGGTAAATAGACGGAATCAGCGTTGGGTGTTATCTAACTGCGTCTATTGTACAATGGTGACAAAGCACGGACCTTTTGTATCGAGGGGACAATTTCAAGATCCTCAATGAGGCAAAACGCACAAATTAGGTAAACAACAATGCAACTGCACAAACTGGTGTTACATCATGGGGTAAACACCCCCTGCTCAAATTTGACTCAAAATCGCTTTCTGTCAAATTCCTGAGTCTGAGATTCGAACAGTGTGAATGGTCTATGTTCATAAAAACTGCTCTGATCTCACAACTTCAGCATATCATAGCCCATGTATATATGGCTGACAATAGTAATTTATCCCTCACTGTGTTACTTCAGTACACGTAGAGAAGAAATAAATATAATAACAACAGCCACTGAAGTGACTGGGATTTGACCCAATGCTGCTGCAGCCAATTGATTCAGCTGTAGTTGATATTGCTTCCAACTTTCCTGTGTAGGTAATAAGATTGCACAGCTTAGTCGCGAGTTTTCACGCGTTGAATAGGACCCAGCGTCCTTTCTTAGCTTGAAACTTACTGGGATATAAAGATATGATGAAAGACACGGGCAGCACTTACTGGAATATAAAGACGTTAGGAATGACAGTGCCAGATTTCCCTTGATACAAAATCGATACAAGCGATGGAAATGAGGTTTACTAGGAGATAAAACCACGAGAAAAGAAAAGGGGCAGTTTAATGGAATGGTGGGATAGATAAAGAATCATGCGGGAGAAATCAGGAAAGGCTTAATTCTGTATGAAAGGAAGTTATCCAGCTGATGTGAAGTTGGTAAGAGTAAATATGATGGAAATCCCCTCGTTTAGGTGAGTGGATACAAAAGGTTAGAACTTCACAGCCAGTCGGGAACGATAAAGATGTTTGGAGCAATCATTTTTTATTCTGAGAGTTATTGAAATTGGAGATAAATTTTCAGAAATAAAAGCATTTAGAAGCTGATTCCAGAGTATTTGAAAAGCGTGAGCAGAGACAGTGAGTGAATTTGACTGCGAAAGGGATTCTGGGCTGCCTGGATGGCGAGGTAAAAGGGACATATTCTCGATTTGGTTAACATTCATCGGAAAGAAATTTCATAACACCTGCAACTGAAAATGTTAAGTATAAGAAGACCTACTGGCATTGAAAGGTGCAGCAGCTCATTCTACATGAGACATTATAGATTGTAAATGCACTGAGCTGTTTGAATTAGCTCTACATTGAACAAAACTCGGTTAGCTCAGTCCGCTGTCTAACTGGTTTATGAGAAAATTGAGACCAACAGCATGGGATTAATTCTCTCATTATCTCAGGTAACCATAAGGAGCATTATCTCCCCCGCTCTCCTGGTCTGTAATACTACGGTGCCTCTGGTGAGTAAGATTTGGTCCGTCGATGTAAAACATCATTATCATTGCCATCTGTTGCCTTGAACATTTAGTCACAATCACCAAAAAGGGGAGTGAGTCCATTTAATACTCACTGGTCTCCAATTGGAATATCCTGCGTCAAGACTCGATCTTATTCCAGTTTGAACCCTCTGTTCCTCCCAACACCAAAACTACTTTTCCAGATGTACTGACAACAATCAAACTTCCCAAAGAGATAGATCTAATACTTCCGATTGGTTTAATGAGCTGTGCGAGTTTGCAGGAAATGGAATGATATGAAACGAGATAAACAGACTTTCCCAGAATGTAATCCAGTGCAGGGTCAGCGATTTGAGAAAGGTCATCAAGCTAAAATTTCATCTCTGTATCTCTATCCACAGACGGATATTCACCTGGGGAATATTTGTAGCTTTTCAGTTCATAATTGGCACGTTTCCCAAAGACAGAACATTTCCCCAAATCAGAAACTAAAGTTGTCAAATAGCTGCTACTTTACTCAACATTGTTTTCAACTGCATTTCAGTCTGATGCTCCAATATCTCCTGGTCCATGGCAGTAATGGTATCTTCAGATAAGCATTGGCCTTATAACCTTGGCAGTTTACACACCTTTAAGTACCAGGCACTGAGAAATCGCGATCTTCGAGCCGCAGACAGCAAAGCTGTCACGTGGCCTGCTCCTACCTTGGGAATTTTAACTCAACTGCTTTACTGTTGTTGTGATGGTCAGGTTCCCTACTGTGTGGAAACATGCCCTTCGGCCCAACAAGTCCGAAGAGTAACCCACCCAGAACCATTTCCCCCTGACTAATTTGGACCCACTCAGACGGGGTGGGGGGGGGGTGTGGAAATGTGCAAATTCCACACTGCTACCCGAGGCTGGAATCGAACCCCGGATGCAGCTGCTGTGAAGCAGCAGTGAATACCAGTGAGCCACCATGACACCCCTCAAGCATGTGGTTCTGAAATTAAAGCTGACACAGACGAGGTGAAACAGACATCAACCTGCGATGATTGAAGCATCAGGTTCAGGAAAGGACACAAAAATGGGCAAAATTGAATTCATTGAAAAATGGGTTTCTGTTGGTTCCTGCGTTGTTCACAGACAATGTTACATTGCCGATGTCGCAGGGCTTTTCCTTCCATCGGTTTCAGTTTGGCACAGAATTCGAATCAATGAAAGTTCACCAACCTCCTTCTGAAAATTCATCCTGGCAACATGAAACATATTGCATTCATCAATAATCTTCACCATTCCTACATCCAAGAACACGGTGCACGAGTTCCATGAATACAAAAGATGTAAGAATGTGATACAAGGATAAATTCAATTCCAGTTTAAATTGTAAAGTAGGAAGAATGCACAGTTAGACTCAAAATGCCAGAAATTCATGTACGTCACCATGTCCAGAACTGCAGCCGAGCAGAGGGGAAATCTGTCCCTGAGTCCCGAATATTCCCACGTTTGCTTGCTCCATGTGCCCAGTTGGAAATCATTGTGAAGGAGCATGCAGTCTGACAGAGCGCCTGGGAGAAACCTTCACTGTCTGATCTTGGAGCTGTCTATTCCAGCTGTGAGACCGGAGGTGTAAAGGGGAGCACCTTGGTATTCCGTGGTGTAGATTCAGCTTGTCCTCATCATATTATTGTTGAAAACCTTCTGTCAGAAACAGCACAGAAAGAAAGGAACAGGAGGAGGCTATTCCACACACCGGTCGTTTCCGACCATTTGATATCGTCATGGCTGATCAAACGCTTCACTGTTTTACCCCAGCTCATCCACAATAACCTGTCACACAAAGGAAAAAAGACATTTCAGCAATCGCAAATGTTTATGCCACTATGGGAAGGAAAAGATTTTCGAAACAGTGGGTTTCTGCACGAACTTTGCAGGTTTTGCGGCTGAGCAGCTGATCATGTTTCAAACGATATTATTGCGTCAAACCCCCCAACCAAGAATGTAAGGAATGTTCTCTGGTCATTAGCAGAGTCGTGAACTCCTGACGACGGGAATTGATGATGATTCAGCAGAACAATCATTGATTGAGCTGGCATCTAAACTCCAATTCTGGTGGAAATCAAACCCAGAAACTTTGAATAGCAATGATATCAATGCTGTAGAAATCTAATGTGCTTTTCATTGCGCCACACAGCCGTGCGAGCCACAATTTTATTGCACCCAAAGTTGTGGTTGTCGTGGAGAAAATGTAGACAAACACTAGGAAATGCAGAGAGACCTTCAAGGAGTAGATCTTTTATTTGTAAACAAAAAACCGTGAAATTCAGAAAGCAAATTCTTGAATGCCCTCGAACCTCAGGGTCCATGGTACTACTTTATAACTTTTCTTTACTCAGGTTTCTTAGCTTACCAGCACGGCCAACTGTGTTAGTCCGAATTACTTCACTCCAGCTACACAATAAACCAATGATGTTAGTTCCTATTATCACTCCATTTCTGCCACGATTGGTTTTCCAACATTCAACTTAATATTATTCTATTGTCATGATTTGGTACTTTACTGCCACCTCTGCTACAATTATCTTCCATCCCAGACTAACCTGTCATGATTAGATATTTAGCTACCCAATCTTCCACAATGTTTTCCTGTCCCAAACTGACTCTACTAACTACCGATTTGATAGTTAATGTCTTATCCTGCTACGAGGGTCTCAAGCAGGTTGGCCCTACGAACTATCAATTGAATATTAAAAGCCATGTCCAAAATATCTATTGTCACGACTTGTCCCACTTGATGATATTTAGCAGGCAAGGCTGACTTGACTAATTGTTATTATCTCAGCCTGCCATAGTAACCTTTCAGCACACTCTGACTCTAATTGGTGTAGGAGCATTGCACTATTCTTTTCCCCTCCTGCCACAGAGGCCCCATCCTGCCAGAGTGATCTTCTGACTAGTGTAGCATTCTACACACCCCTTGTAACAGATTTCCAATTGTATCCATGCGTATAACGTTCCCATGCTTTTATGGTCTCTATTTTTGGTACGGTGTTTGGATCTTTCATCAGACATCTGCTTATCTTCACCCCACTTTCCAGTACCTGGTCCTTATCCATGTGTACTCTAGCTTCTCAAGTATTCAGCTAAATACTCCTGAAATATTTTGATGACTCGTAGATTTACCACACGTTCAAACAGTGAATTCCAAATAAGCAACAATCTCAGAGAGAAAACGTTCTGCCTGTATCTAATCAGAAAATCCTCTCCCTTGCGTTTACCGTACATCCCTGGTTGTTAACACTTCCCATGAGAAGTTTATTCCTATCACACATACCGATCCCCTTAATCTGCACCTTCATCACTTCCTCACTCAGCCTTCTCCGCTCTCAGATAAAGAGCCTGAGCTGAGCTCGTCTATCTTCGCCATGGCGAGAGTGTCGTGCTGGAAAACTGCAGCAGGTCAGGCAGCATCCGAGGAGCGAGAGAATCGACGTTTCTGGCATAAATTTTTAATCAGGAATGAGTCGAGTGGGTGGGGACTGAGAGATAAAAGGGAGGGGGTTGGGGTTGTGTGAAAGGTTGTTGGTAAAGTGATAGGTGGATGGAGTGGGGAAGAAAGTGCAAGTTAGAAGGGGAAGGGATGAATGGGTCCGGAGGGTAGTGCCGAGTTGGATGCTTTGGAATGTGATAATGTGGTGGTGGTGGGGGAGGGGAAATGAGGAAGCCATTGAAATCCATATTTATCCCGTGTGGATGCAGTTTCCCAAGAAAGAATATGAGGCATTCCTCTTCCAGGCGTCAGGTGGTAATGGTTTGGCTATGGCTTATGCCTGAACCAAAGGTTGTCCTGTTCTACAATTCACATTACAGGAGAGATGTGAAAAACGACAGACTTGGAAAATGGACAAAAACTTCTAGATTCAGGGTTAGAATTAGACGCAGTGAAGACAGATATCATTTCGCCAGTTGAGTCTGCATTGTGCCATCGACGCGATTCACAGTCCCCCACCCTATCTCTCTCAACCCGCGTTATTGATGCACCGACAAAAAAAATACTCCAAATGCATCACTAGAGAGAACTCAGAGTTAACATAGTGAGTCAAAAACAGTTCCGATGAAGTGTCTGTTGAACCAAAGTCGTCATTCTGTTTGCCCCGAGCTGCAATTCCTAATTTTGTCTTTTATTCATAGATCTTACAGACCATTCAGGTTTTGTTTGCCATCTATCTGAATTGGTCTATGCCTTGGCATCACAAATTCACATCTGAATACTTCTGAAACTTAGGAGGATTTCTGCCCCTAAAACATTTGCTTGCGCTGAGTTCCAGAATTCAACTACCCACTGTTTCAAAACATTTGTCTGCACATTCACTCAAATCTTTTCGCCTCTGTCCATAAATCCATGCCACACTCCCCCGCCCCCCCACCCCCACCCCCACACCCCCCCCCCCCAAGATTGATCTCACCATCTAAGAGAAACGTTTTATCAGTCTACGCCATCCATATCCCTGATTATTTTGCACTTCTCAATGTTGTCTCCTCTCAATCTCTTCTGCTCGAAGATAAACAACTCCAATCTATCCAATCTCTCTTCATAACTGAAACTATTCTTCTCAGACAATATCCTGGGAAATCTCTCCAACATCATTTCCAGTAATATCACATCCCTGCTATAATGTGAATTGCAGAACTGCACACAATAGCTTAGATAGAGCCGAATTAGCAAGTGAAATAAATGATGTAGAAATCCACAGAAATATGTCTTTTAGAATAAAGTTTCTTTTCCTCAGTGCTGCCCTGTTTCCTTTTCCTGAGCCTGATATTCCAATAATCTCCAGTCCATATCAGTAAAAGCTGCTACATGAGAATTAATCTCATGACTGTGGTATTGAAATGGATTGACTGGTTTGAAGGTGAGCACGTGGTTATTCTATGATGGCACAGAGGCGCATGAAATGCCAAAGCTGGGAGTGGTCCTGGTCAAAGGCGGGAAGAGTGGCATATTTGTCTCCGTTTATTAGATTATTGAGAAACAACAGCAGCATTAACCCGCACTGCAGATTGACTCAGCGGAAGCATAATGTGGGTCACGAGAGGTCGATGAATTGGAAGCGTTCTCTGACATTTTCCTTAACAATGCGCCATTTTGTTACTTTTACTCGAAGAGCTGTTTTTGATCACAACGTCTACACATTGGCGTCTTGCTCCCAGTGAACACTACAATACCGCGGACATCACTTAAATTCCGACACAGCCACATGTCATATTCTCATTCCCTCTGTGATAATCGGAATTGACAATGTCATTTTCTGCAATGGAGCAATGTAGCATGGAGTTGGTAGTGTAGTGAACAAAGAAGAACAATTAACGCAGAAAATTTGCAGCACAGGAACTGCCCTTTGGACCTCCAAGCCTGAGCCAATCCAAATCAACTGTCTAAACCTGTCGCCCAATTTCTAAGCAGTTGTATCACTCTGCTCCTCACTTACTCATACATCTGTCCAGGCGCACATTAAATGAAACTGCCACGTCAGTCTCTACTACCTCTGCTGGCAACGCATTCCAGCACCTACCACCTTTTGTGTAAAACAACTTTCCGTGTATATCTTCCCTAAACGTTTCATCACTCTCCTTGAACGCATGACCACTCATTATTGAATGCCTCACCTTGGGAAAAAGCTTATCTCAATCCGTCCTGTCTGTTCCCTTCATGATTTCGTAGACCTCAATCTGAACCCCTCAATCACGTTTGTTCTAATGAAAAAAATAGTAACCTACTAAACTTCTCTACAGAGCTAGCATCTTCTATACCAGGCAACATCTTCGTAAACCTTCTCTGCATTCTCTTCGAAACATCCACATCCTTTTGGTAATGTGGCGACCAGAACTGTTATGAATAATCAAAACGCGGCCGAACCAAAATCTTATGCTATTGTAACATGACCTGCCAGCTCTTATACTCAATGCCCCGTCCCCTGAAGGCAAACATGCCGTATGTCTTCTTGACCACAAGATCCACCTGTGTAGCCACCTTCAGGGTACAAAGGACCTGAGCTCCAAAATCTCACTGCTCATCAACTTTACCCACAGCTCTTCCGGTTACAGTATAGTTGGCTCGAGAATTAGACTTCCCAAAATGCATCACCTCACATTTGTTTGGATTGACCTCCATCTGACACCTATCCGCTCAACTCTTCTGTCTATCTTTATTCCCCTTCATTCTTTGACAGTTCCCTTTAATTTCTGACTACTCCACCAATCTTCGTGTTATCTGCAATTATAATGGCGCTATTTGGGCTAGCGACCCTTGGAGACTGGTTCATGGCAGGTGTTCATTCCATCTAGCCATGAAACATGTTTGGATGCCTGTTTCCAGTGAAGTACCACTGTTTCCTGATGTAAATCACTAATTCAAACTTCTTGTAGGAGTCATGATTTAGAAGTTTACAGATGATACAACAATTGGTCGTGTAGTTACCTATGATGAATAATGTCAGGGACCGCAGGGATGTATGAATCAGGTGTAAAGGAAAAATGGCGAATGAAATTGAATCCAAATGAATGAGTGGTAATGAATTTGGGGAGTTATAACAATAACAGTGAGGATTCTGATTGGTGCACAGTAACAAAGAGATCTTGGAGTGGACATTCACAGATCTCTGAAGATTGTTGTACAGGGAGATCAGTTGTTCATGAGGGTTTTTGGCTATTTTCTGTTGTTGCCACAGACTGTTGAAGATATTCGATCTTTAGCAACCACCAGTTTAAGAAACAACTAAAGGAATGAGCACAAGTTTGGTCAATGCAATAATCAACATTTTTAAAAATTGGAAGACAAAAGAGGGAGGGCTGAAGTATAAATCGTAGCCCATCAAGACCGCTTCACCACTCAATGAATTTACCACTGATTCCTCTCCTAGTCATGCTGGTATGTGCCTTGGAGGGTAATTTGCAAATGGTGAAGATTCAGTACATCTTCAACCTTGTCCTTATAGTCAGTACAGTTTTTGAGCTTTGAAGGTTCTGTCAACAAAGCCTGGATCACTTACTCCAGTGAATCTTCTAGGTGATGCAGTCTGCTGCAATTGTGCCATAGCAGTTAAGGGAATAAAAATTCAGGTTTTGAAAAATGTACAGTTACGTGAATGCATTTTCGTGGAGGGTGGTCCTGTTCCTTCTGTGGTATTGAAGCTGAACCCACCTCGGCAAATGGAGAGAATTCTGTTAAACATCTAATTTGTGCGTTGCTGACGATGTAGGCTTCACGGAGACAAGAGTTGAGTTAATAATCAAACAAAAATGACGGACGGACATGTTTTTGTAGTTAACTTCTTGATATGGGCGGTTCAGGTCCTATTTCTCATAAATAATAGCCCCCAGGACGATTACACGGAGGAATTCAGTTACAATGAAGTCATTGAATATCAAACGAATATGATTAGATTCTCATTTGTCAGAGTTACCATTGCTGTATTTGGTCATTCTGTGGATCAATCCGATTCCAAACGCTTTCTGATTTCAAGTTCCAATTCCATCTGCGCCTGAGATTTCAACCCATTTCCTCGCCGAAATTTCTCCACCTGTCTTAATAATATGTAAGGACGCTGAAAAGGACAGCAGAGATTTACAAACGTGTTGCTAACTCTGTATAACATGGAGCTTCATGGAAATATTGTTTCGGCTAGGATTGAAACAAAGGATATGGAGGGGAGATATAATCACACAATAACAATTATAAACGTTCAATATTCGTAGGATCTTGACAGGGTAGCTACACGCAGGTGGTTTCCCTATGCTCTAAGGAGAGCACCAGACGACATGAACTCAAATTTAGATATTGCCCATTTAATTCAGAAATGAGGAGTAATTTCTTTGCTCGGGGCCAAGGAATCTGTGGCATTTTTCAGCAACCGCTGTTGAGACTATGTTGTTGGGTATTTTCAAACTCTTCCAGATTGTTAATCAGAAAGATGATGAAACTTTGTCGAGGTAAGTGAGCAGAAAGGAGTTGAAGATTATCAGATCAACCATGAGTTCGTTGAATGATGGGGCAGACTCCATGGGCTGAATGGCATACTTCCACATTTGGTCGAACGCCTTATTTTATTCATAAGTTCAGCTTTGTGAGGGGATGGGATGAAGTGATAGAGACAGTTTTATAAAACAGATCAGACAGATCAGGAACAAGGCTTGTAAACGCAGGAAGAAGAAATGTACTCTGACCTGTGGGCAACAAATGACATTGGCCACAGCGCAGGTGGCTGTGTACAGAAGCTGTGATTGCTGAAGAACATTGGTAGACCTTATACAGTTGGCAAGTCAGTGATCACACTGGATGATGGATCATTGTATTATTCATCCACAGCAGGCATTTGTGAAAGAATGAAAGGTTCGATTCATTGGAGAAGCTTTTTTGCGGTTCCAATTACAAGTGACTGTTTGAAATACTGATCAGATCATTGTGTGAAGTGTTAGGTTAAAATACTCATTTGCAACACCAATGGATAAACTTGTGCTCCCGATCTCTTGTTATTTGTTTCTCTTTTTTGATGTAAATTCATAGAAGGACAAAATGAAATGTGGGGGTGGAGGTGGGGGGTGGCGCGGAAGAAAATTGTGTTCCTTCTCATTACACCAATTTAATCTACAATTGAATAGAATGACTGCTCTCACTCTTCCTTTCGACTTTAGTGTGGTGCCGATTATTCGTGAATCTCCCATGCGGTGAAGGACAAGGAAAATACTCTCGATCCAGTGTATACCAGAGTGTGAGGTGCAAAGAAAAACTGCAGTAGCGGTTTGTGAAGTTAGCAACGAGAGTGTGACTCGAACCCGTGAATGTGGAGCACATTGGTATAATAACCCACCACCATAATCTCTCAGTCTCCTCTGCACATTTTGTAGAGGGGTGACATGTGACTTCATCACGGTTAAATGCGGTGAAAGTCATGGATTAGAGAGTTCCAGAGCGGAATCGAATCCACACCATTGTGTTTCTGCTTTCACTGGAATTATAATAACAGCAAATTCCAATAAATAGCCAAGCTGGTCAGAATGAATAGCTGTCATTGATACATTCTGATTCAGAACTGTGTCCGAATGAAACAGAGGACAAGAATTTTCCGTCATATTCACGCCTACATTTGACTCATAATTTCTTCAGTTACTTTCTCTCTCACGTGAAGAAGCAGCCATGGAGATGGAAGTAAAGATGATGTTGTGGCTCAATGGCCTTTCTCATGTGGCTGAACCTGATCTGGATTAAATCGCAAGAAACGCTGTTTGTTCGTTTCATATTAATTTTGCTGCAACCTCACAATGTTCATTGCAATAATCAGAAGTGAATTAGATTTATCTAATTGGAACAATTAATGTTCTATTCAAATTTGCTCCGACTTTATTTCAGCTTAAGGTAAATATTGCTTAGGAAATCAGAGGGTTAAAGTGCAAAGGAAAACCCAACAGTTTTGTTGCTCGTTGCTTTGGCAGGTTTCACTGAATGGACCAAATATCTTGGTGTTTGTCCTCACATCTTTAACGCGTGTGATTAAAGCAGGAAGTCGCTCTGCAAGCAACTGGTCACTTCCTATTCATTATGTAATATCATCCTTCCACAATAAGAAAAATCCACTCAGTTCCATTTACAATGCTTCAGGTACATTATTATGCCAAATCTTTCAAAATCCAGAATTTTTGGAATCGAATAATATTCATCTGCACAGGTTCACGAAATTTCTTTACATTTTAAGTCAACCAACTTAGGCATTGTTTCTCCGCAATATCCGACCGACTACACCCCAGCCCTACACCTTTACCTAGCCACACGCTGTCTCTCTCTCTTTGTGAAATTTATTTCTTGTATGCCACCAAATGTGCCTTCCAAATATTTTGTAAAACAGATTCTCGGAGTGACAGCGATTCACTTCTAAGTTATTCAAAGGTTTTATCAAAGGTTTTGAATGCCTGACGTCTAGATGTTTACTTAATTGAAAGAGAACATTTTCCACTTACTTACTCTGTCCAAACATTTCATAACATGAAAACCCCCAATTAAGTCTTTCTTGGTTCAGGGATAACTGTTATAAATTTTCGAAGATAACAAGTAAATAAAATCTCGTCCTCAGTAAACCCCGTCAGCGTCGTCTCTAATGGCTTTACACCCCAGTAAACACCGTCATTATCAATTCTGATAGAATCACGGAATCCTACAGGGCAGAAAGAGCATTTCAGTCAATCGACCCGGTGTCGACTCTCTGAAGAGCATCTCACCCAAACCTAGCAAGGGGCAACCCTCCCCCTTATGATGTCAAATAAACCTGTTGGAATATAACCAGGCTTCCTGTGACTTCTGACCTTGTCCCTGCGTTACCCGTGGCTAATTCATTAAAGTTACTAAATTCACTCCCTGGAGACGAGAGGGCAATTGAACTTGGCCAATCAACATAACCCTCAGACCGAACAGCAGTGCAAATTTCTGAGCCAATGTTCCATCATCGTGAGCAAAATCTGTATCATTATTAATGGCTTTACACCCGAGTAACTCAGCCTCATCAAAGCAAATCAACCCAAACTCAATATATCGAAACACTACTCTGTGCTTTACGTTCTGATTCGTGCTGCGCCAAATGTTTCTGCACTCAGATTTGAATGCTTTTACGCTGTTTCTTCCTCACCTTCCTGCTTTCAAGAAACACTTCAATCCGGAACAAGTCTGTCAAATGTTTTTCATTACAACACAGTAACAAGGTGCAGTTTGCAGAAGTCACGTGTTTGCACTTACACTCTCACTCTTTCTACCTGAGAGTTGCAGTTCTTCCCCACCTTGATTCAGGCAGCACTGTCCTTCCTGTGACATGCCCCATCGAGAATGAAAGGAGAAGTACCAATACCCGCACTTGGGAACGGGGCGACAGTTTTAAAATATTTACGCTGTCCCCAGTGGAGAATTGAGCCCTGTGATAGGCGGGGACACTCGCCACTATCCTACCGAGGACAAGAGTGTCAAAGGAGGCCCTTCAACCAATTGTGGCCACACTTGTCAAAAACAATGCCGAATGAACTGAATCCCATTTCACAATGCTTATCCCACAGCCTAATATGTTTTGGCCTCACAAGTTCACATCTGAATATTTATTCAGCTTATAAGGGTTTCTGCCCCTCTGAACAATGCAGACAGCCTATTTCAAATTCCAACCACCCGCTGGCTGACAAACGTTTTCCACACATCTTCTCAAACCGTTCTGCCCTTTTCCTTAAATCTTTGGTTTCTCCTGATCGATCCCTCCATCAATGGCAAACTCGTTCAGCCAACCCTGTCCATCTCCTAACTCATTCATGTCTTGTCTACATCTCCGTTGAACTGCGTCAAACACTCTACACTGTCCTGTCTTTCTTCCTAACTGAAACTCTTCAGCCCAAACAATATCCCGGTAAGTATCTCCTGCAATTTTCTCAGTGTGATCACATCCCTGCTATAATGTGACTTGCAAAACTGCACAACAACATTGTAGCTTCAGCCTAATGAGCATTTGTTTTAAAATTTCTGGATTAGTATGAGGGCGATTCTGGCGAGGCCGAATTTATTACCCATTCCTAATTACACAGAGGGCAGTTGAGACACAATCATATTGCTATGAGTCTGAAGTCACATGCAGCCCATCCCGAAATGACATCAGTGAAGCTGATTTCTTTTTCAACAATTGTCAATGGTTATATAGTAGTCATTAGATTCTTCATTGCAGATATTTATTGAATCCAAATTTGACGATCATGACATGGTGGGCTTCAAGCCCGAGTGCCCAGACTATTACCTCGGTCTCTGGATTATCAGTCCTATGAAATTACCACAAGACCAACGCAGAAAGCCACAAAAGCTGATCTTTTCCAATAAAATGTCTTTTCACCAAAACTGCCCTGGGTATTTTCCATGGGCCTGACGCTCCAATTGTCTCTGGCCTATGTCAGTAAAAGCTGCTCCATGGGGATTGATTTCACAACCGCGGTATCCAAATGGATCGAATTGTTTAAAGGTCCCGATGGTGGGATTGGGGCACGTTCACCCAACAACAGTCACCGCAGCAGCAGCACAGACAGAACAGTATGAACATGAAAGAGAGTGATAGATTGTGCATTGCCTCAGAGAAATGGAGGGAGGGACGGAAAGGAGGTTGAATAATCATGGGAAGGAGAGAAATCTCCGACAACGGTTGTGTTTGAATCCTGATATATGACACACAGAGATGTGAGGGAGCGGAATTGAAGGTAAAACAATTAATTTCTGAGCATGTGTCACAAGAAGGACAATGGAGAGAACACTTAGTGCCGTGATTTGTTTTAAAATCGAGATTGCTGTGGTCACAATGCAAAATACCGACAACCGCGATCACAGTAACCACAGAACAGGATGCTTGCAAGCAGCAATAAGTATCCTAGCAGAGGAAATGTTCGGAAGAATAGCAAATGTACAATATCAGTACTCAGCGAACAATGACAGACATGTGGGAACTGACAGGGAGCTGAATCTTTAAGTTCGGTGTCCTCAGAGGCTGTGGAGACCCCTTGAAAGAAAATGTTGAAAACTGATATTGATAGATTTCGACAAACATCAAAGACTCGGGGGACAGTACAGGATATTGCTGAAATGTATGCTTCAATTCCATTTTAGCTTAACATCGGCACAGCCGCACAGATCCAACCGGAAATGGGGTTGAAATGAGTGCGCGGAGTTATTCTCTGTCTCCAGTGATGCAATAGGTGAGCGTGCGTCCTTCTATGATGATATAGAGGCGCAAGACATTCCTCGGATGAGTGTGCTCCTTATCAAGGGAATGGTTGTCCCCGTTTATACTCTCATAGCGATCGACATTACATCTTTCTAAGACAGCTGTGTGGCACAACTGGAGCGTGTTGAGCCGTGAACTTTGCAGTGGTGGGTTTAAAAGATGATTTTGCTATTTGGATCTGTGTTTCCGATACTAGCGGTGGCAGCTACATTTGCTTGCATCAGCTCTGTAGCAGTTTCTTCCACACAGTCAAGACTTCAACCTGGAGAAGGTGGTGTTGGGGTGATATTTTAAACGATCCGTCCTTGGCAACTGGAACACAGAAAGGGTGATGTTTAAGTTCGACGAATAAAACCTGAAATGCAAGCTTGACCCCAGGAACAGAGATCATGACTTTAATTTCCTGCAATCCCATTCATTCATGTCCCTTGTGCAGGGGATTCAACCATCTTCATCCAGTCCAGCCTACGAGTAACTCCAGGAGCAGGAAAAACATTAAGGACCCTTAATTAAAGAATCTCCACCGTGTGGGGAAGCAGTCTAATCGGCCCATCCAGTCCACACGGTCCATCCGAAGCGCATCCCACCAGACCCCACGGTATTCCCTGTCCCATAAGCCTGCATTTCCCATTGTTGATCCCTGTAACTGGCACATCTTTAGTCAGAGGGAGAAATAAAAACGCAAACATACAGAGAATGTGCAGACTGCCCACAGACAGACACCCGAGGCTGGGAACACACCCGGGTTTGTGGTGCAGCCAGACAGTAACGAACGAGGGGCGAACAACAAATGTTGTCCTAACCAGTGATTTTCCCACCCTGTGGTGAATGAGAAAGTATGAAAACACATTCACAACATGGACAACAGGATTCGTATCTGCGTGGACACAATTTGAAAGGATCGTTCACCTTGGGTAGAAAAAAGGAGGCCAATATCACAGAGAAAGCAGGGCAATTTGGGAACTGCTGTAAGGGAGTCAATTAACTACAGAAATGGAAACTCATTTAATCAGTAACACTGGGGAGAGACCGTTCACCAGTCCCGTGTGTGGGAAGGGCTCACTGAGGAAAACAACCTCCGGAGACTCCAGCAGGATTACATATCCCATCAGGTGTTCGGTGATGCTGTCAATGCTGCTGTTAATCCCAACCAGCTATTTGTTCCATAACGTCAATCATAGATTCATACAGCATGAAGACATACAGGTCAGTCAGTCCAACCAATCCATGCTGAACACATTGCCAAACGAATCTATTCCCATCTGCCTCCTGCTGTACCCTCTGAGTGTTTATAATGCCCTTTTAGTTTTATTACTGTGGTATTTATCCAATAACCGAGGTAATATTTTGGGTACAAAGCGTTCAGGTCCTGGCATGACAGATGGCGGAGTTTGAATTCAATGAGCACCTGGAATTGAAGAGTCTCCTGATGATCTGAATCAGTTATGTGGAAAATCCCATTTGATTCACTCATACCAGTTCGGGAAGCAACCTGCCATAGTCATCTGCTCCTTCTCACATGAGACTCCAGATGGATAATATCGTGGTTGACTCTAAAATGCCTTCTGGGAAATAACTGACGTATTAGGCATGAATAAATTTATTTTAAAAATCCCACTTTCCAATTCATGTTTGGAATCAATTGTCCATTAATTGTTGCAAACGTACCCTCATCCATCACTTCCTCAGCAAGTTAATTGCACACGTAAAACACCTTCCCTAAAAAAAAGCCTCATATGCCTTTTTTTAAAAAAACAATCTCTCTTTTCATCTTAAACATATGCCCTCTCGTCTTGAAATTCCCCTCCTGGGAAAAGGCCGCTATCGTTAACTCTAACTTGCCTCTCAAGAATTCATAAACTTCTGTCAGGTCGCTGCTCAAACCCCTAACCTAGAGTGAAAACAGTCTCAACTAAGAAAAAGTGAGAACCGCAGATGATAGATCAGAGTCGAGAATGTTGTGCTGGCAAAGCACAGCAAGTCAAGCAGCATGTGAGGAGCAGGAGAATCGACGTTTCGGGGAGAGCCTGGTGAAGGACACTTGCCCGAAAAAAAAATGATTCTCCTGCACCTCGGATGCTTCCTTACCTGATGTGGTTTTCGAGCACCTCAATCTCGAATCTGAAATTTGTCTCAGCCGATCCAGCCTTTCATTATAACTCAAACCTTCCACAGGCAACATGCGTGTATACCTTTTCTGAACCTACTCCAGCTGAATAATATCATTCCAACAACTGGGCGACCAGAACTGGACAGAATATTCCAGAAGAGGCCTCATAAATGTCCTGCAAAGCTTCAACATACCGTCCCAACTCCTATACACAAAGGACTGAGCAATGAAGGAAAGTATGTTAAATGCCTTTGAACCATCTTGCCCGTAGGTAGTGCAAATTACAAGGAATTATGTCCCTTCATCCCGAGCTTCCGTGTTCTCCAACATACGCAAATCCATACTCTTTATGTTGTACCAAAATGCAATACCTTCCATTTATCCAGATTGATCTCCATGTTACATTTTTCAGTCCAACGACTCATTGGATAAAGATCCATTTGAAACTTAGATAATCTTCCTCACTGTGTACAATTCTGGTGTCACCCGCGAAACTATGAAGCATGTCTGCTGTTAATTCCACTGTTTTCTCATATAGATCAATGATTCATATTTACTTGTAGTGGCCGTGATTTAGCAGTGTGCAAATCATACAGCAGTTAGTCATGCAATTAACCATGAGGAAGAAAGCCGCAGACTGCAGGGAGATATCAAACTATTGGAAATAAAAATGGTGAAAGCAAATCATTCCAGGGAAGTGGGTGATATTGAAGCAAAATTAAACTTCAAACCAGCTGCACACGCTCCAGTTGTGGCACTCAGCTGTCTCAGCAAGATGCACTGTAGATTGCTGTTATTATAAACGGGAACAAATTTTCCCCTCTGCCCCGCATTTGACCAGAAGCACTCCCAACCTCGGAACTGCTTGCGCCTCTAAACCATCATAGAAACCGTGCATTCTCCGGTTGCGTCACTTGAGCCATCGAGTATCTCTGCGACCTCATTCCCATCCCGATTTCAAGTTGCATCTTCGCGACTGCGCCACTCAGTTCCTCTGACTCTGGGGCTGGGAACTGGGACGATGTGGCAGCAGTGGTTACTGCCTTGTGTGGGGAAACTCGTGAAGTAGCCGATGTTCAACTGCATTGCTATTGAAGTGTACATTTCAACAAAAGCTTGTTACAAACAATGACTGCAGATGCTGGAAACCAGATTCTGGATTAGTGGTGCTGGAAGAGCACAGCAGTTCAGGCAGCATCCGAGGAGCAGGAAAATCAACGTTTTGGGCAAAAGCTCTTCATCAGGAATACAGGCAGAGAGCCTGAAGGGTGGAGAGATAAGTGAGAGGAGGGTGGGGGTGGGGAGAAAGTAGCATAGCGTACAATAGTTGAGTGGGGGAAGGGATGAAGGTAATAGTTCGGGAGGGAGGGTGGAGTGGATAGGTGGAAAAGAAGATAGGCAGGTAGGACAAGTCAGGACAAGTCATGGGGACAGTGCTGAGCTGGGAGTTTGGAACTGGGGTGAGGTACGGGAAGGGGAAATGAGGAAACTGTTGAAGTCCACATTGATGGCCTGGGGTTGAACTGTTCCGAGGTGGAAGATGAGGCGTTCTTAGTCCAGGTGTCTGGTGGTGTGGGAGCAGCAATGAAGGAGGCCCAGGACCTCCATGTCTTCGGCAGATTGGAAGGGAGAGTTGAAATTTTGGGCCAAAGGGCGGTGTGGTTGATTGGTGCGGTAGTCCCAGAGATGTTCCCTAAAGCGCTCTGCTCGGAGGCGCCCAGTCTCCTCAATGTACAGGAGACCGCGCCGGGAGCAATGGATACCATAAATGATATTGGTGGATGTGCAGGTAACAAAAGCTGCACTGTCCCCAGAGTCTTTGATGTTTTGGAGAAATCTATTTATCTCAGCCTTCAGCATATTAAAGGTGAAATCACCACAGCCTCTGTGGGCACCGATGTAAAACGGTCAGCCCATTCTGAGTTCCCACATATCTGCCACTTTTCGCTAAGCACTGATATTGTGCATTTGGTGCTCTGCCTGACATTTCTTATGATACTGTACTTATTGCATTTGCTGAACGTGTTTTTCTGTGGGGTGCGGTGATCGTATAGTGTTTTGTGCTCTGCCCTGTGGCTGCAGCAACCTCGGTTCGAATCTGCGTCACAACAGTAATAGCGTTGTATCCCAATCTTTTGTGAAACACAAAGGAATCAGTTGTTTTAACGTTTTGATTTTCTCCAAGGTGATTTTTTTCCTTCAAGCTCTGCTCGCTCACACCTCTGTGTTTCATATGTCAGAATTCAAATCCACCCGTTCTCAGAGATCTCTTCCCACCTACGATCACTAACCGAACTTTCCATCCCATACCACCATTTCATTAATTTGGAGATGCCGATGTTGGACTATGGAGTACAAAGTTAAAAATCACCCAACACCAGGTTATGATCTTACAGGTTTAATTGAATCACTAGCTTTCGGAGCGCTGCTCTTTCATCATGTGTTTGTGGAATCATTTCCTATTTCGCTAAGGTATTGCAGAATCTAATACAGACTCTCACATTGACACTGATCAGTCTGTGTGGCTGGGGTCACTGTTCCTGGGTGAACGTGCCCCAACCCCACCATCGGGACCTGCAGACCATTTGATCCATTTGGTTAACATTGTTGTGAGATCAATACTCATGTAGCAGCTTTTACCGACATGGACCAGATATTATTGAGGGTGTCAAGCTCAGGAAAATGGCACAGAACTGTATCGGGGAAAAGGGACATCATTGGATAAGATCAGTTTCACTGCTTTTCTGCAATGGCTGAGCGCTATTACCATAGAACATAGAACATAGAAGAATACAGCGCAGTACAGGCCCTTCGGCCCTCGATGTTGCGCCGATCAAAGCCCACCTAACCTACACTAACTCACTCTCCTCCATATACCTATCCAATGCCGGGTTAAATACCCATAAAGAGGGAGAGTCCACTACTGCTACTGGCAGGGCATTCCATGAACTTACGACTCGCTGAGTGAAGAACCTACCCCTAACATCAGTCCTATATCTACCCCCCCTTAATTTAAAGCTATTCCACTGAACACTGAACTGTTAATTAAGACACCAGGGACCTGGGTTTGACTCCGACCATGCTAGGTGGTAGAATTGGGATTCAATAAATATCTGGAATTACGAATCTAAAAACTCCTATATATCCATGTTCAGTTGTTGAAAAAACAAAACCATCTGACCTCATTTAAGGAATGAAACTGCCATTCATACCTGCTCGGGCATCCATGTGACTCCAGACCCACTACAATATGATTGAGTCTCAACAACCCGCAGTGCAAGTCGGGATCATAATAAATACTGCCAACCCAACGACGCCCTCATTCTGTAACGAAATAGAAAAAAAAGTTCATTCGGCTCTAGCTAGATTACTTTGCGCAGTCCTGCAATTCAGAGTACTACATGGATGTGATCGCACTGGGAACGTTGCAGTCGAGATTCACTGGGACATTGTCTGGGCTGAAGAGATTCAGTTGTGAGGAGAGATTGGACACACTGGGGTTGTTTGTCGCCGAGCAGAGGAGATTGAAGAAGGCATGATTGAAATGTACAAAATAATAAGGGATATGGATAGGATAGACTGAAAGAAGCGTTTCTTATTGATGGAGAGATCGAACACTTGGGGCAAGAGACTTCAGAAAAAGGCAGAAAGTTTTGAGTAGATTTGCGGAAAGGGTCAGAGAGGCGGAAATCGTTCTAACATGAAAAAAAAATTGAGATGTGAATTTGTGATGCCAAAATATATAAGACTATGGGATAAACGGTGGAAATCTTTATTCAGGTCGTTAAGCAGTTGTTTTGGACAAGTGCGGCCACAACAGGATGAAGGGCCTCCTTCGATGTTGTTGTCCTCCACAGTATCATGGTTAGTGTCCCCGCCTGTCACAGGGATCAATTCCCCGCTGGGGGCATCGTAAAGATTTTAAACCTGTCGCTCTGTTCACCACTGAAGGTTATTAATGCTTGGCCTTCCATTCTCGATTGGATATGTCACAGGAAGGACAATGCTGTCTGAATCAGCGTGGAGACGGACTGCAGCTCCTGGGGAGAGAGGGTGTCAGTGACAGTGCAAACACGCAACTTCTGCAAACTGCAATTGTGTTTGTGTTGTAATGAAAACCATTATAAGGAGTTGTTCCTGATTGATATGTTTATTTAAAGCAGGAATCTAAGGAAGAAAACAGAGTAAACCCATTTAGATCTGAGTGCAGAAACATTTCCATCAGCACCAATGAGTTGTACAGCGTAGAACCGCGTTTGGATGCATTGAATTCGGGTTGGTGGGCGCAGTTTGCTTTCACTGGGCGGAGTTGCCAGTGTGTAAAGCCATTACACATGATACAGATAGTGTTCAATGTGATGGTACACTACAGTGGTTCGCACTGCTCTTAAGTCTGTAGGTTAGGTGGATGAGCCATGTCAAATTGCGTTGATGTGTCCAGGGAGTGAATTCAGTAAGTTAAGTGAATTCGCCATGGGTACCGCAGTGATAAGGTCTTCAGTCACACGATGCCAGGTTTTATTCCAGCAGGTTTATTTGTAATCACAAGCCAGAGGCCTGGAGGGATAGAGACGGGAGCTTCGTCTGGTTGAGATGCTGTGCAGAGTCTCCCGACAGACTCTATTGGCTGAATTGTAGTTTCAGCATTTTCGGGTATCTGTGATTCTATCAGAGAGGACGCTGCCACCGTTTACTGGGCTGCTAAGACATTAGAGACGATGCTGACAGCGTTTAGTGGGGATGGGATTTTATTTATTTGTGATTTGGAAAATTTGAAAGTAAACCAAGAAAAACCGAATGGAAGTTTTCCAGAGTATTTGAGGTTTGGAGAGAGTAAATATGTGGCAAATTCACTCTTTCAAGTTCATAAATTTCTGAAAATCAAGATTTCAAAACCATCGATGTAGAACAAAGAAATAATGGGAGCAGAATTTCTGTCACTCTGAGAATCCGTTTTCAAAATATTTGGAAAGGCACATTTAGAGACACACAAGCAGTGAGTTTCACCAGGAGAGAGACAGCCTATGGCCAGGTAAAAGTGTAAAAGTGGGGTGTAGGGGGTAGAAGGTGCGAGGAAACAATGTCTAATTTGGACGACTTCAGATGAAAAGAAATATCGGAAACGTCTGCAGCTGAGTAAGATTCAGCAAAAATACTCAAAGTTTTGAAAGATTTATACTAATATTCCACATGAAGCATTATAAATGGAACTGAGCAGATTTTGTATATTGTTAAGGGAAGCTATTCCATAATGATTCGGAAGTCACCCTTCTCTTGGAGATCTATTTCCTGCTTTAATCCCATGCCTTAATGATGAGAGGATGATCGCAATGATGTAGGGTTTATTTGATACCCACTGAAATCTGCCAAAGTAACTGAGCATCAAAACTGGCATCTTGTTTTGTAGTTTAAACTTCTGTTTTTCTCATCAGTATTTTCTTTAAGCTGAAATAAATTCGGAGCAAAATTGAATACAACATTAAGCGTTCCAATCATATAAATCCAATTCCCTTTTTGGAATGAACAGAGTGAAGGTGCAGCAAAATTAATAAAATGAAAGGAACAGAACTGCATTTCCGGTAATTTTACCCAGTTCAGGTTCAGCCATATGAGAAAGCCCATCGAGCTAAAACATCACCTTCACGTCTCTCTCCTTATATACTTCTTCACGTGAGAGAGAAACTGTCTGAAGAAATTATGCGTCAAGACTAAATGTGCGTGTGAATATGACGGGAATTTCATGTTTGCTGGTTTATTCTGAGACAGTTCCGACTCGGAATAAATCAAGGACAAGGTATTCCTTCCAAGGACGAGGTCAATTCCTTGGATTTTGCTGGTATTATTATTCCGCTGGAAGCAGAAACATAATGTTGTGGATTCGATTCCGCTCAGGGAATTTCTTATCCCCTCGGTGCACCATATGTGATCTTGATGTGGTCACATGTGAGCCCCTTTGCAATGGGCTGAAGTGTCCCAGAGGTGAAGGCGACGTGTTGTTCTTTCATTGTGCATGTGTGGATTTGAATCCGACTCGGGCTTTAACTTCTCTCAAACGGAGCTGTGGTTTCCATTTGTGCCGCGCATCTTTAGGATACATTGGATGGAGAATCTTGCTCTTGACCTTCATTACACCGGAGATTTGTTATAAATCGATACCTCATCAAAGTCGAAGTAAAGCAATTTGTTTCTGTTGTAAGTTACCTTGGGATAATGCAAAGGAGTGCAAGCATTTCTTTCCTCCTTTCATTCCATCTTGACTTTCCATGAATTTACATCGAATGAAAGTGAAACAAATAAGGAGAGATCGGGTGCAATAGTTTATCCAGTTGGATTGTGAATTTTAATGTAATTCTCCGCACAAAGTTCTGATCAGTATTTTAAACAGTCAATTGAATTGGAACCACAGAAATCTTTTCCAATGAAACGAATCTTTCATTCTTTCACAAACTTTTGCTGTGTGAATCATACCGCGATCCATCATCCAGCGTGATCACCAAGTTGGCAACAATATTAGATTCGCCAATTTTCTTTAGCAAACACAAGTTCTGCACATACCCATCTGCGGTGTGCCCAGTGCCATTTGCTGTCTCCAGGCCACAGCACATTTCTTGTTCATGAACTTATGAGCCTCGTTCCTGATCTATCTGATCAGATTGGAAAAATTTTCTATCACTTCATCCCATCCCCTCAGAATTCTAAAGGTATAATTAAAATAAGGCGTTAGACCAAATGATGTAGGATTGGAAGTCGGCCATTCAGCCCATCGAGTCTGCTCCACCATTCAACGAACTCATGTCTGATCTGATAATCCTCAACTCCATTCTCCATCATTGCCTCGACAAAGCTTCATCGTATTTCTGGTAAAATATCTGTCTGGCACAGTTTGAAAATACACAACTCAGCCTCAACAACAGTTTTGGTAAGGAGTTCCACCGATTCACTGGACCCTGAGCAAAGAAATTACTCCTCATTTCTGAATTAAATAGGCAATACCTAATTCTGAGTTCATGTCCTCTGGTGCTTTCCTCATTCCGGAGGGTGAACCACCTGCCCGTAACTACCCTGTCAAGATCCCATGAATATTGAAAGTTTATAAATATTATTATGTGATTATAGAGCTCCCCTCCGCCTCCTTTGTTTCAAGGAGGATACTCCCAGCCTAACCAATCATTCCAAGAAACTCCATTTTCTCCAGTGTTGACAACATGTTCATTAATCCATGCTGTCCCCGGCAGCGTCCTTACATATTATTAAGGCAGGTGGAGAAATTCATGCGAAGAAACGATTGAAATTTCAAGCACAGACGGGAATTGGATCTTGAAATCAGTCAGCGACTGGAATCAGATTGGTCCACACAAGGGCGAAATAGAGTAATGATCACTCTGACAAATGAGAATCTAATCATATCTCACTGACACTCAATAACTTTACTGTAAGCAAATTACCCGGTGTAATCGTCCATAGAGCTATTATTTCGGGGAAAAACGTATAGAAACTGGCTACATAAACACTTTGACAACAACAACATGTTCTTGAGACATTTGTTGATGATACACTCAACTCATTGCTCCGTGAATCCGACATCATTTGCAAGGCACAAATGAGACGAGGAATATAACTCTGTCCATTTGCCTAGATGGGTGTAACTTCAATAACACTTAAGGAACTGGACACCGGCCAGGACAATGCAGTCATTTGAGTGTACCCTCTTCAACATCTGCAATATTCATTCCCTTCACTGCTAAGGCACAATTGCAGTAGAGTGCACCAACGATAAGATGCACTGGAGTAAGTCATTCGGGCATTTTTGACAAAACCTTCAAAGCTCAACAGCCGGACTGACTATAAGGACAAGGTTGGAAGATTCATCGAAACGCCAACATTTTCAAGTTCCCCTCCAAGGCCCATAGCACGCTGACGTGGAAAGGAATCAGTGATAAACTCATTGGTGAAACGGCCTTGATGGGCAAAGTTGCATAGTTCAGCCTTCCATCTTTTATCTTTCAATTTTAAGAAAAATGTTGATTGATGCGGTGACCAGACTTGTGCTCAGTCCTTTAGCTGTTCCCGAAACCGGTGGTTGCTAAAGTTCTGCTATCATTCACAGCCTGTGGTCAACAATAGAAAATATCCGAAAACCCTCTCAATCAACTGACTCCCCTCAAGATGAGAGTGGTGTTGGAGAAGCACAGCAGGTCCGGCAGCATCTGAGGAGCAGGAAAAATGGACGTTTCAGGCAAAATCCCTTCATGAGGAATGAGACTGGGAGCATATGGGATGGAGAGATAAATGGGAAGGGTGTGGGGCTGGCGAGAAGGTAGCTGAGAGTGCTGTCAGTGGAAGCAGGCGGGGGGTGAACATGATATGTCAGAGAAGTAGGTGGAATGGATAGGTAGGAATGAAGATACACAGGTGGGACAAGTCAGACAGATGGTGTTGAGCTGCAAGGTGGGAACTGGGGTAAGGTAGGGGGAGGGGAAATGAGGCAACGGGTGAAGTCCAAATTGATGCCATGGGGTTGAAGGGTCCCGAGGCGGATGATGAGGCTTTCTTCCTCCAGGCATCGGGTCGTGAGGCAGTGGAGATACAGGAAGCGCAGGACCTGCATGTCTTCGGGAGAGTGGGAGGGGGAGTTGAAATGTTTGGCCATGGGGCACAGGGGTTGATTCTTGTGGGTATTCTGGAGATATTCTCTGAAGTGCCCTGTGAGAACACATCTCCTCTCTCCAACTAAGAGGAGACCGCACGGGGAGTAACGTATACAAGAAATGACATGTGTGAAAGTGCAGGAGAAACTTTGATGGATGTGGAAGCCTTCATTAGAGTGTTGGACAGAGGTGGGGAGGTAGATGTGGGTACAGGCTTTTCAATTCCTGCAGTGACAGAGGAAGGTGCCAAGCGGGAAGGGTGAGTCATTGGACGGCGTGGACTTGACTATGTAGTCACAGAATTAATGGTCTTGGCGGAAAATGGATATGGTGGGTACGGGAACATATCCCTGGTGGTGGGATCCGTTTAGAGGTGGCCAAACTTTCAGAGAATTATGTGATTTATGCGGAGGTTGGTGGGCTAGAAGATGAGGACCCGGGGGTTCTGTCCTTATTCTGGTTGGAGGTGTGGGGTTCATGGGCGGAAGTACGGGACATGGATGAGATGCGTTGGAGGGCATCTTCAACCACATAGGAGGGGAAATTCTGGTCTTTAAAGAAGGAGGCCAACTGGTGTGTTCTGTGGTGGAGCTGGACCTTTGGGAGCAGATGCGATTGAGGTGGAGGAATTGGGAATACAGGGTCACATTGTGCAAGACGTTGGGTGGGAGGAGGTATAATCCAGATAGCTGTGGGAATCCGTGGGTTTGTAAAAAGTGCCAGCAACACTGACCTCTAGGGATATATTTCCCGCCCCACCCCTATCCACTTTTCACAAAGACTCTTTGCTCCACGACTGCCTAGTCAAGTCCATGCCCTCCAATGACCCACCCTCCCCTCATGGCACCTTCCCCTGCCAACATTGGAAGTGCAAAACGTGCACCCACATCTTCTCTCTCACATCCTTCCAAGGCTCCAATGAGCCTTCCACATCCATCAAATGTGCATGTGCACTTCCACACGTGTCATTTATTGCATCTGTTGCTCACGATGCGGTCTCCGCTACATTGGGGCCAACATATACCTTCTCGCAGAGCACTTCAGAGAACATTTCCAGGGCACCCGCAACATTCAACCCCAATGCCCCATGACCAAAAACACCAACTACTCCCCCCCCCCCCACGACTCTCCCGAGGTCATGCAGTTCCTGGGTTTCCTCCACCGCCATTCCCTCACCACGAGACGCCAGATCTTCCACCTCGGGACCCTTCAACCCCAGGGCATCAAGATGGTCTTCACCAGTTTCCTCATCTCCCCACGACCACATTATCCGAGTTCCAACTTTCTAGCTTGGCACCATCCTACTGACCTGTCACACCTGTCTATCTTCCTTCCCACCTATCCACTCCACCCTCTTCTCCTACCTATCACCTTTAACCCCATCTCCATCCACCTCTTGCACTCTCAGCTAATTTCTTCCTAGACCCAGTCCTCCCGTTTATTTTTCCACCCTCGAGGCTCCTGCTTTATTCCTGATAAAGGGCTTTTGTCCGAAACGTCATTTTTTTCTGCAACTCGGATGCTGCCTGACCTGCTGTGCTTCTTCAGCACCACTCTAATCTTGATTCTGATTTCCAGCACCTGCAGTACGCACTTCCGTCCAACTGATTACCCTGTCCATTGATCTTGAATAGGCCGTTGAATAGGCCTTTGAATAGGCCGTTGCGAAAGTTCCAGCATCATTTTCCTGCTCTTTTATTCCCACCTATGGTCAAGAACAGAAAGTATCTCCAACCCCTCGAGACCACTTGATCCCTTGTCCAATCACCTTCAAAAATTCGTGAATGTCTACTCCAATTTTTCTTTTATTACTTTAAACCACCAAGTATTCACACATTTATCATTGTTCCTCCCCAAATTCATTATCACCCACTTCACTGGATTGACTCCTTTCAGCACATTTTCTTGCCAATTGTTTACAATCTCCCTGCAGTCTATGGCTTTCTTCCTCATGGTTAACTACATGAATAATTGTTACCTGATTTGCAAACTGCTAAATGATGGCCACGACAAATAAGTATAAATCATTGACCTATATGAGAAAACAATGGAACTCAAAGAAGCCATGGTTCATAAGCTTGTAGAGGACACCAGAATTGGAGACTGCAAAGACGGTGATCTAAGTTTCGCGAAGGATCTTAATCCAATGCGTCTTTGGGCTGAAATATTTCACATGGAGTTCAATCCGGTTAAATGGAAGGTATTGCATTTTGCTACATCAAACAAGATTAGGGCTTATACAATTAATTATCGGGCGTTGTATAGTGTTGTGGAAAACGAAGGCCAGGGATGCAATTAAATATTTCTTTTTAGTTTGCTTCTCATATAGACAGAATGGTAAATAAAAAAAATGTCATCCTGCCTTCGTTCTTCAGTCCGTTGAGTGTAGGAGTTGGTCCGTTATGTTGGAGTTGGATAGGATATTGGGTGAGGCCTCTTCTGGAATACTGGGTCCAGTTCTTGTCGGCCAGTAATAGCAAGGAAATTATTCAGCTGGAGTAGGTTTAGAACAGGTATACCAGCGTATGGCTAGTGGGGAAGGTTTGTGTTATAACGAAAGGCTGGATAGACTGAGAACATTTTCACTCGAGCATTGGAGGTTTCAAGGCGACCTGATAGAAATTTATAAATTAATTGAGAGTTCGGCTCGAGTTAACTGTAACTGTCTTTTCTCCAAGGAGGGAGACTTCAAGACGAGAGGGTAAATGTTTTAGGTGAAAAGAGAGATTTAAAATAAGACATGAGAGGCTTTGTTTTAACAGAGGATGGTTGATGTGTGCAATTCACTTCCTGAGACAGTGATGAATGAAAGCACATTTACAATATTTACAGGATATTTGGATCGATAAATGAATTTGAAAGATTCCGTGGGATTAGAAAAAAGCTATTAATTTATGCCTAGTCCATTATTTATTGCCCAGAGGGCAGTTCAGAATCAACCACGATATTATGGATCTGGAGTCATATATCAGCCAGACCAGATAAGTATGGCAGTTTCCTTCCCTATCGGGCATTAGTGAATCGGATCTACAACAACTGATTCAACATCATCATTAGACTCTTGAACTCTAGGTATTTATTGAAATAAAATTCCAGCCTCTGCCATGCCAGTATTTGAACCGGTGTCCATAGAATTATATCTGGACATTCATATTAACAATGCAGTAATATTGTTACAAGGGCATTATTAACCCTCAGCAATTACAGGAGCCGTCAGATGCGACTCGTGTAGTTTGGCATTATGTACAGTATGAGCTGGTAGAATTGAAAGGCCTGTTTTCATGCTGCGTGAGTCTATGACTTTGACGCTATGAAACTGGCAGCTGGTTGGGATTAACAGCAGCATTGACAGTTTAATTGATCTCTTTCTGGGATATGTAATCTTGTTGGTTACTCTGGAGTTTTTATTGCTTATTGAGCCGTTCCCACACACGGGACTGTTGAACAGTCTATCCCTAGTTTGACGGAGTAAATGAGTTTCTACTGCAGCAGGTAATTGAATCCCGCATTGCCCTGGTTTCTCTGTGATTTCGGTGTCCTTGTATCTACCCAGAGTGAACGATTGGTTCAAATCATGCCCACGCAGACCTAAGTCCCGTTGTCCATGTTGTGAATGTGTTTTTATTCTTCCTGATATACCCACCAGGGTGTGGATGTCGCTGGTCAGGACAGCATCTGTTGTTCATCCTGATTCGCTGCTGCCTCGCTGCACGAGAGACATGGATTCGATCCCAGTCTTGTGTGACTGTGTGCAGTTTGCACATTCACTCTTTGCTTGTGTGAGTTTCCTCCCACAGTCTGAAGGTGTGCAGGTTACTGGGATCAGCCATGGGAAATGAAGTGGAACAGAATAGGTATGGAGTGTGGGTCTGATAGGATGTGCTTCGGAGGGATTGTGTCGACTAGAATGGGCCGAATGGCCAGCCTACCCACTTTGTCGGCAATCTCGGATTAAGAGTTAATTATGTTGTTCTGCACCTAGAGTCACAAGTAGGCAGGATCAGTAAAGATGGCAGCATCCCCTGCATAAGGGTCATACATGAATGGGATTGCATGAAATTAAAGTCATGTTCTCTGTTCCTGAGGTCAGGCTTCCATTCCAGGTTTTATTCGTCGAACTTTAACATTACCAGATCCGTGTGTGAGTCCCCAAGAATGACTCGTTTATCATATAATCACAACACCACCTTCTCCAGGTTGCAGTATTTACTGGGAACAAGAAGCTGATCCTGAGCTGATGCAAACATAAGCAGCTGCTACTGCCAATGTCAAGAACACTGATCCAAATAGGAAAATGAAATTTCGAACATTGATACCCCAAAGTTAAAGATTCAACACGCTTTAGATACGCCAGTTGCCTGAATCAGCAACATGTACTGCTTATGGCTGTATTATTATAAATGGGGGCAAGTATTCCCTTCCGCCCCGTTTTTGTCCAGGAGCAGTCCCAACCTCGGAAATACACACGCCGCTCTCCCGTCATTCCATCCCGTCCCAACCTACAATTGGATCTTCGTGGCTGCTTCACGCAGTTTCCCAGATTCCGGGTCTGGAACTGGAATTAAGTGTGATTGCCTGCAGCAGTTGGTACTGCCTTGTGTGGGCAAAGTGATGAAGTGGCCGATGTTAAACTATAATGCTACTGAAGCATACATTTGAGCAATATCCTGCACTGTCCCATGAGTTTGGAGAGTTTCATTAATCCCATTCTTATTCATGGAATCTCCGCAGACTCTGGGGACGTTAAAGTTAAAGATTCAGCCCATTCTGAGTTCCCACATGCCTGTCGCTAAGTCCTGATATTGTGTATTCTTCCTGACATTTCCTCTGCTACCATACTGGCTGCAGTTGGCAAGCGTGGTCTGTGGAGTGCTGCAGCCATTTAGTATTTCGTTTTCTGCGTTGTGATTGCCACGACTTAGTATCGAATCCACATCATAGCGGTCAGTTCTCTCAAAGTTTTACTTTAGATGAAATACGGAAAGAAATAACTCGTTTTTCCATGATAATGTTCTCCGAGGTGATGATTTGTTTTCCATCGAATTTCGTTCTCTGATATTTCAGCCTTTCATGTATCAGGATTTAAACCCAAAAGTTCTGGAAGATGTCTATCCCTCACACTCGCCCTCACTCTCTTTTCCGTCCCTCGTCCCATTTGACTGAGGCATTGCATAATCTAACATACACTTTCACGTTGATACCGTCCAGTCTATGCCATTGCACTCACTGTTGCTGGGCACCTTCAAATCATTCGATCCATTTGGGTATCGTGGCTGTGAGCTCAATTCTCTTTTAGCAGCTTTTACTGACATGGAACAAAGATTATTGGAGCGTGAGGCTCAATAAATGAACACAGAGAATAATTGGGGAAAATATACTCTCTTGGAAAAGGTCAACCATGACGGCTTTCTGCGAGAGCCTGCTGGTATTATCGCTGGATTGTTAATACAAAAGACCAGGTCACATTCTGGTGAGACGGGTTCGATTCTCACCACACCACGACGATGGCAGAATGTAAATGCAAGAAATACCTCCAATTAAGGATATGTCAAATCCGTTGTCTGAAAACCCATCTGTTTCATTGAAGGCCTTGAGAGAAGGAATCTGACATCCTGAACTGGTCTGGCCTCCATATGACTCCAGACCGCTAGGCAACAGATGCTGCAGAGCCACACCGCATGCTGGTTCAGAATGTAAAAAAAAGGTTCATTTGACTCTACCTGGGCAATTGTCTGCTGTTCACATAAGTCCAGGGATGTGATCACACTGGGAAAGGTGCAGGAGAGATTCACTCGGTTAGTGTCTATGCTGAAGAGATTTGGTCATGAAGAGAGACAGGATAGACTGGGGTTGTTTGTCACGGTGCAGAGGAATTTGTGAGAAGGCATGGTTCAGACGTATGAAATAATGAGGGGTGTGGATAAGGTAGACTGAAAGTAACTTTTCCCATCGACGGAGAAATCGATCACAGGGGGGCAGAAATTTAATGAGAAAGACAGAAAGGTTTAAGTAGCTGTGTGGAAAAGCATTATAGGCCGGCGAGTGTTGGAATTTGCAACACTGTGTCTGTAAGGATCAGGGAGGCAGGAACCCTTAGAACCTGAAGAAATATTCAGATGTGAATATGTTCTGCCAATACTACAAAGCTATGGGCTAAACGATTCGAGTCGTTTAGCAGTTGTTTTTGGCAAATGGAGTCACAATGTTTTTGAAGTGTCTCCTTTGAAACAGTTGTCCTCGGTAGTATAATGGGAGATTGTTATGCGGGAGATAGGAGCTCAATTCCTCTCTGGGGCAGGGCAAATGTTGTAAAACTGGCGCTAATTTCTAAAGTGTGGGTTATTAATGCCTGTCCTTCCATTTTCCATGGGGCATGTCACAGGAAGGACAGTGCTGTCTGAATCAGCGTGGGGAAGGGCTGCAGCTCCCGGCGAGACAGTGTCAGTGAAAGTACAAACACGTGACTTCTGCAACCTGCACCGTGTGTCTGTATTTGGAATCTAAACCATTTAATAGAAAGAAGAAGGAAGCTGAAGAAGAAACAAGGTAACCAATTCCGATGTGAGTACAGAAAGATTTTCCACAGCATCTTGAGGAAAACTGACAATTACTCTGAGAAAGAGTTTCACTCTCAGAACTGTTAGTTCACAGAGGTGTTTTTGTTCCACTTAAGCGCTTAAGAAATTGAATAACAATTTAACTGAAGACTTGAAATGTTAGAACACACCAGGCGATGAGTCACGTGCTGGAAACTGTGTTTACAAGCTAGATGTTTGATGACTGATAATGATGCAATAAGCTGAAGGGCCTCTCGCCATGCTTTTAAAAACTCAATGACTGTCATTTTTCAACTGAACCAAAAAGGCAAAAACAAAGTCACCAGGAAAATTTGCAAACCTTGCATATGTCTTCCTTGGTGCAAAAGTGTTCAAATTCAGCTCTCTCACTGCTATTTCCCAACGTTGATTTCCAGTCAGGGGAAAATATTTGTTGTTCCTTTTCAAAGTCGTAAATTGAACATGAATTCCTGATATTACAAAATAGAAAACATATCAGTGCTGTCAGAGCCAGTGAGAATTTCATATCGGAGATGAATTCAAATGGAAATAAACGTTGAAAGCAGTTGCCTTTGCCTGCTCAGACTCAGTACGACAAAAATAATGCTTACTGAAACATTCAGGTTTTTTCAAGGATTTAATAAGTTGAATGAACAAAGGTTGGTTTGTGACCGGAATGCCTTGGATCAAATGACTTGGAGATGCAGGTTTTGGACTAGGGTATGCAAATTTGAAAATCACAGAACACGAGGTTATAGTCCAGCAGGTTAAATTGGAAATACTGGCTTTCGGACTGCTGCTCATTCATCCTGCTGTGTTGTGGAGTACACAGTTGTAAGACACAGAATTTAAAGCGCAAGTTTACAGTGTGCTGGAACTGAAAGTGTACGTTGAACAATACCTTCATTTTTGCTAAGTTTCCCATCTGTTTGAATAACCATGTTAGCTTCACTTCTATCATTTGTAATTGCAAAACTTTTTATTTTAAAATTACATTCTCAGGTGAGCTTGAAGAATTGGTGTCAGTCCCCGTGTGCTGCTGTCTGTTCCATAATGTTTAGACTGATTCTAATTTTATAAAATGAGTTAACAGAGACTGACATGGATTCATGCAGTTTTTGAGCAAAGTACAATGTAACTCTGCAAGTAGAAATTCACCCCACATATGCATATATGCGTGTGTGTGTTTGTCGGAGGGTCGGTGTGTTTAGATAGGGCAATGGGACCACCTGTACTGTGACATGAACCCAAGGTCGGAGTTGAAGCCATCCCCATTGGTACCGAAATTTGCTCACAGCCTCTGCTCGGGCACATTTATCTGCTGCCTGTGTCGAAGTCCGCCTTGGAGGATTGGCACCTGAAGGTCTGAGGTGGAATGTCCTGGACCACGGAAGTGCTCTCCAGCTGGGAAGGGGCACAACTGTCTGTGATTGATGTGCAGTTCTATTCACCTGTCGCTGTACCCTTTGCTCGGTTTCACCAATGTACCATGCCTCAAAACATCCTTGCCTGCAGCATGGTTCTTTTTAGATTAGATTACTTACAGTTTGGATACAGTCCCTTCGGTTCAACAGGTCCACACCAACCCGCCAAAGCACAACCCACGCAGATCCATTCCCCTACACCTAACACTACGGGCAATTTAATATGGCCACTTCACCTAACCTGCACATTTTTGGACTGCGGGGGCAAACCAGAGCACACCTACACAGACACTGGGAGAATACGCAAACTCCACACAGTCAGTCGCCTTAGGTGGGAATTAAACCTGGGTCTCTGGCGCTGTGAGGCAGCAGTGCTAACCACTGTGCGGAGATTAGCGTCAGCCTAAACATTATGGCACGGACACAGCACACAGGGACTCACACCTTCAAAATATTATCGGGGCTGACAGTAACTGTTAAAGTTCACCTGACAACGTGATTTTCAAAGAAAGTTTGGCAAATTACATAAGAAAGAAGTGAAGCTAACATGGTCATTCTAACAGATAGAAGACTTAACTATCAATAAAGATATTTTTCAATGCATAATTTCAAATACATCACACTGTCAACTTTTGCTATAAGTTCTGTATCTTATAACTGTGTACTCCACGAACATCTGATAGAGGAGCAGCGCTCCACAAGCTAATGCTTCCAATTAAACCTATTAGACTATGACCTGGTGTTGTATGATTTATAACTTCGTATTAGAATGCGGATCTCACAATTAAAACAGAGGTGAGGAAGCTTTTCATCTCTCAGACAGTTCTGGATCAGTGGACTTTCTTGTCGCAAAAGGCTATTGAGGAAGAGTCATTAGGTACAATGAGGCTGAGATCGGCAGATCTTCAAACAGCAAAGACATCAAGCGTTATGGGGGAAGGAAAGAAAATGCAGCTCAAGGTTATCGGATCAGACATGAAACCATTCAATAGCGGAGCCGACTTGATGGTCTGAATGGTGTCTTTCTGTTCCTAAAATTGTTGGCCTTAATATGTAAAACAGACCTGAGTAAAATGTGCCAAATTTAAAAATGCGTGTTCCCCCCGGAGCACTGAACTGAGGTGAAATGAATAAAGAACATCACAAATGGCAGATAATATGGATAATTGATCCGGAGTGATCAGTATAACAAGGTAAACAGGAAAACCGATATTCAGTATCGACATTGAACCTGGCTCCACGAGGCATGCAGTTAACTCTCACAAACCACCATTCCCCTTCCATTTTAGTGACGCCCCCTCCGTTCTTGATTTAAACTGATTGAACGTCAGGCAATTGCAGCTGACGTTGCTGATGCAGAACTGTAACATACAGGGAAGCGGTTCTGACTGCTGCACAACATCATTCGAAAGATCAGGCAGTATTTCATAGAGATTACTGTAAATGTTAACATTCAACAAGCCATGACAGTGAAAGCATTGAATCCTCATCACTATACTACCAGGGAAGATTTCTGTTAACACCACCCTGGACACCATGAGATTCATCATTCTATTCTCTCATCTTTCTGTGCATGATGCCCTCGGCTCCATTCCAGTCTTGTTATTTGGTTTATAACACTGAGGCTAAACAAACATCTGTTGCATTGAAGTTTCTAATGTATGAGACCTTACCTCTGAGCTGGCAATGTGCTGGCTCAGTGGTGATAACACTAGCCTTGTAAACTAGAAAAGTGTTTGAAATAACCCATTCATGTTTTTCAGTCCAAGAACTTGAGGTAAACCGTTCGGCAGGACGGGAAATAGCGGGCGTGAGCAACGATCTAGTTTTGCTGCAAGAACGAGGTGAGGCAGTATTAACTACAGAGTAATGGGGAAACAATGGGCAAGGAACACTGGGACGGGAGAGGCTGAATGGTTCCTTTATTGGCTGTAACCAGACACTGGTTTGAAGTCTGAAATTGGACAATATCAGCCAAGCTGGCGAAATCTTACTTTTTGTTTGTTTTCTTCCGAGGCCTGTTTCACTCTTGGGGAAATGTGTCTGCGTGCCTCATTCTGTACGTAAAAACGGGCTTCAGTTCACCGACTGGGTGTGAACATACTTTCCCCATCTCAAACTTCAATCCCATTTCTTGCATCTTACAAGATTAACACGTTCCAGGGTAATTAGCATTGAGATGTACACGTGAAACATTAGAGTTTACAAGGTTACAGACCAGGTGCTGGGAAGGGAGATGATGGGACCCATTTCTGTGCTGTTAACACTTGATAATTCATTCATTTTTGAGGGGAAACATATCTGCAGTGACATAATTTAAAAAAAACTGTGTTATGAAGAAACGGTGCAACAGTTTCTGCTCTCATCCCTGGTGATCTAGTGGTAAGTATTCGGCGCCTTAACTGAGTGGCCTGAGTTTCATTTCCGTTCAGGAAATCAGGACTTCTTGTTCTTGATGCAGAGAGAGCAGGTCTGCCAGGAATCTGTTTAATGCCTTAGATCAGTCAATACCCTAGCCCTTGAAAGAAGGGAAAAGTGTCTTCCTCCTCTCTGTGCAGTCGGACAGTTCATCCTTCATTCTCCGCTGATTCCACTTCCCAAAGAGTTTCAAAATATGTCAAAACTGGGTCTCAGCTATTTCCTTTCTGTGCTTTTCATACACAGAAGCTGCAGCGATTGAATGGGTTGGTATCTGAAAATGAAACGTACCTATGAACAATGTGCGTTGCTATTTCAGGATTGTTTTCCCTGACAGCGCTGGGACATGCCTGATGTTCTCTATGATATGGAAGTACCAGTGTTTGAGTTGGGTAGACAAAGTAAAAAATTACACAACATCAGAGCTTAGTCCAGCCGGTTTATTTGGAAACACGAGCTTTCAGAGAGCCGCTCCTTCATCAGGTGGGTGTCTTTCTGCCGAAACTTGATGGATGTGTCAACATGCGCAATCTTGGAAGATCATCTGGACTTTAACCGATCGTTCGTGGTGTCGAGGGTACCCCTGACTTGGAGGTGTTGGTGTTGGACTGGGGTGGACAAATTTGAAAATCATGCAAAGCCAGATTAGAGTCCAACAGTTGTCAACCATCTGACGAAGAAACTGTTGCTTCCGAATACGCCTGTTCGATGCAACTTGGTGCTGTGGGATTTTCAACTCTGATTGTCCTTGGTAATGTTTATCTTATCGAATACAGTGGAATAATTTTCGTTCGTAGAGATGAAAATTCCAAATATTATCCACTTCAGTGTAACAAAAAAAAAATTAGCTTGGATGTGCTGTGAATCTCCACAACGCTCTTGCGTCAAGTAAATTTTGAACCTATAACCATCTGATCCGTAGCCAGGTATACGAATGGTTGTAACACTGGCCAGATGCACAGCTGAGATTTTACACGCTGCAGAGCTGTGGTGTTAACAAGGACATGATCAATAACAGTAACAGTCACAAGGTGAACAAAAAACAAAGATAATCACCATCAATTATTCACTTCAAGTTGTCCTCAAATAGAACTACCATTCATAATCTGATCAGCCAATCAACGAGGTCACTGCTGATCGAGGAAATTTCAACTTATTTTGCTGCGTTTCCTCTAGAATTCGAGGTAAACTCCAGTCTAATGACAATATCGCATTTCCCACAATTTTCAGATTTAGATTGCGTCAATGACCTGTTCGTATTTGCAGGAAATAAGTCACATGAAATGAGTGAAGAAGTCCTTTTGGTGATGTAATACAGTGTAGAGTCGATCAGAAAAGAAAAGTCAAAGACCTGAAACATCACTCGCATTTCTGTCTGTATTAATGCGTGTTCCTGTGTTGAATATTTGCAGGACTTGTCTTCAATATCTAAAGAACTTTTTTTCCCGCGACCGATTCTTCATAAATCAATTAACATCTGAGGTGTTGAAACTTATTTTACTTCAGATTAAATTGGTTGAATATCCTTTCCCCCAGCCGAATATCCCAATACACCCTCCTCTTCCATGTATATACAAGCTGCTCCAGGTGAGGCTGCAGCTCCCAACCTGACGTTCCATTGCTCCTTGCTGCTCCATATCAATAGAAGCTGCTGCAAGTAAGATTGGAGCTCCCACTCTGATGTCCCAATGCTCCCTGCTGCTCCATGTTATTAAATGCTGCTCCAGGTGAGAGTGTAGCTCCCAGACTGATCTCGCAAAGCTCCCTCGTCCATGTCAAAAGATGCTGCTCCAAATGAGATTGGATCTCGCAGTCTGATGTCCCAATGCTCCCTGGTCCATGTCTACAGACGCTGCTCCAGTTGAGGTGGGAGTTCCCATCCCTGGCAGCTCCCTCACCTCTATACCATCATAGAAATATTGCCCACTGACCATTTCCACCACTGGAGCCATTGGTGGAATATCCGTACCACGAAAACCTAATCTTATTTTTCATCACCACCGAATCATACTAAAATACTTCCTTTCTTAAACCTTATTTAGCATGTGCATATTGCAGTCAATCCGAAGTAAGATAATGGTGTTGATTGACGTATGTTCAATAAAAATTACATCTTATTTTTCATGTTGAGTAACTGCTACTTAAAAATGTTTGTAATGAAATCACAGTTTTAATCCGTGTGAGCGAACGTGATTTGTATTATTTAAATTGAACTTGTTCGCTGTGTAAAATGATGAAATAGATCTCAATTTCAAAACAACATTTGTATTGTTGTCATCCACCTTGAAATGTGGTCATAGAGATTTACAGCATTGAAACAGACCCTTCAGTCCAACCTGTCCACGCCGACCAGATATCCAAACTCAATCTCGTCCCACCCGCCAGCACCCGGCCCATATCCCTCCATACCCTTCCTCTTCATATTCCCATCCAAAAGCCTCTTAAATGTTGCAATTGTACCAGCCATCACATCCTCTGGTAGCTCATTCAATACACCTACCACCGTCTGTGTGAAAACGTTGTCCCTTAGGTCTCTTTTATATCTTTCCCCTCTCACACTAAACCTATGTCCGATTCCAGGGAAAAGACTTTGTCCATTTATCGTATCAATGCCCCTCATAATTTCGTAACCATCTATAAGGTCAGCCCTCAGCCTCCAATGCTCCAGAGGAAACAGCTCCAGCTTGTTCAGCCTCTCCCTGTGGCTCAAATCCTCCAACCCTGGCAACATCCTTGGAAATCCTTTCTGAACCCTTTCAAGTTTCACAATATCTTTCCAATAGACAGGAGACCAGAATTGCACGCAATATTCCAACAGTGGCCTAAGCAATGCCCTGTACAGCCGCAGCATGGCCTCCCAACTCCTGTACTCAATACTTTGAACAATAAAGGAAAGCATATCAAACGCCACCTTCACTATCCTATATACCTGCGACTCCACTTTCAAGGAGCTATGAACCTGCACTCCAAGGTCTCTTTCTTCAGCAACATTCTCAAGCACTTTTCCTTATTTGTATAAGTCCTGCTAAGATTTGCTTCCCAAAATGCAGCACCTTACATTTATCCGAATTAAACTTTATCTGCCATTTCTTAGCCCATTGGCCCATCTGGCCAGATCCTGTTGTAATCTGAGGTAACCCTCTTTGTTGTGCACGACACCTACAATTTTGGTGTCATCTCTAAACTTACTAACTGTACCTCTTATGCTGATATCCAAATCATTTCTGTAAATTATAAGAAGTCGAGGATCCAGCACCGATCCTTGTGGCACTCCACTGGTCACAGGCCTCCAGTCTGAAATGCAACGCTCCACTGGCACCCTCAGCCATCTACCTTTGAGCTAGTTCTGTATCTAAATGTCTGGTTCTCCCTTTATTCCATGAGATCTAACCTTCCTAATCAGTCCTCCACGAAGTCCATATAGATCGCATCTTCTACTCTGCCCTCACTCATCTTCTTTGTTACATCTTCAAAAAACTCAATCAAGTTTGTGAGACTTGGTTTCACACGAAAGCCATGTTAGGTGTTAGAACGAAACGTCTGTTAATGACATTCGTTTAAAGACACTTTAGATGTTTATGCTGCATTAATCTGTGGTTATTGATCCACAGTTTACTTTCACTTCCTGCAGTAAACATGCTGATTTCTCCAGTTGTTCATAGTTCAGTGTGATGCATCCAGTGTGTGCATAACGCGAGGGACCTTGCTTCCCACATCTTGTGTTTATCTGTGTCTTATGTCCAGCCTTCATAAATGGCGAGAGCAAGGGGGAAAGGGGAAGATCAATGTATAAGTCTGTCCAGGCCAATCACGGCACCCACATCGGCAATTCTCTACTGTGCATTCACAGCCAGTTTTCTGTGCCGCTACACCCACCCCCTGCACCTTTTGAAATATCTCTATTATTTTGTGGTGTCTCTCTGTGCTCTTACCACCAAGATGAATCACTTCTACCGTTCCTGCTCCAGATTTCATGTGACAAAACACTCGCTAAGAATCCCATAGCATGAAACATGCACATCGCATCTCTCGTTATTTGGTTTCCCTGGATCTCTTTCATAAGATTAACGTTCACAGCAACTTGACTTGGAAAAGAAAATCGCGTTCCTTTTCATTATCCCATTTCAGTCTACATTTCGTTAAGTTCAGGCATCAGTCTCAAATTATTCTTTGAGGTTTTATAATATCATCGATGCAGATAAACTAATCATTGGAGTTGGAGTTCCAATTTCAATAAGACTGTGTGATAATCCAAAAATAGCAACGAGAGTGGGATTCGAACCCACGCCTGCAGAACGCAAAGAGTGAACAGTCTATCGACTTAACCTCTCGGCCACCTCGTCGCATACAAATGGACGGATATAACATAGTCTCCCAGATCATCACAATCTCATCACCTTTGGGGAATCTCCCATTCACAGCCGCCAACCTCATTGTCCATGAACCACGCACTGCCCGATTCTATCTCCTTCCTAAGACCTGCTGTCTCTGCCTGCGCCTGTTTGACCCGACTCATCTCTTCCTACCTCAACACCTTCCTGTCTCCCAAGTCCAGAAAATTCTCACCTACGTTTGTGACACCACCTATGAACTTCATCTCACTAAAGACTTTTATTTCCCTGGTCCACAACGCGTCATCTTCACCTTGGAGATCCAGTCCCTCTGCACATCCATCTGCCATGACGGAAGTCTCCAAACCCTCTGTTTCTTCATCTCGCCCAATCCCAACCAGTACCCTTCCACCGACACCCTCATCCAGCTGGCTAAACTGGTCCTCACCTTCAACAACTTTTCTGTTCAATCCTCCCACTTCCTCCAAACCAAAGGGGTAGCCATGGGCACACACATGTGACATAGCTATGCCTGCCTGCCTGTTTGTCAGATATGTGGAATTGTCCGTCTTTCACAGTTACTCTGGCACATCTCTCCACTTGTTCGCCTGCTACATTGATGAATTCTTGGCCCCACTTCATGCTCCCACGAGGAGGTTGAACAGTTCCCCAACCAACACCTTTCACCCCGACCTCAAATTCACCTGGATCTTCTTGGCAACTCCCTTCCACTTCTTGGACCTGTCCATCAACGTCTCCAGCGAATGACCAATAACAGATATATATTAGAAGCCCACAGACTCCTTCAGCTAATAATATGACATCTCCTCCCACCCCACCTCGTGTAAAAACACCATCCCTTATTCCTAATTCCTCCGCCTCGAGTGCATTTTTTCCCAGGATGACCAATTCCACCTCAGAAAGTCCCAGTTGGTCTCCATCCCACGTGTTTGACGATGCTCCCCAATGCATCACCTCCACTTCACTCACCACAGCCCTTAAACCCCACCCCTCCCGCAACAAGGACAGAATCCCATGGTCCTCAACTTTCACCCCACCAAACTCAGCATAAATCACATCAGACTCCACCACTTCTGCAATCTCCAAACAGATCCCACTATCAAGTGTATATTTCCCTCCACATCCCTATCAGCATTCTGAAAAGACAATTCCCTCCACGAACCCATCGCCAGGTCTCCAACCCCCAATAAACACAAATCCCACTACTGGCATCTTTCCCTACCACTGCAGGAAGGGTAAAAGCAGCTCCCACACCACTCCACTCATCTCCATCTAAGGCCCCAAGGGATTCTTCCACATCCGTTAGAAATTCACCTGTACAACTTACAATGTCATCTTCTGCATCTGTTGAACCCAGTGTGGTCTCCTCTACATCAGGGAGACAGGACACCATCTTGCAGATCATTTCAGAGAACATCTCCAGCGGTTGAGTGACTCCCTCCTGTGCCTGTGTCCAAGTCTCGAGCAGTTGAGTGACTCCCTCCTGTACCTGTGTCCCAGTCTCGAGCAGTTGAATGACACCCTTCTGTTCCTGTGTTCCAGTCTCGAACAGTTGAGTGACTCCATCCTGTTCCTGTGTTCCAGTCTCGAGCAGTTGAGTGACTCCCTCCTGTTCCTGTGTTCCAGTCTCGAGCAGTTGAGTGACTCCCTCCTGTTCCTGTGTCCCAGTCTCGAGCAGTTGAGTGACTGCCTCCTAATCGACGTTTTGTGAAAGTAGATGTCATCCTCCTGCTTCTGAGTAACAGGCTCCAATAGCTCTGTGCTCACCTGCTGCTCCTGTGGAATGAAGTTGAGGGACTGAATGGCCTCTTCACATTGTTTACAGCTTTTCTTGACTAAAAGCCTTTCTCCTGTTTCTGTAAAACACCATCAAAATCTGAATGATTTAGTTTTGTATTTTACTGTCAGTAATTGAGCAAACAAGCTGACTGATAGACTTCAGAAGCTGCATAGCCTCCTCCTGCTCCCATGTTAAACACTCAAGAGTCATCAGACTCTCAGAGATGTATAGCATGGAAAAAGATCCTTCGCTCTGGTCAGCTATACCAACCAAATATCCTAAATTAATCTCGTTCCCCTAGCCAGCAGTTGTCCCATCTCCCTCTAAACCCTTCCCATGCACATACCCATCCAAATGCCTTTTAAATGGTGTAACTGTATCTGCCTCCACCACCTGTTTCGGCTGTTCAATCCATACACGCAGCAGACTCTGTGTGAAAATGTTGTCCCTCACATCTTTCCGACAGCAGGTTGACCAGAATTAAAGGCAATATTACAAAGGTGGCCAAACCAATGTGCTGTTCAGATGCAAGGCATCATGCAAATGCTTAGACTCAAAGCACGCACCAATAAAGGGAAGAACACAGAGTGCCTTCTTCACTACATTGCCTACCTGTGACGGCAATTTCAAGGAACGGAGAACCTGCACCACCAGCTGCCTCACAGGGCAGTGATCGGGGTTTAATTCCATCCTCGAATGACTGGCTGTGTGGAGTTTGCACAATCTACCCGTGACTGTGTGAGCTTCCTCGGGTGCTATGTTTCCCTCCGACAGTATAACGGTATACAGGTAAGGGTAGATTGGCCATCCTAATTTGCTCATAGTATCCTTGATGTGAGGGCAAGGTGCATTAGCCATGGGAAATGCAGGCTGAGAGGGATAGGGTAGGTGTTTGTCCAGTGGGCTACTGTTTAGAGGGACGGTGTGGCCTCGATGGGCCGAAAATCCTGTTTCCTAACTGTAGGGATTCTATAATTTCTATGGAGTTCTCCTTCATTGGCAACTTTCGACAGGATCCTACCTATATGCCTGGCCCTGATTTTTCTTGCCAAAATGCAACACCTCACATTTATCTAAAATAAACTCCATCTGCCACACCTCAGCTCACCTAATTAAGTTCCCATTATATTCTGAGAGATCATTCTTCACTGTCGACTACACCACCACATTTGGAATTATCTACAAACTTACTGACAGTACTTCATATACTGAAGTGCAAATGATTTGTATAAGTAACAAAAGGCCCACAATTGATCTGTGTGAGCAGCGCCACTGGTCACATGTCTCCAAGTTTAATGAACAAATGCCAACTGTTACACCCTGTCTCCGATATTCAAGAAAAGTTTGGACCTAAATGGCAAGTTCTCCCTGGATCCCAGGTAGCCTAACCTTGCTAACCAGTCTACCATGTGGAACATTTTGGTTTTCTTACTGAATTCCATGAAGACAGCATCCACTGTCCTGCCTTCTCAAACGCCATCTTCACTTCCTCAAAAAATTCCACCGAATCAGTGTGACGTGATCTCCAATGTACAAAGCCCTCTTCAGTCCTTGTCTTTCCAAATGCATATACATCGTTTCCCTCAAAATCCCCTCTAACAATTTAGTCACCATTGACATCAGGCTCACCAATCTATAGTAATCTCGGTTTTCTTTAGTTTCTGAAACAATGACACTCTGTTGGCAACCCTCCAGTCTTTTGCCACCTCACCTGTGGAAATCAATGTTACAGATATATCAGCAAAAGGCTGAGCAATTTCTTTCCTAGCTTCCCACAATATTCTGGGATACAACTGATCAGGTACCAGGGATTTGTTCACCTTTATGTGTTTTAAAATGTCAAACATCTCCTTGTAATATAGATACTTTTCAAAATATCACTATGTATTTCTTCATTCTCTCGCTCTTGTAACCTCTTCTACATTAAATATTAGGAAAAATACTTGCTTAGTATCCCTTCCACCTCCGATGGTTCCACACATACGTAGCCTTACTGATCTGAAATGTGCCCTATTCTCTCCCTAGTTAATATTTTGCAATTAAAGGATGTGTAGAGTTGCTTCAATGCCTCGTTAACCTTATTTCTAAAGCCATCTCATGTCCACATATTTCTGGCCCATTTTCCCCATATACACTTGTTGTCCTTATACATCTCTCGAGATTCACTTAATCTCAGCTCTGTTTACCTGACATATGCCTCCTTGCTAACCTTGACCAGAGCATCAATATATCTAGCCATTCAGCACTCCCTGCACCCACCAGCCTTGCCCCTCTCACTAATAGGAACACGTTGGCTCTGGACTCTCTGAAACCAAGTTTTGATGGCCTTGCATTTACCAATCATCCCTTTACCTGTGAATAGGGTATTCCAATCAGCCTTTCACAGGGCTCACCTAACACTTTCAAAATTGGTCTTGTTCAAAGTTAGAACTTTAACGTTTACATCAGGTCTTTCCTATTCCACAACTAGTTTAAAACTAATATTTATGTGTAACAGACTTGAATGTTAAATAAACATTTCTTGCCCCTCTGTAGGCTCGAGAGGCTGAATAAGCTCCCCCTGTCCCTCTGTAATAGACTGGAAAGGATGAATGACCATCTCTTGTCCCTCTGAAATAGACTCAAGAGGCTTCATGGCCACCTCCTGTCCCTGTGTAACAGATCCGAGACATTAAATGAGACAACAACCCCTGGATTATGAGCAGCTGGTAAACTGGATCTAATGGAGGTCTATTCCTTCTCAGTTACAGAAACACAAACAACACTATTTACTCCAGGTGCCCTCTCAGTAACACTTCATACAGCTGCAGCAATGCATCTCTTCGTTTTGAATTATTCTTTCGGCAAAATGTGCCAATATTCCAGCTTTCCACCTTTTCAACTAGCAACAGGCTAATATGGGCTGAATGGCCTTCTCTTATCCCTCTGTAAGAGGCCCATAGGGACAGAATTGCTTCGGCCTGTTCCTGAGCAGCTGTCTCAATGCTCTGTCTCAAGGTTATGGAAGGATTTGACAACAGGGCATTAAAACCAGGAGTGGCCGAACACTGGTCAATAAGTACCGCACTTTGTGTTCAGGTATCGAGAAACTTGACCACCCGATTTTCTTTTATGCAGCCGATCTGTTATTTTATAACTGCCTCCTTTCATCAACAGAGTGGAACATATATAGACGCCTGCAGTGTCCTGTTAATACTCTCATATACAAGTTAATAAAAAGATTTATATGATTTAAAGATTTATGATCCATCCCTCAGCAACCATCATCCATTCCATCCAAAACCAGTAAATGAAAAGTGATGTTTTGAACAGGTTAACTGAGCCTATTTGTTCAGTAAGTGCGATTAATGCCAGTCTCCATGGATTCTAATTATCCCAGTGGAGGGTTTCCATCTATTAATGATAAATGGGCGCCGTTCAATGTATTATCCCATAACATGAGCGGGAGCATCACCGACAGCACTGACAGGGAACAGTAGATCCAGAGAGAGGGGGAGGAGAGATCAGAATCTGAGAACATTGGACTGGAATGTGCCAACAATGGATCAAAATTTGAGAACATTAGATTGGAATATACCAACAATGGATCATAATGTGAGAACATTAGACTGGAATATACCAACAATGGATCAGAATATGAGAACATTAGACTGGAATATTCCAACAATATACAGGAGCTTATCCAATTATGTTTGGCGTCTTTCTGCATATTATTGGTTGTCATTATCAGAGCGGATCTATTACGTTCTTCTCATTATTAAATTTTTTTATTATCCCTTCCTGGCTATCGTTGGTGTTCCTGGTGAGTGTCACTGTCCAGATTTTGTTTTCTAAAAACCAATTATGAATTTATTATTGATATTTCATATAGTCTACACATCTTGCCACTATTATTGTTCCTGTTGAATCTCTCAATCCAGACATTCACTCTACAGACCACTACTAACTACATTAATGAACGTGTTCAATTACTGTCTCACTCTCTGCTTTGGCAGTGTTACTCACGGGTCTCTATGTTGATCTATTCAGTTTCAGGGGATAACCACAACGCATTGTATCATTGCCTTTGCTGTTAAGAGCATGGAGGTCACCATCTACTGCTCTGGTTACAAACTCCACTTCCTTCCACTGTTTCCATCCCATCCCTGGCCAATATCTGCAGCTGAAGCAGGCAAGTCACAACTGTGGGATATCTCTTTGACTATGAGCTGATTCTTGACACCATGCCTTAAACATTTCTAACTTGAAATACTCCCCACTCCAGAATGTATCTCACTGGTATATTCCATCTGCTGTTTGAACCTTGAGCTATGAAGTACAGGCTTAATGAAGTCAATAATCAGCTGTTGATGGTCCCGGCTTCAGACCTGCCGAAACAAATCTGATTCGACCTCACACCAAACTCCCATCCATCTGTCATTCATGTGCACGCCGATGTATATTGCTGTTGTGTCTGGCAATGACTTTATTTTAATATTCTCAAACACTTTATATCATGTGTACGTGAAACTTCCCTCGTTCTCTCTGTTGATTAACAAAAAGCCTGCCAGTTGTTCGTATTTAAAATAGTTTCCTCCATGTGCGTTCCTTCTCAAACAATGGGTTTCGCATTCAAACACACACACACACACACACACACACACACACACACACACACCTTCCCATTGTCGGCAGAAATCTGATGCGAGGATAGTTAGCATATGATAGTAAAGTTTGCAGTACTCTCTATTCTGGGCAGATAGTGCAGTTTACTGAGCAACACACTAGCATGATCTGCACAGCTCTCCATGCTGGGCTGTCATCTTGTCCCAGTTTATGTTGTTTGTGGTGTTCTGTCAAGCAGATTCAGAATTTGATGTTACAAACCATTCCAGCTGATCTGACAATGCCTTTATTCAATGTTCGCATTCTTCTCATTTTACTCACGAAGATCTCACTTCTCCAGTTCGTCCCACTGTCCTATCTTTTTCCACATATTTCCACAACATCTTTTCAGTTAATGAACTGACTGTTTCTGTCTTTAATGTGAATCTCTCTGTCTCTCTGTATCTTTCCCTGGCCTTGGGTTTTGGCTCCCTAGTGTATCGAGTGCTGGCATTGTGTAGCTCAGAAATACTGAAATGGTGTGTCTCAAGCTGTTGTTCACTTCCTGGTATGTCCCATGTGATGGTCCATGGACAGGGGTGTTTCAGAAGTTATGAGATACATCCTTGTAACTTGGTCTGTACCTGTGGCTGTCCCTCTCAGGTGACCTTGCGATAAGTAACACGAGGAAGCCCAATGAGTGAAGGGCCAGGCATCTAAATTGCATGACAATGCTGTCACTTTTTTAAGTAAAACGTTAGTTTCTCATTTTTTTTTAGTAAGCGGTCTTAAAGGCCAAACTGCTGACTGAAAACAGCTCAAGTAAATAACTTACGGCGCGTTTTGGGTTTTTAATAAATAGTAGTAACAATGGCCAGCTCGCACAGACCAGGCTTTCTAGTTTGTTTTTTCTTGTAGCTGTAACAATCACCGGGTGCTTGGGGTCCCAAAGGGGTTGGAAGTTTTAGTAAATTATCCCTAGCTGCTACTCTCTCCAAAGCCTCACTTGATGGTGTTTTCTCCTGGATTGGAGAACTGTATGCAAGAATGCATGTCTGAATGTTTCTTTTTGCCAAGGGGTGTGTTTAGGTGATGTTAACAGATTGAACAGTTCATTTGTAGAACGTACTGTATCCATTATTCGGTTCAGGTTTCCAATAGTTCAGTTATTCTAAATTCCTCTTCATTTTGTATGGATTTTCATTCGAGGATAGTGAGGTAGAACAGCCAAAGGCCTGATCAGGATCTGTTTAAATACATCCAGGCATTATCTAAATTTGATGACAATGATGGGGGAGCCTTTTTAATTTCATTTCAGAAAGTGGCTAAACAAGTGCAGCGGCCAGAGAACATGTGGATTTAGTTTATCCAAACAAAACTGATAGGTATTTGCATCCCTATTGGAGGAGGTGAAGAAAGCCATCTGAAGTGCATATGAGCTTGTGCCAGAAGCCGACAGAGTTTCAGGAATCTAAAATAGTGTCCCTGGTTAAATAAACGTGTGTTTGAAAGAATCGAACAAAGTAATTTTGAAAGGTGGGGAAGGGTAATAAAAACAGAGCAAACCTATGGCACTCTGAGAGAGAAGTAACGCCCCTGGTGCTCACCTTCCACCCTACCAACCTTCGCATAAACCAAATCCTCCGCCGACATTTCCGCCACCTCCAAACAGACCCCACCACCAGGGATATATTTCCCTCCCCACCCCTTTCCGCCTTCCACAAAGACCGTTCCCTCTGTGACTACCTGGTCAGGTCCACGCCCCCAAACAACCCACCCTCCAATCCTGGCACTTTCCCCTGCCACCGCAGGAACTGTAAAACCTGCGCCCACACCTCCTCCCTCACCTCTATCCAAGGCCCTAAAGGTGACTTCCACATCCATCAAAGTTTTACTTACACATCCACTAATATCATTTATTGTATCTGTTGCTCCCGATGTGGTCTCCTCTACATTGGGGAGACTGGGCGCCTCCTAGCAGAGCGCTTTAGGGAAAATCCCCGGGACACCCGCACCAATCAACCACACCGCTCCGTGGCCCAACATTTCAACTCCCCCTCCCAATCTGCCGAGGACATGGAGGTCGTGGGCGTCCTTCACCGCCGCTCCCTCACCACCAGACGCCTGGAGCATGAACGCCTCATCTTCCGCCTCGGAACACTTCAACCCCAGGGCATCAATGTGGACTTCAACAATTTCCTCATTTCCCCTTCCCCCACCTCACCCTAGTTCTAAACTTCCAGCTCAGTAACTGTCCCCTTGACTTGCCCGGACTTGTCCTACCTGCCTATCTTCTTTTCCACCTATCCACTCCACCCTCTCCTCCTTGACCTATCACCTTCATCCCCTCCCCCACTCACCCATTGTACTCTATGCTACTTTCTCCCCACCCCCACCCTCCTCCAGCCTATCTCTTCACGCTTCAGGCTCACTGCCTTTATTCCTGACGAAGGGCTTTTGCCCGAAACGTCGATTTCGAAGCTACTTGGTTGCTGCCGGAACTGCTGTGCTCTTCCAGCACCACTAATCCAGAATGAGGAGCTATGTCATTCAGAGGGACTATTGGAGAGATGAGAAGGGCTCCATTATGTAACATGTGGTCAGAGTGTCCAGTGGAAACATCAACAGATTTATTCCACAATGAGGAAGGAGGCCTTGCGCTTGGTGTTGGCGTTACAACATTTCAGCATTTAAATTGCGAATAACATACCTGAGACAAATCTTTATCACTGATCGTGACCTCTTAAAGTTTTTGGAGAAATTTAGGGAGAAAAATACCAGTCTGTTTCGACAGAGCTTATTCTTGCTGCCATTCAATTTGAAATTATAAAGTTGACAGAGCGAGAAAAAGTAAGTTTTGACACAGTGTGGAGACTTGGATGAAGAAAAGCAAAAGGCATTCTGTGGCAGGAGTAAAATGACTGACATCGAATCGAGTTGTGAACATTTGTATGCTCAGAGTCAATGTAATATATATTCATTCCAGTGTACTAACAGAGGAAGTTTAGGATGTTTGAAATGAATCCACGGTTGTATATTGATGGATTATTTTATTACCGATGGAGTCGGGAGGATACCATCACTGTAAAAAGGTTATTTTCTCTTGGATTTTTTAAAGAGACGTTTTAAAGGCAGAGGTGCGGAACTGTGTCTGAAAACAGTTTAAGTAAATAACTGAGAAAGCCTTTAGGTTTTATTAAAACGGTGGTAACAATGGAAGGGCAGTGGCCAGCTCTCCCAGACTAGGTTACCTCGTTTTGTTTTTAGCTGCAGCATCCAGAAGCTGTTCAGGGTCCCAGAATGGTTGGAAGTCTCAATACATGATTCCTCCCTACCTTTCTCTGTGAGATCTCTGTTGATGTTCATTTCTCCTGGATAAGAAAATTGCATGTAAGAATCTGTATTTGAATATATCTTTGTGCCAAGCAGTGAATACCAAGAAGGTACGTTATCTATTGTTTGTGTTAGTGTTCAACATATAAGCCATCCTGAAATGTTCTTTTCTTTGATTGTATTTTAACTAAAAAATTTAAATAGATTATATTTTGCTTAATGTCGAGTGGTTTGACCAGTCACAACATATCTGGAAAGCAGACTTCACATCTATATTCAAAATAAGGAAAGGTTTTGGTCTAAGCGGCCTTCTTAAAATATTTTGCGAGAATCTGATCTGATTCATAACACTTACAGACGAGGGGTTTCTGACTGACTCCTGTTATTGAAAAGTTAGTGCAGCAGCTGGGGATGGTTTGCTGGAGGTTGTGCTGTGAGCTGCCTCAGACATTCAGGGAGACCTTAGGATTTGGTGACCCAACTTTGGATGGAGCCTGGGGACTGTAGTTACAACATCTGGGTCTGCAACATGAACAACAAATGGAGCAGAGGTTGCCGAGAGATGAAGCTTTGAAACAACGCAGTGAGTGTGTGTGGGGAAAGGGATCTGCTGTGTCCACCCCGGATTTTCCAGGAACAGCTTCCCAAGCTCCGCTTAACCCAGGAGAAGAGTGTGAGGGGACCCTGACTGAACAAGGAGCTGGTCATAGAGCGGTGTCACCTTCTTTAACACGTCCTGCAGCTTCACACCAGGGGGAGGATGGTGCTGCCAGGGGCTGTTAGGGTCACAGTTTCATTCAGCTTCTATGTTCTGGAACTTTTCAAACAGGACTGGGTGACATATCCATCATCCCCCAGTATGTTGCCATCAATGTAACCATTCAGTGATGAAGGATATATATGGTGGATGAGGTAAATACATTGTTTCACCCTCAGCAGGGAACTGCCAGATGTATCCAGTATAATGGGATTCCTGATGGTGTACATGGAGTAGCCGTGTCAATGGGGAGAGGTAGAGGAACTGAAGGAGCACTCTCTGTATTAATCATGCAGCGTGCTCATCACAGTACAGCATGTTGGTGAATATCCCTGTCCTCACTGCAGCCACAGCCTCTTCATTCACAAGCAGGCAGCCATTCCCATCGTCTTCAGATCTCCATATAGAAGGGAATGAATGTATCTTGGATAAAGGCCATCCCCTTGATACACGTTTGAAAATAGCATCCCCCATCACCAACCAAACACTTCAAAACGTTCCATGTGTACGGAGAACAATGGGGTCACTTGGAGCATCAAGGAGCAGACGATCAGGGATGGAGCAAAACCTCCCATATCTGAACGGGTCTGAGTGAACCCCCCAGTACACAGTATCATTAATCCCTGTAATCCCTCTCCATTTCAGTAACATACTGCCTTCCATTATTCCTGTAAATGAAATGACAGATTGTATCATGTTATATTGCGGCTGCCAAATTATTCTCCATTGCCTTTACCTCTCTGTATCTATCTGTAGACCCTCCACTCTCTCTTGATAATTTAATCTCTTGCTTATCACAGCGACATCACCAAACTCAGTATTTCTATATCTGTTCCATCCTCCTGATCATTGATATAGATTGTAAATAGTTGAGGACCCAGCACTGGTCACTGTGTGACTCCACTGGGGACGTTCTGTCAAACTGATTTGGAGTGATTTATCCGGAGTTCCTGCTTCCTGTTTGATACATAATCCTCCCCCATTACTGTGTAACACAGTCGTAAAGCTGAATATGAACGAGGAGAATCAGTCAGGAATCCAACCCTTCGAACCTGCTCCGCCATGGAATACAATCATGGCTGATGTCATCGCGGCCTCTGTTCCACTTTCCTGCCCTCTCTCGATCCTCAAACTCTAGTCTCTTATTGTAGATTGCGCCACATGAAAAAATATCCACTCCACAGCTACCCTTTCAGTGACCTTTAGCATTTTACAGCCCTCAATCAGCTCTCCGTTTATTCTTATAAACTGGGGAGTATAGGCCTAAACTGCTCAATTTCTCTTCATTAGACAAACACTTCAAATATGGAATCAATCTAATGAAGCTCTTCTGAATTGCCTCCAATGGAAATACCTCATTCTGCAGGACACCCAAACTGTACTCCAGTTGCAGCCTCACTAATGCCTTGCACAGTTACAGCAACCTTTCTACTCCCTCCTTTTACAAATAAACGATGAAATTATGCTTGCATTTCTCATTACTTCAAGTACCCGCAAGCAAGTTTTCTGTGATATGCAAGCAGGCACCCAGATCCCTCTGCACTTAAACACTTTGAAGTTTCTCTCCATTTAGAAAATAATTTGCCTTTTTCTTAGGCTGGCCAACTTGAATAACCCCATATTTATCCATTTTAATTTTCATTGCCAAATGTTTGCCCATTCACCCAATCCATACACATAGTTTTTAAATCTCTTGCATCATCATTCCGAAGTAATTTCCCACCAATGTTAGTGTCATCTGAAAATGTAGCTATAGCATTTTCTATCCCGAGTAATAATGTCGATCACAAATGGTTGAAGCATGAGAACTGAAATCTATGGCACCCAACAAGTTGCATTTTCCAATAGAAAATGACACAGGTTATTCATCTGACTGCATTTTGTTGGTTAACCAATCCTCCATCCAAGCCAATAAATTACTCCTAAACTGATGCTGTCTGATCTGACCACTCACTCTTTGGAGGAGCGACGTATCTGAATCCTTCACGAAGACCAGCTATCTTCCATTTCCAGGATTCCTACTATCCACCTTGTTTTTCACATCTTTAAATAACTCAAGAAAACACTTCAATCATGATTTATCCTTTGTAAAACCATGTTGACTCCGATGAATTGTGGTTTACGTTTGCAAATGTCCACAACAATGGATTCGAATAATTTCCCTTAAATTACAATACTTTATTGTTACATGTTACTCCCTAATGTATTCAGTTATTTTAAGTTCTTCCCTTTCTAAAACCTTTACGTTTTCTTTGAATTCTTGTTTGATGGGCAAAAGGTTTTATGGGATGTGCCCCAATTGATGTATAAGCGGTATGTGTGGCTGACTGGACTCATCATCCTGCTGGTGTACAAAATCGATGGGATGAAGTCTTTCTGGTGTTCCCATGTTGTCATCTCCAAGGCCAAAATAACCACCTCCTGTTGATGCGTTAGAGGGGTTGGGGATTATGGAATCTTCCCGTTACTGTGTAACATTTTGAGGGTCTGATGTGTCTTCTCATATTTCTCCATAATCGGTGGAGATACTGAACGGTCTCCTCATGTATCCCAGACATGGAATGAAAGGAGCGATTGGTCTTCTCTTGTTCACATACAACAGACACGTGTCTGAATTACCTCCTCCTTTCTCACGAAAAAAGTCTCAGATAGTTTTTATCCTTACACATTTCCCTTGCAACAGACTCGGTGGGTCTGAATGGCCTCCTGTTATCCCAGTGTAACAATCTCCAGTCACTGTGTGACCACTTCCAGTTCCTATGTTACGGACTTGAGGAGGCTGAATGGACTGATCCTGTTGCTGTGTAACAGGGTACAGGTGCAGCATGGCCTACTCTGCTCCAGTGTTATAGATTCGAGGGGCTGATTGGCCTCGAATATATATCAGGCTCGAGGGGCTGATCAGTGTCGTCCTATTCTGGTGTAACAGGCTGGAGAACGGAATGGATTCCCCCACAATCTGTGTTATTCTCTTCAGTTGTTGACTCCTTCCTGTCATCTATTGTCTATTGTCTATTACCTATTGTCTAAATATAGGACCCAGCAATGGATGACCAAGAAAAGAAAATCAAAAAGCGAAAAAGCATACAAACAAAAGAAAAACATAAAGACTGCAAAAATAAGTACATCAGTGTATGAAACAAAAATAAGAACAAGGTCAAATATGGAACAGTGGGTTTGCAGAGAGAATAATTTATTGAAGACAACAGAGAAATCAAAGGGAGAAGAAACAGTTTCGGAGTGTCTATCTTCAAGGCAGAATATCCAGAAATTCTCCCAGAAATACCAAGTGACCATGGGACTTGTGTAAGTAAAGTCTAAGATCATTCTTATAAGTGCTGAGGTCATGTTTTAAAAGAAAGCTGGATTGAGTATTTATAAATCTGACAGATCAGATGTACTTCATACAAGAATTTCAGAGGAAGCAGCAATAGGCATATTGATTGCATCGCAGATTATCACGTTGTTTTCCAATACATTCCCGAAAGATATTTAGCCAATCTGGATAAGGCAAAGGTTACAAATGTTATCCAACAGTTTAAGAAAGGATGAAGATGGAGAGCGGTGAACTACAGATCAGTAACTTGTCATCCGCTGTCGGGTGTCTGATGGGCTCGATTATAAAGAACATGTTACTGGATATATAGAAGGTAATGGGAAAACTGGGGAGGATGATAATGCATCGATGAAACGAAAACCATAAGTGGCAAACATTTTTTGGAATGGTTTGAAGATGATTCTTGTGGACTTAGGCAATGAGGAGCTAATGGATAACGTATCGTTGGATATTCAAGAGGATCTTTTTTTAAGAACTCTCCCACTAATATCATAAGAAAAGTTAAAGTAAAAGGAATTGGGAAGAATTGGGCGGTACAGTTGCACAGTGGTTAGCACTGCTACCTCACAGCGCCAGAGACACGGATTCAACTCCCGCCTCAGGTGACTGACTGTGTGGAGTTTGCACATTCTCCCCGTGTCTGTGTGGGTTTCCTCCGGGTGTTCCGGTTTCCTCCCACAGTCCAAAATGTGCAGGTCAGGTAAATTGGCCATGCTAAATTGCCCGTAGTGTTAGGTAAGTGGTAAATGTAGGGGTATGGGTGCGTTGCACTTCGGCGGGTCGGTGTGGACTTGTTGGGCCGAAGGGCCTGTTTCCACACTGTAACGCAATGTAATCTAAATACAAGCAAATAGGAAACGAAAAAATAGGTTTACATTAATGTGTATGAAATTGAAATATAGAAGATGCCATGCGCCAGCTGCACAGAGTGTTGCTGAGACTAAACTGAGAGTATTTTGTACCGTTTGGAGTCCCAATCTAAGATAGAATATACTACAGACGAACTGCAAAAGGTATTCTCCAGATTAATCCCTAAAATGGCAAGATTGTCTGATGTGGAAACTCAGCCTGTGATCTCGAGTTTCAAAAAATGAGAGGTGATTTTAGTGAAACTTAGAAACAGAGAGGGGAGAGAACAACCGAGGGACATGGAGAAGTGCAAGCAGGAGAGATGAGAGAGAATCCCATGATATTCTACAAGGACAAGTAGAACAGAATAATCAGCAAACAGTTAGTGTACATTAGAAACCAAAGGGGCAATCAGTGTGTCAACCCGGAGAACATTGATAGATTGTTACATGTAAACATCACAGCTGCTTTACTTGGGAGAAGGAGGATGCAGGTACAAAATTCTAGAAGATGGACTGGAAAGCTCTTGAAAAGAGTTTGATGTAAAATACGAGCGGCGGTTTGAGGCTTTTTCAGGTATAAAATTGTACCAATCTGCAGGTCTGGACAATGTTGGAGTCAAGGGAGGAAAGATGCTGATTGGAAATTTTAATTAGAATCTGACAATAGGGGAGGTGCCAGAGGACTGGAGAACACCTATTATGATTGCACTTCACAGTAAGGGTGGTAGAGATAGACCAGGAAACTATAGACGAGCGAGTATTAAATCACTGTTCGGGAAACTACTGGAGAAAATAGAGAAGGAGAAAATTGAACTCCAATCAGAATGGCAAGGCTTGATCAGGGATAATCATCATGACTTTATCAGAGTGAAGTCACACTAATGGAGTTGATTCAATTAGTTTGAGGAGGTCGCTTGTTTAGTTTTGATGCAATGCTTTTGACAAAGTTCCGCATGGGAAACTGAAAAAAATAAAGTAAAATCTCACAGTATCAAGGATAACTTGAAAAGTTACAGCGAAACTTGTCGTAGTGTCAGGAGGCAGAGGGTGGTGGGAGAAGGCTGTTTGTGTGATTGGAGACCAGTGTCCCCTGGTGTCCCACAGGGATCAGTGCTGTGTCCCTTATTGTTTGTAGCATTCATAAATGGAAAAGATGTGAATCTGGAGCGGGAGTGGGTGGAGGGGTGGGAGTTGTGATAAGCAAGTTTGTGTTTGACACAAAGATTGGCCGGGTGGTTGGTAGTGAGGAGGAAGCTCTGATTTTAAAGGAAAATACAAGTGGAATGATCAGATGGGCAGATCAATGGCAGATGGAATGTGATCCTGATAAATACGAGGTGATGTACTTTGGAAGGAGGAACCAGACATGGGGTGTACACAATGATTGGCAGCACACTAGGGAGCTCAGAGGGTGTTTATCCACACATCCCTGAATGTGACTGAACAGGGTAATGGACTAGTTAAGAATTGAATCTTGGGTGTCGCGTTTATTAATCAGGGAGTAGATTATAAGTGTTATACAGGGCTTGGTTTAGTCCATGATGGAGTACTGTATGTCGTTCTGGGAGCCTCATTATAAGGAAGGATGTGATTGTACTGGAGGGGTTTGCAAAGGAGATTCACCAGGATGTTCCCTGGGATGGAGCATATCAGCTATGGAGAGAGGCTGGATAAGCTCGGGTTGTTTACTTTTGACAGAGAGGCTGAGGGGGATGTGATTCAGAAGGATAAGTTAACAAGGGGCATCGATAGGGTGGACATACAGCATCTGTTCCTTTTAGACAGAGGGTCAAGAACAAGGGAGCACACTTTTAAAGTGAAGGGTTTGAGGTTCAGAGAGGATTTAAAGATGACTTTTTCTTCACCCAGAGGGTGTTGGGGTCTGGAAAGGACTTTCTGAGAGGGGAGTTATCAAGGTTAACCTCTCAACGGTTAAAAGTACTTGTACAAGCACTTGAAAGTGCCATAACATTCCAGGCTATGAACCTTTTGTCGGAAAGTGGGACTAATATAGATCGTGCTGTATTTCTGTTGGCACAGAGACTATGTTCCTGTGAGTGTATGATGTGGAAGGTCAATTATTGAGCATCTTAACACAAGAATTGATGGGTTTCTGAAGATAATGTTCACAAAGGTTATAAGAGTGAACTGTTATAGCTTGTCAAATTATGTCAATGTGAGAAGTATGAAAACAGTGCAGGTTTTTTCCAGTTTGAAACCAGAGAATGGAGAATGGGAAACAGGGAAATGGCAAAACTATGAATCCACTACTTCAATTCTGTCTTCACAGAACTTTCTGACAATACCAGGAAAACCAAGTCTGGCGTGGAAAACGAAATAGTACATGGAACATAGAACATAGTAAGTAATTCTTTTGGGAGAAATTATTGGGACTGAAAATAATGGTCATAGACAACACTAACACAGGTTTATGAAATGGGAATTATGTTTGAGAAACAGACTGGGAGACAAATGAAAGAGAAGCAATGGATGTAAAACATGTGGATTTTCAGAAAGACTTTGGTAAAGCTCCAAGCCTCGTTTGCAAAATCAAATCTTCGTGGATTTGGGTGAATATATGGCCATGCTTCTAGAATGGGACAGCTGGCAGGAGACAGTGAATAGAAATAAACAGACACGTGAAGCAACAACCTGACATTGTATTTAAGGTCTGATTCTGTGAGTATGACTATATCCCTGACACCCCACCACCTTCCCCGGATATCTCCTCTCTCACCAGCAGGATAGACAAAGCAGAAGTGGTGGCACCGTGGGATAAAGTTTGAAGGGAATTGTTCTGGGAGTCCTCAACAGTGACTCTGTATCCCTTGAACTCTCATGGCGTTAGTTTACACATGGGAAAGGAAACCTCCTTCTGATTACCATGTACGCGCCTCTTCCAACTGATGAGTCAGTACTCCTCCAAGCTAAATTACACTTGGAGGAAGCACAGAGGGTGGCAAAGGCACAAAATGCACTCTGGGTTAGGGACGTCAATGTCCACAAAAAGAGTGGTTCAGCAGCAGCATTCCGGATTGAGCTGGTTGGGTCCGAAAGGATATAACTTCTCGACTCGGTCTGCGGCAGGTGGTGAAGGAACCCACAAGAGGGAAAAGCCATATTTGACCACAGCCTTACTAATCTGTCAGCTGCAGAAGTATCTGTCCATGACAGTATCGGGTAAGAGTGACCACCGCATAGTCATTGTGGAGATAAAGTCACACTTGCATGTTGAGAATAACCTCCACCATTTTAGGTGGCACTGTCACCATGCTAAATAGGACAGACTTTGAACAGATCTAGCAGCTCAAGTCTGGGTTTCGATAATATGTTGTGGGTCATCAATAGCAGCAGAATTGTACTCCAGCACAAGCTTATGGCCTGGCATATCCTCCTCACAACAATTACCATCAAGCCAGAGGATCAACCATGATTCAATGGAGTGTTCAGGAGGGCAGAAGCAGCACTGGGAATACCTGAAAATGAGGTGTCTGCCTGATGAAGTCACCAACCATGACTACCTGTGTGCCAAACAGCATAAGCAGTTAGTCATAGACAGAGCTAAGTGATCCCACAAGCAACGGTGCAGATCTAAGCTCTGCAGTCCTTCTACTTCTAGTAGAGAATAGTTATGGACAATTAAACAAGTCATCGGAGGAGGACATTCCACAAGTATCCCCATCCTTAATGATGGAAGAGCCTAGCACTTCAGTGCAAAAGATAACGTTCATGCATTCGCAACAATCTTCAGTTAGAAGGGCTGAGTGGATGATCCATCTCGGCCTCCTCCAGTGGCCCTCAACAATTCAGTTACCAGTCATCAGCCAATTTGATTCACTCCACACGATATCCAGATTCAGTTGGAGACACTGGATACCTCAGAGGGGACATACCCTGACAACATTCTGGCAATAGTACTGAAACGTTGTTCTCCAGACCTTGTCACTGCCCTCACCAAGCTGTTCCAATACCGTTACAACAACATTTCCCCGATTACATGGAAAATTTCCCCAAGTATCTCCTGTATATAAAAAGCAGACCAAATCCAATCCGGCCAATACCACCGCATCAGTCTACTCTCGATCTTCAGTAAAGTGGTGGAAGGTCTCAGTGCTTTTAAGCAGCACCTGCTCAGCAATACCCTGATCAATGACGCCCAGTTTGGGCTCCACCAGGGCCACTCAGCTCCTGACCTCATTACTGTGGTTCAAACATGGACAAAAGAGCTGAATTCCAGAGGTGGGGTGAAAGTGATAGCCCTTTGAATCAAGGCTGCCTTCGCCCAAGTGTGTTATCAAGGGGCCTTAGCAAAACTGGAATCAATGGGCATTAGGGGCAAACTCCCCGCTGGTTAGAATCATACCTGACACGGAGGAAGATGGTCATGGTTGATAAAGGTCAGTCAACTCAGCACCAGGATAAATCTGTAGGAGTCCCTCGGGCAGTGGCCTAGGCCCATACATCTTCAGTGCTGCTTCATCAATGACCTTCCCTCCATTTTAAGGTCAGAAGTGGAGATGTTTGCCAATGATTGCACAATCTTCTGCAACATTTGTGGCTCCGCAGATACTGAAGCAGTCCATGTTCAAATACAACAACACCTGGACAGTATCCAGGCTGACAAGTGGCAAGTAATAGTCACGTCACACAAATGCCAGACCGTGAACATCACCAATAAAATATAATCTAACCTGCCCCTTGGCATTCAATGGTGTTACTGTTACTGAATCCACAGTGGACTGCAGCGGTTCAACAAGGCAGCTCACCACCACCTTCTCAAGGGGCAACCAGGGACAGGCAATAAATGCTGGCCCAGCCAGTCACACACAGATTTACGAAATAAATATCATTTAAATAAAATAACAGAGGAAGGTTTCTGGGATATCGCAGAGATCGGTGCTCAGGCCCCAGCTGTTCACAATACCCATTGAACATTTGGTTGCAGGAATCAAATACAATATATCCCAACCTGCTGATAGAACTAAAGGATGTTGGATCGCGAGTGGGTGAGGAGGTTGTAAAAAAGCTTCAAGGTGACTAAGACAAGTGGAGTGAATGGGCAAATACGTGGCAGATGGAGAGCAAGGTGGGTTGAGGTGACAGTGTGCCCTTTGGTTGGAACAAGAGATTGGCAGCTTTTCGTTTGAAAAAGGATTGTTTGAAACATGTTGATCTGAAAAGCGACGTATGGGCCTTTTTGTTGTTTCCTCCTCCGTAGCCCTCCGAGGTCCCTGCAGCACAGTGAATTCTGAACCCACAAGGCAATACTGGGAATGGCATTCACACGCTGTCCAGTGTACATAGACCTACCAAGTGGGGAGCTGTAACATTGCAAAGGATCTGGATCTCCCTGTAGACCAGTCACTGAAAGCAATATTGCAGGAGCAAGAACCAGATAGGAAGATCAATGATGTGCTGACCTTCATTTCAGGGGGATTTGAGTCCAGGAGTAATCGTGTCTTACTGCAGCTGTAGAGAGCTTTGGTGTGACCCGATCTCAAACACTGTGCAGTATTCTGCAGATTTGGTCTCAGTACATAATAAAGGACAAACCTGACATTGAGGGAGAGCAGTGAAGAATGACCAGACCGATCTCTTGGATGACAGGCTTGTTGTGGGAGCAGAGTTTGGGGCGACTGGGCCTGTATTCCTTGGGGTTTAGGAAAATGGGTGGAGATCTCAGTGAGATATATAGAGCTCTGACAGGATGAGACGGATTGGAAGCAGGAACAATAATTCCCCTGGCTGTGGTATCTAAAACAAGGGTCCACAGTATAAGGTACAGACAGACCATTCTGCAATGAGATGACAATAAATGTCTGCACTCAGCAACTGGTGAACCTGGGGAATGCGCTCGAACCTGGAAATCAAGACACTGAATAGAAATAAGGATTTAGAGACAGTAAAGGAATGGTGGGAGAGAAGGAGAACGATATGGAAATAAAGGGCAAAGTATCATTATATTGAATTGGGTAGCAAATTCGACAGACCAAATGGACTACTGCACATCCTACTTTATAGCTTCCCATAGTTAATCACATTAAGGGATGTGTACAGTGTGTGGAAAAAGTGCATTGTGTGCATATTTGAACATGAACTGGAATGGGGAAGGCTCAATGTGTTGTATGACCTACTCTATTCCCGATGTTTCTATGTAGTCTGTAAATGTTGTCACAAGCTCTCAGATGTTAGGAAGGAGGTTTCTGCAGGGTCAACAGGACTGTGTTTCTCATTCCCTTTTTCCGATACTGAGGCTGGGGCCGCGTGTTCTGTCCGGTTTTATCCTTTAGACCTCGGAACAGTTTGATACAATAGAATGTCTTGTTTGGCGGATTCAGAGACCATTGAAGAGTTTATCACATGTCTGTGTGTCTGCAGTCATGTTTAGGCCAGACCAGGAAAACACGGGAGATTCACTTTCTGAAAGGACATTTGTGAAGCAAATTGGTGTGTACAATCGACATTGGCTTGAAGGTCACTATTTAGGGACACCAGATTTTGCATCTTAATATTTTGTCAATTGTGTTTAACTTACACCAGCTGCAAGAGCATTAGCCTGGTCTGGATTAATAATCCAGTGACCTTTTCACAGCAGCACCATCTCGACATGGGGACTTATCTGAAATTGTACTGAGCAGGTTATTTCTGTGCTGCTTGATAACTCTGTCAAAAAGAACTCCCACCAATTTGACTGTCGAGGTGGGACTGAGGCGGAGGTAATTGGCCAGATTGTAATTATAATCCTTTTAGGAACTGGACATAGTTGAGTAATTTTCCACATTACCAGGGAGATGTCAGCGTTAGAGCTGGAATGAAAGAGCTTCCCCAGGGACACGGCTTGTTGTGCAGCACAAGTCTTCGGTCCTATTACAGGAAAGGGGTCAGGGACCATTGCCTTTTTCGTACGTACTGTGTTCAGCTGTTTTTTCATGTCACGTACAGCAAAATGAATTGGTTGAAGACTGGCATCTGTGATTCTGTGGGTATCATGGCGAGGGTGACGTGGATCATCAACTCAACACTTCTGGCTGAGGTTGGTGCAGCTTCCACATCCTGGTCTTTTACACTGATGTGCAGAGCTGTTCGATTACTGAGGATGGCGATATTTGTGGAGCCCTTTGCTCCAGTCATTTGTTTAATCATCCATCACCAGTTATGTCAGAAGGTAACAGGATTGCGGAGCTTCGATCAGATCTGTTGATCAAATGTGGTAGCTTTAATGGGTTCACGTCAGGTTTAGGTTCACGTGGTTCTGACCCAGTCATGTTCACCCACAGTCATTACTGAAACATCGATCATATTGATGGTAATGGCAGACTGAGGAAATTATTCGAGGCTAAAAGTTACAGGTTGTGGTTGAATGCTGTTTTGCTTCTGCTGCTGTAGTCTACAGCACTACATAAATACGCAGTTTTGAGCTGCAATATCTGCAATGCAATTATGCTGTCTGTCCCTTAGTTCACATCGGGACCCATTCACCCATCAGTCATGTACTCAGTGACCTACTCTGGTTTCTGATGTGGTAACACTTCCATTTTCATACTGTCATTCTGCTGAGGGTCTCTTCCCGGGTCATGCTTTCAATCTGACACATTCTGCAAAACCAATTAACTGATTTTAATTCAATTGTTTAATTCATCTGAATCTTTTCCCTTGAGTAATACCATTTTCTGTGTTTAAAGTGAATGTGTTTCCTCTGTTTCTCTCCCTGAACATGATTAAGAGGTCTGCAGTGACAGTGATGCCAACCTTATGTAGTTTCCGAGCTAATGAATTCTCTGGATTCCCAATCATCTTCGCCACGTTGTATGTTTCCTCTTTTGGTTTGATGCCTTATTACTCATGGTTGCCTTGTCCTGTCATGAGTATGTTTCATCACCTTTGGGAGAATTTCTGATATCCTCCGAAATATCCCCAGAAATTCCTGCTTTTGCTGTTCCATGGTCTGCCCAGCTCGGCTCCCCTTCCAATTAACTCTGGCCAGCTCCTCCCACATGTCATTGTAGTTACATTGTTCAATTATAATCACATTACATCAAGAAGAGACCAATAGATATAAACCGAAAGAAGGAGCTTTGAGAGAGGAGACGCAAAGAATAATTGGTAAATTTCTTAACTAGATACAAAGAGAGAAAGAGCAAGACAACATAGATGAGGAAATGTGAAAAATGAGAAAACTAGATCATCGAAAGAAGTAGATGCACATCCCTCAATGTGTTGGCAATTCCTGTGTACTGTGGTCCTTTGTGTAGGGCATGGACAACAGAGTAACGTGTTCAATTGCTGGCTCTGATGCCAGAATTTTTATCTCCAATAAAATGACAGACACTAGCTTTGGAAAGTATCCAACAGGCCAATATATTGAATTCTGGTAGAAAGGAGATTAACTGAAATACGTTGGGACACCAGAAACAAGAATTTATAACACATCCTAATAAGAATGAGAGATTGGAGTGGGCAATTCCAGAAAAACAGCGAACGTTGAGGGAAGGGGAACATATCATTTTAGATGAGAATCAAATGATGTTTTAATGTTTTATAAATTTTATACATCATATGCATCACTTTTTGTTAACTGTGTCTCCGTTGTTCATTTAGAATGTGTTGTGCACATATGAAAAATGTTACTTATCTGCACACATACATTATTTAAACAGTGTATATAAAATCATTTTTCGGCCATTGCATTGGTCCTGTTTTTGTGTTACCAGGATACATGAACACCAACTGGCCACCAAAAGACATGACCCATTACCACTATGTTCCATACATACAGGCAAAGAAGGGCACCACTTTAATTGGGACAATGCACACACATACTAAGACACGTAAGGACGTTCTTAGAGGAATGGCATTCTGACCAGAAGTCCATCAATAACCGCATCGATTTAGATCCTATCTACCTTCTCTTGTAAAACGAAAGAACTGGAAATTACATCACCCATCTTAGGAACCCCAGACCTATAAATAGAGAGGCGCGACATACCACCAGCTCTTCAGCAGAGACTCTCACTGATGATGTTACCTAGTCATAGTGTCGAATCGTCAGAAAACAAACCTTCAAGCACAGCGAGCTAACTTGCATACATACAAACGGTTACTTTTCTTTTATTAGTGGAATTTGTGAGTTCTTTGTCACTCATGAATTAACAGATTACGAGGTGAGGTGAGCTTTTTAGGTTTGTGGTTTTAATTAACAGAAGTGCTCGACATAGATGTCTCCACACTTTGGGGCCCTGCCGTAAGGGACTTGGACAGATTTGAACAGATTTCGGGTACAAAATGTCCCAGCAAATTCCAACACGTTGCAATTAGTGACCTAGATCTTCAAATAAAAGCGGTCGGAAAATCTGTTTAATTTTGTTTACTGGTGGTGGTTTAAATTAAAAGTGAGGGAAAAGGCTTTTAAAATTACTAAAGAGGTTCCCAAATTTGCCAAGAAAGTTTAGAAAGACAAAAGGAGGACATTTTTTAGAATTAGCAAATAGGTTGGAATGGGGTTTAACTAGGGACAGACGGAAAGCTGAAATTATAATGGAGTTGGTAAAGCACTTTGATGTATCAGAGAAACAGACAAGTGCAGTCGAGTAAGATAAAACTTAAATTGCTAATATGGCAACTGAAGTTAGAAGATAAAGAAAGAGACGGAAACAGAGAGAGAAAAGAAGTGAAGGAGAGGAAAAACAAAGAGAGAGAGAATTTGAGATTCAGAAGTTGGGAATTAGACAAGAAAGTTAAATTAACAGGATGGAGATGAAGGGAGAACATCGGGATGTATACAACTATGTTAACGCCTTGCCATATTTCGGTGAGAAAAATGTCAAAACATTTTTTATTTCATTTGAAAAAAATGACTCGGCAGATTACGTGTCCAGTGAACTTGTGGGTAATGCTAGTTCAGACTAAGCTGGTGGGACACAGCTGGTGAGGTATGTGCAGCGCTATCAGATGAGGGATCAAGACATTATGCAGATGTCAAATTGGCTATTTTGATTGGTAATGAATTGGTACCAGAAGCCTATAGACAGAGGTTTATAAAAATAGAGACGGAACCAGGTCAGACTTATGTTAAGTTTGAAAGAATTAACTCCAGTCATTTTGATAGATGGGTGCTGGACTTAAAAATAGATAAGACCTGTGACGCTCGAAGGGAGATTAATCTGCTGGAGAAGTTGAAAGACTCACTTCCAGAGATGGTAAAAATTCATGTGCACGAACAGAAAGTTCAAGAAGCGAGAAGCGTGGCAAAAATAGCAGGTAAATATGCATTGGTGCATGAGATGAAATTTAGCTTCCAGGAGAATTTTCATACTATGGGGGATAGAAATTGGGAGAAGGGAAGTTCACACATTACAAAGCGAACAGTAGCGCACAATAGTTTGCCACAGGTGAAAAAAGAAGCCCAAAGGGGTTGAAAGGAGGTGAAAGGCCTCAGGTGTTCTCAGTATAAGGGAGTGGAACACATAAAATGATAGTGCTGATGGTTTAAGAAGGGCACTGGGAACAGGTGTTTTCATTGAAGTAAGCTGGGACACACTGTGATGGTCGTTGAAGGAAGGCACTTTGGAGAAAGATGAGGTGGAAGAGGCTAAGCCAGTGGCATTAGTGAAACTGGTGAAGGAGACCCCAAGTAGAGCGAGGAGCTGCAGGAGAGTGCACAGCCGAGGCAAGGTCTGGGTATGGAGTCGGTACCTGATCTCTGAAAGAATTCGCCTCAGTAGATAAAGTTTACTTAGAAAGATCAGGGGGAGAAGGACAAGAAGTTATAATTTTGTGAGATATGGGATCTGCTCAGTCTCTAATAGTTGAGAAGTGAGACGCTGGAAAAGCACAACAGATCAGGCAGCATCCGAAAAGCAGAACAATCGAATATCAGGCAGAAACCGATTGTCAGGAACATGGTGGGGGGACAGTGGGGCTGAAAGATAAATACGAGGGTAGTAGCTAGGCTGGTGGGAGGGTCACTGGGAAGGCGATAAGAAGATGTAGGTGGGAGTAATAGTGATATGTCGGTTGGGAGGGTGGGGTCGGTAGGTGGGAAGGAAGCTGGCCAGTTCAGGCGGTTCAAGAGGGCAGTGCTAGATTGAATGGTTCAATCTGGCAGAGGTTGGGGGAGGGGAGATTTGGAATTTGGTGAAGTCAACGTTTATGATGGTTCTAGTTTGAAGGTTCTAGTTGTCCTACCACCTATCCACAACACCCTCCTCTCCGACCTATCGCCATCACACCCCACCTGCATCTACCTATCGCCTTCCAAGCTATCTTACACCCAGCTCCACTCCCACTCTCCTATTTATTTCTCGGTCCCCTCCCCCCTCCCTTACCCCACCTCCCACTTTCCTGATGAAGGATTTATGCCTGAAACGTCAACTCTTCTGCCCCTCAGATGCTGCCTGGTTGGCTATGCTTTTCCAGCCCCACACTTTTCAACTCTCACCTCCAGCATCTGCAGCCCTCACTTTCTCTCGGTCTCTAATAGTGAGAGATGAAAGTATTTTCATTCTTTCTGACATATTAATCAAGACCGTAACAATTTGTGGAATGGGGTTAGAAATTAAGTATTCCCTTGTGTCACATCAGGATGGAATGCCAAATCAAGGTTGGGGAAGTAACAGTGACAGTGAGTAACAGAGTGTCATTTCCAGGATTACAATTTATTCTTGTGAACGATTTAACAGGATCCAAGGTGGGAGTGGCACCCCTTGTGTTGGAGAAGGCAAAAGGAAAAGTAGGGAATTGGGGAGTTAAAAGAAAAATACCCAGGATTTTTCCAGACTGTATAGGAACAAGATTCCACTGTCATAAGTTAGAGCAGGAAGGAAAACCGGAATAAAAAGCCAAAGGAGTTGATGTGCAGTGAACTGACACCCTGTTTGATGAAATGGTGCAGGAAAAACCTGAACAGGCAGAGGATCAGGCAGACGTGTTTAGTCCAGAAAGGCTCATGGACTTACAACAGATATATACACACACATTCACACACACATACACATGCACACACACAGAACAGGAATAAAAATATATTGTCGAACGTTATTAACTTAAAGATAGAATCATAAAATTAAAATGGAGACCCCGATCGGTTACTGCAGAAGGGAAATGGTCCGAAGTGCACCAGATGGTTTTTGAGGTAGCGTACAGTGTTACGGGTAGCACATAAACTAATTGTAGGGGGTCACTTCGGTGTACAGAAGACTCAGGCTAAGGTACAGAGGCATTTCTCGTGGCCTGTAATGCATACGGACGTGGTTATTTTTTGACGTACATGTCAAACATTCTAAATGGTAGGTAAGTCACAGGCAGTAATAAAGACAGAACCTTTGTTACCAATTCCTGCATTCGATGAACATTTCATGTAGTTTATGATGAGTTGTGTAGTTCCCCTATCTAAAATAAAATTGGAAACTAATATTTGCTCACCATAACGGATGTGTCTACCAGATTTCCAGAGGCAATTCTATTATGGAGTGTTAAGGTAAAAAAGGGAGGTGGAGGGGTTGGTAGCTTTTTTTACTCACTGTGGGCTCCATAGAGAGATTCAATCAGACCAAGGTCTCATTTTACCAATCAGCTGTTTAAGGAAGTCATGGATAGCTTAGGCATACAACAGTTTAAATCAAGGGCGTCCCATCCTGAATCCCAGGGAGCCTTGGAAAGTTAGCATCAGAGGCTGAAGACCATATTAACAGTGTACTGTCAGGATTACCGGAATGATTGGAATGATGGTGTCTCATTAAATTGTTTGCAATTGGACAAAAATTACTTGCCCGAAATAAATCTACTCAGTTTACTTCCTTTGAGTTAATATTTGAAGTGAGAAGTCCTTTGGAATTAATTGAATATAAATTGACAGGACCGAAGTCAGAGATCTCACACTCGGATTATGTATGTGAGGTGAGGGAGAGATTAGATGGATTAGGTGAGTTATGTAAACAGCACCTGAAGGGCACAGCATAGAATGAAGCACGTTTCAGATAAAAACTCTGAAATTTTGACGATTTCATGTGGGGATGACGTATTAGTATTGCCACCAGTGATAGGAATCCCCTTCTAAGCCAGGTTTAGTGACTCAGGAACAGAGGTATGGTCAGATGAACAAATTGCGTCGTTTATCTGTATGATGTAGTGACCTTTAGCAAGTGATTGAAAGCTCACATGTTACAGTTGGCAGAGCATGTTGAACGATTACAAGAAGCAAACTTGGTAATAAACTTAAAGAAAACAGAATTCGCGAAGGCAGAGGTGACGTTCTTGGGACATTACATTGGACATGGAAGATTGAACCCATGGGACACAAAGACGAAGGGCTTTGTGGAATTTCCACGACCGTCCTCGAAGAAAGAGGTGCTTCGATTTTTGGAACTGAATGGATTCTATCGGAGGTTTGTTCCAAACTTCACCAGCGTATTTGCACCACTGATGGATTTATTAAAGAAGGAAACAGAATTGTGGTGGACAGAAAAATGCCAGGAGGTATTTGAGAATTTTAGAGCAGGATTAATCACCGCACCAGTTTTAGCTACACCAAATATTCTGAAACCCTTTGAAAATTCTATTTGCTTCTAGGGATTTAGGGTTTGGAGATGTATTGATACAGAAAGGTTATGATGGATTTGAGTGGCTAATTGGCTACTTGTCAAAAAACGCAATATCCACCAGAAAGAAAAATACAACATTCTCCATTATTGAAAAAGAATGATCAAGTTTTGCACTGACCCGACAATATTTTAATGTTTATGTGACAAATAAATTGTCGGAGATGGTTGTGGACAACGACAAACCTCTCACGTATTTTGGAATATTTAAAGACCAGAATATGAGAGTATTTCATTGGAGTCTTATCACACCAACTTTATACTTACAAAATGTACATGCTGTGGGTCCTAAAATGTGATAGCAGATGTGTTATCGCGGATTTAAAGGAAAAAGTTTAGATAAGATTTGACTTATTCCGGTTTAAATAGGTGTACAAAATTAATATTAATGACATAATTGAGATTAATACTTTTGTATTTCATAATAATGGGATTAAGAATTAGAGGAAAAGAAACGAAGCCATCTTTTCATTTTGATGGTTCTCTTGTTTTCTGAAGGAGGGAGGTCTTATGAAGCCGAAAGTATGTCAGGTCACTTTAAGACAGAACGGATTTTGTTGAATAGAAAGTAAAGCACAGATGCCAGCTAAATGTCAGATTGTTCGATATGTCAAAATTAGCTAGGAAATGGAGACCTCAGTTTCGGTTGCTGTTTTGACAACAATTCAAATACAACAAAAGATTTTAAATAACGTTCAGGATACCAGAAGCCAACGGAACTTGAATATTATTGTTTGGACATTTGGAAAGCAATCCAATTATGAGAATTGTTGTATCATTGGGAGTATATAAACCCAGCATTTGAACACTAGAGGGAGAGCCACTGCCATCCAGCAGCAGAGTTTCTGCTGTAGAGCAGAAGTGCGAACTGGCCATCTCAAACACTCTCTATCAAAGATACATGTTCGTGTCAAACCTATGCAATAAAAAAATGACCCAGGGAGATCAGCAGCTGGAAGAGTGAACACAGCGGGGAAGATAGAGACTGTGTGGTCTTGAGATTGTAATGTTTAATATGTGGGCTATTGGAACAGAATATTTTTCCAGAGTCGGATTCAGATAGTAAGTAGCTAAGAAAAGAGGGGCTTGTTTTTGTGAGTAGCTGTTGTTTAGTGTTCACTATTAAAGTTAAGAAACTAACTTGCTAATTTTTGTTTAAATAGTGGAATGTAGGAGATCTGTGTCACTCATATTTTAACAGACTACGAGGTGAGGCCAGCTTTTCTGGGTGTTTGGTTTTAATTCACAGAGGGGCTTCACTCTACATTGTAAATGTCCATCCACGCTAACCCCAATCCCCTGCAGTTGGCCCATATCCTTCCAGTCCTTTCCTATCCACATATTTATCCAAATGCTTTTGAAATGTTGTTAATGTAACCCCCTCAACCACATCTGCTGGCAGCTCATCCACGTACCAGCCTCTGTGTAAAGAAGTGCCCCCTCAGGTTCCCTTTTATTCCTTCCCCTTTAACCTTAAACTCATCCTCTCTCGTCCTCGATTCTCTAAACCTTGGAAAAAGACTGAGAGCATTAACCCTACCATCATGATCTTATTCAGCTCTATAAGGACTTCCTCAGTCTTCTACATGCTAAAGAAAAGGTCCTAGCTTGTCCAAACTCTCCCTATAACTCAGACCATTGGGTCCTGGCAACGTCCTTGAAAATTTCTTCTGCACTCTTTCTAATTGAATAACATCCTCCCTGTAACAAGGTGACAAAACTGAATACAATATTCTCAGTGCAGCCTTACCAAAGTCCTGTGTAACTGCAACATAAATTCCCAACTTCTATACTCAATGTCCTACCTGATGAAGACTAGTGTGCGAAAAGCCTTCTTCACTGCCCTGCCTACCTGTGACTCCACTCTCAGAGAACCGTACACCTGAACACCAAGGTCTCTCTGCCCACTACACACTTGAAGATCCTCCCATTCACCATGAGACTTCTACCTTGATTTGAGTTCCCAAAATGTAAGACATCACGCATCTATATTAAATTCCATTTGCCATTTCTCTGCCCATTTCTCCACCTGATTAATGTCCTGCTGCAATTTCTGATAAACTTCCTCACTGATCATGCTCCCACTTATTTTAGTGTCATCTGCAAACTTACTTATCATGCCTTGTACATTCTCAACTAATTCATAGATAACAAACAGCTATGGACCCAGCCTCCAGTCTGACAAGCATCCTTCCACTAAACCCTCTCTGCCTTCTACCATCAAACCAACTGTGTATCCAATTTGCCAGTTCCCCCAGCATTCCACGTGGTGTCCCCTTCCAGAGCAGCCTGCCGTTTGGGACCTTATCAAAGCCCTTACTGAAATCCATATAGACTATGTCTACCGCTCTGTCCTCATCAACCTTCCTGGTCACTTCATCAAAGAACGCAAACAAATTTGGGAAACATGATCTCCCACTCACAAGTCGATGCTGACTGCTCCGAATCAAACCCTGTGTAAGTAATGGGTGCAGTCAATGGTATGCTGTCCTTCATTGTAAGATGATTCGAGTACATAAGTAAAGCCATCTTCCTGCTGTTGTAGAGCCTTGCTGAGAGAGCATTTGGGGCACTCTCTACAGATTTGATGTCCTTTGTAAGGAATGATCTTCTTACCACAGACACCAGTGATGGTAACATGAGGATAGAGTAAAAAAGCTAAGTGTTTAACCTGTAGAGTTGTGAGAGACGAAGAAATGGTGAAGCTGAAACACGAGGAGTAGCAGCGATGACTTATTTCCAAAAGACACATTGGCAGTGTGAGAAATTCCATACTTTACCCAGGATTGATTGGTTTGATTTATTGTCACGTGTACCTCAGTACAGGGAAACACTTTGTTTATGAGCAGTGGGGGCAGGTCATAGTAAGCATGGCCAGACAGATCATAGGGTGGAAATAGACTTGGACCGAGTAAGGCATACAGGTTACACTGAACAGGACGTGCATTAGACAAGATCAACACGAGTAAGATCACCATTATTTGAACTTAGAGAGTCCATTTATCAATCTAACATGGCTTTCCGAATAGTTTATATGCCTTTACGAATTCTCCCCACGTTATTGTGCCGTCGGCGTGTGAACCCTGTACTGAACGCCAGGTTGTTCACAATCCCCAACAGCAGCCACAATACCTTCCATCTGAAACAGGTAGCCATTCCCACCAGCTTCCGCCTTACATAGAGAACACCAGGCTGGCTTCTCGGAGATGGAAGGTGCCTTCTTGAGACTTCACACAAGACATATGGCTTCGCTCCTCACCATGTTAAAGTCCTACATGTGTATCATGAGCAACGGACCCAGGAGGAACAACGTGGAACAGTCTGTCTGTGCAGCCTCTGCTCCAATTGTTCATCATGTTAGAGCATCAATCTGGAGACACTTCAGACTGCCGATGCTGGAGATCAGAGTAGAGCGTTGATTGCTGGAAAAACACAGCAGGTCAGGCAGCATCCGAGAAGCAGGAGAATCGACGTTTCGGAATAAGACATTCATCAGGAACCAGCATCAATTACCACATTCTGCCCCGTGTAAGTGCATTGAGGTGGGAATGGCCTCCTGCTGTTCCTGTATAAGTGACTCAAGGGGCTGATTGGCATCTTCCTCGTCCGATTGGACAAGGCCAAGGGCCTGACTGGGTTACGCCGGTTCCTGTTTGACAGGTCGATGTACTGACAAGTCTGATGATGCTGTAGCTTTAAGAGGTTATTTTGTCCTATATTCTTTTAAGAGAGAGATTGAACAATCATTACCAAGCTGGATAGTTAAGACCATTTGAGTAACAGCTCGGGGAGGCCTTAGGTTAATTTTAATGCAGCCTGAATGGGTGTGGCCATCTCTCACAGGTTAGGATCTCTGGGTTTTGGTTTCTCAGTAACATCAGAAACTATTGGGGTCTCCACAGAGTTGGAAGCTTCAGTGAATGTTTCCTGACTGCTCCTCTCTCTGAATTTTCTCTTGATGCTGTCACATTGCATCATTAACAGACACTTTACATTCCCTTTAAAATAAGAAAACATTAGAGTCTACGCTACTGCCTTCAAATATTTCGAGGGGCTCTGGTGGTCCATCACACCAGACTCCTTCTCTTCCTGAGTAATAGGCCGGAGGTACTGAGTGGGCTGTCCCTGTTCTACTCCAATAATATCAATGGGCTGAATGGCTTCCTCATATTCCTGTGAAACGAGCGTGAGGTGCTGAATGAACTCTTGTTTTACTGTGGGAATGTGCCGTGTCAGGCAGTGCTGTTACATGAATGTTACCGACACTTTAACAGCACAAGCCTGAGTGTGTCTGGGACCTGCTACACACGGACACAGACCAACTCAGGAGCTGAGGGGGGACAAGATGTTCTGAACATTGTGGAATCTTCTGTGACCATCCCCACTTCTGATCCTATGGTGGGGAGGGTGGGGGTGGGGAGACATTGATGAAGCAGTTGAAGATGTTTGTGGAGACGAAGCTACCCTGAGGATCTGCCACAGAGCTGACCCAGGACAGAGATGATGACCATCTTCCTTTGTGCCATGTTTGACCCCAAACACTGGAGAGTTTACTCTGATTCCCATTAAGTCAAGTTTTGTTAAGCTCCTTTACGTCAACAGAAGTTAACCACTGCCTTGATATCAGGGCCAGTCATTTTTACCTGAACCCTTGTGTCAACCTCTTTTGTTCACATCAATAAACCATGATATAGGAGAAGCAAGTGCTTTCTTCAAACAGGTCGGATTGAATGTCAGGATTTCTCTTCTCAAGGGTGTTGGGGAGCGAGATGACTGAAAGTAGTTTAAGAGGAGCTAGATGGATATTGACCTGTCAGAGAGGTGAGGGCTGTGAAGAATTGGGTATGAAAAAGGATTTGGGACCAAGAGCAGATCAGTCATGATCTTCGTGAAGGGCAAGGCTGGCTTGGGGATTGAACGACCTGCCCCTGTTTCTGAAGTTCTCACATTCTGTTATTGGAGTGTTAGTGTGTGTTATTTTCATGAATGCTCTGTTGTTGCATATTGCAGTCAGGGAGACCAGAGGATTCTGTGAGTCATCTCTGGGTGAGGTATGGGGGCTGTATTCTCAGTGAACTTGGGTCTAAACATGACCAACAAATGAAGCACAAGTTGCAGAGAGGGGAAGATCTGTAAAGAGAGATGAGGGGCCTCTTTCATACCTGTGCCTGGATTTTCCAATTACACTTCCCAAATCACCTCAAAGCGTGTGGGACAGTTTTGAAGGGCTGAATTGTCTGTGTTTCTGTGCACCAGTTTATAGCAGTAAGTAGCATCTAAGTGCTCCTGTCTAGCAGGTTTGATGGGCTGAATGGAACACAGAAACATGGGACTGAGGAGCAGGAGTGGGTCAATAGATACTTTGAGCCTTCTCCACCAGGCACTAAGATTTGGCTGATCAGGTTGGAGTCTCAGCCCCACTTCCCTGTCTATATCCCTTTATGCATGACTCATACTTCTGTCAAATATTTAACTAATGCAGCTTTCAATCAATGTGAGCATGGAGGCACAATACACTTCCATTGAAGAGGATTCCGACTTGAAAGGGCCTTTCAGAATTTTTTGTCATCCTTCTTATCGAATCAGAGAGTCATGCAGAACGGAAACAGACCCGTTAGTCCAACCTGTTCACTCCGATCAGATATCAAATCTGATCCTGTCCCATTTGCCCGCATTTGACCAATATCCCACTTCTTTCAGATACTTTCTAAATGTGCGATTGCAACCGCTTTCACCACTTCCTCTGACAGGACTTTCTGTACACACACCACTCTCTGTGTGAAACGTTTATCTTCAGGTCCCTTCGAAATCATTCGCCCTTTCTCCTCCAACCTCTGCCCTCTTGTTCTGGATTCCCCTACACTGGGGAGAAGAACTTGGCTGTTTAGAATATCCATGCTACTGCTGGTTTTCTGAACCTCTATAATGTCACCCGTCAGCCTCTGACACTCCAGGAGAAAGCACCTCAACCTAATCAATTTCTCCACGAAGCTCAAACTTCCAGTCCTGGAACATCGGTGTCTAAATCATTTCTGCAGACAATGAGTTGTACGTAGTATTCTTAAAGTGGCCTCACCAACATCCTGTACAGATACAACATACCACCACAACCCCTATACTCAATGCTCCGACTGATTGAGGCAAATGTGCCAAATATGTTCTGTCCCACATTGTCCACCTGCAACTCCACTTTCAAGGAACAATGTACCTGCAGTCCTATGTCCCTTTGTTCCACAACACTCTCCAGGACCTTAACATCAGTGTATAATTTCTGCCACGATTTGCCTTCCCAAACTGCAAAACTTCGTATTTATTTAAATTAAACTTCATCTGTCACTCCGTGTCCCTTTGTCGCATCTAATTCCGGTCTTGTACTCTGAGATAATCTACGACACCACCTTTCTGATGTAATCTGTAAACTTACTAACTATGGCCCCAATATTCACATCTAAAACCCTGACATAAATGATGAAATGCAGTGAACTCAGTACTGATTCTTACAGCACACTGCTGCTCACAAGCCTCTCGTCTGAAATATACCCCTCTTCCTTCAAGCCAATTGTGACTAGCTTCCTCTGTATCCCATGTGACCGAACCTTACTAATCTGTCTACCAATCAGAATGAAATACTCGCTGTGAAGAGAGGCTGAGTAGGTTAGGTTTACTTTCACTAGAAAAAAGAACATTGAGGGGGGACCTGATTGAGGTTTGCAAAATCATGAAGGGTATAGACAGGGTGGACAGAATTGAAAAATGTGGTGCTGGAAAAACACAGCAGACCAGGCAGCATCCGATGAGCAAGTGAATCAACGTTTCGGTCATAAGCCCTTCTTTAGGAATCAGTGTGGATCGAGACAAGCTTTTTCCCAGATTGAAGGATTCAATAACGAGAGGTCGTGCTTTCAAAGTGAGAAGTGGAATGTTTAAGGAGGATACACGCGGTAAGTACTTCACACAGAGGGTGATGAGCGTTTGGAACGCGTTGCGAGCAGAGGTGGTAGAGGTAGGCAAGGTAGATTCATTTAAGATGCGTCTGGACAGATGCATGAGTAGGTGGGGAGCAGAGGGATACAGATACTTAGGAATTGGGAGAAAGGTTTAGACAGTAGATTTGGATCGGCTCAGGCTTGGAGGGCTGAAGGGCCTGTTTCTGAGCTGTAGATTTTCTTTGCTCTTTCTTCTTTAAATGAACACCTTGCTGAAGTCCATATAGACAATGTCTACCAAACTGTCTTCATCAATCTTCTTTGTTATCTCTTCAAAAAACTCAAACAAATTAATGAGACATGATTTCCCATGCAGAAAGCCACGTTGTCTACCCCGATCAGCCCTTGGCTTCCCAAATGTATGTAAATACTATCCCTCAGAATCCCCTCCAACAACTTTCCCACCGCTGACATCAGGCTCATCGGTCTATAGTTCACGGGTTTTGGGGTCACTGTTTCCTTTTCTAGTCCCACTCCTCCACTGCTCCCAACAAATGTTCAATGTAACCAGGTCGGTGATATGGCTGATCATATCGGTCTCAGACTGTGTCAGGGTCAGTTTTAGGAACAAGTCAGGCTAGTTTCTTTAATCTGCTCAAATAGCACATTTATGATACAGAGCAATGTTACTCAAACTGTGATGGAAAAATGAATGGTAAATGGTTTGGATATTGCAAGTATATAATCAATATTTCCCTTTCTAAACACACACACACACACAACACACACACACACTTTTAACTTGAAAGAACTCTGTTCAGATATGATTGGAACTCATGACTAAAGGGAAAATTGTGAGATTGTCCAAAACGCTATTCTGTTTCTGAAGATATTGTACTCACACAGCTGCTTGCAATGGGATTCCATCCTGGGACAGTTGGATTTGGCTTAATTCCCTTTGCTTTAGGCAGAGAGGAGATTCCAGTGAATTCTGGTCAGTGATCATCCAAAGGGCAGCACGAAGGTTAGCACTGCTGCTTCACAGCACCAGGGACTTGGGGTCGATTCCAGCCTTGGGTGACTGTATGTGTGGAGTTTGCACATTCTCCACTTTTCTGTGTGAGCTTCTAATGGGTGGTCCAGTTTCCTACCACAAACTGTGTAGGTTCGGTGGATTGTCATGCTAAATTGTCTGTAGTGTTCAGGGATTTCTAGGTTAGGTGAATTAGTCAGGGGTAAGTATAGGGAAATGGGTTGGGAAGGTTGGTATGGACTTGTTGGGTCGAAGGGCCTGTGTCAACACTGTAGGGATTCCATAAAAATAAGAATGGTAACAATGACTGTAGAGGTTTTTCTTTAGCTTGCGCACATTGCTGTGATGAGGAATAATGAAGGAGAGAGAGTGCAATAGGTCATTCCTTCTCGGGTATATTACATTTTCTCCCTCTCTGAGTTGAATCACACAGTAATGTCAACCTCTCCCAAACTGGACCATGTGATGTCTCCATATATATTGTCCAAACTATGTCTCCATCACATTCCCTGCTCAATGTCGATGCATCATTGCTGCTGTCATACACAGAGCCATACTCTTAGCAGAAAATGGTCTCGTTTGATTTGAAATATGTTTACATGGCCCTGCATCATTAAAAAATAAAATGTTTAATTTATTCAGAATACCTGTGTTAATCTGAATGCATTTTTAAAAACAATACAGAAATTGCTGGAAAAGCTCGCCAGGTCTGTCAGCATCCAGGTGCCTTTTACATGCTGCAGTTGTACCAGCCTCTACCACTTCTTCTGGCAGCTCATTCCAAACAAACAGCACCCTCTGTGTGAAATGATGCCCTTTAGGCCTCATCAAAACTTTTCCCCTCTCACTTTCAACCAATCCTCTATCGTTCTTGACACCCCTAACCTGGGGAAAAAAAACCCTGACTACTCTCCCTATCCATGACCATTCTGATTTTATAAACCTTTACTGCTGCGAAATGTGCCTCCAATCAACACGAATGGCTGTACCTTCAGTCATCCTGGGCCTAAATTCTGAAATGCAATACTGACACCTCTTCCTTCTACATCAGGTCACAATTCTAAATCCATTTTAATCAGTTTGTTCAGATGTATCCTGAGACACTTCTGTGGGCTTTACACCTAGACCTTTGTGCCCGGAGGTAGGGACGCTAGCATCACTCAGCCATACCCATAAAGCTGTAACAGTATTCTCCTGTGTGTTTGCTCAGTCAGCCTGTTCTGACATGACGTGACATACCTCTGCAATAGGCAGGACTTGAATCCAGGCCTTCTAGTCCAGACCGAGGAACACTATCACACAAGTTCAGGAATTGGATTAAATTCAGAGCATTGACTGAGAGGCTGGGACACTACCCACTACACTACCATACCCAGATTTTGGGACATATTTTAGTGCCCGCTTACAGCTCGGCGTGGATTTATTATAATCAGAACTGAAAAATGTGTTGCTGGTAAAGCACAGCAGGTCAGGCAGCATCCAAGGAGCAGGAGAATCGACTTTTCGGGCATAAGCCCTTCTTCAGGAATGAGGCTGGTGTGCCACGTAGGCTAAGATAAAAGGTAGGGAGCAGGGACTTGGGGAGGGGCGTTGGGAATGTGATAGGTGGAAGGAGGTTAAGGTAAGGTTGATAGGGCGGGGGTGGAGAGGTCGGGAAGAAGATTGCAGGTCAAGACGGTGGGCAGAATCTGAGGGTTGGGATTGAGATAAGGTGGGTGGAGGGGAAATGAGGAAGCTAGAGAAATCCGCATTCATCCCCTTGTGGTTGGAGGGTTCCTAGGCAGAAGATGAGGTGCTCTTCCTACAGGCGTCTTGTTGCCATGGTCTGGCGATGGAGGAGTCCAAGGACCTGCATGTCCTTGGTGGAGTGGGTGGGGGAGTTGAAGTGTTCAGCCGCGAGTCGGTTGGTTTGGTTAGTGCGGGTGTCCCAAAGGTGTTCTCTGAAACGTTCCGCAAGTAGGCGGCCTGTCTCCTCAATGTCGAGAAGGCCACATCGGGTGCAGTGGATGCAATAAATGATGTGTGTGGAGGTGCAGGTGAATTTATGGCAGATATGGAAGGATCCCTTGGGGCCTTGGAGGGAAGTGAGGGGGGAGGTGTGGGCGCAAATTTTGCATTTCTTGTGGTTGCAGGGGAAGGTGCCGAGAGTGGAGGTTGGGTTGGTGGGGGGTGTGGACCTGACGAGGGAGTGGCGGAAGGAGTGGTCTTTCCGGAACGCTGATAGAGGTGGGGAAGGAAATATATCCTTGGTGGTGGGGTCTGTTGGAGGTGGCGGAAATGACAAAGGATGATCCAATGTATCCGGTGGTTGGTGGGGTGGTAAGTGAGGACCAATGGGGTTCTGTTCTGGTGGTGATTGGCGGTTCAGGTTTCAAGGGCGGAGTCGCGGGAAGTGGAGGAGATGTGGTGGAGAGCATCGTCAACCATGGCTGAGGGGAAGTTGCGGTGTTTGAAGAAGGAGCTATCTGGGTTGTTCGGTATTGGAATTGGCCCTCCTGGGAGCAGTTGCAGCCCAGGCGAAGGAATTGGGAATATGGGATGGAATTTTTACACAGGCCAGGGTGGGAGGAGGGGAAGTCTAGGCAGCTGTAGGAGTTGATCGGTTTATAGAAAATGTCCGTGTTGAGTCGGTCGCCCGAGATAGAAATGGAGAGGTCTAGGAAGGGGAGGGAGGATTCTGTGACGGTCCAGGTGAATTTGAGGAGGAAAGTGTGAGTAAAGTTGATGAACTGTTCAACCGCGTCGTGGGAGCACGAGGTAGCACCGATACAGTCATCGATGTAGCGGAGGAAAAGGTGGGGGGTTGTGCCAGTGTAGCTGCGATAGGCCAATGTCCGGCCTAATACCCTTACCTTGACCTCCTTCCACCTATCACATTCCCAATGCCGCTCCCCCAAGTCCCTCCTCCCTACCTTTTATCTTAGCCTGCTTGGCACACCAGCCTCATTCCTGAAGACGGGGTAATGCTCGAAACGTCGATTCTCCTGCTCCTTTGATGCTGCCTGACCTGCTGCGCTTTTCCAGCAACACATTTTTCAGCTCTGATCTCCAGCATCTGCCATCCTCACATTCTCCTATTTATTATAATCAGGTTGCCATTACTGAGTTACAAGAAAACACTTTGTATTGTTAAACAAATGCAAAATATTTGTCTTAACTAGTATTTTGAGTGCACGTGCTGTGCCATCGAAATTAACTATGAACAGCTTTAATTGCTATGATCTGTAGTCTGCAATATTAGGGAAAGAAATCCTGCAGACACACTCTGCCCAATGAAGGGTCTCAAATGGATATTTATTACTGAACACCAGAGACGATGGAAGAGCTTAATTTCTGGCCCCAAAGCACCGAGCGGTATTACCCACCTCTAACATGCGACTGCCCACTTCCTAAAGCCATGAAATGATACTAGCCCAGTGATAACTGTCCAGCCCCTCCTCCCCACTGACTGTGTCTGCAATCCGTCCCTCCTTCCCCAAACCACACAAGGCAACCCAAGCTCAGGGTCTTTGTGAAACTCAAGGCCGGAGTGTGCAGGCCTCCTGGAGAGGGATGGGAACTTTAAAATTGAAGGGGGACGGTGAGGTAGCATTAATATCACACACTGGGCTGAGGGGTGGCAGGTGGAGTTTAGTTTGGATTAATGCGAGCAATTGGATTTGGTAAATCAAACAACAGTAAGACCTATAGAATTAAAAGTAGAGCCTTTGGCAGTGCTGTAGTGCAGAAACCTAGGCTGTCAGGTTTAATTCTTTAAAATTTGCACCTCATATAGATCTTGTGGTTCAGAAAGTGTTTAACACACTTGTCTTCATTGGTCAGACCTTTGAGTATCGGAATTGGGATGTCATGTTGTGGTTGTACAGAACATTGATGAGACCCCTTCTGGAATACTGTGTCCAGTCTGGTCATCCTGCCCGCTCATTCCATAGGCACACAACCCCTGGGTGAAAAAGTTGCCCCTTAGGTCATTTTTAAATGTTTCCCCTCTCACCTTAACCCTATGTCCTCTAGTTTTGGACCCCCGTACCCTTAGAAAACACCTTGATTATTCACTTTGATATTATTGACCTTGATATTATTAAGCTGGAGAGGGTTCAGAAGAGATTAACCTGGATGTTGCTGGGAAAGGTGGGAGTGAGCTATAAGGAGAGGCTGGATGGGCTGGGACTTTTTTCACTGGAGAGTATGAGATTAAGGGGTAACTTCACAGAAGTTTACAAAATCGTGAGGGGTACAGATAAGCAGAAAGTCTGATGTCTTTGCCCTCGAGTTGGGGATTCAAAACTGAGGGATATTTTAAGATACGAGGAAAAATGATTCACAAATGTCATGAGAGGTAATTTATTTTGGCTTGTGTGTGGAATGAACTTCCAGAGGAAGTGGTGAAAGCAGGGACAGTTACAATGTTTAAAGGACATTTACATCAGTCCATGGATCATGCATCAGTTTGGATGGTGCGGTGAGCAGCTGCCCTCTCCATCCCCACCTCTGAATGAATCCCTGTTGGTTTTTACTGTCTGCCAATGCCTGTGCAGTGGCGTGGGGAGGCCAGCAGAGGGTGGCATTGCATCACTTTAAGAACCACGGAGACTGACAGACTTGCCCCACACAGAGACACACAGATACACACACGGGAATTGTTAGGACACTGCATGAAGCTCATCTGGTAATTTAAACTAAACATAAGTTCGCCTCGTAAACTGTTAAAATATGAGTGACAGACCTACCAAATTCTACTATTTAAATAATAACATCAATTTATTTTTTCATGCTGGAAGTGAACATTTTACATGAACTATTCACAACTCTGGGACTCTCTTTCTCTTAACTGCTTATTACCCGACTCCAGCTCTATAGCAATATATTGTTTCTGGGTCTGCCATCTTCTCATATCGCAGGTGCTTGTATGCTCTCAGTTCAGAACAGCATTCACCCTCTCTTAAAAGTACAGTACACACTTTCAACTTCATCAAAATTATACTCTGATGAATATAGATAAGTGGAACCTATCCGATTTCTCTTGCTCTGTGGTTTGTCAATATTTCATCTACTCCGTCTCGTATGTGTCAGGAGTTTTGTTGCTCCATTGACAGTATGTCATTATTCGACTCTGTCCGTGGGAATATATCAGTAGTTCACTTGCTCACACTCGTGAGTGTGGCAGGATTTCAGTTCTTTCATGGGGACTGTGACACTATAACAATCTCAATGTTTGTAGGTGGCACCGAACCTGGAAGAACTCTGAAGTCTATGGAGGTCAGTGTGGAACTGTAACAGGACAGTGACACGTTGGAGTAGTGTTCAGGTGTAAGGCAGATGGGGATCAATGCAGAGCAGTGTGAGGTGACGGACTGTGGTAGGAAAGACATTGAAAGGCAGTTTAATACAGGTCATACCGTTATAAAGGGAGTGCACGAGCAGGGATCCCTGCCTGTATATGATCATAGATTGTTGAAGATGTCAAGACAAGTGGGGAGAGCAGTAACTATCACAGATCAGTTTCAGCATCTGAGCAGTTTACAGAAGGAGGTATAGGAGGGACTCTCCGTGCTCCCTTCCTGGGAGGTGGTGGTGACGATATGTTGTGAGCCCACCCTCCTGCCCACCGAGACCGTGGGGATTCCATTTGTACCAGCTCGACACAAAAGGGAGATGGCATCAGGGCCATGGCTTCCAAGTTGTGCTGGGGGGAAACGGAGCTGCCAGTGGGTTTAAAGTGAGAATTGCCCTTCACTGAACATTGCTCCTTACTCGGTCGGTGAGACGTGGATGTTTCAGAATCTTCACATGAGGCATCCCAGTCCTCTCCGTCTCCTACCAGGGTCCTCCCCACATGGCGGGGGGAGGGGGTGAGGGAACGGATATCGGACACTCCATCACCCGGATAGGCCCTTTCTGTCCTATTCCAGGCTGTGTCTCCTGGAATAGGAGAAGGGGAGGGAGGAAGGATCGGTGTGTGTGGTCCTGCTGTTCGTGCTGGAAGAGGTGGGGAACAGGGTCATTATGAGGGGTTTGAGGGGAGTCAGTCCACAGTGTTGTATCTATGCAATGTTATTAGTGTAGGGGGGGTAAAGCTGAGGGAGGGGGAGAGAGACAGAGAGACAGAGATAGACAGAGACAGACAAAGACAGAGACATAGACAGAGAGAGAGAGAAGGTACAGCATGCGGCAGTGAGAGTGGTAGACCATGAGCCTTGTTCGGGGGTCGGTGCTTTAACAGAAAAACATGAGTGTGAGGGAGCAGTGAGAAGACGGTGACCCTTATCCTGACAGAGTGGGGAAGGTTATTGATGCTTGTCCTGTATTGCTGGGCATTTCTTCAGACCCCAGATACTGCACTGAGCTGGGTGGTGAGCTCAGACCATGGTCGGTGGGTATGGTGGTGTGGCCCCCTCTGGGAAGAGAATGTGCCCCCTCTGTACAAGCCCATCCACAAGGACCTCCGTGCCCCTGTCGACAAACCATGGTGTAATTGTCCCTTATCTGCCATGCTCGGGGTAAACTGTGCAGGGCAGCTCCGAACTGAGAAAGCTCAACCGTGTGCCCATTGGCCTTTTAAAGATGGCCCCAGTGCCAGGGATCACAGAATATCCAGGGGCACCCGGTCGATAGTGAGTACCTCCAGTCATGATGGGTGGAAGAATCGGGCTGGTATTGAATGAGAGGGACACCATGGGATGGGGTGGGTAGTTAATGAGGTGAGTTCGATATGATAGCACCAGGAAACTAGCTCGGCCTAGTGCGGATGATCCCTCTGTCACAGTCAATGAAAATGGCACTGAGACAAATTATTGTTAGATTTAGCCCAATGAGTCAAAGACTCTGCTGACCCTACACCCAGATACAAAGCTGAAGAACAAATACTCATCCAAAAGTCTGCATCATCTGTACACCAACAATATCATGTTCACCCATCATTACTGGAAACACTGGCTTATGTTACAGGATGCTGTTAAAATGTTTTCATTTCAGCATTCTGAAACCTGGGAACACATCCTTCCATAACATTGTCTCTCAGTCTCCACCTCACTGTCTATTTCCCAGACCACTCTTATTTGTTATTGTTTAAACTGACTCCCTCGCCATCTCTCTCTGGCAGTGATGTTCACACTCACAGCACCCCCTCTTCATGGCCCAATGGGGATATGGAGCTGTAAATGGGTGTGAGCTGCACATCCTGTCACTTCCAGCATGGACTGCAAGTTTCCCCACACTGGGCAGGGATCTCACACAGTGTTACAGAGCAATGCACTAGGGTGGTGTACACAGTCCTACATGCTGGGAGGGTAACTGCTCCTGGTTTACAGATCAATGCACTGGGGTGGGGTACACAGTCCCACATGCTGGGAGGGTAACTGCTCCTGGTTTACAGATCAATGCACTGGGGTGGGGTACACAGTCCTACATGCTGGGAGGGTAAATGCTCCTCTTTTACAGATTAATTCACGGTGATTACTGTACTGTTCCCTGTGCTGGTCAGACTAACTGGTTGAGGTTTATAGATAGTTTCCATGAAGCTCCACATACTGGAAGGATATTTCTTTCAGGTTCACACATTAGTGCACTGCAGAATTCTGCACAGCTTCCGGTGCGGGACAGATATCTAGTCTCGGATTATAGATCAATGCACTGCTGTGGTCTACACAGCTACCCGTCCTGAACAGGTATCCAGTCAGGGGTTATAGATCAATGCACTGCTGTGGTCTGCACAGCTCTCAGTGCTGGACAGATATCTAGTCCGGGTTTATAGATCAATGCGCTGCTGTGGTCTGCACAGCTCCCCGCCCTGGAAAGATACCTAGTCCGGGTTTATAGATCAATGCACTGCTGTGGTCTGCACAGCTCCCCGTATTCCCGTGTATCAGTTTTGAAATGCTGAATGTTCCCTTCCATTTCCTGTGTAACAGGTATGAGAGATTAAAAGTTATTTTCCAATCGCTGAGTAACAGCCTCCAATGGCTGACAGGCCTCATTCTGTTCCTGTTTAAAACTCTTGATGGGCTGAATAGCCTGCTTCAGTATCGGTGCACTTGTGAATGGTGCTGACTATTTTGAAATTGTGATGGAGGGAAGGCCATTGATGCTGCGGCTGTTCGTAGCCCACAGTGCCTCATGGATGGCCAGTTTCCATGTGCTCAGCCCTTTAGAAGTATGTCCTACTTCACAGGAGGGTGTGCCACATCACACAGTGAGCAGTACGCTTAATATGATTTATCTCTCCATCCCGGAGGCTCGCAGTCTCATTCGTGATGAAGGTCTGCTGCCCCAAACGGTGATTTTCCTGCTCCTTGGATACTGCCTGACCTGCTGTGCTTTTCCAGGAACACACTAATCATGAGTGTGTCGAGTATGAGGCTGAGACTCTGCCTCCACCAGGACTGTGTGCTGGTTGCTCCTACAGATACTGTCAGGGACAGATCCATCTGGGTCAAGGAGTTTGGTGAAAATGTTTCCCCCAGTCTGGCTGTTGTGTATTGAAGCCTGTCCCTGCTCAGGCAGCGGTGGGCCTGTGGGGACACTCTTAGTGATGGACATTGAATTCCCACACCCAGAGGATGATCTGAGTCCTTATCACCCTCATTGCTTCGTCTGATTTGTATCCAAGATGAGGGGTGGGGGGCAGGAGACAACCATCATCTGGCGACTTCCTTGACCATGATCTGTTACCATGAGATTTCCTGGGTTCTGGAATCAATGTTGGGGATTGCAGTGTAACTCCTTCCCTGACTGTATCCCAGGGTGTCCCCACCACTGGGGGGTCTGTCCTGCCGGTGGCTCAGGATATATCCAGGGACGGTGATGGGGCTTCATGAAACATTATGGGTGAGCACGGTGGCACGGTGGTTCGCACTGTTGCTTCAAAGCACCAGAGACCCGGGTTCAATTCCAGCCTTGGGCGACTGACCGTTTGGAGTTTGCACATTCTCCCCGTGTCTGCGTGGGTTTCGTCTAGGTGCTCCGGTTTCCTCCCACAGTCCAAAGATATGCAGGTTAGGTGAATTGGCTATGGGAAATTGTCCCCAGTGTTCGGTGAAGGGGTAAATGTAGGGGAATGGGTCTGGATGGGTTGCGCTTCGGCGCGTCGGTGTGGACTTGTTGGGCTGAAGGGCCTGTTTCCACACTGTAGGTAATCTAATCTAATCTAAATTACCCATCAGGCCTGAGCTTGTGAGTATGACGGTGTCGGACTGTTCCCTGACAGGGAATCTTGTGCTGGAAAAGCACAGCAGGTCAGGCGGCATCCGTGGAGCAGTGAATGAATGTTTCAGGCATAATCCCTTCATCAGGAATGAGGCTTGTGGGCCGGGGAGCTGAGAGATAAATGGGAGGGGGCTGGGGCTGGGGGTTGTGGCTGGGGCTGGTGCAGGAGCTGGGGCTGGGGTATGGGAGCTGGGAATGTGATCGGGAGACGGAGATGGGGGAGAGTTGATACGCCAGAGAGGATGGGGGAAGGTCATGGAGAGGGCAAGGAGTTCCCCGGAACGTTCTGTCCCTGACATTCCATAACTGCCATTCCCCGGAACGTTCTGTCCCTGACATTGTTTGTGAACGGCCAGACGGCAGTAAATTGAACAAATGATAAGATCCCGAGGGAAGAGATCCCGTTCCAGGGAGAAGGAGACACTGTTCCGAAGGCCCCTCAGACAGTTAAAGGGGTGAATACGTTTTCCCTGCGTTGACATTTCTTCACGACACAGGATCGACCACAATTTAGACAAAAATACAGGAATTCCCAAATTCCGTATGTCTTTAGGAAACTGGGAGAGAATCCTTCAGGACAGCAACGTTTCCACCCTCTGTATTAGGAACTGGGAAGGAGTGACCTGTGTCTGCTCTCGAGTGATCGATTGTGTGAGAATGTTCTAGAAACCATCTGCCCTTATGGATGTGTCTCTGTGTGTTTGGGGAAGGAGGGTTTCTTGTGGTTTATGTCACATTTTTGTCAGTAATTCCGACCTTCCCATTTGTTATTCCAGCTCCAATGATTTTGATAAATCCCTGAACACAGGGACACATTTGAAAATCTCACTGGGTCCCCGAACAAACGGATCCCTTTGCCTCCAGGCTGATGGATAATGGGTTTGATTTCCTTCCTCACAGTTAACGTAGTGACCATCTACGTCCTGCTTTATAAAGATTGTGGATTGTCTCCATGTGTCAGACGTTACCTGGGGGCCATGGCAGCGGCAGATCTCCTGGTCATTATCCTCGACCTGATCCTGAGACAAATTCCCATTGTTTATGGGGAACACTTTTATTTCCTGAAGGTCTCCGTCCCCGTGTGTAATATCCACGCCGTCCTGCTTTATGCAGCCACTGACTGCTCTGTCTGGTTCACCGTCACTTTCACCTTTGATCGGTTTGTAGCCATTTGTTACCAGAAGCTGAAAAGTAAATATTGCAGTGAGAAAACGGCGGCTGTGGTTCTGGGAGTAGTGACTGTGCTGAGCTGTTTAAAGAACATTTTCTGGTATTTTATGCTCAAGTCTCAGTATTGGCTGGGGAACCATCCCTGGTTTTGTGCTGTAACAGACGCTGTTCGAGTCTCCAGTGTCTGGGTCACAATCGAGTTCCTCCACCACATTCTAACCCCATGTGTCCCATTTCTCCTGATTCTGCTGCTCAATGTTCTCACCGTCAGACACATTTTAGTGATCAGCAGAGCCCGCAGGAGACTCCGCGCTCACACCAATGGGGACGCTCAGTCTGACACTGAAATGAGAAATCGAAAAAAATCCATCATTTTACTGTTTGTGATCTCGGCCAATTTCATCCTGTTATGGTCAACGTTAATGCTTTATTCTATATGGTACCGGATGTGGTTGATTGGGTATAAGTCTATGTATCTTCATGGCTTTGTGGGGGAATTGGGCTTCATGCTGCAGCTCCTCAGTTGCTGCACAAACACCGTGATTTATGCCGTGACCCAGACTAAGTTCAGGCAGCAGCTGAAGAATGTGCTGAAATATCCCTTCACCCAAATCCATCCATCCATCAAATTCCCTCATTAATCAATCCATCCGGGATTTTCTCATTTCAGTTCAGGGTTTCAGTGATGGAGCAGTCTGTCGCTATGGTAACAGACTGAGGGTAGCGCTGGTTTGTCCATCCTTTTCCCACAGGGGGGTTACAGGGAAACATTTCAATGTTTCTCACAACTCAGGATCCAGTGAGAAAAGTCACCATCCCACTGACTGTATCCATCACTTCCATTTGTAAACAATAAAAATGTTGATTAAAGCGTGCCGAGCAGGAGAATGACCGATGTTGTTGTGTGTCTTTGTGTTGGAGAAACTGAGCTGTAGAGAGACAGACTCAGCCCCATGTCCTGGTCCTCAGGGAAGGGGAGGGCACCGTGCCCTGAGCTCAGGAGCTGGGTTTAACTCCCTCTGACACCACCCCAACTCCAACCTGGCATCCCCATTTCCTCTCCCCCACTTTTCCTCCTCAATTCTCTCCCTCTCTCTCTCTTTCTGCACACTGTCTCTTTCTCACCACCTCTCCCTTTCATTCTCTCTGGTCCCCTCAGACAGCCCTCGACCCCGGTTTCTCCACCTGCTCCACTATTCTTTCTGCCTCACTCTCCCCCTCTCTCTGTCACATCCCCAACATGAATTTCTCCACCCTGCCTCCATTCTTCTCTCTCCCCCTCACCCTCACTCTCTCTCTCCTACCTTCTCTGTCTCCCTCCCGCAATTCCGTCTCTACCCCATTTTCCCCACCTCCCACTTCCCACATCTCTCGATCATCTCACCCCCACACCCCCACATGCAGCCTCACCACGAACCCCCAGTCTCTGGGTCAGAGGGAGAGGGAAGGACCAGGGAGACAGAGTGTGTCAGAGAGAGAATAAGGGCGGGACAGGAGGGAGAGAGATTCAGTCAGAGAGAAACTGGGTGGGGAGGGGGGGGGGAGGTGGGGAGAGAGAGACCAAGGTAGTGGGATTGAGACTGAGAGAAGATGGAGAGAGAACGAAGGAGCAGGGAGAGACAGACAGAGAGAGAGAGGGAAGGGAGAGATAAGGTGAGCGAGGGAGAGAGAGAGAAATAGGGGAGGACATAATGAAAGAAATGTCACAGAGAGAGGGGTTAGAGAGAGAGAGGGGACAGAGAGAGAGAGGACAGAGAGAGCGGGACAGAGAGAGAGGGGACAGAGAGAGAGGGGACAGAGAGGGGGGGTCAGAGGGAGAGAGCGACAGAGGAGGGGACAGAGAGAGAGGGGGACTGAGAGAGAGGGGGGCAGAGAGAGAGGGGGACACAGAGAGGGGACAGACAGACGGGGGGAAAAAGAGGGGGGACAGAGAGACGAGGAGACAGGGGGGACAGAGAGAGAGGGGTGAGAGAGGGGCGAGAGAGTGGGGGAGAAAGAGGGGGTCAGAGAGAGGGGAACACAGAGACAGGGGAAGAGAGAGAGGGGGACAGAGAGAAAGGCACAGAGAGAGAGAGGGACAGAGAGAGAGAGAGGGGGGGACAGAGAGAGGGCTATAGAGAGAGGGCGACAGAGATAGGGAGGGGGGACATAAAGGGTGGACAGATAGAGGCAGAACAGAGAGGGGGGACAGAGAGAGGGGCAACAGATAGAGGGGGGACAGAGAGAGAGAGGGTGACTGAGAGACGGTGACAGAGAGGGTACAGAGAGAGGGGGACAGAGAATGGGGGAACGGAGAGAGGGGTGAGATAGAGCGGGAGAGAGAGAGTTGACAGAGAGGGGGGACAGAGAGAGGGGGAGAGAGCGAGGGGGACAGAGAGGGGGTAGAGAGAGGGGGACATAGAGGGGGACAGAGAGAGGGGGACAGAAAGAGAGGGGACAGAGAGGGTGGACAGATAGAGGTGGGACAGAGAGAGGAGGGCAGAGAGAGATGACAGAGATAGAGGACAGAGAGTGAAGGACAGAGAGAGGGGGGCAGCGAGTGGGGCAGATAGACAGGGACAGAGAGAGGGGATACAGAGAGAGAAGTGACAGAGAGATGGTGACAGAGAGAAGGGGGACAGAGAGAGGGTGGGACAGAGAGAGGGGGGGACAGAGAGAGAGGGGGACAGAGAGAGAGGAGGACAGAGTGAGAGGGGGACAGAAAGATGGGGCAGAGTGTGACTGTCAGAGAGAGGGGGCAGAGAGAGAGAGGCAGAGAGAGGGGAAAGAGAGACGGTGGCAGAGAGAGGCGACAGAGAGCGGGGCACAGAGAATTGGGGAGAGAGAGGGGGTCAGAGAGAGAGGCGGACAGAGAGAGAAGGGGACAGAGAGAAGGGGACAGAGAGTGGGACAGTGAAGGAGGGGGGCAGAGAGATGGCGACAGAGAGAGAGGGACACAGTGAGAGAGGGACAGAGAGAGAGGGGGGCAGAAAGAGGCGTCAGAGAGAGGGGAACAGAGAGAGGGCGACAGAGCGAGTGGACAGAGAGGGAAGGGGGCAGAGAGTGAGGGGGACAGAGAGAGAGGGGAATAGAGAGAGATGGGGCAGACAGAGGGGGACAGAGTGAGGGGGGCAGAGAGAGAGGGGGCAGAGAGAGGGCGTCAGAGAATGGGGCACAGAGAGAGGGGGAGATAGAGGTGGGTCAGAGAGAGGGGGACAGAGAGAGGGATACAGAGTGTGGGAGAGAGAGGGGGACAGAGTGGAGGGATGGAGAAAGTGGGGGACAGAGAGAGAGAGGGGAACAGAGAGGGGGGACAGTGTGGGGGCAGAGAGAGGGCAACAGAGATGGGGGCAGAGAGTGGGGTAGAGAGATGGGGACAGAGACAGGGTGACAGAGAGAGGGGAAACAGAGAGAGAGCGGGACAGAGAAAGGGGTCAGAGAGAGAGGGGGACAGAGAGAGAGGCAGGTGGTAGAGAGAGAGGAACAGAGAGAGGGGGGGACAGAGAGGGGGGCAGAGAGATGGGGCAGAGAGAGGGCAACAGAGAGGGAGGCAGAGAGTGGGGTAGAGAGATAGGGGAAAGAGACAGGGTGACAGAGAGAGGGGAAACAGAGAGAGAGCGGGACAGAGAGAGGGGGAACAGAGAGAGGGGGACAAAGAGGGGGGATAGAGAGAGGCGGTTGGGAGAGAGAGGGGGACAGAGAGAGGAGTTAAAAAGAGGGCGACAGACAGTGGGGCACAGAGAGTGGGGTTCAGAGAGAGGGCGACAGAGAGAGAGGGACAGAGAGAGGGCGGCAGAGAGAGGAGGGAGAGGAGGGACAGAGAGAGAGAGGGTGAAAGAGAGCGCGGGACAGAGGGAGAGGGGGCAGAGAGAGAGGGACAGAGAGAGGGGATGGAGAGATGGTGACAGAGAGTGGGGCAGAGAGAGAGGGACAGAGAGAAGTGGGACAGAGAGAAGAGGGACAGAGAGAGGGGGACAGAGAGAATGGGGACAGAGAGAATGGGGACAGAGAGAATGGGGACAGAGAGAAAGGGGACAGAGAGAGGGGGGACAGAGAGAGGGGGACAGAGGGAGGGGGGCAGAGAAATGGTGACAGAGAGGGGGCAGAGAGATGGTGACAGAGAGGGGGACAGAGAGACTTGGGACAGAAAGACAGGGGGACAGAGAGAGATGGGGGCAGAGATAGGAGGGACAGAGAGAGGGAGGCTGAGAGCGGGGGAGAGAGAGGGGGCAGAAAGAGGGTGTCAGAGCGAGGGGGGACGGGTAAGACAGAGATGGGGGACAGAGGGAGGGTGACACAGAGCCGGTGACAGAGGGGTGGCATCGAGAGGGCGATACAGAGGGGGCAGCGAGAGGGCGAAAGTGGGAGGGGGTCAGAGAGGGAGGAGAGAGAGGGCGAGAGAGAGAGGGGGACAGAGAAATGGGGAACACACAGGAGGGGGACAGAGAGAGAGGGGGACAGAGAGAGAGGGGGCAGAGTAAGAGGGGGTTAGAGAGAGGGTGACAGAGAGAGAGTGGACAGAGAGTGGGGGAGATAGAGGGAGTCAGAGAGAGGGGGAACAGAGATGGGGGCCAGAGAGAGGAGGGACAGACGGGGGTGGGGACAGAGAGTGGGGGAGATAGAGGGAGTCAGAGAGAGGGGGCCAGAGAGAGGGGGACAGAAAGAGCGCGTCAGAGAGGGGGGGGTCAGAGCGGATGGTACAGAGAGGGGGGGAACAGAGAGGGTGTACAGAGAGGGGCGTTTGGGAGAGAGTGGAGGTTAGAGAGAGGGCGACAGAGAGAGGGGGACAGACAGTTGGGGAGATAGATGGGGTCAGTGAGAGGGGGGACAGAGAGAAGGGGACAGAGAGAGGGGTGACAGAGAGAGGAGGACAGAGAGAGGGGGCAGAGAGAGAGGGTGGGAAGGGTGCGAGAGAAGAGGAGAAAGAGGGGAGAGAGAAGAGGGAGAGAGAGTAGAGAGAGGGGGCGACAGATGGGGAGAAAGAGGGGTGTGAGAGAGGGGTTGAAAAAAATTGGGCAGAGAGAGGAGGAGAGAGAAGGGGAGAAAGAGGGAAGAGAGAGAGGCGGTTTGAGAGAAGGGGTGAGAGAGAGGTGTTGAGAGAGAGGGTGAGAGAGAGAAGGGGTGTGAGAGAGAAGGAGTGTGAGACAGAAGGGGTGGAAGAGAGAGAGAGACGTGGGGTGAGAGAGAGATTGGGGTGCGAGAGTGAGAATGGGGTAAGAGAGTGAGATGGGAGTGAGAGAGAGGGGATGTGAGAGACAGGGGAGAGAGGGGGTAGAGATTGGGGGCTAGAGAGGGGGGAGAGAGAGAGGGGAGAGAGAGGGGGCGAGAGAGGGGTGAGAGAGGTGATAAACAAAATTGGGCTGAGAGAGGGGGAGAGAGAAGGGGAGAAAGAGGGGGAGAGAGAGGGGATTTGAGAGAGGGGTGCAAAAGAGGGGGTGAGAAAGAGAGAGAGTGAGTAAAAAAGTGAGAGAGTGTAAGTGAGAAAGAGAGAGTGAGTGAGAAAGAGAGCGCGGGTGAGAGAGAGGGGGGTGAGAGAGAGAGGGTGGGGGTGAGAGGGGAGTGGGAGAGAAGGGGCGATTGAGAGAAAGAAAGTGGGGAGGGGATAAGAGAAAGAGTGGAGTGAGAAGGAGAAGGTGTGAGAGAGAATGGGCGAGAGAAGGGGGTGAGCGAGAGGGGCGAGAGGGGGAGGGGTTAGAGAGAGAGCGAGGGGTAAGAGAAACGGGTTTGAGAGAGTGAGAGAGGATGAGGGGGTGAGAGAGAGGCGTGTGAGAGAGAGGGGTTTGAGAGCGAGAGGGTTGAGAGCGACAGGGTGAGAGAGAGCGAGGGGTTGAGAGAGACAGGGGTAGAGAGAGAGGAGTGTGTGTGTGAGAGAGAGAGACGGGTGTGAGAGAGCGAGGGGCTGAAAGTGAGGGCCTGAGGGAGAGGGGGTGAGAGAGGGGATGAGAGAGAAGGGGTGAGAGAGAGAGGGTAAGAGAGAGAGATAATAGAGAGACAGGGGTAAGAGTGCGAGGGGTAGGAGAGAGAGAGGGCGAGAGAGAGAGGGTATTGTGAGAGAGAGGGGTGTCAGATTAGAGAGGGTGAGAGAGAGGATGAGAGAGGGAGAGGGGTGAGAGTGAGAGAGGGGTGAGAGAGAGAGGGGTGAGAGAGAGAGAAGTGGTGTAAGAGAGAGAGAGGGGTGAGAGAGAGTGGGGGAGAGAGAGGTGATGAGAGAGAAGGGGGTGAGAGAGAGAGGGGTGAGAAAGAGAGAGGTTGTGTGAGAGAGAGACAGACAGAGAAAGAGATGGTAAGAGAGAGACGGTGAGAGAGAGGGGGTAAGAGAGAGTGGGGAAAGAGAGAGAAGGGTGAGAAGGTGAGAGAGAGAGGGAGGATGAGAAAGATCGGGGTGGTGGAGAGCGCGGGTGACAAAGAGAAAGGGGGTGAGTGAGAGTGGAGGAGAGAGATGGGGAGAGTGTGGGGGAGAGAGAAAGGGGGTGAGGGTGGGTGAGAGACAGGGGGCTGAGAGGGATATGGGTGAGAGAGAATGAGAGTGGTGAGAGTGGGAGGGGATAAGAGAGTGAGAGGACTATGAAAGAGAGGGTGTGAGAGTGAGAGAGAGTGAGGGGGGAGAGAGAGGGGAGAGAGAGGGAATCACACATAGAGCAGTGTGAAGGAGAGAGAGAGGGGTGAGAGAGAGGGGATGAGAGAGAAAGGGTGAGAGAGAGAAGTGGTGTGAGAGAGAGGGGTACGAGAGAGAGAGGGGTGAGAGAGAGCGGAGGGTGAGAGAGAGGGGGGTGAGAGAGAAGATGAGAGAGGATGAGAGAGAGAGGGGCGTGAGAGAGATGGGGTTGAGAGAGAGGTATGAGAGAGCAAGGGGCTGAAAGAGAGGGCCTGAGAGAGAGGGGGTGAGAGAGGGCCTGAGAGAGAGGGTGAGAGAGAGAGATGTGAGAGAGAGGGATGAGAGAGAGAGGGATGAGAGAGTGAGGGATGGGTGAGAGAGTGAGGGGTCCGAGAGATAGCAGGGTGGGAGAGACGAGGGTGAGAGAGGGGATGAGAGAGAGACAGAGAGGATGCGAAAGAGAGGGTGAGAGAAAAGGGTGTGTGAGAGAGAGATGGGTAAGAGAGAGAAGGGGTGAGTTAGAGAGCGAGTGTGAGAGAGATCGGGGTGGAAGAGAGAGCGGGTGAGATAGAGACGGTGGTGATAGAGAGAGAGACAGGCTGAGTTAGAGAGACAGGGGTGAGAGAGAGAGAGGGTGAGAGGGAGGTAAGAAAGAGAGAAGGGTGAAAGAGAGAGAGGGGTGAGAGAGAGAGAGACGGCTGTGAGAGAGGGGTTTAGATAGAGAGAGGGGAAAGAGAGAGAGGGGTGTGAGAGAGATCATGGTGGGACAGACTGGCGAGAGAGAGAGAGGGGCTGAGAGAGAGAGAGGGCTGAGAGAGGGTGTGAGAGAGAGGTGTGAGAGGAAGAGAATGGTAAGATAGAGAGGGATGAGAGAGAGGTGAGCGAGAGAGACAGGGGTACGATAGAGAGGGGTGAGAGAAAGGGGTGAGAGAGAGAGGGAAGCGGTATAAGAGAGACAGGGGTGACAGAGAGAGGGCCTGAGAGAGAGAGGGTTAGAGAGATGGGATGAGAGAGAAGCGGTGAGAGAGAGAGGTGTGAGAGAGAGGTGTGTGAGAGAGAGAGGGATGAGAGAGAAAGGGGGTGTGAGAGAGATCAGAGTGGAACAGAGAGCGGGTGAGAAAGAGAGAGGTGGTGAGAGAGAGACAGGCAGAGAAAAAGAGGGTGAGAGACAGAAGGTGAGAGAGGGGTAAGAAAGAGTGGGGAAAGAGAGAGAAGGGTGAGAGGGTGTGAGAGAGAGGGAGGATGAGAAAGATCAGGGTGGGGGAGATAGCGGGTGAGAAAGAGAAAGGGGGTGAGTGAGTGTCGGGGAGAGAGGGGGTGAGAGAGAGAGAGGAGGTGAGAGAGAGGGTGTGATGGTGTGTGAGAGACAGGGGGCTGAGAGAGATAGGGGTGAGAGAGAATGAGAGTGGTGAGAATGGGAGGGGGTAAGAGAGTGAGAGGGCTATGAAAGAGAGGGTGTGAGAGAGTGAGAGAGAGTGAGGGGTGAGAGAGAGGGGAGAGAGAGGGAAACACACATAGAGCAGGGTGAAGGAGAGAGGTCGTGAGAGAGAGGAGACAGAGAGACAGGCTGAGAGAGAAGGGGTGAGAGAGAGACGGGCAAGAGAGAGAGGGGGTGAGACACAGAGAGGGGTGAAAGAGAGAGGGGTGAGGGAGAGAAAGGGGTAAGGGAGAGAGGGGGTGTGAGAGAGATCGGGGTGGAAGAGAGAGCAGGTGAGAAAGAGATGTGGGTGAGAGAGACAGGCTGAGTCAGAGAGACAGGGGTGAGAGAGAAGGGGTGAGACAGAGGTGAGAGAAAGAGAGGGGTGAGAGAGAGAGAGGTTGTCAGAGAGAGGGTGAGAGGGAGAGGTGTGTGAGAGAGGGGAAAGTGAGAGAGAGGATGAGGGAGAGAGGCGTGATAGAGAAGGTGTGTGAGAGAGATCAGGGTGGGAGAGACTAGGGAGAGAGAGAGAGGGGGCTTGAGAGAAAAGGGGTGAAAGAGGGTGTGAGAGAGAGGGGTGAGAGAGAGAGGGAGAGAGAGAGAGGGTGAGAGAGAGAAGCGGTGTGAGAGAGAGGGGTAAGAGAGAGAGGGTGAGAGAGAGGTGAGATAAAGTGAGGGGAAAGAGAGAGAGGGGTGAGAGAGAAGATGTGAGAGAGAGGGTGAGAGAAAGAGAGGTGAGAGAGAGAGGGGTAAGCAATGGAGGTGGAGGAGAGAGAGAGGGTGAGAGAGGGTGTGAGAGAGAGGGCTAAAAGAGAGAGGGGAAAGAGAGAGAGGGGTGAAAGAGAGAGAGGGTGAGAGAGACGGGTGTGAGAGAGACAGAGGGTTGAGAGAGAGGTCTTTGGGGGGGTGTGAGAGAGAAATGGGCTGAAAGAAAGAGAGAGGGGTGAGAGAGTGGGGGTGAGAGGGAGAGGTGAGACGGAGAGAGAGCTGAAAGAAAGAGAGGGTGTGAGAGAGAGAGGGCCTGAGAGAGAGGGGGTGAGATAGAGAGAGGGGTAAGAGAGAGAGAAGTGAGAGAGAGAGGGAGAGAGAGAGACAGAGGCGTGAGAGAGAAGGTCTATAAGAGAGATCAGGGTGGGAGAGACTGGGGAGAGGGAGCCGGTCCTGAGAGAGAGTGGTGTGAGAGAGAGAGAGGTAATAGAGAGAGGTGTGTGAGAGAGAGAGGGATGAGAGAGGGGAGCTGTGAGAGAGATTGGAGTAGAAGAGAGAGCGGGTGAGAAAGGAGAGGGGGTGAGAGAGAGACAGGCAGAGAAAGAATAGGTAAGAGAGAGAAGGTGAGAGAGGCATGAGAGAGAGGGGGTAAGAGAGTGAGAGGGCTAAGAAAGAGAGGGAGTGTGAGAGAGGAGAGACAGAGGGGATGACAGATAGAGCAGGGTGACGCAGAGAGGGGGTGAGTGAGAGAGGGGAGAGAGAGGGGGGTGAGAGAGAGGGCGTGATAGAGAGAGGGGTGAGAGAGAGAGGGTTGTGAGAGTGAGGAGGTGAGAGAGAGGGTGTGTGTGAAAGAGGGGTGAAAGAGAGGGGTGTGTGACAGAGAAGGGGTGAGAGAGAGAGGGGTGAGAGAGAGAGAGGGGTGAGAGAGAGAGAGGGTTGTGAGAGTGAGGGGGTGAGAGAGAGTGAGTGTGAGAAAGAGGGAGAAAGAGAGGGGTGTGTGACAGAGAGGGGGTGAGAGAGAGAGGGTGAGAGAGGGCGCAGTGAGAGAGGGAATGAGAGAGAGAGGGATGAGACAGAGATGTGTGTGAGAGAGGGGTGAGAGAGAGAGCGTGGTGAGAGAGAGGGGGGTGAGAGGTAAGGGAGGGAGAGAGGAGCTGAGAGAGAGGTTGAGAGAGAATGGGTGAGCGAGAGAGGGTGAGAGAGAGGTGTGAGAGAGATCGGACTAGAAGAGAGAGCGGGTGAGAAAGGAGAGGGGGGTGAGAAAGAGAGACAGGCAGAGAAAGAGTAAGTAAGAGAGAGAAGGTGAGAGAGAGGCATGAGAGAGGGGGTAAAGAGAGTGAGAGGGCTAAGAAAGAGAGGGAGGGAGAGAGAGGAGAGAGAGGGGATGACAGATAGAGCAGGGTGAGGGAGAGAGGGGGTGAGTGAGAGAAGGGTGAGAGAGAGAGGGGGTGAGAGAGAGGGCCTGACAGAGAGAGGGATGAGAGAGAGAGGGTTGTGAGAGTGAGGGGGTGAGAGAGAGGGGGTGTGAGAAAGAGGGGTGAAAGAGAGGGGTGTGTGACAGAGAGGGGGTGAGAGAGAGAGGGGTGGGAGAGGGCGCGGTGAGAGAGGGAATGAGAGAGAGAGGGATGAGAGAGAGATGTGTGAGAGAGAGGGGTGAGAGAGAGAGCGGGGTGAGAGAGAGGGGGTAACGTGTGAGAGAGAGGGGATGTGATAGAGAGTGCGGGTGGACGAGAGAGGGCGGTGAGAGAGAGAGGACCTGAGAGACAGGTTGAGAGAGAATCGGCGAGCGAGAGAGGGTGAGAGAGAGAGGTGTGAGACAGAGGGGGTGAGAGAGAGAGAGAGAGGGTGAGAGAGAGAGAGGGGTGAGAGAGCGAGAGGGGCTGAAAGAGAGGGGTGAGAGCGAAGGGGTGAGAGAGAGAGGTATGAGAGAGAGAGGGTGAGAGAGAGAGGGGGGTGAGAGAGAGAGTGTGAGAGAGGTGTGTAAGAGAGATGGCGTAAGAGAGAGAGGGGTGGGTGAGAAAGGTTGAGAGAGAGGGTGAGAGAGAGGTGAGAGAGAAGGGTGTGAGAGAGTGGGGTGTGAGAGAGAGGATTGAGAGAGAAGGGTGTGAGAGAGTGGGGTGTGAGAGAGAGGATTGAGAGAGATGGGTGTGAGAGAGATGATTGAGAGAGGGTGAGAGAGAGAGAGGAGTGTGAGAGAGACAAACGGGGGTTGAGAGAGAGGTGAGTGAGAGAGAGGGGGTGAGAGAGAGAGAGTTGTGTGTGTGTGAGAGAGAGATGGGTAAAAGCGAGAGGGTGAGAGAGAGAGGGGTGAAAGAGAGAGGGGAGAGAGAGAGAGTGTGAGAGAGAGAGGGGTGGAAGAAAGAACGGGTGAGAAAGAGGCAGGGGGTGACAGAGAGACAGGCTGAGATAGAGAGGGGGTGAGAGAGGGGGGGTGAGAGAGAGGGGTGAAACAGAGAGAGGAGGTGAGAGAGAGAAGGCCTGAGAGAGAGGCGGTGAGGGAGAAGTGTGGTGGGAGAGAGACTGGGTGAGAAAGAAACGGGGTGGCAGAGAGACAGGCTGCGAGAGTGAAGGGGTGAGAGAGAGAGGGTAAAAGAGAGTGTGTGTGAGAGAGATCAGGGTGGGAAAGACTGGAGTGACTAGGGGGGCAGAGAGAGAGAGAGAGCGGACTGAGAGAGAGGGGTTGAGAGAGGGTTTGAGAGAGAAGGGGTGAGAGAGAGAGAGCGTGAGAGAGAGGGGTGAGAGAGAGAGAGGGGTGAGAGAGCGAGGGGGTTTGAGAGAGAGATCGGAGTAGAAGAGAGAGCGGGTGAGAAATTAAGAGGGGGTGAGAGAGAGACACACTGAGAAAGAGAGGGTGAGTGAAAGACGGTGAGAGAGAGGCGTGAGTGAGACAGGGTGAGAGAGAGAGAAGGGTGTGAGAGAGAGGTGTGTGAGAGAGAGGGATAAGAGCAAGAGGGGTGAGAGAGGGTGAGAGAGAGAGAAATGTGGGTGAGAGAGAGGGGGTTGAGAGACAGGGTGAGAGAGAGAGAGGTGTGTGTGTGTGAGTGGTAAGAGAGAGGGGTGAGAGAGAGAGGGTGAGAGAGAGAGGGTGTGAGAGAGACAGTGGGTTGAGAGAGAGGTGTGTGAGAGAGAGGGGGGTGTGAGAGAGAGGGGACTGAAAGAGAGGGCCAGAGAGAGAGGGTGAGAGAGAAAAGTTGAGAGAGAGAGGGTGAGAGAGAGAGGGAGAGAGAGAGACAGAGACGTGAGAGAGAAGGTGTATAAGAGAGATCAGGGTGGGAGAGACTGGGGAGAGGGAGCCGGTCCTGAGAGAGAGTGGTGTGAGAGAGAGAGAGAGGTAATAGAGAGAGGTGTGTGAGAGAGAGAGGGGTGAGAGAGGGGAGCTGTGAGAGAGATTGGAGTAGAAGAGAGAGCGGGTGAGAAAGGAGAGGGGGTGAGAGAGAGACAGGCAGAGAAAGAATAGGTAAGAGAGAGAAGGTGAGAGAGGCATGAGAGAGAGGGGGTAAGAGAGTGAGAGGGCTAAGAAAGAGAGGGAGTGAGAGAGAGGAGAGACAGAGGGGATGACAGATAGAGCAGGGTGACGCAGAGAGGGGGTGAGTGAGAGAGGGGAGAGAGAGGGGGGGTGAGAGAGAGGGCGTGATAGAGAGAGGGGTGTGAGAGTGAGGAGGTGAGAGAGAGGGTGTGTGTGAAAGAGGGGTGAAAGAGAGGGGTGTGTGACAGAGAGGGGGTGAGAGAGAGAGGGGTGAGAGAGAGAGAGGGTTGTGAGAGTGAGGGGGTGAGAGAGAGGGGGTGTGAGAAAGAAGGAGAAAGAGAGGGGTGTGTGACAGAGAGGGGGTGAGAGAGAGAGGGTGAGAGAGGGCGCAGTGAGAGAGGGAATGAGAGAGAGAGGGATGAGACAGAGATGTGTGTGAGAGAGGGGTGAGAGAGAGAGCGGGGTGAGAGAGAGGGGTGAGAGGTGAGGGAGAGAGAGGAGCTGAGAGAGAGGTTGAGAGAGAATGGGTGAGCGAGAGAGGGTGAGAGAGAGGTGTGAGAGAGATCGGACTAGAAGAGAGAGCGGGTGAGAAAGGAGAGGGGGTTGAGAAAGAGAGACAGGCGGAGAAAGAGTAAGTAAGAGAGAGAAGGTGAGAGAGAGGCATGAGATAGGGGGTAAGAGAGTGAGAGGGCTAAGAAAGAGAGGGAGGGAGAGAGAGGAGAGAGAGGGGATGACAGATAGAGCAGGGTGAGGGAGAGAGTGGGTGAGTGAGAGAAGGGTGAGAGAGAGAGGGGGTGAGAGAGAGGGCCTGACAGAGAGAGGGATGAGAGAGAGAGGGTTGTGAGAGTGAGGGGGTGAGAGAGAGGGGGTGTGAGAAAGAGGGGTGAAAGAGAGGGGTGTGTGACAGAGAGGGTGTGAGAGAGAGAGGGGTGGGAGAGGGCGCGGTGAGAGAGGGAATGAGAGAGAGAGGGATGAGAGAGAGATGTGTGAGAGAGAGGGGTGAGAGAGAGAGCGGGGTGAGAGAGAGGGGGTATGTGAGAGAGAGAGGGGATGTGAGAGAGAGTGCGGGTGGACGAGAGAGGGCGGTGAGAGAGAGAGGACCTGAGAGACAGGTTGAGAGAGAATCGGCGAGCGAGAGAGGGTGAGAGAGAGAGGGGGGTGAGAGAGCGAGAGGGGCTGAAAGAGAGGGGTGAGAGCGAAGGGGTGAGAGAGAGAGGTATGAGAGAGAGAGGGTGAGAGAGAGAGGGGGGTGAGAGAGAGAGTGTGAGAGAGAGGTGTGTAAGAGAGATGGCGTAAGAGAGAGGGGTGGGTGAGAAAGGTTGAGAGAGAGGGTGAGAGACAGGTGAGAGAGAAGGGTGTGAGAGAGTGGGGTGTGAGAGAGAGGATTGAGAGAGATGGGTGTGAGAGAGATGATTGAGAGAGAGAGGGTGAGAGAGAGAGGAGTGTGAGAGAGACAGGGGGTTGAGAGAGAGGTGTGTGAGAGAGAGGGGGTGAGAGAGAGAGAGTTGTGTGTGTGAGAGAGAGAGATGGGTAAAAGCGAGAGGGTGAGAGAGAGAGGGGTGAAAGAGAGAGGGGAGAGAGAGAGACAGTGTGAGAGAGAGAGGGGTGGAAGAAAGAACGGGTGAGAAAGAGACAGGGGGTGACAGAGAGACAGGCTGAGATAGAGAGGGGGTGAGAGAGGGGGGGTGAGAGAGAGGGGTGAAACAGAGAGAGGAGGTGAGAGAGAGAAGGCCTGAGAGAGAGGCGGTGAGGGAGAAGTGTGGTGGGAGAGAGACCGGGTGAGAAAGAAACGGGGTGGCAGAGAGACAGGCTGCGAGAGTGAAGGGGTGAGAGAGAGAGGGTAAAAGAGAGTGTGTGTGAGAGAGATCAGGGTGGGAAAGACTGGAGTGACTAGGGGGGCAGAGAGAGAGAGAGAGCGGACTGAGAGAGAGGGGTTGAGAGAGGGTTTGAGAGAGAAGGGGTGAGAGATAGAGAGGGCTGAGATCGCGAGGGGGTGTGAGAGAGAGATCGGAGTAGAAGAGAGAGCGGGTGAGAAATAAAGATGGGGTGAGAGAGAGAGACACACTGAGAAAGAGAGGGTGAGTGAAAGACGGTGAGAGAGAGAGGCGTGAGTGAGACAGGGTGAGAGAGAGAGAAGGGTGTGAGAGAGAGGGATAAGAGCAAGAGGGGTGAGAGAGGGTGAGAGAGAGAGAAATGTGTGTGAGAGAGAGGGGGTTGAGAGACAGGGTGAGAGAGAGAGAGGTGTGTGTGAGAGAGTGGTAAGTGAGAGGGGTGAGACAGAGAGGGTGAGAGACAGAGGGTGTGAGAGAGACAGTGGGTTGAGAGAGAGGTGTGTGAGAGAGAGGGGGGTGTGAGAGAGAGGGGACTGAAAGAGAGGGCCAGAGAGAGAGGGTGAGAGAGAAAGGTTGAGAGAGAGAGGGTGAGAGAGAGAGGTGTGAGACAGAGAGAGGGGTAAGAGCGAGGGGTAGGAGAGAGAGGGTGAGAGAGAGATAAGGGTGTGTGTGAGAGAGAGGGGGGTAATGAGAGAGATGGTTGAGAGAGAAAGGGTGAGAGAGATAGAGGGGGGTGAGAGAGAGGGAGTGTGAGAGAGATCGGGGTGGAAGAGAGAGCGGGTGAGAAAGAGAGAGGGGGTGAGAGAGAGAGACAGACAGAATAAAGAGAGGGTGAGAGAGAATATGAGAGAGAGGCGTGAGAGAGGGGGAGTAAGAGATTGGGGGGAAAGTGAGAGAAGGGTGAGAGGGTGAGAGAGAGATGGAGAATGAGAAAGATCGGGGTGAGAAAGAGAAAGGGGGTGAGTGAGAGTGGGGGAGAAAAAGTGGGATGAGAGAGAGGGTAAGAGAAAGAGTGGTAAGAGAGAGGGGGTGAGAGAGAAGGGGTGTTAGAGGGAGAGGGTGTTAGAGAGAGGGTGTGAGGGTGAATGAGGGACAGGGGGCTGAGAGAGAGAAGTGTGAGAGAGAATGAGAGTGGTGAGAGTGGGAGGCAATAAGAGAGTGAGAGGGCTAAGAAAGAGAGGGTGTGAGAGAGTGAGAGAGAGTGAGGGGGTGAGAGAGAGGGGAGAGAGAGATGGGATGACAGATAGAGCGGGGTGAGGGAGAGAGGGGTTGAGATAGAGAGGGGGTAGAGAGAGAGAGAGGGGTGAGAGAGAGGGTGTGAGAGAGGGGGTGAGAGAGAGAGGGATGTGAGAGTGAAGGGGGTGAGAGAGAGAATGTGTGAGAAAGAGGTTTGAAAGAGAGGGGGGTGTGACAGAAAGGGGATGAGAGAGAGTGGGTGAAAGAGGGGCAGTGAGAGAGGGGTGAGAGAGTGGGGGTGGCTGAGAGAGAGGTATGAGAGAGAGGGTGTGAGAGAGAGGGGGGTGAGAGAGAGGGTGTGAGAGAGAGGTGTGTAAGGGAGATGGGGTAGGAGAGAGAGGGGTGAGAGAGAAAGGGTGCGAGAGAGAGAGGGTGAGAGAGAGGTGAGAGAGAATGGTGTGAGAGAGGGGTGTGAGAGAGAGGATTGAGAGAGACAGAGAGTGAGAGAGAGATGTGTCTGAGAGACAGTGGGTTGAGAGAGAGGAGTGTGAGAGAGCAAAGGGCTGAAAGAGACGGCCTGAGAGAGAGGGGGTATGAGAGGGGGTGAGAGAGAACGGGTGAGAGAGAGAGAGGGTGAGAGAGATAGGGTGAGAGAGAGTGGGATGAGAGACAGAGAAAGGGGTGAGAGTGAGAGACGGGTGAGAGACAGAGAAGCGGTGTGTGAAAGAGAGGGGTAAGAGAGAGGGGGGTGAGAGAGAGAATGCATGAGAGAGAGAGGGTGCGAGAGAGGGGGTGAGAGAGAGGTGTGAGAGAGAGCGGGATGATAGAGAAAGGGATGAGAGAGGGGAGCTGAGAGAGAGAGGGACTGCGAAAGAGAGGGTGAGAGAGAAGGGGTGTGAGAGAGAAAGAGGTGAGTGAGTGAGAGAGAGACGGGTAAGAACGAGAGGGTGAGAGAGAGGGGGGTAAGAGAGAGAGGGGTGAGAGAGAGAGAGGGTGAGGGAGAGAGGGGTGGAAGAGAGAATGGGTGAGAAAGAGACAGGGGGTGACAGAGAGACATTTTGAGATAGAGAAGGGGTGAGAGAGGGAGGGTGAGAGACAGTGTGTGTGAGAGAGATCAGGGTGGGAAAGAATGGAGTGACTAGGGGGGATGAGAGAGAGAGAGGACTGAGAGAGAGGGGTTGAGAGAGGGTTTGAGAGAGAAGGGGTGAGAGAGAGAGGTTGAGAGAAAGAGAGGGTGAGAGAGAGGGGTGAGAGAGACGGGTAAGAGAGAGGGTAAGAGAGAGAGGGGAAAGAGAGAGAGGGGTGAGAGAGAGAGGGGCTGTGTGAGAGATCAGGGTGGGAGAGACTGGGGTGACAGAGGGGATGAGAGAGACAGGCTGCGAAAGAGAGGTTGAGAGAGAAAGGTGTGACAGAGAGAGACAGGTAAGAGAGAGAAGGGTGAGAGAGAGAGAGGGATGAGAGAGTGTGTGAGGGGGTGAGAGAGAGTTGTGTGTGAGAGGGGTAAGAGAGAGAGGGTTGAGAGAGATTGTGTGAGAGAGGGGTTGAGGGAGAGGGGTAAGAGAGAGTGGGGTGAGAGAGAGGGGGTGAGAGAGAGAGGGATCAGAGAGAGAAGTGTGTGAGAGAGAGGAATGAGAGAGAGGGATGAGAGAGAGCGAGGGGTGAGAGAGAGGGAGGCTGTGAGAGTGATCAGTGTGGGAGAGACTGGGGAGAGAGGGAGGATGAGAGAGAGAGGGATCAGAGAGAGAGGGATGAGAGAGAGCGAGGGGTGAGAGAGAGAGGGGCTGTGAGAGTGATCAGTGTGGGAGAGAGTGGGGAGAGAGAGAGGATGAGAGAGAGAGGGATCAGAGAGAGAGGGATGAGAGAGAGCGAGGGGTGAGAGAGAGAGGGGCTGTGAGAGTGATCAGAGTGGGAGAGACTGGGGAGAAAGAGAGGGGATGAGAGAGAGAAAGGATGCCAAAGAGAGGGTGATAGAGAAGGCGTGAGAGAGAGAGGCTGAGAGAGAGAGGTGTGAGAGAGGAAGAGACGGGTTAGAGAGAGAAGGTTGAGAGAGAGAGGGGTGACAGATAGAGGGGTGAAAGAGCGAGGGGGGTGAGGGAGCGAGGTGGTGTGAGAGAGACAGGGGGGTAAGAGAGAGAGACAGGCTGACAGAGAGAGAGGGAGTGAGAGAGAGAAGGGTGTGAGAGAGAGAGGTTGAGAGAGGGTGAGAGAGAGAGGGGGCCTGAGAGAGAGGGTGTGAGAGAGTAGCTGAGAGAGAAGGGGTGAGAGAGAAAGGGGTTTGAGAGAGAGAGGTGTGTGAGAGAGGGGGGTGAGAGAGAGGGGGGTTCAAAAAGAGGGCCTGAGAGAGGGGGTGAGAGAGGGTGCGAGAGAGAGGGTGTGAGAGAGAGTAGGTGAGAGACAAGGGGTGAGAGAGAAAGGGGTTTGAGAGACAGAGGTTTGTGAGAGAGGGGGGTGAGAGAGAGAGGGGTTTAAAAAGAGGGCCTGAGAGAGGGGGTGAGAGAGGGTGCGTGAGAGATGGGGTGAGAGAGAGAGGGTGAGAGGGAGAGGTGAAGGAGAGAGTGGGTGTGAGAGAGATCGGGGTGGAAGAGAGAGCAGGTGTGAAAGAGACAGGGGGTGACAGAGAGACAGGCTGAGAGAGAGTGGTGAGAGAGAAACGGTGAGAGAGAGAGGGTTGAGAGAGAGAGCGAGGGAGAGAGGGGGTGTGAGAGAGATCGGGGTGGAAGAGAGAGCAGGTGTGAAAAAGGCAGGGGGTGAAAGAGAGACAGGCAGGGAGAGAGAGGGTGAAAGTGGGGGTGAGAGAGAGGGGATGAGAGATAGGGGGTGAGAGATAGGGGGTGCGAGAGAGGGGGTGTGAGAGAGGGGTAAGAGAGAGAGAGAGAGAGGTGAGAGAGGGGGTGTCAGAGAGATCGAGGTGGAAGAGAGACCGGGTGAGTAAAAACAGGGGCTGACAGAGAAACAGTCTGAGAGAGAGAGGGTGAGAGAGAGGGGGTGAGAGAGAGGGGTGAGAGAGAGGTGTAAGTGGGGGGTGAAAGAGAGAGACGGGTAAGAGAGAGAAGGGTGAGAGAGAGAGAAGGTTGAGAGAGAGGGGTGAGAGAGAGAGGGGTGAGGTAGAGAGGGGGTGTGAGAGAGATCGGGGTGGAAGAGAGAGTGGGTGAGAAAGAGATAGGGATGAGAGAGAGACAGGGTGAGAGAGGGGTAAGAGAGAGAGGGTGAGAGAGAAAGGGTGAGAGAGAGAGAGGGAGAGTGAGGGGGTAAGAGAGAGAGGTCAGGGTGGGAGAGACTGGGGAGAGAGGGGGGCTGAGAGAGAGAGGGGCTGCGAAAGAGAGGGTGAGAAAGAAGGTGTGTGAGAGAGAGAGGCTGAGAGAGAGAAGGGTGAGAGAAAGAGGGGTGAAAGAGAGAGAGGGTGAGAGAGAGGTGTGTGAGAGAGAGAGGGTGGGAGAGAGAGGAATCAGAGAGAGTGGGATGCGAGAGAGAGGGTGAGAGTGAAAGGGGCTGAGAGAGAGATCAGGGTGGGAGAGACTCCAAAGAAAGAGGGGCTGAGAGAGAGGGGCTGCGAAAGAAAGGGATGAGAGAGAAGTGTGTGAGAGAGAGATGGGTAAGAGAGAGAAGGGTGAGAGAGAGAGAGAGCGGTGAGAGAGAGAGAGGGTGAGGGAGAGCGCGGATGTGAGAGAGATCGGGTTGGAAGAGAGAGCGTGTGTGAAAGAGACAGGGGGTGAGAGAGAGAGAGAGAGGCTGAGAGAGAGAGAGAGAGAGGGTGAAAGAGAAGGGGTGAGAGAGAGGGGTGAGAGAGAGAGGGGTGAGAGAGTGAGGAGTGAGAGAGAGGGGGTGTGAGAGAATTCGGAGTGGAAGAGAGAGGGTGAGAAAGAGACAGGGGATGACAGAGAGACAGGCTGAGAGAGAGGGTTAAAGAGAGGGGTAAGAGAGAGATGGGGTGAGAGAGAGATAGAAGAGAGAGAGAGTGGTGAAAGAGAGAGAGGGTGAGAGAGAGGGCCTGAGAGAGAGGGGGTGTGAGAGAGGTGTGAGAGAGAGAGGGGGGTAAGGGAGAGACAGGTGAAAGAGAGAGTGGAGTGAGAGAGATCAGGTTGGGAGAGAAAGGGGAGAGTTTGAGAGGAGGCTGAGAGAGAGGGCTGAGAGAGAGTGGGTGAGAGAGGGGATGAGAGAGAGAAGGGGTGAGAGAGCAGGTGACAGAGAGTGGTGTGTGAGAGAGAGAGGTAAGAGAGAGAGGGTGAGAGAGGGAGAGGGTGAGAGAGAGGGTGTGTGAGAGAGATCAGGGTGGGAGAGACTGGGGAAAGAGAGGAGAGCTGAGAGAGAGAGAGGGCTGAGAGAGAAGGGGTGAGAGAGGGTTGTGAGAGAAGGGGTGAGAGAGAGGTGTGAGAGAGAGAGGGGAAAGAGAGAGAGAAGGGTGATAGAGAGAGAGGGTGAGGGAGAGAGAGGGGTGAGGGAGAGATCGGAGTGGAAGAGAGAGCGGGTGAGAAAGAGAGGGGTGAGAGAGAGACAGAGTGAGAGACAGAAGGTGAGAGAGAGGCGTGAGAGTGGGGGTGAGAGAGGGGGTAAGAGAGTGAGCGGTGAGACGGTGATAGCGAGAGGGGGATGAGAGAGATCGGGATGGGAGAGAGAGCGGGTGAGAAAGAAGAGAGGGGCTGAGCGAGAGTGGGGGAGTGAGAGTGGGGGAGATAGTGGGGCATAGAGTGGGGGGAGGGGGAGAGAGGAGGGTGAGAGAGGGGGGAGAGAGAGGGGGAGAGAAAGGAGTGAGAGAGGCCAGAGAGAGTGGGGAGAGAGGGGTGGGGAAGGGGATGAGAGAGGGAGAGAGAGGGGTGTGAGACAGATGGGGGTAGAGAGGGGTGAGAGAAGGGGAGAAAAGGGGGGTGAGAGAGAGGCGAGAGAGAGAGGGGTGAGAGAGAAAGGGGAGGGAAGGGGATGGAGAGGGATGGGGAGAGAGGGAGAGAGAGAGAGAGGGGAGAGAGGGGGAGGGGGGTTGAGAGTGAGGGGTGAGAGAAAGGTGGTGAGAGAGGGGAGAGAGAGAGGAGGGAGAGAGAGGAGGGAGAGAAAGGGGAGAGGGTGAGAGGTGGAATGAGAGAGGCAGTGAGAGAAAGGGGGTGAGAGAGGGGGAGAGAAGGGGAGAGAGGGGTGAGTGAGAGAGGTGGAGTGAGAGAGGGGGAAGAGAGCACTAGAGGGGCAGAGAGAGAGGGGAAGAGAGTGAGAGGTGGGGAGAGAGAGAGGGTGAGAGAGAGATGGGTTGAGAGTGGGAGGGGGTGAAAGAGAGGGGTGAGAGAGAGGGGCGAGCGAGCGAGAGAGGGGCGAGAGAGAGAGAGAGAGGGGGCAAGGGGTGGGGGAAGAGACAGAGAGGTGCAAATGAGCAGGAGGGAGGGGGCGGAAATGAGACAGAGAGTCTGAGAGCGAGACAGCATACGAGAAGGGGACGAGCGAGAGAGAGAGTGAGAGGGAGAGAGAAAGATAGATAGCGAGGAGGCAGAGCGTGATAGGGAGAGACAGAGGGCGATCCAGTGACAGAGGGATGAGAGAGAGAGAGGGACGCGAGGGAGAGAGAAGACGGGTGAGAGAGAGAGTTTGGGTGGAGAGTGAGTGAGGGGGTGAGAGAGAAAGAGAGGGTGAGAAAGAGAGAATGAGAGTGAGGGGTGAGAGAGAGGGAGAGAGAGAAAGTCAGAGAGAGATGTCCCAGGGAGGACCAGTACAGAAGAGGTGAAAGCAGGTCACTCACAAGATGATGTGAATGAAGCCTAGAATGTAGCTGTTCCTTGCCCAGCTCTGTGTCTATGTCCTGTCTTCCGGGTCTAAACACAGAAGGTCACTAAACCCTCCCTGTGCTGTTGACTGTGAGTGATCTTACCGACTGCAGGATTTACTGAAGGCTCCAGATCTCACTCTCCATCTCTCTCTGGCTGACCAAGCGTATTTGATGTGGTTATGGACGAGACAAGAGTTAGGAATTCGGCTGAGACAGGAACATCCTGATTACCTACAGGAGACAGAGAAACAGACAGAATGGGAATTAGACTGATGCAGTCAGGGTCACACATATAGAATGGCCCTGAGTCCCACAGAGATCTGGAAAATCCCAGTCTCCATCCCTGGCCTGTGCTGCTGCGTCTCTCTGGAGTGAGGAATTCCATTGGCTCAGGATCTGGAGTAGCTGCAAGTGTGAGAGACGCTGACAGAGGCAGCAATTAGACCCACACAGTGAGGGATACCACATGGAGAGAGACTGAGTGATATCACCAGAGTGCAGGAAGGTATCAGGATCACACAATGGTCATAATAAAAGGGTTGTGATTCATGGTGCACGGGGATCAGTACTCAGTGACAGGTGAGCTCCGAGTGGGACAGGTGATGGCCTCGTGCGATTCTCATCCGACTGTTCATCCAGATGTTAATGCTGGGGTCCAGTATAACCCATCGAACTGCTGAATATCCTTTTAGGAAGGAAATCTATTATAGACAGTGGGTCTGGTCTACACATGATCCAGACCCAGAGCGATGGGGTTGATTCTGAACTGCTCTCTGTCATGATCCAGCAAGGCACTCAGCTCAAGGACAGCTCGGGGTGGGCATGCGATGCTGGCCAGCCAGAGACAGCAACATCCCATGAGTGAATTAAATACAACACTGCTGGGAGCAGTGTCCTGGCCAATCATGTCGGTAAGCTTATGGGCAGGACTTTAAACTGACAGAGAGGATGCAGGGCTAGGGTTCAGGTTAAAGGAGCTTTCCAAATCCAAAGAGAAATGGCAATGTAGCTGAAGACAAGCAGAATGGAACAGGAAGAGACAGAGTTTAACTGAAACTGTACATCAGTGAATTGGACTGTGACAAGAAATTGTGGAAAGAATCAATCGTAATGTTCTTTTTTGGACTGGATAAAGTCTCTGCAATAAGGTGGATGGACTGGGGCACAGGGATAAATGAGATTTAGTGGTGACACGGTGAACAATAGGTGGAACATGAATATTTTATTGTACACCTCCTTGAGGGGTGTCAGGGAGTGCAGGATGGGTAACCCTGACAGTAATGGGGAACAAAGGCATTACAGAGAAAGCATTTGGCCTCAGATGATGAAGCTGAATCAGCCTGAATGCCGATTCTGGGTAAGACATGACAAAAACACAAGCAGGAGAACAGTTTAGAGGCGGCCTAACAGCATTTCATTGCTCAACCCTGTTACACATTCCAATGGATTCCTGTGTAATGCAAAGGCACTGTGATCATTTTGGGGACTTCAGTCTTTGTATAATCTGGGACAGTCACATCGGCAAAAGTGATGTTCTCCGAACTCCTCTTTGAATGTTTGTGTCAGTGTTTCTTTGATTAACACGTTGTGCAAACGGCCAGGGAGGTGACTATCTCAGATCGACCATTGATGATGACGCTGAGGGAAGGAGTATTGTCACATTGAGATATCCTCTGGGAAATTGTAGGTGATAAGAAGACACATGGGATAAACTGTTTATCATTTTCCCTTGATGGAATGAGGGCATTGCTGGATAAGCAGCATGTATTACCCATCGCTAATCACCCAGAGGGCAGTTTAGAGTCAACCACATTGCTGTGGGTCTGGGGTCACATGGGAAGGATGGATGTTTCTTTCCCGAAAGGACATTAAGGAATCAGATGAATTTTCCTGACAATCAACAATGGTTTCATGGTCATCATTAGACTCTAAATTGCAGATTTTTTTGATTGAATTTAAATGCCACCATCTGCTAGATTCTAACCCTGGGCCCCAGAACATTATCTGGATCTCTGGATTAACAGCTCAGCAATAATACCATTCGGCCATCACCTCCCTTATCTCATTATTGGTTGACTGTGAAAGCAAGAAGTTTGTTTATTCTGGAGCTGTATAAAACCCCAGTTACAGCACAGTGAGAATAACAGTGTACGGTTATGGTCACATTCCATTAGAGATGGGGACAGAGGAATTTGTTTAGAATGGGGAATTTGAGCTTTGAGGAATGATTGGTTTGGCTGGGAGTGTTTTCTTTGGAACAGAGGTGGCCGAGGGGAGATTTGATTGTGGTGTGTAAAATGATGAGGGGCCTGGACAGAGTGGGTGGGAAGGACTGATTTCCACCAGCACAGAGGGCAATAACCATGGGGAGAGATTGAAATTGGTTGGGGGCAGGGTTAGAAGGCAGTTGAGGGTATTTGTTTTCACCCAGAGGCTAGTGGGATGTGGGACTCACTGTCTGAAAGGGTGGGAGAGGAAGAAACCCTCATCACATTGAAAAAATACTTGGATATTCATTTGAAACAGTGAAACCTCCAGAGTTATGGAGCAAGAGCTGGAAAGTGGGATGGAGCTCGATCCCTCTTTAACAAACCTCCGATCACCCACAGATCAGGAGAACTTTATCTGATAACATTGGAGCAGACTTGGATCCAAACGTTTCAGGAAGGAGTCACATTGGGGTGTCTGTCTAGAATGTTCTAGATTACATTTCGAACCTTGCTGCACACTGCTGGGCTGAGGGTCAATGGTGAGGCTGAAAAGAGTCTCAATGTCCTGGGGTCAGACAGGGTCACTGCTCCTAATGACCCCATGACCCTTGGAAGGTGAGAGTGCGCAGACAATGGATGAGGACCCAGATCAGGAGACTTCAACCTTAAAGAAAAACGTGCATTTCTGTAGCACCTGTCCCCAACTCAGGATGTCCCAATGGCTCTTTCCAGCAGAATGTGCACAGTGAGATCCCAAACACAGTATGATAATTAGCATCGAAATAGATTTTTAGTGATTTTGCCTGAGGGATAAATATTGATCAGGGACACCAGGGGAACTGCCTGCACTTCATCCAACAGTGCAATGGAATGGCGTCTTTCACAACTGAAAAACTTCCAGTTCATCCAAAAAACGAAGAAAAGTTCCCTGAAAGTGGAGTTGCAGGTAGGTAGGTAGGTGACGAAGTCATTTGGTTTACTTTCCTTTATTGGTCAGTGCATTGTATATTGGAGTTGGGAGCTGTTGCGGCTGTACAGGACATCGGTTCGGCCACTTTGGAATACTGTGTGCAATTCTGATCTCCCTGCTGGAGGAAAAATGTTGGAAATCTTAAAATGGTTCAGAAAAGATTTCCAATGATGTTGTTAAGGTTGGAGGGTTTGCATAAAAGCGAGAGGCTGAATATGCTGAGGCTGTTTTCCCTGGATCATTGCAGGTTGATGGGTGACCGTATAGAGGTTTATAAAACCATGAGGGGCATAGGTAGGGTGAATAGAGAAGATCTTATCTCCAGAGTGGGGGAGTCCAGAACTGGAGGGCATAGGTTGAAGGTGACAGGGGAAAGATTTAAAAGGGACCGAAGGGGCAACGTTTTCATTCAGAGGGTGTTAAATGTATGGAATGAGCTGCCAGAGGAGGTGGTGAAGGCTGGTACAATTACAACATTTAAAAGGCATGCATATGTAAATAGGAAGAGTTGAGAGGGATATGGGCATCAATCCAGCCCTTAACATTTCAGGCTCTTCCAAAGACATTTACAGACAGTTTTGTTTGACAAGCAGTCACTGTTGCAATGTCAGGAACGTGGCAGCCAGTCTCTGCACAGCAAGATCCAAGTAGAAGCACTGAGATCAAAGAGCATTAATGATGATGGATTAATGATAAATATTGGCCTGATTAGGTTCCCTACAGTGTGGAAACAGGCAGTTCAGCCTGACAAGTCCACACCAACCCTCCGAACAGCAGCCCACACAGAAACATTCCCGACATTTACTCCTGACTATTTCACCAAACACTGTAGGGAATTTAGAACGGCCAATTCACCTGACCTGCACATCTTTGGTCAGTGGGAGTAAACCAGAGCACCTGGGGGAAACCCACACAGACAAAGGGAGAATGTGCAAACCCCACACAGACAGTTTCCCCAGGGGGGAATTGAACCCGTGTCCTTGATGCTGTGAGATAGCAGTGCTCACCACTGAGCCACCATGCCTGAAGGTAATCCAAAGCGAAAGTAATTTGGTTCAGTTTGTTGGAAAATGAGAAAACCAAAGGTGAAGAAGAAGGTACGATTGTGGATTAGTGATGGGATTGATTGTTACCAGAAAATAAAAGGTAGGAATGGAAATTTCAAAATCAAAGGAACCAAAGAAGTGCCGGGAAAATCAATAATAGATCAAACTTAAAGAGTTTGTAACGAAATGCACGAAGCATTCCGAGTAAGGTAGACAAAGTGATGGCACAAATCCAGGTAAATTTAGTTTCCAAGGAATTTAAACGAGTTAAAGTGGAGGAGGGCTCAGGGGAGATTATTTAAGTTTCTAGAAGATGTAAAAAGACAGAGAGTGTGGAAAGGATCAGGAGTCGATATTAAAGCACAGCAGATAAGAGAACAATGATGCGAAGGAATGCAGTCAATGCAGGGCTGAGGGTGTTGCACTTAAATATACACAGTATACACAATGGACTTGTTGTGCAGATTGAAATTGGCAGCTACGATGATGTGGGTATCACAGAGACTTGGCTGTAAGGGGATTCGGGCTGGGAGCAAAATATCCAAGGATACATGTCCTCTCAAAAGGACTGGCAGATGGGCAGAGGGGCAAGAGTTGCCTTGTTAGTAAGAAATAAAATTCAATCAAGAAGGGATAGAAAGTCAGTAGGTGTAGAATCTGGGTGGGTAGAGTTGAGGAACCTCAAGAAATAAAGAATCTGATGCAGGTTATGTCCAGATCTCCAAGGGTGTGGGGAAGGAAATCAATCAGGAGACAGAAAAACCATATCCAAAATGTTATGGCATACTTCAATAGATAGGTGGACTGGGTAGCACAACTCAAGGAAAGAATTTCATGAATGTCTTTGAGATGGTTTTTGGAGCAGCTTGTGGTTGAGCCACTATGGAACAGGCAGGTCTGGATTCAGTGATGTGTAATGAGGCAAACTTGATTAGTGAGTTTAAGGTGAAAGTATCCCTGTGGATAAATGACCATAATATGATAGAATTCCCCCTATAGTTTGAAAGGGAGAAGCTGCAATCAGATGGAACAGTATTTCAGTTGAGTCAAGGTAACTGCAAAGGCATGAGGAAGGAGCTGGCCAGAGTTGATTGGAAGGAGAGCCGAACAGATAAGATAGTGGGGCAGCAAACAGCAGATTTTCTGGGGGTAATTCAGAAGCAGAGCAGGAACTCATCCCAAAAAAGAAGAAACATACTAAAGGGAGAACATTCAACCATGGCTGATGAGGGAGGTCAAGGACAGCATAAAAGCAAAAGAAAAGGTATACAATATGGTGGAGAATAGTGGGAAGCCAGAATGTTAGGAAGTCTTTAAAAATCTGTCGAGGACAACGGAAAAAGCATTAAGGATGGGGAAGGTGAAATGTGGGGGTAAGCGCGCCAGTAATACAAAGAAAATTGTAATAGTTTTATCAGATATATAAAAAGGAAGAGGGAGGCAAAAATAGACATTGGATCACTGGAAAATGAGGCTGGAGAAAGAATAATAGAAATAGGAAAGGAATTAAATAGATATTTTGCATCAGTCTGCACCATGGAAAACACAAGCAGCATACCTGTACTTCACGACTGTAAGGGGGCAGAGGGGAGTGTAGTGGCCATCACTAAGGAGGAGGTACTGGGGAAGCTGGAAGGTCTGAATGTGGATAACTCACCCAGATTGGATGAACTTCATCACTGTGTTCTGAAGGAGATCGCTGAGGAGATTGTGGAGGCATTGGTGATGATCTTTCAGGAATCAATGGAGTCGGGGTTGTCGGTGGGGTGGGGAGGAATTTGGTGGGGGCAAGGGAATAGAAAATGGCTCCCATAACAGCCCTGTTTAAGAAGGGAGGGAGTTGGAAAATGGGAAATTATAGGTCAGTTTGCCTGGACTATTATTGGTAAGGTTTTAGACTTCAATTTAAGGATGAAATTGCTGAACTTGGAAGTGCAATGGGAAAATAGGGCTGATTCAACATGGCTTCATCAAGGGGAGGTCATGCCTGGCAAATCTGTTAGAATTCTTTGAGGAGGCAATGAGCCAGTCAGCCAAAGGAGAGTCTGAGGAAATAATCTATTTGGATTTTCCAGAACGCCTTTGACATAAGTTCAGAGCCCATAGTGTTAGGGGCAATGTACTGGCATGGACTGAGGATGGACAGGTTGGCATAAAGCAGAGAATGAGGAAAAATGGCCGCTGGTGACTCGTAGAGTTCTGCATGTGTCAATGTTGGGACCTTAACTATTCACGTCAGACATGAAGAAAGTGAAGACATTGTTGCTAAGTTTGCAGACGACATGAGGTGGAGGAACAGGTAGTGTTGAGGAAGTGGGAAGGCTGAAAAAGGTCCTGGATAGGCTGGGAGAGTGGGCAAAGAAGTGGCAGAAAGAATGCAATGTGTTACAGTGTGAGGTTATGCACTTTGGGAGGAAGAAGAAACACAAAGACTGTTTGCTAAATGAGGAAAGCCTTTGGAAATCTAAAGCACAAACCTCATTCAGGTTTCTCTTCAGGTTAACTGGCAGGTCCAGTTTGTGCTTGGGAAGGTGAATGAAATGATAGCATTCATTTCAATAGGGCCAGAATACAAGGGCAGAGATGTATTGCTGAGGCTGAGTAAGGCTGTGGTCACACTGCATTTGGAATATTGTGAGCAGTTTGTGACCCATATTCTAAGAAACGATGTGCTGGCATTGGAGGGGTTTACATGAATGATCCTGGGGATGAAGGGCTTGTCATGTGAGGCGTGGTTGAGGACTCTGGGTCTGTACTCGATGGAGTTTAGAAGGATGAGGAGGGATCTTATTGAAATTTGCTGAATAATGATCAACCTGGATAGAGTGGTTGTGGAAAAGATGTTTCCAAAAACAAGAGAGACGAGGTAACCAAGGCACAGCCGCAGAATGAAGGGCCTACACTTTCGAGCTGAGATGAGGAGGAATTTCTTCAGCCAGAGGGTGGTGAATCTGTGGAACTCATTGTTACAGAGGGCAGTGGAGGACAATTCACTGAGTGTATTTAAGACAGAGATAGATAGGTTCGTGATTGTTAAGGGGATCGAACGTTCCTGTGGAGCAGGCAGGAGAATGGGGGTGAGAAGCATATCTGCCAAGATCAAATGGCAGAGCAGATTCAATGGGCTGAATGGCTGATTTCTGCTCCTATTTCTTAAAGTCTTCTGGAGAGTTTCCCCAAAACCCTTGAACATTGAACCCACTGGACTGTGAGCCCTGCTGTAACTGTTTGTTATTAGAACTTTGCCAAGAGATGACCAAAGGGTGAAGAGAGTGTGGGAACTTCAGAATGTTTCCTAGCTCCTGGAATACCAGAGTACAGGAAGTGTGGTCAGTGACAGCAGTTGGAGCTCCGGGTTTCGGAGCTTGAGCAGCAGCTGGTGTCAGTGCGGGGAGTCCGTGAGGCAGAGAGCTCCGTGGAGAGCATGTTTCTAGATGTTGTCACTCTGCAGCTTCAGAGTATGCAGGGAAAGAGGGAACGGGGGAGCAGCAGACAGTCCAAGAGGACCAAGCAGCTCGGAGAGGAATCCCCTGAGTGCATCCCACTCTCCAACCGGGATTCAGTTCAGAATCCTGATTAGAACGATGGTTCATCTCTGAAGTGCAGCCAGAGCCAAGTCCCTGGCACCAAGGTGGAGGGTTCAACTGGACAGGGGGCACAAGTAAGCCTGGAAGAACGATAGTGAGAGGAGATTCGAGAGTGAGGACAATCGATAGATGTGTCTGCATCTGTAGATGGGAATCCAGGATGGTGTGTTGTCTCCCTGGTGCCAGGGTCAAGGATGTCTCTGAGCGGCTGCAGAGCACCCTGAGGGGAGAGGAGGAACAGTCAGCAGTCGTGGTCCACATCGGACCCAGTGACAGCGGTAGAAAAGGGATGTGGTCCTGCAGTCAGACTTTAGGGGGCTCTGGAGGGAATTAGCACTGGGAGCTCAACAGTCGGAATCTCCGGATTTCTCCCAGTGCCCCACCCAAGTGGAAATAGGAACAGGAGGATAACACAGGTAAATGTGAAGCTGGAAAAAGGATCCAGGTTGGAGGACTTTAGATTCTTGGGACATTGGGACTGGGTCTGGGGGAGATGGGACCTGGACAGACCAGACAGCGTTGTTCCTAAACAGAGCTGGGACTGAGTTCCTTTGGGATGATTTACTAGTGCTGTTGTAGAGGGTTTAAGCTAACTTCGCAGGGCTGTGGGTGCCAGCGGGGAATAACAGAGAGGAACACCAAGGACCACAGTATCTTCCGTGTCACCACCCAGTGGGAAGGATGCAGAGTAATACAAGTGCAAGGAATTTACAGATACCTGCAAACGTGTTAGAGTCATTATAAATGGCTCTTTAATTTTTGAATATAGACTGGGGTAGTAGCAGTGTAACAGGCAGGGAGGGGCCAGAGTTGTGAAAGTTTGTTCAGATGAATTTTCAGGTGGCATTGTGTCCAGTGAAGAAGGCTGTCTAAGAGTCCGATGGGCTCTTGACCAACTGGGCCAGAGGGCTGAGGAATAGCAGATGGAGCTTAACTCAGATAAATGTGAGTGCTGTACTTTGCAAAGCCAAACCAGGGCAGTACTTTTACGGTTAATGGTAGGGCCCTGCGGAGTGTTGCTGAACAGAGACCTAGGGGTGAACGTGCAGGTACAGGTGCATTATTCCTTTACAGTGGAGTCACAGGTAGACAGGGAGATGAAGAAGTTGTTGGGTATGCTTGCTTTTATTGGTCGCTGCATTGAGTATAGGAGTTGGGACATCATTTTGCAGATGTACAGCAGTTGCTGAGGCCAGGCATTTGGGAATAATGTGAACAATTCTGATCATCCTGAGATAGGAAGGATGTTGTTTAACTTAAAAGGCAGCGGAAAAGATTTACAAGGAGGTGGCCAGGAATTGGGGGGTTTCAGCTGTTGGGAGAGGCTGAAGAAATGGGCTTACTTTCCCTGCAGCATCTAAGGCCTCGGGGTCACCTTAAAGATGTGCATAAAATCATGAGGGGCATGGACAGGGTGTATATCCAAGCTCTTTTCCTTGGTAAGGGGAGTCCAAAACAAGATGGCATAGGTTTAAGGCGAGAGGCAAAAGAGTCAAAAGGGACCTGAGCAGTAACTTGTCACGCAGAGGGTGGTGTGTGTCTGGATCGAGCTGCCAGAGAAAGTGTTGGAGGCGGATAAAATTACACCATTTAAAACACAGTGGGATGGGAACATAGATAGGAGGGGTTGAGAGGGATGTAAGCCAAATGCTGGCAAATGGGATGAGGTCATTTAGGATATCTGGTTAACACGGGCAGGTTGGACTGAAATGTCTGTTTCCACGCTGTATGACTCCATGACTATGAGCAGCGAGAAAAACTGAGACTTTTTTTCCCTCAAGTGTAAGAGTCTGAGGAGTGACAACATAGAGGTTTATTAAAACATGAGGGACATAGATAATGTGAATCATTCATAAAGCAGGTGAATGTTTTGGAGAAATGGCAAAAAATATTCCCGAAGATCATTCCAGTGATGAGAAACATCAGTTAGAAGATAGTTTGGAGAATTTGGGACTGTCTTCTTTGGAGAAGGCTGAAAGGAGGTTTGTTCGAGGAATTAAAATCAGGAGGGGCCTAGATACAGTAAATAGGGAGAAAATGTTCCCAATTGAGAAAGGATTGAGATTGAAAGACCACAGATTGAAAGTAATTGGGAAAAGTAACAAAAGTGAGATGGGGAACAACATTTTTGGCCAACAAGTGGTCAAGATCTGGAATGTACTGCCTGAGAATGGGGTGGAGGCAGCTTCAATTGAAACATTCCGAAGGGAATGAGACTGTTATTTGAAAAGGAACAATGTACAGGGTGACAGGGAGAAGGCAGGAGAATAACATTCAATGAATTGCTCATTCAGAGAGCTGGTCCAGACAGGATGGGCAGAATGGCCTCCTTGTGCACTGAAACAATTCTGTGATTAAGTGATTGAGCAGAGTTAAAGCTGGGGGAGGTTGGAGCTCGGTGTCTCACTGTGCTGCTGCTGAGGTCAGTGAGATCAGAGACTGGGACAGGGAGCCAGAGCTCACATCAAACTCTGCCCGTGTCCGTCACACTGAGACTGACAGGAGGCTAATCACTGATTTCACTCCATGCTGCAGGAATGTGACCACAGGCTGCAAATGGACAGAACTCCTCCACACGGTGAGTAAAACTTACTGACTTATATCTTGCTTTTTAACGGGGTTATAGGACTAAAGAGATACACGTGTACTCCGTATGGGGGGACGTGGTGTTCCTCAATAAAATATTTGCTTCACTGCAACACTTCAACAATTCAGTATTTGTGTTTTATAAATTGTGGTTAGAGATTGAAAGGGTTAATAATGGAGGATTGAGGTTTAGTTATTCAGTCTGAGCTTGGTTCCTTGACAGAACGTAAGGCCAGCTGTAATACTGAACGTTGCTGATTGTCAGGATGAAACTGGTCCCTGGTCAACTCGCTCGGAGACTTCTGTGAATCGAGTTGTGCACTGTAGATCAGGAGAGAGGGTTTCTGACCTTCTCTCTCCTGGTTCCAAGCAAGGTAGTTGCTACTGCTTTGACTGGCCGTACAGGTGATGGTTCCTGTCTGGCCCAGTCCCACTGACAGCACCGGGGGAGACTGTGTCATGATGATGTCCCCACTGATAACTGAGGGATCAGAGAGGAACACAGTGAAGTCAGAACCTTCACAGAAAGCCTGTCAAATGAGAGATTGTTGGAGACACTGAGCATTCTTCTGGTTTCAGCATTTTCCCTTCAATCACAAGTCAGTGGAATTGGAGTGAAATGAAGAGCAGCTAAAGATTCAAGGTGGAAGGAGAGAGATTTGTACCTGTGACACAGAATGCCAGGAGCCAGATCAGCTAGATGTATGAAATCATGGTGTGTGCTCCTGTCCCTGGGCCTGGTTCCTGATAAACTCTCCCTTCACTGGGCTCTGCTTTATAAAGCTGCAGCCTGTGAGAGTCTGACTGGGTGTTGCTCAGTATGTAAATGGCATCAGGCAGAGAGAGCCACGTCAGCCCCTCACACTTCCTCTTCTCTCTCTCTCTCTCTATCTCTCTCTCTGTCTCAGAGAGTCATTGATGTGAACAGCACTGAATGGGACCATTTGGCCCATTGTTTCTGTGCTGTTAAACAGCGATCTGATGACACTAATCCCATCCTCCAGCTCCTGGCCCAATACCCTGGAGCCGACAGCAACACAAGGGACTATCTAAACACTGTTCCAATGTCACGAGAGTTTGTGACTCAACCAGCCTTTCAGGCAGTGAGTTCCAGACTCTAACCACCCTCTGGGTGAAAACATTTCTCCTCAACTCTCCTCTCACTCTACAACTCGATTGGGCCTGGACTCAGAAGGATAAGAGGGGATCTGATTGAAATGTATAATATTCTAACAGGGCTGGGCAGGGAGGATGTTTCCCCTGGTTGGGGAGTCTGGAACAGGGTGGACAGTCTCAGGGGGATACGGGGTAGACCATTTCAGACTGAGATGAGGAAACATTTCTTCAATCAGAGGTTGGTCGATCTGTGGAATTATCTTCCACTGAAGGCTATGGAGGACAGGGAACTGAATGTGTTCAAGAGAAAGAGAGAGAGATATTTGTTTTGCATTTTAAAAGCATGAAGGGAATGGGGAGAAAGTGGGAAGGTGACTTCAAGAGAGAGGATCAGCCATGATCATAATGAATGACAGAGCAGTCTCAAAGGGCCAAATGGCCTACTCCTGCAGCAGTTTCTATGTGTCCATGTCTGTTTTTCCTTCAATCTCTGTCCCTGGTTATTGAGTCCTTGACTCTTGTAAAAATTGCCTTCCTACTCACCCTATCACTGCCCTGAATAATCTTATCCCCCTCTATCAGGTCCCCTGCTGCAAGGAAAACAACCCCAACCTTTCCAATCTTTCCTCACAGCTGGCCCTCCATCCCAGGCAGCATCCTGGGAAATCTCTGCACCCTCTCAAGTCCAATCACATCCTTCCTAGAATGTGGTGACCAGGACCTGCCCCTCTGTCTCTCTCTTTCTCTCTCACTCTGTCTCGTAGCCACTCTCTCCAACTTACACTTCCTCACTCCGTCTCATAATCTCTATTTCTGCATCTTTCTCTCTCACTGTCACTCGCTCCATCGCTCGCTTCAATCGAAAGCCTCCATATATTAATTGCCCCTCTCTATTCCTCTCTCTGTCTCTCCGTCCCTCTCTGCATCCCAATCTACAGTCTCTCTCCTCCCTCTCTGTCATTCTGTCCCTTATCATACTCATGTCTCTCTCTCTCTCTCTCTCTCACACACACACACACACACACACACAAACACAAACTCACACACTCAAACATACCCACTCTATCGTGATTCCCTTCACTCTTGGGATCACACCCATCCTATCTCTTTCTCTCTATCCGCCCTATCAGTCACATCTTGTTTTTCTCTCTCTCTCTGTCCCTCAACCACACAACTTCTACCTCACTCTACCTCTTTCGGTCCCTTCACATATCTCACACTATCTCAGATGCCCCTCCCGCTATCGCTCGATCACACACACAATTTGCCTCTACCTCTCTCTCTGTCTCGCTTCTCTGTCTTTCTCACAATGTCCCAGGTGATGACAGTTGAATTCAGGATAAATCTCCCTCTGCTCTGCCCCACTAATGGTTGTTAACCCTTGACGCAGAAGGATGTCTTTTCCTGGAGTAACTCCCTATTTCGCACATTGACCAGGGTTTGACCTCGTCAGGAAGACGGACAGATTCTTGTCAAATGAAAGGCAGTTCTGTTCTGTTGGCCTATTCTCACTGGGGACTGGTTTGGATACAAACCTCATTCCATGAAGGCCCAGCAGAGAGAGGAGATCCTCAGATCATCAGTGTGAGTTGGAGGGACAGGACATTTTCTGACCCAGTGACTCAGTCTGTCCATCCACAACATGTTTCAATCCTTTTCCCTTTCCTTCCCCTTCCATGATCAGTCTCTGAATCAGGCTGTTTGACTGGGATAAAGGTCAGAGCATCACACAGTTACAACAGAAAGGAACTGACCCCATACCCACCATGTGTTCATGACGCACCGGACTCTCCAACAGAGTCCACTAAACATGGAATTCAGTTCACAAGGCTGTTCGACAGAGAGCCATGGGCCTCCTTCCCACTGAAGTTCCCAGAAGAGACCAGTAAACATGGGCTCCTTCCTGCTGGAACCTCCAAGAGAGACCAGTAAACATTGGCCGACTTCTGATTTGATCCTTCAACAGAGATCAGTAAACATGGGCCTCCTATTCATTGGACTTTGCGATTCAGGCAAGTACATGACTGAGTTTTTGAAAAAGTAATCACGAAGGTCGGTAAAGGTAGAGCAGTCCAATCTGTCTACTTGGACTTTAGCATGGCCTTAGACAAGGTTCCTCATGGCAGATTGCTCAGTTAGATTATATCACACAGGATCCAAGGAGAGCTCGCCAATTGGATATAAAATTGGCCTGATGATAGGAGGCAGAGGCTGATGAGAGAGGGTTGTTCTTGAGACTGGAGGCCAGTGACCAGCCGTCTGCCACAAGAATCGATCCTCGATCCACTGTTGTTCGTCAGTTATATGAACAATTTGGAGAGAAAAATAAAAGGAATGGTCAGGACGTTTGTGGCTGACATTAAAATTGTTGGCATCGTGGACAGGGAAGAAGGTTATCCAAGAGTGCAATGTCATCTTGATCAACTGGACCAGTGGGTCAACAAATCCAGATGGAAATTTTGATAAATGCAAGGAGTTACATTTTGGTAAGACAAACCAGGGCAGGAATTACACAATTAATGATAGAGCAATGGGGAGTGTTGTTGACCAGAGAGACCGAGGGGTGCAGGTACATAGTTCCTTGAAAATGGTGTCACAGGTAGACAGGGTGAAGAAGGTTTTTGGCACGCTCACCTTCACTGGTCAAAGCAGGAAGTACAGGAGCTGGGACATCATGTTACAGCTGTACAAGGCATTGGGAAGGCCACATTTGGTCAGTGTGTACATTTCTGCTCACCCTGCTGTAGGAAGGAAGTTATTGCACTGATTTGAATAAAAGAAAATTAACAGGGATGTTACCAAGATTGGTGGGCTTGAATTATAAGGCAAGGATGGATATGCAAAGATGTTTTTCCAGGGAATGCAGGAGATTGAGGGGTGACCTTATAGAGGTTTATAGAATCATGAGGGTCATAGATAAGTTGAATAGCCAAAGTCTTTTCCCCAGGGTAGGAGAGTCCAGTACTGGAAGGAATAGGTTTAAGTTGAGGCGGGAAAGAATTAGAAGGGACCTGAGAGGCAACCTTTTCACACAGAGGTTGGTGTGGATGTGTAATGAGCTGCCAGAGGATGTGGGAGAGTGGGGTACAGTTACTACATTTCAAGGAGGTTTTTACAGCAACATGGATAGGAAGGATTCAGAGAGATTTGGGCCAAACACAGGCAAATGGGATTAGTTCAGTTTTGCAAACTTGGTCGGCATGGATGAGTTGAGCTGAAGGGACTAATGCCATGCTGCAAACCTCTATGACTCTATGATGATGTATACATGGGCCACCTTCCTACAAGACCAGTAAACATGGACCTCTTTCCCACTGGAACCTCCAACAGACACCAGTAAACATGGACTTCCTTCCCACTGGAACCTCCAAAAGACACCAATAAACATAGACCTACTTCCCACTGGAATCTCCAGTAGACACCAATAAACATGAACCTCCTCCTCACTGGTTGTTTCAGGAGAGACCAGTAAACATGGGCCTCCTTCCCTCGGGACTCTCCAGTACTTGAGCTCCAAACCCCACATCCTCTCCATCATGAAGATCTCTTCTTTCAATCTCAACAACACTGTCTCTCTCTTCACGACGTCAGTCCCCTGGCCACAGAAATCCTAGTTCCTGCTTGTCCCACCTCCTAACTATTGATTCCAAAGTCCTCTCCCAGATTCCTGAAGTCACATTCCATAAACCCCAACTTATCTGATATGGAGTGGTCCCTTCCTTGTCTGACATCTGAAGTCGTTCAAGAATGGCCCCCGAACACACTGCCAGCCAATTGCCCCCATGGCCTCCCTCCTCCCTCAATCTGTGTCCTGCTGCAGACTCACACTCTCTCCCTTCCCCTTCCATCTTCTGTCTCTGGTCTCCTGCCCATTGCTGCTTCCTCCATCCCACCATTGAAAGCAGAACGTTCAGGCCCCTACAGCGAGCTCTCTGACCTCCTGCCCTTCATCCCTCCTTCTCTCAATTGTTGTGCAGTTGAATATATTGTTCAGTCCCATTGCTTTTGGTTTACTGTTCCCTTGTCATTGATTTGCTGATTTATTCTCGTAAATCTAGTCTGGCCTGTTCCCTGAGTTGGTTCAAGAGCGTTTTCCTTAAGAAAACACTCTTCTGTAAACTGGGTTTTCTGTTTCTCCCAGTCTTTGTGTAAAGGTGAGACTCAGTGTGTGTAAGCTCTTATACAGCACAGACAGAGGTCACTGGGCCTATTGTGACTGTCAGTCAAATGAGTCCAATGAGTCCCATTTACCCAGCCCTTCCTGTATAACCCTGCAATTGTTTCCTTTCCAGCTATTTCTCCAAATGCCCTTTTGAAAGTTGCTGTTGAATCCACTTCCACTCACATTGCAGACAGTCATCATGAACTCGCTGGATAAAAATGTTCCTATCTTCTCTCTTGTCCTTCAGACCCTTTCTGAAATGTGTGCCCTCTGGTTACTTACCCTCCTGCCTGGAGAAACAATTTGTCCTGTATTTACTGCATCCAAACTCTCGAATTGTGAACCCCTCACTGAGTGAGACCTATTTCCAGCACAGGGGGAGAACATTCTGCCTGTCAGGGAAATGCTGTCATTTCATGGAGCAACCCAGTCAGTCCCACCCCCTCACCTACTCGACCCCCAGGGCCTTGTAGGTTTATTTCCATCAAGAGCCCATCCAATCTGTCATTGTAATCACTGAGTGTCTTCACCTGCCTCACTTGAATGGGCACGAATTTCCAAGTCATCACCAATTGCTGCAAAAAACAAAGTTCTTCCTGACATCCCGTATCTCTTTCCAACAAAATGTAAGGTATTCTCAATGTGAAGATGGGATATTGTCTCCACTCGGACTGTGCGGTGGTCATTCGTACTGATACTGTCATGGACAGATACACCAGCAGCAGGCAGATTGGTGAGGGTGATAGTGAGGATGTTTTTCCCTCTTGTTGGTTCCCTCACCATCCGCCCCAGGTCCAGTCTAGCAGCTGAATCAGGTGGAACGTGACCAGCTTGCTCAGTGGTGATTCTTCTGAGCAGCTCTTGATGGTGGATTTTGAAGTCCCTTACTCAGGGTATATCCTGCATCCTTCCCACCCTCAGTGCTCCCTCCAAGTGTTGTTCAACATGGAGGAGAACTGACTGCTCAGTTGAGGTTGCAGGGGAGGCCGGTTCTATGTCGTAATCAGCAGGAGGTTTCCTTCCCCATGTTTGACCTGCTGTCATATGGCTTCATGGGTTCCATAGTTAATGGTGAGGTCTCCCATGGCAACTCCCTTCTGACTGTACACACCACTGTGTTGCCTCCCCTGCTTGGTCTATCCTGCCAGTTAAAAACTGAATGAGGGAACAATTCTGTGCAGGTTTCACAGCTTGGAGACAGAGCTGCTGCTGGATTCTGTTTCTGATCTCTGACTGCATGCGTGTGTGTTTGTGAGAGAGTGACTGACACTTTTTCCATCACTGTGCTGTTCCTGCAAAACAAATCCCAGAACCAACCTCCTGTGCTGTCAGATTCCAGGGAGTGCAGACAGTTCACATTTTTCTCCCATCTCAGTAACAAACACCGAGGTCCACAGAATCCTCAGTGCAGTCAGTTAGTCACCACCCAGTGGGAAGGATGTGGACAAGTACATCTGCAAGAAATTTACAGAAACCTGCAAATATGACAGAGTCGTTATAAATGCGGAGAAGGGGTCTTTAATTTCTGAATGTAGACTGGAATGTAATGGACAGAGAGGGGCCAGAGTTGTGAGACTGTGTTCAGGTGAATTTTCAGGTTGCATCGTGGCCAGTGAAGAAGGCTGTCTCAGAGTGCAGTAGGATCTTCATCCACTGGGCCAGTGGGCTGAGGAATGGCAGATGGAGTTTAATTCAGATAAATGTGAGTGCTGTATTTTCGTAAGATAAGGTTTGGACATAAATCTCATCCATGAAGGCCGCGCAGAGAGAGGAGATCCTCAGGCCATCAGTGTGAGCTGGAGAGATAGGACAGGCTCTGACCCACTGATCCATCCTGTCCTTTCACAACATGTTCCAATCCCTTCCCCTGTCCTTCCCCTTCCATGATCAGTCTCTGATTCAGGCTGTTTGACTGGGATAAAGGTCAGAGCATCATACAGTTACAACAGAATGGAAGTGACCCCACACTCACCATGGTGTCCATGATGCACTGGACACTCCACTAGAGTCCAGTAAACATGGAATTCAGTTCATGGGGCTGTCCAATGGAGAGACATGGGCATCCTTCCCACTGAAAATCCAAAGAGAGTCTAGTAAGCATGGACCTCCTTCTGACTGGATCCTCCAAGAGAGACCGTAAACATGGACTTCCTTCGGATTGGATCATCCAGTAGAGACCAGTTAACATGGGCCTCCTTTCTATTGGACTCTCCAAAGGAGGCTAGTAAACATGGACCTTTTTCCTGTTGAAACCTCCAACAGAGACCACTAAACATCGATCTCTTTCTGACTGGATCTTCTAAGAGAGACCAGTAAACATGGGCCTTCTTCTGACTGGATCTTCCAAGACAGGCCAATAAACAAGGGCCTCCTTCTGACTGGAGCCTCCAAGTGAGACTAATTAACAGAGGCCTCCTATTCACTGGAGTTTCCGATGGAGCTGTGTAGATGACTGAGTTTTTGAAGAAGTATTCAAGAAGATAGATAAAGGTAGAGCAGTACACTCTGTCCACATGGAGTTAGGTAAGGCCTTAGACAAGATTCCCCATGGTAAACTGTTGAATAAGAATATATCCCATAGGATCCAGGGAGAGCTCATCAATTGGATATAAAATTGGCCTGATTCTAGGAGGTAGAGGCTGGTGAGAGACGGTTGTTCTTCATACTGGAGGCCAGTGACCAGCCGTCTGCCACAAGAATCGATCCTGGACCCACTGTTGTTCATCATTTATATAAAACATTTGGATGAGAAAATAGCAGGAATGGTCAGGAAGTTTGTGGCTGACATTAAATTTGTTGGCATTGTGGACAGGGAAGAAGGTTATCCAAGAGTGCAATGTCATCTTGATCAACTGGGCCAGTGGGTCAACAAATCCAGATGGAAATTTCGTTAAATGGAAGGAATTACATTTTGGTAAGACAAACCAGGGCAGGAATTACACAATTAATGGTAGAGCAATGGGGAGTGTTCTTGAACAGAGAGACTGAGGGGTACAGGTACATAGTTCCTTGGAAGTGGGGCCACAGGTAGACAAAGTGATGAAGAAGGTATTTGGCATGCTCACCTTCACTGGTCAAAGCAGGGAGTACAGGAGCTGGGACATCATGTTACAGCTGTACAAGGCATTGGGAAGGCCACATTTGGACACTGTGGATATTTCTGCTCAACCTACTATAGGAAGGAAGTTATTACACTGGTTTGAATAAAATGAAGATTAACAGGGATGTTTTCAAGATTTGAGGGTTTGAATTACAAGGCAAGGATGGATAGGCCGAGATATTTTTCCAGGGAATGCAGGAGATTGACGGTTGACCTTGCAGAAGCTTATAGAATCACGAGGGTCATAGATTTGCCCCCGGGTAGGAGAGTCCGGTACAAGAAGGAATAGGTTTAAGTTCAGAGGGTCCAGAGAGGCAACTTTTTCACACAGGGGATGGTGTGAGTGTGAAATCAGTTGCCAAAGATAGTGGTAGAGGCAAGTACAATTACAACATTTCAAGGACATTTTTACAGGAACATGGAGAGGGAGGATTTTGAGAGGATTGGGCCAGACACAGGCAAATGGGACGAGTTCAGTTTTGGAAACTTGGTCAGCATGGATGAGTTGAACTGAATGGCTTGATGCCATGCTGTAAACATCTGTGACTCTCTGCTGATGTATACATGGGCCATCTTCCCATAGAACTCGTAAGCATGGACCTCCTTCCCACTGGACTGTCCAGTACCTGAGCTGCAAACCCCACATCCTCTCGATCATGTCGGTCTCTTATTTCAATTTCAACTGTCTACCTCTGCACTACCTCAGCCCCTTGACCACAGAAACCCGAAATCCGCTCGTCCCACCTCCAAACTACATGATTCCAATGTCCTTTCCCAGCTTCCTAAACCCATATTCCATAAACCCCAACTTGTCTGATATAGAGTGGGTCCTTTCCTCTCTTACACCTAGTGTCGATCCAGAATGACCCCTGACCTCACTGCCAGCCAATTGCCTCCATGGTTTCCCTCCTCCATCACTCTGTGTCCTGCGGCAGACTCACATTCCCTCCCTCCCCCTTCCATCTTCTCTCTCTGGTTTCCTGCCCATTGTTGCATCCTACATCCCACCATTGACAACAGAACCTTCAGATATCTAGAGCATACACTCTTACCACCTGCCCTTCATCGCTTCCCCCCTTGATGATACTGCTATTGAACATACTGTTCAGACTCATTACTTTTGTTTCGTTGTTCCTTGCCATTGCATGGCCGACTTATATCAGTAAATCTCGTCTGACCTGTTTTCTGAGTTGGTTCAAGAGCGTTATGCTTGAGAAAAAACTCTTCTGTAAACTGGGTTGTCTGTTTCTCACTGTCTTTGTGTAAAGGTGAGACTAGGTATGTGTAAGCTCTTATACAGCACAGACAGAGGTCACTGGGCCTATTGTGACTGTCAGTCAAATGAGTCCCATTTACCCAGCCCTTCCTGTAGAACCCTGCAATTGTTTCCTTTTCAGCTATTTCTCCAAATGCCCTTTTGAAAGTTGCCATTGAATCCACTTCCATTCACCTTGCAGACAGTCACCATGAACTAGCTGGATAAAAATGTTCCAATCTTCTATCTTGTCCTTCAGACCTTTTCTGAAATGTGTGCCCTCTGGTGACTGACCCTCCTGCCTGGAGAAACAATTTGTCCTGTATTTACTGGATCCAAACTCTCTAATTGTGAACCCCTCATTGAGTGAGACCTATTTCCAGCACAGGGGGAGAACATTCAGCCTGTCAGGGAAATGCTGTCATTTCATGGAGCAATCCAGTCAGTCCCACCCCCTCCCCTACTCGACCCCCAGGGCCTTGCAGGTTTATTTCCATCAAGAGCACATCCAATCTGTCATTGTAATCACTGAGTGTCTTCACCTGCCTCACCTGAATGGGCACTAATTTCCAACTCATTACCAATTGCTGCTAAAAACAAAGTTCTTCCTGACATCCCGTATCCCTTCCCCAACAAAATGTAAGGTATTCTCAATGTGAAGATGGGATTTTGTCTCCACACGTTCTGTGAAGTGGTCACTCTTACTGATACTATCATGGACGGATACACCAGCAGCAGGCAGATTGGTGAGGGTGATAGTGAGTATGTTTTTCCCTCTTGTTGGTTCCCTCACCATCTGCCCCAGGTCCAGTCTAGCAGCTGAATCAGATGGAACGTGACCAGCTTGCTCAGTAGTGATTCTTCTGATAAGCTCTTAATGGTGCACTTTGAAGTCCCTTACTCAGGGTATATCCTTTATCCTTCCCAGCCTCAGTGCTCCCTCCAAGTGTTGTTCAACATGGAGGAGGACTGACTGCTCAGTTAAGGTTGGAGGGAATGCCGGTGCTATGTGGTAATCAGCAGGAGGTTTCCTTCCCCGTGTTTGACCTGCTGTCATGAGGTTTCATCGGTTCCATAGTTAAGAGTGAGGTCTCCCAGGGCAACTCCCTTCTGACTGTACACGCCGCTGTGTTGCCACCACTGCTTGGTCTATCCTGCCAGTTATAAACTGAATGAGGGAACAATTCTGTGCAGGTTTCACAGCTTGGAGACAGAGCTGCTGCTGGATTCTGTGTCTGATCTCTGACTGCATGCGTGTGTGTTTGTGAGAGAGTGACTGACACTGTTTCCATTACTGTGCTGTTTCTGCAAAACAAATCCCAGAACCAACCTCCTGTGCTGTCAGATTCCAGGGAGTGCAGATGGTTTACAGTTTTCTCCCGTCTCAGTAACAAACATCCAGCTGCTCCGAGCTCCTTCTTTCACTTCCTCTTTTGGTGAAGTTTCAACTTTGTGATCTGACAGTCTTTGCAGTTATTTTTTACACTGGGGCTTTTTGCTGTGGTCAGAATCTCTAATAATAAGTGTTCAATCAGTGACAATCATAGCAGCTAAGAGCAGTCAGGACTGAGGAGCCAGGCTCACTGGGAAACATATTGGGAAGATCAAAGCCATCCTCTTCATCTCCTGGTACAAACTCCATCTCTCTCCCTGGGGGTCAGCTGCACAACCAGACACTTTACAAACATGGCCACATCTCTGAGAATGATCTGAGCCCAATATCCTCCATATTAAACAGACCAGCCACTGAAAATCTCAGTCATGCCGGTGGCACTCTAAACATGACCATTCCAATGTTGTTCTGGCACACATCAAAGCAATCGCCCTCTGTAACGTTCAGTTCTTCCCAAATTCTGATGCCTGTATCCAAACTTGCATCAAGTCCTGTTCCCCCAACCCCCGCACCCTGTGTCTCCATCGGCTCCTCTCCAGCAACACCTTGATTTTCAAGTTCTCATCCTTGTTCGCAAATCCCTCTCTGGCCTTATGTCTGTAACCTCCTCCAAGCTGCCTCAGTCAGTGTGATCAGCCATTTTGGATGTATGGCTCTCTGTTTCTGCATCCAAGTCATTGAGAAATATCATAAAAAGCTGAGAGAAACAGAGAGATCTTGGAGTTCAGGTACACAGTTCTCTGGAAGTTGAGTCACAGTTCGAAAGGGCAGTGAGGAAGGCTTTTGACACACTGGCCTTCATCAGTCAGGGCATTGACGATAGAAGTTGAGAAGTTATGTTACAATTGTACAGAACGTTGGTGAGGTCGCACTTGGAGTATTTGGTCACCTTGTTATAGGTTGGACATTATTAAACTGGTACGAGTTCAGAGGAAATGTACAAGCATGTACAAGACTCGACAATCTGAGTTTTTGTGAGAGGTTGGACAAGCTCGGATTTTGTCTGAGAGTGTCGGAGACTTAGGGGTTTTTTTTAGAAGTGTATAAGACCTTGAGAGACATGGATAGGGTGAGTGCTCTCAGTCTCTTTCCCAGGGTTGGGGAATTGAGGATGAGAGAGCATCAGTTTTAGGTTAGAGGGGAAAGAATAAAACGGAACCTGAGGGGCAACTTGTTTACACAGAGGGTGGCACACATATGGAGTCAGCGGTGAGTGGAAGTGATTGAGGCGGGTATATTAACAACTTTTAAAAAGGCATGTGGACAAATACATGGATAGGAAAGGCTCCGAAGGATATGGGCCAAATGCAGGGAAATGGGGTTAGCATGGATGGACATTTTGTTCAGCATGGACCAGTGTGGACCAAAAAGTCTGTCTCTGTGCTGCAGGACTCAATGACTCTTTGACTCTATAATTCCATAGGTTTCCATGTTTATGGACATTCAGTCAAACACAGAAACAAAGGAACTAGGAGCAGGAGTAGGCCATTCAGCCCTTCGAGTGGGCTCTGCCATTCAATATGACCAAGGCTGATCATCCAACCTAGTCCCCTGTTCCCACTTTTTCCCCATAACCTTAATCCCTTTAGTCCTAAATCCCTTTAGACCTATCTCCTTCTTGAAAACTTTTAATGTTTTGGTCTCAACCGCTTTCTGTGATAGAATGTTCCACAAGCTTCCCACTCTCTGGCTAAAGAAATGTCTCCTCATCTCAGTCTGAAATAATCATTCCCTTTTCTTAAAAATGTAATTCCTGGTTCTGGATTCTCCAGTGATCAGGAACATACTTCCTGTGTTTTTCCGGTCTTGTCCTGTTAGGATTTTAAAGATTCCAATGTGATTCCTCTCAACCTTCTTATCTCCAGTGAATATAATCCTAAATGATTCAGTTTCTCATCAGTTCTCAGTGCTGTCATCCCAGGAATCAGTCTGGTAAACCTTCACTGTCCTCCCTCCACAGCCAGAACATCCTTCCACAGATAAGGAGACCAAAACTGCACTTAATACAATCATAAAATCACACAGTACAGAAGAGACCCTTCAGCCCATTAACTGTGCACCAGCCAAACTACACTAAACCTACACCAATCTCACTTTCCAACATGAGGCCCATGGCTTGAATGTTATGACATTTCAACTGCTCACCCAAGTAGTTTTTAAAGTTTGTGAGTTTCCCACGTCAACTAACCTCCCAGGCTGTGCGTTCCGGACCCCCACCACCCTCTGGGTAAAAAACACTTTCCTCAAAGCATCTTGAAACCTCCTATCTTTCACATTGAATGTGAGCCAACTTGTTAGTGACCCTCCCATGAAGGAGAACAGCTGCTTTCTCTCCATCCTGTCCGTTCCCCTCATAACCTTATACACCTCGATCAGGTCCCCCCGCCCTACCCACCTTCTCTGCTATGAAGAAAACAACCGGAGCTGATCCAATTTCTCTTCATCGCTGAGAGGTTCCATCCCACACAACATCCTGGTGATTCCCCTCTGCACCCCATTTAGTGCAATCACCTACAGTGTGGTGACCTGAACTGCACACAGGACTCCAGCTGTGGCTTAACCAATGTTCTGCTTAACTGCAACATATCCTCCTGCTTTTATAACCAATACCTGACATGACAAAGGCAAGTGTCCCCTGTGCCTTCATAACTGCTCTGTTAACCTGTCTTCCCACATTCATGGATCAGTGGACAAGTCCCCCAAGATCACTCTGTTCCTTTGACCTTTCTCAGGTCAAAGAACAAGGGACAAAGAAAATTACAAAACAGGAACAGGCCCTTCGGCCCTCCAAGCCTGCCCTGATCCACACCTTCTATCTAGAACTATCATCAATTTTCCAAGGATCGGTATCCCTCTGCTCCCTGCCCATTCATGCATCTATCTCGATACATCTTTAATGATGCTATCATGCCCACCTCGACCACTTCCGCTACCAACCACTCTCTGCAGAATGAACTTTCCACACATATCTCCCTTAAAGTTTTCTCCTCTCACCTTGAACCCATGGCCCCTAGTAAATGAGCCCCCATCTCTGGGAATCATCCTCTTGCTGTCCACCCTGTTTATAGCGCTCATGATTTTGTAGACCTCTAGAAGGTCCTCCCTCAATCTTCAAATTTCTATTGAAAATAATGCTAATCTACTTAACCTCTCTTCAGAGCTCATGCACTCCATATGAGACAATTCTGGTTAACCTCCTCTGCACCCTCTCCAAGCATCCACATCCTTCTGGTAATATCGTGACCAGAACTGTATGCAGCATTCCAAATGTGGCCAAACCAAAGTCCGATACAATTCTAACATTACCTGCCTACTCTTGCACCCCAACCGATGAAGGAAAGCATGCCATCTGCGTCCTTGACCACTCTATCAACCTGCATTACCACCTTCAGGGTACAATGGACCCGAACATCCAGATCTCTCTGTGCATCAATTTTCCCCCGGGCTTTCCATTCACCGGATAGTTTACTCCAGAATTGGATCGTCCAAAATTCATCAGATCACAATTGCCCAGATTGAACTCCATCTGTCCGTTTCTATGCCCAACTCTCCAATCTATCTATATTCTGCTCCGTTCTCTGATAGTCCCCTGCTACTCCACCAATCTTAGTGTCATCTGCAAACTTGTTAATCAGACCACCTATACCTTCTTCCAGATCATTTATATATATATCATAAATAAGAGTGGTCTCAGCATAGATTCCTATTCTTCATTTTGAGAAACTCCCTTCCACTGCTACTCTCTGTCACCTGTTGCCCAGCCTGTTCTCTATCCATCTAGTGAGTACTCCATGGACCCCATGCGACTTCAATTTCTCCATCAGGCTACATGGGGAACATTATCAAACACCTTACTGAAGTCCATATGTATGACATCTACAGCTCTTCCCTAATCTATCAACTTTGTCACTTCTTCAAAAACGTCTATGAAGTAGTTAAGACATGACATTCCCTGCACAACTCATGCTGCCTATCACGGATACATCCACTTTCTTCCAAATCAGTATCTGTTCCTGCAGCTTCCCTTCCACCGACGTCAGGCTCACTGCTTGATAATTACCTGGATTATCCTTGCTACTCTTCTTATACAAGGAGACAACATTAGCTCTTCTCCAATCCTCTGGGACCTCACCCATGTTCAAGATTGCTATTAAGATAGCTCTTAAGGCCCCAGCTATCTCCTCTCTTGCTTCCCACAGTACCCGGGGATAGATTCCATCCTGACCTGGGGATTTGTCCACCTTAATGCCTTTTAGAATACTCAACACTTTCTCACTCCTTAAACTAACTTGGCCAAGAGTGATCAAACATCTGTCCCCAACTTCAACATCCATCTTTTCCCTCTCCTTGGTGAATACCAAAACAAACCACTCATTAAGAATCTCTCCCATTTTCCCTGACTCCATCCATAACTTTCCTCTGTCCTTGAGTGGGCCAACCCTTTCTCTAGTCACCCTCTTGCTCCTTATATATGAATGAAAGGCTTTGGGATTTTCCTTAACCCATTTTGCTAATGATGTTTTTTGACCCCTTTTCGCCCTTTTAATTCCTCATTTCAGATCGGTCGTAGTTTCCCAATATTCTTCTCAAGCTTTGCCTGTTGTCAGCCACCTAGACCTTATGTATGCTTCCTTTTTCCTCGTAGCTCGTCTCACAATTTCACCTGTCATCTAGGGTTCCATAATCCTACCACTTCAATCCCCCATTTTCACAGGGACATGTCTGTTCTGCATTCTAATCAACCTCTCTTTAAAAGCCTCCCACATGTCAAATGTGGATTTACCCTCAAACAGCTGCTCCCAATTCACTTTCCCCAGCTTCTGCCGAATTTTGCAAAAGCTGGCCTTCCCCCAGTTTAGCCGACTTTCTTTCGAACCACTGTCGTCGTTGTCCATTAGCGTTCTAAAAACTTACAGAATTGTGATCACTGTTCCCAAAGTAATCCCCGACTGAGATTTCAACCACCTGGCTGGGCTCATTTCCCAACACCAGGTCCAGTATGGCACCTTCCTGAGTTGAACTATTTACATACCATGTAAAACCCTCCTGGGTGCTCCTTACAAATTCTGCTCTGTCTAAGCCTGTAACTTTAAGTGAATCCCCGTCAATGTTGGGAAAATTAAAATCTCCCATTACCACCACTCTGTTACTCCTACATCTCCCATAATCTGTTCACATATTTGACCTCTATCTCGCGCTCGCTGTTGGGAGGCCTGTAAGTACAGCCCCAGCTTTGTTACTGTACCCTTCCTGTTTCTGAGATCTGCCCAAATTGCCTCACTGCTCAGGTCCTCCATTGTCCCTTCATTCAATACAGCTGTGATATCCTCTCTGACCAGTACCACCACTCCTCTACCCATTTTACCTCCCTCTCAAACCCATCTGATACATCTGTATCCTGGGATATTTAGTTGACAATCTTGCCTTTCCCTCAACCAAGTCTCAGTCATAGCAATAACATCATACTACCAGGTACAAATCCAAGCCCTGAATTCCTCTGCCTTACCTACTACACTTTTTGCATTAAAACAAATGCACCTCAGACCACCTGTCCCTTTGCGTTCATCATCTACCTATTCTCACCCTTAATCACACTGATTTCATTACCTAGTTCCTTGCAGGCTTTAGTTACTACCTCCTTACTGTCCACTAACCTCCTCATTTGGTTCCCATCCCTCTGCTACATTATTTTGATCCGTCCCCAAGAACGTGAGCAAAAGTAGCCTGGAGGACATTGGTTCCGGTCCTGCCCAGGTTCACACTGTCTGATTAGTAATAGTCCCACCTCCCCCGGAACCAGTCCCAATGTCCAAAAAATCTGAACCCCACCCCCCCCACTGCGCCATCTCTCAAGCCACTCGTTCATCCTGCCTATTCGTCCATGTCTATTCTGACTCGTACGCGACACTGTTTACAATCCTGAGATTACTACCTCTGAGGTCCTTATTTTTAATGTGGCTCCTAACTCCCTAAATTCTGCATGTTGGACCTCATCCCATTTATTACGCATATCATTGCGGCCGACATGCACCATCACAGCTAGCTGTTCACCCTCCCCCTTCAGAGCTTTTCAGGAGACTTGTTATTGACCACAGAACCACCGATCTATTCCCCTTACAAAGTCCAAATAAACCACATCCGCTGGCTCCCCCTTATCAAATTCACTCACTACATCCTGAAACAAGTCCAGTCGATTTGTTAAGCATGATTTTTCTTTTGACAATCAATGCTGACTCTGTCCGATTCTGTCACTGTTAAGCTATAAAATATTTTATAATGAATTTGAGCGTTTTCTCCACTACAGATGTCTGGATAATTGGTATAAAATTCCCTAAAGTTGATGCTCAATATTTCCCTTCATGGGAAAGTAAGGGCTACACAGAAAACCACTGAGTGACCACTAGGACAGGATCCAGAACACAGTAGAATCAGAAAGCTGAACTGTAGCTATTGTAATCCAAGGAGCTTGATCAGTAATGTGGTTGAACTGAGAGCATTGAAGAGCACTTGAAAATATAGAGTTATCGAGATATAGAGATGTACAGCATGGAAACAAACCCTTTGGTCCAACCTGTCCATGCCGACCAGATGTCCCAACCCAATCCAGTCCCACCTGCCAGCACCCGGCCCACTTCCCTCCAAACCTTTTTTATTCATGTGTGCATCCAAATGCCTCTTAAATGTTGCAATTGTACCAGCCTCCACCACTTCCTCTGGCGGCTCATTCCATTAATGTACCACCCTTTGCGTGAAAAGGTTGCTCCTCACGTCTCTTTTATATCTTTCCCCTCTCATCCTAAACCAATGCCCTCTCGTTCTGGACTCCCCAACCCCAGGGAAAAGACTTTATCTATTTATCCTATCTATGCCTCTCATAATTTTGTAAACCTCTATAAGGTCACCCTCAGCCTCCACTGCTCCAGGGAAAACAGCCCCAGGCTTTTCAGCCTCTCCCTTTAGCTCAAATCCTCCAACCCTGGCAACATCCCAGTAAATCTTTTTTGAACACTTTCACGTTTCACAACATCTTTCCGATAGGAAGGAGACCAGAATATTTCAATAGTGGCCTAACCAATGTCATATACAGCCGCGAAATGACCTCCCAACTCCTGTACTTGATACTCTGACCAATAAAGGAAAGCATAGCAAACACCTTCTTCACTATCCTATCTACCTGTGACTCCACTTTCGAGGAGCTATGAACCTGTATTCCAAGGTCTCTTTGTTCAGCAACACTCTCTAGGGCCTTACCATTAAGTGTGTAAGTCCTGCTAAGATTTGCTTTCCCAAAATGCAGCACCTCGCATTTATCTGAATTAAACTCCATCTGCCACTTCTCAGCTCATTGGCCCATCTGATCAAGATCCTGTTGTAATCTGAGGTAACCTTCTTTGAAGAAGGACTTCTGCCTGAAATGTCGATTCTCCTGCTCCTTTGATGCTGCCTGACCTACTGCGCTTTTCCAGCAACACATTTTTAAGCTCTGATCTCCAGCATCTGCAGTCCTCACTTTCTCCTAACCTTTTCTGCTGTCCACTACACTTTCAGTTTTGTTGTCATCTGCAAACTTACTAACCATACCTCTTATGCAATGTCATTTGTTGTTGCATTATCTTTTTGGAATATCATATTGTTGCAATTGCTGAGACATGATTTAACAAAGATAGGACTGGCCGCTCAACATTCCAGGGTAGAGAAGTCTCAGGTGGGAAAGACAGGGTGCAAGAGAGGTGGGTATGTTGCATTATTGATAAAGGAAACCATGACTGCAGTATTGCTACTGAAGGTTCATTTCTTGGAAGGGTCTTCAAACGATGCCGTCTGGGTAGAGCTAGACAAAAGGACAATCACTTTGCTGGGATTATACTACAGGCTCCCCAATAGTCAAATGGAGAGAGAGGTGCAGATATGTCGGCAAATAACTGAGAGGCATGAGAAGAATGGGGCGATATTAGCAAGGAACTTCAACTTCTCTAACATAAACTTTATGTTTGACTTCACGTGAATGGAATTTTTAAAGTCCAACCAGGATAACTTTTGGTGCCAGTACGTAGATAGTCCCACTAGACATGGGCAGTGCTGGGGTCAGTCTGAGGTAATGTCACATTGTTGAAGAGTCAATGGGTGAGCATTTTGGAGATAGTGAACATAACTCCGTACGTTTCCTAATTATTATAGAAAGGAATAAGGGTAGCGCAGAAGTTGTGTCTAAAGTGAGGCAAGGTCAATTTCAATTTCATTAGACAGAATATGGCAAATACAGACTGGGAGCAATTACTTGGAGGTCAGTCGATATTTGGAAAATGGGGATCTTTTTAATGTAGTTCAGGGCCAGCTCAGAAAGAAAGGCAGCCTGATCCCCTCACCCCAGAATACTTAGGAAAGTGGCACGAGGAAGAATAGATGCACTCGTGGTCACCTTTCAGAATTCTAGGCTTTGGAGCAGTTTGCAATGGATTGGAGAGTGGCTTACATCCCCCACTATTTAAGAAGGAAGACAGGGAGAACACAGTGGGGTTTGTAGACCGGTTAGCGTGACATCAGTCGTGGGAGAAATCATTATAAAAGATGGGCAGGAAACTGGCACCTTATGAACCGGCACTCTTGACAAACCGGCAAAAGTTATATCTCTCAAGTGCCGCAAAGTTTCATTCTGTCCAATTATTATATATTTATAATTTTATTAACTTCAGTGTAAATATACTTGTTTTTCAATTAAATGGCCGCATGAAATATCAACAGTTGATTCAATTTCGAGTCAATTTCTCCTCAAACACGGTGACCTGCCGCGATGCCCAGGTCATCGGTTGAGAGTGTGAATGAGGAGGATATGGGGAGAAAGTGGGCAATTCTAGACACAAAGCATTGCTGACCACAATCATCATCTAGTGGAATGCTGGGTGTAGCTTGTCAGGAGCTGAACAAGAAAGAAAGAGTCATTAAGCTGAACAAGAAAGTTTGCAATTAAAGATGCCCCAAGTTAAAGACATAAGTCACATACTGAGAGTAAAAGGATTTGCCTGGATTCTGGAAAGGTAGGAGCGGTCGCAGTGATGTGGTGACTGACAGATGTGAAAACAGTGGAAGGGTTTGTTGGATTCATCAAATATGAAGTGCCAATTTCTAATTAGAGTAACAATCACGATGCTAGCCAACTATTCCCATTCCAACTGCTGGTATTATTGGACAACACAGATCTCAGACTGAAACACAAACAGAAACTGCTGAAGAAATGCAGTTGGTCTGCAGCATCTGTGGAGCATAAGTACGCAATATTGATGATTTAGATTGAATAATAAGACCTCAGCACACAGAAGAAATGAAGATAAAATAAAACATACTGACAGAAAACACAATTTCAAAAGATTTCAAAACACGGCAAAATAAAATCCTTTCTATTCTAACATTATTGCTTTATTGTACTTAAATAACAGGGAGAAGCGGTTCATTTCTCTAATGCGTCTTTAGGTTTAACTTAACTATAGTTTTCATTTCATTGTCTCAAAGTTTGATTGCCTTTCCCTTGATTAATACTTCACTGGCCACAGGTGAGGTGCCAGACTGGAGGATTGCCAGTGGGGTTTCTTTGTTCGAGAGGGCAGCAGGGATCCGCCAGGCAATTCCAGACCAGTTAGTCTGATGTCACTGTGAGGGAAATTATTGGGAAAAATCCTGAAGTACAGGATTAAGCAATACTTGGAGAGGTAGGGATGCCAGTATTGATTTGTGTGACAAAGGCCCCACATGGAAGGCTGGCCCAGATGGTCAGAGCCCATGGGATCCAAGGCAAGTTGACAAGTTGATGGTGAAGGGTTGTCTAAGTAATTGGATGCCTGTGACCAGTAGTGTATGACAGGGATTGGGGCTGCGACTGTTTTTTGTTTGTAAAGTACCTTAATGAATTGACTGTGATTGTATAATTAGAAAGTTTGCAGATGCCACGTAAATTGGTGGTGTTGTTGATAATTGTTTTATTTTATTTTATTGTTACATGGACTCAAGTACAAAAGTATTGGAGTACAGTATGTGATATCACCTTGGAAGGAGCCATCTTAGGCACAAGGACCAAAGTACAGAATCTTAAGAACAAGGTATAAAGAAAGAATAAATTTAAAAGTTACACGTTACAGACTTCTTGACCTTTTTAGTTTTAAGAAGAAAATAAAGAAATAAGTCTGGAAGTTCAATTATTACAGTCTTTCTTAAGTGCTTAGCTACAGTGGGATCATACTTTGAGTCATCACTTCGAGACCGGAAGGCAAGCTGAGGCTGTGCTGGGCCGAAAGACCACCTTATACAGCAAAAGACCACACTGTGGGCCGAGAGACAACCACGCTGGGCCACTGAGAGATCGCCATACTTGGCCGAGAGTTCATCACGCTGGAGTGACAATTGAACATACTGAGCCGAGAGGCAACCACATTAAGCTGAGAGCCCAACACGTCAGACCGAGAGTCTGCCTCACCGAGCTGGGAGGTCTCTCTGCCAGGTCAGGACTCTGCCACACCAAGTCAAGAGGCCGCAACACTGGGGCTGCACTTGTCAGAGGCCTGGCGAGTGAGGCTGGGAGTCCGTAGCTGGGAGAGAAAAGAAGAGAGAACGACAAAAGAAAAACACAAAAGAAAATAAAAACCAGTGGAAGAAAAAGCTGAAAAGAAAACAGACGGAGCAGATGAATTTAATCTGAGGAGTCCTACTCTGCTGCCATCTTGGATTACTGGGTCTCAGGCTACACTCTGATGTTGATCAGCTGGTAATGGGGCAGAACAATTGCAGATAGAATTTAATCCTGACAAGTGTAAGGTGATCCAATTTGGGAGGTCTAATAAGGGAAGGATATACACAATGAAAGTTATGTGCCTTGAGTGTCCTTGTGCATGAATAACAGAGGGTTGGTCTGTAGGTACAAAAAGCAATTCGGAAGGCAAATGGAATTTTGTCCTTCATTGCTAAAGCGAATGAGTTTAAAAAGCAGAGAGGTTATGTTGCAGCTGTACAGGATGCTAGTGAGGCCACACCTGGAGTACGTTATGCAGTTTTGGTCTCCTTACTTGAGAAAGGATGTACTGACACTCGAAGGGGTGCAGAGAAGGTCAATTCCAGGGTTGAGGGGGTTGGCTTATGAGGAGAGACTGAGTAGATTGGGATATTTTTTATTGGAACTTAGAAGAATGAGGGGGATCTTATAGAAACATATAAAATTATGAAGAGAATAGATAAAACAGAAGTAGAGAGAATATTTCCACTGGCAGGTCAAACTTGGACAAGAGGGCATCGCCTCACAATTAAGGGGAGCAGATTTAGGATTGAATTGAGAAGGAACTTCTTCAACCAGAGGGTCATAATTCTATGAAATTCCTTGCCCAGTGAAGTAGTTGACGCTACTTCAATAAACATTTTTAAACATTTAAAGGAATTAAGAGATAAGATGAGAGCGCAGGTAAGTGGAGTTGAGTCCGGGAAAAGATCAGCCATGATCTTATTGCACAGTGGAGCAGGTTCGAACGGCAAGACAGCCTACTCCTGCTCCTAGTTTTTATGTTCTTATGTTCCTTGGGAGTAGTGATGAACAAAGAGACCTTGGTGTACAAGTCCATCGATCCCGGAAGGTGTCAGCACAGCCAGACAGGGTGGTGAAGAAAGCATATGGGATAATTGCCAACATTAGCCAGGGTGTAGAATATAGGAGTAAGGAAGTCTTGTTATTATTTTACAGAGCATTGGTTAGGCCATATCTGGAACACTGTGTACAGTTCTGGTCATAACACTGTTGGAAGAACATGATTGGACTGGAGAGGGTGTAGAGGAGATTCACCAGGATGTTGCTTGGGATGGAAAGTGATTGTTATGAGGAGAGAGACTGGATAGACTGGGTTTGTTTCCTGTGGAGCAGAGGAAGCATGGCGGGGGTGGGGGTGGGGGTGGGGGCGGGGTGGAAGGGGGTGATGAATCTGATTAAGGTGTACAAAATTCTGAGAGACACAGACAAAGTCAATCGTGATCATCTTTTCCCCACGACAGACATGTCCATGACCGGAGGGAATAAGCTTAATGTGATGAAAAGGTGGTTTAGAGGGGAATTGAGGATTGTTTTCTTTCCCCAGAGGGTGGTAGAAATATGGAATGTGCTGCCTGAGAAGGTGGTGGAGGCAGCTCCTCTCACAATATTTAAGACACATCCAGATGAGCACATAAAATGCCAGGGCATGGAAGGCTATGGGCCAAGTGCAGGTAAATGGGATTAGTGCAGTTTGGTGTTTACTGAGCAGCATAGACATGGTGGGCAGAAGGGTCTGTTTGTTTGCTGTATGACTCTATAACTATGAAGAGAAGGAAGTGGAGGCACTTTTGATATCTTTTGAGAAGATATTTAAACAAGTGAGGTTCGGAAAAACACTGGAGCTTGCCGATGCAAAATGAACTTGGGAAGCACAAGAAGTTTCTATATCCCTGCCAGAGGAACATTCTCGGGATCACGAGGAAGTAACAAGGTGAAAAGCACATATGCATTGATCCCAGAAACATACAGACAGATGTTTCAGAACATACAGAAACAGTCTCCACAAACTTCTACTGAGTTTGAGAGAATTCAACAAAATAATGTTGACAGGTGGATAAGACCATTAAAGGCTGAGGATACTTACCAGGCTGTCAGAGAAATTATTCTTTGAGAAGGATTTAAAACTGCCTTCCCTTCTAGAAACAGAATTCATGTAGAAGACCAAAGGGGAACGACAGTTAGACGAGCAGCTGGAATGTCTAATGATTATAGACTTCATTAAAGCCAAAACCCTGCAGATGCTGGAATCCAAAGTAGATAAACAGGAGGCTGGAAGAGCACAACAAGCCAAGCAGCATCAGGAGGTGGAGAAGTCACCTGATGGGAGACCGATCCAGAAACCTTATTCCCATCAGGCCCAGAAATGGGAGAAAAATAAAAATTGGGAATTTGTGTGGAAGGCAGGTAGCCAGGGGAGAGAATGGACAGTAGGGAACAGCCCAATGACTCCTCCTCAGATTAAGAAAGAAATTGCTGCCGGTGGAAGTGATGCTCAGAAACTGAATGTTTCTCTGGGAATAAGGTGGGCCATGTGCATATGGAATGTTGAAAGCTGTGAGGTAGACCCATGGGATTTATGGGCGTTAATAAAATTGAGTCAGAGGAGGGAACACAAACAGATAGTCACATGGAGCAGGTGGTAGCTGTAACTATAACAAAAAGGCTGGAGGAAAATTCTGTCATTAGTAAAGGAAGTTGTAAGATAGATGAGAGGTGGACAGGACTTTTATCAAAAGGAATGCTGACTCCTTTTTCTTCAGCTAAACCCAGAATCAAACTGAGAGATACAGGAGCAACACAATCACTTTTACTGGAGAAAGAATTGATTCTCCCTCCACAGAGCTCGATGGGAGCTAAGGTATTAATCAATGGGATTGATGGAGAATATACTATATAAAATACTTCTACTATATAAAGTACAACTGGAATGTGATTTGTTATCAGGAGAAGTAATTGATGGAGTGGGGAAAACATTCCCTGTTGAAGGAGTTGATTTCCTTCTGGGGAATGATTTGCCAGGACTAAAGGCAGTAACTTCCCCGATAATTGCAGAATATCCAAAGGAGGGCCAAGAAACAGAACAATGACAGGAACAGTTTCCTAGTCTCTCTCTCTCCTTCGTGTGAGGTAACCAGGGCAATGGTTAAACAAAATTCAGCAATAAGGGTTGATGTGACACCATAGCAAGTGAAAGTATCGCTGAAACTTTCCAAAAGGGTGAAGATAATCCAGCTGGAGTGTTTGCTATGATGTCACTAATTACAGCATATCCAAAAAGCAGATCCTGAGTGAAATAAATGAGCACAGTCAGCTCATACTGAGGTCGAGGCTGGAGGGGTTTCAGAGTGTTATTACCTTCAGAATGGAGTGCTGATGAGGAAGTGGAGATGCCCCCCCTCATGGGCTCCCAGATGAAGAATCATCAGTTAGACATTGGCTAGTGGTACCACCCAGCTATCATAGGGAGATATTGTGAGGAGCACATCAGAGTTCCATGACAGGACCATAGGGATTTGGAAAACACAGGCATCCAGAATCAGGTGTTTTATTGAGCCAAAATTATATAAAGATGTGGCGCAGTTTTATAAATGCATCATACTTGAACTCATCTTTACCAATCTGCCGACTGCAGATACATCTGTCCATGACAGTATCAGTAAGAGTGACCACCGCACATTCCATGGGAAGACCAACACCCATCTTCACATTGAGAATAGCCTCCAACGTGTTCTGTGGCACTATCACCGTGCTAACTGGGACAGACTTACAACTGATCTCACAACTCATGACTGAGCATCCATGAGGTACTGTGGGCCATCAACAGCAGCAGAATTGTGCGTCAGCCCCGTCTCGACCATTATCATCAAACCAGGGGATCAATACTGGTTCAATGGAGAATTCAGGAGGGCATACCAGGAGCAGCACCAGTCATTCACCAAGATGAGGTATTTACCTGGTGAAACCACCAAACAGAACTACTTACATGCCAAGCAGCACAAGCAAGAAGTGACAGACAGTATTAGACAACCCACAACCAATGGATCAGGTCTAAGCTCTGCAGTCCTGTCACGTCCAGTCATCAGTGCTGGTGGATGATTAAACATCTCAGGGGATGAGCAGGCTCCACAAATATCCCCATCCTCAATGACGGAAGAGTCCAACACACCAGGGCAAAAGATAAGGCTGAAGCTTTTGCAGAAATCTTCAGCCACAAGTCCTGAGTGGATAATCCATCTTTGCCTCCTCCAGTTGTCCTCAGCATTAAAGACAACCGTCTTCAGTCAATTTGATTCACTTCACGTGTTATCAAGAAATGGGTGGAGGCACTGGGTACTGCCATGGCTATGGGCCCTGACAACATTCTGGTAATAGTACTGAAGACTTGTGCTCCAGAACCTGCCACTTCCCTCGTCAAGCTGTTCCAGGAAAGTTATAACACTGGCATCTGCCCGACAATGTGGAAAACTGCCCAACTATGTCCTGTACATAAAACCAGGACAAATCCAAGCCAGCCAGTTACCGCCCCATCAGTCTCCTCTCGATCATCAGGAAAGTGCTGGAATGTGTCCTCAACAGTGCCATCAATCAGCACCTGCTCAGCAATAACCTGCTCCGTGATGCCCAGTTTGGGTTCCACCAGGGTCTCTCTGCTCCTGGCTTCATTACAGATTGGTTCAAACATGGACAAAAGAGTTGAACTCGGGATTAGCAATAAATGCTGGCCTTGGGCAACTGGGGATAAGCAACAAATGCTGGCCAGCCGGTAATGCTCACATTACACAAAATGAATAATTAAAAAAAACTTGTCAAATTATAGGTAAACCTCAACATGTGATTGAACCAGCATCCTTAATTCCTCTCCCAGTTTTTGAGGAACCATTCAGTCGTGTACAGGTTTGTCAAGTAGTGAGTAAAATGGAGGACGGGATGAGAAAAGGTGTGAGAGCCAAAGATAATTGGACAATTTCCAAAGTGAACTTCCTCCAATGAGGTGAATAAATTCAGAGATATTAGAGAATTCAGACACTGTATTTTTGTATCTGGAAGAAGATCAACAGAGGGACGGAGTGAGATTGCTGAGAGAATACAAAGAAGTTTGTGTGAGGAGTGGTTGGGGCCTGTATTCGGTCTGTACTCGATGGAGTTTAGAAGGATGAGGGGAATCTCAGTGAAACATACAGTATACTGAGAGGCCTGGATAGACTAGACATGGAGAAGAAGTTTCCACTTGGCAGAGAGACTGAGGGCACAGCCTCAGAGTGTAGGGATCATCCTTTGGAACTGAGATGAGGAGGAGATTTTACATCCAGAGAGTGGTTAATCTGTGGATTAATCATTGCCCCAGAATGATGTGGAGGCCAAGTCATTGAGTGTATTTAAGACAGAAATCGATGAATTATTGAATGGTCAAGGGATGAAGGGTAATGGAGAAAAGGCAGGAGAATGGGGTTAACGAACAAATCAACTATGATCGAATGGCAGAGCAGACGTGATGGGCTGAATGGCCTAACTTTGCCCTGATACATGGTCTTTAAAAGATACACCTAGGTGTCCCAGATTAATCGAACATGATGTGGATGTAGGTTATTCAGACCCAATAAAACAAAACCCATTTTAGTTAAAACCAGAGAAACAAGTCAAAGTAACAATTGAAGCTCAATATTTGTTGGAGAATCAAATGATTGAACTGTCAGAGTAATTGGAGTTCTTTTGTGGAGGATTGAACAAAAGTCAGTATCATATAAAACCCTGGATTTTTTAAAAAAATGGCTGTCTGGAACTATTGTTCTGCCTGGAATTCCAGTTCACACCTCAACTCTGAAAGGGACACTAACCAGAACACATTCTCTTAGCTGAAACTAACTTTTACAACCTCGGCCTACTAACACACACTACCAACAAGCAGCTTTAGAACCAAGAACCACAAAGGCCGAACACAGAAGCTGAATCCAGACACCAAACCAAGAGCATCATTGTAACAAAAAACACGCGAGAGCGGGAACACCAACCAAACGCTCTCTGAACAAGACCTTCCAGACACAGGCCTATTCTGAGCCAAGAGAACCGACGGTGAGAACCTCAGCAACAGGACACATTTTAAACCTGTACTTTCCTCAGTGGTGAGCTGAAAATTCTGAGACCCGAAGGTTTCCCTCTGCGCTCGCAGGGAGGGGATGGTGGGTGGTGACAGTGCATTCGGACCCCAAGGATAGGAAGCCTGATTAAAGTTTCTGTGATTTAAACTGTTTCACTTGTAATTGTCGAAAGTGAGGACTGCATATGCCGGAGATCAGAGTTGGAAAGTGTGGCACTGGAAAAGCACAGCAGGTCCGACAAACAGGAGAAATGACTTTTTGGGCATCAGCCCTTCATCAGGAATGTAGTCAGGGGGACAGAGGAGGACACACAGAATGTTTCGGAGAACGTCTCTGAGACACACACACTAAATAACCCCACTGCCCGGTGACCGGCCACTTCAACTCCCACTCTCACTCTGCCAAAGACATGCAAAGACATGCTGGACCTCCTCCACTGCCAAATCGAAGCTATCCAATGATTGGAGGAAGAATGACTTATCTTTTGCCTTGGGACCCTTTAATCACATGGCATCAACATCGACCTCACCAGTCTCCTCATCTCATCTTCCTCCACCTCAACCCACATCCAACCCTCCAATCAGCCTTCCCACCTATCCACTCCACCCTCCCCTCTATCACTATCACCTCTCACCTGTATCTGCCTATCGCCTTCCAAGCTACCTTCCCTCCACCCCGACCCCCACTCTCCTATTTGTCTCTCCGCCCCCTTTCCACAGCCTCAACATTCCTGATGAAGGGCTTATGCCCAAAACATCAATTCTCATTTTCCTCAAAAGCTGCCTGCCCTGCTGTGCTTTTCCAGCACCACACTTTTAAACTCAAACTTCTAATAGTGTTTAACCAGTGTTTAATTTTATCCTGTATTTAATTACCGTCCTGTGAGTAAATTAGTAACACTTCTAATAGTGTAAACTTTTACAGTGTATGTCATTATTGTAGTCAGTATCATTGATCGTGTTAATTTCACTGTTTATTACATTGGCATTTGTTCTTGTATTATACTTATCTTTTGTATTGAATAAACACAGAGCTTCTTTTGCCCGGAACCTGTCTACTGCCTTCTTTATTTCACCATTTTAAATAAGTCTATTTGCAGAACTAGGGATCTGGGGATGTTTAAAACGACCTAAAAATCAGCAAATTACTGATCACAAACGAGAGAGGGTCTCCTGATTCAATTGTAAGAGTAATTGGAGTTCTTTTGTTTAGTGACTCAGCCAGATGTTTCAATTCGATTCTGTGTACACCATAGGAAAGTGAATGTAGTCACAAAGATGGATTTGTATCCTATTGCCAGGTCAGAAGATTGCATTGAAATGGTGGGTAGTGAGTCATTCCTATCGAAAATTGATTTGATGAAAGTATATTGACAAGTACCGCTGACAAGAGCAAAGGAAATTTCTGCCTTTGCTGCATTCTGGATCTTTGTACACAATGGAAAACTCAAATACATTTGAAACATGTTGGGAAGACAGGGTATAGACTGAGAGCAGAACTGAAGAAAATTAGTTGTATTCGGGAAATGGTTTTGGAAAATTTATGGAATTAAAGTTTGATAAATCCGCAGGGACCAATAACCTACATTTCAGATTACTTTAGGAATTTCCCAAAAAGTTTGGAACCATTGATGTTCAAGATTATAAAGATTCTGGAACAGTTCCCAGTGACTTGCGAATGTAACATCACTGTTTAAAATGGGAGGGAGAGAGGAAACTGGGCATCTTAGACCAGTCAGCCTGACATTGGTATTGGGGAAAATACTCAAGTCCGTTGTGAAAGATTTAATTACTGAGCACATGGAAAATGGTGACAGGATTAGACAGAGTCAACATGGTTTGTGAAATGGAAATCATGCTTGACCAATTGACTGGAATTGTTCAAGGATGTAATGAGCGGATTTGACAAGGGGGAGCCAATGGATGTGGTTTATCTGGAATATTCAGAAGGTTTTATTAAGTCCCACAGTAGAAGTTAGCGTATGAAAGTAAGACTCATGGGACTGGGGGCAGTGTACTGACATGGATAGAGAATTGGTTGGCGGGCAAGAAACAAAGAGTAAAAGAAAATAAGGCCTTTTTCTGAAAGGGTACCACAGGCCTGGATCCAGCTATTCACAACATTTGTTCATGGTTGAGATGAAGGAACTTAAGAGTAATATCTCCAAGTTTGCAGATGACACAAAGCTGGGTGGGAGGGGGAGCTGTGAAGAAGATGCAGAGATGCCTGTGTCCGTGTATACCAGTCACTGAAAGTCAGCGTGCAGGTACAGCAGACAGTGCAGAAGGGAAATGATATGTTACCTTTATAGTGAGAGGATTTGAGTACAGGATCAGGGATGTCTTGCTGTAATTGTATGGGCCTTAGTGAGACCACACCTGAAATATTCAAACCTAAACTGGTTCAGTGACAGGAGACAGAGGGTGGAGGCAGAAATGTGTTTATGTGACTGGGTCCAGTGTGCAGTGGGATTCCACAGGGATCAGTGCTGGGTCCCTTATTGTTCAGGATGTATTGAAACAAGAAAAAAGAGAATGTGAGTGTTGAGGGGTGGGGGTGAGTGGATGATGACTGAGTTTGTAGATGACACGAGGTTTGGCAGATGGTTGACAGTGAGGAAGAAGGTCTGAGGTTACAGGAGGATCTAACTGGATTGGTCAGATGGGCAGATCAGAGTCAGATGGATCATACCCCTGATAAATGTGAGGTGATGTACTTTGGACGATGTAACAGGTAAATAAAGTATTTATGAAGGTAGACAGAACACTTGCCTATATCATTTCAGGTACAGATGAGAAGACCAGGTCAGATATGGTGGAGCAATACAGAACTTTGGTTCGGCCACAGCTGGAGTACTGTGTGCAGTTCAGGTCACCACACGATCGGAAGGGTGGGATTGTACTGGAGGGAGTGCAGAGGATAGACACCAGGATGTTGCTTGGGATGAAGCATTTCAGTGATGAAGAGAGGCTGGATAAGCTAGAGTTATTTTCTTTGAAGCAGAGAAGGTTGAAGGGGACCTGATAGAGGTATGAGGGAAATGGACAGAATGAATAGAAAGCAGTTTTTCCCCTTACTCAGAGTTGGCACACATTCAATGTGAAAGACAGGAACTTCAGCGGGGATTTGAAGAGGAGATTTTCACCCAGAGGGTGATGGGGGTCTGGTTTGCATTGTCTGGGCTGGTAGTTGTGGTGACCTTTTAAATGTACTTGGATGAACCCTTGAAATATCATAACATTTAAAGTTATGGCCCTTGTGTTGGAAAGTTGGATGATTGCAGGTTTAGTGTGGTTTGACTGGTACACATACAATGGGTCGAAGGGCCTCTTCTGTACTGTGTGATTTTATGATTGTGTTGTGTGCAGTTTTGGTCTCCTTATCTGGGGAAGGATGTTCTGGCTGTGGAGGGAGGGCAGTGAAGGTTTACCAGACTGATTCCTGGGGATGACAGCACTTAGATCTGATGAGAAACTGGATCAATTAGGATTATATTTACTGGAGGTTAGAAGATTGAGGGGAGTCACATTGAAAAGTCTAAAATCCTAACAGGACAAGGCAGGATGTTCCTGATGACGAGGGAGTCCAGAATCAAGGATGAAAGTTTAAGGATATGGGAAAGGTCATTTAGGGCTGATATGGAGAGAAATGTTTTCATTCTATAGGAAGCCTGGAGGAGTTTCTGTCACTGAAAGCAGTTCAGCTCAAACCACTGAATGTTTTCCAGAAAGGGCACGATGCAATTCTTAGAATGAAAGGGATCAAAGGTTATGGGGAGGAAGCAGGAACAGGCAACTGATTTGGATGATCAGCCATGATCATCTTGAATGGCAGAACAGGCACGAAGGGCTGAATGGCCTACTCCTGCTCCGAGTTTCACTGTTTGAGAGACTGTTCATCAACGTGGAAACATATTGAATTAGAGATAAAATATTTGCCTTGGGTTAGGAATTAGTTTGGAGATAGTAGACAGAGTGAGGGGATAATGTGTGTGTCCTCCAATGAGCAAGAGGTGAATAGTGGAGTGCCCAGGGATCCATCGTGGGACTTTAGCATTTCACAATATTTCTCAATGACTTGGATGAGGGAATAGAGAGCCATATATCCAAGATTGCTGACCACACTGAGTGAGGCAGCTAGGAGGAGGTGACAGAGATGGGGAGGGTGGATGGACAAGGAGGGACTTCAGAACAAGGACGAGAATTTGAAACTCGAGGTGTTGTTGGACCGGGAGCCAATGTAGGTCAGTGAGGACAGTGGGGGATGGAGATGGGGTTTGTTGCGAGTTCAGATACGACCAGCAGAGTTTGGGATGAGCTGAAGTTTACAGAGGGCAGTGGCTGTGATGTGGCCCAGGACAGCATTAGAATGATCACGTTTGGAGTCCCAAAGAAATGACTGAGATTTTCAGTGAATGATCTCTGTGATGTGGAGGATTTGGGGCTCAGATCAGCCTCAAAGATGAGGCCAAGATTGTAAGGAATCTGGTACGAAATAAAAGCTGAAAAAGCTGCACATTCTGCAAATGAGAAACAAAAACAGAAATTGGTCGAAAAGCTCAGCAGGTCTGGCACCATCTGTGGAGAGAAAGCAGAGTTAACATTTTGGGACAAGTGAATCTTCTCAGAACTGTTCTGAAGAAGGGTCATTTGACCCAAAAGGTTAACTCTGATTTCTTACCCCAGATGCGACCTGATCTGCTGAGGTATTCTGTTTTTGTAAAGAGTCTGGTTGAGCAGCAGACAGTGCTCGGGGAGAGGGATGGAGTTTGTACCGGGAGCTGAAAAGGATGGTTTTGATCTTCCCAATATGTTTCCCAGTGAGCCTGGCTCCTCAGTCCTGACTGCTCTTCGCTGCTGTGATTGTCACTGATTGGACACGTATTATTAGATATTCTGACCACAGCAGAAAGCCCCAGTGTAATAAATAACTGCAAAGACTGTCAGATCGCAAGGTTGAAACTTCACCAAAAGAGGAAGTGAAAGAAGGAGCTCGGAGCAGCTGGACATTTGTTACTGAGACGGGAGAAAACTCTGAACTGTCTGCACTCCCTGGAATCTGACAGCACATAAGAACATTAAAACTAGGAGCGGGAGCAGGCTCTCTGGCCTCTCGGGCTGCTCTGCCATTCAGTAAGATCATGGCTGATCTTTTCATGGCCTCAGCTCCCCCCTTACCCACCTTTCACCAAAACCCTTGATTCATTTACTGTTCAAAAAATTACCTGTCTTCGCTTGAAAAACATTTACTGAGGAAACCTCAACCACTTCACTGGGCGGGGAACTCCATCGATTCACAACCCTCTGGGTGAAGAAGTTCCTTCTCAATTCAGTCCTAAATCTGCTCCCCAGCACAGGAGGAGACCATTCAGCCCATCGTGTCCGTGAGTGATCAAATTAATCCCACTACCCCTCCCTCTCCCCATAACCCAGCAAATCTTTCCTGTTCAGCTCGATGTCCAGCTGCCCCTTGTAGACCTGGGTCCACAGTAGAGACTGCCCCTAATCTAGGCTCCAAACTGGCACCTCATTCATTCATTGGGAGGCAAACTGTCTGGGCTGCGAAATGGAGCTCAGAATCCTGAATGTTCTATCTCCCCTCCTGATGGACATCTGATGCTGAGGTTTAGTCCTGTGGAGCTGTACAATATTTTCCTACCATACACACTTCTCCATTCTGTGTGTAAAAGGCTGGAGCCTGCCAGCAGGACATTCAACTGCAGGAGCCGTCATCAATTTGACCAATTCTGACCACACCCACTCTCCGTAAACTTTCAACTAATTACTAATATCAAATCTGTCCATCTCCTCCTTGGTGTGAGACAGGGAAGGGGCCACTTCATTCCAGACAATTTGGAATTTATGGAGCACAGATGGAGTAAGCTGAGAGAGGACATCAGAATGATGGAGTTTGGAGGTGGGATGAGCAGGAATAAGAGTTTCTGTGGTCAAGGGGCTGATGCAGAGCAGAGAAGGACAATGTTGTGGAGTTTGAAATAAGAGACCTATGTGATGGAGAGGATGTGGGATTTGAAGCTCCAATACTGAAGGGTCCGGTGGGAAAGAGGCCCAGGCTTATTGATGTCCATTGGACATTCCAGTGGGATGGAGGCCCATGTTTCCTGATCTCTGTTGGAGGTTCCAATTGAGTCCCATGGAATTGGAATGTTGGCATTTCTTGCAGCAATTGGAATCTTGGTATTGAATATAAAAGGACTGGATTACAGAAATAAAGAAATATTGTTACAATTCTATGAGACATTGGTGAGACCACGTTTGAAGCATTGTGTCCAGTTGTGGTCTCCTTCCTTGGTGAAGGATATGGTGGCACTGTATGCAGTTCAGAGGATGTTCACCAGACTGATCCCTGGGATGAAAGGGCTGTCATATGAGGAATGGTTGAATAGCTAGCTTTTGTACTCACTGGATTTCAGTCGTATGAAGGGAGAATCTGAGTGAAGTATATAAGATGCGAAAGGGGATTGATAGGGCAGGCATGGAACAGATGTTCCCTCTTGTGGGCCAGTCTTGAACAATAGATATAGAGTGAGAGGAGGTATGTTTAAAACTGGGATGAAGCGAAACTTCAGGTGGCACAGTGGTGCAGTGGTGAGCACTGCTGCCTCACAGTGCCAGGGACCCAGGTTCGATTCCACCCTCGGGCAACTGTATGGAGTTTGTACATTCTCCCCCTGTCTGTGTGAGTTTTATCGGTGTGCTCAGATTTCCTCCCACAGTCGAATAATGTACACATTCGGAGGATTGGCCATGCTAATTTAGCCATACTGTCCAGGAAAGTGGAGGTTAGATTCATTAGTCATGGGAAATGTAGGGTTACAGGGAAAGGGTTCCTGAATGGCTCTGCGTGAAATGCTCTTTGAAGATTCGGTGTGGACTTGTTGGGCTGAATGGCCTGGTTCCATACTGTATGGAATCTGTTCCATTCCAACTACTTCTCTCAGAGGGTTGCGAATCTGTTGAAGTCAGTGCGCAACACCCACCCCCCAGCTCTCCCATCCCCCTCTTCCTCAAGTACAGTAGAGGCAGAATCAATCAACAGATTCAAGAAAGAAACAGATATCTTTCTGATGAAAAGCAGGCGAGAGGGCAATTGGGAGCAGTCTGGAAAGTGGAGAGGAGGTTAAGATCAGCCATGATCATGTTAAATAGCAAACGGGCTTGAAGTGCTGAATTATCTCTTCCTGTTCCTCATTCCGAAGTTCAATCTTGCTAAGGCATAGAGATCCTCCTTGTTTACTGGTCTGTATTGGACGATCCAGTCACAAAGAACCACATGCTGACTGGTCTGTATTGGAGGGTCCAATTTGAAGCTGGTCCATATTTACTGATCTGTACTGGAGAGTTCAAAGAAATGGAGGCCTTTCTCTCCTGGTTTCTATTGGAGGGCCCAGCAGTAATAAGGTCTATGTTAACTAGTCTCTTCTGGAGTAGTCAGTGGGAAATAGACCGATTTTTACTGGTCTCCATTGGAGGCTCCAGTGGCAAAGAGGCCTATGTTTAATGGTCTCTACTGGAGAGTTCAGTGGGTATAAATTCCATGCTTACTGGTCTCCACTGGACAGTCCAGTGGGACATGAATACCGTCGTGAGTGTGGGGTCTATTTCCTTTCTGTAGTAACTGTGTGATGGTCCAATCCTTATACCAGTAAAACTGGAGCTTGACCATGGAAGGGGAAGGTGAGGGGAAAGGATTGGAATATGTTGTGAATGGACAGGATTGTTCAATGGGTCAGAGCCTGTCCTATCCTCCAGCTCACACTGATGGTCTGAGGATGTCCTGTCTCTGCTGGGCCTTCATGGAATGAGGTTTGTGTGCAAACGAGTCCCCAGTAAGAATAGGCCAACAGCACAGAATTGCCCTTCATTTCACAACAATCTGACCATCTTCCTGAGAGAGGCCAAACCCTGGTCAATGTGGGAAATGGGGCTTTATTCTAGGAGTAGAAATACTCCTGGTGTCAAGGGTTAACATCCATTAGTGGGGTAGAGCTGGAGTAGATTTACCCTGTATTTAACTTTTACCATTTGGGACATTGTTAGAAAGGCAGAGAGAGGGAGAGAGAGTGAGTGAGAGGGAGAGAGAGAGAGATTGTTGGCGAGAGAGACATAGAAGGACAGGGTGTGAAAGTGAAAGAGAGCGGGATAAAGAGTCTCAGGCAGTGTAAGATGAGTAAAAGGGGGAGAGAGAGTGGTAGAGAGAGGCAGAGATGGTGGGGTTGAAGAATAGAGACAGAGCAAGATAGAGTATGAGACAGTGTGGCTCAGAGTGATGGGAGAGAGAGAGAGAGACAGAGAGAGAGACAGAGTAGGTGTGAGACAAAGAGTAAAGGCAATCCAGTGAAAGAGAGAGACAGACATGCAGACAGGTCCTGGTCACCACATTATGAGAAGGATATGACTGTACTCGAGATGGTGAAAAGATTTCCCAGGAGGGTGTGAGCTATGAGGAAGGATTGGAAAGGTCAGGATTTTTTTTCTTGGAGCAGTGAAGGTTGAGAGGGAACCTGCTGAAGGGCAAAAAGATTATGAGGTGCAAGGATAGACTGGACAGGAAGGCAACTTTTTCCATGAATAGAGGGATCAATATCCAGGGGCAGAGATTAGAGATTACACAGACATACAGAGATAGAAACAGAGAGCAGGAGTAGGGTTAGGGTTAGGGTTAGGGTTAGGGATTGGCCCTGTGAGTCTGCTCTGTTATTCAATATGACCATGGCTGATCCTCTCCCTCAATGCCAAGCTGGGATTGATGTTGCTAGAGCATTGATGACCAGTACAGACTTATTAAATGCTGTTCATGTCATTGAACTTCTGATTGAGAGAGAGAGACAGAATATATATATATATATATATATATAGAGAGAGAGAGAGAGAGAGAGAGAGAGAGAGAGAGAGAGAGACCGCAAGTGTACATTGTGAGATTGAGTGAGAGAGGGCGAGGCATGTAATTGCTGCCCCAGGACTCACTGTCCCAATGTCCTGGAATAACCCCTGTTATAGAGATCAGTTAGAGAGCGACCGGAGGGAGGGAGACAGACAAAGAGAGAGTGAGGCAATGAGAGATTGAGGGTATAAGGAGAGAATGAGTGAGAAAATAGTTAGTAATATAAGTGAAGGAGAAAAATGAATGATAAGAAAGTGAGAGAGAGAGAGAGAGACCAACCAACACAGAGGAAAGGGAGATAAACAGAGTGTCAAACATACATGGAAAAAGGGAAAGATATAAATGGTTATATAATTGGGAGAGGACAGAGTCGGAGACGGAAATAGAAAAAGAGGGAGAAAGTAAATGAATAACAGGAATATATACAGGAGAAAGATGAGAAAGAGAAAAAAGGGAAAAGGGAGAAAGGATGTATGAAAATGAAGGACAAGAGAGAGAGAGAGAGAGAAGAGGAAGTGTGAGGGGCTGACGTGGCTCTCTCTGCCTGATGCCATTTACATACTGAGGAACACCCAGTCAGACTCTCACAGGCTGCAGCTTTATAAAGCAAAGCCCAGTGAAGGGAGAGTTTATCAGGAACCAGGCACAGGGATAGGAGTATACACCATGATTTCACACATCCAGCTGATCTGGCCCCTGGCATTCTGTGTCGCAGGTACAAAACTCTCTCCTTCCACCTTGAATCTTTAGCTGATCTCCATTTCACTCCAATTCCACTGACTTGTGATTAAAGGGAAAATGTTGAAACCAGAGGAATGCTCAGTGTCTCTGACAATCTCTCATTTGACATGCTCTTTCTGTGACAGTTCTGACTTTACTGTGTTTCTCTCTGACCCTTAGGTATTAGTGGGGACATCACCATGACCCAGTCTCCCCCGGTGCTGTCAGTGGGACTGGGCCAGACCGCAACCATCACATGTAAGGCCAGTCAAGACATTAGCAGCTACCTCAGTTGGTACCAGCAGCGAGAAGGTCAGAAACCCTCTCTCCTGATCTACTATGCAACATCTCGATACACAGGAGTCTCCGACCGATTCACCGGCAGTGGATCAGGGGCCAGTTACACCCTGACAATCAGCAACGTTCAGAATGAGGATGTCGCTGGCTATTATTGTCAGAACGGGTACTATAGCAGCTCCAATCTACACAGTGATACAAAGCCATACAAAAACCTCAAGACACACAGCACCACCTCGTGCACTGACACGTGAATCAGTTATATAAAATGTATAATAATGGACACACAGTCTGAACTGACACGTCCACAAATAGATACAAATGAAACTGAACAAATTACCCCATGCTGGGATTGTCACTGTCCACTACACACTCCAGTCCCTGTGCTGTCCACCACTCACTTGAAGGCCTCAAGTTTCCCTCTTACACCCCATGGCCACGCGTGAAGATCAGCTTCAAGATTTAATGTCGAAAACTAAATTTCACAAATCTCCCAAGCCCAGCTGGACACAGAGAGAGACAGAGACAGAAAGACACATGAATGAGGGAGAGACAGAGAGGGGCAGAAAGAAGCTGAGAGTGAACGAGAGACTGGGAGACAGGGAGAGGTTGAGAGTGACGGGGGGAAGCAGAGAGCAGAGGTTTTTGTACAGCCTCTGCACTGGGAACTCTCACTGTGGTCCACGTTCGGTAAAGGAACCAAGCTCAGACTGAGTAAGTAAACCTCAATCCTCCGTTATTAAACCTGTCAATACTAAAACACACTTTCTAAAATACAGTTGCTGAATTGTTGAAGGTGTTAGTGGGGAGCTGCAGTGAATGAAATGGTTGATTGAGGAGCAATGTGTCTAACAGGGTGTCCAGCCGTACCTCTTTAGTCCCATTGCCCCCTTTCAACAGCAGGATCTCAGTCAGTCAGTTTTACTCACCGTGTGGAGAAGCTCTGTCCATTTGCAGCCTGTGGTCCCATTCCTGAAGCATGGCGTGAAACCAGTGAGTAGCCTCCTGCCTTCTGATGTGAGCTCTGGCTCCCTGTCCCAGTCTCTGATCTCACTGACCTCAGCAGCAGCACAGTGAGACACCGTGCTCCCACCTCCCCCAGCTTTAACTCTGCTCAATCGCACAATCACAGAATTGTTGCAGTGCACAAGGAGGCCATTCCACCCATCCTGTCTGTACTGATTCTCTGAATGAGCAATTTACAGAGTGTCATTCTCCTGCCTTCTCCCTGTCACCCTGCACATTGTTCCTTTTCAATTAAATTCTCATTCCTTTCGGAATGTTTCAATTGAAGCTGCCTCCACCACACTCTCAGGCAGTGCATTCCACACCTTAACCACTCACTGGCTGAACATGTTTGTTCCCCATCTCACTTTTGTTACTTTCACTAATTACTTTCAATCTGTCGTCTCTCAGTCTCAATCCTTTCTCAATTGGGAACATTTTCTCCCTATTTACTCTGTCCAGGCCCCTCCTGGTTTTAATTCCTCAAACAAATCCCCTCTCAGCCTTCTCCAAAGAAGACAGTCCCAAATTCTCCAATCAATCTGTATAACTGATGTTCCTCATCCCTGGAATGATCTTCAGGAATATTTTTTGCCATTCCTACAAAACTTCACCTCCTTCCTGAATTATTCTCATTTTCGACGGCCCTCATGATTTTATAAACATCGAAAAGTGCACTTCTCAGACCCTTATGCATCAGAATAAAAAGTCTCAGCTTTTCCAGCCCTTTATAGTCATGGAGTCATACAGCGTGGAAACAGACCTTTCAATTTAACATGTCCATGATAACCAGATATCCTAAACTGACCTCATCCTATTAACCAGCATTTGGCTTCCATCCCTCAAAACCCTTCCTATTAATTTACCCATCCCAATGCGTTTTAAATGCTCTAATGGTATCTGCCTCCAATACTTTCTCTGGCAGCTCGATCCAGACACACACCACCCTCTGTGTAACAAGTTACCCTCAGGTCCCTTTTAAATATTTTGCCTCTCACCTTAAACCTATGCCATCTTGTTTGGACTCCCTTTTCCAAGGAAAAGACCTTGGATATAACACTGTCCATGCCCCTCATGATTGTATAAACATCTATAAAGTCACCCCAAAGCCTTAGATGCTGCAGGAAAAATAGGCCCAGTTTCTTCAGCCTTTCCCTATAACTCAAACCTCCAATTCCTGGCCATGTTCTTGTAAGTATTTTCTGTAGCTTTTTAAGTTTAACAGCATCCTTTCTATTGCGAGGTGATCAGGATTGTTCACATTATTCCCAAAGTGGCCTCACTAATCTCCTGTGCAGCTACAACATGATGTCCCAACTCCTATCCTGAAAGCAATGACCAATAAGGGCAAGTGTACCCAACAACTTCTTCATCACCCTGTCTACCTGTGACCCCACGTTCAAGTAATAATGCACTTGCATCTTCACTCCGAGGTCTCTTTGTTCAGCAACACTCCACAGGGCCGGACCACTGTATAAGTTCTGCCCTGGGTTGCCTTTCCAAAATGCAACATCCCACAGTTATCTAAACTGAACTCCATTTGGCACACCTCTACCCATTGCCCCATCTGATGAAGGTCCCGCTGTACCCTGAGATGAATTTCTTTACTAACCACTATCTCACCAATTTTGATGTCATCTACAAACTTACTGTAACTCCGAGACTTACATCCAAATCATTTCTTTAAATGATAAAAGTAATTAACCCAGCACCAAAGTTAGTGGCACACAGCTATTCACAGATCTCCAGTCCGAAAAGCAACCTTTTACCACCACTCTCTGTGTCCTCTCTTCGATCTAATTTTTTTATCCCAATTGCTTATTCCCCCTGGATCCCATGTGGTCTAACCTTACTAACCAGTCTATCATGTGGAACCTTGTCAAACACTTTGCTAAAGTCCATATAGACTATGTCTACTGTTCTGTCTTCATTAATCTTCTTTGTCACCTCCTCAATCAAATTCAGGAGACATGATTTCCTATGCATAAAACTACATCGATTATCCAAAGAATGTAAATGCTATCTTACAGAATCCACTCCAACATCTTACCCAGCACTGACATCAGTCTCACTGGTCTATAGTTCCCCTGGCTTTTCCTTACGGTCTTTCTTAAATAATGGCATAACATTAGCCAACCTCTCTGGTTCTCCAGCACCTTACCCATGGTTGTCACTGATACACATTTCTCAGCAAGGGGCCCAGCAATCTCTTCCCTAGTTTCCTACAATGTTCTGGGATACACATGAACAGTTCCGAGGGTTTATCTACTACCTTTATGTGTTTTCAGATCTTGAGCGTCTCCTCTTTTGTGTGTGATCTCTTTTCAAGACATCACTATTTTTCCAAATTCCCTAGCTTTCTCCACAACAAATACTGACCTAAAATATTTGTTTGGGATCTCACCCATCTCTTGTGTCTTACCAAAATACAGCACTCACATTTATCTAAATTAAACTCCATCTGCCATTCCTCAGCCCACTGGTCCAGTTGCTCAAGCTTCCATTGTATTCTTAGACAGCCTTCTTCACTGCCAATAATTAGATTAGAGTCTCTACAGAGTGGAAACAGGCCCTTCGGCCCAACAAGTCCACACCGATCCTCCGAAGAGTAACCCACCCAGACCCAATTCCCTATTAGTAATGCATCTTAGACTATGGGCAATTTAGCATGGCTAATTCACCTGACCTGCACATCTTTGGACCATGGGAGGAAACCACAGCACCCAGAGGAAACCCATGCAAACACAGGGAGAATGTGCAAACTCCACACAGACAGTCATCCAAGGCTGGAATCGAACCTGTGACCCTAGCACTGTGAGGCTGCAGTATTAACCACTGAGCCACCGTGCTGCCCCACCTGAGCCACCACTGAGCCACCGATGCCACCTGAAAATTCACCTGAACACACTCTCACATCTCTGGGCCCTCCCTGCCCATTACACTGCTACTATCCCAGTCTATATTCAGAAACTAATGACCCCCCCCCCGCCCATTTATAACAACTCTATCATATTTGCAGGTCTCTGTAAATTCATGCATTTGTATTCCTCCACATCCTTCCCACTGGGAGGTGAGTTATTGACAGCACTGAATATTCTGTGTTCCTTTGTGTTCCTCTCCGACATTCCCTCCTGGCTCCCACAGCTCTGCCAAGTTAGTTTAAACCCTCTCTAATAGCACTAGTAAACCACCTCACAAGAGTCTAATGCACTCCCTCATGGATCCTCTTTCCAGCCCCGCAGTCACCTGTGTTCACCTCCTGATTCTATTCTCACCTGCGTGCGGCACTGGGAGTAATCCGGATATTCCTCCTTTTGAGTTCCTGCTGCTTATTCCCTCCAGAGCTCCCGAACTTCTGACTGCAGGACCATGTTCCTTTTTCTCCATCCATCACTGGGACCAATGTGGTCTACGACTGCTGACTGTTCCGCCTCTCCCCTCAGGGTGCTCTGCAGCTGCTCAGTGACATCCTTGACCCTGGCACCAGGGAGACAACACACCATCCAGGATTCCCATCTGCAGCTGCAGAAACACCAATCGATTGTCCTCACTCTCGAATATCCTCTCAGTATCACTCTTCCAGTCTTCCTTGTGCCCTCCTGTACAGCTGAGCACCCCACTGTGTTGCTCGGGACTTGGCTCTGGCTGCACTCCCCAGATGAACCATCATTCTCATCAGGATTCTGAACTGAATCCTGGTTGGAGAGTGGGATGCACTCGGGGATTCCTGTACTAGCTGCCTGGTCCTCTTGGACTGTCTGCTGCTCCCCCATTCCCTCTCTCCCTGCATACTCTGAAGCTGCAGAGTGACCACATCTAGAAACGTGCTCTCCACGGAGCTCTCAGCCTCAGGGACTCTCCGAACTGACACAAGTTGCTGCTCAAGCTCCAGAACCCGGAGCTCCAACTGCTGCCACTGACCACACTTCCTGCTCTCATGGTATTCTAGGAGCTGGGAAGCATTCTGAAGTTCCCACCTAAATGCACACTCTCTCCACTCTTTGGTTATCTGTTGACAATTTTCTGACAGTAAACAGCTCCAGCAGGGCTCACAGTCCAGTGGGTTCAGTGTTCCAGGGTTTTGGGGAAACTCTCCAGAAGTGGGCGGCATGGTGGCACAGTGGTTAGCACTGCTGCCTCACAGCGCCTGAGACCCGGGTTCAATTCCCGCCTCAGGCGACTGACTGTGTGGAGTTTGCACGTTCTCCCCGTGTCTGCGTGGGTTTCCTCCGGGTGCTCCGGTTTCCTCCCACAGTCCAAAGATGTGCAGGCCAGGTGAATTGGCCATGCTAAATTGCCCATAGTGTTAGGTAAGGGGTAAATGTAGATGTAGGGGTATGGGTGGGTTACGCTTCGGCGGGGCGGTGTGGACTTGCTGGGCCGAAGGGCCTGTTTCCACACTGTAAGTAATCTAATCTAATCTAAGACTTTAAGAAATAGGAGCAGAAATCAGCCATTCAGCCCATTGAATCTGCTCTGACATTTGATCTTGGCAGATATGCTTCTCACCCCCATTCTCCTTCCTACTCCACAGGAACGTTCGATCCCCTTAACAATCACGAACCTATCTATCTCTGTCTTAAATACACTCAGTGACTTGGCCTCCACTGTCCTCTGTAGCAATGGGTTCCACCGATTCCCCACCCTCTGGCTGAAGATATTCCTCCTCATCTCAGCTTTAAAGAGTCGGCCTTCATTCTGCGGCTGTGCCTTGGTTACCGAGTCTCTCCTGTTTTTGGAAACATCTTCTCTGCATCCACTCTATCCAGGCCTATCAGAATTCAGTAAATTTCAATAAGATCCCTCCTCATCCTTCTAAACTCCATTGAGTACGGACCCAGAGTCCTTCAACACGCCTCATATGACAAGCCCTCCATCCCCAGGATCATTCTTGTAAACCCCTCCAATGCCAGCACATTGTTTCTTAAAATACGGGTCCCAAAAATGCGCACAATATTCCAAATGCAGTTTGACCAGAACCTTACACAGCCTCAGCAGTGCATCTCTGTTCTTGTATTCTGGCCCGATTGAAATGAATGCTAACATTTCATTTGCCTTCCCAAGCACAAACTGGACCTGCGAGTTCACCTGAAGAGAAACCTGAATGAGGTTTCTGCTTTAGATTTCCAAAGGCTTTCCTCATTTAGCAAACAGTTTTTGCATTCCTTCTTGTATTCTATATGCCACTTCTTTGCCCACTCTCAGAGCATCTCCAGGACCTTTTGCAGCCTTCCCACTACCTCAACACTACCTGTCCCTCCACCTATCTCATGTCGTTGGCAAACTTAGCAACAATGTCTTGACTTGCTTCATCCAGATTGTTCATGTATAACGTGAATAGTTATGGTCCCAACATTGATGCCTGCAGAACTCTACTCGTCACCAGCTGCCATCTATCCTCACTCTCTGCTTTATACCAACCTGCCAGTCCCAGTCCTCAGTCCATGCCAGTACATTGCCCCTAAAACTATGGGTGCTTATCTTACGTCAAATACCTTCTGGAAATCCAAATACATTACTTCCTCGGACTCTCCTTTGTCTGACTGGCTCATTGCCTCCTCAAAGAATTCTAACAGATTTGCCAGGCATGACCTCCCCTTGATGAAACCGTGTTGACTCAGCCCTATTTTACCATTGCACGTCCAAGTCCTCTGCAATTTCATCCCTAAATTGAATTCGAAAATCTTACCAACAACTGAGTCCAGGCTAACTGGCCTATAATGTCCCATCTTCTACCTCCCTCCCTTCTTAAGCAGGGTTGGTATGTGAGCCATTTCCTTATCCCTTACCCCCACCAAATCTCCACCTCCACACCCTGCCTGCATTGATTCCTTAAAGATCATCACCAATGCCTCCACACTCTCCTCATTGATCTCTTTCGGAACACACGGGTGTAGTTCATCCAGTCTGGGAGAGTGATCCATATTCAGACCTTTCAGCTTCCCCAGTACCTCCTCCTTAGTGATGGACACTACACTCCCCTCTGCCCCCTGACAGTCTTGAAGTACTGGAATGCTGCTGGTGTTTTTCATGGTGCAGACTGATGCAAAGTACTGATTCAATTCCTCGGCTATTCCATCATTTCCTACTATTCTTTCTCCAACCTCATTTTCCAGTGATCCAATGTCTTTTTATATATCTGCTAACATTCTTGCAATCTTCTTTTGTATTACTGGCGAGCATACACCCACATTTCACCTTCTCCACCCTTAATACTTTTTTAGTTATCCTCTATAGGTTTTTAAAGACTTCCTCATTCTCTGACTTCCCACTATTCTCCACCACATTGGATGCCTTTTCTTTTGCTTTTATGCTGTCCTAGACCTCTCTCATCAGCCGTGATTGCCTTGTCCTCCCCTGAGTATGTTTTCTTTTTCTTTTTTGGGATGGATTCCTACTCTACTTCCTGAATTACTCCCAGAAACTCAGCTGTTTGCTGCCCCACCATCTTACCTGCTCGGCTCCCCTTCCAATCAACTCTGGCCAGCTCCTTCCTCATGTCTTTGTAGTTCTGTTTACTCAACTGAAATACAGTTCCATCTGCTTGTAGTTTCTCCCTCTCAAGCGACAGGGGGAATTCCATCATATTATGGTCATTTATCCACAGGGATACTTTCACCTTAAACTCACTAATCAAGTTTGCCTCAATACACATCACTGAATCCAGACCTGCCTGTTCCATAATGGCTCAAACACAAGCTGCTCCAAAAACCAAATCGTCGATATTCCTTGAAATCCTTTTCTTTAGACGCACTACCCAGTCCATCTATCCATTAAGGTCTATCCTGACATTTAGTTTATGCCTTTTCTGTATCCTGATTGGTTTTATTCCCCACACCCTGATTACTGTTTGGAGAACTGGACATAACCTGCATCAGATTCTTTATTGCGGTTCCTCAACTCTACCCACACAGATTCTACACCTTCTGACTCTCTATCACTTCTTGCTATTGATTGAATTTTATTTCACACTAACAAGGCAACTCTTCCCCCTCTGAACATCTACCTGTCCTTTTGATAGGACATGCATCCTTGGATATTTAGTTCCCAGCCGGGATCCCCTTACAGCTTTGTCTCTGTGATACTCACAACATTGTACCTGCCAGTTTCAATCTGCACTACCAGCTCATTGTGTATACTGTCTGTATTTAAGTACAACACCCTCAGTCCTGCATTGACTGCCCTCATTCCCATCATTGTCCTCTTATCTGCTGGGCTTGATGTTCGACTCTTGTTCCTTTCTGTACTCTCTGTCCTTGTACGTCTTCTAGAAACTTGAATAACCTCTCCTGAGCCCTCCTCCACTTTAATTAGTTGAAATTCCTTGTACACTCAATTTACCTTGATTTATGGCATCACTTTGTCTACCTTATTCGGAATGCTTTGTGCATTAAGTTGCAAAATCTTTAAGTTTGTTCTGTTATTGATTTTCCCTGCACTTCTTTAGTTCCTTTGATATTGAAAAAATCCGACCCGATCTTTTATTTTCTGGTAACAATCAATCCCATCACTAACCAGCAATTGTACCTTCTCCTTCACCTTCTGTTTTCTCATTTTCCATCCAAGTGAACCACATTACTTTATCGATGTGTTGACTTCAGGCATGGTGGCTCAGTGGGTAGCACTGCTACCTCATAGCACCAAGGACCCGAGTTTAATTCCTGCCTTGGGAAACTGTCTGTGTGGTGTTTGCACATTCTCCCTGTGTCTGTGTGGGTTCACCCCAGGTGCTCTGGTTTACTCCCACTGTCCAAAGATGTGCAGGTCAGGTGAATTGGCCGTTCTAAATTCCCTACAGTGTTCGGTGAATTAGTCAGGAGTAAATGTGCAGACGGTTTCTCATCGGGCTGCTGTTCGGAGGGTTGATGTGGACTTGTCAGGCTGAACTACGATTTCCACACTGTAGGGAATCTAATTAGGCCAATATTTATCATTAATCCAACATCATTAATGCTTTTTGATCTCATGGCTTCTAGTTGGATCTTACTGTGTAGAAACTGGCTGCCATGTTCCTGACATTGCAACTGTGACTGCTTGTCAAACAAAACTGTCTGTAAATGTCTTTGGAAGACCCTGAAATGTTAAGGGCTGGATTGATGCCCATATCCCTCTAAACTCTTCCTATTTACATATGCATGCCTTTTAAATGTTGTAATTGTACCAGCCTTCACCACTTCTTCTGGCAGCTCATTCCACACATTTAACACCCTCTGAATGAAAACGTTCCCCCTTAGGTCCCTTTTAAATCTTTCCCCTGTCACCTTCAGCTTCTACCCTCCAGTTCTGGACTCCCCCACTGTGGAGAAAAGATCTTCTCTATTCACCCTATCGATGCCCCTCATGATTTTATAAACCTCTATACGGTCACCCATCAACCTGCAATGATCCAGGGAAAACAGCCTCAGCATATTCAGCCTCTCCCAATAGCTCAAACCCTCCAACCTTGGCAGCATCCTTGTAAATCTTTTCCGAACCATTTTAAGATTCACAACATTTTCGCTACAGCAGGGAGACCAGAATTGCACACAGTATTCCAAAAGTGCCCTAACCAACGTCCTGTACAGCCGCAACAGCTCCCAACTCCAATACTCAATGCACTGACCAATAAAGGAAAGCAAACCAAATGACTTTGTCACTCCCCCACAACTCCCCCACCCCCCTCCTCCCCCCACCGACCTGCAACTTCACTTTCAGTGAACTATTCTTTTTTTTGGATGAACTGGGAGTCTTTCAGTTGTAAAAGATGCCATTCCATGGCACTGTTGGATGAAGAGCAGGCAGTTCCCCCTGGTGTCCCTGATCAATATTTATCCCCCAATCAAAATCACTGAAAATCTATTTCTCTGCTATTTATCATACTGTGTTTGGGATCTCGCTGCGCACAGTCTGCTGGAAAGATCCATTTGGACATCTTGAGTTGGGGACAGGTGCGAAACAAATGCAAGTCTTTCTTGAAGATTGAAGGCTCCTGATCCGGACATTCACCCATTGTCTGTGCACTCTCACCTTCCGGGGCATGGGGTCATGAGGAGCAGTGACCCAAAGGACACTGAGACTCTTTGCAGTTTCACCTTTGACCTCAGCCCAGCAGTGTGCAGTAAGGTTTGAAATGTAATCTAGAACATAGAACATAGAATATAGATCATTAAAAAATACAGCGCAGTACAGGCCCTTCGGCCGTCGATGTTGCACCGACCGAAGCCTACCTAACCTACACTAACCCAATAACCTCCATATGCTTGTCCAATGCCCGCTTAAATGACCATAAAGAGGGAGAGTCAACTACTGCTACTGGCAGGGCATTCCATGAACTCACAACCCGCTGAGTAAAAAGTCTACCCCTAACAACTGTCTTATACCTACCACCCCTTAATTTAAAGCTGTGTCCCCTAGTAACAGCTGACTCCATACGCGGAAAAAGGTTCTCACTGTGTACCCTATCTAAACCCCTAATCATCTTGTACACCTCTATCAAATCTCCCCTAAACCTTCTTTTCTCCAATGAGAACAGCACCAAGTGCCTCAGCCTTTCCTCATACGATCTTCCTACCATACCAGGCAACATCCTGGTAAACCTCCTCTGCACTCGTTCCAATGCCTCCATATCCTTCCTATAGTATGGCGACCAAAACTGCACACAATACTCCAGATGAGGCTGCACCAGAGTCTTATACAAGTGCAACATGACCTCAGGACTCTGGAACTGAAATCCTCTACCAATAAAGCCCAGTTTGCCATATGCCCTCTTCACAGCACAATTTACCTGGGTGGCAACTTTCAAAGATCTGTGTACATGGACACCAAGATCCATCTGCTCATCCACACTACCAAGTAGTCTACCATTAGCCCAGTGATCCATCTTCTTGTTACTCCTACCAAAGTGAATGACTTCACACTTAGCTACATTGAATTCCATTTGCCACTTTACTGCCCAGCTCTGCAACTTATCTATATCCCGCTGTAACCTGCCACACCCTTCTTCACTGTCCACAACTCCACTGACTTTCGTGTCATCCGCAAACTTGCTCAGCCAGCCTTCAAGCCCCTCCTCCAGGTCATTTATAAAAATGACAAACTGCAATGGTCCCAAAACAGATCCTTGTGGAACACCGCTAGTAACTGCGCTCCAAGATGAACCTATACCATCAACTACTACCCTCTGTCTCCTTCCAGCCAGCCAATTCCTAATCCAAACCTCTAATGCACCCTCAATGCCATGCCTCCGTAGTTTTTGTATTAGCCTGCCATGGCGTACCTTATCGAACGCCTTGCTAAAATCCATATACACCACATCTACTGCTTTACCCTCGTCCACTTCCTTGGTCACCTTCTCAAAGAATTCACTAAGGTTTGTGAGGCACGACCTGCCCTTCACAAAACCATGCTGACTATCCTTGATCACATTATTCCTATCTAGATGTTCATAAATCCTATCCCTTACAACTCTCTCTAAGACTTTGCCCACAACAGAAGTGAGACTCACTGGCCTATAGTTACTCGGGCTATCCCTGCTCCCCTTCTTGAACAAGGTGACCACATTCGCTATCCTCCAGTCTTCTGGCACTATTCCCGTAGACAACGACGACATAAAAATCAGTGCCAATGGCTCTGCTATCTCCTCCCTAGCTTCCCAGAGGATCCGAGGAGAAATGCCATCAGTCCCAGGGGACTTATCTATTTTTATCCTTTCCAGTATTCTCCAGACCTCTTCCCGACGTACCTCAAGGCCATCCATTCTAATCACTTGTGACTCAATATTCACATCAGCAACAGTGTCCTGTTCCTGAGTGAATACTGACGAAAAGTATTGATTTAGTGTCTTACCAATCTCCTCCGCCTCCACACACAACTTCCCACTACTATCCGTGACTGGACCGATACCTACCCTAGTCATCCTTTTATTCCTGACATACCTATAGAAAGCCTTTGGGTTTTCCCTAATCCTCCCAACCGAGGACTTTTCATGTCCCCTTCTCGCTGACCTTCTACACAGACACCCCAATGTGACTCGTTCCCGAAGTGTGTGGATCCGATTCTGCTCCAATGTTCTCAGATAAAGCTTTCCTGATCTGTGGGTGATCGGAGGTTTGTTAAAGAGGTATCGAGCTCCATCCCACTTTCCAGCTCTTGCTCCATAACTCCTGAGGTTTCACTGTTTGAAGTGAATATCCAAGTGTTTTCTCAATGTGATGAGTGTTTCTGCCTCTCCCACCCTTTCAGACAGTGAGTCCCACATCCCAGCCTCTGGGTGAAAACAAATACCCTCAACTCCCCTCTAATCCTGCCCCCAACTGATTCCAATCTCTCCCCATGGTTATTGCCCTCTGTGCTGGTGGAAATCAGTCCTTCCTACCCACTCTGTCCAGGCCCCTCATCATTTTACACACCACAATCAAATCTCCCCTCAGCCTCCTCTGTTCCAAAGAAAACACTCCCAGCCAAACCAATCATTCCTCAAAGCTCAAAGTCCCCATTCCAGACAAACTCCTCGTCTGTCCCCATCTCTAATGGAATCCCATCCTTCCTGTAATGTGGTGACCAGACCCATACACTGTTCTCTCACTGTGCTCTAACTGGGGTTTTATACAGTTCCAGAATAAACAGACTCCTTGCTTTTGCTGTCAACCAATAATGAGGTAAGAGAGGTGATGGTCTAATGGTGTTATTGCTGAACTGTTAATCCAGAGATCCAGATAATGTTCTGGGCACCCGGGTTAGAATCCAGCAGATGGTGGCATTCAAATTCAATCAAACAAAATCTGGAATTAAGAGTATAATGACGACCATGAAACCATCATTGATTGTCAGGAAAAAGCCATCTGATTCCCTGATGTCCTTTAGGGAAGGAAACTGCCATCCTTACCATGTGACTCCAGACCCACAACAATGTGGTTGACTCTAAATTGCCCTCTGGGTGATTAGCGATGGGGAATAAATGCTGCCAATCCAGCAATGCCCTCATTCCATCAAGGGAAAATGAAGAACAGTTTATCCCATGTGTCTTCTTACCACCTTACTGACCTGCATTAATCACCATGGCCACATCTTCCACCTCCACACACATTTGAGTTGCAGCTTCAAATTGACAAAAGACATTCCTTCATTATCTGAGAAAGAGATAGAAACATCCAAACCTGGAGCATCATTACGCCATTCGACCCGTCAAGCATGTTCCACCATTCAATATGATCATGGCTGATCATGCAACACTGTCCCCTGTTCCTGCTTTCTCCCCACATTCTTTGATCCCTTTAATCCAAACAAATATATCTAATTCTTTATTGATCACATACTGCATCTAATTCCCTTTTGCTGGTAAAATTGATGAGAATTATTGGGTTGTTGTTTTTTGACCAGTATGAACACAATGGGTTGATGGGCCTTTTGGGTCTCTCTGACTCGATGATTCTATTATTATACTTTATGAATAACTGAGTACCAAGCACTGACCCCTGTGGCATTCTAAGTTGTAATTACCTGACATTCAGAAAAAGACTCCTTCTTTCTGTACTGTCTGCCAACCAGTTCCCAATCCATGTCAGTACATGACCCCCTATCCTCTTGTTCATTTGGTCTCGATCTGGGAGTCCCACCCTTACTCTTTGTGGGAACAGATTCTGATCAATCTCTGTCTCGTCCTTCGAGGGCTCTCATTGTCTTGACACTGATTTCCCACAATGCCGCTTGTTCCAATCCACTTTTCCCAAAACATCACACAGTTGAGTAAAATGAAACCTTTAACACTTGCTCCATGGTTCTCTATTTCCATCCCTCCTCTCAATCTCACTGAGTTCTGATCACTGTCATTGAAATGCTCCCGCATTGACAGCCCTTCCAGCTGCCCACATTCATTTTATAAACAATCGTTCAAAACTGTCCATTCTCTCTCTGCTGCTTCACCATCACTTTCTCTGGAGCAGTTAGGGATGGGTCATAAATGCTGGCCCTGCCAATGAAACTCACATCCCAAGAAGCAATTTGAACAATGCCTGGTCATTTGTTGGGTTTATTCTATATTGACGACAAATGTTCAAAAAGATTGTATGGAAAGTGAAGGGTTGAATTCCCTTCCAGTGGCAGGAATTAAAATTGTTTCTCTTGTCTTTCAGGCCGTGAGAACTCTCAGCCCAAGCTGACCCTCCTGCCCCCCTCCCCAGAGCAGGTCAATGCCAAAAGCACTGCCACCTTGGTGTGCCTTGCCAATCACTTCTATCCCGATGAGCTGGAGGTGCAGTGGAAGAAGGACGGTGCAGTCATTTCGGACGGGGTTCAGACCAGCAACTACCTGCGAGCTTCGGACAGCACCTACAGTGTCAGCAGCCTGCTGACCCTCTCTGGGTCTGACTGGGAGTCCAACGCTCGCTTCTCCTGTGCCCTCACCCACGTGACCCTCCCTTCTCCCCTCAGCAAGAGCATCAGGAGATCAGAATGTGTGTAGAGTGTTTGAGACAGTCCACAGAGGAGACACAACTTTAAACAGAACAGGGCTGAGCTGGCAGGACAAAGGTCATTGTCAGCACTGAATTTCAACTCTCTTCCTTCTGGGACTGGCTCAGAGACACTTCTGAGGTTTGGATGTTAAAGCAGATCATTGGGGTAGCGGCAAGAGAGCTTTACACTGTGTCAGACCTTAAACTGTCCTTGTCCTGGGAGTGTTTGTGGGGACAGGATTGCCTTGTGATGTCAGCTGTACAAACCAATGTGAACCTCAGAAGTCTCTGCTTCAGTAAACCAGATCTCCTTCCTGCTCAGTTGCGAGTTACAACTTAAGATTTTATCACTGATTAAAGGGACAGGATTCTCATGTTATTGAGAAAATCTCTCCAAGTGTTTTCCTCAAGCTCCATTGTGGCTGTGAATTTGAGCAGCTTCCTCTGTCTGGGCTGTTAATTGCAGTTTTTTCTTTCTGTCAATGTGAATGTGGAAAAGGGAATAAAAGTGAAGATTCAGTCTCTGTCTCTGCGTGCTTTGGAAATAACTGACCTCCACCTCCCCCCGCCCCCCCCCCCTCACCTCTGAGTTGATTGGCTGTATTTCAGCAGGTCATTGTCACAATTGGTTACTTGGCCTTTCAATCAATTTCAATTCTCAATCATCAGTCACTTTCAAATGATCCCTTTAATCAGGAATTTATGTAGATTTCAAAAAGAACAGAAACTGAAAATTGTTAGGACTCAAGAAGTACAATCTGATGTATTCCCTCTTCACTCTGATGGTCCAGGACCAGCTGATGGGATCGAATTGTGCAATCTCTGCTGTATGTCGAATAGCCCCCGAAACAATCTTCGGCCAGTCACAGACATTGTTGGCTGAGTGTGTCTCTCAGTGTGAGTGTTTAACCTAATATTGCCTGTAGATGTCTCTCTGAGTGTGGGTGTGTTATGCAGAGAGACACCCACAGACAACATTCAGTAATACACCCATATTCGGCGAGACACCTATCCGTAGCATGGAGTGTGAGTGTGTTACTCAGTGAACATAGAACATAGAACATAGAAAACTACAGCGCAGTACAGGCCCTTCGGCCCTCGATGTTGCACCGACCGAAGCCGACCTAACCTACACTAACCCAATAACCTCCATATGCTTGTCCAATGCCCGCTTAAATGACCATAAAGAGGGAGAGTCCACCACTGCTACTGGCAGGGCATTCCATGAACTCACAACCCGCTGAGTAAAAAAATCTACCCCTAACATCTGTCCTATACCTACCACCCCTTAATTTAAAGCTGTGTCCCCTAGTAACAGCTGACTCCATACGCGGAAAAAGGTTCTCACTGTGTACCCTATCTAAACCCCTAATCATCTTGTACACCTCTATCAAATCTCCCCTAAACCTTCTTTTCTCCAATGAGAACAGCACCAAGTGCCTCAGCCTTTCCTTATATGATCTTCCTACCATGACAGGCAACATCCTGGTAAACCTCCTCTGCACTCGTTCCAATGCCTCCACATCCTTCCTATAGTATGGCGATCAAAACTGCACACAATACTCCAGATGAGGCCGCACCAGAGTCTTAAACAACTGCAACATGACCTCAGGACTCCGGAACTCAATTCCTCCACCAATAAAGCCCAGTACACCATATGCCTTCTTCACAGCACTATTTACCTGGGTGACAACTTTCAAAGATCTGTGTACATGGACACCAAGATCCCTCTGCTCATCCACACTACCAAGTAGTCTACCATTAGCCCAGTAATCCATCTTCTTGTTACTCCTACCAAAGTGAATGACTTCACACTTAGCGACATGAATTCCATTTGCCACCTTACTGCCCAGCTCTGCAACTTATCTATATCCCGCTGTAACCTGCCACATCCTTCTTCGCTGTCCACAACTCCACAGACTTTCGTGTCATCCGCAAACTTGCTCACCCAGACTTCAAGCCCCTCCGCCAGGTCATTTATAAAAATGATAAACAGCAATGGTCCCAAAACAGATCCTTGTGGAACACCGCTAGTAACTGCGCTCCAAGATGAACCTATACCATCAACTACTACCCTCTGTCTCCTTCTAGCCAGCCAATTCCTAATCCAAACCTCTAATGCACCCTCAATGCCATACCTCCGTAGTTTTTGCATTAGCCTGCCATGGCGTACCTTATCGAATGCCTTGCTAAAATCCATATACACCACATCTACTGATTTACCCTCATCCACTTCCTTGGTCATCTTCTCAAAGAATTCAATAAGGTTTGTGAGGCACGACCTGCCCTTCACAAAACCATGCTGAGTATCCTTGATCACATTATTCCTGTGCTGCGTGTCTCATTGAGTGCATGTGTTGCTTAGTGCTGCCTGGAGGTGTCTCTCTCAGTTTGAGTGTGTTACTCTGTTAAAAATCACACAACACCAGGTTATAGTCCAACAGGTTTAATTGGAAGTACACTAGCTTTCAGAGCAACGCTCCTTCATCGGGTGATAGTGGAGGGTTCGATTGTAACACAGATTTTGTCACGATCTGTGTTACGATCATAATTCTGGATTATGATCCAGCCCTCCACTATCACCTGATGCAGGAGCGTTGCTCTGAAAGCTGGTGTGCTTCCAATTAAACCTGTTGGATTATAACCTGGTGTTGTGTAATGTTTAACTTTGTGCACCCCAGTCCAACACCGGCATCTCCAAATCCTGTCTCACAGAGTGCATGTTTTACTTAGTGCAGCCTACAGGTGTCTCTCTCAGTGTGAATGTGTTACTCTGTGCTGCCTGTAGGTGTCTCTCAGTGTGCGTGTGTTACTTAGTGCAGCCTGCAGGTATCTCTTTCAGTGTGAGTGTGTTACTCTGTGCTGCCTGTAGGTGTCTCCCTGAGGTATGTGTCTCCGAGCGATGGATTGAGAATGGGCTTTGTGCTGGGGATTGAAGATTAGGCTTTAGTCTTCTCAAATCATGAATGAAAAACAGTTCAGCTGATTCAGTCTGAGATGGCAGTTCATTCAGATGGCCAAAGTTAAAAATCACACAACACCAGGTTATAGTCAAACGGGGTTTATTTGGAAGTGGAAGCTTTCAGAGCGCCGCTCCTTCATTAGGTACATGGAGGGCAGGATTATTGGACACTGAATTTGCAGTGAAATTGAGATGGCAGTTGAAAAAGGTGAATATTGAGAGTGTATTCTCAGTAAGGGAGGGATTTCAGAGGCACTGGCACTGTGCTCCCCAATGTGTTGCTCAATTACAAGTGGATTTTCTGAATTCAGAGTCAGAGCAGTCATGACTGCCTGCCCAGCCAATTCTGGCTTCCCATAGTCATATTTCAGTGGTTAATTAACCCAAACCTAGGTGCAGCAATATTATCTTCCAGGGAGGGGAGCTGTCTGAGTGATGGAGGGAGGTTGAATTCTTGAAACCCCGAGAATTCTCTTCCTCTACCCCAGCTGTGATGACCATGTGGGACTATGCTCCTCTGGGATGACGACCATATTCCTGGGTGATGGAGGGAAGGTCAACTCCTCCCAAAGGCAGCATAAGCTGGATCAAAGCGGCATCAAAAGTAAGCATGGGGAGATTGAGGGTGACAAAAGAAGGGGGTTGGTTGGCAGGTTGTTAGTCAGAGTCAGGTACCAGATTATCAGTTCTTCTGACACTCCCCTGTTTATCTGTCAGTTAGGGCTCCCTGATTGGACAAAAGTTAACTGTCCCTCTCAGGGAACTCATATTTTATCAAAAAGAATAAAACATTTATTGAACAAGGAACACAAGAGCTCAACGACACTAGACAAAATGAATGGTTTGAAAGATTTCATTTGGACATCGCAAACGAGATTTGAAAAAGGGCTTTTTCACTCAGCGGGTGGTGGGAATCTGGAATGGACTGTCATAGAATCCCTCCAGAGAGGAAACAGGCCATTCGGCCCAACAAGTCCAGACTGATCCTTGGAAGAGTAACCCACCCAAGACGTTTTATCGTATTACTCTACTTTTCCCCTGATTAATGAACCTAACCTAACCCATCAGGCCAAAATCAATTGTGGACAGCACGGTGGCACAGTGGTTAGCACTGCTGCCTCACAGCACCAGAGACTTGGGGTTCAATTCCCGCCTCAGGCGACTCTCTGTGTGGAGTTTGCAAATTTTCCCCGAGTCTGCGTGGGTTTCCTCCGGGTGCCTGGTTTCCTCCCACAATCCAAAGCACAGGTTAGATGAATTGGCCTGGCTAAATTGCCCGTAGTGTTAGGTGAATGGGTAAATGTAGGGGAATGGGTCTGGGTGGGTGGCGGGTCTACGTGGACTTGTTGGGCCGAAGGGCCTGTTTTCACACTGTAAGTAATGTAATCTACAAATCCCTGATCGCTGTAGGCAATTTAGCATGGCCAATTCACCGAACCTGCATGTCTTTAGATTGTGGGAGGAAAACAGAATACCCAGAGGAAATCCACGCAGAAATGGGTAGGACATGCTCACTCCATGCAGACAGTTGCCTGAAGCTGGAATCGAACCTGGTTCAAAACACTTGGATTAGCCTTGACTTCACTCCAGCCACTGCCTCCACTTCTGGCCCCACCCACTTTGCAACCAAGACTCAGACAACATTTCCCAGAGTCACTCTGAGTCCAACTGCCTGCCTGCAGCCAGCCAGCACACTCGCTCTCCTTCCTCATTCATCCACCCTCACAGTGCACCCTATCCCTCCACTTTTCCCTCTTCCCCACCTTCCCACTCCTTCACCTCACTCCACAACCCAACTCCATCCCCAATCTCCTTTCTCTTCCACACCCATTCCCCGTGCTATACCACACCGCATACCATCAACCTTCCCCCCTCCACTCCTTCAACCAACTTGGGCCCACCCGAAAACCTCACCCCTGAGCCTTGCCCATATTTACTTCCCCCCCCCGAACTCGAACTCTCTGAGTCCAAAATGTCCATCCTCAGGAAAGGGCTCACAGTCATTCCCGCTCGACCCCACCTCAATGAAACCCGCAACCGCCACGAAGCGGAGCTCTTCTTCCGCCACCTCTACTTCCGTGTCTTCTTCTTTAACAAAAACTCCCAACCTCCCTCTGAGGACCCCCTCCTCCCACCTCCAACCTTCCTCCTCCCCTTGGTCACCCCTCCAGATGTGTACACATGCCTAGACCTCTTCATTGCTGACCAGCCACCTCAATTTCTCCACCCTCCCCCCCACGTATCACCCTCTCCAACCACAACCCCGCTGAAGGTGCAGTGCACCTCTCTCTCTGCACCAACCCCTGGTTCACCATCAAACCCGCTGACAAAGGCAGGAGCGGTGGTAGTCTGGAGAATGGACCTCGATGTACCTGTGGCCAATCACAACTCTCCAACCCCACGTCCTACCTCCTCCTTGTCCATGACCCCATCGCGTCCCATCAGGCCAAAATCACTCGCACTGTCAGTGCCCTCATTAACTCCAGTGATCTCCCCTCCACTGCCTCTAATCTCATAGTCCCCCATCCCCGCAATGCCCAGTTCTACCTGCTCCCCAAGATCCACAAACCCTACTACCCCGGCTGACCGATCATCCCAGCATGGTCCTGCCCCACCGACCTCCTCTCATCCTACCTGGACTCCACCTTCTCCTCCTTGGTTCAGGCACTTCCCACCTACATCCGCTACACCAACCACACCCTCCATCTCTTCAGTAACCTTCAGTTTTCTGGCCCCGAGTGCTTTATCTTCACGATGGATGTGCAGACCTTATATATGTCCATACCCCACAAGGATGGCCTCCAGGCCTTCCACCTCTTTCTCTCCAACAGACCCATCCAGTCCACCTCCACCAATACCCTCCTCTGCCTCGCTGAACTGGTACTCACTATCAATAACGTTCCCTTTAAGTCTTCTTCCTTCCTCCAAATCCAGCGATTGGCCATGGGCACCCGCCCACCTCTTTATCAGCTATGTCAAACAGTCCCTCTTTAGTGCCTACACAGGCACAGTGCCCCAACTCTTCTGCCATTACATTGATGACTGCATGATGGAGTGACCTGCACCCAGGCTGAACTGGAGCAGTTCATCGACTTCGCTCACAACTTTCACCCCACCCTCAAATTGACTTGGTCCATTTCGGACACCTTCCTTCCCTTTCTTGACCTCTCCATTCCCATCTCTGGTGACAGTGTTCAGACAGACATTTACTACCAACCAACAGACTCCCATTACTACCTGGACTCCACCCCCGCCCACCGAGTATCCTGCAAGAACTTCTTCCCATTCTCCCAATTCCTCTGCTTCTGCCCAATCTGCTCGGATGAGGAGACATTCCAGTGATCACAGACGTCCACCTATTTTGAACAACGTGATTTTCCTCCTTCTGTCATCCACTGCACCATTGCCATTTCCCATTCCATTGCTCTCAAACCACCACTTCCAAACACAATAAAGACAGAGTCCCCAGTGTCCTCACCAATCACCCCACCAATCTCCGTATCCAACGCATCATCCTTAAACACTTCTGCTAATTCCAACTAGACCACACCACCAAGTACATCTTTCTCTCCCCACCCCTGGCTGCCTTCCATAAGGACCACTCCGTTTGACAATTATTGGTTTTTGTCACTCTCCCACCAACCCTCCCGAATCCCGAGATACCCTTCCCTACAACCCAAAAAGAAGTAAAACCTGCTGGTACATCAACCCGTCACCTCCATACAGTACCCCAAACAGTCCTTCCAGGTGAGACAGAGGTTCACCTGCCTCTCCTCCAACCTAGTTTACTGCATTTGGAGCTCCTGATGGGGTCTTCTCTCCATCTGGAAGACCAAACGTAAACTTAAGGAATGGTTCATCAAGCATCTTAGCTGGGCCTGCAGGGGGTGACCAGACCTCCCAGTCACCACCCATTTTAATTCCCCTTCCCAATCCCTTTCTGACATGACCATCCTTGGTCTCCTCCATTGCCACAGCGAACCAAACCGCAAATTGGAGAAAGAACACCTCATCTTCCACCTGGGCGCCCGACAGCCCGGAGGGCTCAACATTGACTTCTCCAATTTCATATAACCACCCTTCCCATCCCATGTCTCCCTTCCCAACCCCTCTCCCTCCATTCCACTCCTTCCTGCCACCGATACATTCATTCCTCCCATTGACCAACCAGGTCATAACCTCTACCTGTCACCACCAATCACCACTTCATCATCCGATCCCTGCCACCCCCTTTATCTTCAGCTCCCCCTACACCCACATCCATTCCTGGAAAAGGGTTCCACCCAAAACGTCAACTAGGGTGGCACGGCGGCTCAGTGGTTATCTCTGCTGCCTCACAGCACCAGGGACCTGGGTTCAATTCCCGCCGCCTGTGTGAAATTTGCACATTCTCCCATGTCTGCTTGTGTTTCCTCCAGGTGCTCTGGTTTCCTCCCATAATCCAAAAATGTGCAGGTCAGATGAATTGGCTGTGCTAAATTGCCCATAGCTTTAGGTGTGTTAGTCAGGGGTAAATATCGGGTAGAGAAATAGGTTTGTGTGGGTTATGCTTCAGAGGGGTTGTGCGGACTTGTTGGGCTGAAGGGCCTGTTTCCACCATGTAGAGAAGGGGGCAGCATGGTGGCTCAGTAGTTAGCACTGCTGCCTCAGAGTGCCAGGGACCCAGGTTTGAGTCCACCCTCAGATGACTGTCTGTGTGGAGTTTGCACATTCTCCCCGTGTCTGCATGGGTTTCCCCCACATGCTCTGGTTTCCGCCCACAGTCCAAAAATGTGCCAGTCAGGTGAATTGGCCATACTAAATTTCCCATAGTGTTAGGTGCATTAGTCAGAGTGGAAATGGGTCTGGGTGAGTTACTCTTTGGCGTCAGTGTGGACTGGTTGGGCCGAAGGGCCTGTTTCCACACTGAAGGGAATCTAATCTAATCTACTCCGCTGCCTGGCTTGCTGTGTTCTTCCAGCCTCCTGTCTGTCTACATTGAATGGAAACAGAAGGAAAGGGTTGGACAATCAAGTATCAGGGCCATAAAAAAATGGGACATGCAACAGATAGATGCATTGAGGTGGTCATTCACAAAGAGAAAACCAAACTGGAAATGAAACACTCAGACACAGTGGACTGAATTTAACATCAGAAAGTTTGAGACCATGCATTTTGGTCAGAATAATCTAAATGCCGACTAGTATTTAAATTGTGAGAGATTCCAACAAAGTGCAGTACAGAGTGATCTGGGTGTTCTTGTGCATGGGACACTGAAAGTAAGTGCAGGTGCAGCAAGTAATTGAGAAGTTGAATGGAATTTCCAACTTTATTGCTGGGGGTTGGAATTTAAAAGTAGCGAAAGCCTGTTCAAAATGTACAGTATGTTACCGAGCCTGCATTTGGATTATTGTGTGCAATTTTGGTCCCTGTTTTTAAGAAAGAATGGACAGCCATTGGATTCCCTCTCCTGCTCCTATTTCCCATGTCCTTGTGTGCTCCAGTATCCTTCCCAACAGTGGAGCTGGTTTGTCGCCTGCCTGCAGTAACAGCCTCCAGTCTCTGGGTGGTGCTGCCAAAAGATCTGCCTTGCTGTCACAGTTCCCACATTACAACAATGTCTGGACTTCAGAAGTATTCCATTGGCTGTAAAACATTTCCAAACATCCTAAGTTCAAGGATGGTATAACAGAAATATAATTCTCTCTCTTTTTCTATTTTATCTCCATGCCTTCCCACCTATTACCGAACAACATTCCACACTTGTGTCAAGTCTGAAATGAATCAAGAATTTCTGGGAGAACTTAATCGATGACAACACTTGGATTAATGACCACCTCCTCAGTGGGCTTTGAGGGTGAAGGTCAACAGCAGTCTCCTTGTGACTTGATCTGAGTTGGTCTGAGTCAGTCAGTGTTATTGTTCTGGGTAGAGACAGTACTGACCAACCTCAGATCCTGTGATCTGATTGAGATGAAGGGTTAGCTGTGCAGGGCTTTCACACATGGCTCATAAACATAGTGAAGCAGGGGTTCCCCATTTTGCGTGAGTAAATGCAACTAACAAACTGGGTGGGCGTGACACCCGCACACTATCCCCAAGTGAGTGGGGATAGGAACAATAATATTCTCAGACAGTAAGGATGGTAGAAATGGTACCCCACAGAGAGAGAGAGAGAGAGAGAGAGAGGACAGGAAGCAGGACACTCCCCAGAGACAGGCGAACAGTAACTGTCTGCTCCCCACTTTCTTGTTGTGACATATATCCTTGGGAAATGGGTTTGGTTTATATTTTCTCAATTGTATTTAGGTTTGATGATGTGATTCGGGAACACGGATTCCAATTCCATATTTTGTGTGGCAGCAGATCCACTGAAGGTCATGCTTTCATTTGGACTTTGCCCGGGATTCTGTCCAGGCTGATACAGCATGGTCTACCAGTGCTGCTCCTATTGGGCTAATCCATCACAAATGAGGGAATGTGACAGACACTTTCTCTTTGTGCTAGCAAAGGGAGAGATTTGTTTACACTGTAATTGCGGCCAAAGAAATTAGTCAGTGGATGTAATTCCAGTTGAATATAGTGTTCTGATGTTCATGATGGGATTAACCTTGACAGTTCCCACTTGCCTTTACACCGACAGTGGGGCAGGAAGTCACCACGCAGTGGTCTCCTGGCTCACACTGAGAAACCAAGTTCATGGTATAACTGCAGAGAGCAAGACAATGGCTTGGACTCACTGAACAACCAGAGGCTTCAGCCAACAACCGGGTCACAGGCAAATGGCGTGTTGTGCAAACTCTCAATATCACAGGGAACAAACACAACTACTGAGCTATAAAATTGTACAGGAGTTTTTATGAAAATTGGCATTCGAAAAATTAAATCCAAACACAAAATGGATAAAAACTGAGTACAATCTCATTACAAAGACTACAGCATTTCCTTTGAAAGCTGGACGATAATGAGATGAGAATTGAAACAACTACCCACTCTATCCCATGGTGTTCTCTTCATAACACGTTTGCAAGCCTCTTAAAAACACGGAAGGACAGAGAAACATTATAAATTATATTACCACGAGTGAGGACCCATTAAAAACTAGGACCATGATGTTATATGCTCCCAGCCAGAAATAACACAGATGCTTTCACATCATTAGTTTGTTAAATGATGTAAAAAAGTCTGCAAACCACTTTCATGAAGACGAAGTATTTAAATCTCAAGACGCGTTGATGAGTAATTTCCAGTATCATAGCAAGGAAGCAGCAGCTGACATGTGAACTCTAACAAACTAATGATAACAGGCACTGAATACAGAGCAGGCTCCTGAGAGAGAGAAAAAAAATCAACAGCCGAGGTCTGTCCAGTGCTGAGAGAATTTTAGACAAGACACCTTGTTGCCAGCAGGTTACTGCAGCTTAAAAATTCCAGTACGATCAGAAAAAGAAAAAAGGACAATGTGCAGATTGTTGAACAGGCCCCTACACCTGGGCCTGAGGCAGGAGCCCAAGCTCCAACACACTGGCCTCACTTTACACCAACCTTCACACAGTGCGGGGTCATGAACTCCGGCCATCAATCCCTCTGGGACTGGGACGGAGTGAGGGAACAGGGACAATTGTAGAAGAGTCAATATGGAGTAAAGCAAGATGGAGAGGGTGTTTTGAAAAGGGGTTAGAGGAGGAAATATACTTTGTGTCACTCAGTACCGACATCATCTACGTGTATCACAGAATGAACATAACAGCACACTGTGAAGACAAGCAAAAGTCACACTGAAGTACTTTTCTTATCATGGGGCATTTTCATTGTGGTGTTATATGTAACCTTCTTCTAAATCTGTGCTCTCTCTCGATGTGTCTGAACAGATTGAGCCTGTTAGCTCCAAGCAGGGTCCCAGTTTATTTTTTACTGATCAGGGACAGTGAAGCAGCTGCCCTCTAGTGGCGAGAGAGCGCTTGCACGGCTGCTGAGGATTATGGGTAAAGTCCCCTTCCATTCGCGCCCACACAAGCCAGCAACCACTTCAGCTGATTTATTGAAAATCACAAGCTTTAAGGCGCTGATCTTTAAACGGTGGAACTGGCCACACGATCATACGAATTAGCGACAAAAATGAAGGAGATTCATCCTCTTGAGCCTGCTCCCCATGGCTGACCTGATTATTCCACATTCTTGCCTCGCTGATAGATTTTTGATAAGCAATGGCTATCTACTTCTTCACTACAAACATTCAGAGGTTTGATTTCTATGTTTGAAGAAGAGTTCCAAAGACCTATGAACATATGCAAGAAAAAAAAAACTCTGCTTATCTTGGTCTTAAATGAGGGAACTTGTTTTAGTTTTATATTCTCCCTGAAAAGGAAGCATTCTTTTCACATCCACACTGTATTCTATTTTCATGTTGATATGGCATCTGCTTTAATCAGCTGCTCTCCCATGAGAACAACTGCCTATCCTGCCACCTTCCATGACTGATGCACATAAACATCCAGGTCCTACTGCCCCTACACCCACCCATACTTGTACCCTTTAGTTTGTTTTGTCTTTCCACGTTTTCCTTCCAAAATGAATCAGTGACGTATCTTTCCATTAAATTCTATCTGCGACCATCTGCTGATTCCATTAACTTACCTATATCTTTTTTTGAAGTTCGACACGATCTTCTTCATGAGCCATAATACATCCAAGTTTCATACCATCAGCAAATTTTAAAACTATGCCTTGTACACGCAGGTTGACATGGATTTAAATATTTTAAATAGTTTTTAAAATAAACAATTTAATAAACTATTGTAAATCAAGCCGCAAATTTATTGCCCATCTCTAGTTCCTCGGACTGAGTTCTGAGCCAGATCATGGGGCTGTTAAGTTTGAATCGCGTCACTGTGGGACTGGAGTCACAGACCGGGTGGTGACTGGGTTCCCTTGTCCAAACTACATTCATGAACATGACATTGAGCTTCATGGGTTTTGTTCAGATCCCAGCGCCTTCCTTCCCAGATATTACATGGCTCACCACTGCCCTCTCCAGGACAATTAGGGTAGAGCCACTTTTGTGCCCGCCCATCCCAAGGGAAATCAAAATAAATGATACATTTCAAATGATCAAACTGGTGAGGCTTGAATTCATCTCTTTGAAAGACTGGAGCCTAGCCTAGAAATAGAGCCATGACATGGGTGAACCTGGTTTGTCAGACTGAAAGGTGGAGTGTCCTTTGGATTGACACTGGGATCAGGCACAAAATGGATGACACTCAAAGAGCGAACAAACGGCTATCAAAGCGGGTCACCAAACTGCAAAGAGCAGCAATTTATCTGGGAGAACTCAACAGGTAACAGTGGGTGTAAGAGCATTAGGCAGGCTAGTGTCAGATATTGTTGAACACACCAGAAACACAGTCACACAGAAAGGGAAGCTATTGGAATAGACCAGGGAAACGGGAATGACTGAATTTCTCCACTGAAAGCTGGAAGGGGTTTTCTCAGTTGTAACTCCTCTGAGAATGATGGCTGGAGGTGGCAATGTGAGCCGTGGACCCCCAAAGACCATTAAAGTCCACCCAGACAGCAGGGAAATGGAGTTTGGTGACACCCAGAAAGAAGAATAGGGTGGAGTGGAGGAGGCGGCAGCCAGCGGAGAGACACAGCAGCTGATCCTAGCTCTAGCTGGGCAGATGGAAGAAATGGAGGAGGAGGAGGTAATCAAGCAGGCAGAGGAGTGGATACTTGTTAAAAACAGGAAGAGGAAATCTTGCCAAGCCCCCAAAGCCTCCCAGCAAAAGGGGAAAAGACAGCTGCACGAGGGAGGGACGGCCAGCTCTTCGGAGGGGGAAGATGGAAAGATGGACGCAAAGAAGGCCATCACCACCAGAAGAAGAGACAGAGAGCCGTCGGTAAAGAGGAGGGCAATTCCTCCCAACCAGGAAACAACAGACCCCCCGAAGTCCACCCTCCACCCAGTGAGAACCAGAGGGTACCCACTGCCCCACAACTACAGGCAACCGAGAGCTGTGATCCTCTGACAGTCCCAGTGTCAGACACAGAACTGGACAGTGAGGACCCTTGCCTTGGCTCAGTGACATCAGAGCGGGTAAATGACCCCAGTGAGGAGCTGGATAGCTACCTCAGCCCAGCGAAGGTCCAGCAGTTCGTGCTTACCATGGGGATGTAGACAAGCTACTCCAGAGACAGGACAATCAAATGGACAATGGTAACCCCATAAACTGGGGTATCCCACTCTTTAGGTGGGTTCCGCTGAAGCCACAGCCAAATACCAGGAGACTGGATAGTTAATAAAGGTAACTGTTAATAGGATAACTGTGAATTCGATTAATTCAATTTGTTCTTTGTAATGTTAAGACATGCAATGTATATAACTATGAACAATATGGAAAAATTGTACAAGTACCAGAGGTTTATTTACATGAATAAAGTATATTTTAAAATAAAAAAACTCCGCTGAGAATGATAAAGGTTGAAGGCCCGTTTATATTATAAATAACACTGCAGCGCTCAAGAAAGGATGCCGAGTGAAATATCTCCTTTAAATTGGAAACAATATCAGAAATAAAGGTCATTGTGATTTTGGATGAATATTGAGAGTGAGGCGATGGTGGGTAGAGTGACCATGGCAGCTGTCCTGAAGAATGGTTAGGTCAGGGCTAGAATGGTGCACAGTTAGTGGCAGTTAAAAATCACAGAAGCGCTTCACAGGAGGCTCCCAAGCACTGAGGATGTCACCTAGACAGGGGACGAAACGTCTGCAACACAAAGTCCCAGCTCAGCGACCCCCCCACCCACACACATATGGACACAGGGTCTTCTCCATTCATCGGGCACAGCTATTCAGGATGGGAACTATCCCTTCAGAGCACCACCATGGTGGATGGGGGGTTATGGAGTGAAAGGCACCCTCCCCACTCTGGGTTTGGACATATCCCATCTACACTCTGAGTTAAGCTCACTCTCAGCATCATTCTTCAATCTTTCTGAACTCCAACATACCTTTCTTCTTTTCCCCATTTATTGGGGATGATTTTCTCAGGGCCCTGCATTCCTGCTGAAAGTTCCCCGCTGGTCGTATTGCCCTCCTGCTTCCAGGACCCCATTGCCCTCTCTATTCTTCCCCTCGTCTTCCGGGCCTTGAGCGTGGAGGGTTACGCTTCATACACCCTTTCCCTGAGGCTTCAACTCGGGCCATTTCCAAAGCACGCACGAGACAGAGACTGAATCTTCTTCATCTTTATTCCTTTTTCCAGATTGACCATTGACAGAAAGCAGACTACAATTAACAGCCCAGACAGAGGAAGCTGCACAAATTCATAGCCACATTGGAGCTTGAGGAAAACATTTGTGTGGATTTTCTCAATAACCTGAGAATCCTGTCCCTTTAAACAATGACAAAACCTTAAGGTGGAACTAGCGGCTGAGCAGGAAGGAGATCTGGTTGACTGAGGCAGAGACTTCTGAGGTTCACATTGTTTTTGTACAACTGACAGTTTATGCTTGTTACTACAAGTCAGCACTGTCCCCAACAAGCAGTCTCCTTGACAGGGACAGAATAGGGTTAGATCCAGAGTAAAGCTCTTTCCATACTGTTCCCACCAAAGACACCCAGGACAGGGACAGGATAAGAAACAGAAAAAAGCTGTCTCCACACTGTCCTTGTCAAACACTCCCAGGACAGGGACAGCACTGGTTGGGAAGAGAGTGAAGCTCTCTCTACTCTGTCACAGTAACCTGCCTTTACCTCTGAACCTCAGAGTCTCCCAGAGCCCAGCCTCAAGAAGGAAGAGAGTTGAAATTCAGTTCTGACAATGATCTTTGTCCTGCCAGCTCAGCCCTGTTCTATTTAAAGTTGTGTCTCCTCTGTGGACTGTCTCAAACACTCTGCACACATTCTGATCTACTGATGTTCTTGCTGAGGGGAGAGGGGAGGGTCACGTGGGTGAGGGCACAGGAGAAGTGAGCGTTGGACTGGCAAAAGTACCATTTGGAATATTTTTATCCAATACCCACAAACCCGATGTTTTTACAATTCCTTTTTGATTGTGGACATTGAAGTCCCCCACCCAGAGTACATTCTGTACCCTCACCACCCTAAGAGCTTCCTCCAAGTGCTGTTCAACATGGAGGAGAGACTGACTCATCAGCTAAGGGAGGACAGTATGTGGTCATCAGCCAGAGGTTTCACAGAATCAGAGAATCATACAGTGTAGAAGACGTCCCTCATTCGATCATGTCTGTCCCACCAAGGCAAAACTAAATCTACTCTCCATCCACTTTCAAGAACTGGGCCCAAAGCATTGAATGTTCAAATATTTCAGGTGCTCATCCAGATATTTTTTAAAAGGTATATTTTTAAAATATTGACTAGGACCATGGGATCTGCTCTGCTCTTCTAATAGTTTCATTGCATCTTCTACTGCCCCCTGAGAGGGCAGACATCAGATCATCCCATCTGAAAGATGGTCCCTGAGCACTGAACCTCTGACAGTGTTGCACTCCCTCAGTATTGATACGCCAGCAGTGCAGCACTCCCTCAGCATGAACTATCTGACAGTTCAGCACTCCCACAATATTGACTTTCTGATAGTGCGGCATTCCCTCAGTACGAACCCTCTGACAGTGCAGCACTCCCTCAGTACTCATGCTCTGACAGTGCAGCAATCCCTCAGTAATGATACACCATTAGTGCAACATTCCCTCAGTACTGACCCTCCAATAGTGTGGCACTCCCTCAGCACTGTCCCTCTGACAGTGTGGCAGTCCCTCAGTACTGACCCTCTGACAGTATGGCACTCCTTCTGCATGATTATTTTGCTTCAGTGATAGAATCATGTAATGATGGAATCTGTACAATGTCGAAGCAGGCCATTCACCCCAGTGAGTTCACACCAATCCTCCGAAGAGCATCCCACCCAGATCCAAACCACGACATTATCCCTGTAACCCTGCATTTTGCAATGGCTCATCCACCCAGTCTGCTACATTGTGAGTCTGAGGGAAGAGTGCTTCCCACTGAGACCAGGCAGAGATAGTGCCTTAAGGAGAGAGATGATGAACAGGTAGTGGGGACGGTTGCAGTGGGGTCTGTTATCTTGAGGTGGGGTGTAGGACACATTGAAGCAGGCATTGGCAGGTGCTGAGCCCTTTCCCCAGAAGAGTTTGTAAGTCAATGTGTGAAAGTGGGAGGGGCACTAGAGTAACACCTTTGTTGCTGCTGAAACCCTTGCTGTCTGCTCAGTCACGTCTAAGAGACACACAGACACATCAGACACACAGGAGGGAGTTTTCTGTGGATGTTCTCCTGGGGCAGGCCTCATCAATCATGGAGCTATGGTCAGTAACAGTGTAAGCTGTGCGGCCCTGAAAGCCTGAGTCTGCAACTCAGCTCGGAAGGACCTCAGCTCATTCGTCAAACCTGGTTCTGTCCCTCTGCAGCCTAGCTGGTCTGCCTGGGCCTTTCCACCACACCCAGGTTTTTCCTTGTGAGACACCTCATTCTCCTGAGGGACAGCTGTACTCAGGCCCAGCACATGATCTTGTCCCACTGTCAGATCCTCTTCGAGAAACTCATGGCTCACCATCGCCCTCTCCTGGATAGTTAGGGAAGTGCAATAAACAGCAGACATATCAATGTCCTCCCCATCCCATGAGTCATCAACATAACTGATGAGCAATTCAAACAATCAAACTGGTGGAAGGTGGTTAAATCATTCCAGTGGTCAAATTTCACCTGGTAATTCCTGTATTAAGTTCAAGCTGAAGCTATCCTGGTCTCTGCTGAATTTAGACCAATTTTCATTGTTAACTTAATATATTTCCATCTTCATTCTTTCCCTCCAAACTGATCCTAATATGAATGTTGCAAAAAACAAAACATTTTGTTGAAGCTTTTGCCTTGCACGCATCAGGACAATTTAAAAGAAATGCCACAGCAAAGGGAAACAATATTTAAACTGATATGTTCATAGTGATAACACCTCAGCCTGTCAGCACTTTCCTCATATACAATATCAATGTCATGTTTTTCCCCTTTGATTGGTTCTTTTACAATTGTCCTGATGAGGGCAAAATGAAAAGCTTCCAAAAACCGGGCATTTTTCAGGCCAGTTCAATATTCTCAAATGAGTATTTGATCCTAATTTGCTTTTTTGCTTCAGACCTGATCAAATTCCAAGAAGTAATTCTGTCCCATTTTGAATGGAGGACCTAATTTACCAGCACCTACTAAATTCCAATCTCTGCATCAAAATATTTTTCCTGATACCCTTCCTGTACCTGCCTTTCTGTTTGCCGGCAATGACGGTAAATCTACATTTACTCTGTCAATTTCATTAAGATGTTTTGAATATCAGAATACTCTCCCTCCCCCCTCGAGATCCTGTTCTGGTGTTTCCTTGTAACCTACATCCCCTAACCCTGTCCCATTCTGCATTGCACCTCATAGAAGCCCATAATTGTACACCATATCCCAGATGTGACGCAACCATTCTTCATTACAGCTGTCCTGGCCACTCTCCCTCCATCTCCTCATTTTCAATATTCATTCCAAAATCCCATTGGCCTTTCCCATTTCATTGTTTCCGATTTTCTTTCCCAATTTCAAGCATTTATGTTGCTCAACGTTCTTTTTTGCCCACTGCAGTACATTGTTTACAATATGAACTACACTTCATCCTTTAACGTTCCGAGTCCTTACAACCAGGAAAGCTCTTAATGCAAAAATGAAATTAATCTCATTGCCCTGCTCTATCCCAACAGCTTTAGTGCATTTATGTTGCATTCAATGACATCTGACACTTGTCTGTCTTACCCTCTTACACCCACTAATGGCTTTCTCTTGAGTTCTTCCTGACAAATTGCTGTTTATTGCAGTTTGGTGACACACTTTGGTCGCCGTTTGTTCGTTCTTTGTGTCATTCATTTTGTGTCTGATCCATAGGGGACTCCACCTTGCAATTTGGAAAATGCAGGTTCACCCAAGTCATGGCCGAGGCTCCAGTCTTTCAAAGACATGGATTTAAGCTTCGCCAGTTTAATCATTTGAATTGTACGCCATTTATTTTGATTTATCCTGGGATGGAGAAAGTGAGGACTGCAGGTGCTTTAGATCAGAGCTGAAAATGCGTTGCTGGAAAAGCGCAGCAGGTCAGGCAGCATCCAAGGAACAGGAGAATCGACGTTTCGGGCATGAGCCCTTCTTCAGGAATGGCTCTGGGATGGGGCAAGCTTTGATTTTTCTGCTGTTTATTGTCCTTCCCTAATTGTCCTGGGGAGGGCGGTGGTGAGCATTGTCAGATCTCAAACATAGAACATAGACCATGACAGCGCAGTCCAGGCCCTTTAACCCTCGATGTTGCACTGTCCTATGGAACCAACCTGAAGCCCATCTATCCTACACTATTCCACTTTCGTCCATATGTTTATCCTGAGACCAATTCAATGCCCTTAATGTTGGCGAGTCTGCTACTGTTGCAGGCTGTGCCTTCCATGCCCCTCTTAGTCTCTGAGTAAAGAAACTACTTCTGACATCTCTCCTCTATCTATCACCCCTCAATTTAAACCTATGTACCCTCAGCATCTGAGGAAAAAGGCTCTCACTGTCCACCCTATCTAACCTTGTGATTATCTTAGTACGTCTCAATTAAGACAACTCTCAACCTTCTTCTCTCTAACAAAACCAGCCAGAAGTCCCTCATCCTTTCCTCATAAGGCCTTCCCTCCATGCCAGGCAACATCCTCGTATATTTCCTCTGAACGCCTAAGTTCCCACACGTTTTATTAATGCGGTGACCACAACTGTATGCAATACTCCAATAGTGGCCACACCAGAGTTTTGTACAGCTGCAGCATGACCTCATGACTCCTAAATCCAGTCTCTCTATCAATAAAAGCGAACCCACCATAAGCCTTCTGAACCACCCTATCAAACTGGGTGGTAACTTTCAAGGATCTGTGTACATGAATACCGAGATCTCTCTGCTCATTTCCACGACTAAGTATCTTACCATTACCACAGTGCTCTTTATTCCTATTGCTCCTTCTAAAATGAATTATTTCACACTTTTCAGCATTATCCCTGCATTTTTCACCTCTCAGCCCAGCTCTGCAGCTTATCCATGGCCCTGTGTAGGCTGTAATATCCTTCAGCACTATCCACAACTCCACAAACCTCAGTGTCATCTGCAAATTTACTGACCCTTCTTTCGATGCCCTCATTCAGGTCATTTATACAAATGGCAAACAGCAGTGGCCCCAAAAGAGATGCTTGCAGTACACCGCTAGTAACTGAACTCCAGGATGAACATTATCTATCAAAAACCACGGTCTGTCTTCTTTCAGCTAGCCAACTTCTGATCCAAACTGCTAAATTACCCTTAATCCCATGCCTCGGTATTTTGTGGAGAACCTTATCAAATGCCTTACTGAAGTGCCTATGCACCACATCAACCACTTTATCCTCATGCACCTGTTTGGTCACCTACTCAAAGAACTCAGTAAGGTTTGTGAGGCCCAATCTACCGTGTTCACTATCTGTAGTCAACTTATTCATTTCTAGATGATTATAAATCCTATCTCTTCTAATATTTTCCAACACTTTACCCACAACCGAAGTAAGGCTCACTGGTCTCTAATTACTAGGGTTGTCTCTACTCCCCTTCATGAACAAGGGGACTACATTTGCGATCTTCCAGTATTCTGGCACTGTTCCTGTCGACAATGATGACATAAAGATCAACGCCAAAGCCTCGGCAATCTCCTCCCTCGCTTTCCAGAGAATCCTTGGATAAATGCTATCCGGCTCAGAGGACTTGAATATTTTCACGCTTTCCAGAATTGCGAACTCCTCCTCCATAAGAGGGAAATCAGGATGGCAAAAAGGGAACATGGGATAGCTTTGCTTAATTGGGCTAAGGCGAATCCAAAGCGTTTTTATAAATGCATTAAGGATAAAAGAGTAATAATTAACAGAATAGGGCCTCTCAAAGATCAGCAAGGCAGCCTATGTGTGGAACTGCTGGAGATGGGGCAGATACTAAACAAGTACTTTGTATCAGTGTTTACTGTGGAGAAAGACACAGCAGATATAGAATTTGGGGAAATAGATGGTGACATCTTGAAAAGTGTCCAAATTACAGATGAGGAAGTGCAGTATGTCTTAAAATGCATAAAAATAAATAAATCACTGGGACCTGATCAGGTGCACCCCAGAACTCTGTGGGAAGCTAGGGAAGTGATTACTGGGCCACTTGCTGAAATATTTATATCATCGATAGTCACAGGTGAGGTGCTGGAAGTCTGGAGTTTAGCTAATGTGGTAAGGAAAAATCAGGAACCGGTGAGCCTGACATAATTGGTGGGCAAATGGTTGGAGGGAGTCCAGAGGGACAGGATTTACATGGCCTTGGAAAGACAAGGACTGATTCAGGATTGTCAACCTGGGTTTGTACCTGGGAAATCATGACTCACTAACCTGATTGAGTTTTTTGAAGAAGTCATAAAGACGATTGATGATGTCAGAGCAGTGGACGTGATCTGTATGGACTTCAGTGAGGCATTCAACAAGTTTCCTTGTGCTGGATTGGTTTGCAAGGTTAGATCACATGGAAAAACAGAGAGAACTAGCTATTTGCGTATAGAAATAGCTTTAAGGTAGAAGACAGAGAGTGATGGAGGAGGGTTGCTTTTCAGACTGGAGGCCTGTGATCAGTGGTGTGCCACAAGGATCAGTGTACGGTCCACTGCTTTCTGTCATTGACATAATGATTTAGATGTGAACATAGGAGGTACAGTTAGTAAGTTTGCAGATGACACAAAACTGGAGATGTAGTGGACAGTGAGGAAGGTTACCGCAGAGCACAATGGACCGATGAGTGGCAGATGGAGTTTAATTTAGATAAATGCGAGGTGCTGTATTTTGGAAAGTCAAATCAGGCCAGGATTGAGATGCTTAATCATGGAATTACTATAGTATGGAAACAGGCTATTTGGACCAACAAGTCCACACCGACCCTCTGAAGAGTCACCCATCCATATCCATTCCCCTATCCTGGTCCTCTACACTTAATCCTGACTAATGAACCGAACGTATTTATGCCTGAACATTTGACAATTCAGCATGTCTAATTTCCCAAACTGCACATCTTTGGACTATGGGAGGTAACCCACGCAGACGCATGGAGAATGTACAAATTCCGCACGGACAGTCACCCGAGGCTGGAACTGAACCAGGGCTCTGGCACTGTGAGACAGCAGTGTTAATCACTGAGGCACTGAGCCACCGTGCCTTAATGGTAAGGTACTGGGGAGTGTTGCTGAACAAAAAGACTTTGGAGTGCAGGTTCTTATTTCCTTGAAATTAGAGTCACAGGTTGAAAAGATAGTGAATAAGGCATTTAGTATGCTTTCCATTATCAGTCAGAATTGAATACAAGTGTTGGGAGGTCAGGTTGTGGATGCACAGGACATTGGTTTGGCCATATTTAGAATGTTGTGTGTAAATCTGGTCTTCCTTCTATCGGAAAGAAGTTGTGAATCTTGAAAGGGGTCAGAAAAGATTGACAAGAATGTGACCAGTGTTGCTTTTTTTTTAAGTGATGGGGTGAGGCTGAACAGGCTGGGGATGTTTTCCCTGGAATGTCGGAGGCTGAGGGGTGACCTTATAGAGGTTTATAAAACCATGAGCGCCACGGATAGGGTAAAAAGACAAGGTGTTTTCCCTGGTGTGGGGGAGTCCAGAACTAGAGGCATAGGTTTAGGGTGAGAGGGGAAAGATTTGAAAGGGACTTATGGGGCAAATTTTTCAAACAGAGGGTGGTGCATGTATGGAATGAGCTGCCAGAGGAAGTGGTGCAGGTTGGTACAGTTACAACATTTAAAGGACATTTGGATAGGTGTATGAATAGGAAGGGTTTGGAGGGATATGGGCCGAGTGCTGGCAAATGGGTCTCGATTAGTTTCATACATCTGGTCGATATGGGCGAGTTGGACCGAAGGGTCTGTTCCCGTGCTGTCCATCTCTATGATTCTGAGACTCTATGAAATGCAGGAAAGCTGAAACACAAATCCACAGACATTAACCGGGTAACAGTAACACCCACACTCAGAGACACACAGCGACAGACAGTACTGGGTAGCAGTAAAACCCACACTCAGGGACACACATCTGCAGACAGTACTGGGTAGCAGTCACACCCACACTCAGGGACACACACCTACAGACAGTACTGGGTAGCAGTCACACCCACACTCAGAGACACACACCTACAAACATTACTGGGTAGCAGTCACACCCACACTCAGAGACACACACCTACAGACAGTACTGGGTAGCAGTCACACCCACACTCAGAGACGCACACCTACAGACAGTACTGGGTAGCAGTCACACCCACACTCAGGGACACACATCTGCAGACAGTACTGGGTAGCAGTCACACCCACACTCAGGGACACACACCTACAGACAGTACTGGGTAGCAGTCGCACCCACACTCAGAGACACACACCTACAGACAGTACTGGGTAGCAGTCACACCCACACTCAGAGACACACACCTACAAACATTACTGGGTAGCCGTCACACCCACACTCAGAGACACACACCTACAGACAGTACTGGGTAGCAGTCACACCCACACTCAGAGACGCACACCTACAGACAGTACTGGGTAGCAGTCACACCCACACTCAGGGACACACATCTGCAGACAGTACTGGGTAGCAGTCACACCCACACTCAGAGACACACACCTGCAGACAGTACTGGGTAGCAGTCACACCCACACTCATAGACGCACACCTACAGACAGTACTGGGGAGCAGTCACACCCACACTCAGGGACACACACCGACAGACAGTACTGAGTAGCAGTCACACCCACACTCAGGGACACACGCCTACAGACAGTACTGGGTAGCAGGCACACCCACACTCAGGGACACACACCTGCAGACAGTACTGGGTAGCAGTCACACCCACACTCAGAGACACACACCTACAAACAGTACTGGGTAGCAGTCACACCCACACTCAGGGACACACACCGACAGACAATCATGTATGATGGAAGATTCTGACTGATCCTCTTTCTGAGCTAAGTTGTCACTCAGTTCAGCTTTGAGCTGTCACTGTGAGGAACAGGCTAGGGTGGGAGAAATGAATGTAATGACTGAACCCTCCAGTGTCTGTGATTGGCCTCAGCTCATTTGAAATGTGACTCAGCAGCAGCAAAGTGGGCAAAGTGCGATCCCACCAGCTGGGTCTGGACAACAGAGTGAAGAGGGAATGCGTCAGATTGGAATGATTGGGTCCCAGCAGATTTTAGTTTCTGTTCTATTTAGAATCTTGTGAACTTGACAGATTCCAGATCGAAGGGATCTCTTGAAAATGATTGAAGATTGGCTCAAATCCAGTCTTTAGCTGATGTGTAATTGATTGACCATCCAAGCAGCCAACCATGACAACCATTTGCTAAAGCGTAGCCAATCAACTGAGGCTGGAGCAGTTTATATACAAAGCACTCAGAGACAGAGACTGTATCTTCTTCATCTTTATTCCCTTTTCCAGATTGACATTGACAGAAAACAGACTGCAATTAACAGCCCAGACAGAGGAAGCTGCACAAATTCACAGCCACAATGGAGCTTGAGGAAAACACTTCTGGAGATTTTCTCAAAAAAAAGAGAATCCTGTCATTTTAAGCAGTGAAGGAACCTTAAATTGGAACTGGCGGCTGAGCAGGAAGGAGATCTGGTTTACTGCAGCAGAGACTTCTGAGGTTCACATTGATTTTGTGGAGCTGACAGTCTTCAGTATCGAGGAGTTTTACTTGACATCACAAGTCAATGCTGTCCCCAACAAACACTCCCAGAACAGGAGTAGTCCGGGATTAGATACAAATTAAATCTCCTTTACACTGTCCCAATGACCTGCCTTAACCGCGGAAACTTAGAAGTGTCTCTGAGCCAGTTCCAAGAAGGAAGAGAATTGAAATTCAGTGCTGACAATGATCTTTGCCCTGCCAGCTCAGCCCAGTTCTGTTTAAAGTTGTGTCTCCTCTGTGGACTGTCTCCAATACTCTACACACATTCTGATCTCCTGATGCTCTTGCTGAGGGGAGAGGGGAGGGTCACGTGGGTGAGGGCACAGGAGAAGCGAGCGTTGGACTCCCAGTCAGACCCAGAGAGGGTCAGCAGGCTGCTGACACTGTAGGTGCTGTCCGAAGCTCGCAGGTAGTTGCTGGTCTGAACCCCGTCCGAAATGACTGCACCGTCCTTCTTCCACTGCACCTCCAGCTCATCGGGATAGAGGTGATTGGCAAGGCACACCAGGGTGGCAGTGCCCTTGGCATCTATCTGCTCCGGGGAAGGGGGCAGCAGGGTCAGCTTTGGCTGAGAGTTGTCACGGCCTGAAAGACAAGAGACAGAATTTTAATCTCTGCCATTCAAAGGGATTTCAACTCTCTGGACATGAACTGGCAAAACAATCCATTTTGAACATTTGTATCCAACCCCTATCAAACCCCATAAAAGAACAGGCATTGTTCAAATTGCTTCTTGGGATGTGGGTGTCACTGGCCATTATTGTCCATCCCTAATTGCCCCTGAGAAGGTGATGGTGAAAAGAGAATGGACAGTGTTAGACCATCGTTTAAGGAATGAATGTGAGCAGCTGGAAGGGCTCTCAATGGGGGAGCATTTCAGTGACAGTGATCAGAACTCAGTGGGATTTAGAGGAGGGATGGAAATGGAGAACCATGGGGCAAGTGTAAAAGTTTTCATTTGGGAACAAACCATTTTACTAAACTGGGCAGTGACTTGGTAAAACTTTGCTGAAAGACAAAATGCTGGGTGAAATTAACCAGGACCTGAGGAAAGCAAAGAGCTGACAGGATGAAATATGTGCAAATGAAGTCAGGGAAATCCCAGTGATGTTTATAATCACAGAAAGAACAAGAAGAGAATGAAGGAATGTATGAGGCCCATTCGAGAGCAGGAAGGGAACTTGTGCGGAAGTGGAAGATGGAGCAATGGTTCCTCAAGAAAACTTTCCATCTATTTTAACAAAAGAGAGGGACAAAGCAGAAACTGTAGTTCAGGAGGAAGCCTGTGCAATATTGGAACGGCATCTTTCACATCTGAAAGACTCCCCGTTCATCCAAAGAAAAGAAAGATTCATGCTGTCCCCAAGACATTTGCAGACAGTGTGAGACTTGTTTGAAATGTGGTTACTGTTGTCATTTAGGAAATGCGGAAGCCAGATTATGCACAGCAAGATCTCACAGGCAACAATGAACCAAGGAACATTTTGAGTGATGTTTGTTCAGGGATAAATATCAGTCTGAATATGATTCAAAGCGAAAATAACTGGCTTAGTTGGATGGAAAATGAGAAAATGGATGGCAAAGGAGAATGTCAGATTACTGGCTAGTGATGGGATTGATTGTTACCAGAAAATAAAAGGAAAGGATCGAATATTGTGGATGTCATATTATACGAAGGAAACATAAAAGTGCAGGGAAGCTCAACAAAAGAACAAACGTAAAAGCTTTGTCTTTTAACACACGAACCATTAGGAATAAAGTAGACAAAGTGGTACCACACAATCCAAGGTAAATAAGGAAGATAGGGGCTCATGAGAATTTATGAAAGCATCCAGACCATGTAATAGGATGGAGAGTATGGAAAGGATCAGGAATTGAACTTGATGCCGAGCAGGGTGGAATGGTGGATCAGTGGTTAGCACTGCTGTCTCACAGCTCCTGAGACACAGACTCAATTCCAACTGACTGTCTGTGTGGAGTTTACACATTCTCCCCGTGTCTACTTGGGTTTCCTTCCATTGTCACAAAGATGTGTCGGTTAGCAGGATTATCTATGGAAATTGTAGGGTTGATGGGATACTTTTTGGAGGGTCAGACTGGGCTGAATGGTCTGTATCAACACTGTAGAGTTTCTGTGATTTCTGACAGAGATACCTTTGAGAAGGAGGCAGTCAGTGCATGACTGAGGGTGTTGTACTTCGATGCATCGAGTATATGAAACAAGGCAAATGACTCTGTAGTGCAGGGACATGGCTGCAAGGGGATCAGGGCTGGGAACTGAATATCCAAGGATGCACATCTTATTGAAAGGAAATGCCAGGGGATAGAGGGTCAAGTGTGAAGGAGGAACTGAAGATAATCCCTATAAGTTGGGATGTGGTATTGTGGAGACTGACGGTATCAAAATTTGTAATTCCCCAGGGTCTGATGCTCTGCAACTCAGAGTCCTTAAGAAAGTGGGTGTATAAATTGTAGACATATTAGTGAACATTTTCCAGCATTCTGAAGACTCTGACAGAGTTCCAATGGACTGGCCAGTATCCAATATAACTCCACTTTTTAATAAAAGGAGGGAGAGTGAAAATGAGGAATTATACATGAGGAAAACACTGGAGCCAGTTATTAAAGATACAATAACCGAGCATTTGGAAAGCAGTGACAGGATCGGTCCAAGTCAGCATGGATTTACTCAAGGGAAATCAGGCCTGACACATCTTCTGGAAGGTTTTGAGGATGTGATCAGTTGAGAGTGGTCAAGACTGAATCAGTGGACAACAAACACAAAAAATGATGAAAAAGTTCAGCAGGTCTGGCAGCATCTGTGGAGAGAAACTGAAGTTAGCTTTTCGGATTGAATAGTCCTCCCTTAGGACCCAGTGGATGTTGTGTTCTGGACTTTCAAAAAGCTTTTGACCATGTTCCATACAAGAGATTAGTGAGTTACATAAAACCTCATGGTATTGGAGGTAATGTATTTACATGAAGAGAGAACTCGTTGGCAGATAGAAAGCAGAGAGTTGGAATAAATGGGTCCTTCTCAGAGTGGCAGGCAGTGATGAGTGGGTTACCGCAGGGTTCAGTGCGGCGACCCCAGCTGTTCACAATATACATAAATGATTTGGACAAAGGAATTGAATGCAATCCCTACAAACTTGCAGATGACACTCAGCTGGGTGGCAATGTGTGCTGTGAGGAGGCTGCTAAGAGGCTGCAGGGTGACTTGGACAGGCTTGCTGAGTGGATAAATACTTCTAAAATGCAATATAATTTGGGTAAATGTGAGATTATCCACTTTGGTGGTAAAACAGGAAGTCAGATTATTAGTGAATGGTGGAAGTTTAGGAAAAGGTGAGGTGCAATGAGAGCTGGGTGTCATGGTGCAACAGTCACTGAAAGGGGGCATGCAGGTGCAGCAGGCAGTGAGGAAAGCTAATGGCATGTTGGCCTTCACAGTGAGAGGATATGTGTATTGGAGTAAGGATGTCTTGCAGATTTATACAGGGCTTTGGTGAGGCCTCACCCAAGTATTGTGTGCAGTTTTGGTCTCCTAGTCTAAGGAAGGACATTCTTGCTATTGAGGAAGTGCAGCCAAGGTTCACCAGACTGATTCCCGGGATGGCAGGACTAACATATGAGGAAAGACTGGATCAACTTGGCTTGTCCTCACTGGAATTTAGAAGAATGAGGGGGATCTCATAGAAACATGTAAAATCCTGATGGGATTTGACAGGCTTGATGCTGGAAGAATGTTCCCAATATTAGGGAAATCCAAAACTCAGGGTCAAAGATCACGAATAAGGGTTAAGTTATTCAGACGTTCTGAACCTGTGGAATTCTCTGCCACAGAAAACTGGTGGAGCCAGTTTGTTCGATATATTCAAATGGAATGTGGCACTTGCAGCTAAAAAGATCAAGGGATATGGGGGAGAGTGGGAATGGGATACTGAGATTGCATATTTAGTCATGGTCATATTGAACGGTGATACACGCTCTAAGGGCTAAATGGCCTATTCCTGCACCTATTTTCTATGTAGCTGTGTTTATAATGATCTGTAGATTGGCAGGTAGGGGTGTTGGGGATCGGGTTTACTCTATCAATTAGAATTGAAATTACATCGACAGAAAGAGGAAAGAGAAAGTTGGAATGCATAGAATTTGTGTGAGTCAACTTAAGAAACCACAAAGGAACAAAGAGCCTGATGGGAGTTATGTACAAACTTCCTCGCAGTAGTCGGGATGTGAATCAGAAAATAAATCAGGAGACAGAAAAGGCAAGTGAGAAAGGGATTATTACAATAATCAAGGGGACTGCAATATGCAGATGGACTGGGAAAGTCAGGTTGGGAATGGATCTCAAGGAAAGGAATTCATGGAATGTCTGCAAGAGGCTGTTTTTGGAACAGTTTGTGGTTGAGAACCTAGGAAACAGGTAATTCCGGATTCGGTGATGTATAATGAGACAGCCCTGATTGGGGAGCTGAAGGTGAATGAACCCTGAGGGGGCAGTGACCATAATGTGTTCGAATTCACCCTGCAGTTCAAGAGGGAGGAGCTGGAATTAGATGTAGTAAGAGGAGCTAATGAGAAGTTAGACAAAGGAGAGCCAATGGACATGATCTATTTGGATTTCCAGAAAGCCTTTCACCAGTTTCAGCACAGGAGGTTGCTAAATAACATAAGAGCCCATGGGGTTTGGAACCCGGTACTGACATGGATAGAGAGTGGGAATAAATTGATGTTTTGCACATGATCTCGTGCAGTTCAGCAGGGGCAGTGTTGGAACCTCAGTTCTTCATGTAACAATTAATTATATATTAACGATCTGGGAAAAGGAACTGAGGGCATTGTTGGTAAATTTGCTGATGACACAAAGATGAGGGGAGGGACAGGCAGAGTTGAGGAAGCAGGGAGGCTGCAGAAGGACTTGGAAAGGCTCAGAGAGTGGGCTAAAAAGTGGCTGATGGAATACAAAGTGGGAAAGTATGAGGTTATGCACTTTGATGGGAAGAATAGAGGCTTAAACTGCTTTCTAAATGGGGAAATTTGGGATTCTGAAACACAAAGGGACTTAGGAGTCCTCTTCAAGGATTCTCTGAAGGTTAACATGTAGCTTCAGTTGGCAACTCGGAAGACAAATGCAATGTTAGCATTCATTTCACCTGAGTTAGAATGTAAGATCAGGCATGTCCTGCTGAGGCTGTGTGAGACTCCGGTCAGAATACATTTGGAACATTGTGAACAGTTTTGGGACCTGTATCTAAGGAGGGATGTGCTTGTATTGGGGGAAATCCAGAGGAGGTTTATAAGAATGACCCTCGGGATGACAGACTGATCTGATGAGGAGCGGTTGAGGAATCTGGATGTGTACTTCATGGAGTTCAGAAGGACATGGGAGGATCACATTGAAACTTACAGTATACTAAGAGGCCTGGATAGAGTGGACGTGGAGAAGAATTTTCCACAAGGAAGAGAAAATCAGATCAGAAGGAACAGTCGCAGAGTTAAGGGATAACCCACTACGACTGTGATGAGGAATTTCTTCTGCCAGAGGGTGGTTAATCTGTGGAAATCATTGCTGTGGAGGCGAAATCATTGAGTGTATTTCAGACAGATATTGATAGGCTCTTGATTGGAAAGGCAATCAAACATAATGGAAGAATGGTTGTGAGAAAAACCTCAGCCATAACCAAATGGCACAGCAGACTTAATGAGGTGAATGGTCTAATTCTGCTGCAATATCATAAGGTCCTTTGGTCTTTTGAAGAGACTCTGCAAAACCCCAGAACCCTAAAAGCACTGGACTGTGAGCCCTGCTGTAGCTGTTTGTAATCAGAACTTTGCCAAGTGATAACCAAAGAGTGGAAAGAGTGTGCATCCAGTTCCATTTGGGAACTTCAGGGTGTTTCCCAGACTATGGAATACCATGAGCGTAGGAAGTGTGGTCAGTGACAGCAGTTGGAGCTCCGGGTTTCGGAGCTTGAGCAGCAGCTGGTGTCAGTGCGGAGAGTCTGTGAGGCTGAGAGCTCCGTGGAGAGCACGTTTCTAGATGTGGTCACTCTGCAGCTTCAGAGTATGCAGGGAGAGAGGGAATGAGGGAGCAGCAGACCATCCAAAAGGACAAAGCAGCTAGTACAGGAATCCCCTGACTGCATCCCACTCTCCAACCAGGAGTTTGGCATCCTGATGAGAATGATGGTTCATCTGGGGAGTGCAGCCAGAACCAAGTCCCTGGCACCACGGGCGGCCACAGCTGTACAGTGACTGCACAAGGAAGACTGGAAGAACGATAGTGAGAGGAGATTCGACAACGAGGGCAATCGATAGGTATTTGTGCAGCTGCAGATGGGAATCCAGGATGGTCTGTTGTCTCCCTGGTGACAGGGTCAACGTTGTCATTGAGCAGCTGCAGAGCACACTGAGGGGAGAGGGGGAACAGGCAGCAGTCGTGGTCCACATCGATCCCAGTGACAGAGGGAGAAAAGGGATGTGGTCCTGCAATCAGAGCTTTGGTAGGAAATTTGTAGCAGGAGCTCAAAAACAGAAATCTCTGGATTACTCCAAGTGCCCCACGTAAGTGAGAATTGGAACAGGAGGATAAGACAGGTGTATGTGAGGCTGGAAATATGGTCCATGAGGGAAGGCTTTAGATTCTTGGCATTTTGGGAATGACTCTCGGAGAGATGTGACCTCTATCGACCAAATAGGTTGCTCCCGAACACAGTTGGAACTGAGTTTCTTTTGGGATGATTGCTAGTGCTGTTGGAGAGGGTTTAAGCTGTCATGGAAGGGTTGTGGGAGCCAGGAGAGAATATCAAAGGGACACAGAATCCTGGAAGAGATAGATACACCAGAGTAAGGAATAATAACTTAATAGGCAGTTTCAGAGTGAGGGAGAGAATAATAATTTCTAAACCCTGCTGACTGTGCATGTATGGGACTGCACGGAGTGTGGCGAATAAGATTGGGGAGTTATAGACACTGATTGTCAAGCAGAAATCTGATGTTGTTGCTCTAACAGATGAGGCTCAAATAAGGACCGGACTGAGTGTTAAATATTCCTGGCTACAAGGTGTTCATGAAAGATAGGAAAGGGCGGAAAGAGTGAGAGATGTGGGATTGGTTAAGAAGATCGGTGCAGAGTTGGAGAAAGAGGCTGTCCCAGAGGGCTCAAGGACAGAAGAGATTTGGTTCAAGATAAGGAATAATAAAAGGTGCAATCAGATTGTTCAGTGCAGTCTGTAGTTCACCGACTAGTGGGAAGGATGCAGAGGGGAATCTGCAAGGAATTCACACTGGGATAGTAGTAGTGTGAAGGGCAAAGAGGGGCCAGAGTTATGCGAGTGTGTTCAGGTGAATTTTCTCCAGCGGTGTGTTCCCATTCCAATGAGAAACAAAGCTCTCCAAACCAGGATCTTGGGAATGAGGAGGCCCAAGTAGATCAAGTGTCAGTGAGAGGACATTTAGGGTAGGGAAGACTGATCATTGTATCACAAGGTTTAGGGTGACAGTGGAAAAGGACAAAGGACAATCCAGAGTAAAGTCATGATCATGGATCATATTCCATGGATAACCTCTAAATATCTCACACTTCAAATTTTTCAATTTTTTTTCAAACAGAATATGAATGAGTCACAAAACTAATGTTTTGCCTCAATATTTACCACTAATAAAGGCAGTGAAGTGAAGGAAGGAAATGAATGTTGCTGTCTTGAAAAGAGTCCTCGTTACAGAAGAAGAGGTGCAGTTACCAGTTCTTTACACTCATAAAGGTAGACAAATCCCCAGGACCTGATCAGGTCAATCCCTGTACTTTATGTGAAGCTTGGGAAGAGACAGTGACACCCTTTGCGGAGATTTTTGTATCATCAACAGCCACAGGTGATGTGCTGGAAGACTAGGGCGTGGTTAATGTTGTGCCATTATTTAAGAAGGTCTGCAAGGAATTATAGACTGGTGAGTCTGATGTCAGTGGTGAGTAAGTTGTTGGAGGGGATTTTGAAAGCCAGGATTTACATGCATTAGTAAAGACAAGGATTGTTTAAGGAGAGTCCACAAGGCTTTGTAAATGGGAAATTGAGTGTCACGTATTTGATTGAGCCTTTTGAAGACATGACCAAGAAGATAGCTGAGGGCAGAGTGGTAGATATTGCCTACATGGACTTTAGCAAGGCCTTTGACAGGTACTGCGTAGACAACCGGTTAGTAAGGTTAAATCAAATGGGATCCAGGGATAGCAAGCCAATTGATACAAAACTGGCTTAATGGTTGGAGACAGAGAGTGGTGGTAGAAGGTTATTGTTCAGACTGGAAGTCTGTGAACAACGGTGTGACAAAAGGATTGGTTCTGGGTTCATCATTGTTCATCATTTGAATGTTTGAATGAAAATATAGGAGGTATGGTTTGTGAGTTTGCAGATGACATCAAAATTGGTGGCATAGTGGGCTGTGACGAAGGCTATTTGAGAGCACATTTACATGAGGTATTGAGATAATAATGAGGTGTTGCATTTTTGTATAAAAACCAGGCCAGGGCTAAAACAGTTAATTATGGGGACATGGGGAGTTTTGTCAGGCAGGGAGGCACATAGTGCCTTGAAACTGGTATCACATGGAGACAGAGTGGTAAAGAAAGCATTTGGTACACTTGCCTTCGTTGGTCAGAGCATTGAGTACAGGAGTTGGGACATTATGTTACAGCTCTCGAAGATATTGATCAGGCCACATTTCTGGTCACCCTGCTATTGGCTAAATGTCATTAAACTGGAAAGAGTGAAAACAAGATGGATGGTTTAAGTTATAAAGAATGGCCGGTTAGGCCTGAGCTGTTTTCCTTGGAAGATCAGAGGCTACAGGGTGACATTTTAGAGGTTTATAAAATCATGCTGGGCATAGATAAGGTGAGTAGCCAAGGTCTTTTCCACGGGGTTGGGGAGTCCAAAACTAGAAGGCAGAGGTTTCAAATGAAAGGGGAGAGATTCAAAAGTGAGCTGAGGTGCATCTCTTTCACATAAAGGGTGGTGCATGTATTGAATGAGCTGCCAGAGGAAGTGATGACATTTGAACAGGTGCATGGATAGGAAAGATAGAGGAAGAAATGACCAAAATGCAGGCAAATGGGACTACGGGGAATAGGTAAGGTGAATAATGCATGCAGGATATGAATACTTTGAAGATGGGTCAAAAAAATTCCCATGGAATGTTCGGAGGTGTGGAACATGAGTTATGAAAATATATTGGAGAAGTTTGGATTGTCTTCCTTGGAGAAATGAAGGCTGAGAGGAAAGTTTTTTGAAGAATTCAACATCAGGTGGCGTCAAGACAGAGTAAATAGGGAGAACATGCTCCCAGTTCAGAAAGGATTGAGAGCAAGAGGCCACAGATTGAAAGTAATCAGTAAAAGAAGCAAAAGTGAGATGAAGAAAAACAGTTTCAGCCAGTGAGTTGTTAAGATGTGGAATGCATTGCCTGAGAGTGTGGTGGAGGCAGCTTCAATTGAAACATTCCAAAGGGAATGAGACTGTAATTTGAAAAGGAAAAATGTGCAGGGTGACAGGGAGAAGACAGGAGAATGACACTCAGTGAATTGTTCATTCAGAGACCCTGTCCAGACAGGATGGGCAGAATGGTCTCCTTGTGCACTGTAACAATTCTGTGATTGTGTGATTGAGCAGAGTTAAAGCTGGGGGAGGTGGGAGTTCGGTGTCTCACTGTGCTGCTGCTTCTGCTGCTGCTGCTTCTTCTGAGGTCAGTGAGATCAGAGACTGGGACAGGGAGCCAGAGCTCACATCAAACTCTGCCCGTGTCTGTCACACTGAGACTGACAGGAGGCTACTCACTGATTTCACTCCATGCTGCAGGAATGGGACCACAGGCTGCAAATGGACAGAGCTCCTCCACACGGTGAGTAAAACTGACTGACTTATATCTTGCTGTTTAAAGGGGCAATGGGACTAAAGAAATACAGCTGGACACCCTGTTAGACATAGTGCTCCTGAATCAACTATTTCATTCACTGCAGCTTCTCACTAACACCTTCAACAATTCAGCATTTGTGTTTTAGAAATTATGTTTCAGTATTGACAGGGTAAATAATGGAGGATAGAGATTTACTTACTTCGTCTGAGCTTGGTTCCTTTACCGAACGTAACCCACAGTGAGAGCTCCCAGTGCAGAGGCTGTACAAAAACCTCTGCTCTCTGCTTCCCTCCGTCACTCTCACCCTCTCCCTGTCTCTCTGTGTTGTTCACTCAGTCACTTTCACCTTCTCCCTGTCTCTCTCCGTCTCTCACTCACTCTCACCTTCTCTCTGTCTGTCTCTGTCTCCCATGCCTTCTTTCTCTGTTTTTCTCATTCCATTTTTCCCTCTCTCTCTCTATCATGCTCTCTATCTCTCTGGCTCTGCGTTGTGTCTAGCAGGGCTCAAGCAGTTTGTGAACATTTTTTTATTTGTTAAATCTTGCAGCTGTTCTTCCCATGTGACCATGGAGTGTAAGAGGGAAACTTGAGGCCTTCAGTGAACAGTGGACACCACAGGGACTGGAGTGTGTAGGGTATAGTGACAATCCCAATATGGTTTAATTTATTCAGTTTAATTTTAACATAACTGTGGGATGTGTCAGTACAGGAGGTGGGACTATGTGTATTGAGATTTTTGTATGACTCTGCATCACTGCGCCAAGGCCAGCTCTCACTCTGCTGACAGTAATAATCAGCGACATCCTCATTCTGAACATTGCTGATTGTCAGGGTGAAGTGTGTGCTGGACACTTCTGTCCCGGTGAATCTGTTGGAGACCCCTGTGAATCGTGTTGCTGCATTGTAGATCAGGAGAGAGGGTTTCTGTCCTTCCCGCTGCTGGTACCACTCAACATCACCACTGGCACTCTGACTGGATTTACAGGTGATAGTTGCAGTCTGGCCCAGTCCCACTGACAGCACCGGGGGAGACTGAGTCATGATGATGTCCCCACTGATACCTGAGGGGTCAGAGAGAAACACAGTGAAATCAGAACTGTCACAGAAAGAGCCGGTCAAATGAGAGGTTGTCGGGGACACTGAGCATTCCTCTGGTTTCAGCATTTTCCCTTCAATCACAATTCAGTGGAATTGGAGTGAAATGGAGAGCAGCAAAAGATCTAGGTGGAAGGAGAGAGATTTGTACCTGCGACACAGAATGCCAGGGGCCAGATCAGCTGGATGTGTGAAATCATGGTGTGTGCTCCTGTCCCTGTGCCTGGTTCCTGATAAACTCTCCCTTCACTGGGCTCTGCTTTATAAAGCTACAGCCTGTGAGAGTCTGACTGGGTGTTCCTCAGTATGTAAATGTCATCAGGCAGAGAGAGCCACGTCAGCCCCTCACACTTCCTCTTCTCTCTCTCTCTCTTTCTCTCTCTCTCTCTTTCTTCCTTCCCTCCTTCCTCTCTCCCTTTTCCCATATTCCGTTTCTCCGCTTTCGCTTGAATATATTCCTGTCATTCATTGACTTACTCCCTCTTTTTATATTTCCATTTCTGACTCTGTCTTCTCCCAATTATATAGCCACTTATATCCTTTGCTTTATCCAAGTATGATTGATACTCTGTTTCGCTCCCTTACCTTCTGTGTTGGTTGGTCTCTCTCCGTATGTCTCTCTCTTATCATTCATTCCTCTCCTTCACTTATATTTCTACCTATTTCCTCAATCATTCTCTCTTTATCCCCTCAATCTCTCATTGCCCCCGCTCTCTTTGTCTCCCTCTCTCTCTCTCTCTCTCCCTCCGGTCACTCTCTGACTGAGCTCTCCAGCAGGCGTTATTCCAGGACGTTGGAACAGTGAGTCCGGGGGAAGCAGCTAAATGCCTCACCCTCTCTCACTCAATCTCACAATGTACACACGCTCTTTCTCTCTCCTGTTCTCTGTTTTCTGTCTCTCTCTCTTTCTCAATCGGAAGCTCAATGCCATGAACAGCATTTAACAAGTCTGCACAGATCATCAATGATCTAACAATACCAATCCCAGCTTGGCATTGAGGGAGAGGATCAGCCATGATCGTATTTAATGACAGAGCAGACTCACAGGGCCAATCCCTAACCCTAACCCCAAGCCTTACCCTGAACTTAACCCTAACCCTAACCCTATCCTTACTGCTGCTCCCTGTTTCTAGCTTTGTATGTCTGTGTTATCTTCAATCTCTGCCCCTGGATATTGATTCCTCTACTCATGGAAAAATTGCCTTCCTGTCCACTCTATCTCTGCCCCTCATAATCTTATAGCCCTTTATCAGGTTCCCTCTCAACCTTCACTGCTCCAAGAGAAACAATCCCAGCCTTTCCAATCCTTCCTCAGAGCTCAGACCCTCCAGGCCAGGCAGCATCCTGGGAAATATCTGCACCCTCGCGAGTACAGTCATATCCTTCTCATAATGTGGCGACCAGAATCTGTCTGTCTGTCTGTCTGTCTCTCTTTCACTAGATACTCTTTACTCCTGGCCTCACACCCACTCTGTCTTTCTCTCTCTTTCCTCCCTCTCAGTCACACAGTCTCATAACCAACCTCACTCTCTCTATATATCTAGTCTTCAACTTCACCATCTCTACCTCCCTCTACCTCTCTCTCTATCTCCCCATTTACTCATCTTACACAGCCTCAGACTCTCACTCTCTCTTTTACACACACACACACACACACACTGTCTCTCCCTCTCGCTCTCTTTCTCTCTCTCCCTCTCTCTCTTTCCCACAATTTCTCAGGTGGAAACAGTTAAATACAGGGTAAATCTCCCTCTGCTCTGCCCCACTAATGGATGTTAACCCTTGACCCCAGGAACATGTCTACTCCTGGAATAAAGCCCTATTTCCCACACTGACAAGGATTTGGCCTTTCTCTCAGGAAGACGACCAGATTCTTGTCAAATGAAGGGCAGTTCTATGCTGTTGGCCTATTCTCACTGGGGACTGGTTTGGACAGAAACCTCATTCCATGAAGGCCCAGCAGAGAGAGGAGATCCTCAGGCCATCAGTGTGAGCTGGAGGGACAGGACAGGCTCTGACCCATCCTATCCATTCACAACATGTTCCAATCCTTTCCCCTCTCCTTCCCTTTCCATGGTCAGGCTCCAGTTTTACTGGGATGAGGATTGGACTATCACACAGTTACAATAGAAAGGAAAGGAGCTGCACACTCATGCTATTGTCCATGTCCCATTGGACAGTCAAATGGAGACCAGTAAGCATGGAATTCATTCCCACTCTCCAGTAAAGACCGTTAAACTTGGGCCTCTTTGCCACTGTTCGTCGAATCAAGAACAGTAAATATGGGTCTTCTTCCCACTCAATACTCCAGCAGAGACTAGAAAACATGAATCGTATTCCTGTTGGGCCCTCCAGTAGAAACCAGATCAGAAAGACCTCAATTTCATTGAACTCTCCAGTACAGACCAGTAAACATGGACCAGCTTCAAACTGGAACCTCCCGTACAGACCAGTAAACAAGCGACTTCTTGCAACTGGATCCTCCAATCGAGAGCAGTAAACAAGGATCTCATTGACGGAATGAGGAGCAGGAATAGTAATTCAGCCCTTTCAGCCCATTTGCCATTTAACATGATTATGGCTGATCTTATCCTCATCTCCACTTTCCAGACTGCTCCCTATTGCCTTCTATCCTGCTTTTCATCAAAAAGATATCTGTTTCTTTCTAGAATCTGTTCATTGATTCCATCTCTACTGCGCTCTGGGGGCAGTGATTTGCACGGATTCTCTACCCTCTGAGAGAAGTAGTTAGAATCGAACAGAATCCCTAAGTATGGAAACAGGCAACAAGTCCACACCGGCCCTTGATAGAGCATTCCACCCAGACACAGTAATCCTATATTTCCCTACACATCCTTGGACACTACGGATAATTTAGCACAGCTAATCCCCTTAATATGTACATCTTAGACTGTGGACAGAACACCCAGATGAAGCCCATGCAGACAAGGGGATAATGTGTCAACTCCACACAGTTGCCAGTGGCTTGGATGGAACCGGGTCCCTGGACTGTGATGCAGCAGTGCTAACCACTGCGCCACCAGGCCACCTACAATTTCTCCTCATCTCAGTTTGATCCTACCTCTCTCAGTCTATAACTACGACCTATTGTTTGAGACTGGCCCACAAGAGGGAACACCTGTTTCATGTCTGCCTTATCAATCCCCTTAAGTATTTTATATACCTCACTCAGATCTCCCCTCATGCGACTGAATTCTAGTGAGTATAAGCCCAAGCTATTCAACCATTCCTCATATCACAGCCCTTTCATCCAGGGAATCAGTCTGGTGAACATCCTCTGAACTGCATCCTGCACCACCATATCCTTCACCAAGTAAGGAGACCAAAACTGGTCACAATACTTCAGTTGTGGTCTCACCAATGCCTCGTAGAATTGTAACAATATATCTTTATTTCTGTAATCCAGTCCTATTATTATAAATTCCAAGATTCCAATTGCTGCAAGAAATGCCAACATTCCAATTTCATTGAAATCAATTGGAACCTCCAACAGAGATCAGGAAACATGGGCCTCCATCCCACTGGAATGTCCAATAGACAGCAATAAGCCTGGGCCTCTTTCCCACTGGACCCTCCAGCATTGGAGCTTCAAACCCCACATCCTCTCCATCACATAGGTCTCTTATTTTAATCTCCACTACATTGTTTGTCTCTGCATTACATCAGCCCCTTGACCACAGAAACTCTTATTCCTGCTCATCTCACCTCCAAACTCCATGATTCTGATGACCTCCCCCAACTTCTTCCATCAATGTTCCATAAATTCCAAATTGTCTGAAATGGAGTGGCCCATTCCCTATATAACACCAAGGAGTAGATGGCCAGATTTGATATTAGTAATGAGTTGGAATGTTACGAAGAATTGGGGTGGTCAGAATTGGTCAAACTGAGGGTGGCTCCTGCAGTTGAATATCCTGCTGGCAGGCTCCAGCGTTTTACAGACAGAATGGGGAAGTGTGCATGGTAGGGATATATTGTAGGGCTCCATTTAACTAACCCCTCAGCATCAAGTGTCCCTCAGGAGGGGAGAGAGAATATTCAGGGTCCTGAGCTCCATTTCCCAGCCCAGGAAGTTTGTCTCCCAATGGATGAATGAGATACCAATTTGGAGCGCAGGTTAGGGGCAGTCTCTGCTGTAGACCAGGTCTACAACAGGCAACAGAAGATCGAGCTGAAAAGGCAAAATTTGCTGCCATATGAAGACAGAGAGAGGGGCAGTGGGACTAATTGGATCACTCACAGACACGATGGGCTGAATGGTCTCCTCCTGTGCTGGGGGAGCAGAATTAGGATTGAATTGAGAAGGAACTTCTTCACTCAGAGGGTTGTGAATCAATGGAATTCTCTGCCCAGCGAAGTGATTCCTCAGTAAATGTTTTCAAAGCTAAGACAGGTAATTTTATAAACAGTAAAGGAATTAAGGTTTATGGTGAGAGGGTGGGTAGGGGGAGCGGAGGCCATGAAAAGATCAGCCATGATTTTACTGAATGGCAGAGCAGCCCAAGAGGCCAGAGAGCCTGCTCCCGCTCCTAGTTTTAATGTTCTTATGTGCTGTCAGATTCCAGGGAGTGCAGATGGTTCACAGTTTTCTCCCGTCTCAGTAACAAACGTACAGCTGCTCTGAGCTCCTTCTTTCACTTCCTCAATTGGTGAAGTTTCAACTTTGTGATCTGCCGTTATTTTAACACTGGGGCTTTCTGCTGTGGTCAGAATCTCTAATAATAAGTGTCCCATCAGTGACAATCACAGCAGCTAAGAGCAGTCAGGACTGAGGAGCCAGGCTCACTGGGAAACACATTGGGAAGATCAAAGCCATCCTCTTCATCTGCCAGTACAAACTCCATCCCTCTCCTTGAGCATTGTCTACTGCTCAACCAGACTCTTTACAAAAACAGATTACCTCAGCAGGTCTGGCTGCATCTGTGGAAAAGGTCAAAGTTAACTTTTCAGGTCAAGTGACCCTTCCTCAGAACAGTTTTGAAGAAGGTTCACTTGACCCAAAATGTTAACTCTGCTTTTTGTCATGGTGCCAGACCTGCTGAGCTTTTTCAGCAATTTCTGTTTTTGTTCCTCATTTACAATAACCACAGCTTCTTTTTAGCTTTTATTTAGTATCGGACTCCTTACAATCTTGGCCTTATCTATGAGGCTGCCTTGAGGATCTAAAATTTGAAGCAACAAGTATATGTAGATTTTTACTAACCACAAAATGGCTTTTCAATTTGAAATAATACAACAAAATGGCTGAGAATAGTGATTGAACCCTGTGAACTTGTACTGCTGCATTAAGCTGAAATCCAAAGATAAGAGGACAATGGAGTTTTCATAAAATGAATACTGACACATGAATTGACCATTTAACTAACTTTGAACAGCTACCATGGCATGATGACTTACGTAAATAAAATTTCTTTCCCAGAGAATGTCATTGGATTAGCCTGTTGTCAATCATGTCACCGAATGACAGTGGATTGATTTTCTTGTAATTAAGAACTCTTTCCCAGAAACTATAATTGGATTAACTTGCTATAAATCATGTCACCTTATTATATGTGATTGGTCTTTCTTGTAAATTAAGGCTGTACTAGTTCTAAAAAATATATAAATAATGTGTAATTTTTGAAAGTAATTGTGCAACTTCACCACGGAACACAGATGTTTTAACCTTGGTGCTGCTGGACAAAATTGCATCAACGTGTTTTAATTCAATAAACTAATGACCCTTGCTTTTGTACAGACCGCAATCCATTGATTCTTTTGATTGATCTCGAACCAATAGGCCCCTCTTGAGGGGTCTTCATCTTCAATCTGAGCCCCACAAATCCTCCACATCACAGAGATCACTCACTGAAAATCCCAGGTGATCATTCAAATGTTGTCCTTGGCCACAACACAGCCACTGTCCTCTGTAACCTTCAGCTCATCCCAAATTCTGCTGCTCATATCCAAATTCGCACCAAGTCCCATCCCAATCCCCCACTGTCCTCACTGACCTACAATGGCTCCTGGCCCAACAAAACCTCGATTTTCTAATTCTCATCTTTGTTCTTAAATCCCTCCCTGTCCTTCTATCTCTGTAACCTCCTCCTAGTTGCCTCACTCAGTGTGGTCAGCAATCTTGGATATATGGCTCTCTATTCCTTCATCCAAGTTATTGAGAAATATCGTGAAATGCTAAGGTCCCAGCACAGATCCCGAGTGAAACCAGTATTCACTTCTTGCTCATTGGAGGAGACACACATTATCAATCCGCTCTATCTCCTACCCCCAAACGAATTCCTAACCCAAGGCAAATGCTTTTCTTGAATTCAGTATGGTTCTATGCTGATGAACAGTCTCTCAAACAGTGAAACTTGGAACAGGAGTAGGCCATTCAGCCCTTCAAACCTGTTCCGCCATTCAATATGATCATGGCTGATCATCCAACTCAGTCACCTGTTCCCACTTGCTCCCCATAACCTCTGATCCTTTCCATCCTGAGATCTATATCGTGCCATTTCTGGCAAACATTCAATTGGTTGGGATAAACTGCTTTCAGTGACAGAAACTTCCACAGGCTTCCCACTCACTGGATGAAAAAGTGACTCCCCATGTCAGCTCTAAATGGCCCTTCCCATGTCCTTAAATTGTAATCCTCGGTTCTGGACTCCCCAGTTATCAGGAACATCCTGCCTTGTCCTGTTAGGTTTTTACAGGTTTCAATGTTAGTCCCCTCAATCGTCGAACCTCCAGTGAATATAATCCTCACTGATCCAGTTTCTCATCAGATCTAAGTGCTGTCATCCCAGGAATCAGTCTGGTAAACCTTCACTGCCCTCCCCCCACAGCCAGAACATCCTTCCCCAGATAAGGAGACCAAAACTGCACTTAATACAATCATAAAATCACACATTAGAGAAGAGTCCCTTCAGCCCATTTAACCTGTACCAGCCAAACCACGCTAAACCTACACTGATCCCACTTTCCAACAGAAGGGCCATGGATTCAAATGTTATGAAAATTCAAGTGTTCATCCAAGTACTTTTTAAAGGTTGTGAGATTTGCCATCTCACCTGCCATCCCAGGCAATGCAAACCAGACCCACCACCACTCCCTGAGTGAAAACCTGCTCTTCAAATCCCCTCTAAAGCTTCTGTCTTTCACGGTGAATGTGCACCAAAGTCTGAGTAAGGGGAACAGCTGCTTTCCCTTCAGTCTGCCCATTCCCCTCATACCCATTTACACCTCTATCAGGTCCCCCTTCCACCTTCTCTGCTTCAAAGGAAACAACCCGAGCTTATCCAGCCTCTCTTCATCACGGGATGCTTCATCCCAAGCAACATCCTGGTATCTATCCTCTGCACGCCCTCGAGTACAATCCCAGCCTTCCGATCGCGTGGTTACCAGAACTGCACACAGTACTCCAGCTGTGGCCTAACCAAAGTTCTGTACAGCTCTAACATACCTTCCCTGGTCTTTTCATCTATACCTGAAATGATAAAGGCAAGTGTCCCATATACCTTCACAAATATCTTCTTCACCTGTTACACCTTCCAAGTTCCATCTGACTCTGATCTGCCCATCTCACCAATCCTCCTGTAGCCTAAGACCTTCATCCTTATCTGCCAAGCCTTGTGTCATCTACAAACTTAGTTATTATCCACTCAACCACCACCAACCCCACCCCCCCCCCCCCACCCCGTACCTCTCACCTTCTCATACTTATTGTTTCATTATAACCTGAACAATAAGGGGCCCAGCACTGATCCCTTTGGTATTGTACTGCACACTGGGCAGTCACACAAACAGCTTTCTGCCTCCACCTTCTGTCTCCTGTCTCTGAACCAATTTTGGTTTGACTATTCCAGGTGTGGTCTCACTAAGGACCAATAAAATTACAGCAACACATCCTTGCTCCCGCACTCAAATCCTCTCACTATAAAACCAACATACCATTTACCTTCTTCACTGCCTGCTGCACCTGCACGCTGACTTTCAGTGACTGGTATACACGGACACCCAGGTCTTATTGCACCTCCCATTCCCAAACTATCACCATTCAAATAATAATCTGCCTTCCTGTTTTGCTACTAAACTGGGTAATCTCACTTGGAGATATTACTCTTAAGTTCCTTCATCTAAACAATGAACAATTATTGTGAATAGCTGGATCCAGGCCAGTGGTACCCTTTCAGAAAAACGGCAGTTTATTTTTAGTCTTTGTTTCCTGCTTGCGAACCAGTTCTCTATTCATGTCAGTTCACTGCCCCCAGTCCCATGATTTTTAATCTTAATCACCAATTCCTTCTGTGGGACTTATTAAAAGCCTTCTGAAAGTTCCAGATAAACCATATCCATTGGCTTCCCTTGTCAAATTCATTGGTTACATCCTCAAACAATTCCAGTCCATTTGTTAAGCATGATTTTTCTTTCCACAAACCATGCTGACTCTGTCTAATCCTCTCACTGTTTTCCACGTGCTCAGTGATTAAATCTTTCATAACGGACTTGAGTATTTTCCCCAATACCAACGTCAGGCTGACTGGTCTAAGATGCCCAGTTTTCTCTCTCCCTCCCATTTTAAATAGTGATGTCACATTAGCAACTCTCCAGTCACTTGGAACTGTTCCAGAATCGATAGAATCTAGAACGCCAATGTTTCCAAAATATTTGGGCGCTTCCTGAAGTAATCTGAGATGTTGAATAGATTAGATTACTTACAGTGTGGAAACAGGCCCTTTGGCCCAACAAGTCCCCACCACCCCGCCAAAGCGCAACCCACCCATACCCCTACATCTGCAGTCCTTACTTTCTACTATTAAACATTAAACAGTTTTAATTTCAGAAACTTTAATTGGAGTCCCAATGCACTGTCACCACGCACCATCCCCTCCCTGCTCGTTCAGAGGGAAATGTGAGTTCTCAGGGTTTTCAGCTCACCACTGAGGAAAATACAGGTTTAAAATGTATCCAGTTGCTGAAGTTCTTGCCGTCGGTTCTCTTGGCTCAGAACAGGGGGAAGGTCTTGTTCGGATTGCGATTGGTTGGCTTTCCCACTCTCGGATTTGGTTCCTGGTTGCAGCTTTTCTGTTCAGCCTCTGTGGTTCTTGGTTCTGAAGCTGCTTGTTGGAGCTTGCTGAAGCTGCTCCTGCAGAAACTTGTTGTTGAAAAGGCTCACCCTCAGATTAGGGCTGTCTGTTACACAGACTGTGTGCCCCATTATCTCCCCTCAGATCTGTGTTGGCCAATGTGTTTCTGGTGTTCCCTTTGGGGTCAGTTGGCTTCCTGACAGTTAAGAATGTATCTTGATTGATGTTGAATGCCTAATATCCCTGTGAATAAATATTGATAGTGTTGAATGTCCAGTATCTGTACAGGTTCCAAAGTGTCTGTGTTAGTAGGCCGAGGTATAAAAGTGAGGTTCAGTCTGGAGAATGAGGTCTGGTTGGTGTCTCTTTACGGGTTGAGGTGTGAACTGGAATTCCAGGCAGAACAATGGTTCCAGGCAGCCATCTCCGTGTCTCTGTGTTTTCCCAGAGCTCAGCCCAGCTGCCTCTTTATTTTTAAAAGGTTTTTAAAAATCCTGAGTTTTAGATAATCGGGAATTTTGCTCAATCCTTCACGGGAGAATTCCAATTACTCTAACAGTTCAATCAATTGATTCTCCAACAAACATTGAGCTTCCTTTGTTACGTTGGCCAGTTTCTCTGGGTTTAACCCAAATGGGTTTTGTTTTATTGGGTCTGAATTACCTACATCCACGTCATGTTTGATTAATGTGGGACACACAAGTGTATCTTTGAAAGACCATGTATCAGTGCAGAATGTGGCCGTTCAGCCCATCAGGTCTGCCCTGCAATTCCATCACAGTTAATTTGTTTGTCAACCCCATTCTCCTGCCTTCTCTCCATTACCCTTGATCCCGTTACCAATCAAGAACCTATCTATCTCTGTCTTAAATACACTCAAGGACTTGGCCTCCACAGCACTCTACAGCAATGATCAATCCACAGATTAACCACTCTCTCGATGAAGAATCTCCTCCTCATCTCACTTCCAAAGGATGGCCCCTTCTGAGGCTGTGCCCTCAAGTCCCAGTCTCTCTGCCAAGTGGAAACATCTTCTCCATGTCCACCCTATCCAGGCCTCTCAGTATACTGTGTGTTTCACTGAGATTCTCCCTCATCCTTCTAAACTCCATTGAATACTGACTGAGTACAGGCCTCAACCACTCCTCATACAAACTTCTTTGTATTCTCTGAGCAATCTCCCCCTGTCCCTCTGTTAATCTTTCTCCAGATACAAACATACAGTGTCTGAATTCTCTAATGCCTCTGTGTTTGTTCACGTGACAGGAGAAAGTTCATTTTGGGAATTGTCCAATTCTCTTTGGCTCTCACATTTTTCCTCATCGCCTCCACTACCACACTCACTGCTTAACGCACCTGTACACAACTGAATGGTTTCTCAAAAACTGGGAGAGGAATTAAGGATGCTGCTTTCATCACGTGTTTACCTACAACTCTTCAAGTTATTTTTATTTATTCATTTTGTGGAATGTGGGCAGCACTGGATGGCCAGCGTTTATTGGTCATTCCTAGTTGCTCCTCGAGAAGGTCGTGGGGAGCTGCCTTCTTGAACTGCTGCAGTCCACCTGCTGTGGGTTGACTGTCAATGTCATTACGGAGGGAATTCCAGGATTTGAAGCCAGGAACAGTGAAGGAAAGCAATGTATTCCGACGTCAAGATGGTGAGTGGCTTGGAGGGGAGCTTGAAAGTGGTGCTGGAACTTGAAAATATATCCGCTGCCCTTTTCCTTCAAGATGGAACTTGTCGTGTGCCTTGAAGACGCTGTCTGAGGATCTTTGGAAAATTTCTGTAGTGCATCTTGTAGATGGTGTACACACTGCTGCTCCTGAGCGTTGGTGGCAGAGGGCATGGTTGCATGTGGATGCAGTGCCAATCAAGCGGGCTGCTTTGTCCTGGATGGTGTTGAGCTTCTTGGGTCATATTGGGGTCTGCACCCATCCAGGCAAGTGGGGAGTATTCCATCACACTCCCAACTTGTGCCTTGTGGACAGACTTTCAGGAGTCAGGAGGTGAGGTACTTGTTGCAGTATTCCTAACCTCTGACTTGCTTTTGTAACCACAGTGTTTATTTGTTGAGTCCAGTTGAGTTTCTGATCAATGGTAAATCCCAAGGATGTTGATCATGGGGGATTCAGTGATGGTCACACCACTGAATGTCAAGGGGCAGTAGATTGTTTCCAATTGGTGATGGTCATAGATTGGCACTTGTATGACATGAGTGTTACTTGCCACTTGTCAGCCCAAGCCTGGAAATTGTCCAGATCCTATTGCCTTTGGACACGGACTGTTTCAATATCTGAGGAGTCGAAAATGGTGCTGAACATTGTGCAATCATCAGTGAACATCTCCATTTCTGACCTTATGGAGGGAAGGTCATTGATGAAGCAATTGAAAATATTTTGAGCTGAGGATACTACCCTGAGGAGCTCCTCCAGAGATGTCCTGGAGCTGAGATGACTGACCTTTAACAACCATGATCATCTTCCTATGTGGGTCTGATGCTAACCACCGGAGAGTTTACCCTCAATACCCATTGATTCCAGTTTTGTTCGGGCCTCCAACCTTTTCTTGACATCATGTTGAGTGAATCTAATTGGCTGAAGATTGGTATCTGTAACACTGGGGAACACTGGAGGAGGCCAAGATGGATCATCCACTTGGCACCTCTGGTTGAAGATTGTTGTGAAAGCTTCAGCTTTATCTTTTGCGCTGCTGTGCTGGGCTCTTCCATCATTGAGGATGGGGATATTTGTGGAGACGCCTCCTCCAGTGATATTCACTCACAACTGGATGTGACAGGACTGCAAAGCTTACACCTGATCCATTGGTTGTGGGATTGTTTCATTCTGTCTATCACTTTCTGCTTATACTGTTTTGGCATGCAAGGAGTCCTGCTTGGTGGCTTCTCCAGGTTGACAACTCATCTTGATGTATGGCTGGTGCTGCTCCTGGCATGCCCTCCTCAATTCTCCATTGAACTAGGGTTGTTCCTCTGCTTTGATGGTAATGGTTGAGTGGGGGATACGCTGGGCCATGAGGTTGTAGATAGCGCTGGAGCAGAATTCTGCTGCTGTTGATGGCCCACAGTGCCTCATGGATGCCCAGTCGTGAGTTGAGGATCGGTTGTAAGTCTATCCCAGTTAGAAAAGTGATAGTGTCGCACAAAACAAGAGAGATTATTCTCAATGTGAAGGCAAGAGTTCATCTTCGCAAGGATTATGTGGTGGTCACTCTTATTGATACTTTCATGTGCAATTGCATGTGTAACTGACAGATTTCTAAGGATGAGGTAAAGTCTGACACGTTTTATAAAACTGAACCACATCTTTCGATACTTTTGGCTCAGTACACGTGATTCTGGACGCCTCTGTTTTCCAAATCCCCATGGCCTTGTCATGGGAATCTGATATGCTCCCCACAATGTCTCCCTCCGATAGCTGGGTGCGACCACTAGCCAATGTCTAACCAACCATTCGTCATCTGGGGATCCATTGGGGGGGGGGCGTGGGGGGCGTTCTCCACTTCCTCATCAGTGCTCCATTCTGAAGGTAATAACACTCTGAAACTCCTCCAGCCTCGACCTTAGTATGAGCTGACTGTGTTCATTTATTTCACTCAGGATCTGCTTTTTGGTTCTGCTGTAATTGGGGACATCATACCAAGCACTCCACCTGGATTATCTTCACCCTTTCGGAATGTTTCAGCGATCCTTTCACTGGCTGTGATGTCACATCAACCCTTATTGATAGATTTTGTTTAACCTTTGCCCTGGTTACCTCACACGAAGGAGAGAGACCAGAAACCTGTTCCTGTCATTATTCTGTTTATTGGCCCTCCTTTGGACATTCTGTAATTATCGGGGAAGCTACTGTCTTTAGTCCTGGCAAATCATTCTCCAGAAGGAAATCGACTCCCTCAACAGGGAATGTTTTCCCCACTCCGACAATTACTTCTCCTGATAACTAATCACATTCCAAGTTGTACTTTATACAATAAAAGTGGAATATATTCTCCACCCATCCCATTGATTAATACCTTAGCTCCCATCAAGCTCTGTGGAGGGAAAATCAATTCTTTCTCCAGTAAAAGTGATTGTGTTGCCCCTGTATCTCTCAGTTTGTTTCTGGGTTTAGCTGAAGAAAAAGTGGTCACCATTCCTTTTGATAAAAGTCCTGTCCACCTCTCATCGACCTCCCAACTTCCTTTACTAATGACAGAATTTACCCCCGGCCTTTTTGTTATAGTTACAGCTACAACCTGCTCTGTGGGATTATTATCTGTTTGTGTCCCCTTCTCTGACTCACTTTTACTAACTTCTGTAAGTCCCATGGGTCTACCACACAGCTTCCAACATTCCAAACACACATGACCCACCTTATTCCAAGAGAAACATTTCAGCTTCTGAGCATCACTTCCACCCTCAGCAATTTCCTTCTTAATCTGAGGAGGAGTTCTCAGGCTGTTCCCTACTGTCCATTCTCTCCCCAGGCTCCCTGCCTTCCTCACACTCTCTCAATTTTTATTTTTCTCCCATTTCTGGGCCTGATGGGAATAAGATTTCTGGATCAGTCTCTCAACAGGTGACTTCTCCACCTCCTGATGCTGCTTGGCTTGTTGTGCTCTTCCAGTCTCCTGTTTGTCTACTTTGGATTCCAGCATCTGCAGGGTTTTGGTTTTAATGAAGTCTATAATCATTAGACATTCTAGCTGCTAGTCTAACTGTCGTTCCCCTTTGGTCTTCCACGTGAATTCCGATTCATGAAAGGAAGGAAATTTTAAATTCTTCTCAGAGAATAATTTCTGTGAGAGCATTGTAAGTATTCTCAGTTGTAAATGTTCTTATCCACTTGTCAACATTATTTTGTTGAACTCTCTCAAACGCAGTAGAAGTTTGTCCAGGCTGTTTCTGCAAGTTCCGAAACCTCTGTCTGTATGTTTCTGAGACCAACTCATCTGCACTTTTCACCTTTACACATCGTTGTGATCCTGAGAATGTTCCTCTGACAGGGGTGTAGTCACCTCGTGTGCTTCCCAAGTTCATTTTTGCATGGGCAAGTTCCATTGTTTTTCTCTACCTCACTTGTTTAACTATCTTCTCAAACAACATGAAAAATGTTTCCACATCCTTCTGTTCATAGTTATAGAGTCATACAGCAAACAAACAGGCCCTTCTGCCCATCATGTCGATGCTGATCAGTAAACATCAAACTGCACTTATCCCATTTACCTGCACTTGGTCCATAGCCTTCCATGCCCTGGCATTTTATGTGCTCGTCTGTATGTTTCTTAAATGTTGTGAGAAGACCTGCCTCCACCACAAATTCAGACAGCACATTCCATATTTCTACCACCCTCTGGGAGAAAAAAAAGCTTCATCAAATCCCCTCTAAAACACATTTTCTTCACCTTAAGCTTATTCCCTCTGATCTTAGACTTGTCTGCCATAGGAAAAAGATTCTCAAAATTGATTTTGTCTAGATGTCTCAACATTTTGTATTCCTTCTTCAGACTCCTCCATGCTTCCTCTGCTCCAGAGAAAACAAACGCAGTCGAACCAGTCTTTCCTCATAGGAAAGACTTTCAATCCCAGGAACATCCTGGTATATATCTCCTCTACACCCGCTCCAGTCCAATCACATCCTTCTGACAGTGTCATGACCAGAACTGTACACAGTATTTCAGATATGGCCACACCAATGCTCTGTAAACTAACAACAAGTCTTCCTTGCTCCTATATTCTACACCCTGGCTAATGACAGCAAGCATCCCATATGCCTCCTTCACCAACCTGTTTAGCTGTGCTGATACCTTCCAGGATCAATGGATCTGTACACCAAGGTCTCTTTGTTCCTCACTACTCCCAAGGCACATAAGAACAGAAGAACTAGGAGCAGGAGTAGGCCTTCTGGCCCTTCATTCCGCTCCGCCATTCAATAAGATCATGGCTGATCTTTTCATAGACTCAGCTCCCCTTACCCACGCTCTCACTGTATCTCTTAATTCCTTTACTGTTCAAAAAAAATCTTAGCTTTGAAAATGTTTCCTGAAGTAGCATCGACTACTTCATTGGACAAGGAATTCCAGAGATTTATGATCTTTTGGGTAAAGAAGTTCCTTTTCAATTTGGTCCTAAAACTGCTCCCCCTAATTTTGAGGCTCTGCCCTCCAGTGGAAACGTCCTATGTCTTATCTATTCTCTTCATAATTTTATATGTTTCTACAACATTCCCCACCCCCGCCCCCTCATTCTTCTACGTTCCAATGAATATATCCCAGTCTACTCAGTCTCCCCTCATAAGGCAACCCTCTCGACTCCGGAATCAACCTAGCGAATCTCATCTGCACCCCATTGTGTGCCAGTACATCCTTCCTCAAGTAAGGAGGCCAAAACTGCACGCAGTACTCCAGGTGTAGCCTCACCAGTACCCTGTACAGCTGCAACATAACCTCACTGCTTTTTAAACTCAACCCCTTCAGCAATGAAGGACTAATTTCCATTTGCCTTCCTAATTCCTTGTTGTACCTGCAGACCAACCCTCTGTGATCCATGCACGAGGACACCCAACGCATATACCTTTCATTGCGTATATCCTTCCCTTATTAGACCTCCCAAATTGGATCACCTCACACGTATCAGGATTAAATTCCATCTGAAATTGCTCTGCCCATTTTACCAGCTGATCAATATCAGACTGTAGCCTGAAACCCGGTGATCCAAGATGGCAGCAGTGTAGGACACTTCAGACCGATTTCATCTGCTCCGTATGTTTCCTTTTCTTCTTTCTATTTCACCTTTTTTTCTTTTCGTTTGTGTTTTTCTTTTGTCTTTATCTCATTTCTCTCCCAGCCACAGACTCCCAGCTCAGACGCCTGGCATCCGACCAAGTGCAGACCCAGTGATGTGGCCTATCGGCTTGGGGTGGCAGTGTCCTGGCCTGGCAGTGTGAGCTCCCAGCCCGGTGAGTCATACTCTTGGTCAGACATGATGTTCTCTCAGTTCAATGTGGTGACCTCTTGGCCCAGCATGCTGATCTCTTAGACCAGCGTCATTGACTCTCGGCCTAGTGTGGTGATCTCTCCGTGGCCCAGTTTGGTTGCCTCTTGGCGCACAAGGTGGTCTTTTGCTGTATATGGTGGTCTCTTGGCCCAGAACGGCCTCAGCGTGGACTTCCGCACTTGAAGTGATGACTCAAAGTAAATGATCTCATGGTAGCTAAGCGCTTCAGAAATACTGTAATATTTGCACTTCCAGATTTATTTTTTTATTTTCTTGGAACTAAAAAAGTCTGTAACATGTAACTTTTAACTTTAATCTTTCTTTCTAACTTACTCTTGAGATTCTGTACCTAGGTCTTTGGACCTAAGATGGCACCTTGTGAGGCGACATAACATACCATTCACTTTAATCCTATACGTTTGTATATGAGTACACGTGACAATAAACTAAAATAAAAATCCAATCAATATCAAAAACACCACCAATTTATGTGGCATCTATAAACTTTCTAATTATGCAATCACATCCAATTTGTTACAAACAGAAAGGGTCCAAGCCCCAACCCCTGTAATACACCGCTGGTCACAGACTTCCAATCACAACACAACCCTCCAGCATCACTCCTTGCCTCATATTTGGAAGCCATGTTTGGATCCAATTTGCTAACTTGCCTTTGATTCCATGGGCTCTTACCATCTGGACCAGCCTTACATGTGGGGCCTTGTTCAATCAAATCAATACTGGCATCCCTACCTCTCCAAGTATTGGTTAATCCTGTACTGCAGGAGTTTTTTCAAATAATTTCCCTCACACTGACATCAGACTAACTGGTCTGGAATTGCCTGGCCTATCCCTGCTGCCCTTTTTGAACAAAGGAACCACATTGACAATCATCCAGTCTGGCACTTCACCTGTGGCCAGCGAAGTATTACTCAAGGTAAAGGCAATCAAACTTTCAAGACAATGAAATGAAAAATACAGTTAAGTTAAACCTAAAGGTGCGATAGAGAAATGAACCCCTTTTCCCCGTTATTTGAGAACTATGAATCAATAACATTCAAACAGAAGGGATTTTATTTTGCTGTGTGTTTTGAAATCATTTGAATTTTTGTTTTCTGTCAGTATGTTTTATTTTAACATCATTTGGATTGTGTAAGGAGGTCTTATTACTAAATCTAAATCATCAGCATTGCATGCTTATGCTCCATAGATGCTGCAGGCCAACGGCATTTCTTCAGCAGTTTCTGTTTGTGTTGCAGTCTGAGATCTGTGTTGTCCAATAATACCAGCAATTGGGACGGGAATAGTTGGCTAGCATCATGATTGTCAGTCTAATTAGAAATTGGTACTTTGCCTTTGATGAATCCAACAAATTCTCATGCTGTCTTTCACATCTGTCAGGGAATGTGAACAAAATGAGGAGGTCAGTGTGCAGTAAGGAGGTAGTAATTAAAGCCTGTAAGGAACTAGATAATGAAGTCAGTGTGATTAAGAGGAAGAATAGACAGGGAGCAGATGAGGAACGCAAAGGTCTGAGGTGCATTTGTTTGAATGCAAGAAGTGTAGTAGGTAAGGCAGAGGAATTTAGAGGTTAGATTAGTACCTGGAAGTATGATGTTATTGCTATGACTGAGACTTGGTCGAGGGAAGGGCAAGATTGGCAATTAAATATCCCAGGATATATATGCTTCAGGTGGGATAGAGAGGGAGGTAAAAGGGGTGGAGGAGTTACATTACTGGTCAGAGAGTTACATTACTGGTCACAGCTGTACTGAAGGAGGGCACTATGGAGGACTCGAGCAGTGAGACAATCTGGGCAGAGCTCAGAAATAGGAAGGATGTGATAACAATGTTGAGGCTGTACTACAGGCCTCCCAACAGCGAGCGCGGGATAGAGGTACAAATATGTAAACAGTTTAAGGAAAGATGTAGGAGCAACAGGGTGGTGGTGATGGGAGATTTTACCTTTCTCAATATTGACTGTGATTCACTGGGAGTTAGACGTTTATATTGAGCAAAATTTGTAAGGAGCATCCAGGACGGTTTTATAGAGCCGTATGTAAATAGTCCAACTCAGGAAGGGGCCATACTGGACCTGGTGTTGGGAAATGAGCCCGGCCAGGTGGTTAAAATTTCAGTAGGCGATTACTTTGGGAACAGTGATCACAATTCCGTAAGTTTTAGAATGCTCATGGACAAAGACGAGAGCGGTCCTAAAGGAAGAGGGCTAAACTGGGGGAAGGCCAACTTTCACAAAATTCAGCAGGAGATGGGCAATGTAGGTTGACAGCCGCAGTCTGAAGGTAAATTCACATTTGATATGTGGGAGGCTTTTAAAAAGAGGTTGATTAGAGTGCAGGACAGACATGTTCCTGTGAAAATTAGGGATTGAAATGGCAAGATTAGGGAACCCTGGATAACATGTGAAATTGTGAGGCTGGCTAAGTGGAAAAAGGATGCATACATAAGGTCTAGGTGGCTGAAAACAGATGAACCTTTGGAAAACTATCAGGAAAATAGGATCAATCTGAAATGGAAAATCAAAAGGGCTAAAAGGGGTCATGAAATATCATTACCAAAGAGGGTTAAAGAAAATCCCAAAGGCTTTTATTCGTATATAAGGAGCAAGGTGGTGACGGGAGAAAGGGTTGGCCCACTCAAGGACAAAGGAGGAAAGTTAGGCATGGAGTCAGAGAAAATGGGTGAGATTCTTAATGCGTGCTTTACATCGGTATTCACCAAGGAGAGGGAAATGATTAATGTTGAGGTTAGGGATTGATATTTGATTACTCTCGGTCAAATCAGCACAGGGAGTGAGGATATTTTAGGTATTCAAAAAGGCATTAATGTGGACAAGTCCACAGGCCCAGATGGGAGCTATCCCAGTTTACTGAGGGAAATGAGACAGGAAATAGCTGGGGCGTTGTCGCAAACTTGAACACGGGTGAGATCCCAGAGAACTGGAGAATTTCTTATGTTGTTCCCTTGTTTAAGAAGGGTCGCCAGAATAATCCAGGTAATTATAGACCAGTGAGCCTGACACCAGTGGTAGGGAAGCTACTGGAGAAGATACTGAGGGATAGGATAAATGTACATTTGGAAGAAAATAGACTGATCAGTGATTGGCAGTATGATTTTGTGCAGGTAATGTCATGTCTCAGAAACTCAATAAAATTCTTTGAAGAAATGACAAAACTGATTGATGAGGGAAGGGCTGTAGATGTCATATACATGGACTTCAGTAAGGTGTTTGATCAGGTTCCTCATGGTAGCCTGATGAAAAAATTGAAGTCACATGGGATCCAGGGTGTTCTAGCTACAGGTTAGTCAACAGGAGACAGAGAGTTATAGTGGAAGGGAGTTTCTCAAAAAATAGAATTGTGACCAGTGGTGTTCCACAGGGATTCGTGCTTGGACCACTCTTGTTTGTGACATGTACAAATGATCTGGAGGAAAGCATAGGTTTACTGATTATTAAGTTTGCAGATGATACTAAGATTGTTGAAATAGCAGTTCGTGGAGGGGTTTGTCAGAGAATACAGCAGAACATGAATAGATTGGAGAATTGGGCAGAGAAACAAACAGATGGAATTCAATCTGGTCAAATATGAGGTGATGAATTTTGGAAAATGCAATTCCAGAGTGAACTATATAGTAAATGGAAAGCCCTGGTGAAAATTGATGGACAGAGAGGTCTGGGTGTTCAGGTCCATTGTTCCCTGAAGGTGGCAATGCAAGTCAATAGAATGGTTAAAATGGTAGATGGCATGCTTTCCTTCATCGACAGGGTACTGAGTACAAGAGTTGGCAGGTCATGTTAAAATTGTATCAGACTTTGGTTCAGCAACATTTGGAAAACTGCATCGAATCCTGGTCACCACATTATCAGAAGAGTGTGGATACTTGGGAGAGTATGCAAAGGAGGTTAATCAGAATTGAGGTATGGAGTGCATTAGTTATAAAGAGAGGTTGAGTAGATTAGAATTATTTTCATTGGAAAGATGAAGGTTGACGGGGGGCCAGATTGAGGACGACAAAACCGTGAGAGGTGTAGAAAGGGTGGAGAGCAAGAAGCTTTTCCCCGGGATGCGGGACTAAATTAACAAGGGTTATGAGTTCAAGGTGAGAGGGGGAAAGTTTAAGGGAGATATGCATGGAAAGTTGATTATGCAGAGGGTGGTTGGGTGCCTGGAATATGTTGCCAGTGGAGATGATATAGATAGACATGACAACCTCATTTAAGATGTACCTGGACAGATACATGAATGCGCAGGGAATAAAGGGATAGAGATCCTTGGGAAATAGGTCTCAGGTTTAGATCGAGGATCTGGATTGGCGCAGGCTTAGAGGGCCGAGGGGCCTGTTGCTATGCTGTAATTTTCTTTATTCTTTGTTCTTTGAACTGAGGAAGCTCAGATGAACAGAATGACCTTTGTGTACTTGTCACATGATTCCTGAATGTGGCAAGACAGGTTAACAGAGCAGTTATGAAGGTATATGGGACACTTGCCTTTGTCATTTCAGGTATTGGTTATGAAAGCAGGAGGAAATGCTGCAGTTAAGCAGAACATTGGTTAGGCCACAGCTGAAATACTGTGTGCAGTTCAGGTCACCACACTGTAGGAAGGAGGTGATTGCACTGGAGTGGGTGCAGAGGGGAATCAGCAGGATGTTGTGTGGGAGGGATCTCTCAGTGTTGAAGAGAAATTGGATCAGCTTGGGTTGTTTTCTTCAGAGCAGAGGAGGTGGAGGGGGGACCTGATCGAGGTGTATAAGGTTATGAGGGGAATGGACAGGGAGGAGAGAAAGCAGCTGTTCTCCTTCGTGGGAGGGTCAATAACAAGTTGGCTCACATTCAATGTGAAAGATAAGAGGTTTCAAGATGTTTTTCATCCAGAGGATGGTGTGGGTCTGGAATGCACAGCCTTGGAGGGTAGTTGAATTGGGAAGCCTCACAAAATTTAAAAAGTACTTGAATGAGCAGTTGAAATGTCATAACATTCCATCTATGGGCCTCATGTTGGAAAGTTGGACTGGTGTAGGTTTAATGTAGTTTGGCTGGTACACAGTTAATGATCTGAAGGGCCTTTTCGATACTGTGTGATTTTATGATTGTATTGTGTGCAGTTTTGGTCTCCTTATCTGAGGAAGAATGTTCTGGCTGTGGGGGGATGGCAGCGAAGGTTTACCAGACTGATTCCTGGGATGACAGCACTTAGATCTGAGGAGAAACTGGATTGGTTAGGACTATAATCACTGGAGGTTCGAAGATTGAGAGGAATCACTTTGCAACCTGTAAAGTCCGAACAGGACAAGACCGGAAAAACACAGGAAGGATGTTCCCGATGACTGGGGAATCCAGAACCAGGAATTACAGTTTAAATAAAAGGGAAAGGCCATTTCACACTTAGATGAGGAGACTTTTCTTTAGCCAGAGAGTGGGAAGCTAGTGGAATATTCTATCACAGAAAGCAGTTGAGACCAAAACATTAAATAGTTTCAAGAAGGAAATAGGTATTGTTCTTAGGACTAAAGGGACTAAAGGTTACGGGGAGAAAGTGGGAAAAGGGACTAAGTTGGATGATCAGCCATGGTCATATTGAATGGCAGAGCCAACTCGAAGGGCTGAATGGCTTCCTCCTGCTCCTAGTTCCTTTGTTTCTATGTTTGAGAGACTGTTCATAAACATGGAAACCTATGGAATTATAGAGTCATAGAGTCATCGAGTCCTACAGCACAGAGACAGGCCCTTTGGCCCAAACTGGACCGTGCTGACCAAAATGTCCACCCACAGTCACCCTATTTCCCTTCACTTGGCCCATATCCTTCCAACGTTTCCCTATCTATGTATTTGTCCAAATGCCTTTTAAATGTTGTTAATGCACCCGCCTCAATCGCTTCGACTCACTCCATATGTGTACCACCCTCTGTGTAAAAATGTAGCCACTCAGTTTCCCTTTTTCTCTTTCCCCCCTGACCTTAAACTGTTGCCCTATCGCTCTCAATTCTCCAACCCGGGGAAATAGACTGGGTGCATTCACCCTATCCATGTCTCTCATGGTCTTATACACTTCGAAAGGATTCCCCTTCAGTCTCCTACACTCTAAGAAAAATGTCCTAGCTTGTCCAACCTCTCCCAAAAACTCAGACATTGAAATTTGGCAACATCCTTGTAAATTTCTTCTGCACTTTTTCCAGTTGAATATTATCCTTCTTATAACAAGGTGACCAAAAACTGAACATAATAGTCCAAGTTTGGCCTCACCAATGTCCTGTACAACTGCAACATAACTTCTCAACTCCCGTACCCAGTGCCCCGACTGATAATGGCCAGAGCACCAAAAGCCTTCTTCACTGCCCTGTCTAACTGTGACTCAACTTTCAGAGAACCGTGTACCTGAACTGCAAGATCCCACTGTTCCACTACACTCCTTAAGCCCAACACAATGAAACCCTGACCTTGATTTAATTTTCTAAAATTCAAGACCTCACACTAATCGACATAAATTTAACTTTCATTTCTCATCCCACTTCCCCAGCTGATCAAGGTCCTGCCGCAATATCTGATAATCTCCATGATACCACCTTTTGTAATGTTTTCTGCAAACTTACAAATCATGCCTTACAGATTCACATCCAAATCATTGATCCACATTATAAACAATCATGGGCCCAGCACCTAGCCCTCAGGCACATCACTAGACACAAGCATCCAGTCTGACAAGCATCTTTCCACTATTAACCTCTGCTTTCTCCCATCAAACCAATTAGTGAAAAGTATTTGTCTTATGTCAGGAATTAGTTTGGAGGGAGGAGTCAGAGAGGATGGATAATGTGTTGTCATCTAATGAGCACGATGTGAATAGTGGTGTTTCCAGTGATCTGTGCTCAGCTGTGCACAATGTTTCTCAATGATGTGCATAAAGGATTAGAGAGCCATATATCCAAGATTGCTAACCACACTGAGTGAGGCGGCGTGGAGGAGGTCACAGAGATAGGGAAGGTGGAGGACAGGGAGGGATTTGAGAACAAGGATGAGGATTTGAAAATTGAAGTGTTTCTGGACTAGGAGCCAATGTAAACATGGGGTGCAGGGGGTTTGGGGAATGGGACATGGTGGAAGTTGGGATATGGACAACAGAATTTGGGATGAGCTAAAGATTATTGAGAGCTATGACTGTGATGAGTGCAAGTACAGCATTGGAATGGTCAGGTTTGGAGTCCCAGACATGGCTGAGGTTTTCATGAGCTGATCTTTGTGATATGAAGCTCAGATCATTTACACAGAGGTGGCCAAGTATGTTACGAGTCTTATTGAACAGCTGACAGTGCTCAGGGAGAGGGATGGAGTTTATACCAGAATTTGAAGAGAATGGTTTTGATCTTCCCAACGTGTTTCACAGTGAGCCTGGCTCCTCAGTCCTGACTGCTCTGAGCTGCTGTGATTGTCACTGATTGGACACTTATTATTAGATTCTGACCACAGCAGAAAGCCCCAGTGAAAAAATAACTGCAAAGACTGTCAGATCGCAAGGTTGAAACTTCACCAAAAGAGGAAGTGAAAGAAGGAGTTCGGAGCAGCTGGACGTTTGTTACTGAGACGGGAGAAAACTGTGAACTGTCTGCACTCCCTGGAATCTGACAGCACAGGAGGCTGGTTCTGGGATTTGTTTTGCAGAAACAGCACAGTGATGCAAAAAGTTTCAGTCACTCTCTCACAAACACACACACCTGCACTCGGAGATCAGAAACAGAATCCAAATGCAGCTGTCTCCAAGCTGTGAAACCTGCACAGAATTGTTCCCTCATTCTGTTTATAACTGGAAGGATAGACCAACCAGGGGAGGCAACACAGTGGTGTGTACAGTCGGAAGGGAGTTGCCCTGGGAGTCCTCACCATTAACGATGGAATCCATGAAGCCTCATGACAGCAGGTCAAACATGGGGAAGGAAACCCCCTGCTGATTACCACATAGCACCGCCCTCCACTCCAACCTCAACTGAGCAGTCAGTCCTCCTCCATGTTGAACAACACTTGGAGGGAGCACTGAGGGTGGGAAGGATGCGGGATATACCCTGAGTAAGGGACTTCAAAGTCCACCATCAAAAGCTGCTCAGAAGCATCACTACTGAGCAAGGTGGTCACGTTCCACCTGATTCAGCTGCTAGACTGGACCTGGGGCGGGTGGTGAGGGAACTAACAAGAGGGAAAAACATACTCACTATCCCCCTCACCAATCTGCCTGCTGCTGATGGATCTGTCCATGACAGTATCAGTAAGAGTGACCACCGCACAGTCTGTGTGTAGACAAAATCCCATCTTCACATTGAGATTACCTTCCATTTTGTTGGGCAAGAGATACGAAATCTCAGGAAGAACCCTGTTTTTAGGAACAATTGGTAATGACTTGGAAATTCGTGCCCATTCAGGTGAGGCAGGTGAAGACACTCAGTGATTACAATGACAGATTGCATGGGCTCTTGATGGAAAAACGCCTGAAGGCCCGCGGGGTCGAGTAGGGGAGGGTGTGGGACTGACTGGATTGCTCCATGAAATGACAGCATTTCCCTGACAGGCTGAATGTTCTCCCCCTGTGCTGGAACTAGGTCTCACTCAATGAGGGGTCACAATTAGAGAGTTTGGATTCAGTAAATACAGGACAAATTGTTTCTCCAGGTAGGTGGGTCAGTAACCAGGGGGCACACATTTCAAAAAGGGTCTGAAGGACAAGAGAGAAGATAGGAACATTTTTATCCAGCGAGTTCATGGTGACTGTCTGCAAGGTGAGTGGAAGTGGATTCAACAGCAACTTTCAAAAGGGCATTTGGAGAAATAGCTGAAAAGGAAACAAATGCAGGATTATACAGGAAGGGCTGGGTAAATGGGACTCATTGGACTATGTAACTAACAGTCACAATAGGCCCAGTGACTTCTGTCTGTGCTGTATAAGAGCTTACACACACTTAGTCTCACCTTTTCACAAAGACTGGGAGAAACAGACAACCCAGTTTACAGAAAAGTGTTTTCTCAAGGAAAACGCTCTTGAACCAACTCAGGGAACACGCCAGACTAGATTTACTGAAATAAGTCAGTAAATAAATGGCAAAGCAACAGTGAACCAAATGTGATGGAAGTGAACAGTATATTCAATAGCACAGCCAACGAGGGGGAAGGAATGAAGGGCAGTAGGTCAGAGAGCATGCTCTCGGGTTCTGAAGGCTCTGCTGTCAATGGTGGGATGGAGGAAGCAGCAATGGGCAGGAGACCAGAGACAGAAGATGGAAGGGGGAGGGAGGGAATGTGAGTCTGCAGCAGGACACAGACTGAGGGAGGAGGGAGGCCATGGAGGCAATTGGCTGGCAGTGAGGTCGGGGATCATTCTGGAACAACATATGGTAAGAGAGGGAAGAGACCACCACATATCAGACAAACTGGCATTTATGGAATGTGGATTCAGGAAGCTGGGAGAGGACATTGAAATCATAGAGTTAGGAGGTGGGACAACCAGGAATTAGGGTTTCTGTGCAGGGACAGACAATGTGATTGAGATTGAAATAAGAGACATATGTGGTGAACACAATGTCGGTTTTGCAGCTCAGATACTAGACAATCCAGTGGGAAGGAGGCCCATGTTGACTGGTCCTATGGGAAGGTGGCCCATGTGTATATCATCATCGGGTCATAGAGGTTTACAGCATGGCATCAGGCCCTTCAGCTCAACTCATCCATGCCGACCAAGTTTCCAAAACTGGACTAGTCCCATTTGCCTGTGTTAGGCCCAATCCTCTCTAAATCCTTCCTATCCATGTTCCTGTAAAAATGTCCTTGAAATGTAGTAATTGTACGCGCCTCTACCACTTCCTCTGGCAGCTCATTAGACATACACACCAACCTCTGTGTGAAAAGTTTGTCTCTCAGGCCCCTTCTAATTCATTCCTGTCTCGACTTAAACCTATTCCTTCTCGTACTGGACTCCCCTGCACTGGGGAAAAGACTTTAGCTGTTCACCTTATCAATGAGCCTTATGATTATATAAACCTCTGTAAGAACACTCCTCAATCTCCTGCATTCCCTGGAAAACATCTCAGCCTATCCATCCTTGCCTTATAATTCAAACCTTCCAATTAATCTTTCTTTTTCCCAAACCTGTATAATAACTTCCTTCCTATAGCAGGGTGAGCAGAAATGTACACAGTGTCCAAATGTGGCCTTCCCACTGCCTTGTACAGCACTTCCCCACTTTGACCAGTGAAGGTGAGCATGCCAAATACCCTCTTCACCACCCTGTCTATCTGTGATACCACTTCCAAGGATCTATGAACCTATACCCCCCAGTCTCCCTGTTCAACAACACTCCCCATGGCTCTACCATTAATTGTGTAATTCCTGCCCTGGTTTGTCTTTCCAGAATGCAACTCCTTCCATTTATCGAAATTTAACTCCATCTGGATTTGTTGACCCACTGGCCCAGTTGATCAAGATGACATTGCACTCTTGGATAACCTTCTTCCCTATCCACTATGCCAACAACTTTAATGTCAGCCACAAACTTCCTGACCATTCCTGCTATTTTCTCATCCAAATCTTTCATATAAATGATGAACAACAGTGGATCCAGGATCGATTCTTGTGGCAGACTGGCCTCCAGTCTGAAGAACAACCCTCTCTCACCAGCCTCTGCCTCCTGGCGAGCTCTCCCTGGATCCTATGTGATATAATCTTACTAAGCAGTCTACCTTGGGGAACCTTTTCTAAGGCCTTGCTAAAGTCCATGTAGACAGACTTTACTGCCCTACCTTTATCTATCTTCGTGATTACTTCTTCAAATACTCAGTCATCTACTCGTCTTCATCGGAAACTCCAGTGGATAGCAGGCCCATGTTTACTGGTCTCTCTTGGAGGATCCAGAAGGAAGGAGGCCCATGTTTACAGTTTGCTATTGGGTATGGGGTTCAGTTCCTTTCTGTTGTAACTGTGTGATAGTCCAACCCTCCTCCCAGTGAAACAGCCTGACTCAGAGAGTCATCATGGAAGTGGAAGGAAAGGGAAAAGGATTGGAACATGTTGTGAATGTACAGGATCGGTATGTGGGTCAGAGCCTGTCCTATCCCTCCAGCTCACACTGATGGCCTGAGGATCTCCTCCCTCTGGTGGGCCTTCATGGAATGAGGTTTGTGTCCAAACCAGTCCCCAGTGAGAATAGACCAACAGCACTGAACTGCCCTTCATTTGACAAGAATTTGTCCGTCTTCCTGAGCGAGGCCAAACCCAGGTCAATGTGGGAAATAGGGAGTTAATCCAGGAAAATACATGCTTCTGGGGGAAAGGGTTAACGTCCATTAGTGGGGCAGAGTAGAGGGAGATTTATCCTGCCTTCAACTGTCACCAACCAGGACACTGTCAGAAAGAGAGAGAAACGAGAGAGAGAGAGAGAGAGAGAGAGAGAGTTTGTGTGTGTGTGTGTGTGTGTGTGTGTGTGTGTGTGTGTGTGTGTGTGTGTGATGTGTGTGTGTGAGTGTGTGTGTGTGTGAATCTGTCTGTGTGTGCGCGCATGTGCAAGAGAGAGAGAGAGAGAGATCGGGGGACAGAGGGAGGAGCATCTGATACAGTTTGAGATATGTGAGGGGACCAAGGGAGAGGTAGAGGGAGGTAGAAATGGTTGGGTTGAGGGATAGAGAGAGAAACAAAATATGTCTGAGAGGGATGGAGAGAGAGAAGGAGTAGGATGGGTGTGATACCAAAAGTGAAGGGAATCAAGAGAGAGAGGGTAGGGTTGAGTGTGTGTGTGTATGAGAGAGAGCGAGATGTCAGTATGGTTAGAGATAGAATGCCAGAGAGGGAGGGAGAGAGACTGTGGATTGGGATGCAGAGAGCGTGGGAGAGAAACAGAGGGAGGAATAGAGAGGGGCAGATAACATTTGGATGCTTTCAATTTTAGCGAGAGATGGAGTGAGTGACGGAGACAGAGAAAGATGCAGAAATAGAGATTATGAGACGGAGTGAGGAACTGTGAATGAGTTGGAGGGAGTGGCTTTGAGACAGAGAAAGAGAATATGAAAGAGATTAACAGTGGGTGAGAGACACATAGAGGTAGAGAGAAAGAAGTGTAAGGTGTGAGTCAGAAAGGGTGATCGAGAGAGAGAGATAGAGAAAGAGAGAGAGAGAAGAGGACAGGTCCTGGTTACCATATTTTGGGAAGGATGTGATTGTACTTGAGAAGGTACGGGGAGATTTCCCAGGATGCTGCCTGAATGTGAGCTTTGAGATAAGATTGGAAAGGTTGGAGTTGTTTTCCTTGGAGTAGTGAAGGCTGAGAGGGGACCTGATAGAGGTGTATAAGATTGTTCGGGGCAGTGATAGGGTAGGTAGGAAGGCACTTTTTACATGAGTAAAACACTCAATAACCAGGGACAGAGATTGAAGGTAACACAGACATGAACACATGGAAACTCGGAGCGGGAGCAGGCCATTCGGCCCTTTGAGTCTGCTCTGTCATTCAGTATGATCATGGCTAATCCTCTCTCTCTCTCAAAGCCATATTCCTTCTTTCTCCCCATTCCCTTCATGCTGTTAAAATGCAAAACAATTATCTCTCTCTCTTTTTTGAATATATTCAGTGGTAAAAATTCCACAGGTTGACCACCCTCTGAGTGAAGAAATGTTTCCTCATCTTAGCCCTAAATGGTCTACACTGTATCCCTCTGAGACTGTGACCCCTGGTTCAAGACTCCCCAACCAGGGGAAACCTACTCCTTGCCCAGCCTTGTTAGAATGTTATACATTTCAATCAGATCACCTCTCATCGTCCTGAACTCGAGTGAGTCCAGGCTAAGTCAAGTTGGGGAGTGAGAGGTGAGTTGAGGAGAAATGTTTTCACCCAGAGGGTGGTGGGAGTCTGTAACTCACTGGAACTCTTGTGTTTAGATATTCCCTTGTGTTGCTGTAAGCTCCAGGGTAATGGGCCAAGAGCTGGAGGATGGGATTAGTGTCATCAGATCACTGTTGACCAGCACAGACACAGTGGGCCAAATGACCTCATTTAGTGCTGTTCACATCAATGACTCTCTGAGACAGAGTGAAAGAGAGAGAGAGAGAGAGATAAAAGGAAGTGTGAGGGGCTGATGTGGCTCTCTCTGCCTGATGCCATTTACATACTGAGGAACACCCAGTCAGACTCTCACAGACTGCAGCTTTATAAAGCAGAGCCCAGTGAAGGGAGAGGTTATCAGAAACCAGGCACAGGGACAGGAGCACACACCATGATTTCACACATCCAACTGATATGGCCCCTGGCATTCTGTGTCGCATATACAAATCTCTCTCCTTCCACCTTGAATCTTTCGCTGCTCTCCATTTCACTCCAATTCCACTGATTTGTGATTGAAGGGAAAATGGTGAAACCAGAGGAATGCTCAGTGTCTCCAACAATCTCTCATTTGACCGGCTCTTTGTGTGACAGTTCTGACTTCACTGTGTTTCTCTCTGACCCCTCAGGTATCAGTGGGGACATCATCATGACTCAGTCTCCCCCGGTGCTGTCGGTGGGACTGGGCCAGACACCTCCTGATTTTGAATTCCTCAAACAAATTTCCTCTCAGCCTTCCCTTCTCCAAGGTGGACAGTTCAAACTTCTCCAAAATTTGTTCATAACTGACTTTCCTCATCCCTGACCCTTCTATGGAAATTTTTTTACCCCATCTCCAAAATAATCAAAACCTTCATGAATTATTTCCCTGTCCCCGTAGTCCCATTTGCTTGCATTTAGCGAACTTCCCCTATACCGTTCCTGTCCCCGTACCTGTTCAAATGTCTTTTAAATGTTGTTATCATACTCACCTCTACAACTTCCTCTGGCAGATCATTCAATGAACGCACCACCCTCTATGTGAACAAGACGCACCTCAGGTCCCTTTTGAATCTTCTCCTCTTGCTTTAAATCTCTGCAGTTTAGCTTTGGACTCCCTTACCCTGGGGAATAAACCTGAGCTAGTCATCTTATCTGTGCCCATTATCATTTTTTCAACCTTTAAAATGTCACCCAGCAGCCTCTGACCTTCCAAGGAAAATAGCCCAGTCCTAACCAGCCTCTCCGATAAGTCAAACCCTCCAGTCTCGGTGACATCCTTCTCATCATTTTTAACACCCTTTCCAATTTAATGACATCCTTCCAATAGCAGGGTGACTGGGAATGGGCCTGACCAATACCTTGTAGAGTCGTAACAACTCCCGCATGTAATGCTCTGACCGACAGAAGCAATTTTACCAAATGCTTTCTTCACCAACCTGTCGATATGTGACTCCAGTTTCAATCCTCTATGTGCCTCCACCTCTTGGTCTCCCTGTTTGACAACACTCCCCATGGCCCCACAATTAACTGTGTTAGCCCTGGCCTGGTTTTTGTACCAAAATGCAACACCTCGCTATTATCTCAATGTGTAATGTAAATGTACTCTCAAATAACCTTATTCTCTGTCCATGAAACTACCAATGTAAGTGTCATCTGCAAACTCACAAACCATGCCTCCCATATTCTCATTCAATTTGTTTCGATAAATGACGAACAATGATGAACCCAGAACTAATCCTTTTGCCACATCGCTGGTCACAGGCTTCCAGTCTGAACAACCATTATCTACCATCACTCTCTGTCTTCAACCATTAAGCCAATTTTGTATCTGTTAGCTTGCCCTCCCTGGATCCAACTTGAACTAACTGACTAACCAGTCGTCCATGCAGTACCTTGTCAAAGGTCTTGCTAATGTCCATGTAGACAGTGTCTACCACTCTGCCCTCAGCTATCATCTTGGTCATGTCTTCAAAAAACTCAATCAAATTTGTGAGACATGATTTCCCACTGACAGAGCCATGTGGACTATCCCTAATCAATCCTTGTCTTTCCAAATGCATTTAGATCCTGTCTGTGAAAAGCCCCTCCAACAACTTGCCACTATCAGACTCACCAGTCTATAATTCCCAGGGTATTCCTTGCAGACCTTCCGAAATATCAGCACAAAATTAGCCATGCTCCAGTCTTCCAGCACATCACCCGTGGCTGTTGATGATACAAACATCTCACCAAGGGGTGTCAAAGTCTCTTCCCAAGCTTCCCACAAAGTACTGGGATGGGGCTGATCAGGTCCTGGGGATTTATCTACATTTATGAGTTTAAAGAACAGATTACAGCGCATCTTCTTCTGTAATATGGACTCTTCTCAAGACATCAACATTTATTTCCCGAATTTCCTTCACTTCCATGTCCTTCTCAACTGTAAATACTGCGGCAAAACATTAGATTGATAACTCATTCATATTCGGTTTTAAAATAAAATATGAAAATTCTTAGAGTGAGATATTTGGAGGTGATCCATAGGATATGATTCATGGTCATGACTTTATGCTGGATTGTCATTTGTCCTTTTCCACGGTCACCCTGAACCTTGTGATACAACTATCACTCTTCCCTAAATGTCCTCCCACTGACACTTGATCTACTTGGGCTTCCTCATTCCCAAGATCCAGGTCTGGCAGAATTTTCTTTCTGATTGGAATGGGAACACACGGCTGGAGAAAATTCACCTGAGCATGTTCTCAAAACTCTGACCCCTCTCTGCCCTTCACACTGCACCGATTTCATTCCATATTCTGATAATTAAAGTTACCCAAATGTGTGCTGTGAATTTCTTGCAAGTTTGTCCCGTATATTCTTCCCACTAGTCGGTGACCGACAGACTGCACTGAACAAGCTGATTGCACCTTTTTGTTCCTTATCTCAAAACAAATCGATTCTGTCCTTGAGCCTTCTGGGATATCCTCTTTCTCCAGCTCAGCACCGATCTGAACCAATCCCACACCTTCTTCCTCCTTTCCTATCTTTAGTGAACACCTTATATCCAGGAATATTTAACACCCAGTCCTGTCCTCATTTGAGCCTCATCTGTAAGAGCAACAACACCAGATTTCCACTTGGTAAGATGTGTCTGTAACTCCCCAATCTTACTCCCCAGACTCCACGCAGGCCCATACATGCACACAGTCAGTTGGATTTAGAAATTATTATTCTCTCCCTCACTGTGACCCGGCCAAATAAGTTACTATTCCTTATTTTGGAGTATCTATCTCTTCCATGATTCTGCTTTCCTTGGTGTTCCTCCCTGATATTTCCTCCTTCCATGTTCATTTAAACCCTCTCCAACAGCACCAGCAAATCACCCCACAAGGAACTCAGTTCCTGCTCTGTTCAGGTACAACCCATCTGGTCTATAGAGGTCACATCTCCCACAAAGTCATTCCCAATGTCCCAAGAATATCAAGCGCTCCCTCCTGGACCACCTTTCCAGCCTCAGATATACCCTGTTCTATTCTGCTGTTCCTATCTTCACTTGCATTGGTCACTGGGAGTAATGCAGAGTTTCACAATTTTGAGCTCCTGTTGCAAATTGCTGCCAGAGCTCCCTTAATTCTGACTGCAGGACCACATACCTTTTCTCCCTCTGTCACTGGGACCACAACTGCTGCCTGTTCCCCCTCTCCCCTCAGGATGCTCTGCAGCCGCTCAGAGACATCCTTGAGCCTGGCACCAGGGAGACAACACGCCATCCTGGAATCTCATCCGCAGCTGCAGAAACACCTATCGATTGTCCTCACACTCGAATCTCCTCTCACTATCGCTCTTCCAGTCTTCCTTGTGCCCCCCTGTACAGCTGAGTCCCGGTGGTGCCATGGATTTGGCTCCGACTGCAATTCCCAGATGAACCATCATTCTCATCAGGATTCCTGGTTGGACAGTGGGATGCACTCAGGGGATTCCTCTACTAGCTGCCTGGTCCTTTTGGACTGTCTGCTGCTCCCCCATTCCCTCTCTCCCTGTATACTCAGAAGCTGCAGAGTTACCACATCTAGAAACGTGCCTTCCACGGAGCTCTCAGCCTCACAGACTCTCCGCCCTGACACCAGCTGCTGCTCAAGCTCCGAAACCAAGAGCTCCAACTGCTGTCACTGACCACACTTCCTACACTCATGGTATTCCAGGAGCTGGGAAGCATTCTGAAGTTCCCACATGAACAGGGTGCACACTCTCACCACTCCCTGGTTATCCCTTGATAAAGTTCTGATTACAAACAGCTCCAGCTGGGCTCAAATCCAGGCCTTTCAGTGTTCCAGGGTTTTGCAGAGTCTGTTCAAAAGACAATATGATAACAGAGCAGAATTAGGCCATTCGCCCCATCAAGTCTCCTGTGCTGTTTGGTCATGGCTGATGTGTTCCTCACGACCATTCTCCTGCCTTCTTCCCATTATGTTTGATCACCTTCCCAATCAGGAACCTATCAATGTCCGTCCGAAACACACTCAATGCCTTCACCTCCACAGCATGAGTTCCACAGATTAACCACCCTCTCGCAGAAGAAATTCCTTCTCATCTCAGTCCTAATGGATTATCCCTAAATTCCGTAGCTGTGCCCTCTGGTCCATGTTTCTCTTACTGGTGGAAACATCTCATCCCCGTCCACTCTATCCAGGCCTCTCAGTGTTCTGTAAGTTTCAATGTGATCTCCCCATGTCCTTCTGAACTCCATCAAGTACACATCCAGAGTCCTCAATCTCTCCTCATCAGACCAGGCTGTCACCCCCAAGGTCATTCTTATAAACCTCCTCTGGATCTCCTCTAATACAAGCACATCCCTCCTTAGATACATGTCGCAAAACTGTTCGCAATGTTCCAAATACAGTCTGGCCAGAGTCTCATACAGCCTCAGCAGTACACACCTGGTCTTGTATTTTAACTCAGTTGAAATGAATGCTAACATTGCATTTGTCTTCCTAATTGCCAACTGAACCTACATACTAAACTTAAGTGAAATCTGAAAGAGGACTCCTAAGTCCCTTTATGTTTCAGAATTCCAAATTTCCCCATTTAGAAAACAGTTTGAGTCTCTATTCTTCCAACCTAAGGGCATAACCTCATACTTTCCCACTTTGTATTCCATCTGCCACTTCTGCGCCCACTATCTGAGCCTTTCCAAGTCCTTCCGCAGCCTCCCTACTTCCTCGACTCTCCCTGTCCCTCCCCTCATCTTTGTGGCATCAGCAAATGTAGGAACAATGCCCTCAGTTCCTTTTCCTAGATCGTTAACATATAAATAATTGTAACATGAATAGCTGAGTTCCCAACACTGCCCCCTGCTGAACTGCACGAGGAACCAGCTGCCATCCTGCAAAAGACCCATTTATTCCCACTCTCTATCCATGTCAGTACCGGGCCCCAAACCCCATGGGCTTTTATGTTATTTAGCAGCCTCCTGTGTGGCAACCTGTCAAAGACCTTCTGGAAACCCAAACAGATCATATCCGTTGGCTCTCCTTTGTCTAACTTGCTCATTGACTCCGATTAATACATCTAATTCCCAGCTTCTCCCTCTCGAACTGCAGGATAAATTGTATCACATTATGGTCACTGCCCCCTCAGGGTTCACTCACCTTCAGCTCGCCAATCAGGGCTGCCTCATTACAGATCACCGAATCCAGAATTACCTGTTTCCTAGTATCTCTACCACAAACTGGTCCAAAAAAAACATCTCGCAGACATTCCATGAATTCCTTTCCTTGAGATCTATTCCCAACCTGACTTTCCCAGTCCACCTGCATATTGCAGTCCCCATGACTATTGTAATAATCCCTTTCTTACAAGCATTTTCTATCTCCTGATTTATTTTCTCCCCCACATCCCGACTACTGAGAGGAGACTTGTACATAATTCCCATCAAGCCCCTTTGCTATTTTGTGGGTCCTTAACTTGACTCACACAGATTCTATGCTTTCCAACACCATATTTCCTCTTGCTGTCGATGTAATTTCAGTTCTTCCTGACAGAGTAAACCTGCTCCTTCCGCGCACACCTCCACCAAGCTCACACATCTACCTATCATTAGAAACATAGAAACATAGAAAATAACTGCAGGAATAGGCCACTCAGCCCTTTGAGTCTGCACCACCTTTCAATATGATCATGGCTGCTTACTCAGTCTCAGTATCCCATTCTCACTCCACCCCCATATCCCTTGATTCCACAGGTTCACAACATCGGAATATCTTAACCCTTAATCTTCGACTGTGACTCCTAGTTTTGGACTTTCCTAATATCAAGAACATTCTTCCAGCATCAAGCCTGTCAAATCCCATCAGGATTTTATATGTTTCTGTGAGATTCCTCTCATTCTTCTAAATCTCAGTGAGTACAAGCCCAGTTGATCCAGTCTTTCCTCATATGTCAGTCCTGCCAACCCGGGAATCAGTCTGGTGAACCTTCGCTGGGCTCCCTCAATAGCAAGAATGTCCTTCCTCAGACTAGGAGACCAAACCGGCACACAATACTCAAGATGAGGTCTTAATTCTGCAAGAACATCCTTACTCCAATACACACATCCTCTCACTGTGAAGGCCAACATGTCATTAGCTTTCCTCACTGCCTGCCGCACCTGCATGCCCCCTTTCAGTGACTGTTCCCCCATGACACCCAGCTCTCATTGCACCTCACCTTTCCCGACACTTTCACCATTCACTAATAATCTGACTTCCTGTTTTACCACCAAAGTGGATAATCTCACATTTACCCAAATTATATTGCATTTGCCAAGTAATGATCCACTCAGCCAGCCTCCCCAATTCACCCTGCAACCTCTTAGCATCCTCCTCACAGCATACATTCCCACCCAGCTGAGTGTCATCTGCAAATTTGGAGGGATTGCATTCAATTCCTTTGTCCAAATCATTTATGTATATTGTGAACAGCTGGGGTCCCCGCACTGAACCCTGCGGTATCCCATTCATCACTGCCTGCCACTCTGAAAGGGACCCATTTATTCCAACTCTCTGCTTTCTCTCTGCCAATGAGTTCTCTCTCCATGTCAATACATTACCTCCAATACTATGATGTTTAATGTAACTCACTAATCTCTTGTATGGTACCTTGTCAAAAGCCTTTTGCAAGTGCAGAACACAACATCCACTGGGTCCTGAGGGAGTTCCACTCAATCTGAAATGTTAACTTCGATTGCTGTCCACAGAAGCTGCCAGACCTGCTGAACATTTCATCAATTTTAGTTGTCCACTGATTCAGCCTTGTCCACTCTCCACTGATCACTTCGTCAAAAACTCCCAGGAGATGTGTCAGGCCTGATTTCCCTTTCGTAAATCCATACTGACTTGGACCGATCCTGTCACTGCTTTCCAAATGCTCGGTTATTGTATCTTTAAAAACTGGCTCCAGCGTTTTCCTCATGTATAAATCCTCATTTTCACTCTCCCTCCCTTTATTAAAAGTGGGGTCATATTGGATACTGTCCAATCCAATGGAGCTCTGTCAGAGTCGACAGAATGTTGGGAAATGATCAACAATGTGTCCACTATTCCTACACCCACTTTATTAAATACTCTGATGAGATGCTGGCCCCTGGGGACTTACAAGTTTTGATACCATCAATCTCCTCAAAACCATTTCCTGACTAACAAGGATGACTTTAAGTTCCTCCTTCACACTTGACCCTCTATCCCCTTGCATTTCCTTTCAATAGGATGTGCATCCTTGCCCTGATCCCCTTGCAGCCACGTCCCTGCACTACAGGCTCATTTACCTTGTTTCATATCCTTGATGCATCGAAGTACAACACCCTCAGTCCTGCATTGAGTGCCTCCTTCCCATAGTTATCTCCTATATAAATTATGAAATCCGTACAGTGTGGAAGCAGGCCATTCAGCCCAGACTGACCCCAAAAAGTATCCCACCCACCCTCCAATTCCCATGAATAATCCTCCTAACCGACACATCTTTGTGACAATGGGAAGAAACCCATGTAGACACCGGGAGAATGTGTAAACTCCACACAGACAGTCAGTTGGAATTGAGTCTGTGTCTCCGGAGCTGTGAGACAGCAGTGCTAACCACTGATCCACCATTCCACCCTGCGGTGCCTCAAGTTCGATTCTTGATCCTTTCCATGCTTTCGATCCTATTACTTGGTCTGGATACTTTAATAATTTCTCCTGAGCTCCTGCCTTCTTTAATTAGTTTAACTCCCTCAGAAGTTTGATTTACCTTGGTTTGTGCGGTACCACTGTCTACATTATTTCAAATGGTTCATGTGTTAAGAGACAAAGCCTTTAAGCTTGTTCCAGTATCGAGCTTCACTGCAATTTAAAGTTTCCTCAGCACATTCACAATACTCTGTCCATTTCCTTTTATTTTCTGGTAACGATCAATCCCATCACTAACCAGTATTCCTCCCTTCTCCTTTAACTTACATTTCCTCATTTTCCATCCAACTGTTCCTGTTACTTTCTCTTTCAATCATATTCAGGCTGATATTTATCCCTGAACAACCATCACTCAAAATGTTCCTTGGTTCATTGTTGCTTGTGGGATCTTGCTGTGTACAATCTGGCTTCCACATTTCCTAATTACAACAGTGACCACATTTCAAACAAGATCCACACTGTCTGAAAATGTCTTGGTGACAGCATGGATCTTTCTTTTCTTTGGATGAACTGGGAGTCATTCAGATGTGAAAGACACTGTTCCAATATTGCACAGTCCTCCTCCTGAACTACAGCTACTGCTATATATGCCCCTCTCTTTTGTGAAAACAGACCAAAAGTTTTCTTGAGGAACCATTGCTCCATCTTCCACCTCCGCACAAGTTCCCTTCCTGCTCTCGAATGGGCCTCATGCATTCCTTTATTCACTTGTTTTTTCTGTGATTATAAAACATCACTGGGATTTCCTGGACTTCATTTGGATACATTTCATCCTGTCAGCTCTTTGCTTTCCTCAGGTCCTGGTAAAGTTCACCCCTGCATTTTGGCTTGCAGCCCACTTTTACCCAATCCCTGCCCAGTTGAGTAAAATGGTTCATTCCCAAATGAAAACTTTTACACGTGCTCCATGGTTCTCCATTTCCATCCCTCCTCTCAATCTCACTGAGTTCTGATCACTGTCACTGAAATGCTCCCCTATTGATACCCCTTACAGCTGCCCACAGTCATTCCCAAAAGAATGATCCAAAACTGCCCCTTCTTTTACACCATCACCTTCTCAGGGGCAATGAGGGATGGGCAATAAATACTCGCCCTGCCAGTGGCACTCACATCCCAAGAAGCAATTTTAAAAGGCCCTGTCCTTTTAAAAGGGTGTGTTAGGTATTGAACACAAATGTTCAAACGGATTGATTTGCCAGTGAATGTTCAGAGTTGAAATCCCTTCAAATGGCAGGGATTAAAATTGTTTGTCTTGTCTTTGAGGCCATGAAAACTCTCAGCCAAAGCTGACCCTGCTGCCCCCCTCCCCGGAGCAGGTCAATGCCAAGGGCACTTCCACCCACTTGTATCCCGATGAGCTGGAGGTGCAGTGGAAGAAGGACGGTGTCGTCATTTCAGACGGGGTTCAGACCTGCGAGCTTCGGATAGCACCTACAGTGTCAGCAGCCTGCTGACCCTCTCTGGGTCTGACTGGGAGTCCAACGCTCGCTTTTCCTGTGCCCTCACCCACGTGACCCTCCCCTCTCCCCTCAGCAAGAGCATCAGGAGATCAGAATGTGTGTAGAGTGTGTGAGCCAGTCCACAGAGGAGACACAACTTTAAACAGAACAGGGCTGAGCTGGCAGGACAAAGGTCATTGTCAGAACTGAATTTCAACTCTCTTCCTTCTTGGGATTGGCTCGGTGACATTTCTGAGGTTCAAGGATTAGGGCATGGCATTGGGATCATCAAAAGGAAGCTTAACTCTGTATCAAACCTCATGCTGACACTATTGTGGGAGTGTTTTATGGGCACAGTGATGACTTGTGATGCCAAATAAAAACTCTCGAAGATGCTGAAGACTGTCAGCTGTACAAAACAATGTGAACCTCTAAAATCTCTGCTTCAGTAAACCAGATCTCCTTCCTGCTCAGCCGTCAGTTTGAATTTAAGCTTGTGTCACTGTTTAAAGGGACAGGATTCTCAGGTTATTGAGAAAATCTCCACAAGTGTTTTCCTCAAGCTCCATTGTGGCTGTGATTTTGAGCAGCTTCCTCTGTCTGGGGTGTAAATTCCAGTCTTTTTTCTGTCACTGTAAATCTGGAAAAGGGAATAAAAATCAAGAAGATTCAGTCTCTGTCTCGAGTATGCTATGGAACTGGCCAGAGCTACTGGGAACCCTGCATTGATGAATATTACCAGCAGCATCTTGTTACTCAGAATAACAATTTCACAGGCTTTGGGAAATAAATATTGCTTAAATTAGACTTGGGTTTTCTTTACTCTTAAAGTGCGATGGAATGGTCCCGTGTGTCCCCGGAGTCAGATTGAGAATGTTAAATCTGGGGAGTCTAGGAGTCACGGCTGGGGAGGGCAGTCAATGGTAAATTGGTTTCATTTTGTGCTGTCATATTCTGTAAGCCCTGGGCCATCTCAGTGAGAGTCATCCAGGGCTCAGGGTGGATTCCAGAGTAGATCATTGACCTGACTGTTGTGTTCCTTAGTCCACATGTGACTCCAGCAATCTCACTCCATGGCTCTAGTATCAGTGGGAACCAATGGGGTTGAAATCCTATCCAAACAGACTCTCCCACAATGGGGAGACTGCTGGTGGCTCAGAAACCCCTTGGATTCAGTCCCAGATTCCACCGTGGCTCTTTCATTCAAACACAACATTAACACACTGACACCACATTCAGAGGGCAATCCTGAGATGGGGCAAGTTTGGTTCTTGATTGTGGGAAAATGGGGACTGGGTGTGAAATGTCCAGTCTGAAGTTGGTGGAGGCACTTTATAACGAAGAATAGAAACTGATGTCAGAATAAAGTCAGGTGTTGATGGAAGTGAGGAATATCTCAGTGATCTGTCTCCAGAATCCAGACTACGCACATCCTTCTGTCAGACCCTGAAGACAGAGAAACTGCTATTTGACATCCTATATTTCTCTATCTTTCCCACAAAAGGCGAAGTATTCTCTTTCTCAGTGATTCCATGGAATAGAACATATTAAAAAGGGCTGCGGGAAGGAAACTGTTGCCTCTCAATGACAAAGCCAATGGAAGGATGTGGCAGGTAAAGGGAGTGACCGGGGCAGGGTGGTTAGGTGGGAATAGGTGGAGACAGGTCGAGGGTAGGATCTGGTTGGTCGAAGGGAGGGATGATCCTGGATTCATCTCTCCCATCGACCAATCTCTCTATCTTTCTAAACGTATCCCCACCTCACCACCTCGCTCCCACCCACCCCTTTATCTGCAACTCTGCTGACACCTACTACCCTTCCTGAAGAAGGGTTACACCTGAAGCTTCGACTCCTGAACAGAGTAGACGAGGCTATTTCATTGAATCAAATCATCGAGCCCATCAATCCTGAAAACAGATTCCAGCATTGAAGTCCCATTTGCTGGTTGCAAATGTGAAGTCTGTGTCAGGCTGAAAGATGGAAACTTTCTATTGAGAAATGAGTGAGCTTAACCCAGATCCTGAACAACAGCATAACAGAATGGATTGATATAAATCAGAAGCAATATAAATACAGGGCAGCTTATATCATGCAGCTCGCACTGAGTGCAGCCAGCACAGAGGGGAATGCCGGGAGGTTTGGTCAGTGTGGGAGTTTGGTGAACTCGGGGAAGGAGTCTACATTTGCTTTTCCAAAGTAGATTTGGAACTGTCACTTGAGCTCCTGGGAGCCTGCACATGCACTTGGTTTGAATGAAACAAAATGGTAAACAAGAAAATAGGAATCTGGAAATTGTTTAGTATGAGGGAATGTGTAAATTGACTGCTTCAGGACATGTCCATTAGGGAAGGATAATAAATGGAAAGTACTGAAACTTCAAGCCAGAGATTGAAGACAATTACTGGACCAATGAAGGAATGGATATTTTTCATTTGTAAGTGAGATCAACATTTCCTTATTGTATTGAAATGATTCAGGGTAAATACATCTGCACTAAATGTATAAAACTACAGGAACTCCCACTCAGGGAGTTTGGAATGAAGGCTGAATTGAAAAAGCAGTGACACATCAGGGAGTGCCGGAGGTACCTGGAGACTTAGTTCCAGAAGGAAGTTATAGGCCTCAGGACTGCACAGTTCAATCCCACATGGAGTCAGGGGAAGGAGGGTACAACACATAAGGGAGGCAAATGGGGATTTGGAGAATACAGTGGGACAGGAAAACCCTTCACTCTTCTAAACTCCAGTGAGAACAAGGCCAGCCTTTCCAATCCTTCCTCATCACACAGCCCCCTCATTCCAGGGATCAATTGGGTAAAACCCCTCTGAAACACCTCCAATGCATTTATATTATTCCTTCAATAAGGAGACCAAAACTACACACAACAGTATTTGAGATGTGATTACACCCATGTCCAGTAATAACTGAGACATCACAGTCTCACGTTCTGGTCCCGAATCACGCCTAATCTTAATTTTTCCAGCGTTTTTAATGTCCATCTTTAATTGTCCTGGACCAGATGGTGCTGAGCCGCCTTCTTCAACCGCTGCAGCCTGTGTGCTGTCGGTAGACTCATAATGTCCTTAGGAAGGGAATTCCAGGATTCTGACCCAGTGACGATGTTTCCAAATCAAACTGGTGAATGGCTTGGAGAAGAACTTGCTGGGGTGATGCTGCCCTTGTCCTTCTTGATTCAAGTAATCATGGGTTTAGAAGGTGTTGTCTCAGGACCTTTGGTGAATTTCTGCAATGCATCTTGGAGATTGTAAACACAAATGTTACTGAATGCTGGTGTGGAGGGAATGGATATGTGTGGAAGTGGTGCCAATCAAGCGGGCTAAAATTTGAAAAACAAAATTTAAATAAAATAACATAAAAGAACCTGAAATGAAATTAAAATAAAATGTTGCTGCTTTTTTGATAAAACATCAATGAACCCCAAATATTAATTGCTCCCTTTTACATGATAGAGGAAAGAACTCTTGTTGGTGCAATTTTTTTTAATCATCTCAGAATATTCAAAGCTGTGAGCACAGAGCAGTCACGTTCCCGGACAAGGTGGTGAGGTCCCACAGACAGTAAACGAATGACGAAACACATCTGTTTTGTTGGCACAAGTTGAATAGTGAGCAGGACACCCGAGGGAATCTTTCAGAATGGGATCTTGTCGAGCCCCCTGAGGTAGGGGTGCTCGGGGTGTGTGGTGGTGGTGGAGCCTCAAATGATGGAGCCAGAGACTGTGCAACATTCAACAATGCACCGCAGTCTCAGCCTGGATTCTGTATTCTCATTTCTGAGGTGGCTTTCAATCCGATGACAATTTTGACGATGAGGCAGGAGCATTGCCCATGGAGCCACGGTCAGTAACAATGTAAACTGTGTGGCTGTGAAAGCCTGAGTCTTCAGCTCAGCTCGGAAGGATATCATCTCAATCATCAAATCTATTTCTGCCCCTCTGCAGGCTGACCGGGCTGCCGGTGCCTTTCCAACACTCCCACATTTCCTCTTGTGTCACAGCTCATTCTCCTGAGGGATAGTTGTACTTGGAGTCGAGACGTATGGGGCTGGGAAACCACAGCATGTCAGGCAGTTGTGCTCAGGCCAAGGACATGACCTTGTCCCTCTTCAGATCCACTACTGGGAACTCATGGGTCACCACCGCCCTCTTCAGGACAGTTAGGGAAGGGCAACAAGCAAGGATGGGCATGGGGACGCGAAGCCTCAAGTGCTGTTCTCTGCAGTTTGGGGGCACGCTTTGATAGCCGTTTGTTAGATCTTTGCGTATAATTCATTTTTTGCTGATCCCAGTGATAATCCAAAGAACACTTCACCTTTCAGTCTGACAAACCAGGGTCACCCATGTCATAGCTCTGTTTCTGGCCGAGGCTCCAGTCTTTGAAAGAGATGAATTCAACCCTCACCAGTTTGTTCATTTGAATTGTATGCCATTTTTAAAATTTCTCCTGGGATTGGGCGGGCATTGACGTGTCGGTTATTTGTTACCCTTCCTGAATTGCCCTGGAGATGGCGATGGTGAACCATGTAATATCTGGGAAGCAACTGACAAGTCATTCCCACTGGAATGAATGTAGGTTTATTCATGGCTAATGGAAAGAGTCAATATCCATAATCCTCAGCTGCTGTGAAAGTACTCTATATTTACTAGAAGGGAGTGATTTCTCTCTGCCCGAAAAATACAAAGTAAGAGGTCGCACAAAAGCAGGTTCTCGCCAACAGGTTCATTTTACATCACAAGCTTCTGAAACGCTGCTCCTTTATCAGGTGTACCCCAGTCCACCATCGACATCCCCACATTACTGAACAGTACAAATAAACTGGGGCTCTGCCAGGATCCATTCGGCTCCATCTGGAGAATCGGGGGGAGAGAGAGAGAAAAAGAGAGAAGAGCTTTCGGACCAGGATACTTATCGCATCACAATGAAAATGCCCTGCATGCTATGATATATCAAAACGGAGTACTTTGGTGTGATTTTTGATTGTCTCCAGATTGTGCTTTTCTTTTCATTCTGTGATACACGTAGACATTGTCAATATTGGGTATCACAAAGTTTGTTTCCTCCATTAAACACTTTCCAACACACTCTCTCCATCTTGCTTTAAGCCTTGTTGACTCTTGGACTTCCCCCCTGCTCTCTCACTCCGTCCGATCCCAGAGGGATGGATGGCCGGAGTACATGACCCCGCACTGTGTGAAGGTTGGTGTGAAGTGAGGCCAGTGTGTTGGAGCTTGGGCTCCTGCCTCAGGCCCAGGTGTAGGGGCCTGTTCAACAATCTGCACATTGTCCTTTGTCTCTTTCTGAATGAACTGGATCAAGTTGCAGGAACGAGCTGGCAACAAGGTGTCTTGATTAAAATGTTCCCAGCATTAAGTACAGAACTGGCTTAGTCACAGGAGATAGAGGACAGTGTTGGAAGGATAGTTTTCAGAATAGAGGGTGGAGACTCATGATGTTCCACAGGGTTCAGTGGTCTTCTACATAAATTAATTGGAGGAGAGCATGGCTGGTCTAATTAGTAAGTTTACGGTTGATACAAAGATTGGGAGAGTTGTGGAGAATGAAAAGGTTTGTCAGAGGATACCACAGGATATAGATCAGCTGGCTGCTTGGACAGAAAAATGGCAGATGTAGCTTAATCTCGACAAATGTGAGGTGATGCATTTTGAAAGGTGATGTACAGGTGGGAATTATACCGTGAATGGCAGAATCCTCTGGAGTATTGATATGAAGAGGGATGTGGGTGTGTATGTTCACAGATCACTGAAAGTGGCAGCACAGGGAAGTAAAGCAGTAAAGAAAATGCTTATGGCCTGCTTGCCTTATTGGAAGGGACATTGAGGATAAGGATTGACAAGCAATTCTGTAGCTTTATCGAACACGAGTTAGGCCACCGGAATATTGCATGCAGTTCCGTTCAGCACACTACCAGTAGGATGTGGATGTTTTGAAAATGGTGCAGAAAATGTTCACCAGGGTATTGTCTGGGCGATTGTGGTTTTGAAGAAAGGTTGGAGAGACTGGCTTAGTTTTCGTTGGAATATGGGAAAATGAGGTGTGTCCTGATAGAAGATTACAGAGTTGTGAATGGCATAGGTAGCGTGGAAAATATGAGGCTATTTTTCAGGGTGGATGTGTCACTTACTCAGGGACAGAGGTTCAAGGTGCGGGGGAATTTAAAAGAGATGTGTGAGGTAAGTATTTTACACAAAAGGGAGTTGAGTATCTAGAACACACTGCCAGAGGAGGGGGTGGAAGCAGACACAATAGAATTATTCAAGCATGAATAATTCTAATGCATGACTAGGAAGGGAATAGAGGGATATGAATCCTGTCGGTGAAGACGGTTTCTGTGAGGAAGGCCAAAATGTGTCAGCACAGGCTGGGAGGGCCGAAGGGCCTGTTCCTGTGCTGTATTGTTCCTTGTTCTTTGGTCCCTGCTGTTGAATTGGATTCTCTGGAGCCAGCTCCGTATGAAGAGCCTGTTCTCATTCTTTTGTTGAAGTTCATGGGGCAGCTGCTGCTTCCTTGCTACGTCACTGATCAAACCAACAATGTGGAAAGCCTCTTGATATTTTAAATACACTGTCTGCAGGAAAATGTTTGGCCGAGGTTTTAATATTGTTTAATAAGACAATGACTTCAATGCACCAGTGTTGTTTATGGCTCGGAACATTTACCATCATGGTCCAAGATTTAAATGGACCATCTCTCACTCGTGATAACACAGTTTTCAATGTTTCTCTTCCCTTACATGTCATGAAGAGGTTTGCAAACGTGTTTTGATGAAGACAGTACATCTTGAACACCGTGTGACAGAATGGGTGTCAGTTTGAATTCGCACTTGTGATAATACAGTTTTAAATGTGTCAGTGTTACTTTCTCCACTCTCTGGGGGATGTCGCCGTCACTATTCCCACCCCACCCTTCACTCTCGGGGTGATACCATTTTTAGCATCCTTTTTGTCTGAGAATGCCCCTGTTCTTGTCCCCGTTCTCTCAGGGACGGGGTGGGTGTTTCACATGCACCTGGTTTGTTAGATCCATTTACTCTTTTACTCTGGTAACAGTGATGGAGACCATTGTGAAATCCATTGTCAAGATCGCCACCTCGCGGACTGGAGAAGTAAGAACATGCAGTGCCCGTTGGAACAATCTGAATGTGATCAGAGGACAACATCAAAAATCATAGACACCAGATTATAGTCCAACAGGTTTATTAGAAAACATAATCTTTCAGAGCCTCACCCTTTCTTCAGATGCTCAGAGGAGCAAGCAAGGTGAATTTAATCAACAGCGAAAACAAACTCTGCTGTTCATTTCCTTCTCAGTTGACTCTGTTCTCCTCAATGACATGAACAAGAGAAAAGGCAAGAATAAAGAATATCAGGACACCGCACCAGTGACCTCCGAGTCTGTGAAAAATACTTGGTGAGAATATTTTCCTGCTTTTTCAATGTTTGGTATCAATTCAAAGCGGAAACAATCTTTCTCTCTCCTTGCCTCCGTGAAACGTTTATTGAGATGATCAAACCAAGCAACAATTCATTTGATGGATTGAGGGGATTGTCTAATGATCGAGGGAGGGACTGGGTCAGGATTTCCTGGAATTTAGAAGGTTCGGAGAAGAATACACTGAAACATTTTAAATTCTCCAGGGCCCTGACAGGGTAGACTTTGGAAGGATATGCCCCTACCTGAGTTTGGAGATGCCGGTGTTGGACTGAGGTGTACAAAGTTATAAATCACACAACACCAGGTTATAGTCCAATAGATTTAATTGGAAGCACTGGCTTTTGGAGAGCCACTCCTTCATTAGGTGGTTGATGAAGGAGGGCGCTCCAAAAGCTCGTGCTTCCAATTAAACCTGTTGGACTATAACCTGGTGTTGTGTGATTTGTAAATTTGTCTCCCCTACGTGGGGATTCTACAGCAGAGTCGCAGTCTGGGAATAAGGGGTTAGATATTTAGATCAAAGATGAGGAATGGGTGGCACAGTGACTGGCACCACTGTCTTACAGCAGCAGGGATCTGGGTTCAATTCCACACTGAGGTGATTTTTTTTTGTGGAGTTTACATGTTCTCCCCATGTCTGTGTGGGTTTCCTCTGGGTGTGCTAGTTTCCAATCTCAGTCCAAGTATGTGCAGGTTAGGTGGACAGGCCATGGGAAGTGTAGGGTTACAGCAATAGGAGAGGGGTGCGGTTCTGGATGGCATGCTGCTGGGACTTGATGGCCTTATTCCACACAGTAGGAATTCTATGATTCTACATTGCTGCGGGTCTGAAGTCATGTGTCAGTCGGTATGGGCAAGAACAACAATCTAAGGGATATTGGTGGGACCAATGAAGTTTGCGCCCAACAATGGTCATCATTAGACTCATAATTTCAGAGTTTTTAAAAAAATTAAATGCCTTGCCAGGATTTGATTGCAGGTATCCCAGAACATTACTTGGCTCGCTGGATTAACAAGCTCATGATGATATCAAGAGGCCACTGCCTGCCGACACGTGGGTAATCTCTATCTTGAATGTATTCAGTTAAAAATCACAAAACACCAAGTTGCAGCCCAACAGGTTTAATTGGAAGCACATTAGCTTTCGGAGAACCACTCCTTCATCAGGTGGTTCTGGAGGGTACAATTGTCAGACACAGAAGTTATCGCAAAAGTTTACAGTGTGATGTAACTGCAATTATACATTGAATAAAACCTTAATTGTTAGTTGAGGCTTTCATCTGTTAGAATACTATGATAGTTTTAATTCTTTCAAGTGAAAATCGCAAAACCTGTTTTTTAAGAGTTGAATTCTCTGGTTAACTGTAACAATGGGTGTTAGCTAGACAATACATTGAAGTTGTTAGCCCCCTGAGTTCTCGGTTTTTGCCATAGTGTTTCAATTGATTGTAAACTAAAAAGTGCGATAACAGAGTTTTACATGAATTCATGCAGTTTTGGAATTCCCCACTCCAGGGAAAGTACTTTGTCTATTTATCCTATCTATGCCCCTCATAATTTTGTAAACCTCTATAAGGTCTCTTCTCAGGCTCTGATGCTCCAGAGAAAACAGCCCTAGCCTGCTCAGCCTCTCCCAATAGCGCAAATCCTCCAACCCTGGCAACATCCTTGTAAATCTTTTCTGATCCCTTTCAAGTTTCACAACATCTTTCCGATAGGAGGGAGACTAGAATTGCATGCAAAATTCCAACAGCAGCCTAACCAATATCGTATACAGCTGCAACATGACCTGCCAATTCCAGTACTCAATACTCTGACCGATAAATGAAAGCATACCAAATACCTTTTTCTCTTTCCTTTCTCCCTGTGACTCCACTTTCAAGGAGCTATGAACCTGCATTCCAAGGACTCTTTGTTCAGCAACATTCCCTCGGGCTTTACCATTAAGTGTATAAGTCTTCTAAGATTTGCTTTCCCAACATGTAGCACCTCACATTTATCTGAATTAAACTCCATCTGCCACTTCTCAGCCCATTGGCCCATCTGATCAAGATCCTGTTCTAATCTGAGGTAACCTGGTCTGTAGTTCCCTGGCTTGTTGTCCACGACACCTCCAATTATGGTGTCGTCTGCAAACTGACTAACTGTACCTCTCAGACTCATATTCAAATCATTTATATAAATTACGAAAAGTAGTAGACCCAGCACTGATCCTTGTGATACTCCACTGGTCACAGACTTCCAGTCTGATAAGCATCTCTCCACCACCAACCTCTGTCTTCTACCTTTGAGTCAGTTCTGTATCCAAATGGCTAGTTGTCCATGTGAAATCTAACTTTGCAACCAGTCTCCCATGGGGAATCTTGTTGAATGCCTTACTGAAGTCCATATAGATCACATCTACCGCTCTGCCCTCATCAATCCTCTTTGTTACTTCTTCAAAAAACTCAATCAGGTTTGTGAGACATGATTTCCCACGCACAAAGCCATGTTGACTATCGCTAATCAGTCCTTGCCTTTCGAAATACATATACCTCCTGTCCCTCAGGATTTCCTCCAACAACGTGCCCACCACCGACGTCAGCCTCACTGGTCTATAGTTCCCTGGCTTATCCTTACCAGCTTTTTTAAACAGTGGCACATATTAGCCAGCCTCCAGTCTTCCTGCACCTCACCTGTGACTATCGATGATACAAATATCTCAGCAAGAGGCCCAGCAATTACTTCCTCAGCTTCCCACAAAGCGCTAGGGTACACCTATTCAGGTCCCGGGGATCTATTCACATTTATGCGTTTCAAGACATCCAGCACTACCTCCTCTGTGAAAGATCCATATCATATTGATTCAGCACAGAGAAGGCCCTATGGCCCATTGTGTCTGCACCGGCATAACTACCACTAAAGGCACTCTAATCCCAATTTCCTGCACTTGTCCCAAATCCGTGAATGTTATGATATTTAAATGTTGTAAGCTTTCCACCCTCCACTACCTTCCCTGACAGAGGGTTCATGTTTATAGCTTATATCACGTCAGGCTGAAGGAGGTTAACAAAAGCACAACTCTTTGGGCTTTTGCAGTGGGTGGGTTGGTGGCTCGGTGGTTAGCACTGCTGCTTGACAGAACCAGCGACCTGGGTTTGATTCCAGTCTCACGTGACTGACTGTGTGGCGTTTGCACATTCTCCTCGTGTCTGTGTGGGGTTCCTCTGGGTGCTCTGGTTTCCTCCCACAATCCAAACATATGCAGGGTATGTGGATTGGCCATGCTAAAATTGCCTATAGTGTTCAGTTAGGCACATTAGTCAGGGGAAATATAGGGAAGGGGAATGGTTCTGGGTGGGTTACTCCTTGGGTCTGGTGATACGTGTAGGCCAGACCAGGTAAGGACAGCAGTCCTCCTTCCCTCAAGGACAGTAGTGAACCAGGTGATTTTTGTTTCTGACAATCACCAATGGCTTCATGGCCATCTGATTTCCAGACTGATATTGAATTAAAATCCCTCCACCTGCATGGTGGGATTCAAACACAGGTCCCCAGAACTTAACTTGGTTCTTCAGATTTATAGTCTAGCAATGATACCACTAGGCCGAACATCATTTTCAGGTGCTACCCAGCATGCAGCAGGGAGTGCACAATGCAATCCCACCAGCTGGGTTTGGACAACAGAGTGACGAGTGAATGCCTCAGATTGTAATTACTGAGTCGCAACAGCTTTCAGTTTCTGTTCTGTTTGGAATCATTTAACCTCCACAGATTGCGGATCAAAGGGATCATTTGAAAGTGATTGGTGAAAGACTGTCAGTATCATCTACAACTGATGTGTCGTTGATTGACAGGCCAATAGCTAATTGTGACAATGACTGACTGAAATGCAGCCAATCAGGTAAGGGCAGTTGTCCATTTCCAAAGTACACAGACAGCATTGCCGTCTGATGTGAAGGGCAGTGCTTATCACTGGCCACTCGGGTGTTTTTCATATCTTCCTGGTGGTGGAAATTGAATAAAGATTGGTGCACTTTGTGTCTTTCACTGTGTCTCACACCTGCACACACACCATGGCTGCTGGGGAAAAAATAAGCACTACCGCAGTTAGGCGGTAGTGTGGGGATTAAAAAAAGGGAAAAAAATATATAAACAGGAGTCAATTGATCACAAAAAAAACAAAAAAAAAAGAAAAGGAAAAAAAAATCCAAAGTACACAGACAGCATTGCCCTTTGATGTGAAGGGCACTGCTTGTCACTGGCCACTCGGGTGTTTCCTTTCTTCCTAGTGGTGTAAACTGAATAAAGATTCATGCACCTTGTGTCTTTCACTGTGTCTCACACCTGCACACACACAACATGGGTGCTGAGGAATAATAAGCACGACCGCAAAAGGTAAAAAAAGAGAAAAAGGAAAAAAAGAAAAATGAACTAGGATTTTTCACTGTGTCTCACACCTGGACACGCACGACATGGGTGTTGGGGAAAAATTAAGTCCAAAGTACACAGAGACAGAGACCCAATATTCTTTATCTTTATTCCCTTTTCCAGATTGACATTGACAGAACACAGACTGCAATTAACAGCCCAGATAGAGGAAGCTGCACAAATTCACAGCCACAATGGAGCTCGAAGAAAGTGGTTAGCACTGCTGCCTCGCAGCGCCGGAGACCCGGGTTCAATTCCCGCCTCAGGCGACTGACTGTGTGGAGTTTGCACATTCTCCCCGTGTCTGCGTGGGTTTCCTCCGGGTGCTCCGGTTTCCTCCCACAGTCCAAAGATGTGCAGGTCAGGTGAATTGGCCATGCTAAATTGCCCGTAGTGTTAGGTAAGGGGTAGATGTAGATGTAGATGTAGATGTAGGGGTATGGTTGGGTTACGCTTCGGCGGGGCGGTGTGGACTTGTTGGGCCGAAGGGCCTGTTTCCACGCTGTAAGTAATCTAATCTAAAAAAAAAACACTTGAGGAGATTTTCTCAATAATGTAAGAATTCTGTCCCTTTAAACAGTGACAGAATCTTAAATTGGAACTGATGGCTGAGCAGAAAGGTTTACTGAAGCAGAGACATCTGAGGTTCACATTGTTTCTGCACAGCTCAGTCTTCAGCATCTTCGAGAGGTTTGACTTGGCATCACAAGATAACCCTGTCCCTATCACACACTCCCAGAACAGGGACAGCATACGGTTTGACACAGCATAACGGTCTCTCTATACTATCGCAACAACCTGTCTTAACTACTGAACCTCAGATGTTGCCCCAAGCAGTCCTGAGATGGAAGAGAGTTGAAATTCAGTGCTGACAATGATTTTTGTCCTGCCAGATCAGCCCTGTTCTATTTAAAGTTGTCTCTTCTCTGTGGACTGTCTCGAACACTCTGCACACATTCTGATCTCCTGATGCTCTTGCTGAGGGGAGAGGGGAAGGTCACATGGGTGAGAACACAGGAGAAGCGAGCGTTGGACTCCCAGTCAAACCCAGAGAGGGTCAGCAGGCTGCTGACACTGTAGGTGCTGTCCGAAGCTCGCAGGTAGTTGCTGGTCTGAACCCCGTTCGAAATGACTGCACCGTCCTTCTTCCACTGCACCTGCAGCTCATCGGGATAGAAGTGATTGGCAAGGCACACCAGGGTGGCAGTGCCCTTTGCATTGACCTGGTCCCGGGGAGGGGGTGCAGCAGGGGCAGCTTTGGCTGAGTGTTCTCATGGCCTGAAAGACAAGAGAAGCAATTTTAATCCCTGCCAAACAAATGGATTTTTACGCTCAGCATATTCACTGGCAAAACAATCTTATTGAACATTTGTAGTCAATACAGAATAAACCCGACAAAAGAACAGACATTGTTCAAATTGCTTCTTGGGAATGTGAGTGTCACTGGCAGGGCCAGCATTTATTGCTCATCCCTAATTGCTCCTGATAAGGTGGTGGTAAAAGAGAAGGGACAGTTTTGGACCATCGTTTATGGAATGAATTTGGGCAGCTGGAAAGGCTATCAATGGGGGAGCATTTCAGTGACAGTGATCAGAACTCAGTGAGATTGAGAGGGGGGATGGAAATGGAGAACCATGGGGCAAGTGTAAAAGTTTTCATTGGCGAATGAACTATTTTACTAAACTGTGTGGTGATTTAGCAAAAGTGGACTGGAACCAGCGACATGATGGGAAATCAGTGTCAGGGCAGTGGAAGCCCTCGAAGGATGAGACAGAGATCGTTCAGAATCTGTTCCCACAAGGAGTAAGGGTGGGACTCCCAAATCTCGACTCTCAGCCTGGGATGTCAAAAGGCAGCCAGAGTAGGGAAGACCAAACAGGGAAGGTGATGTTGGTTATCTGGAGTTCAAACCTGCAGAAAGCTGAGCGGACAATAGAGGATGCAGGGATGAAATTGAACAGGATCTGAGTAAAGCAAAGAGTTGACAGGATGAAGTATGTTCAAGTGAATCAGGGTAATCTCAATGAACAAGAAGATTGGGAGTCATGTACTGACATGGATTTGGAACTGGTTGCTAGACAGGACAGAAACGAGAAGTCTTTGTCTGAATGGCAGGTAGTTACCAGTTGTCGTACCACAGGGATCAGTCCTTGGTAGCTAGTTATTCATAATATATAACAATACAGTCATCGAGTCAGAGAGACCCAAAAGGCCCATCAGCCCATTGTATCCATATTGGTCAAAAACAACAACACAATAATTCTCATCCATTTTTCCGTCATGAGGGAATTAGACGTGGTATGTGTTCAAGAAGGAATTAGTTTGGTTCTTAGGATTAAATGGATTAAAGAATGTGGAGAGAAAGCAAGAACAGGTGTCTGTGTTGGATGATCAGCCATGATCATATTAAATGGTGGAACAAGCTTGATCAGCTGAATGGCCTATTCCTGCTGCGAGTTTTGATGTTACTACCTATTGCTCAGATAATGAAGGAATGTCTGTCATCAGTTTGAAGCTGGAACTCACATGTGTGTGGAAGTGGAAGATGTGGTTATGGTGATTAATGAATGCGGGTCAGTAAGGTGGTTAAGAAGACACATGGGGTACATTATTTTTTCCCCTGATGGAATGAGGATATTGCTGGATCGGTAGCCTTTATTACCCATCCTTTAATCACCCAGACGACAGTTTCAAGTCAACCAGATTGCTGTGGGTCTGGAGTCACATGGTAAGGATGGCAGTTTCCTTCCCTAAAGGACATTAGGGAATCAGATGGTTTTTTTCCTGACAATCAACAATTGTTTCATGGTCATTATTAGACTCTTAATTGCAGATTTCTTTTAGTGAATTCAAATTCCACCATCTGCTATGGCAGGATTCTAACCCTGGTCCCCAGAACATTAATCTGGATCTGTGGATTGACAGCTCAGCAATAACACCATTAGACTATCACCTCCCTCATCTCATTTCTGTTTGAGAGTGAAATGAAGGAGTTTGTTTATTCTGCAACGATATAAAACCCCAGTTCGAGCACAGTGAGAGAACAGTGTACGGTTCTGGTCACCACATTACAGGAAGGATGTGATCCCGGTTGAGACGGGGACAGAGGAGGATTTTGACAGGAATGGGGAGTTTGAGGAATGATTGGTTTGGCTGGGACTGTTTTGTTTGGAACAGAGGAGGCTGAGGCGAGATTGATCGAGATGTATAAAATGATGAGGGGCCTGGATAGAGTGGATAGGGAGGACTGATTTCCATCAGCAGAGAGGGCAATAACCATGGGGAGAGATTGAAATGATTTGGGGGCAGGATTAGAGGGGGGTTGTGCATGTTTGTTTTCACCCAGAGCTGTTTGGGATCTGAGACTCTCTGTCTAAAAGACAGAGATGACCAGGGTAGGTATCGGTCCAGTCAAGGATAGTAGTGGGAAGTTGTGCGTGGAGGCTGAGGAGATTGGTGAGACACTAAATCAATACTTTTCGTCAGTATTCACTCAGGAACAGGACACTGTTGCTGATGTGAATATTGAGTCACAAGTGATTAGAATGGATGGCCTTGAGGTACGTAGGGAAGAGGTCTGGGGAATACTGGAAAGGATGAAAATAGATAAGTCCCTTGGGCCTGATGGCGTTTATCCTAGGATTCTCTGTGAAGCTAGGGAGGAGATAGCGGAGCCATTGGCCTTGATTTCTATGTCGTCGTTGTCTACAGGAATAGTGCCTGAAGACTGGAAGATAGCGAATGTGGTCCCCTTGTTCATGAAGGGGAGCAGGGATAGCCCGACTAACTATAGGCCAGTGAGTATCACTTCTGTTGTGGGCAAAGTCTTAGAGAGAATTGTAAGGGATAGGATTTATGAACATCTGGATAGGAATAATGTGATCAAGGATAGTCAGCATGGTTTTGTGAAGGGCAGGTCGTGTCTCACAAACCTTATTGAGTTCTTTGAGAAGGTGACCAAGGACGTGGACGAAGGTAAAGCAGTAGATGTGGTGTATATGGATTTTAGCAAGGCGTTCGATAAGGTATCCCATGGCAGGCTAATGCAAAAACTACGGAGGTATGGCATTGAGGGTGCATTAGAGGTTTGGATTAGGAATTGGCTGTCTGGAAGGAGACAGAGGGTAGTAGTTGATGGTATAGGTTCATCTTGGAGTGCAGTTACTAGCGGTGTTCCACAAGGATCTGTTTTGGGACCATTGCTGTTTGTCATTTTTATAAATGACCTGGAGGAGTGGCTTGAAGGCTGGGTGAGCAAGTTTGCGGATGACACGAAAGTCGGTGGAGTTGTGGACAGCGAAGAAGGATGTGGCAGGTTACAGCGGGATAGAGATAAGTTGCAGAGCTGGGCAGAAAGGTGGCAAATGGAATTCAATGTCGCTAAGTGTGAAGTCATTCACTTTGGTAGGAGTAACAAGAAGATGGATTACTGGGCTAATGGTAGGCTACTTGGCAGTGTGGATGAGCAGAGGGATCTTGGTGTCCATGTACACAGATCTCTGAAAGTTGCCACCCAGGTAAATAGTGCTGTGAAGAAAGCATTTGGCGTATGGGCTTTCTTGGTAGAGGAATTGAGTTCCGGAGTCCTGAGGTCATGTTGCAGTTGTATAAGACTCTGGTGCGGCCTTATCTGGAGTATTGTGTACAGTTTTTGTCGCCATACTATAGGAAGGATGTGGAGCCACTGGAACGGGTGCAGAGGAGGTTTACCAGGATGTTGCCTGGTATGGTAGGAAGATCGTATGAGGAAAGGCTGAGGCACTTGGGGCTGCTTTCATTGGAGAAAAGAAGGTTTAGAGGAGAATTGATAGAGGTGTACAAGATGATTAGGGGTTATATAGGGCTGACAGTGAGAACCTTTTTCCGCATATGGAGTCAGCTGTTACGAGGGGACACAGCTTTAAATTAAGGGGAGGTTGGTATAGGACAGATGTAAGGGGTAGATTCTTTACTCAGCGGGTTGTGAGTTCATGGAATGCCCTGCCAGTATCAGTGGTGGACTCTCCCTCTTTATGGTCATTCAACCGGGCATTGGATAAGCATATGGAGGTTATTGGGCTAGTGTAGGTTAGGTAAGCTTCGGTCGGCGCAACATCGAGGGCCGAAGGGCCTGTACAGCGCTGTATTTTTCTATGTTCTCTGTTCATGTATTAACAGAGGGCCACCTCTGAGGAGTGCTGCACTGTCAGAGGGTCAGTACTGAGGGAGTGCAGCAGTGTCAGAGGGTCAGTATCGAGGGAGTGCTGGACTGTCAGAGAGTGAGTACTGAGGGAGTGCTGCACTGTCAGAGGGTCAGCACTGAGGGATCACCTCACTGTCAGAGAGTCAGTAGTGAGGGAGTGCTGCACTGTCAGAGGGTCAGTGCTGAGGGAGCGCTGCACCATGAGAGGGTCAGTCCTCAGGGAGTGCTACACTGTGAGAGGGTCAGACCTGAGTGAGTGTTGCACTGACAGAGGGTCAGTACTGAGGGAATGCTGCACCGTCAGAGGGTCAGTACTGCGGGAGTGCTGCACTGTAGAAGTGGCAATACAAAGACAATCCTGCAGAGTAAGAGGGTCAGTACTAAGGGACTGCTGTGGCGTCAGAGGCTCACATCTGAGGGAGTGCTGGACTCTCAAATGATCAGTGTTGAGGCAGTGCTGCACTGTCAGAGGGTCAGTACAGAGTGATCGCTGCACTTTGTGGGGCACAGGACCAAGGGAGTGCTGCACTGTACATTGTCAGCATGGAAGGAGTGCTGCACCATCGGACGGTCAGTAATGAGGGAGTGCTGCACTTTCAGAGGGTCAGTACTGAGGATATACTGCAATGTCAGAGGATCAGTAATGAGGGAATGCTGCACTGTCAGAGGGTCACTACTGAGGGAGTGCTGCACTGCCAGAGGGTTAATACTGAGGGAGTGCTGCACTGTTAGAGGGTCAGTACGGAGGATGTACTGCAATGTCAGAGGATCAGTGCTGAGGGAGTGCTGCACTGTGAGAGGGTCAGTACTGAGGGAGCGTTGCACTGTGAGAGGGTCAGTACTGAGGGAGTACTGCACTGTCAGAGGGTCACTACTGAGGGAGTGCTGCACTGTCAGAGGGTCACTACTGAGGGAGTGCTGCACTGTCAGAGCGTTAGTACTGAGGGAGTACTGCACTGTTAGAGGGTCAGTACTGAGGATGTACTGCAATGTCAGAGGGTCAGTGCTGAGGGAGTGCTGCACTGTGAGAGGGTCAGTACTGAGGGAGCGTTGCACTGTGAGAGGGTCAGTACTGAGAGAGTACTGCACTGTCAGAGGGTCACTACTGAGGGAGTGCTGCACTGTCAGAGGGTCACTACTGAGGGAGTGCTGCACTGTCAGAGCGTTAGTACTGAGGGAGTACTGCACTGTTAGAGGGTCAGTACTGAGGATGTACTGCAATGTCAGAGGGTCAGTGCTGAGGGAGTGCTGCACTGTGAGAGGGTCAGTACTGAGGGAGCGTTGCACTGTGAGAGGGTCAGTACTGAGGGAGTACTGCACTGTCAGAGGGTCACTACTGAGGGAGTGCTGCACTATCAGAAGATCAGTACTGAGGATGTACTGCAATGTCAGAGGGTCAGTGCGGAAAGAGTGCTGCACTGTTAGAGGATCAGCACTGAGGGAGTGCTGCAATGTCAGATGGTCAGTACTGCGGGAGTGCTGCACTGTCCGATGGTCAGTACTGAGGGAGTGCTGCACTGTCAGAGGGTCAGTACTGAGGGAGAGCTGCACTATCAGTGGGTCAGTACTGATGGAGTGCTACACCGTCAGAGGGTCAGTACTGAGGTATCACCGCACTGTTGGTGAGTCAGTATTGAGAGCCTGCTGCATTGCCAGAATATCTGTACTGAGGAGCGCTCTACATTGTCAATGGTGCACTATCTGATGGTCAGTACTGAGGGTGTGCTGCACTGTCAGTGGTTCAGTACTGAGCTTGTGTGGCACTGTCAGAGGATCACCGCACTGTCGGAGTGTCAATACTGAGGGCCTGCTGCATTGCCAGAGGATTTGTACTGAGAGCGTGCTGCAGTGCAGAGGGTCAGTATCGAGGGAGTGCCACACTGTCAGGGGTGCAGGACTAAGGGAGTGCTGCACTGTCAGCATGTCCGTTCTGAGGGAGTGCTGTACTGTCAGAGTGTCAGAACTGAGGGAGTGCAGCACTGTCAGTGGATCAGTATGGAGGGAGTGCAGCATTGCCTGAGGGTTAGGACGGAGGAAGCACTGCACTGTTAGAGGGTCAGTACTGAGGAAGTGTCGCACTGTCAGAGGGTCAGTACTGAGGGAGTGCTGCATTGTCAGAGGATCCATTTGAGGCAGGGCTGCACTGTCAGAGTGAGCACTGCGGGAGTGCCGCACTGTAGGAGGGTCAGTACTGTGGAAATGCTGCACTGTCAGAGGGTCATTACTGAGGGAGCGCTGCACTGTCAGCGCATCAGTCTGGGGGATCAGAGGGTCAGTAATGAAGGATTGCCGCAATCTCAGAGGGTCAATATGGGGGCAGTGCTGCACTGTCAGAAGGTTAGTACTGAGGGAACTCTGCATTGTAAGAAGGTCAGCACTGAGGGAAGTGCCACACTGTCAGAGGGTCAGTACTGAGGGAGTGCCACACTGTCAGAGGGTCATTACTGAAGGAGCGCTGCACTGTCAGCGCATCAGTCTGGGGGGATACATGCATTGTAAGAGAGTCAGTACTGAGTGAGTGCCACACTATCAGATGGGCTGTATGGCATAATTTCTGCTCCCATGTGTGTGGTCTAAGAGGAACATCTGAAATTGTTCAGTCCATTTCTGCCTCTGCTTCCTACATACCCTGCTCAGCAATGATTCCCATGTCCAGATTCCAGACACTGTGTTCAAACAGACCGTCTTCATTTGGTTATTGAACCTGAAGAGGTACCACCCTCTTTTCCCAGGGATCGACTTTTCGTTTTGCATGACTGACCTGCCAGCTCAAAGGGCTATTTTCATGCTGCAGGGCTGAGGTTTATTCCTCAGCTTCCGTCTGCTCATCCCCAACGAATCCCACTACCCCACACTCAGCACAGTCGTGTGTTCCTTATTTCTGAGCTACCCAATGCTAATCCACATTCGGAATGACATCCCACACTCTTCCAAATCATATGGCAGGCTAATTGCCTGGGAGAGAGGAGTGCTAAGAGAGGAAATAAAAATGTGAAAGGACTTTACAGTGACATTAAGGGTGAATTCATAATGAGAGAAAGAGTAGGTTGTGGAACACAGTGAGAATTTGTGCATGGACCGAGAGGCGACAGTGAATGGATGCATTTTGTCAATGCTCATTGGGACAGGGTTGGTATGAAATCGTGAATATGCTCTGTGATACAATTAAATGAATGAGCATATATAGAGAAAGGGATGGTTCTGAGTGGTCTGACCTTCTTACAACCCAATAAATATCCAAAGACGGTGGAAATGTATCTCAGTTTACCGAATGAGGTGATGGAGGAAGTAGCATGTACACTTGCAAGCATTTTCAAATCCCCTCTGGCCACAAGAGAGGTGTCGTCAGACTGACCATGTGGTACTGTTATTCAAGAAGGAGCATGAGATATACCAGGCAGCTACAGGCCAGTCAGGCTAATATCGTGGGTGGGACGTCTGTTGGAAGCAATTTTGGGAGATAGAATTAATCAGCATTTCAAGAGACTGGAGTTCATGAAGAACAGTCAGAATGGTTGTGTTAAGGAGGGGTCAGGTCTGACCAATGCGATTGCACTTTTTAAGGAGGTGACCCCGTGTGTAAATAAGTGCAATACTTTCCTGTCGTCTGCTTGGAGGTCAGTAAGGCTTTTATCAGGTCCCATAGTGGAAACTGATAGGGAACATAAAAACTCAAGATCCAAGGAATTTGGCGCAGAATGCTGAGTGGCAGGAAGCAGACAGTGATGGCCTAATTAGAAATCTCTGTCTGTTCATGTCTCACTGTTGGGATCTTGCTGATGTGGTTGATAGAAAATATTTAGATTTGAATGGTGGAGGGTTAATCATTGGGTTCATGAATTATATGAAGATTGGTTGGGTGATAAATACTGAGGATGATAGCCTTAGGTTACAGAAGGATGGAGATGGCCTTGTCAGATGGACCGATCAGTGACAACGGGTGAGGTGCCTGAAGACTGGAGGGTGATTAATGATGTGCCATTATTGAAGTAAGGCTGCAAGGAACAGCCATTGAACTATGGAGCTGTGAGCCTGATGGAAGTGGTGGGTAAGCTGTTGGAGGGCATTCTGAGAGACAATTTACATGCATTTGGAAAAGTAAGAATTCATTCGGGATGGTCAGCCTGGCTTTGTTTGTGGAAATGGTGTGTCCAACTTGATAGAGCTTTTGAAGGGATGAACAAGGAGACAGGTGAGAAGGTTTCACATGGGAGGTTGCTTAGTAAAAGGTTAGATGAGATGGCATCCAGGGAGAGAGGACAGCACGGTGCCTCAGTGATTTGGTTCTAACTCCTGGTGACTGTCTGTGTGGAGTTTACACATTTTCACAGTATCTGTGTGGGTTCCCTCCGCGTGATCCAGTTTCCTCCCACCGCCCACAGATGCCATGGGAAATGCAGCATTACAGGGATAGAGTAGAGGATGTGAGTCTGGGTGCGATGCTGTTCAGACAGTCAGTGTGGAGCCAATGGACGGAATGGCTTGCTTCTACACTGTAGGAATTCTAAACTTAATGCAGAGAGACAAGTAATGTTCTGGGGACCTGGGCTCCAATCTTGGACCGGGGTGGATGTGGGTCCTGACAGTCTGAAGGGGGTGAACGCAATCTGAGGGGGGAGCTCGGCTGACCCCTGAAGTTTTGAGGATGTGAATATTTTATGGAGCTACTGTCCAGGGGGCTTTGGGGGTTAAACACAACTAAGTGATGCTTTCTTCTGCATTGAGGGAGAACTTTCTGAGGTATTGAGGAAGCACTTTCAGAGGTATTCAGGGAGCACGTTCAGAGGTACTGAGGGAGAACTATCTGAGGTATTGAGGGAGCACTTTCTGAGGTACTGAGGGAGCACTTTCTGAGGTACTGAGGGAGCACTTTCTGAGGTAGTGAGGGAGCAAATTCTGGGGTATTGAGGGAGCACTGTCTGAGGTCCTGAGGGACCACTTTCTGAGGTATTAAGGGAGCACTTTCTGAGGTATTGAGGGAGCATTTTCTGGGGTATTGAGGGAGCACTGTCTGAGCTACTGAGGGAGCACTTCCAGAAGTATTGAGAGAGCACATTCTGAGGTACTGAGGAAGCACTATCTGTGGTATTGGGGGAGCAATGACTGAGGTATTGAGGGAGCATGTTCTGAGGGACGGAGGCAGAACTTTCTGAGGTACTGAGGGAGCACTTTCTGACGTATTGGGGAAACACTGGCTGAGATATCGAGGGAAAACGTTCTGAAGCACTGAGGGAGCAATTTCAGAGGTATTGAGGGAGCAATTTCTAAGGGACTGAGTGAGCACTTTCTGAGGCACTGAGGGTGCAACATCTGAGGTATGGAGGGAGCACTGTCTGAGGTACTGAGAGAGTACTTTCTGAGGTATTGGGGGAGCACTGGCTGACGTATTGAGGGAGCATGTTCTGAGGTACTGAGGAAGCACTATCTGAGGTATTGAGGGAGAACTATCTGAGATATTGAGGGAGCACTTTCTTAGATATTGAGGGTGCAATGTCTGAGGTACTGAGGGAGCACTTTCTGAGGTATTGAGGGAGCACGTTCTGAGGTACTGAGGGAGCATTTTCAGAGTTATTGAGGGAGCACTTTCTGAGGAACTGAGGCAGCACCCTCTGAGGTATGGACGGAACACTTTCTGATGTACTGAGGGAGCAACTTCTGAGGTATTGAGGGAGCACTGTCTGAGGTACTGAGGGAGCATTTTCGGAGCTATTGGGGGAGCACTGACTGAGGTATTGAGGGTGCATGTTCTGAGGTACGGAGGCAGCACATTCTGAGGTACTGAGGGAGCACTTTCTGAGGTATTGGGGGAGCACTGGCTGAGGTATCGAGGGAAAACGTTCTGAGGCACTGAGGGAGCAATTTCAGAGGTATTGAGGGAGCAATTTCTAAGTTACTGAGCGAGCACTTTCTGAGGTTCTAAGGGAACACTTTCTGAGGTACTGAGGGAGCACTTTCTGAGGTATTGAGGGACCACTCTCTGAGATATTGGGGTAGCACTGGCTGAGGTATTGAGCGAGCACTTTCTGAGGTATTGATGGAGCACTTTCTGAGGTACTGAGGGAGTAATTTCTGAGATATTGAGGGAACACTTTCTGATGTACTGAGGGAGTACTTTCTGAGGTATTGAGGGAGCACTGTCTGAGGTATTGGGTAGTACTGGCTGAGGTATTGAGGGAGCACTTTCTGAAGGAATTCAAGGAGCATTTCCTGAGGTACTGAGTGAGCACCATCAGAGGAATTGAGGGAGAACTATCTGAGGTATTGAGGGAGCAATTTCTGAGGTACTGAGGGAGCACTTTCTGAGGTACTGAGGGAGAACTATCTGAGGTATTGAGGGAGCACTTTCTGAGTTTCTGAGGGAGCACTTTCTGAGAATTTTAGGGAGCACTTTCTTAGGTACTAAGGGAGAACGATCTGAGGTACTGAGGGAGCACTTTCCGAGGGACTGAGGGAGAACTATCTGAGGTATTGAGGGAGCAATTTCTGAGGTACTGAGGGAGAAGTATCTGAGGTATTCAGGGAACAAATTCTGAGACATTGAGAGAGCACTTTCAGAGATATTGAGGGTTCACTATCTGATGTATTGAGGGAGAACTATCTGAGATATTGAGGGAGAGCTGGCTGAGTGATTAAGGGAGCACTGTCTGAGGAATTGATGGAGCACTAGCTCCGATAGTGAGGGAGCACTTTCTGAGGTATTAAGGGAGCACTTTCTGTGGTATTGAGGGAGCACTGTCTGAGGTACTGCGGGAGCTCATTCTGAGGTATTGATGGAGCACCTTCAGAGGCTTTGAGAAAGCACTTTCTGAGGTACTGAGAGGGCACTTTCTGAGGTACTGAGGGAGCACTGTCTGAGGTCCTGAGGGACCACTTTCTGACAGACTGAGGGAACAGTTTCTGACGTACTGAGGGAGCACTATCTGAGATATTGAGCAAGCACTTTCTGAGGTATTGAGGGAGGAATATCTGAGGTATAGAGGGCGCACTTTCTAAGGTATTGGCGGAGTACTTTCTGAGGTATTGGGGAGCACTGTCTGAGGTATTGAGTGAGCACTTGTTGAGGTACTGAGGGAGCACTTTCTGAGGTATTGAGGGAGCACTTTCTGCGGGACTGAGGGAGAACTATCCGAGGTATTGAGGGAGCACTTTATGAGGTACTGAGGGAGGACTTTCTGAGGCACTGAGGGAGCACTTTCTGGGGTATTGAGGGAGCATTGTCTGAGCTACTGAGGGAGCACTTTCTGAGTTATTCAGAGAGCACATTCTGAGGTATTGAGGGAGCATTAACTGAGGTACTGAGCGAGAACCATGAGAGCTATTGGCGGCCACTTTTTGAGGTATTGAGAGAGCACTTTGTGAGCGACTGAGGGAGCACTTTCTGAGGCACTGAGGGGGCAACTTCAGTGGTATTAAGGGAGCAATTTCTAACTTACTGAGTGAGCACTTTATGAGGTACTGAGGGTGGACTTGCTGAGGTATTGAGGGAGCACTATCTGAGGTACTGAGAGAGCACTTTCTGAGGTATTGGGGGAGCACTGGCTGAGGTATTGAGGGAGCATGTTCTGACGTTCTGAGGGAGCACTTTCTGAGGTATTGAGGGAACACTCTGATTTACTGAGGAATCACTTTCTGTGGTATTGAGGGAGCACTGTCTGAGTTATTGGGCTAGCACTTTCTGAGGGACTGAGGGAGCACTTTCTGAGATATTGTGGGAACACTTTCTGAGGAATTGAGCGAACACTTTCGGAGGTAATGAGGGAGCACTTCCTGAGGTTTTGAGGGAGCACTGTCTGAGGTATTGGGGTCGCACTATCTCAGATATTGAGGGAGCACTTTCTGAGGCATTGAGGGAGAATTATCTGAGGAATTGAGGGAGCTCGTTCTGAGGTTTTGAGGGAGCAGTTTCAGAGGTATTGAGGGAGCAATTTCTGAGGTACTGAGAGAGCACTTTCTGAGGTATTGGGGAGCACTGACTGATTGATTGAGGGAGCACTGTCTGAGGAATTGATGGAGCACCTTCTGAGGTACTGAGGGTGCACTTTCTGTGGTATTAAGGGAGCACTTTCTGTTGTATTGAGGGAGCACTGTCTGAGGTACTGTGTGAGCTCGTTCTGAGGTATTGAGGAAGCACCTTCAGAGGCATTGAGGGAGCACTTTCTGAGGTACTGAGAGGGCACTTTCTGAGGGATTGAGGGAGCACTTTCTGAGGTACTGAGGGAGCACTGTCAGAGGTCCTGAGGGACCACTTTCTGACAGACTGAGGGAACAGTTTCTGACGTACTGAGGGAGCACTATCTGAGATATTGATCAAGCACTTTCTGAGGTATCGAGGGAGAAATATCTGAGGCATAGAGGGCGCATTTTCTGAGGTATTGGTGGAGTACTTTCTGAGGTATTGGGAGAACAGTCTGAGGTATTGAGTGAGCTCTTTTTGAGGTACTGAGGGAGCAATTTCTGAGGTATTGAGGGAGCACTTTCTGCGGGACTGAGGGAGAACGATCCGAGGTATTGAGGGAGCACTTTATGAGGTTCTGAGGGAGGACTTTCTGAGGCACTGAGGGAGCACTTTCTGGGGTATTGAGGGAGCATTGTCTGAGCCACTGAGGGAACACATTCTGAGTTATTGAGAGAGCACTTTCTCAGGTATTGAGGTAGCACTTTCTGAGGTATTAAGGGAGCACTACCTGAGGAATTGAGGGAGCATTAACTGAGGTACTGAGCGAGAACCATGAGAGCTATTGGGGGCGACATTTTGAGGTATTGAGAGTGCACTTACTGAGCTACTGAGGGGGCACTTTCTGAGGCATTGAGGGAGCACTTTCTGAGGCACTGTGGGGGCAATTTCAAAGGTAATAAGGGAGCAATTTCTAACTTACTGAGTGAGCACTTTATGAGGTACTGAGGGTGGACTTTCTGAGGTATTGAGGGAGCAGTGTCTGAGGTACTGAGAGAGCACTTTCTGAGGTGTTGGGGGTGCATTGGCTGATGTATTGAGGGAGCATGTTCTGACGTACTGAGGGAGCACTTTCTGAGGTATTGAGAGAGCACATTCTGAGGTATTCAGGGAGCAATTTCTGAGATATTGAGGGAACACTTTCTGATTTACTGAGGAAGCACTTTCTGTGGTATTGAGGGAGCACTGTCTGAGGTATTGGGGTAGCACTGGCTGAGGTATTGAGGGAGCACTTTCTGAGGGACTGAGGGACCACTTTCTGAGGTATTGGGGGAGCACTGTCTGAGGTACTGAGAGAGCACTTTCTGAGGTATTGGGGGAGCACTGGCTGAGGTATTGAGGGAGCATGTTCTGAGGTACTGAGGAAGCACTATCTGAGGTATTGAGGGAGAACTATCTGAGATATTGAGGGAAACCTTTCTGAGGTATGGTTGGAACACTTTCTGAGGTACTGAGGGAGCACTTTCTGTGGTATTGAGGGAGCACTGTCTGAGGTATTGGGGTAGCACTGGCTGAGGTATTGAGGGAGCACTTTCTGAGGGACTGAGGGAGCACTTTCTGAGGTACCGAGTGTGCACTATCTGAGGTATTGAGGGAGTGCTATCTGAGGTATTGAGGGAGCACTTTCTGAGGTACTGAGGGAGAGCTATCTGAGGTATTGAGGGAGCACTTTCTGAGGTACTAAGGGTGAACTATCTGAGGTACTGAGGGAGCACTTTCGGAGATACTGAGGGAGAACTTTCTGCGGTATTGAGGGAGCACCTTCTGAGGTACTGAGGTAGCATTTTCTGAGGTATTGAGGGAGCACTGTCTGAGGTATTGAGGAAGCACTTTCCGAGGTACTGTGGGAGAATTATCTGAGGTATTCAGAGAACAAATTCTGAGATATTGGGAGAGCACTTTCAGAGGTATTCAGGGAGCACTACCTGATGTATTGTGGGAGAACTATCTGAGATATTGTGGGAGCACTTTCTGAGGCATTGAGGGAGAAATATCTGAGGAATTCAGGGAGCTCGTTCTGAGGTATTGAGGGATTACTTTCTGAGGTATTGAGGGAGCAGTGTCTGAGGTACTGAGGGAGCACTTTCTGAGGTACTGAGGGAGCACTTTCTGAGATACTGAGGGAGCACTTTCTGAGGTACTGAGGGAGCACTTTCTGAGGTATTGAAGGAGCACTGTCTGAGGTACTGAGGGAGCACTTTCTGAGGTGCTGAGGGAGCACTTTCTGAGGTATTGGGGAGCACTGGCTGAGGGATTGAGGGCGCACGAGCTGTTGAATTGATGGAGCATTATCTGAGATATTGAGGGAGCACTATCTGAGGTATTAAGGGAGCATTTTCTGTGGTGTTGCAGGAGCACATTCTGAGGGATTGAGGGAGCACCGTCTGAGGTCCTGAGGGCGCACGTTCTGACAGACTGAGGGAGCTGTTTCTGACGTACTGAGGGAGCGCGATCTGAGATATTGAGCAAGCACTTTCTGAGGTATTAACGGAGAAATATCGGAGGTATAGAGGGCGCACTTTCTGAGGTATTGACGGAGTACTTTCTGAGGTATTGGGGGAGCACTGTCTGAGGTATTGAGTTAGCACTTTCTGAGGTATTGAGGGAGCACTTTCTGAGGTACTGAGGGAGCAATTTCAGAGGTATTGAGGGAGCACTTTCTGAGGTACTGAGGGAGCACCTTCTGAGGTATGGACGGAGCACTGTCTGAGGTATTGTGGGAGCACTGTCTGAGGTACTGGGGGACCATTTTCTGAGCTATTGGGGGAGCACTAACTGAGGTATTGAGGTCGCATGTTCTGAGGTACGGAGGCACAACTTTTTGAGGTATTGAGGGAGCACTTTCTGAGTTATTGGGGGCACTGGCTGAGGTATCGAGGGAAAAGGTTCTGAGGCACTGAGGGAGCAATTTCTGAGGTATTGAGGGAGCAATTTCTAAGGTACTGAGTGAGCACTTTCTGAGGTACTGAGGGACCACTTTCTGAGGTATTGAGGGAGCACTGTCTGAGGTACTGAGAGAGCACTTTCTGAGGTCCTGAGGGACCACTTTCTGAGGTATTGCGGGAGCACTGTCTGAGGTACTGAGAGAGCACTTTCTGAGGTATTGGGGGAGCACTGGCTGAGGTATTGAGGGAACATGTTCTGAGGTACTGAGGAAGCACTATCTGAGGTATTGAGGGAGAACTATCTGAGATATTGAGGGAAACCTTTCTGAGGTATGGTTGGAACACTTTCTGAGGTAATGTGGGAGCACTTTCTGAGGTATTGAGGGAGCACTGTCTGAGGAATTGGGGTAGCACTGGCTGAGGTATTGAGTTAGCACTTTCTGAGGTATTGAGGGAGCACTTTCTGAGATACTGAGGGAGCAATTTCAGAGGTATTGAGGGAGCACTTTCTGAGGCACTGTGGGAGCACCTTCTGAGGTATGGACGGAGCAATTTCTGATGTACTGAGGGAGCACTTTCTGAGGTATTGATGGAGCACTGTCTGAGGTTCTGAGGGAGCATTTTCTGAGCTATTGGGGGATCACTGACTGAGGTATTGAGGTCGCATGTTCTGAGGTACGGAGGCACAACGTTCTGAGGTACTGAGCTAGCACTTTCTGAGGTATTGGGAGGCACTGGCTGAGGTATTGAGGGAGCACTTTCTGAGGTATTGAGGGAGCACTTTCTGAGGTACTGACAGAGCACTTTCTGAGATATTGAGGGAAAACTTTCTGAGGTATTGAGGGAACACTTTCTGAGGTACTGAGGGAGCACTTTCTGAGGTATTGAAGGAGCACTGTCTGAGGTATTGGGGTAGCACTGGCTGAGGTATTGAGTTAGCACTTTCTGAGGTATTGAGGGAGCACCTTCTGTGGTATGGACGGAGCAATTTCTGATGTACTGAGGGAGCACATTCTGAGGTATTGAGGGAGCACTGTCTGAGGTTCTGAGGGAGCATTTTCTGAGCTATTGGGGGATCACTGACTGAGGTATTGAGGTCGCATGTTCTGAGGTACGGAGGCACAACTTTCTGAGGTACTGAGGGAGCACTTTCTGAGGTATTGGGAGGCACTGGCTGAGGTATCGAGGGAAAATGTTCTGAGGCACTGAGGGAGCAATTTCAGAGGTATTGAGGGAGCAATTTCTAAGGTAATGAGTGAGCACTTTCTGAGGTACTGAGGGACCACTTTCTGAGGTATTGAGGGAGCACTGTCTGAGGTACTGAGAGAGCACTATCTGAGGCATTGATGGAGCACTAACTGAGATATTGAGGGAGCACTGTCTGAGGTACTGAGCGAGCACTTTCTGAGGTTCTGAGGGAGCAATTTCTGAGCTATTGGGGATCACTGGCTGAGAGATTGCGGGAGCTCTATCTGAGGAATTGATCGAGCACTATCTGAGATATTCTGAGATAACACATTCTGAGTTATTGAGAGAGCACTTTCTCAGGTATTGAGGTAGCAAATTCTGAGGTATTGAAGGAGCATTATCTGAGGAATTGAGGGATAATTAACTGAGGGGGCCACTTTTTGAGGTATTGAGAGAGCACTTTCTGAGCTCCTGAGGGAACACTTTCTGAGGCATTGTGAGAGTACTTTCTGAGGTACTGAGCGAGCACTTTCTGAGGTACTGAAGGAGAACAATCTGAGGTATTGAGGGAGCACTATCTGAGGAATTGAACGAGCCTTATCTGAGGTACTGAGGGAGAGCTATATGAGCTATTGAGGGGGCTCTTTCTGATGTATTGAGGGAGCACTATCCGAGGTACTGAGGAAGAACTATCTGAGGTATTGAGGGAGCACTTTCTGAGGTATTGAGGGAGCACTGTCTGAGCTATTGAGGGAGAACTGTCTGAGGTAGCGAGGGAGCACATTCTGAGGAACTGAGGGAGCACATTCTGAGGTACTGAGGAAGCACTGTCTGAGATATTGGGGGAGCACTGACTGAGGTATTGAGGGAGAAATATCTGTGATATTGAGGGAGCACTTACTTAGATATTGAGGGAGCACTTTCTGAGATATTGAGGAGCACTTTCTGAGGTACTGAGGGAGCACTTTCTGAGGTATTGAGGAAGAGTTTTCTGAGTTATTGGGGGAGCACTGACTGAGATATTGAGGGAGAAATATCTGTGATATTGAGGGATCTCTTCCTTAGATATTGAGGGAGCAATTTCCGAGGTATTGAGGAGCACTTTCTGAGATAAAAACAGAACATTTTCTGGGGTAATGAGGGACCACTGTCTGAGGTACTGAGAGAGCTTTTTCTGAGGTATTGAGAGAGAACTTTCTGAGGTATTGAGGTAGCACTTTCTGAGATATTGAGGGAGCACTATCAGACGAATTGATGGAACACTAACTGTGGTACTGAGGGAGAACCATGTGAACTATTAGGGGCCACTTTTTGAGGTATTGAGAGAGCACTTTCTGAGCTCCTGAGGGAGCACTTTCTGAGGCATTGAGGGAGCACTTTCTGAGGCACTGAGGGAGCACTTTCTGAGGTACTGAAGGAGAACAATCTGAGGTATTGAGGGAGCACTATCTGAGGAATTGAACGAGCCTTATCTGAGGTACTGAAGGAGAGCTATGTGAGCTATTGAGGGGGCTCTTTCTGAGGTATTGAGGGAGCACTATCCGAGGTACTGAGGAAGAACTATCTGAGGTATTGAGGGAGCACTTTCTGAGGGATTGAGGGAGCACTTTCTGAGCTATTGAGGGAGAACTGTCTTAGGTAGCGAGGGAGCACATTCTGAGGTATTGAGGGAGCACATTCTGAGGTACTGAGGGAGCACTTTCTGAGGTACTGAGGAAGCACTGTCTGAGATATTGGGGGAGCACTGACTGAGGTATTGAGGGAGAAATATCTGTGATATTGAGGGAGCACTTACTGAGGTATTGAGGGAGCACTGTCTGAGGTACTGAGGGAGCACTTTCTGAGGTACTGAGGGAGCAATTTCTGAGGTATTGGGGATAACTAGCTGAGAGATTGCGGGAGCTCTATCTGAGGAATTGATCGAGCACTATCTGAGATATTCAGGGAGCATTTTGTGAGGTGTTGAGGGAGCGCTTTCTGAGGTATTGAGGGAGCACTTCCTTAGGAACTGAGGGAGCACCTTCTGAGGTACTGAGGGAACACTTTCTGAGGTATTGAGGGGCCACTTTCTGAGGTACTGAGGGAGCACTGTCTGATGTCCTGAGGGAGCACTTTCTGAGAGACTAAGGGAGCACTTTCTGACATAATGAGGAAGCACTATTTGAGGTATTGAGGAAGAAATACCTGAGTAATTGAGGGAGCACTTTCTTAGATATTGAGGAAGCACTTTCTGAGGTACTGAGGGAGCACTTCCTGTGGTACAGCAGAAGCACTATCTGAGATATTGGGGGAGCGCTGACTGAGGTTTTGAGGGAGAAATATCTGTGATATTGAGGGAGAACGTTCTTAGATATTGCGGGAGCACTTTCTGAGGTATTGAGGTAGCACTTTCTGACGTATTGAGGAGCACCTTCTGAGGTACTAAGGGAGCACTTTCTGGGGTACTGAGGGAGCACTGTCTGAGGTACTGAGGGAGCATTTTCTGATGTATTGGGGAGCACTGACTGAGGGACTGAGGGGGCACTTTCTGAGGGGTAGAGGGAGCACTATCTGAGGTATTGGGGGAGCACTGTCTGAGGTCCTGAGAGAGCACTTTCTGACAGACTGATGGAGCAGTTTCTGACGTGCTGAGGGAGCACTATCTGAGATATTGAGCAAGCACTTTCTGAGGTATTGAGGTAGAAATATCTGAGGAATAGAGGGGTGCACTTTCTGAGTTATTGACGGAGTACTTTCTGAGGTATTGGGGAGCACTGTCGGAGGTATTGAGTGAGCACGTTTTGAGGTACTGAGGGAGCACTTTCTGAGGTACGGAGGAAGCACTCTCTGAGACATTGGGGAGCACTGACTGAGGTATTGAGGGAGAAATATCTTTGATATTGAGGGAGCACTTTCTTTGATATTGAGGGAGCACTTTCTGAGGTACGGAGGGTGCACTTTCTGAGGTATCGAGGAGTCCGTTCTGAGGTACTGAGGAAGCACATTCTGAGTTATTGACAGAGGACATTCTGGGGTAATGAGGGAGTACTGTCTGCGGTACTGAAGGAGCATTTTCTTAGGTATTGGGGTGCACTGACTGAGGTATTGCGGGACCATGTTCTGTGGTACTGAGGCAGCACTTTCGGAGGTACTGAGGGAGAACTTTCTGAGGTATTGGGGGAGCACTTTCTGAGGTATTGAGGGAGCACTTTCTAAGGTACTGAGTGGGCACTTTCTGAGGTACTGAGGGAGCACTTTCTGAGGTATTGAGGGAGCACTGTCTGAGGTACTGAGGGAGCACATTCTGAGGCATTGGAGGAGCACTGGCTGAGGTATTGTGGGAGCATGTTCTGAGGTACTGAGGGAGCACTTTCTGAGGTATTGAGGGAGCACTTTCTGTGGTATTGAGGGAGCACTTTCTGAGGTACTGAGGGAGCACTTTCAGAGGTATTGAAGGAACAATTTCTGAGGTACTGAGGTAGCACTTTCTGAGGTATTGACGGAGAACTGTCTGAAGAATTGGGGGTTCACTGGCTGAGGTATTGAGGGAGCACTTTCTCAGATACTGTGGAAGTAGTTTCTGAAGTATTGGGGAGGACTGGCTGAGGGATTGAGGGAGCACTATCTGAGATATTGAGGGAGCACTATCTGAGGAATTGATGGAGCACTAACTGAGATATTGAGGGAGCACTGTCTGAGGTACTGAGCGAGCACTTTCTGAGGTTCTGAGGGAGCAATGTCTGAGGTATTGGGGATCACTGGCTGAGAGATTGCGGGAGCTCTATCTGAGGAATTGATCGAGCACTATCTGAGATATTCAGAGGGCACTTTGTGAGGTATTGAGGGAGCACTTTGTGAGGTATTGAGGGAGCACTTTCAGAGCCATTGAGGGAACACTTTCTGAGGTACTGAGGGAGCGCTTTCTGAGGTATTGAGGGAGCACTTCCTTAGGAACTGAGGGAGCACCTTCTGAGGAATTGAGGGAACACTTTCTGAGGTATTGAGGGGCCACTTTCTGAGGTACTGAGGGAGCAATGTCTGATGTCCTGAGGGAGCACTTTCTGACAGACTAAGGGAGCACCTTCTGACATAATGAGGAAGCACTATTTGAGGTATTGAGGGAGAAATACCTGAGTAATTGAGGGAGCATTTTCTTAGATATTGAGGGAGCACTTTCTGAGGTACTGAGGGAGCACTTTCTGTGGTACAGAGGAAGCACTATCTGAGATATTGGGGGAGCGCTGACTGAGGTTTTGAGGGAGAAATATCTGTGATATTGAGGGAGAACGTTCTTAGATATTGAGGGAGCACTTTCTGAGGTATGGAGGGTGCACTGTCTGAGGTACTGAAGGAGCATTGTCTGAGGTATTGGGGGAGCACTGACTGACGTACTGAGAGGGCACTTTCTGAGGGGTAGAGTGAGCACTATCTGAGGTATTGGGGGAGCACTGTCTGAGGTCCTGAGAGAGCACGTTCTGACAGACTGAGGGAGCAGTTTCTGACGTGCTGAGGGAGCACTATCTGAGATATTGAGCAAGCACTTTCTGAGGTATTGAGGTAGAAATATCTGAGGAATAGAGGGGTGCACTTTCTGAGTTATTGACGGAGTACTTTCTGAGGTATTGGGGGAGCGCTGTCGGAGGTATTGAGTGAGCACGTTTTGAGGTGCTGAGGGTGCATTTTCTGAGGTACTGAGGAAGCACTATCTGAGATATTGGGGGAGCACTGACTGAGTTATTGAGGGAGAAATATCTTTGATATTGAGGGAGCACTTTCTGAGGTACGGAGGGTGCACTTTCTGAGGTATCGAGGAGCCCGTTCTGAGGTACTGAGGAAGCACATTCTGAGTTATTGACAGAGCACTTTCTGGGGTAATGAGGGAGTACTGTCTGCAGTACTGAGGGAGCATTTTCTTAAGTATTGGGGGAGCACTGGCTGAGGTATTGAGGGAGCATGTTCTGAGGTACTGACGGAGCACTTTCTGAGGTATTGAGGGAGCACTTTCTGTGGTATTGAGGGAGCACTTTCTGAGGTATTGAGGGAGCACTTTCAGAGGTATTGAGGGAGCACTTTCTGAGCTACAGACGGAGCACTTTCTGAGGTATTGAGGGAACAATTTCTGAGGTACTGAGGTAGCACTTTCTGAGGTATTGACGGAGAACTGTCTGAAGAATTGGGGGTTCACTGGCTGAGGTATTGAGGGAGCACTTTCTAAGGTACTGTGGAAGTAGTTTCTGAAGTATTGGGGAGGACTGGCTGAGGGATTGAGGGAGCACTATCTGAGATATTGAGGGAGCACTATCAGAGGAATTGATGGAGCACTATCGGAGATATTGAGGGAGCACTGTCTGAGGTACTGAGCGAGCACTTTCTGAGGTTCTGAGGGAGCACTTTCTGACGTATTGGGGAGCACTGGCTGAGGGATTAAGGGAGCATTATCTGAGGAATTGATGGAGTACCAACTGAGATATTCAGGGAGCACTTTCTGAGGTATTGAGTGAGCACTTTGTGAGGTATTGAGGGAGCACTATCAGAGGCATTGAGGGAGCACGTTCTGAGGAACTGAGGGAGCACTCTCTGAGGTATTGAGGGAGCACTTTCAGAGGCATTGAGGGTGCACTTTCTGATGAACTGAGGGAGCACTTTCTGAAGTATTGAGGGAGCACTTTCTTAGGTACTGAGGGAGCACCTTCTCAGGTATTGGGGGAATAATTTCTGAGGTAATGAGGGACCACTTTCTGAGGTACTGAGGGAGCACCTTCTGACATACTGAGGAAGCACAATCTGAGGTATTGAGGGAGCAATATCTTAGATATTGAGGGAGCATTTTCTTAGATATTTAGGGAGCACTTTCTGAGGTACGGACGGAGTACCTTCTGAGGTATTGAGGGAGCACTTTCTGAGGTACTGAGGAAGCACTATCTGAGGTATCGAGGGAGAAATATCTGTGATATTGAGGGAGCACTTTCTTCGATATTGAGGGAGCACTTTCTGAGGTACGGAAGGAGGATTTTTCTGAGATATTGAGGAGCACTTTCTGAGGTGCTGAGGGAGCACATTCTGAGGTATTGACAGAGCACTTTCTGGGGTACTGAGGCAGCACTTTCTGAGGTAATGAGGGAGCACTTTCTGAGGTATTGGGGAGCACTGGCTGAGGTATTGAGGGAGCATTTTCTAAGGTACTAAGTGAGAAGTTTCTGAAGTATTGAGGGAGCACTTTCTGAGGTATTGAGGGAGCACTGTCTGAGGTACTGAAGGAGCTCTTTCTGAGGTATTGGAGGAGCACTGGCAGAGGTATTGAGGGAGCATGTTCTGAGGTGCTGAGGGTGCACTTTCTGAGGTATTGAGGGAGCACTTTCTGTGGTATTGAGGGAGCACCTTTTGAGGTACAGAGGGAGCACTTTCTGAGTTATTGAGGGAAAACTTTCTAAGGTACTGAGGGACCACTGTCTGAAGTATTGTGGTTGCATTGGCTGAGGTATTGAGGGAGCACTTTCTGAGGTTCTGTGGAAGCAGTTTCTGAGGTATTGGAGAGGACTGTCTGACGTACTGAGGGAGCATTTCTGATGTACTGAAGGAGCTCTTTCTGAGGTATTGGGGAGCACTTTCTGAGGGACTGTGGAAGCAGTTTCTGCGGTATTGGGGAGGACTGGCTGAGGGATTGAGGCAGCACCATCTGACGAATTGATGGAGCACTAGCTGAGATATTGAGGGAGCACTGTCTGAGGTGCAGAGGGAGCACTCTCTGAGGTACTGAGGGAGCTTTTCTGAGGTATTGGGGAGCACTGGCAGAGGGATTGAGGGAGCACTATCTGAGGAATTGATGGAGCACTATCTGAGATATTGAGGGAGCACTGTCTGAGGTATTGAGGAAGCACTTTCTGAGTTACTGAGGGTGCACTTTCTGAGGTACTGAAGGAGCACATTCTGGGGTATTGAAAGAGCACTTTCTGAGGTATTGAGGGAGCACTATCTGAGGAACTGAGGGAGCACTGTCTGAGGTCCTGAGGGAGCACTTTCTCAGATACTGAGGGAGCACTTTCTGCGGTATTGAGGGAGCACTATCTGAGGAATTGTGGGAGCATATTTTGAGGGACTGAGCGAGAACTATGTGAGCTATTGAGGGGCCACTTTTTGAGGTCTTGAGAGAGCACTTTCTGAGCTACTGAGGGAGCACTTTCTGATGCATTGAGGGAGAACAATCTGAGGTATTGCGGGAGCACCATCTGAGGAATTGAGCGAGACTTATCTGAGGTACTGAGGGAGAGGTGTGTGAGCTATTGAAGGGGCACTTTCTGAGGTACTGAGGGAGCACTATCTGAGCTACTGAGGGAGAACTATCTGAGGTACTGAGGGAGCACATTCAGAGATATTGAGGGAGCACGTTCTGAGGTATTAAGGGAGCACTATCTGAGGTCCTGAGGGAGCACTTTCTGATGAAAAAAGGGAGAATTAACTGAGGTGGTACAGAGTGCAGAGGATAGAAAGGAACAGATGTAATTTCCTGTCTCCCTGGAGCAGTCATCATGCGAGATCAGAGTTCAGTCCTCAGAGAAATTATTTCTCCAGCAATACCTCAACCATGCCTTTTCAGCTGTGTGTGGGTGTGTGTGTGTGTGTGTGTGTGCGTGTGTGTGTGTGTGTGTGTGTGTTTGTGTGTGTGTGTGTGAGAGAGAGAGAGAGAGAGAGAGAGAAACTGCCCGTGTTTGTGTGTGTGAAAGTGTGGATGCATGTGTATCTCTGTGTGTCTGTATATGTGTGCGTGAGAGAGAAAGTGCATGTTCATGTGAGAGTGTGTGGCTATGTGTGTGTTTGAGGGTGTGTGTGTCTCTGTGCATGTGTGTGAGTGAGAGTGTGTGTGAGAGAGTGTGCATGTGTGTGTGACAGAGAGTGTGTCTGTGTGTATGTATGTGAGAGTGTGTCTGTGTGTGTGAGAGAATGTGTCTGTCTGTCTATGTGTGTGTGTGTCTGTGTGTCTATGTGTGTATGTGTCTGTGTGTCTCTCTGTGTGTATGACAGTGTGTCTTGTTTGAGAAACCGTTTGTATGTGTGTTTGAGACAGTGTGTGTCTGTGTGCATGTGTTTGCGAGAGTGAGTGTGTCTGTGTGTGAGAGAGTGTGTGTGTGTGTGTCAGTGTGTGTGAGACAGAATGTGGGTGTCCGTGTGTGAGAGAGAGAGTGTGTCTATGCATATTTGAGGGAGCGTGTGTCTGCGTGTGTATGTGTGTGTGTGAGAGAGTGTAACTTTGTATTTATGTGTGTGAGAGAGAGCGTCTGTGTGTGTGAGAAAGTATGTGTCAGTGTATGTCTGTCAGAGAGAGTGTGTGTGTGTCCATGTGTGTGTGTGTGAGAGAGAGTGTGTCTATGTGTGTTTGAGGGAGCGTGTGTATGTGTGTGAGAGAGAGAGTAACTGTGTGTTTATGTGGGTGTGTGAGAGTGTTTCTGTGTGTGTTTGAGGGAGCGTGTGTCTGCGTGTGAATGTGTGTGTGAGAGAGAGTAACTGTGTGTGTATGTGTGTGTGAGAGAGAGTGTGTCTGTGTGTGTTTGAGGGATCGTGTGTCTGTGTGTCTATCTGTGAGTATGTGTGTGAGAGAGAATGTCTGTGTGTGAGAGAGAGAGTGTGTCTGCGAGTGTGTGAGAGACAGGGAGTGTGTGAGAGAGAGAGTGTCTGTGTACGTGAGAGTGAGTGTGTGCGTGAGAGAATAAGAGTGTGTGTGTGGGAGAGAGAGAGAGAGAGTGAGACCATGTCTCTGTGTGTGTGAGAGAGTGAGACCATGCCTGTGTGTGTGTGTGTGTGTGTGTGTGTGTGTGTGTGTGTGTGTGTGTGTGTGTGTGTGTGTGTGTGTAAACTAGCCAATCTTATTGGGTGCTCATGTGCTCATGAATATAAAATCCAACTGCTGTTTCAGGTGAATTGGTCCTTGTGTCTTGTAAGACTTTTGGCACAATCTAAAAAACTTATTTTCTTCTATGTGTGAACCGGGTCCTGCGTGTTCTTTTAAATGAAGCAATTGGAGAAGATATTCAGTCTCACGCTCTTAATTTATTTTAAACAGTAAGTACATAAAGCATTCAGAGCTCTGGGTCTAAACCATTTTGTCCCTGACAAACTACCAAGTGTGGTAAAATAAATGACTGCAGATGCTGGAAAGCAAATACTGGATTAGTGGTGCTGGAAGAGCACAGCAGTTCAGGCAGCATCCAACGAGCAGCGAAATCAACGTTTCGGGCAAAAGCCCTTCATCAGGAATAAAGGCAGTGAGCCTGAAGCATGGAGAGATAAGCTAGAGGAGGGTGGGGGTGGGGAGAGAGTAGCATGGAGTACAATGGGTGAGTGGGGGAGGAGATGAAGGTGATAGGTCAAGGAGGAGAGGGTGGAGTGGATAGGTGGAAAAGGAGATAGGCAGGTCGGACAAGTCCGGACAAGTGGGTGGCACGGTGGCACAGTGGTTAGCACTGCTGCCTCACAGCGCCAGAGACCCGGGTTCAATTCCCGCCTCAGGCGACTCTCTGTGTGGAGTTTGCACGTTCTCCCCGTGTCTGCGTGGGTTTCCTCAGGGTGCTCCGGTTTCCTCCCACAATCCCAAAAAAATGTGCAGGTTAGTTGAATTGACCATGCTAGTGTTAGGTGAAGGGGTAAATGTAGGAGAATGGGTCTGGGTGGGTTATGCTTCGGCGGGTCGGTGTGGACTTGTTGGGCCGAAGGGCCTGTTTCCACACTGTAAGTAATCTAAGTCAAGGAGACAGGACTGAGCTGGAAGTTTGAAACTAGGATGAGGTGAGGGAAGGGGAAATGAGGAAGCTGTTGAAGTACACATTGATGCCCTGGGGTTGAAGTGTTCCGAGGCGGAAGATGAGGCGTTCTTCCTCCAGGCGTCTCGTGGTGAGGGAACGGTGGTGAAGGAGGCCCAGGACCTCCATGTCCTCAGCAGAATGGGAGGGGGAGTTGAAATGTTGGGCCACGGGGCGGTTTGGATGATTGGTGCGGCATTTATAGTGGTTTGTCTCTGCCGCTTCCAGTTGTCAGTTCGAGCTGTCCGCTGCACTGGCCGGTATATTGGGTCCAGGTCGATGTGAGAGACAAACCACTATAAATGACGGAGGAAACATTACAGAAGCGCTTCACAGGAGACTCCCAAGCACTGAGGATGTCACCTAGACAGGGGACGAAACGTCTATAACACAAATTCCCAGCTCGGCGAACAGAACCACAACACGGAGAAGAGGTCTCCACAGAAAGGAGAGTCAGTGAGGCCATTCAGGGGACAATCCTCAGGATCCTGAACAGGACCAGGATCATTTAATGGGGGAAGGGTGGGGGGGGGGAATGGGAAGGAAGGACTCCATCTGTGGTACAAGCCTTCTATAATTCTGGGACTGGGATCTTGCTGTGCCTTAAAATAGCCACAGGCCAGTCAGTCAACCCAGACTCATTGACCTGTGTGAGAAAGTGAGGACTGCAGATGCTGGAGAGTCAGAGTTACAAAGTGTGGAGCTGGGGAAGCACAGCGGGTCAGCCAGGAGAGTCGACGGTTCTGGCCTGACCTGCTGGGCTTTTCCAGCTCCACGCTTTTCCACTCATTTCCCTCTGCCCCAGGGAGTGGGGCTCACAGCAATGTTGGGGGCAGCAAAATATTTCAAGGGGGCTAATTTGGTGAGGTAATTATTTGGGAGGGAAGACATTTGGGAAAGGGGATAAATTTGGGAGGACAGTGAAAATGAAGGGCATAGTATTTTTGAGGGGGTATGAAATTGGGTAAGATCTTTCAGGTCCGAAATAACGAAAAACAGAAAGGGAGGGTGAGAAAAAGAGAGCGAGATGGAGAGAGTGGGGATGGAGAAGGGGGATGGGAGAAAGATGGGCAGAGAGAGACAGGGAGAGGGAGAGAGTGAGAGAAAGAGTGTGTGTGCGAGAAAGACAGGCAGAAGGACAGCGAGAGAGGGGAAAGAGAGAGGGAGAGAAGGGGGAGTCAGACTAAGACTGAGGAGTAAAAACATGGACAGACTGAAGGGGTGACACTCGTTATTCCAGTTGGTTCCAACTCTGTCTCTCAATTGATTTTCACATTCCCTCTCTCCCATGGCCCTGGGTTTTGCTTCAGCCTGTCTCTCTCTCTCTCTCTCTCTCTCTCTCTGGTTCTGCTTCTGGGTCTGTGAAACTGTTTTCTCTCGCCCTCTCTCTCTCTGGATGGTCAGATGGTCTCTGTCTCTTGCCATGCTGGTCTCCTCAGAAGGTCTCCAGAGACTCAGGCACTCAATCTGCAGATAAACCCTGTTTTTGTTCATTTCTGGATGGTTTCCAGGAACTTTCTATCGTTTTGGCCAATTAGGAGAATCCGTTAATAGTTTGAAGTATTGCCAATCATTTGGATGGCTTGTTGCTGTTAGTTTCTTTGTGTAGCAGGAGCCGGTGCCTTCCTGTCTGGGCCCTCATTTGTTTGGTAGATACGTCTGACCAGAATAACTGTTGCCTTTTACATTATGCTGTGTTTGCGCGGTGCCTGGTGTGCGGGTTTTGTGATTTAGGAGATTTCCTTGGCCAATAAACCTTGGCTGTCGATCTGTGTTTTAGCCAGGAGGTTGTGACATCTCCCCCAACTCATCCACTTGAATGGAAAGAAAAGAAGCTTATGCAATAAATTACAAACCTAATTTTAAAAGCTGGTTATGCTTGTTGTCAGAGTAGCCAGCTGTCTGTGCAAAAGCCATTGTGTACGTTTTCCAAACCGATGGTCTTATAGCTTCACTTGGAGGTCGCCACTGATGATGCTACCCAGCCAGGTAACGAAACGTCTGGATATCAAACCTATCAGCGATCAAACCTACACCCTAAGTCTTATAGCTGATAAGTGATATCATAAAATCTTGACAGAACAGAATCAGACCGTTCGGCCCATTGAGTCCACAATGACCCTCTGAAGAGAATCCAACTCAGACCCACTCCCCTAATGGTATCCCTGAAACCCTGCATTTCCTATGGCTATTCCAGCTCGCCCGAATATCCCTTGATACAATGAGAAATTTAACATGGCCAATCTGTCGTAATGGCAACTATGGGCAGGAAATCAATACTGGCCCAGCCAGGAACACTCAAACACTGCAAATGAATGAAACTAAGGTGATCACCCGGGGAGTTCCATCTACCTTCCAGCCCCTGGGGGGTGTGTCCAGGCATTATTCACCATGATCGTACCCATTTGTTGTAGCCTGCAATCCTAACCACCGGTATCCTGAGATATATCAAGGTGAGTGTGGTTAGGACCACAGCCGATGTGATAGGAGCCGATTTCTTGGATAACAGGCTATGGAAATGTCATGGTATGACCTGTTTCTTCCCATTTATGTAAGTATGGTCCCTGGCAATGTTCCCTCTATCTCCACAGGAAGTGGGAGGTAATCATGGTAGCCGATCCAAGTACCTTTTTAATACAACTCCGATAATTTGGACTTCATCCTAACTTTGGTCACTTGGGTTAAGTGAAATCCCTCATACCAAGCCCAGGTGTCCCACCGAGAGTGTCCTTACAGCTGTTATTAACCCAGCCCTTGGTTAGCTGCTGTCACTGACAGTGAGAGACGTTGGTGTGGGTGTTCTCCGGGAACAAATATTTATGCTGTTTGTCACTAACCCGGGATGGGACTTTCCTTTGGCTGGCCGGCCTGACCTCCTCCCTCAGCTGTTCCACCATCCCGTTACTTCACAGGGTGTGGTTTTACTGCTCACCATAATCTCTGATTGGGCCGTGGATGATCTGGTTAATCGTGTTGGCGTGACCCTCCAGTTTGGTCACTAAGAGATGGTGAGCCAGATTCTCGACGAGTTGTCCCATGGTCTCCTCTGGGTTTTCTGTGTTCAGTCTTTCTCAGGCTCATTAGAGAGTTGTTGGGTCAGGATCCTGAGTTTATTCTCCACATTAGCCAAGTCAACGTACTGACCAGTAACACCCCGCTCTGGGGGTGGACTCGTATACTGTGGCTAAATCATTAAGGAGTTCCCTTTTCTTTTGTCTGTTAATTACTTTTCTGGGTTCTGTGTTTTCCCTCAAATTTCCCTGTCCTTTGTCCCATTATCCTGTGGGTCAGTTGGGAACATGATTATTTTAATGGGGAAGGACACCACTGTAATTACTGTATCCCTGATACATTCATTATGATTTGTTTCAGTTTGTGATAAATGTTCGTGAACAAGGATTTCCCTGTGATTTTTATGCCTAATCCATTGTGAGAACCTGGTATGTGTGGGACAAGCTGGGGGAGGAGCCTTCCCTCCTGGTCACAGCCCGTTTTTAATTTTGTTTCTGAGGGATTCTCCCTGGTGGGCTTCCTGGGATATCACTGTCCGAAAATAACCCCTAGTCCAGGCAGGGATATTGGTATCCTTCGACCATGCACCCATTCTCGGCGAAACCCTACCAATCGCTTCCGATTCCTGACCTCCTGTAACACAATGTGGAAATCCCTAAAGTCTACTTCGTATTCAGCAATTAATTAGCAGAGAACCCAAGCCTCATTGCGGGCGCGATTGAGGGGTCTAATCCCAGGTGTCCGTCCTCCTTTCTGAGACATGGGAGACAAAGGATCGGGTCCAGTTTCTCATCGCTAAGAGAGGTGCAGGTCATATCCCCAAAAATCCAGACAAATTGGAACTAGAGTCTCCGGGTGAAGCTGACAGGGGGAGGGGAGGACCATTCCCCTAGTTGTTGTTCAGCAGTTATGTAGCGCCTCTGCAGGATATGCCTTATCCTGCCCTCGAGCGGTGAGGATCGCTGTCTTCATCTCATCATGGATGCCTCTCCCTAGCTGTTGGCCCTCAGGGAGGGCTGAATGGCCTGCTGGACTAAGGCACATGGCGATTCATTTAGTTTGCTCCTCAGCGTCCACTCTGTGTATGACAGACTGTCAGTCAGTATCTGAGCCAGAGACGGGATCTTTTTGGTGCTGCCCACCAGCTGGGTGCCTGGAATGACGGTTGTGTACGGAGTGAGACCATAAGTTGCTTTACACTGGGTAACCACATGATTCATGGAATCTGAGTTCAGCTGTGGCTCAGGGCTGGGGGTAAAAGGTGCAGTTACCTGGGAGACAGGCAGAGGTAGTCCCCATCTGTGAGCGGGTGTGGATGTGTCAGTGTAGGGCCTGTCATTATCTCCCTGGGGAGGTAGCACACCAAAGGCACACATTATCCCATACTGGGAGGAGCCCTAGTTCCCTAGGGATTGTATTTGCTCCTGACACCTCCTACTGGGGCCTGATGTGTGTTGCTCCATGTTGCAGGTGTACAGGACCCATGCAGCTGCTTGGAGCTCATGCACTGTCCTTCCAGATTGTCAATGTAACCTGAGGCTGCCTCCCCATTGTAGGGGGTAGTGTAATTTTTAAACGGTTAGCTGCCTTTTAGTCTTTTCTACCTCATAGTAAACACAAGCATGTAGGGGGTAGACGGTTAGCTGCCTTTTAGTCTTTTCAACCTCATAGTAAACACAAGCAGACACTCGAAACTGTTGCCGGACCTCCCCCACGTTTATATGAATGAAACAGTTGTAACAGCTTTCCTCGATAGTTGAGAGGCCGCCCTTAACCACAGTTGTACAACATCATCCATATAAGGGAAGAATGGGAAGCTCAAACACTGATTGGCCAAGTGAATGATAAAAGAATCGCAGGCACCAGAACCCAAAAAAGGAAAACAGTGGGGAATCCGAGCACTCGTTGGTCAAGACAGCAGTAGTAAACCCAGCCCACATATACATGTATATAATGTGTGGAGATTACTATGCTTGTGTGTGTGTACCTTTGGGAACAGCACCCGACTTTGCAAAGTTGAATGAAAAGTTTTGGACTGACTCCTCCGTGTCTTTGTTCCTGGGAAGGGAAATAAAAAAGTGCCGTAGATGGGGCTGGATACCCACATATCTCGCACAATTGGGGGCTCGTCCGGGATGAAATAATTATTGCCGGGGGGGGCAGTCTCTTCGGCTCACGGATCAAGCCTGATTACAACAAAGACGCGTCTAGTATATATTTATACTTCTCACTGATCGGCTTGGTCCGTTGGCCGTCGGCCAAGAGACGATGTGACCCGGCTCATTTAAAAATAATTTTGAATCCTGGAAAAGGAACACACGGACGAGTACTGGGACGACCGGTTAGTGACTATACACATTTAAAAAGGCCAGACAACTCCGTGCACGGATCAAGGTAAGAGATTCTTTTGTTCTTCCTTGTTGGCCGCGTGGTTTTGACGGTCATCTGTGAAAACGCTTTGGGCGTTTAAGACCAGGACTGAAGATAAACCACGGGAAATTGTGGTTTTGACGGTCATCTGTGAAAACGCTTTGGGCGTTTAAGACCAGGACCGAAGATAAACCATGGGAAATCAGACTTCTAGATTTACTAAGGAAAAGTCAGGGAAGACTGCAAATGGGAAAGAAATACCCCCCGATAGTCCATTAGGTCGGAAGTTAAGTCTATGGACGGACAGTAGTAGAACGAAGGACTTAAAGAAAGAGACCATGATAAAATATTGTTGTTTTATATGGACCAAAGAACCTATCCGCGCCCCCTCGGTAGTTTGGCCCGAGTATGGGTCTGATGAAGACTGGGTGTGTCAAATCCTAAATGTATATGTTAACAGAAAACAACCGTTTGACCCAGAGGAGAGCAAATATGCCGCCGCCTGGTTGGCGGGAGACGGCGAGAGTCCCACGCGTCTCTATCCTCTGATTCCCCAAACAGACCCGAGGAAGCCCCAGAAGTCTTGGGACATCCTCACCGACGGTTTGCCACCGTCTTCCCCGCCCCCGTATATACCACCCGCGCACGACCAGGCGTCCAGCGCGGACCTCCCTCCTGCGATGGATAATTCCGAGTCCCAGCAGGCTACGACCAGTGAGGAAGGGACTGCTGGGGGGGGTACAGGAGGGGGCACAGAACTCACCCCAGGCACTAGGAAATCAGTCCGACTCGAGATGCGGAGAGGTCGAGAAGAGGGATTGAGAGCTGGGAGGAGTGACAATATTGAACAGCTGAACCCCTTACGAGAGGTGCCGTTTGGGAACGAACGGACCAGGTTTGTAGTACAACCTTTAAATTCTGGGGATATCCGGCATCTCCGTAATGAACTACCCCGTCTACTGGACGACCCCCTCAGTGTGGGAATACAACTGGACCAATTTCTGGGGCCCAGTATATACACATGGGCTGAACTGCAGGCCATGATGAGAATACTATTTAATTACGATGAAATTGTTATGATCCGGAATAGTGCAATGGCCATTTGGGATAGGGAGCATCAGGACGGCCCTCAGCGTGGAGAGCAGAAGTACCCCTTAGAGGACCCCCGGTGGGATCATAACGACGCGGGGGGAAGGGCCAATATGACAGACCTCAGAAGCCTTATAATCAGGGGAATCCAACCTGCGTGCCCAAACAGCGGAATTTAGCAAAAGCATTTGAAGTTGGACAGAAAAAGGATGAATCCCCGAGTGAGTTTTTAGACCGTTTGCGGGAGTCCATGCGAAAGTATTCAGGTTTAGACCCCGATGGGGAAATAGGCAAGAGCATGCTTAAGGTGCACTTTGTGACTAAATCATGGCCTGACATTCAGAAGAAATTACAGAAAGTGGAGGATTGGGCTGAAAAGGATGTTGCAGAATTATTACGGGAAGCACAGAAGGTGTACGTTCAGAGGGATGTAATAAGGGAGAAACATAAGACAAAAATGATGGTGGCAGCCGTACGGGAAGCTTGTAAGTCCACCGGAATGGGGGAGGGAGATTATGGGGTGGAAAGAGGAATGTCGAAGAAAAGTTGGAGAGGGAGAGAAGCGAGACGGGGCAGAAGTGAGAGAGGAGGATCTTATGGAATTGAGCGCCCTCAGAAGGCCGGATGTTACCATTGCGGGAAACTGGGACACTTCAAAAGGGATTGTCCCGAGTTCAAAAGGGAAAGAGAAGGGATGTATGAAATGGAGTGTGAACAAATGGATTAGGGAAGTCAGGGGAGGATCGGAACACGGGCCTACCAAGAACCCCTGGTAAATTTACGGGTGGGCCCATTTAGACAAGATGTTGCCTTCTTAGTTGACACAGGCGCTGGCAGGTCCTCAATTCCCCTCCATCCGAGGGGGGTTGGCTTCCAAGCTAAAACATTAAACATTTCAGGAGTTAAGGGTGGGGTTTTTAATGCGAAAATATTCGAACCACAACCCTTGCGGCTGGAGGAGGAGGAACTCCAGGTGGAACTCCTTTACCTCCCCCATCTTCCCTATGGGTTGTTGGGACGGGATTTGATAGTCCGTTTCGGATTGCGAATAGAAGTGGGAGAAGAGGAAGAATTAGCCGTTACCATGTCATACCTTTCCCGATTGACAGAGATAGACCCTAGGGTTTGGGTCGCCAAAGGGAACCGGGTGGGACTCGCAATTCGACCTGTGGAGGTAAAATTAAAGCCCCAGAGCCCCGACGTCAGAGTGCGCCAATACCCCATCTCTTGGGAAGGGAGGCAGGGCCTGAAGACAGTTATGGAAGACCTAATAACAGATGGATTGGTAGAGCCCTGTATGTCACGATACAATTCCCCAATCCTGCCGGTCCGGAAGTCGGATGGGAGCTACCGAATGGTCCAAGACCTAAGGGAAGTAAATAAAATTGTCCAAGTACGGCACCCTGTGGTACCAAACCCATACACTATTCTGGGGCGAATCCCCCCGGGCCACGGCTGGTTTAGTGTTATCGACTTAAAGGATGCCTTCTGGGCGTGTCCCCTGGACAAGGACAGTAGGGATCTTTTTGCTTTTGAATGGGAGGATCCTGATACTGGCAGAAAACAACAGTACAGGTGGACCGTACTCCCCCAAGGATTCACTGAGTCCCCGACTCTGTTCGGGCAGATTCTGGAACAATTATTGGAGGGACTAACCTTGTCCCCGGCCCTTAAGCTTATACAATACGTGGACGATCTCCTTTTATCCGGACCGGCGGAGGAGGACGTCCTACTTGGGACTAATGCCCTGTTAAATTACCTAGCTGTGAAGGGTTTAAGAGTGAGTCAGAAGAAGCTCCAATATGTCGAGAAAGAGGTTAAGTACCTAGGACACTTGATAAGCCAGGGACAGAAACGAATAAGTCCGGAAAGAGTGCGGGCAATAATCGAACTAGGCCTCCCAACGAACAAAAGGGAGTTGCGGAAGTTCTTGGGACTCTTAGGCTATTGTCGGTTATGGATAGACGACTATGCCCCCCTTACTAAAGACTTGTATCTAAAACTCATTGAGGAGGCACCCAACAGAATAAAATGGGAGGAGGAGGAGAAAAAGTTAATTGAAATCCTAAAAGGAAAATTGATGGCCGCACCTGTTTTAAACTTGCCGGATTTTAGGAAGACATTTCGCCTCTTTGTGAACTCCAGAAAGGGAACCGTTCTTGGAGTATTGACCCAGGACTGGGGGGGTAAAAGGAAGCCCGTGGCTTTCCTGTCAAAAATTCTGGATCCAGTCTCCCGAGGGTGGCCGGAGTGTGTCCAAGCGGTGGCAGCCACGGCAAAGCTGGTAGAGGAAAGCAGGAAGTTGACTTTCGGGGCCCCCTTGACAGTCACTACTCCCCACCAGGTTAGAACTATCCTGAATCAGAAGGCCGGGAGGTGGCTGACTGACTCGAGAATTCTGAAATATGAAGCCATATTGTTAGACCGAGAAGACCTCCGAATAGAAGTCGGGGGCTGCCAGAACCCGGCGGACTTTCTTTGGAAAGGGGAAGGGGAGGAGGAACTGGAACACTGCTGTTCAGACATAATAGAGTACCAGAGTAAAGTGAGGGAAGATCTGAGGGATACCCCCCTTACATGCAGGTAGGCGGTGGTACATTGATGGGTCCTCTCGAGTGAGAGATGGGAAGAGACACAACGGTTATGCAGTCATTAGTGAGACTGGTTGGGAATTAGTGGAAAGTGGACGGCTACCGAATGCCTGGTCCGCACAAACGTGCGAATTGTACGCCTTGCACCGGGCTCTGAGGAATTTAAAGGGAATAGCCGGGACAATCTACACTGACTCTAAGTATGCCTTTGGGGTAGTACACACCTTTGGGAAGATCTGGAAAGAAAGGGGAATGATAAATAGTAGAGGAAAGGAGTTGGTCCACGAGGAACTAGTAGCCATGATCTTGGAGGATTTGTTGCTGCCACAAGAGATTGCTGTAGTACATGTGAAAGGACACCAGAAAGACGATAAAATAGAGACCCTGGGGAATCAATTGGCAGATGAACAGGCAAAATTGGCTGGGATGGGGAAGGAAGTAATAAACTGCCTGGTAAGGATTCCACAGATATCCGAAATTACCGAAGTGCCCACGTTTACTGACAAAGAAGAAACTCTTCTCGCGGCTCTGGGGGGTACAAAGGATAGGGAAGGCAAGTGGACCTTACCCGATGGCCGCCAGCTACTAAATCGACCGTTGACGCGGGACATTATTGCCCGTTTACACCAAGGGGGTCACTGGGGCGCCCAGGCACTGTGTGATGCCTTCCTGCGCCGATATGCTCACCCTGGTCTGTACACGGTAGCCAAGCAGGTCACAGGAGATTGCATAACATGTCGAAAGATTAACAAAAGGGGGCTGCGGCAGCATGCAAGACAAGGGGGTAGGAGTCCGGCCTATAGGCCGTTTGAGTATATCCAGGTAGATTACACTGAGCTCCCCCCCATAGGTCGCCTGAAGTACCTATTAGTAGTGGTAGATCACCTGACAGTATGGGTGGAAGCTTTCCCCACTACCACGGCAACGGCAACTCAGGTTAGCAAGATTCTACTCGAGCAAATCATCCCACGATTTGGGCTACCCCGCGCTATTGACTCTGACCAGGGGAGCCACTTCACCTCGACCGTCCTCCAGAATGTAGTGCAAGCAATGGGGATTGACTGGGATTTGCACACCCCCTGGCATCCCTCCTCCTCGGGCAAGGTCGAAAGAATGAACCAGACCATCAAAAAGCAGCTAACCAAGCTCACTAGTGAAATCGGCCTGCCTTGGACCAAATGCCTACCCCTTGCCCTGTTGCAAATTCACACCCAGCCAAGGCGGGATTTGGGCGTCTCCCCTTTCGAAATGTTATTTGGCCTCCCGTTCCATGGGCCGAAGGGGGAACCTCCTGTATTTGAGTCTCGGGATATGTTTGTGCAAAAATATGTGGTGGCTCTGGGGTCTGCTCTATCTCGTTTACGCCAACAGGGACTTTTGGCACAGACGCCGCCCCTCGAGTTTGCGGTGCACACCGTCAAGCCGGGTCAGTGGGTCCTGATTAAAAGCTGGAAGCAGCGTACCCTCGAACCAACTTGGGACGGTCCCTTCCTGGTACTTTTGACGACCGAAACGGCTGTCCGTACGGCCGAAAAGGGCTGGACACATTACACTCGAGTCAAGGGACCAGTGCCACAACCGACGGAGGACGAACGAACCTCTCTGACAAAGGCATCTAAGGAACAGAGACTCTGAGAACGAACTAATCGGACTTTGGCGAGTCTAAAGGAACTGTGCCCTCGGGCTACGGGTGTCGCGACAAAATGCGGTCAATCGTATTGTTAACTTGCTATGCCATTGTCCTTGGGCTGGGTCATAGTGTGCGTGTTACCCAATTTGGCCTCTGGTTAAAACAAGCAGAGGACCGTCAGTGGTTCACCATCTCCGTGCTTGCCAACCAATCAACACAGACACTTAGCTTAGACCTATGTGAGTTGGTGCCCTGTAGGACTAAAAGTCAACTGAATCAAACTAAGCAGAATCTAGAGAGAGAAAGGGGATTCCAGGGTCAGACGTTAGTATTACAATTGTATGGTAGGGAAGGCCTAAGTAGGCTTCCAGCCCCCGGGGTCCAGGCTATGGTGTCAGTTGTCCGTGATCCCATCACCCCTGGACGAGATTGTGGGCAGAATCAGTGCAATCCGCTTTATCTGACCATAAAGAACTTGGAAAAGAACGAGGCGAGACTTAATAGAACAATACTGGGTATTAGAGTTAGGGGCCAGGCAGGATGGAGGGGGATGCAGCTGTGCTGCACGTATATCACGGTCATTGAAGCTGAGTCTGGGGGCTCATCCACCACTGATAAGCAGGAAAAGATTAGAATAATTGAGACGACGGATTTGGAAAAGACCTTTGAAATAGAAACGGGATACGGGGAGGCGAATGCCTGGATGGAATGGGTCAAATATACTGTGAGGAGCATGAAAAAGAGTGATTGCTACGCATGCACAAGTGCCCGCCCTAACCCTCAGGTGGTCCCATTCCCGTTGGGATGGGAGAAACACCCACGAGCCATGGACTGCATGATAAGGCTGTACCAGGACCGAGAGGCCTGGAACGACCCCACTTGTCGACCCTTGAGTTTGAAGTTTCCCCCCGTCATGTCTGAGGGGGCGCCCCGCCCGCCATCATTCTCAGGGGTAACGGGTACGCACCAGGCCTGCGTCTCTCGGACGGGACTACAGTGGGACGACGATGTGGGGACATTTGACAAGTGCAGCGGATCAATTCGGCTGGTCAATGAAACTACTAGGGGCGGGAATTACTCCCACATTCATGTGCCTAGGGCAGACCTCTGGTGGTACTGTGGTGGGAGGGTTCTGCAACCGACCCTGCCCCAAAAATGGACGGGCACTTGTGCGATCGTTCAATTGGCCATCCCATTCACCCTGGTATTCGAAAAACAAGAGCAACCCCGTTCTCGTGGAAGAACTGAGAGAGCTTTGGAGACCTCTTTCGATGATAAGATATATTTAGATGCCATAGGGGTCCTCAGGGGTGTTCCTGACGAATACAAGGCTAGGAACCAGATAGCGGCGGGTTTTGAGTCGTCACTGTTCTGGTGGGTGACCATCAATAAGAACGTGGATTGGATTAATTATATTTACTACAATCAGCAGAGGTTCATTAATTATACCCGGGATGCAGTGAAAGGAATAGCAGAACAACTGGACGCCACTAGTAGGATGGCGTGGGAAAATAGGTTGGCCTTAGACATGATGTTGGCAGAGAAGGGGGGTGTTTGTGTCATGATAGGCACTCAGTGCTGCACTTTCATCCCCAACAATACAGCCCCTGATGGGTCCATCACCCGCGCCCTGGATGGACTCACCACATTGGCGGACGAACTGGCCGAAAACTCGGGCATCGATTCTGGCCTCACGGACTGGTTGGAAGCTTGGTTCGGTAAATGGACGGGGGTGGTCGTTCCCTTTCTTGTCTCATGTATAGTGGTGGCAGGGGTACTCACTGCCCTTGGGTGTTGCGTTATTCCCTGTGTCCGTGGATTAACTCAACGACTGATCGAAACCGCCCTTACTAAGAAGGATGTTCCCTATGGGCAGGTTGAACGAATAAATCTCGAGATGGAACAACGTGAATCCCTCTTGGGCGGGGGTAGTATTAGAGAAGGGCAGTTTGATGAACAAGCTCGGGAGTTATTAAATGCCCTGGAGAAGAAACTTACGGTTGAAAAATTACAGGCCGTAAGAAAAGACACGGGGGATTTGTAGGGGGTAGTGTAATTTTTAAACGGTTAGCTGCCTTTTAGTCTTTTCTACCTCATAGTAAACACAAGCATGTAGGGGGTAGACGGTTAGCTGCCTTTTAGTCTTTTCAACCTCATAGTAAACACAAGCAGACACTCGAAACTGTTGCCGGACCTCCCCCACGTTTATATGAATGAAACAGTTGTAACAGCTTTCCTCGATAGTTGAGAGGCCGCCCTTAACCACAGTTGTACAACATCATCCATATAAGGGAAGAATGGGAAGCTCAAACACTGATTGGCCAAGTGAATGATAAAAGAATCGCAGGCACCAGAACCCAAAAAAGGAAAACAGTGGGGAATCCGAGCACTCGTTGGTCAAGACAGCAGTAGTAAACCCAGCCCACATATTCATGTATATAATGTGTGGAGATTACTATGCTTGTGTGTGTGTACCTTTGGGAACAGCACCCGACTTTGCAAAGTTGAATGAAAAGTTTTGGACTGACTCCTCCGTGTCTTTGTTCCTGGGAAGGGAAATAAAAAAGTGCCGTAGATGGGGCTGGATACCCACATATCTCGCACACCATCCCCAAAGACCCTCCTTTAACTGGATTGGGCTCTTCCCAATTGTAACTGGAGTAGTCCCACGTGGGTGAGATTTTCCTGTAACCTTCTTTCCTGCTCATTGTGTGGGAGACCTAGCTCGGTCACAGCCTGTAGGTTTCCCTGGGGTGACCAGATCCCAGATGCCTTATCCCAGCCAGAGGTCCTCCAGGGTATCGTCATTGGAGTGAGCTTTCCAGCTTCCCTCCCCAGTTCTCTTTGGGCATCTCACCACAGCTCCTGTACCAGGAATCCTTCGCTGCACGTTGTTCCCGAGCTTGTTCATCAAACTGCCCTTCTCTAATACTACCCCCGCCCAAGAGGGATTCACGTTGTTCCATCTCGAGATTTATTCGTTCAACCTGCCCATAGGGAACATCCTTCTTAGTAAGGGCTTCCTGCCAAATTCTGCAGGACTGTTTCACCTTTGTACCGGCTCGTTTTCCTATTGCTTTGGCCGCTTGTGGATGATGGGTCAGCTGGGTATATTCATAGAATCATAGAGTTCTACAGCATGGAAACAGTCTCTTTGGCCCAAACTGGTCCATCCGCACGAACCCCGTTTCCCTGCATTTGGCCCATATCCTTCCAATACGTTCCTCTCCATGTATTTGTCCAAGTACATTTTAAATGTTCTTAAATGTATCCTCCTCGACCACTTACACTGGTAGTTCATTCCGTATGTGTACCACCCTCTGGGTAAAAGCATTGTCCCTCAGGTTCCCTTTTAATCTTTCCCCTTTCATCCTAAACTGATGCCCTTTCATCCTTGATTCCTCAAGCCTTGGATAAAGACAGAGTGCATTCACCCTATCCATGCCTCCCATGATCTTATACACCTCGATAAGGATACACCTCTATAAGGACACCCCTCAGTCTCCTACACACGAAAGAAAATGTCCTTGCTTGTCCAACCTCTCTCTATATCTGTCTCGTTGAGTTCTGGAAACATCCTTGTAAGTTTCTTCTGTACTCTTTCCAGTTTAATAACATCCTTTGTATAGCAAGGTGGGCAAAACTGAACACAATATCCAAGTGCGGCCTCACCAACATCCTGTACAACTACAACAGAACTTCCCAACTTCGATATTCCATGCCTTGACTGGTGAAGGGCCCAGTGTGCCAAAAGCCTTCTTCACTGCCCTGTCTCCCTGAGTTCAGACAGCCGTGTTCCTGGAATCCAAGGTCCCTCTGTTCCACTACACTCCTTCAGGCCCTACCACTCAGCATAAAACCCCTATCTTGATGTGACTTTCCAAAATGGTAGATCTCGCCCTTGTCTATATTAAACTCCATTTGCCATTTCTCAGCCCAATTCCCCAGCTGATCAAGGCCCTGTTGCAATTCATGAGAACCTTCCTCACTTATTTTAGTGTAAACTGCAAACTTAATAATCATGCCTAAGACATCTTCATCAAAATCATTGATCTTGATAACAAACAGCAATGGGCCTAGCACTGACCAGCTCAGAGAGACAATGGCTCAGTGGTTAGCACTGCAGCCTCACAGCACCGTCGATCTAGGTTCAATTCCAACCTCACAGTATGGTCTGTGTGGGTTAGATCCTGTTCGGATTAGATTTTCTACAGTATGGAAACAGGCCATTTGGCCCATAAGTCCACACCGACCTGCCGAAGAATAACCCACCCAGAGCCATTCTCCCTGCCAAATATTTACCCTGGACGAATGCACCTAGCACTATGGCTAATTTAGCATGGCCAATTCACCTGACCTGTACATTTTTGGATTGTGGGAGGCAACGGGAGCACCCGGAGGAAACCCACGCAGACGCAGGGAGAATGTGCAAACTCCACACAGACAGTCACCAGTGGCTGGGTTGAACCCGGGTCCCTGGCACTGTGAGGCAGTAGTGCCAACCACTGAGCCACTATGCCACCCCAACTGAGTTTGTACGTTCTCCCCATGTCTACGTGTGTTTCCTCTGGGTGCTCCGGTTTCCTCCCACTGTCCAAAGATATGCAGGTCAGGTAAATTGGCAATGCTCAATTGCCTATAGTGTTCATGGATGTGTAAGCAAGTTGCGTTAGTCAGGGGTAAATGTAGAATAACAGAGTAGGCGAATGCGTTTGAGCAGAATAATCGCCAGAGGGCCTGTAGACTTGTTGGGCCGAATGGCCTGTGTCCACAGAGGAGGGATTCTATGATTCTATGACCGCTGAGGTACGCCACTAGTCACAGGCCTTACTTCTGACAATTACCCTCTGCTTCCGACCATCAAGTCAATTGTGTACCCAGTTTGCCAATGCCGCCTGTATTCCATGCGATCTAACCTTCCAGGGGGACGGGGGGGTGGGGGCGGGGGAGTGGTGTGCGCGGAGTTGTGTAGTTATCACTGAGGAAGTGGGAGATTACAGTGTTGGGTATGTATCAGTCAGGGAGGGGGAGATTACAGTGTTGGGTAGGGATTAGTCAGGGACGGGGAGTTGCAGCCTTGGGAAGGGATCAGTCACAGAGGGGGAGATTGCAATGTTGGGTAAGGATTAGTCAGGGAGGGGGAGGTTGCAGTGTTGTGCAGGGATCGGTCACGGAGGGGGAGATTACAGTGTTGGGTAGGGATCAGTCAGGGAGGGGGAGATTGCAGTGTTGGGTCGGGATTAGTCAGGTAGGGGGAGGTTGCAGTGTTGGGTAGGGATCAGTCAGGGAGGGGAGATTGCAGTGTTGGGTAGGGTTCAATCAGGGAGAGGTGAGTGCAGTGTGGGATAGGGATTAGTCAGGGAGGGGAGATTACAGTGTTGTGTCGTGATTAGTCAGGGAGAGGGAGGTTGCTGTGTTGTGTAGGGATCAGTCAGGGAGGGGGAGATTGTCGTGTTGTGTAGGGATTAGTCAGGGAGGGGGAGGTTGCAGTGTGTGGAGGGATCAGTCACGGAGGGGGAGATGACAGTGTTGGGTTGGCATCAGTCAGGGAGGGGGTGAGTGCAGAGTTGGGTAGGTATCAGTGAGGGAGGGGCAGGTTGCATTGTTTGGTAGGGATCAGTCAGGGAGGGGGAGATTGCAGTATTGGGTAGGGATCAGTCAGGGAGGGGGAGATTTCAGTGTTCGATAGGGATCAGTCAGGGAGGGGGTGAGTGCAGTGTGGTGTAGGGATCAGTCAGGGAGAGGGAGATTACAGTGTTGGTTCGGGATCCGTCAGGGAGGGGTGATTGCAGTGTTGTGTAGGGTTCAGTCAGGGAGGGGGAGATTACAGTGTTGGTAAGCGATTAGTTAGGGAGGGGGATTTTGCGGTGTTATGTAGGGATCAGTCAGGGACGGGTAGATTACAGTATTTTGTAGGGATAAGTCAGGGAAGGGGAGTTTGCAGTGTTGGGTAGGGATCAGTCAGGGAGGGGTGATTGCAGTGTTTTGTCGGGATCAGTCTGGGAGGGTGTGCATGCAATGTTGCGTAGGTATTACTCAGGGAGGAGGAGATGACAGTGTTGGGTTGTCATCAGTCAGGGAGGGTAGACTGCAGTGTTGGGGAGGGATCAGTCAGTGAGGGAGTGATTGCAGTGTTGGATAGGGATTTGTCGGGGGGTGAGATTGCAGTGTTGTGTCGGGATCAGTCAGGGATGGGGAGGTGGCATTGGTTGGTAGGGATCAGTCAGGGAGGAGGTGAGTGCAATATTGCGTAGGAATCAGTGATGGGGGAGATTGCAGTGTTGGGTAGGGATCAGACAGGGAGGTGTATGAGTGCAGTGTTGGGGAGGGATCAATCAGGGAGGGGAGATTGCAGTGTTGGGTAGGGATTAGTCAGGGAATGGGAGATGGCAGTGTTGGTTAGGGATCAGTCAAAGATGGGAGTTTGCAGTGTTGGGTCGGGATCTATCAGGGATGGGAGATTGCAGTGTTGCGTAGGGATCAGTCAGGGAGGGGGAGATTACTATATTGCGTAGGGATCACTCAGGGAGGGGTATGTGTGCATTGTTGGGGAATGATCAGTCAGGGAGGGGCGAGTTCAGTGTTGGGTAGGAATCAGTCAGGGCAGGGGAGATAGCAGTGTTGGGTAGGGATCAGTCGGGGAGGGGGTGAGTGCAGTGTTTGTCAGGTATCAGTCAGGGAGGGAGAAATTACAGTGTTGTGTAGAGAGCAGTCAGGGACGGGGACGTGGCATTGTTTGGTAGGGATCAGTCAGGGAGGGGAGACTGCAGTGTTGGGGAGGGATCAGTCAGTGAGGGGGTGATTGCAGTGTTGGATATGGATTTGTCAGGGAGGGGGAGATTGCAGTGCCGGGTACGGATTAGTCAGGGAGGGGGGAGATTGCAGTGTTGTGTCGGGATCAGTCAGGGATGGGGAGGTAGCATTGTTTGGTAGGGATCAGTCAGGGAGGAGGTGAGTGCAATGTTGCGTAGGAATCAGTGATGGAGGAGGGAGATGGCAGTGTTGGGTAGTCATTAGTCAGGGAGTGTGTGAGTGCAATGTTGCGTAGGTATCAGTGATGGAGGGGGGAGATTGCTGTGTTCGGTACTCATTAGTCAGGGAGAGTGTGAGTGCAATGTTGCGTAAGTATCAGTCAGGTAGGGAAAGATTACAGTGTTGGGTTGGGATGAGTCAGGAAGGGGGAGGATGCAGTGTTATGTGGGGATCAGTCAGGGAGTGGGTGAGTGCAGTGTTGGGTTGGCATCAGTCAGGGAGGGGAGATGGCAGTGTTGTGTCGGGATCATTCAGGGAGGGGGTGAGTGCAGTGTTGGGTCGTGATTAGTCAGGGAGGGAGAGGTTGCAGTGTTGGTTCAGGATCAGTCAGGGAGGGGGTGAGTGCAATGTTGTGTAGGTATCAGTCAGTGAGGGAGAAATTACAGTGTTGTGTGGAGATCAGTCAGGGAGGGGGAGATTACAGTGTTGGGTAGGGATTAGTCAGGGAGCGGGGGAGGTTGAAGTGATGTGTAGCGATCAGTCAGGGAGGGGGAGATCATAGTGTTGGATACGGATTAGTCTGTGAGCGGGAGGTTTTAGTGTTGTGGAGGGATCAGTCAGGGACGAGGAGATTGCAGTGTTGGGTGGGGATCAGTCAGGGAGGGGGTGAGTGCAGTGTTGGGTAGGTATTAGTCAGAGAGGGGGAGATCGCAATGTAGGTTAATGATCAGTCAGGGAAGGGGTGAATGCAGTGTTGAGGAGGTATTTTACAGGGACGGGGTGAGTGCAGTGTTGGGTAGGGATCTGGCAGGGAGGGGGAGATTGCAGTGTTGGGTAGGGATCAGTCAGGGAATGGGGTGAGTGCAGCGATGTGTCTGGATCAGTCCGGGAGGGGCTGAGTGCACTGTTGTGTCGGGATTGGTCAGTCAGGGTGTGAGTGCAGTGTTGTGTCGGGATCAGTCAGGGAGGGGGAGATTACAGTGTTGGGTAGTGATTAGTCAGGGAGGGGGTGAGTGCAGTGTTGGGTAGGGATTAGTCAGTGAGGGGGAGTTTGCAGTCTTGGGGAGGCATCAGTCAGGGAGTGGGTGAGTGCAATGTTGGGATGGGGAGGTTGCAGTCAGGGAGTGGGTGAGTGCAATGAGGGATGGGGAGGTTGCAGTGTTGGGTAGGGATCGGTCAGGGCGGGGGAGATTGCAATGTTGGGTAGGTATCAGTCAGGGAGGGAAAGATTACAGTGTTGAACCAAAACTGCAATCTACAAATCCCTGATTGATACCTTCCCAAATCTGCATTCACCCCCTCCTTGACTGATCCCTCACCAACACTGCAATCTCCCCCCCGACAGATCCCTACCCAACACTGCAATCTCCCCTCCCTGACTGATCCCTACCCAACATTGCAATCTCCCCCGCCCTGACCGATCCCTACCCAACACTGCAACCTCCCCATCCCTCACTAATACCTATGCAACATTGCACTCACCCCTCCCTGACTGATGCATACCCAACATTGCAACCTCCTCCTCCATGAATTATAACTACCCAACACTGCAAACTCCCCCTTCCTGACTGATCCCTGCACAGCACTGCAACCTCCCCTCCATGACTAGTCCCTACCCATCACTGTAATCTACCCCTCCCTGACTGATCCCTAAACAATACTGCAACCTCTCCCTCCCTGTCTAATCCCTATCCAACACTGTAATCTACCCCTCTCTCACTGATCCCGACACAACACTGCAACCTCCCCCTCCCTGTTTAATCCCTACCCAACACTGTAATCTCCCCCTCCCTGACTAATCCCTACCAACACTGTAATCTACCCCTCTCTCACTGATCCCTACACAACACTGCAATCTCCCCCTCCCTGTCTAATCCCTACCCAACACTGCAATCTACCCCTCCCTCACTGATACCTACACAACACTGCAACCTCAACCTCCCTGACTAACCCCTACCCAACACTGTAATCTCCCCCTCCGAGACTGATCCCTCCCCAACACTGCAACCTCCGCCCTGACTAATCACTACACAACACTGTACTCTCACCCTCCCTGAGCGATCCCTACACAACAATGCAAACTCCCCCTCCCTCACTGACACCTATGCAACATTGCACTCACCCCCCCATGACTGATGCCTACCCAACACTGTAATCTTCCCCTCTCTGACTGATCCTGACCCAACACTGCAACCTCCCCCTCCCTGACTAATCCCTAACCAGCACAGCAATCTCCCCCTCCCTGACTAATCCCTACCCAACACTGTAATCTCCCCCTCCCTGACTGATCACTACGGAACACTTTAATCTCCCCCTACCTGATTCCTACACATCAATGCCACCTCCCCCTCCCTGACTAATCTCAACACAGCACTGTGATCTCCCCCTCCCTGACTGATCGCTACACATCACTGCAACCTCCCCGGCTCCCTGACTAATCCCGAACCAACATTGCACTCACCCCCTCCCTGACTGATCCCTACCCAACACTGCAATCTCCTCCCTGACTGATCCCTACCAAACAATGCCACCATCCCCTCCCTGACTGATCTCGACACAACACTGTAATTCCTCCATTCCTGACTGATATCTCTGCAACTTTGCACTCACACCCTCCCTTACTGATACCTACCCAACACTGCACTCACCCCCCTCCCTGACTGATCCCTCCCCAACGCTGCAATCTCCACTTCCCTGAGTGATTCCTACCCAACACTTCAATCTCCTCTCCCTGACCGAAACCTCCGCAACAATGCACTGATGCCCCTCCCTGACTGATCCCTATCCAACACTGCAATCTCCCCCTCCCTGACTGATCTCTACCCAACACTGCAATCTCCCCCTCGCTGACTGATCTCTACCCAACACTGCAATCTCCCATCCCTGACTGATCCCTACCCAACACTGCAATCTCCCCCTCCCTGACTGATCCCTACCCAACACTTCAACCTCCCCCTCCCTCACTGATACCTACGCAAAATTGCAGACACCCGCTCCCTGACTGATCCCTACCCAACACGGCATCCTCCCCCTCCCTGACTAATCCCCACCCAACGCAGCAATCTACCAGTGTTGGGTTGGGATTAGTCAAGGAGGGCGAGGTGGCAGTGTTGGGTATGGATCAGTCAGGGTGGGGGTGAGTGCAGTGTTGGGTAGGGATCAGTCAGGGAGGGGGAGATTGCAGGGTTGGGTATGGATCAGTCAGGGAGGGGGTGATTGCAGTGTTGGGTATGGATCAGTCAGGGAGGGGTAATTGCAGTGTTGGGTATGGATCAGACAAGGAGGGGGTGAGTGCAGTATTGGGTATGGATCAGTCAGGGAGGGGGAGATTGCAGGGTTGGGTAGGCATCAGTCAGGACGGGGTGAGTGCAATGTTGCGTATGTATTAGTGAGGGAGGGGAAGGTTGCAGTGTAGGGTCGGGATCAGTCAGGGAGGGGTATGAGTGCAGTGTTGGGGAGGGATCAGTCAGTGAAAGGAGATTGAAGTGTTGGGTAGGGATCAGTCACGGGGGGAGTTGGCAGTGTCGGTTAGGGATTAGTCACGGAGGGTAGACATTACAGTGCTCGGTAGGGAGTAGTCAGGGAGGGGACGGTTGCAGTGTTGGGTAGGGATCAATCAGGGAGGTTAATCTTGCAATGTTGGGTAGGGATCAGTCAGGAAGGGTGAGATTACAGTGTTGGTTAGTGGTTAGTCAGGGAGGGCAGGTTGCAGTGTTGCGTAGGTATCAGTGTGGGAGGGAGAGATTACAGTGGTGGGTAGGGATTAGTCAGGGAGGGGGAGGTTGAAGTGTTGGGTAGGAATCAGTCAGGGAGTGGGAGATTACAGTGTTGGGTATGGATCAGTCAGGGAGGGGGTGATTGCAGTGTTGGGTAGGGATCAGTCAGGGAGGGGTAAATTACAGTGTTGGGTAGGGATCAGTCAGGGAGGGGGAGATTGCAGTATTGGGTAGGCATCAGTCAATGAGGGGTGAGTGCAATGTTGCGAAGGTATCAGTGAGGGATGGGGAGGTTGCAGTGTTGGGTAGGGATCAGTCAGGGTGGGGGAGATTGCAGTATTGCGTAGGGATCAGTCAGGGAGGGGCGATTGCAGTGTTGGGTAGTGGTCAGTCAGGGAGGGGGTGAGTGCAGTGTTGCATCGGTATCAGTGAGGGAGAGGGAGCTTACAGGCTTGGGAAGGGATCTGTCAGGGAGCGGGATATTGCAGTTTTGGGTATGGATCAGTCAGGGAGGGGGGTGAGTGCAGTGTTGGGTAGGGATCAGTCAGGGTGGGGGAGATTGCAGTGTTGTGTAGTGATCAGTCACGGAGGGGGTGAGTGCAGTGTCGTTTAGGGATCAGTCAGGGTAGGGGAGATTACAGTGTTGGGTACGGATTTGTCAGGGTGGGGGAGTTTGCAGTGTTGTGTAGGGATCAGTCGGTAGTAGAGATTGCAGTGTTGGGTAGGCATCAGTCAGGGTGGGGTGAGTGCACTGTTGCGTAGGAATCAGTGAGGGAAGCGGAGGTTGCTGTGTTGAGTACGGATCAGTCAGGGAGGGGAGATTGTAGTGTTGGGTAGGGATCAGTCAGGGAGGGTGTAATTGCAGTGTTGGGTAGGGATCAGTCAGGAAGGGGGGAGATTGCAGTGTTGGGTAGGGATCAGTCACAGAGGGGGAGATTACACTGTTGTGTCGGGATTATTCAGGGAGGCATAGTATTCAGTGTTGTGTCGGGTTTAGTCAGGGAGGGTAGAAATTAGTGTTGGGTAGTTATTAGTCAGGGAGGGGAGTTTGCAGTGTTGTGTCGGGATCAGTCTGGGAGGGGAAGATTAAAGTGTTCGGTAGTGATCAGTCAGGGAGGGGGAGAATACAGTGTTGGGTAGGGATGATTCAGGGAGGGGGAGGTTGCAGTGTTGGGTAGGGATCAGTCTGGGCGTGGGAAATTGCAGTGTTGGTTAGGCATCAGTCAGGGAAGTGGTGAGTGCAATGTTGCGTACGTATCAGTGAGGGAGGGGGAGGTTGCAGTGTTGCGTAGGGATTAGTCAGGGGCTAGGTTGCAGTATTGGGGCTGTATCAATCAGGGAGGGGGAGGTTGCAGTGTTGTGGAGGGATCAGTGAGGGAGGGGAGATGACAGTGTTGGGTAGAGATTAGTCAGGGAGGGGGAGATTGCAGTGTTGTGTAGGGATCAATCAGGGAGAGGGAGATTACAGTGTTGTGTAGGGATCTGTCAGGGAGGGTGAATGCAGTGTTGGATAGGGATCAGTTAGGGAGGGTGAATGCAGTGTTGGATAGGGATCAGTTAGGGAGGGCGAGATTGCATTGTTGTGTCGGGATCAGTCAGGGAGGGGGTGAGTGCAGTGTTGTGTTAGGATTCGTCAGGGAGGGGGAGGTTATCAGGAGGGCAAAAAGGTGACATGAAATTGCTTTGGTAAATGAGTTTGAGGAGATTCCAAAATGTTGTTACAAATCCATAAAGGACAAAAGGGTCACTGGGGAGATTATAGGGCCCACAAAGATCAAGACAGCCTGCACGTGGAGCTGCAGGAGATGAGGGAGATACTGAACAAGCATTTCCTGTAAAGAAGGACATGGAAGATATAGAATAGAATGATGGTTTGGGGAATAGCATTGGGGAGTAGATGATGTCATCTTGCAAAATGTCCACATTACAGAGGAGGAGGTGCTGGATGTCTTTAAATGGTTAAAGGTGGATAAATCCCCAGGACCTTATCAGGTGTACTCTCAATCTCTGTGGGAAGCTAGAGAAGTGATTGCTGTACCCCGTGGTGAAATATTTGTATCATCGATAGACACAGGTGAGGTGCCAGAAGACTGGAGGTTGGGCTAACGTAGTGCCACTGTTTACGAAGGGTGGTAAGGACAAGCCAGGGAATGAGAGACTGGTTCGCCTGACATCAGTCGTGGGCACGTTGAGAGACGGATAAATGAGGGACAAGAATTACATACATTTCGAAAGGCAATGTCTAATTGGGGATAGTCAGCATTGCTTTGTGCGTGGGAAATCATGGCTCAAGATATTGAGTTTTTTGAAGAAGTAGCAAAAGGATTGATGAGGGCAGCGCGGGGGATGGAAGTGATCTGGACTTCAGGAAGGTGTTCGAAATGTTTCCACATGGGAGATTGGAGAGCAAGGATAGATCTCACGGAATACAGGGAGAACCAGCCATTTGGATACAGAACTGGCACGAAGGTAGAAGACAGAGGGTGGTTGTGGAGTATTGATTTTTCAGCCTGGAGACCTGTGACCAGTGGAGGGCCACAAGGATCGGTGCTGCGTCCATTACTTTCCATTAATTATATAAATGATTTGAATGTGAACACAGCAGGTATAGTTAGTAAGTTTGCAGATGACACCAAAATTGGAGGTGTAGTGGACAACGAAGAATGTTACTTCACATTACAATGGGATGGTGAACTGATGGGCCAATGGGCTGAGGAGTGGGAGATGGAGCTTCATTTAGATAAATGGGAGGTGCTACATTTTGGAAGAGCAACTCTTCGCAGGACTGATACACTTAATGTTAAGGTCCCAGGGAGTGTTTCTGAACAAAGAGACCTTGGAGTGCAGGTTCATTGTTCCTTGAAAGGAGGATTGTGGGTTGATAGGATAGTGAAGAAGGTGTTTGGTATGGTTGTGTTTACTGATCAGTGCATTGAGTAGAGGAGTTGGGAGGTCTTATTGTGGCAATACAGGGCATTGGATAAGCCAGTTTTGGCATATTGCGTGCAATTCTTGTCTCCTCCCTAACGGAATGATGTTGTGTAAATTGAAAGGGTTCAGAAAAGATTTGCAAAGATGCTGACAGGATTGGAGGATTTGAGCGAAAGGGAGAGGTTAAATGGGCTGGGGATGTTTTCCCTGGAATGTCTGAGGCCGAGGGGTAACCTATATGGAGGTTTATAAAGCCATGAGAGACATGGTTAGGTTTAACTGACAAGGTCTTTTCCCTGGGATGGGGTAGTCCAGAACTGGAGGGCCTAGGTTTGGAAGAGTGGGGAAAGATATAAAAGGAACGTAAGGGACAACATTTTGATGTGGAGGGTATTGCGTGTATGGAATGACCTGCCAGATGAAATGGTGGAGACTGGTACAATTACTGCATTTAAAAGTCATCTGGATGGGTATATGAACAAGAAGAGTTGAGACGGATTTGGGCCAAGTGCTGTCAAATATGACGAGATTATGTTAGGATATGTGGGTGGCGTGGATGAGTTGGACTGAAGGCCCTGTTTCTGTGCTGTACATCTCTATGACTGTAAATGTTTTGTACTGTCCATTACCAGCCATACACTTCACTGTTTCCCCTGTTTACCTTGTTCAGTTCTCCTCTCAAACACATGTCAATGGCTTTGGTTGTGATTGCAGGGTCACTTTATGGTCACTTTAACAATCCATCATCTCGCTGAATTCCACTACGCTACAATTTCCCAGAGGATATCTCAGTGGGACATTACTCCTTCACTCAGCGTCATCACCCAACAGTCGATCTGAGATAGTCACATCCCTGGCCGTTTGCACAACGTCTTATTCAAAGAAACACTGACACAAACATTCAAAGAGGAGTTCGGAGAACATCACTTTTGCCGATGTGACTGTCCCAGATTATACAAAGACTGAAGTCTCCCAGAATTATCACAGTGCCTTTGTATTACACAGGAATGTGTAACAGGGTTGAGCATTGAAATGCTGTAAGGTCACCTAAAAACTGTTCTCCTGCTTGTGTTTTTGACACGTGTTACCCAGAATCTGCATTCAGGCTGATTCAGCTTCATCATCTGAGGCCAAATGCTTTCTCTGTACTGCCTCTTTTCCCCATTACTGTCAGGGTTACCCATCCTGCACTCCCTGAGACCCCTCAAGGAGGTGTACAATAGAATATTCATGTTCCACTTTTTGTTCACCGTGTCACAACTAAATCTCATTTATCTCTGTACCACAGTCCATCCACCTTATTGCAGAGACTTTATCCAGTCCAAAAAAAGAACATGCTCTTTCCACAATTTCTTGTCACAGTCAAATTCACTGATGTACAGTTTCAGTTCAACTCTATCTCTTCCTGTTCCTTTCTGCTTGTCTTCAGCTACATTGCCATTTCTCTTTGGATTTGGAAAACACCTTTCACCTGAACCCTGGCCCTGCATCCTCTCTGTCAGTTTAAAGTCCTGCCCATAAGCTTACCGACATGGTTGGCCAGGACACTGCTCCCAGCAGTGTTGTGTTTAATTCACTCATGGGATGTTGCTGTCTCTGGCTGGCCAGCATCGCATGCCCATCCCGAGCTGCCCTTGAGCTGAGTGCCTTGCTGGATGATTACAGAGAGCAGTTTAGAGTCAACCCCATCGCTCTGGGTCTGGATCATGTGTCGGCCAGACCTGCTGTCTATTTTAGATTTCCTTCCTAAAAGGATATTAAGCAGTTAGATGGGTTATACTGGACACCGGCATTAACATCTGGATGAACAGTCGGGTGAGAATAGCACGAGGCCATCACCTGTCCCACTCATAGCTCAACCGTCAGTGAGTACTGATCCCCGTGCACCATGAATCACAACCCTTTTATCATGTCCATTGTGTGATCCTGATACCTTCCAGCACTCTGGTGATATCATTCAGTCTCTCTCCATGTGGTATCCCTCACTCCAGAGAGACGCAGCAGCACAGGCCAGGGATTGAAACTGGGATTTTCCAGGTCTCTGTGGGATTCAGTGCCATTCTTCATGTGTAACCCTGACTGCATCAGTCTAATTTCCCATTCTGTCTGTTTCTCTGTCTCCTGTAGGTACTCAGGATGTTCCTGTCTCAGCCGAATTCCTAACTCCTGCCTCATCCATAACCACATCAAAGACAGTTGGTCGGTCAGAGAGAGATGAAGAGGGAGGTCTGGAGCCTTCAGTAAATCCTACAGCCGGTAAGATCACTCACAGTAAACAGCACAGGGTGGAGTTAGTGACCTTCTGTATTCAGACCTGGAAGACAGAACATAGACACAGAGCTGGGTAAGGAACAGCTACATTCTAGGCTTCATTCACATCATCTTGTGTGGGTCCTGCTTTCACCTCTGCTGTACTGGTCCTCCCTGAGACATCTCTCTCTCTCTGTCTCTCCCCCTCTCTCACCCCCTCACTCGTATTCTCTCTTTCTCACCCTCTCTTTCTCTCTCACCCCCTCACTCACTCTCCACCCAAACCCTCTCTCTCACCCATCTCTCTCTCTCTCCCTTGCATCCCTCTCTCCCTCATCCTTCTGTCTCTGGCTTGCCCTCTATCTCTCCCTATCACGCTCTGCCCCCTCTCTATCAATCTTTCTTTCCCTCGCTCTCTCTCTCTCGTCCCCTTCTCGTGTGCTCTTTCACTCTCTCAGACTCTCTCTCTCATTTCCATCCCCTCCCGCTCACTTGCACCTCTCTCTCTCTTGCCCCCTCTCTCTCTCTCACTCGCCCCCTCTCTCGCCCCACTCTATTTCTCACCCCTCTCTCTACCCAACTCTCTCAGCCCTCTCTCTCACCCCCTCACAATCTCACCCCCTCTCGCTCACACCCCCTCTCAATCTCAACCCATCCCTCTCTCACCCTCTCTCCGCCGCCTCTCTCTCTCTCTTCCCCCTCTCTCTGCCCCTCTTGTGCTCTCTACTCCTCTCTCACTCCATCTCACTCACTCCCCCCTCTCTCCCCCTCTCTCCCCCTCTCTCTCCTCCCTCTCTCTCCTCCCACTCTTCCCCCTCTCTCTCACCCCTCTCTCTCGCCCACCAAACTCCCCCCACCACTCTCCCCCTCCCCCTCTCTCCCCCTCCCCCCTCCCTCTCTCTCTCCCCCTCTCTCACCTCTTTCTCTTACCCTTCTCTCTCACCCCTTTCTTTCACCCCTCTCTTTCACCCCTCGCTCACACCCCCTCTCACTCTCAACCCATCTCTCTCTCACCCTCTCTCCCCGCGCCTCTCTCTCTCTTCCCCCTCTCTCTTCCTCTCTCTCTCTGCCCCTCTTGTGCTCTCTACTCCTCGCTCACTCCACCTCTCCCACTCCCCCCTCTCTCCCCCCTCTCTCCCCTTCTCTCTCCTCCCCCTCTCTCCCCCCACTCTCCCCCTCTCTCTCACCTCTCTCTCTCGCCCACCAATCTCTACCCACCACTCTCTCCCTCCCCCTCTCTCCCCCTCACGCTCTCTCTCCTCCCTCTCTCTCCCCTCTCTCTCACCCCTTTCTCTCACCCTTCTCTCCCACCCCATTCTTTCAACCCTCTCTTTCACCCCTCGCTCACACTCCCTCTCACTCTCAACCCATCTCTCTCTCACACTCGCTCTCTCCCGGCCTCTCTCTCTCTCTCTCTTCCTCCTCTCTCTTCCCCTCTTGTGCTCTCTTCCCCCTCTCTCACTCCACCTCTCTCACTCGCCGCTCTCTCCCCTCTCTCCCCTCTCTTCCCCTCTCTCACCCTCACCCCTCCCTCCCGTCTCTCCCCTCCCTCACCCTCTCTCCCCTCCTTCTCTCTCACCAACTCCTCTCTCTCGCACGCCACTCGCCACCATCCTCTCTGTCTCACCCCTCTCTCCCACACCACTCTCTCACCCCTCACACTCCCCCATCTCTCTCGCCCACCTCACTCCCCTTCTCCCCTCTCTCTCACCCCTCTCTCATTCCTTTGTCTCAGCCCTCTCTCACCCTCTCTCTCTCGCCCTCTCGACCACACTCTCTCCCCACTCTCTCTTGCCCACATCTCTTCCCCCTCCTTCACCCCTCTCTCTCACCCCCTCTCTCCCCCTCTCCCTGAACCCCTGCTCTCCCCATCTCCCCCTCTCTCTCCCCCACCACTCCCCTCTCTCCCTCCTCTCTTTCCCCTCTCTCTCCACCCACCCTCACCCCATTTCTCTCACGCTCTCTCTCCCCTCCCCCTCTCTCTCACCCTTCTCTCACACTCCTCTCTCCTCCCGTATCTCCCCCCTCTCCCCTCCTTTCTGCCCCCGCTCTCCTCCCTCTGTCTCCCCCTCTCTACCGCTCTCTCTCTCCCTCTCTCTCCTCCTCTCTCTCCCCCACCTCTCCCCTCTCTCCCTCCTCTCTTTCCCCTCTCTCTCCCCCTCTCTCCCCTCTCTCTCCACCCATCTCACCCTATTTCTCTCACACCCTCTCTCCCCTCCCCATCTCTCTCACCTTCTCTCGCACACCTCTCTCCTCCCGTCTCTCCCCCTTCTCACACCCCTCTCTCACTCCGTCTCTCACCTCCTCTCTCTCTCTCACCACTCTCACCGCTGTCTCACCCCACTCTCTCACCCCCACTCTCTGCCACCCTCTCACTCTCCTCCTCTCTCTACCCCTTCTCTCCCCCCCTCTCTCCCCATCCCCTTCCCCCATCTGTGTCCTGTTCTCTCTTACTCCTCTTAACCTCCTCTCTCTCTCCCCCTCTCATCTCTCTCACCCCTTCCACCCCCTCTCCCCTCTCTCTCACCCTCTATCATTGCTCTCTCTTACCCATCCCTTCCCCTTTCTCTCCCCCTCTCTCCCCACACTCTCTCGCACACATCTCTACCCCCTCCCTTACCCCTCCCTCTCTCCCCGTCTCTCTGCCCCCCGCTTCCCCCTCTGTCTCCCCCCTCTCCCCGCTCTCCCTCTCCCTCTCTCTCCTCCTCTCTCTCCCCCACCTTTCCCCTCTCTCCCCCTCTCTTCCCCCTCTCTCTCCACCCATCTCACCCCATTTCTCTCACACTCCTCTCTCCCTTGTCTCTCCCCCTCTCTCACTCCCCTCTCTCACCGCTCTTTCACCACACTCTCTCATCCCTCTCTCTCACCCCTCTCTCCCCCTTCTCTCCCCTCTCTCTGCCTCATCCCATCTACCCTCTCTCTCTCCCGCTCTCTCTCACCCCTCTCAACCCACTCTCTCTCCCCCTCTGTCCCCCTCTCTCACCCCCTCTATTTCCTGCCTCTCTCTCACCCCCTCTCTCTCACCCCCATTCTCAGAACCTCTCCCTGTCACACCCCTCTCTCTCTCACCCCCTCTCTTCTCACTCCCTCCGTCTCTTGCCCGCTCTCTCTCTCGCCCACGTTCTCTCTCACTCTCTCTCTCGCCCACTCTCTTCTCTCGCCCACACTCGGCTCTCACCCCTTTCTCTCTCAGCCCTCTCTCTCTCATACCCTTCTCTCTCTCTCAGCCCCTTCTCTCTCACCTATCTCCCTCTCACGCCTCTCTCACCCCTCTCTCTCTCTTGCTCTCACCCAACTCTCTCTTACCTCTCTCTCTCACCCTCTCTCTCACCCCCTCTTCTCACCCCGTGTCTGTCTCAACTCTCTCTATCCCAACCCCTCTCTCTCAACCCCTGTCTTTCTCACCGCCTCTCTCTCAACACCCCTCTCTCACTCAACCCCTCTGTCTCCCCCTCTCTCTCCCCCTCTATCTCTCCCGATTCTCGCAAACCCCCTCTCTCTAACCCCTCACTCACCCCGTCATTCTCTCTCCCCCCCTCTCTCTCTCACCGCCTCTCTCTCTCTCGCTCTCACCCCTCTCTCTCTCTCACCACCTTCGCTCTCACCCTCTCTCTCACCCCTCTCCCTCTCAACCTCTCTCGCTTTCACCCCCTCATTCACACACTCCCTCTCTCTCGCCCCCTCTCTCTCATCCCGCTCTCTCACAGCCTCTCTCTCTCTCACCCCTCCATCTCATGCTCTCTCTTTGAACCCCCCTCGCACACACCCTCACTCTCACCCCTCTCTCTCTCGCCCCGACTCTCTCACCCCTCTCTCTCTGACCCCTCGCTCTCACCCATGCTCTCTCTTACCCCGCTCTCTCTCACCCCTCTCTCACCCTCTCTCTCTTTCACCCCGTCTCTCACACACGCTCTCTCTCGCCCCCTGTCTCTGTCGCCCCCTTTCTCTCTCGCCCCTCTCTCTCCCCCTCACGCTCTCCACCCTCTCTCTCGCCCCTCTCTCTCCCCCTCCCCCTCAGCGTTCTCTCTCTCACCTCTCTATCCCATCTGCTCTCTACCCCTCTCTCGCATCCCTTTCTTAACCTCTCTCTCTGACACTCCTCCCTCTCTCTCACCCCTCTCTCAGCCTTCTCATATTCTCACCCCTCTCTCTCTTACACCGCTCGCTCTCCCCCCTCTCTCATCCCACTCTTTCACTGCTCTCTCTGACTCCCCTCTCTCTTTTTCTCATCCTCTCTCACCCCCTCTCTCACCCTCTCACTTTCTCACCCATCTCTCACACCCTCTCTCTCTCAGCCCCTCTCTCTCTCACCCCTTCTCTCTCACCCCTCTCGCTCTCTCACCCCATGCTCTCGCTCACCCCTCTCTCTCACACTCTCTCTCTTACACCTCCCTCTCCCCCCCTCTCTCGCCCTCTCTCTCTTTCTCCCTCCTCTGACACACACCCTCTATCTCACCCCTGTCTCTCTCGCCCCCTCTCTCGTCCCTCCCCCTCTATCTCGCCCCCTGTCTCTCACCTCCTCTCTCACCCACCCCCGCTCGCTTAACCCGTCTCTCTCACACCCTATCTGTCTCACCTCCTCTCTCTCTCCCAACCCTCTCTCTCACACCTCTATCTCCCCCTTTCTCTCAACCGTCTCTCTGTCTCTGCCCTCTCTCGCTCACCCACTGTCTTTCACTCACTCTCTCTCACACTCTTAGTCTCTCACAGCGTCTCTCTCTCTCTCACACCCCTCTCTCTTACCCCCACTCTCAGAACCTCTCCCTGTCACACCCTCTCTCTCTACCCCCTCTCTTCCTTACTCACTCCGTCTCTTGCCCACTCTCTCTCTCGCCCAATCTCTCTCTCTCGCACACACAATCTCTCACCCACACTCTCTCTCACCGCTCTCTCTCTGTCACACGCCCCTCTCTCTCACCCCTCTCTCACCACTCTCTCTCACCCACTCTCTCAGCCCTCTCTCTCTCAGCCCCCCTCTCTCTCAAGCCCCTATTCTCTCACCCCTCTCTCTCACCCCTCTCTCTCTCACCACTCTCTCTCTTTCACCCCCCTCACACGATCCCTCTCTCTCGCACCCCCCCTCTCTCACAGCCCTCTCTCTCTCCCACCACTCTCTCCCTCTCACTCACCCCTCTCTTAACCACTCTCTTTCTTACACTCCTCCCTCTCTCTCTCACCACTCTCTGAGCCTCTTATAATCTCACCCCTCTCTCTCTTACACCACTCTCTCTCTCCCACTCTGTCTCTACCCCTCTGTCTCAACCAAGTCTCTCAACACTCTCTCTTACACACCTATCTCTCACCCCTCTCTCAACCCCCTCTCTCACTCACATCTCTCTCTCTCTCTAGTTCTCACCCCTCTCTCTCTCACGCCCCTTCTCTCTCACCCATCTCCCTCTACCTCGCTATCTCACCTCTCTCTCTCTTACCTCTCTCTCTCGCCACTCTCTCACCCTCTCTCTCACCCCCTCTCTCTCACCCCGTGTCTGTCTCACCTCCTCTCTCCCAACCCCTCTCTCTCTCACCGCCTCTCTCAACACCCTCTCTCACTCAACCCCCCTCCACTCCCTCCCTCTCTCACCCCTCTCTCTCACCCACTGTCTGTCTCAACTCCTCTCTCTCTCTCTCACCCCATCTCTCTCACACACGCGCCTTCTCTCTCACCCATCTCCCTCTCACCCCTCTCTCTCACCCTCTCTCTCTCTCACACCCCCTCCCTCTCTCAACCGTCTCTCTCACACCTCTGTCTCTCTCACCCTCTTTCTCTCGCTCTCACCCATCTCTCTCTCACCCCTCTCTCTCACCTCTCTCTCTCTCACACCCCTCTCTCTCACCCTCTTTCTCTTTCACCCCCCTTTCTCACACGCTCGCTCTCTCTCGCCCCCCTCACCCTGTTTCTCTCTCCCTCTCCCCCCTCTCTCTCCCCCCTCTCTCTCACCCCTCTCTCTCACCCTCTCTCTTGAATCCCCCCTCACACATTCCCTCACTCTCGCCCCCCTCTCTCACCCCTCTCTCTCTCACCCTCTCTCTCTCTCGCCCCGTCTCTCTCACGCCTATCGCTCTGACCCCTCGCTCTCACCCCATGCTCTCGCTCACCCCTCTCGCTCACCCCTCTCTCACCCTCTCTCTCTCTTTCACCCTGTCTCTCACATAATCTCTCTCTCTCATCCCCTGTCTCTGTTGGCCCCTTTCTCTCTCGCCTCCTCTCTCTCTCTCGCCCCTCTCTCTCCCCCCTTACGCTCTCCACCCTCTCCCTCTCCCCACTTTCTCCCGCCCCTTCCCCCCCTCAGCGGTCTCTGTCTCTCACCTCTCTCTCTCCCATCTGCTCTCTACCCCTCTCTCTCATCCCTTTCTTAACCTCTCTCTCTTACACTCCTCCCTCTCTCTCACCCCTCTCTCAGCCCTCTCATATTCTCACCCTCTCTCTCTTACACCGCTCGCTCTCCCCCCTCTCATCCCACTCTCTCACTGCTCTCTCTTACTCCCCTCTCTATTTTTCTCACCCTCGCTCATCCCCTCTCTTTCTCTCACCCTTCTCTCTCTCACCCCTCTCTCTCACCGCGCTCTCTCTCACCCTCTCTCTCACCCCCTCACTTTCTCACCCCTCTCTCACACCCTCTCTCTCTCAGCCCCTCTCTCTCTCACCCCTTCTCTCTCACCCCTCTCGCTCTCTCACCCAATGCTCTCGCTCACCCCTCTCTCACACTCTCTCTCTTACACCTCCCTCTCCCCCTCTCTCGCCCTCTCTCTCTTTCACCCTCCTCTGACACACAACCTCTATCTCACCCCTGTCTCTTTCCCCCTCTCTCGACCCCCCCTCTATCTCGCCCCTGTCTCTCACCTCCTCTCTCTCCCACCCCCTCTCTCTTAACCTCTCTCTCTCACCCCTATCTGTCTTACCTCCTCTCTCTCTCCCAACCCTCTCTCTCACACCTCTATCTCCCCCTTTCTCTCAACCGTCTCTCTCTCTGCCCTCTCTCTCTCACCCACTGTCTCTCACTCACTCTCTCTCTCACGCTCTTAGTCTCTCACAGCGTCTCTCTCTCTCACCACTCTCTCTCACCCCCACTCTCAGAACCTCTCCCTGTCACACCCCTCTCTCTCTCACCCCCTGTCTTCCTTACTCACTCCGTCTCTTGCCCTCTCCCTCTCTCTCTCGCCCACACACTCTCTCGCCCACACTCTCTCTCACCCCTCTCTCTCTGTCTCATGCCCCTCTCTCTCACACCTCTCTCACGACTCTCTCTCTCCCACTCTCTCTCTCCCCTCTCTCTCAACCAACTCTCTCTTACACACCTATCTCTCACCCGTCTCTCAACCCCCTCTCTCACTCACATCTCTCTCTCTCTAGCTATCACCCCTCTCTCTCACCCCCCTCTCTCACCCCACTCTCTCTTACCCACTCTCTCTGCCATCTTTCACTCTCACCCCTCTCTCTCTCACGCCCCATCTCTCTCACCCATCTCCCTCTCACCGCGCTCTCTCACCTCTCTCTCACCCCCCTCTCTCTCACCCCGTGTCTGTCTCACCTCCTCTCTCCCAACCCCTCTCTCTCTCACCGCCACTCTCAAAACCCTCTCTCACTCAACCCCCCCTCACTCCCTCCCTCTGTCACCCTCTCTCTCACCCACTGTGTGTCCCAACTCCTCTCTCTCTCTCACCCCTCTCTCTCTCACACACGTGCCTTTTCTCTCACCCATCTCCCTCTTACCCCTCTCTCTCACCCTCTCTCTCTCACACCCCCTCTCTCTTTCAACGGTCTCTCTACCCCTCTCTCCCTCTCTCACCCTCTTTCTCTCGCTCTCACCCATCTATCTCTCACCCCTCTCTCTCACCTCTCTCTCTCACACCCCTCTCTCTCACCCTCTTTCTCTTTCACCCCCCTTTCTCACACGCTCCCTCTCTCTCGCCCCCCCACCCTGTCTCTCTCTCTCTCTCTCCCCCTCTCTCTCAGCCCCCTCTCTCTCTCTCTCTCTCCTCTCTCTCACCCCTCCCTCCGGCTCTCTCTCTCCTCTCACTCATCCCTCTCTTAACCACTCTCTTTCTTTCACTCCTCCCTCTCTCTCACCACTCTCTCAGTCCTCTCTATCTATCTCACCCCTCACCCAACCCCTCTCTCTCTCTCTCACAGCTCTCTCTCTCTCGCTCTCACCCCTCTCTCTCTCAACCCGCTCTCTCTCACCCCGTGCTCTCTTACCCTCTCTCTCTGACCTCTCTCTCTCTCACCCTCACTCTCACCTCTCTCTCTCCCCCCCAGTCTGTCTCACCTCCTCTCTCTTCCAATCCCCCCTCTCACCCCTCTCTCTCACCCTCTCTCTCTCACCACCTCTCTCTCAACACCCTCTCTCTCTCATCCCCTCCCTCTCACATCTCTCTCTCTCACACACCTCTATCGCCCCCCTCTCTCTCTCATACCCTCTCTCTCTCTCACCCCATGCGCTCGCTCACCCCTCTCTCTCACCCTCTCCCTCACTCTCTCTCTCGTTGACCCCGTCTCACACACACACACTCTCTCTCGCCCCAGTCTCTCTCGGCACCTCTCTCTCGCACCCTCTCTCTCTCGCCTCTCTCCCCCTCTCTCAGTCCCCTCAGTCTCTCACCCCGTCACTCTCTTTCTCTCACACCGCCTCTCACTCACCACCCTCTTTCTCACACATCCCCATCTCTCCATCACGCTCTCTCTATCACCTCACTCTCTCACCCTCTCTCTCATCGCCTCTTTCTCACACCACCTCTCTCACAGCCTCACTCGCCCTCTCTCTCTTTCATCCCATCCCTCACAAACTCTCTCTCGCCCCCCGTCTCTCTCGCTGCCTCTCTCTCGCCCCTCAGTCTCTCGCCACTCTCTCTCCCCCTCACTCTCTCCCCCTTTCTCTCCCCCCTTGCTCTCTCCCCCTCTATCTCTGTCCCTGTCTCTGAACTGCTCTCTCTCAAAACTTCGCTCTCTCACCCCGTCACTCTCTCTCCCCCTCCGTCCATCTCACCACCTCTCTCTCTCTCGCTCCCACCATCTCTCTCTACCCCCTCTCTCATTCCACTCTCTCACCCTTTTCTCTTATACCCTCTCTATCTCTCTCATCCCTCTCTCACCCATCTCTCTCTCACCCCTCCCTCTCATCCCCCTCTCTCTCTCTCGCTCTCACCCCTCTCTTAACTCTCTCTCTCACCCACCTCTCTCACCCTCTCTCTCTCTCACCCTTCTCTCTCTCACCCCTCTCTCTCTCACCCCCTCTCTCACCCACTCACTCTCTCTCCCCCTCTCACACCCTCTCTCTCTCAGCCCCTCTCTCTCTCACCCCCTCACTATCTCACCACGTCACTGTCTCTCCCCCTCTCTCTCTCACTGCCTCGCTCTCAACACCCTCTCTCACTCATCCCCCTCTCTCTCACCGCTCTCTCTCGCCACCTGTCTGTCTCACATCCTCGCTCTCTCCCCCCTCTCTCTCTCTCACCCCCTCTCTCTCACCCCCGTCTTTCTCACCTCCTCACTCTCTCATACCCCATCTCTTAGCGCCTGTCTCGCAACAACCTCTCTCACTCAACCGCTCTCTCTCTCACCCCTTCTCTCTCTCATACTTCTCTCTCTCACCCGTTCTCTCTATCTCACTTCACTATCTTTCTCACCCCTCTCTCTCTCAACCCTCCCTCTTATCCCCATCTCTCCCTCTCACCCTCTCTCTCTCTCACCCTGTCTCTCTCACGCATCCCTCTCTTTCACCCCTTTCTTACTAACCCCTCTCTCAGCCCTCTCTCTCCCTCACCCGACCCTCACTCTTAATTCCTCTCTGTCTCTAACTCCTTTTCTCTCTCTTACCCCCTCACTCTCTCACCCCTCTCCCTCTCTCTCACCCTCTCTCTCTTTCACCCCCCTCTCTCACACACTCCCTCACTCTCACCCTTCTCTCTCTCACCCCTCTCTCTCTCACCCCCTCTCTCACCCCCTCACTCTCTCTCCCCCTCTCACACCCTCTCTCTCTCAGCCCCTCTCTCTCTCACCCCCTCACTATCTCACCACGTCACTGTCTCTCCCCCTCTCTCTCTCACTGCCTCGCTCTCAACACCCTCTCTCACTCATCCCCCTCTCTCTCACCGCTCTCTCTCGCCACCTGTCTGTCTCACATCCTCGCTCTCTCCCCCCTCTCTCTCTCTCACCCCCTCTCTCTCACCCCCGTCTTTCTCACCTCCTCACTCTCTCATACCCCATCTCTCACCGCCTGTCTCGCAACAACCTCTCTCACTCAACCGCTCTCTCTCTCACCCCTTCTCTCTCTCATACTTCTCTCTCTCACCCGTTCTCTCTATCTCACTTCACTATCTTTCTCACCCCTCTCTCTCTCAACCCTCCCTCTTATCCCCATCTCTCCCTCTCACCCTTCTGTCTCTCACCCCTCTCTCTCAACCCTCTCTCTCTTTCACCCCTTTCTTTCTCACCCCTCTCTCAGCCCTCTCTCTGGCTCACCGGACTCTCTCTCTCACTCCCTCTCTGTCTCTCACCCTTCTCTGTCTCTCACCCCTCACTCTCAACCCTCTCTCTCTCACCCTCTCTCTCTTTCACCCCCCTCTCTCACACACTCCCTCACTCTCGCCTCCTCTCTCTCTCACCCCTCTCTCCCTCACCCCATGCTCTCTCTCACCCCTCTCTCTCACACCCTTCTCTCACCCTCTCTCTCTTTCACCCCGTCTCTCACACACTCCCTCTCTCTTGGCCTCATCTCTGTCGTCCCTTTTCTCTCTCGGCCCCTCTCTCTCTCTCACCCGTCTCTCTCCCATTCACACTCTCCACCCTCTCTCTCTCCCCCTCTATCTCTCCCCCGTCTCTCACCCCCTGACTCTCTCACCCCGTCACTCTCTCTCCCCCTCTCTCCCCTAACCACTCTCTCTCTCTCACCCTCTCTCTCTCACCCCTCTCTCTCTCACCCCATGCTCTTGCTCACCCCCTCTAACACCCCTCTCCCTCATCCTCTCATTTTTTCACCCCGTTTCTCACACACTCCCTCTCTCTCGACCCCTTCTCTCTCGCTGTCTCTCTCGCCCTCTCGCTCACCCCTCTCTCTCACCCCTCTCCCTCACCCTCTCTCTCTTTCACACTGTCTCTCACACACTCCCTCTCTCTCGCCCCCTGTCTCTCTCTCCGTCTCTCTCTGGCCCTCCCCTCGTCCCTCTCTCTCTCCCCCCACACTTTCCCACTCTCTCTCCCCGTCTATCTCTCCCCCGTCTATCAGTCTCTCGCTCTCATCCCCCTCTTTATCCCCTCTCTCTGTCTCACCCCTCTCTCTCACCCCCCTCTCTCACAACCTGTCTGTCTCACCTGCTCTCTCTCCCATCATTCTCTATCTCTCACCCACTTTCTCTCACCCCTCTGTCTCACCCCGCTCTCTCTTATCTTCTCTCTCTGACCTCTCTCTCTCACCCTCTCTCTCACTCCTCTCTCACCCCGTGTCTGCCTCACCTCCTCTCTCTTCCAATCCGCCCTCTCTTTCACCCCCTCTCTCTCACCTTCTGTCTGTCTCACCTCTTCTCTCTCTCACCCCTCTCTCTCTTTCACCCCCCTCACACGCTCCCTCTCTCTCACACCCCCCCCCTCTCTCACAGCCCTCTCTCTCTCTCCCACCACTCTCTCTCCCTCTCACTCATCTCTCTCTTAACCACTCTCTTTCTTACACTCCTCCCTCTCTCTCACCACTCTCTCAGCCCTATTATAATCTCATCCCTCTCTCTCTTACACCACTCTTTCTCTCCCACTCTCTCTCTACCCCTCTCTCTCAACCATCTCTCTCAATACTCTCTTACACACCTATCTCTCACCCCTCTCTCAACCCCCTCTCTCACTCACATCTCTCTCTCTCGAGCTCTCACCCCTCTCTCTGTCAACCCCCTCTCTCTTACCCACTCTCTCTGCCATCACTCACTCTCACCCCTCACTCTATCACGCCCCTTCTCTCTCACCCATCTCCCTCTCACCTCGCTATCTCACCTCTCTCTCTCTTACCTCTCTCTCTCGCCACTCTCTTACCCTCTCTCTCCCCCCCTCTCTCTCACCCCGTGTCTGTCTCACCTCCTCTCTCCCAACCCTCTCTCTCTCACCGCCTCTCTCAACACCCTCTCTCACTCATCCCCCCTCCACTCCCTCCCTCTCTCACCCCTCTCTCTCACCCACTGTCTGTCTCAACTCCCCTCTCTCTCTCACCGCTCTCTCTCTCTCACAAACGCGCCTTCTCTCTCACCCATCTCCTTCTCACCCCTTTCTCTCACCCACTCTCTCTCTCACACCCCCTCCCTCTCTCAACCGTCTCTTTCACACCTCTCTCTCTTACCCTCTTTCTCTCGCTCTCACCCATCTATCTCTCACCCCTCTCTCTCACCTCTCTCTCTCACACACCCCTCTCTCTCACCCTCTTTCTCTTTCACCCCGCTTTCTCACACGCTCCCTCCCCCCCCCCCTCACCCTGTCTCTCTCTCTCCTCCTCTCTTTCAGCCCTCTCTCTCTCCTCTCTCTCACCCCTCCCTCCGGCTCTCTCTCTCCTCTCACTCATCCCTCTCTTAACCACTCTCTTTCTTTCACTCCTCCCTCTCTCTCACCACTCTCTCAGTCCTCTCTATCTATCTCACCCCGCACTCAACCCCCTCTCTCTCTCACAGCTCTCTCTCTCTCGCTTTCATCCCATCTCTCTCACCCCACTCTCTCTCACCCCGTGCTCTCTTACCCTCTCTCTCTGACCTCTCTCTCTCTCTTTCACCCTCTCTCTCACCCCTCTTTCTCATCCCCGGCCTGTTTCACCTCCTCTCTCTTCCAATCCCCCCTCTCACCACCTCTCTCTCAACACCCTCTCTCTCTCATCCCCTCTCTCACACACTTCTCTCTCTCTCACAGCTCTATCGCCTCCCTCTCTCTCTCACCCCTCACTCTCTCTCACCCCATGCGCTCGCTCACCCCTCTCTCTCACCCTCTCCCTCACCCGCTGTCTCGTTCACCCCGTCTCTCACACACACACACTCTCTCGCCCCTGTCTCTCTCGGCACCTCTCTCTCGCACCCTCTCTCTCTCGCCTCTCTCCCCCTCTCTCAGCCCCCTCAGTCTCTCACCCCGTCTTTCTCTCTCTCTCTCACACCGCCTCTCTCTCACCACCCTCTTTCTCACACATCCCCATCTCTCCATCACCCCTGTCTCTCTATCACCCCACTCTCCCACCCTTTCTCTCACCCCCTCTTTCTCACACCGCCTCTCTCACAGCCTCACTCTCTCTCTCTCTCTCTCTATCATCCCATCCCTCACACACTCTCTCTCTCCCCCGGTCTCTCTCGCTGCCTCTCTCTCACCCCTCTCTCTCTCGCCACTCTCTCTCCCCCTCACTCTCTCCCCCTTTCTCTCCCCCTCACTCTCTCCCCCTCTATCTCTGTCCCTGTCTCTCAACCACTCTCTCTCACACCCTCGCTCTCTCACCCCGTCACTCTCTCTCCCCCTTTCTCTATCTCAGCACCTCTCTCTCTCTCGCTATCACCCATCTCTCGCTCCCACCATCTCTCTCTACCCGTCTCTCTCATCCCACTCTCTCACCCTTTTCTCTTATACCCTCTCTATCTCTCTCATCCCTCTCTCACCCATCTCTCTCTCACCCCTCTCTCTCATCCCCCTCTCTCTCTCTCGCTCTCACCCCTCTCTCTTAACTCTCTCTCTCACCCCCTCTCTCACCCTCTCTCTCTCACCCTTCTCTCTCTTACCCCTCTCTCTCTCACCCCCTCTCTCACCCCCTCACTCTCTCTCCCCCCTCTCACATCCTCTCTCTCTCAGCCCCTCTCTCTCTCACCGTCTCACCATCTCACCACGTCACTGTCTCTCCCCCTCTCTCTCTCACCGCATCGCTCTCAACACCCTCTCTCACTCATTCCCCTCTCTCTCCCCCGCTCTGTCTCACCACCTGTCTGTCTCAAATCCTCTCTCACTCACTCCTCTCTATCTCTCACCCCCTCTCTCTCAACCCCGTCTTTCTCACCTCCTCACTCTCTCCTACCCCTCTTTCTCACCGCCTGTCTCGCAACACCCTCTCTCACTCACCCCCCTCTCTCTCCCCCTCGCTCTCACACCTCTCTCTCTCTCTCTCACCCGTTCTCTCTATCTCACTTCACTATCTTCTTCACCCTCTCTCTCTATCAACCCTCTCTCTCATCCCCCTATCTCTCCCTCTCACCCTCTCTCTCTCACCCCGTCTCTCTCACCCCTCTCTCTCTTTCACCCCTTTCTTTCTCACCCCTCTCTCAGCCCACTCTCTCCCTCACCCGACCCGCACTCTCACTCCCTCTCTGTCTCTCAATCCTTTTCTCTCTCTTACCCCCTCACACTCTCACCCCTCTCTTACACCCTCTCTCTCTTACCCCTCTCTCACCCTCTATCTCTTTCACCCCGTCTGTCACACACTTACTCTCTCTCGCCCCCGTCTCTGTAACCCCCTTTCTCTCTCGGCCCCTCTCTCTCTCACCCGTCTATCTTCCCCCTCACACAGTCTCTCCGTCTCTCTCTCCCCCCTCTATCTCTCCCCCTGTCTCTCACCCCCTGACTCTCACCCCGTCACTCTCTCTCCCCCTCTCTCCCGCACCACTCTCTCTCTCACCCCTCTGTCTCTCACCCCATGCTCTCGCTCACCCTCTCTAACACCCCTCTCCCTCATCCTCTCACTCTTTCACCCTGTCTCTCACACACTCCATCTCTCTCGCCCCCTGTCTCTCTTGCCGTCTCTCTCTCGCCCTCCCCTCATCCCTCTCGCTCTCCTCCCCTCTCTCCCCCTCTATCTCTCCCCCTGTCTCTCAGTCTCTCTCTCTCATCCCCTCACTATCTCACCCTGTCACTGTCTCTCCCCCTCTCTCTCACCGCCTCGCTATCAACACCCTCTCTCACACATCCCCCTCTTTCTCCCCTCTCTCTGTCTCACCCCTCTCTCTCACCCCCTCTCTCTCACAACCTGTCTGTCTCACCTCCTCTCTCCCCCACCCCTCTCTATCTCTCACCCCCTCTCTCTCACCCCTCTCTCTCTCTCACCCCGCTCTCTCTTGCCCTCTCTCTCTGACCTCTCCCTCTCTCATCCTCTCTCAGCCCTCTCTCTCACTCCTGTCTGTCTAACCTCCTCTCTCTCTCACCCCTCTCTCTTTCTCACCGCCTCTCTCTCTCAACACCCTCTCTCACTCACCCCCTCTCTCTCACACCTCTCTCTCACCCCTCTATCGCCCCCCTCTCTCTCTCCCCTCACTGTCTCTCACCCTATGCTGTCGCTCACCCCTTCTCTCACCCACCCCCTCACCCTCTCTCTTGTTCACACCGTCTCTGACACACTCCCTCTCTCTCGCCCTCTCTCTCTCGCCTCTCTCCCCCTCTCTCAGCCCCCTCTCTCTCTCACACCGCCTCTCTCTCAACACCCTCTTTCTCACACATCCCCATATCGCCTTCACCCCTATCTCTCACCCTCTCTCTCACCCCCTCTTTCTCACACCACCTCTCACAACCTTCGTCGCCCTCTCTCTTTCATCCCATCCCGCACACTCTCTCTCTCGCCCCCTGTTTCTCTCGCTGCCTCTCTCGCCCCTCTCTCTTGCCCCTCTCTCTCCCCATCACTCTCTCCCCCCTCTATCTCTCTCCCTGTCTCTCAACCCCTCTCTCTCACCCCGTCGCTCTCTCACCCCGTCACTCTCTCTCCGCCTCTCTCCCTTACCACTCTCTCTCTCACCCCTCTCTCTCACCCCTCTGTCTCTCACGCCATGCTCTTGCTCACCCCCTCTAACACCCTCTCCCTCATCCTCTCACTCTTTCTCCCCGTCTCTCACACACTCCCTCTCTCTCGCCACCTGTCTCTCTCGCCGTCTCTCTCTCCCCCTCCCCTCTTCCTTCTCTCTCTCCCCCCACTCTCTCCCCCTTCTCTCTCCCCATCTATCTCTCCCCCTGTCTCTCAGTCCCTCTCTCTCTCACCCCCTGTCTGTCCTCCTCCTCTCACTCACCAACCTCTCTCTCTCACCGCCTCTCCCTCAACACCCTCTCTCTCTCTCTCTCTTTCACCCCTCTGTTTCTCACCCCTCTCTCAGCCCTCTCTCTCCCTCACCCGACTCTCTCTCACTCTCTCTCTCTGTCTCTCACTTCTTCTCTGTCTCTCTCACCCCCTCACACTCTCTCTCATCCTCTCTCTCTGTCACCCCACTCTTTGTCTCTCACGCCCCACTCTATCACCCCTATCTCCCTCTGAACCCTTTCTCTAACCCTCTCTCTCTCCTCTCACCCTTGTTACTCTCACCATTCTCTCTCTCACCCCCTCCTCTCTCACCCCCCTCTCTCTCTCTCATACCACCTCTCTCACCCTCTCCCTCTTTCAACGCCCTCTCTCACACACTTCCTCCCTCTTGGCCCCTCTCTCACACCCCGTCTCTCTCTCTCCCCCCTCTCTCAACTCTCTCTCTCTCTCACCTCTCTCTCCCCTCTGCTCTCTACTCCTCTCTCTCATCCCTCTCTTACCCTCTCTCTCTTACACTCCTCCATCTTCTCTCTCACACCCCTCTCTCACCCTCTCTCTCTCACCGCCCACTCTCACACACTGCCTCTCTCTGCCCTTCTCTCGCAGCCCGTCTCTCTCGCTCCCCCCTCTCTCTCAGCTCTCTCTCTCACCCTCTCTCTCTCAGCCCTCTCTCTCTCTCACCTCTCTCTCCCCTCTCTACCCCTCTCTCTCATCCCTCTCATACCCCCTCTCTCTCTTACACTGCTCCCTCTCTCTCTCACCCCTGTCTCAACACTCTCGTACTCTCACCCCTCTCTCTCTTACACCGCTCTCTCTCCCTTCCCCTCTCACTCATTCCACTCTCTCGCTGCTCTCTCTTATTTCCCTCTCTATTTCTCTCACCGCTCTCTCATCCCCCTCTCTTTCACACTCCTCTCTCTCACTCACGGACCTCTTCTCACCCCTCTCTCTCACTCCTCTCTCTCTCACCCTCTCTCTCAACTCTCTCTCTCTCTCACACACCCTCTCTCACTCACAACTCTCTCTCACACACCCGTCTCTCTCTCACCCTCTCTCTCTCACTCCTCTCTCTCACCCCTCTCTCTCACCCTCTCTCTCTTTCACCCCCCTCACACACTCCCTCTCTCTCGCCCCCCTCACTCCTCTCTCTCATCCCTCTCTCTCGCACCCCATGCTCTCGCTCACCCCTCTCTCTCACCCCACTCCCTCATCCTTTCCCTTTCACCCCGTCTCTCACACACTCCCTCTCTGACGCCCCCGTCTCTCTCGCCGCCTTTCTCTCACCCCCTCTATCTCTCTCCCCCCTCTCTCTCCCCCTCACTCTCTCCATCCTCTCTCTCCCCCTCTCTCTCTCCCCATCTCTCCCCGTTTCTCACCCCCTCACTCTCTCACCCCATTACTCTCTCTCCCCTCTCTCTCACCGCCTCTTTCTCAACAGCGTCTCTCACTCATCCCCCCTCTCTCTCACACCTCTCTCTCTCACCTCCAGTCTGTCTCACCTCCTCTCTCTCTCACCCCCTCTCTCTCACCCCCTGTCTCACCTCGTCTCTCTCTCTCACGCCCCTCTCTCTCTCTATTACCCCCTCTCTAAACGCCATCTCTCAAACACACTCTCTCTCTAACCCCCCTCTCCCTCACACCTCTATCTCTCACCCGTTCTCTCTATCTCAACTCACTATCTCTCTCATCCCTCTCTTTCACTCTCTCTCAAACCCTACTATCTCTCACCCCTCTATCTCACACCCCCTCTCTCTTTCTCTCAACCTCTCTCTCTCACCACCTCACCCTCTCTCCCACGCTTACCCACGCTCTCTCTCACCCACTCTCTCTCACCCACACTCTCTCTATCACCCTCTCACCCGCTGTCTCTCAACGCTCACACCCCCATCTCTCTCTTACCCACACTCCCACTCTCACCCTCTTACCCGCTCTCTCTCAACCGTTGACACCCCCATCTCTCTCTCATCCCCTTCTCTCTCTCTCTCTCTCTCACCCCTCTCCCTCACCCTCTCTTTCTTTCACCCCGTCTCTCACACACTCCCTCAATCTCACCTCCTGTCTCTCTCGCCACCTCTCTCGCAACACCCTCTCTCATTTATCCCCTCTCTCTATCACCCCTCTCTCTGTCTCACCCCTCTCTCTCTACCCTGCTTTCTCATCCCACTCTCTCTCCCCTGTCTCTTAAACCCCTCTCTATCTCTCTCACCCCTCTCTCATCCTCCACTCTCTCTCAACCCCCTCTCTCTCACCCCTCTCTCTAAACTCCTTTCTCTCACTGTCTCTCTCATCCCTCTCTCTCACCCCTCTCTCTCGCACCCCATGCTCTCGCTCACCCCTCTCTGTCATTCACGCCGTCTCTCACACACTCTCTCAATTTCTCCCCTGTCTCCCTCACCGCCTGTCTCTCAACACGCTCTCTCACTCATCCCCTCTCTCTCTCACCTCTCTATGTCTCACCCCTCTCACTCACCCTCTCATTCCCACCCGTATCCCTCTCTCTCACCCCTCTCTCATCCTCCACCCTCTCTCAACCCCCTCTCTCTCACCCCTCTCCCTAAACTCCTTTCTCTCACTCTCTCTTTCTAACCCCTCTCTCTCAACCCTCTCCGTCTCACACCCCTCTCTCTCTCTCTCTCTCACTCCCCTCTCTCTCTCACCCCTCTCTCTCTCATCCCTCTCTCTCACTCTTCTCTCTCTCACCCCTCTCTCTCGCACCCCATGCTCTCACTCACCCCTCTCTGTCATTCACCCCGTCTCTCACACACTTCCTCAATCTCGCCCGTCTCCCTCACCGCCTCTCTCTCTTCACGCTCTCTCACTCATCCCCTCTCTCTCACCTCTCTATGTCTCACCCCTCTCACTCACCATCTCACTCCCACCCGCATCCCTCTCTCTCACCCCTCTCTCATCCCCCACTCTCTCTCACCCCCTCTCTCGCTCACCCCTCTCTCAAAACCCCTTGTCTCATCCCCCTCTCTCTCTCACCCCCCTCTCTCTCTCTCACCCCTCTCTCAAAACACCTTCTCTCACTCTCTCTCCCCTCTCTCTCCCCTCTCTCTCACACCCCTCTCTCTGTCACCCCTCTCTTTCACCCCTCTCTCTCTCACCTCTTTCTCACCCTCTCTCTTTTTTACGCCCCTCTCTCACATACTCCTTCAATCTCCACCCCTCTCTCTCTCACTATTCTCTCTCACCCCTCTCTCTCTCGCCCCTCTCTCTCTCTCACCCCATGCTCTCGCTCAACCCTCTCTCACCCGTCTTCCTCACCCTCTCTTTCTTTCATCCCGTCTCTCACACACTCACTCAACCTCGCCCCCTGTCTCTCTCGCTGCCTTTCTCTTGCCCCCTCTATCTCTCGCCCCTCTCTCTCTCACCTCATGCTCACCCACATCCGCTTTCACTTTCACCCCGTCTCTCACACACTGCCTCTCTGCCGCCCCCGTCTCTCTCGCCGCCTTTCCCTCGCCCCGTTATCTCTCGCCCCTCTCTCTCACCCCTCTCTCTCTCACACCCCATGCTCTCGCTCATCCCTCTCACTCACCCCTCTACCTCACCCTCTCTTTCTTTCACCCCGTCTCTCACACACTCCCTCAATCTCGCCCCCTGTCTCTCTTGCCACCTTTCTCTTCCCCCCTCTCTCTCGCCACTCTCTCTCTCCTATCACTCTCTCCATCCTTTCTCTCTCCCCGCTCTATCTCTCCCCCGTCTCTCACCCTCTGACTCTCACCCCGTCACTCTCTCTCCCTCTCTCTCTCTCTCACCGCCTCTCTCTCAACAGGCTCTCTCACTCATCCCCCTCGATCTCTCATCCCTGTCTCTCTCCCCCGCTCTCTCACCCTCTCTCACCCCATTTCTGTCTCACCTCCTCTCTCTCATTCCCCTTTCTCTCATCGTCTCTCTCTCACACACCCTCTCTCTCTCACCCCTCTCTGTCTCGTTAACCCCTCTCTCAGCCCTCTCTCTCCCTCACCCGACTCTCTCTCTCGCTCCCTCTCTGTCTCCCAGTCCTTCTCTCTCTCTCACCCTCTCACAGTCTCACCCCTCTCTCTCACCCTCTCTCTCTCAGCCCTTCTCTCTCTCTGTCACGCCCCTCTCTCTCTCTCTCTCTCTCACGCCCCTCTCTCGCACCCCTCTCTCTTAGCCTCTCTCTCTTACAGCTCTCTGTCTCTCTCAACCCTCTCTCTCACCCTCTCTCTTTCACCGCCCTCTCTCACACACTGCCTCTCTCTCGACCCCTCGGTCTCACCCCGTCTCTCTCTCTCTCCCGCCTCTCTCTCTCACTTCTCTCTCTCACTCCGCTCTCTCTCATCCCGCTCTCTCTCATCCCTCTCTTAACCCCTCTCTCTCTGACACACGTCCCTCTCTCTCACACCCCTCTCTCAGCCCTCTCATACTCTAATCCCTCTCTCTGACACTATCCTCTCTTACCCTCTCTCTCCCTTCCCCTCTCTCACATCCCACTCTCTCACTCCTCTCTCTTACACCCCTCTCTATCTCTCTCACCCCCCTCTCTCACCCCTCTCTCTTTTTCACACACCTCTCTCTCACTCACGACCTCTCTCTCACCCCTATCTCTCTCACCCTCTCTCTCCCTGCTCTCTCTCTCTCAGCCCTCTCTCTCACCCCCCTCTCTCACACCCATCTCTCTCACCCCTCTCCCTCACACCCCTCTCGCACTCTCATTCTCACCCTTCTCTCTCTCACCTCCTCTCTCCCTCACCCTCTCTCACTTTAATCCCCCTCTCTCACACTCCCTCTCTCTCTCTTAGTCCCCCACTCTCTCACACGTGCCCTCTCTCACCCCTTCTCTCTCTCACCCTTCTCTCTCTCTCACCCCCTGTGTCTCATCCCCTCTCTCACTCTTCCCCCCTCTCTCTCTCTCTCTCTCTTCCCCTCACTCTCCCCCTCTCGTTACCTCTCTCTCCCCTCTCTTGTCCCCTCTCTCCCCCTCGTCCCCTCTCCCTCACTCAATCTCTCCCCCTCTCACTCCCCCTCTCTCTCCCCCATCGTCCCCTGTCTTTCCTTCTTTCGTCCCCTCTCTCTCCCCTCTCGTATCCTCACTCCACTCCTCTCGTCACTTCTCTCATTCCATCTCTCTCCTCCTCTCGTCCCCTCTCTCTGCCCATTCTCTCCCCTCTCTCGCCCCCTCCATTTCACCCCTCTCTCTCCCTCCCTCGCCCCCTCTCTATCCTTCTCTCCTCCCCTTTCTCCCCGCTCGCGTCACCTCTCTCTCCATCCATTGCATCACCTCACTTTCCCCTCTCTCGCCACTCTCTTGTCCCCTCTCTCTCCCTCTCTCCCCCCTGCACCCATTCTTCCATCTCTCTCCCTCATCGTCCCTTCTCTCTCCCCCTCTCGTCCCCTCTGTCTCACCCCATCGTCCCGCCCTCACCCCCATCATTCTCTCTCTCTCCCCACATCGACCCCTCTCTCTCTCACTTTTCTCTCCCCCTCTCTCTCTCTTCTGCTCTCCCTCCCTCTCTTGCCCCCTCTATCTCCCTCTCTCTCTCCCTCTCTCTTCCCCTGTCTCTCCCCGTCTCGTTACCTCTCTCTCCCCTCTCTCGTCCCCTCTCTCTCCCTCTCGTCCCCTCTCTCTCCCTCAATATCTCCCCCTCTCTCTTCCCCTCTCTCTCTCACTTCCCATCTCTCGCTCCCTCTCGTCACCTCTCTCTCCCCTCTCTCCCCTCTCTCCACCCCTCTCTCTCCCCTCTCTCGTCCCCCCCTCTCTCTCTCCCCCCTCCCCATTATCCCCTCTCTCTCCTCCTCTCGTCCCCTCTCTCTCCCCCATAGTCCTCTCTGTTTCCCTCTCTCATCCCCCTCTCTCTCCATCATTGGTCCCCGTCTCTCCTGCTCTCGTCACCTCTCCCCCCTCATTCGTCCCCTCTCTCTCCCCCGTCATCCCTTCTCTCTCACTCCTGTCCCCTCTCTCTCCCCTCGTCCCCTCTCTCCGTCTCTCCTCCCCTCTCACTCCCTCCCCACTTTCTCCTTCTCTCGTCCCCTCTCTCTCCCCCTCTTGTCCCCTCGCTCCCCCTCTCATCACCTCTCTCACCCTCTCTCTTCCTCTCTCTCTCTCGTCGCCTCTCTCTCCCCCTCTCTTCAGTTCTCTCTCTCCCCTCTCTCGTCCTCTCTCTCCCCTCTCTCGACCCCGCTCCTTCCTTCTCCCTCCCCCTCATCCCCATCGTCTCCCTCTCTCCCCCATCATCCCCTCTCTCTCCCCATCCTCCCCTCTCTCTCCCCCTCTCATCCCTTCTCTCTCACCCCATCCACCTCTCTCCCCTCTCATCCCCTCTCTCTCCCAAATTCGTCCCCTCTCTCTCCCCCCCTCTCTCTACCTCTCTCGTCCCCTCTCTCTCCACCCTCGTCCTCTCTCCCCCTCTTGTCCCACCTCTCTTACCCTCTCTCTCTCCCCCTCTCACTCCCCCTCTCTCTCCCCCCATCGTCCACTCTCTTTCCTTCTCTCATCCCATTCTTTCTCCCCCTCTCGTCCCCTCGCTCCCCCATCACTTCTTTCCCCCCATCGTCCCCTCTCTCTCCCCTCTCATCCCCTCACTCCACTCCTCTCGTCATATCTCTCTCCCCTCTCTATCTCCTCTCTCGTTCCCTCTCTCTCCTCCTCTCATCCCCTCTCTCCTCTTTCTCTCCCCTCTCTCACCCCCTCCCTTTCCCCCCCTCTCTCTCTCCCTCCCTTGTCCCCTCTCTACCCTCTCTTGTCCCCTTTCTCCCCTCTTGTCCCCTCGCTCCCCCTCTCCTCACCTCTCCCTCCACCCCTCTCCTCACCTCTCTTTCCCCTCTCTTGCCCCTCTCTTGTCCCCCCTCTCTCCCCTATTGTCCCTCACTCTCCCTCTCTCTTTCCCTTTTAACTCTCTTCCCCTCTCTCGCCCCTCTCGTCACCTGTCTCTCCCCTCTCTCGTAACCTCTCTCCCCCCTCTCGTCCCCTCTCTCTCCCTCAACCTTTCCCCCTCTCTCTCCCCTCTCTCCCCTCTCTCCACCCCTCTCTCTCCCCTCTCTCATCCCCGCTCTCTCCCTCTATCGCCCCCTCTCTCCCCTATAGTCCCCTCTGTCTCCCACTCTCTCCCCTCTCTCTCCCTCTCTCAGCCTCTCTCTCCCCATCTCTCTCCCCCACCGTCCCCCCTCTCTCCTGCTCTCGTCACCTCTCTCTCCCGCTCTTGTCTCCTCGCTCACCCCCCTCATCACCTCTCTCACCCTCTCTCTTCCCCTCTCTAGTCCCCTCTCTCTCCCCCTCTAGTCACCTCTGTCTCCCCTCTCCCGAAACCCTCTCTCCCCCTCTCTCTCCCCATCTCTCTTGCCCCCCTCTCCCCCTCTCTCTTCCCCTCTCTCTCTCTCACTTACCCTCTCTCTCTCCCTCTCGCCTTCTCTCTCTGCCCTATCTCCCCTCTCTCCACCCTCCCTCTCCCCTCTCTCGTCCCCCTCTCTCCCACAATCTCTCCCCCTCTCTCTTCCCCTCTCTCTTTCCATCTCGCCTCCTCTCTCTCGCCCCATAGTCCCCCCTCTCTCCTGTCCCCTCTCTCTCCCTCTCTCGTCCCCGCTCTCTCCACCCTCGTCCTCTCTCTCGTCTCCTCTTGTACCACCTCTCCTAACCTCCCTCTCACCCTCTCTCCCCCCATCGTCGCCTCTCTCTCCCTCTCTCTCTCCCCTCTCTCTTGTCTCTCTCTTCCCGCATCGTCTCCTCTCTGGCCACACATCGTCCCCTTTCTCTCCCTCTCTCCCCACATCGTCACCTCTCTCTCCCTCTCTCTTCTTTTTCTATACCTCCATCGGCCGCTCTCTCTCCCTCTCGCTACCCTCTCTCTACCCTCTCTCCCACAATCCTCTACTCTCTCACCCCACATCGTCCCCTCTCTCTCCCTCCCTCTCCACTCTCTCTCCACCTTTCATACCCTCACTCTCACTACATCGTCCCCTCTCTCTCCCCCCCATCGTCGCCTCTCTCTCCGTCTCTCATCCCCTCTGTCTCCCCCTATCGTCCCCTCTCTCTCCCCTAGCATTCCCACCCCTCTCTCTCCTCCTCTCGTCCCCTCTCTCTCCCCCTCTCTCTCTCTCCTCCTCTTGCACCCCCTCTCTCCCCCATCGTTCCCTCTCTCTCCCCCTCTCGTCCCTTCTCTTCACCCTGTCCCCCTCTCTCTCCCCACATCGTCACCTCTCTCTCCCTCTCTCTCCTTTTTCTATACCTCCATCGGCCCCTCTCTCTCCTTCTCGCTACCCTCTCTCTACCCTCTCTCCCACAATCCCCTACTCTCTCACCCGCCATCGTCCCCTCTCTCTCCCTCTCTCTCCCCTCTCTCTCCCTCCATCTCCACTCTCTCTCCACCTTTCATCCCCTCACTCTCACCACATCGTCCCCTCTTTCTCCCCCCCATCGTCGCCTCTCTCTCCGTCTCTCATCCCCTCTGTCTCCCCCTATCGTCCCCTCTCTCTCCCCTAGCATTCCCACCCCTCTCTCTCCTCCTCTCGTCCCCTCTCTCTCTCATCCCCTCTCTTTCACCATCATCCCCTCTCTCCCCCATCTCGTCCCCTCTCTCTCCCCTCATCGTCCCCTCTCTCTCCCGCCCATCTCTCTCCCTCTCTCGTCCCCTCTCTCTCCACTCTCGTCCTCTCTCTCTCTCTCCCCTGTTGTCCCACCTCTCTTTCCCTCTCTCTGCCCCTCACTCCCCCTCTCTCTCCCCCTCTCGTCCCCTCTCTCCCCATCACCTCTCTCCCCCATCGTCCCCTCTCCTCTCTCTCCCCGCTCGTCCCTTGACTCCATTCCTCTCATCACCTCTCTCCTCTCTCTCTCACCTCTCTCGTTCCTTCTCACTCCTTCTCTAATCCCCTCTCTCTCCCCTCTCTGTCCCCCTCTCTCTCCCTTTCTCTTCCCCTCTCTCTCCTTCTCTCTTTCCCTCTCTCTCTCTTCCCCTCCCTCTCCTGGCCCCTCCCTCTCCCTGTCTCTCCCCCTCTCAATCCCCCTCTCTCGACACCCATCGTCACCTCTCTTTCCTTCTCTCCTCTCCTCTCTGACCCCCTCTCGTCCCCTCGCTCCCCCATCACCTCTCTCCCCTCATCGTCCCCTCTCTCTCCCCACTCGTCCACTCACTCCACTCCTCTCGTCACCTCTCTCTCCACTCTCTCCCTTCTCTCACCCCCTCCCTTTCCCCCTCTCTCTCCCTCCCTCGTCCTCTCTCTATTCCTCTCTTTATCCCCTCCCTTTATCCCCCCTCTTGTCCCCTCTGTCGTCCCCTCTCGGCACCCCCCTCTCCAACCCTCTCGTCACTTCTCTTTCCCCTCTCTCGCCCCTCTCTTGTCCCCTCTCTCTACCCATCGTCCCCTCTCTCTCTCTCTCTCTTCCACCACTCTCCCCCTATCGTCCTCTCTCTCTCCCTCATTAGTCCCCCTCTCTCCCGCTCATCCTCTCTCCCCCCTCATTTGGCTGGTCTCTCTCCACCCATTGTCCGCTCTCTCTCACTCATCGTTCCCTCTCTCTCCCCCTCTCGTCCCCTCTGTCTCACCCCATCATCCCCCTCTCTCCCGATCTCGTCACCTCTCTCTCCCCCCATCGACCCCCCTCTCCCTCTCTCTCCCCATCACCCCCGTAGTCCCCTCTCTCTCCCCCTCTCTCCCCTCTCTCTCCCACTCTCTCCCCATCGTTCCTTCTCTCTCCCTCTCTCTCCCGTCTCTCTCCCCCTCTCGTACCCTCTCTCTCCCCGATCATCTCCTCTCTCACACCTTATTGTCCTCTCTCTCCCTCCCGTCTCAATCCCTCGTTCGTCCCCCCTCTCCCCATCCCCTCTCTCCCCCATCGTCCCCTCTCTCCCTTGTCTCGTACCCTCTCTCCCACCATCGTCCTCACTGTCTCCCACCATCATCCTCTCTCCCTCCCCATCGTCCCCTCTCTCTTCCTCTCACTACCCTCTCTCCCCCCATCGTCTCTTCTTTCTCCCCCTCTCGTCCCCTCTCTCTCTCCCCACATCGTCCCCTCTCTCTCTCCCTCTCGTCCCCTCTCTCTCCCGCGTTATCCCCATCTCTCCATCTCTCGTCCCCTCTCTCTCCCCCATCATCCCCTCTCTTTCCCCTAACTCTTTTCCCCATCATGCCCTCTCTCTTCCCCATCGTCCCCTCTGTCACCTCACTCTCTTCCCCCTGTCATCCCCTCTCTCCCTATTGTTCCCTTTCTATCCCACCATCGTCCCCTCTCTTTACCTCTCTCTCCACTGTCTCCCCTCTCTGTCCTCGACTCGTCCCCTCTCTCTCCCGTTATCGTCCCCTCTCTCTCCACTCTCTCCACCCCTCTCCATCCCCTCTCTCTTCCTCTCACTCTCCCTCTCCATACCCCCTTCCCCATCGTCCCCTCTCTGTCCGCCTCTCGTCCCCTCTCTCTCCTTCCATCGTCGCCTCTCTCCCCTCTCTCTCACCTCTCTTTCCCTCTCTCGAACCCTCTCTCTCCTTTTCTTTCCCCCTCCCCATCGTCAGCTTTCGTTCCCGCTCTCGTCCCCTCTCTCTCCCCCCATCGCCCCTCTCTCGCGCTCTCTCTCCACTCTCCCTCCTTCATTGGTCCCCCCTCTCTCCCGCTATCGTACCCTCTCCCCCCTCATTCATTTCCTCTCTCTCCACCCATCGTCCCATCTCTCTCCCCATCTCCCCTCTCTCTACCCCCATCGTCCCCTCTCTCTACCCCCATCATCCCCTCTTTCTCCAATCGTCCCCTCTCTCTCCCCCTCTCGTCCCTTCTCTCTCACCCCGTCCCCTCTCTCTTCCCCTTCTCTCTCTCCTTCCTCTCGCTCCCTCCCCTCTCTCATAACCTCTCCCTTCCCCTGTCTCTCCCCCTCTCTCGTCCCCTCTCTCTCCCTCTCTGGTCCCCTCTCTCCCCCTTTCTCTCCCCCTCACCCCCCTCGTCACCGCTCTCTCCCCCTCTCGTCCCCTCTCTCTCTCCCCCATCCTTCCCTCTCTCTCCCTCTGTCTCCCCCTCTCTCTCCTCTCGTCCCCTCTCTCTCCCCATCCTCCCCTCTCTCCCCCGTCCTCCTCTCTCTCCCTTCTCGCCCCTTCTCTCTCATCCCCGTCCCCTCTCTCTCCCCCTTTCTCTCCCTCCTCCCCTCTCGCTCCCTCCCCTCTCGCTCCTTCTTTCGTCCCCTCTCTCTCCCCCTCTCGTCCCCTCACTCCACCCTTCTCATCACCTCTCTCCCCTCTCTCTTCCCCTCTCCCTCTTTCATCCCCTCTCTTCCCCATCTCATCCCCTCTCTCTGACCCATCGTCCCCACTCACCGTCATTCGTCACCTCTGTCGCCCCCAACCTTCCCTCTCTCTCCTCTCTCATCCCTTCTCTCTCACCCCGTTCCCTCTCTCTCCCCCTCTCTCTCTCTTCCCCTCTCGCTCCCTCCCCTCTCTTTCCTTCTCTCGTCCCCTCTCTCTCCCCCTCTTGTCCCCTCACTCCCCTCTTCTCGTCCCGTCGCTCCCCTCATCTCATCACCTCTCTCCCCCTCTCTTCCCCTCTCCCTCTCTCGTCCCCTCTCTTCCCCCTGTTATCCGCTCTCTCCCCTCTCTCGTCCCGCTGCATCCCCCGCTCGCTCCCCCTCTCTCTCCCTCCCTCGTCCCCTCTCCCTCCCTCTCTCTCCCCGTCACCATCATCATCCTCGCTCTCATCCCCTCTCGTCCCCTCCCTCTCCCGCATCATCCCCACTCTCTCCCCCATCCGATAATCTCTCTCCCCTGTTGTCCCCTCTCTCTCTCCCCCCCATTGTCCCCTCTCTCTCCCTCTTTACCCCTTTTCACCCATCGTCCCCTCTCTCTCCCCCATCGTCCCCTCTGTCTCCCCCATCGCCTCCGCTCTCTCTCCCCATCTCATCCCGTCTCCCTCCCGCCATCGACCCCTTTCTCTCCCTCTCTCTCACCCCCGTCGTCCCATCTCTCTACCCTCTCTCCCTCTTTCTCTCCCCTCTCTCTTCCCCCAACGGCCCCTCTCTTTCCCTACTCTCTCAACCTCTCGTTCATCCCCTATCGCTCCCATCCCCTCTCTCTCCCCCATCGCCCCTCTCGATCCATCTCTCTCCCCTCTCTCTCCCCCTGTTAACCCACTCTCTCCCCATTGTGTCCTTTTTCTCTCGCCCATTGTCCCCTCTCTCTCTCCCCCCACTCTCTACCCCTGTCGTCCCCTCCCTCTCCCACCATCGTCCCCTCTCTCTGCCTCTCTACCACTCTCTCTCTCCCTCTCGTCCTCTCTCTCTCCCTCTCGTCCTCTCTCTCTCCCCCATCGTCGCCTCTCTCTCCCGCTCTCGTCCCCCCTCTCTCTCCATCGTCCCCCTCTCTACCCCCATCGTCCCCTCTCTCTCACTCTCTCTCCCCTCTCTCTCCCCCTCTCGTCCCCTCTCTATCCCCACGTCGTCCCCTCCCTCTCTCTACCTCTCATCACCTCTTTCTCCCCCATCGTCTCCTCACTCTGCCTCTCTCTGCCCTCTCTCTCCCCATCGTCCCCCCTCTCTCCCCCCATCGTCCCCTCTCTCTACCTCACTCTCCCCTCTCTCTCCCTCTCGTTCTCTCTCTCTCCGTCTCGTCCCCTCTCTCCCCCCATCGTCCCCTCTCTCTCACTCTCTCTCTCTCCCCTCTCTCTCCCCTCTCGTCCCCTCTCTATCCCCACGTCGTCCCCTCTCTCTCTCCCCCTCTCATCCCTTCTTTCTCCCCCGTCGTCCGCTCTCTCCCTCTCTCGTCCCCTCTCTCTCCCCCATCGTCCCCCCTCTCTCCTCTCTCTCTCTCTCTCACCCTGTCGTCCCCTCTCTCCCCCCATCGTGCCCTCTCACTCCCACCATCGTCCCCCTCTCTCCCTCTCTCTCCTCCCCTCTCTATCCCCCTCTCATCCCCCTCTATCCGCCCCATCATCCCCTCTGTCTCCCCTCTCTCCACCCCTCTGTCTCCCCACGCTCGTCCCCTCTCCCTTCCTCTCTCTCCCCTTCCCTATCATCGCTTCTCTGTCACCCCATCGTCCCCTCTCTCCCCTCTCTGTCCCCTTCTCATCACGTCTCTCTCCCACCTCGTCCCCTCTCTCTCCCCACTCTCTCCCCTCTCTCTCCCTCTCTCGACCCTCTCTCTCCCTCACTCTCCCCCTCCCCATCGTCCACTTTCTCTCACCCTCTCGGCCCCTCTTTCTCCTCCATAGTCCCTTCTCTCTCCCCGCTCTCCCCACATCGCCCCTCTCTCACCCTCTCTCTCCCCTCTCTCTCCCTCATTAGTCCCCCTCTCTCCTGCTCTCGTCCCCTCTCCCCCTTATTCGTCCCCTCTCTCTCCACCCAACGTCCTGTCTCTCTCCTCCATCGTCGCCTCTCTCTACCCCTATCATCCACTCTCTCTCCCCATCCTCCCTTCTCTCTACCCCCCTCTCTCCTCCCCTCTCGCTCCCTCCCCTCTCTCTCCTTCTCTCGTCCCCTCTCTCTCCCCCTCTCGTCCCCTCGCTCCCGTTCTCATCACCTCTCTCCCCCCTCTCTTCCCCTCTCCCTCCCCCTTTCTCTCCCCTCTCTCTCCCTCTCTCGTCCACTCTCTCTCCCTCTCTCTCCCCCTCACCACGATCCTCCCCGCGCTCTCCCCACTCATTCCCTCTCTCCCCCATCATCCCCTCTCTCCCCCATCCTCCCATCTCTCTCCATCTCTCTCCCCTCTCTCTCCCTCTCTCAAACCCTCTATCTTCCCCATTGGCCCCTCTCTCTCCCCCTTTCGTCCCTTCTCTCTCAACTGATCCCCCCCCTCTCGTCCTTTCTCTATCCCTCTCTCCTCCCTTCTGTCTCCCTCCCCTCTCTCACCCTCTCTCGTCTCCTCTCTCTCCACTCTCGTCCTCTCTCTCTACCCCTCTTGTCCCACATCTCTTACCCTCTTTCTCCCCCTCTCTCCCCCTCTCATTTCCGCTCTCTCTCCCCCATCATCCCCTCTTTTCCTGCTCTCGTCCCCTCTCTCTCCCCCTCTCGTCCCCTCCCTCCCCATTCATCACCTCTATTCACCCATCGTCCCCTCTCTCTCACCTCTCTCCTCCCCTCTCTCCTCCTATCATCCCCTCTCTCTCCCCTCTCTCGCCCCCACCCTTTCCCCCTCTCTCTTTCCCTCTCTCCTCCCCTCTCTCCCTCTCTCTTTCCTCCCTATCTTTCTCTCTCTCCCTTCTCCCTCTCTCGTCCCATCTCTCTACCCCCATCATCCCCTCTCTGCCCCCTCTCCCCCCTCTCTCCCCTCTCTCTAACACCATCTTCCACTCTCTCTCCCTCTCTCATCACCTTTCTCCCCCCTCATGCCTTCTCTCTCCACCCATCGCCCCTCTCTCTTCCCGATCGTCCCCTCTCTCACCTCCATCGTCCCTTCTCTCTCACCCCCATCCCCCTCTCTCCCCTCTTGACCCCTCTCTCTCCCTCTCTCCTCCCCTCTCTCTCCCTCCCCTCTCTCGCCCTCTCTCCTCCCCCTCTCTCCCACAACCCTCTCCCGCTCTCGTCCTATCTCTCTCCACACTCGTCCTCTCTCTCTCCCCTTCTTGTCCCACCTCTCTTATCCTCTCTCTCCCCCCTCCCGCTGTCACTCCCCCCTCTCCCCCATCGTCTTCTCTCTCTCCACACTCGTCCTCTCTTTCTCTCCCCCCTCTCGTCTACTAGTTCCCCCTCTCATCACCTGCTCCCCCCTCTCTTCTCCACCCTCTCTCTCTCCCTCATGTCTCCTCTCTCTCCCCTCTCTCGTCCCCGCTCTCTCCCTCTCTCTCCCGGTCACCCCCATCGTCCCCGCGCTCTCCCCCTCTCATCCCCTCTCTCTCCCCATCATCCCTTCTCTCTCTCTCCCATCCTCCCCTCTCTCTCCCACTCTCGTCCCCTCTCTATCCCCCTGTCGTTCCTTCTCTCTCACAACCGTCCACTCTCTCCCCTCTCGTCCCCTCTCTCTCCCTCTCTCCTCCCCTCTCTCTCCCTCCCCTTTCTCTCCCTCTCTCAACCCTCTCTCTCCACCCTCGTCCTCTCTCTCTCCCACTCTCTTGTCCCACTTCTGTTACCCTCTCCCTCCCTCTCTCTCCGCCTCTCACTCCTCCACTCTCCCCCAATCGTCCCCTCTCTCTTTCTCTCGTCCCCTCTCTCTCCCCTCTCTCGTCCACTCGCTCCCCCCTCTCATCATCTCTCTCCCCCCTCTCTTCCCCTCTCTCTCTCTCGCCCACCCTCTCTCCCTCTCACGTCACCTCTCTCTCCCCTCTGTCGTCCCCTCTCTCCACCTCTCATCCAATCTCTCTCCCCTCTCTCGTCCCCTCTGTCTCCCTTTCTCTCCCCATCACGCCCATCGTCCCCGCTCTCTCCACCTCTCGTCCCCTCTCTCTACCCCCATCATCCCCTCTCTCCCTCATCCTCCCATCTCTCTCCCTCTCTCGACCCCCCTCTCTCCCCTTCTCGTCCCCTCTCTCTTCCCCATCGACCCTTCTCTCTCACCCACATCCCCTCTCTCCCCTCTCGTCCCCTCTCTCTCCCTCCCCTCTCTTTCCCTCTCTCGCCCCTTCTCTCTCCATCCTCGTCCTCTCTCTCTCCCCCTCTTGTCCCACCTCTGTTGCCCTCTCTCTCGCCCCTCTCTCCCCCCTCACTGCCCCCCTCTCTCACCATCATGCCCTCTCTCTCCCAATCCTCCCATTTCTCTCCCCCTCTCGTCCCCTCTCTCTCCCCCATCGAACCTTTTCTCTCACCCCATCCCCCCTCTCCCCACTCGTCCCCTCTCTCTCCCTCTCTCCTCCCCTCTCTCTCCCTCCCCTCTCTTTCCCTCTCTCGTCCCTTCTCTCTCCACCCTCATCCTCTCTCTCTCCCCCTCTTGTCCCACCTCTCTTGCACGCTCTCTCCCCTCTCCCCCATCGTCCCCTCCCTCTCTCCCCCTCTAGTCCCCTCACTACCCCCTCTCATCACCTCGCTCCCCGCTCTCTTCCCCTCTCTCCATCTCTCTCTCCTCCCTATCACCTCTCTCGTCACTTCTCTCTCTCCCTTTCTCCATCTCTCGTCCCCTCTCTCTACCCCCATAATCCCCTCTCTGCCCCCTCTCCCCCCTCTCTCCCCTCTCTCTACCCCCATCGTCCACTCTCTCCCCCTCTCTCATCACCTCTCTCCCACTCTGATGCCCTCTCTCTCTCCCCCATTGCCCCTCTCTCTTCCCCATCGTCCCCTCTCTCACCCCCATCCCCCCTCTCCCCTCTTTTCCCCTCTATCTCCCTCTCTCCTCCCCTCTCTCTCCCTTCCCCCTCTCTGCCTCTCTCGTCCTCCTCCCCTCTCTCTCCCTTCCCCCTCTCTGCCTCTCTCGTCCCATCTCTCTCCACAGTCGTCCTCTCTCTCTACCCCTCTTGTCCCAACTCTCTTACCCTCTCCCACCCCCCTCTCTCCCCTCACTCCCCCATCCTCCCCTCTGTCTCCCTCTCTCGTCCCCTCTCTCCCCCCTCTCTTCCCCTCATTCTGCCCCTCTCGTCACCTCTCTCGCCCCTCAGTCTCACCTCTCTCGTCCCCTCTCTCTCCCCATCTCATCCCCTCTCTCTCCCCTCACTGTCCCCTCTCTCTCCACTCTCTCTTTCCCGCTCTTTCCCACCTCTCTCCCTCTCTCGTCCCCTCTCTTCCCCACTCTCTTCCGCTACCTCACCCCTCTCATCCACACACTTTCCCTCTCTCTCCCTTCTGATCCCCACCTCCCCCCTCTTGTCCCCTCTCTCTTCCCCCATCACCTCTCTCTCCCCTCTCTTGTCCCCTCTCTCACCCCCCATGGTCTGCTCTCTCTCTCCCTCTCTGTCCCCCTCTGACCCCATCGACCCCTCTCTCCCCCCCCTTTCGTCCCCTCTCTCTCCCCCACTGGCACGACCTCTCTCCCCCCATCGTTCCCCCTCTCTCCATCTGTCTCCCCTATCTCTCCCCCCATCGTCCCCTCTCTCTCCCCCTCTCATACCTTCTCTCTCACCCCCGTCCCCCCTCTCTCCCTCTCTCGTCTCCTCTCTCTAACGCTCTCGTCACCTCTCTCTCACCCCCATCCTTTCTGTCTCCCCCCTTGTCCCATCTCTCTTACACTCTCTCTCAACCCTCTCTCCCCTCTCACTCCCCCTCTCTCCCCCTCTCGGCCCCTCACTACCCCCTCTCATCACCTCTCCCCTCTCTCCCTCTCTCTCCCCTCCCTCTCACCTCTCTCGTCCCTTCTCTCTCTCCCTCTCACCCTCTCTCGTCCCCTCTCTCTCCCCATCAAACCCTCTCTGCCCCCTCTCTCCCCCTCTCTCCCCTCTCTCTAACCCCAACGTCCACTCTCTCGCCCTCTCTCATCACCTCTCTCCCACTCTCATCCCCTCTCTCCCCCCATCGTCCGCTCTCTCTTCCCCATTGTCCCCTCTCTCTCCCCCATCGTCCCTTCTCTCTCACCCCCGTCCCCCATCTGCCCTCGTCCCCTCTCTCCCTCTCTCCTCCCCTCTCTCTTCCCCTCTCTCTCCCTCCCCTCTCTATCCCTCTCTCATCCCCTCTCTCTCCACACTTGTCTTCTCTCTCCCCCCTTGTCCTACCTCTCTTACCCTCTATCTCCCCCCCACTCCCCTCTCACCCCCTCTCCCCATTCGTCCCCTCTCACTCCTCTTGTCCCCTCTCTCCCCTCCTCTCTTCCCCTCGCACCCCCTCTCATAATCTCTCTCCCCCTCTCTCGCCCCTCTCTCTCCCCCTCTCGTCCCCTCATTCCACCCCTCTCGTAACCTCTCTCTCCCCTCTCTCACCTCTCTCTCACCTCTCTCGTCCCCCCTGTCTACCCATCTCATCCCCTCCCTCTCCACTCTCTCGTCCCCGCTCTTTCCCCCCCTCTCCCCCCTCGTCCTCTACCTCCGCCCTCATCCCCACTCTTTCCCCCTCTCTCTCCCTCTCTCATCCCCTCTCTCACCCCCATCGTCCCCTCCCTCACCCCATCGACCCTCTCTCTCTCCTTCGCTCGCCCCCTCTCTCTCCCCCATCGTCCCCTCTCTTCCCCCATCGTCTCCTCTCTCTCCCTCTCTCTCCCCTTTCTCTCCCCCATCGTTCCCTCTCTCTCCCCATCGTCTCATCTCTCTCCCCCTCTCATTACCTCCCTCTGACACACTCTCTGTCTGTCTGTCTGTCTCTCTCAGCTTCTACTCCCTCTCTTGCCTACTCTGACTCTGTCGTGCCCCTCTCTTTCATCCCTCTGTCTCTCGTTCGCCTCCCCTCTCTTTTGCTGTCCCTCACTCTCTCCCACTCTCTCTCTCTATCCCTCTCTCTGTCCCCCTCCCACTCTCACATCTTCTCTCTCTTACACTTCCTATCTCTCTCTCTCACTCTTCCTCTCTCTCTCTTGCGCTCTCACCCTCTCTCACGCTCTCTCTCTCTCTCTCTTGCTCCCCTCTCTCGTTTATCTCACTCTCTCTCGCTCGCTCACTCGTGCTCTGTCTGTCTCTCTCTCTCTCTCTCTCTCTTCCTCTCTCTCCGTCCTCCCTCCCTCCCTCTCTCACCTCTTCTCTCTCACTCTTACTCTATCTCTCTCTATGTCTGTCTGTTGCTCTCTCTCTCCCTATCTCTCTCAGTCCTCCCTCCCTCACCCCCTCTCTCTCTCTCGCACCCCTCTCTCTCATCCCTCTGTCTCTAGCTTGCCCCCATCTCTCGCTCTGCCCTCCTCTCTCTTGCTCTCCCCGTCTCTGTCTCTGTCTCTCTCTCTCTCACTTGCTCGTGCTCTCTCTCTCTGTATCCCTTTCCCTTCCCCCTCGCACTCTCTCCCCTCTCTCTCCCTCCCTCTCTCCATTCTCTCTTCACCTTGTTCTCTCTCCCCTCGCTCTCTCTCTCTCTCTCTCTCTCTCTGTTGCCCCTCTCTCGCCCCTCTCTTGCTCTCTTTCGCTCACTCTCTCCCTGGCTCCCAGTCTCCCTGTTTCCCTCTCTCCTCTCTCTTGCTCTCTCACTCTCTCTCTTGTATCTGCCCCCTCTTTCCCTCTCTCTTGCACCTTTCTCCCTCCGTCTTGTTCTCTCTCGTTCTCTTTCGTTCTCTTTCTCTCTCGTTCTCTCTCTCTCGTTCTCTCTCTCGTTCTCCCTTTCTCACTCTCTCCCTCTTTGTCCCTCTGTCTATCACCCCCCTGTCTCTCTCGCCTCTCTTTCTCTCTCGCACCTCCCTTCTTTGGCCCCTCTGTCTGTCTCTCTCTCTCGCCACCACTGTCTTCCTCATTCACTCTTGCCTCAGCACTCTCGCACCCTCTCTTCCTCTCTCACCCCTCTTTCTGTGTCTCTGTCTGTCTGTCTCTCTCTCTCTCTGTCTGTCTCTTATGGCTTACCCTCTGTCTCTCGCCTCCTCTCTCTCTCTCTGTCATCTCTCTACCTCTCACTTGCCCCATCTCTCCATCTCGCTCTCCCCTATCTCTCGCTCCCTCTCCCTCTCTCGCGGCCTCTCTCTCTCACTCGCCCCCCTCTCTTTCTCTGTAGCCCTCTCTCTCTATCCTGCTCCGTTCTCTCTCTTTCTATCAATCCTCTCTCTCTCGACCATCTCTCTCCCTCTCTCTCTCGCACTCTCTCTCGTATCTGCCCCCTCTCTCCCTCCATCTTGACCTCTCTCTCCCTCTTGCTCACCTCCTTTCTTCATCTCTCTGCGACTCTTTCTCTCATTATGGCTTCCCTCTCTGTCATCCTCTCCCTGCTTCAGTATTTGAGGACTCACAAATGTTGCTGAACATGGTGCAATCATTGACAAACATCCCCACTTCTGACCTTATAATAGAGGGAAGGTCATTGATCAAGAGCCCTGAAGAGGTTTGGGCCTAGGCCACTGCCCGAGGGACTCCTACAGACTTGTCCTGGAGCTGGGTTGACTGGCCTTTATCAACCATGTCCACCTTCCTATGTGTCAGGTATGATTCTTACCAGCAGGGAGTTTGCCCCTGATACCCATTGATTCCAGTTGTGCTCAGGCCCCTTGATACCTCACTTGGTCGAAGGCAGCCTTGTTTTAAAAGGCTGTCACTCTCACCCCACCTCTGGAATTCAGCTCTTTTGTCCATGTTTGAACCATGGTAATGAGGTCAGGAGCTGAGTCGCCCTGGTGGAGCCCAAACTGGGCGTCATTGACCAGGTTATTGCTGGGCAGGTGCTGCTTGAAAGCACTGACACCTCCCATCACTTTACTCATGATCTAGAGTAGACTGATGGGTTGGTAATTGGTCGGATTGGATTTGTTCTACTTTTTATGTCTAGGGGCTACTTGGGTAATTTTCCATGTTGTTGGAATGATACTGGAACAGTTTAGCTGGGTCAGTGACAAGTTCTGCAGTACACGTTTTCAGTACAATTGCCAGAATGTTGTCAGCATGTGCCCCCTTTGGAGTATCCAGTGCCTCCAACTGTTTCTGAATATTGCGTGGACTGAATCGAATTGGCTGATGACTGGTGACTGAATTGCTGAGGATCACTGTAGGACGCTGAGATATTTCATCCACTCAGCAATTTTGACTGAAGATGTCCTTTTGACAAAAGAATGCATCAACCTTATCTTTTACACTGAAGTGCTGGGCTAATCCATCATTAAGGATGGGGATACTTGTGGAATCTCCTCCTCCAATGACTTGTTTAATTGTCCATAACAATTCTCAACTAGAAGTAGATGGACTGCAGAGCTTAGATCTGATCCGTTGCTTGTGGGATCACTAAGCTCTGTCTATCACTTACTGCTTATGCTGTTTGGTGCACACATAGTCCTGTTTGGTGGCTTCACCAGGCTAGCACCTCATTGTCAGGTATGGCTGGTGCTGCTCCTGCCCTCCTGCACACTCCATTGAACCGAGGTTGATCCTCTGTCTTCATGGTAATTGCTGTGATGGGGATATGCCAGGCCATGAGGTTGTGCTGGAGTACGATCCTGCTGCTATTGCTGACACAGCACCTTATGGAGACCCAGACTTGAGCTGCTAGATGTGTTTGAAATTGGTCTTATTTAGCACAGTAATAGTACTACTCAAAATGATAGATGTTACTCTCAGTGTGAAGGTGGGACTTTGTCTTCACAATGACTATGCGGGGGTCACTCTTACCGATACTGACATGGGCCGATACTTCTGCACCTGGCAGATTAGTAAGGATGTGGTATAGTATGTATTTTCCTCTTGTGGGTTCCTTCATGACATGCCATAGACCCAGCCTAGCCTTTGTATCCTTTAGGACCCGACCAGCTCAATCAGTAATGCTGCAGCTGAGCTACTCTTAATGGTGGACATTTAAATCCCCCATCCAGAGTGCATTTTGCGCCCTTGCCAACCTCAGTGCTTCCTCCAAGTGTTGACCAGTTTGGAGGAGTACTGACTCATCAGCTGAGAGAGGCTGGTACATGGTAATCAGCAGGAGCTTTCCTTTCCCATGTGTAAGCTAACACCATGAGACTTCGTGAGATACCGAGTCACTTTTGAGGAATCCCAGAGCAATTCCCTTCCAACTGTATCACACTGTACCGCCACTTCTGCTGTGTCTGTCCTGTTGGTGAGACAGGAGATATCCGAGGAAGGTGATGGGGAGTCTGGTACATGGCCATAGTCACAGAATCATACCTACAGACAATGTCAGGCTGTTTCTTGACGAGTCTGTTTATTTTTATTCACTGTTTCCTGCCAGCTGTCCCATTATAGAAACATGGCCATATATTCGCCCCCGGTCCACTCAGATTTGATTTTGTAAAGTGGGCTTGGAGCTTCACCAAAACTTTTCTGAAAATCCAAATATTTTACATCCATTGCTTCTCTTTCATTTGTCTCCTAGTCTGTTTCTGTAACTTAATTCCCATTTCATAAATCTATGTTTATTGTCTATGTCCATTACTTTTACTCCCAATAATTTCCCCTGAACCATTCACTTACTATGTTCTATGTTCCATGTAGTACATCATTTTTCCACACCAGACTTGGTTTCCCTAGTATTGTTAGAAAGTTCTGTGAAGGCAGAACTGAAGTAGTGGTTTCATAGTTCTGCCATTTCCCTATTCTCCATTCTCCATTCTCTGGTTTCATTTTATAAGGAAGCTGCACTTGTTTTCTCATATTTCTCACATTAACATAATTTAACAAGTGATAACAGTTCACTCTTATAACCTTGTGAATATACTCTTCAGAAACTCATCAATTCCTGCCGTAAACTGCTCAATAATTGGCCTTCCACACTATCCACTCACAGGAGCATAGACTCTGTGCCAACAGAAATACAGCACGATCTATATTAGTCCAACTTTCCTACAATAGGCCCATAGCCTGGAATGTTATGATATTTCTAAGTGCTCGTCCAAGTACTTTTTAACGATCGTGAGTTTACTCGTGATAATTCCCCTCTCAGGAAGTAATCCCAGAACCCAACACACACTTGGTGAAAAAAAAATATTTAAATCATCTCTGAACGTCAAGTTCTTCACTTTAAAAGTGTGCTCCCACCCTGTCGATGTCCCTCATAATCTTATCCTTCTGAATCACGGACCGCTCAGCTTACTCTGCTCCAAAGTAAACAACCCGAGATTATCCAGCCTCTCTACATAGCTGATATGTTCCATCCCAGGGAACATCCTGGTGAATCTCCTCTGCAATCACTCCAGTACAATCACATCCTTCCTGGAATGTGGTTCCAAGAACTACATACAGTACTCCATTTTGGCCGAACCAAAGCCCTGTGTAGCTCTTATAATCGACACCCTGATTAGGAAACACAACATCCAAGGTCCAATTCGTTACTCGTTCATTAACCTGTCCAATCACATTCAGGGATGTGTGGAGAAGCACCCTCTGAGCTTCCCAGTGTGCTGCCATTCATTGAGTCCTCCCCTGCCTGGTTCCTTCTCCCAAAGTGCATCACCTCATATTTATGAAGGTTACATTCCATCTGCCATTGATCTGCCCATCTGACCATTCCTTCTGCATCTTCCTGTAAGTTAATGCCTTCCTCCTCACTGCTAACCTTTATGTCAAACATACACTTACTTATCACACCTCCCCCACTCTCCACATAGCCCCCTCCATATTCACATCTTTTTTTAATGAATAAAATAAGAGACACAGCACTGATCCCTGTGGTACACCAGGGGACACTGTTCTCCAGTCACACAAGCAGCCTTCTCCCACCACCCAATGTGTCCTGCCACTAAGACAATTTTCTTTGTTACTTGTCGAGTTATGCTTCATATTGTGAGGTTTTACTTTATTTTTCAGTTTCCCAGGTGGAAATCTTTTCAAAGGCCTTCCTACAAAACAAAATAATCGACCTGCTCAAACTAATGCAATCAAACACATTGCTTGTGACTTCCTTCTGATAAAGTCATGATAATTATCCCTGATCAAACCTTGTGACTCTGATAGGAGTTCGATATTCTCCTTCCCTATTTTCTCCTGTAGTTTCCTTAACAGTGATCTAATACTCACTCGTCTATAGTTCCCTGGTCTATCTCTCCCACCCTTACTGTGAAGTGGAATCATATTAGCAGTTCTTCAGATCTCTGTCACCTCACCTATGGACAGATTCTAATTAAAATATTCAGTCGCGGTCTTTCCTCCCTTGACCCCAACAGCCGACTAAGATACAACACTTTCAGACATGGAGATTGGACTAAATTTATACAGAACAAAACCTCAAATCCCTGCTCATATTTTACATCAATCTGTTCAAGAATTTGCCAGTCCATATTCTTGAATTCTGTACCTGCGTCCTCCTTCTCCCAAGTAAAATAGATGTGAAGGTTTCATGTAACAATCCATCAATGTTCTCCAGCTTGACACAGATTGCCCCTGTGGTTTCTGATGGACACTAATTGTTTGCTGATTATTCTGTTCTACTTGTCCGAGTAGAATATCATGGGTTGCTCCCTTATCTCACCTACCTGTACTTCTCCATGTCCCTCTATTCTTCAGTCCCCGCTATGTTTCTTAGTTTCACTGCAATCACCTCTCATGTTTTGACACTCGAGATCACAGGCTGAGTTTCCCTGTCAGACAATCTTGCCATTTTAGGCATTACTCTGGATAATACCTTTTGCAATTCCTCTGTAGTCAATATATTCTTTCTTAGATTGGGACTCCGCATGATACAAATAACTCTAAGCGTAGTGTCATGAACACTCAATACAACTGATGCATAACATCCTCTTTATTTCAATTACATTCACATGAATGTAAACCTAATTTTTACTTTCCTATTTGCATATGTTCTTCCTAATACCTCTCACTTTAATTTTTCTTATGAGCTTACTGCGTGAGTTTTTTTAAAGAGCTCATGAATATCCAACTATACGTTATACATTGGTTCTTCATTGCCTATGTCCACAAGAATCATCTTCAAACCATTCCAAAACAATGTTTGCCACTTCTGGTTTTCATTTCATCGGTACATTCTCACACTCCACAGTTATGTTATTACCTTCTAAATATCTAGTAACATGTTCTTTGTAATCGAGTCCAACAGACACCCGACTGCGGATGACAAGATAACTGGTCTGTAGTTCACCACTCTCCATCTTCATCTCTTCTTAAACTGTTGGATAATATTTATAACCTTTTCCTTATCCAGATTGGCTAAATGGCTTTCGGGAATGTGTCGGAAAATAAAATGAAAATCTGCGATGGAATCAACATGTCTATTGCTGCTTCCTCTAAAATTCTTGTATGAAGTACATCTCGTCTGTCAGCTTTATAAATACTCAATCCAGCTTTCTTTTCAAAGATAACCCCAACACTGATAAGAATGATCTTAGACTTTACTTACACAAGTCCCAGGGTCATTTGGTATTTCTGGGAGAATTTCTGGACATTCCTCCATGAAGATAGACACAAAGAAATTGTTTCTTTTCCCTGCGATTTGTCTGTTCTCTGCAATAAATCATCCTGAACGCATACCAACTGTTCCACATTTGATCTTGTTTTTAGTTTTTTTTCATGCATTGGTAGACGCTTTATAGCAGTCTTTATGTTTTTCTTTCATTTGCACGCTTTTTCTCTTTCTGATTTTCTTCTCAGTTTCTTGGTTATCCTTTGCTGGGTCCGACATCTCTCTGAAACCACTGGCTTACTGCAATACATGGCATTTTTCTAAGCTGCCTCCTTTCATCTAATAGGTAGATGGAGGTGGGGTTGAAAGTGATAGTCGGAGAGAAGGGTGGGCCAGATTGATAGGAAGGAAGGTGGACACATAGGAACATTCAAAAGGGCGGTGCTGACTTTGAATGTTGGAGTGGGATAAGGTGGGATTAGGGGAAATGGGGAAATGTGGAAATCCACTCTGATCCCATGTGGTTGGAGGGTCCCAAGGCAGAAGAGGAGGCTTTCTTCCTCCAGGCTTCTGGTGGCTTGGGTTTGGCAATGGAGCAGGTCCAGGACCCTATGTCCTAGGTAGAGTGGGAATGGGAGTTACAGTGCTTAGCCGCAAGACAATGGAGTTGTTCAATGTGGCTGTCCCAGAGATGTTCTCTGAAATGATCCACAAGTTTACCTCCTGCCTCGCCAATGTAGAGAAGACCACATTGGGTTTAATGGATGCAGTAGATGAGGCGTTCTGTCTCCCTTCGTCACCTATCATCTTCATCTATCTATCGCAATACCAGCTACCTCCCCCCTGGCGCACCACTTTCTCATTTATCTCTCAGCCCCCTTGGCCCATAAGCTTTAGTCCTGATGAGTGGCTTATGCCCGAAACATCGATTTATCTGCTCTTAGTATGCTGCATGACTGTACTTTTCCAGCACCACACTCTTCGACTCTGATCTCCAGCATCTGTGATCCCCACTTTCTGATCACACCTTCATGGCTGGCATGACTCAGATTTATAACGGTTACTTCAAATAAAACAAAAACTGTCGTGTACTCAAACAGCATAAAAGAAAACCAATACATTGTGGTCACTGTTCCCAAAAGGTCCTTCACAGCAAAGTTTTCAATTAGCTCTTCTGATCATTCAACATCAATTCCTAAATAATCTGATCTCGAGCTCAGTGCTCGACATAATGTTTATATTAAACATCTCACACGTGGTCACGAAATCCATTTTTCCCAACATTAGCATTCAATTGGGTTAACACAGTTTAGATATAATTTAAACAGTACATTATTACTGCAGTACCCACAAATGTGTATATCTCATTTCCTGTTTTATAACATGCCCAACATTTGTATTGAAGGTTTCAATTTGGTATATAACTCCCATCAATCTTTGCTCCTCCTTGCTGTTTATGCGCTCCACCTTACAAGATTCTGTGGAATCTGAGCGATGTGGGCTCTGGGGAGATTAATGGTAGAGATCATCTCGCCACATCATTTATGATCTTCTCAAACATTAATTTTTCCAGATCTCCCGTGATGCTGTGGAATGGAGAAGGACAATGATCTTCCGACAATGCTCTGTATTCCCCCAGAGAGCTGAGACAACTCTAACCTGGGGGGGGGGGGGGGGGGGGCGGGGGGGGAACCTTTCAACAGGCTGGCGAATTGTTGCCGCTGCTGTACAGGATCTTAGTGAGATCACATCTGGAATAGTGTGCACAGATTTAGTCTCTTCAATGAAGAAAGAATGTTGTAATATTGGAAGCAGCTCAGAGATGATTCCTGCATGAAGGTGCTAGCTTATAACGAAAGGATGCTCAGGTTGTCCCAGTAGCCATTGGAGTTTACAAAAATTAAGGATGATCTAATTTCAACATAGATGACAGAAGGATTCAACAAGTGAAGTGCATTAATCAGATAGTGGAGGAATCCATTTCGTTCTCCAGCCTGTTACACAGGAACAACAGAAGAATATTCAGGCCTTTGAGCCTGTTACACCAAAACAGGACGAGGCTATTCAGCCCCTGGAGACTGATATACATTTACAGAAGGAGGTCAATCAACCACTCCAGCCTATAACACTGGACCCAGAGTAGGCCATGCTGCACCAGTATCCTGTTACATTGCAGCAGAATCAGTCCATTTAGCCTCCTCACGTCTGGAACATAGGAACTGGAAGAGGTCACACAGTGACTGGAGATTGTTACACTGGGATAACAGGAGGCCATTCAGACCCACCGAGCCGATTTCAAGGGAATTGGACAAGGATAAAAACTATCTGACACTTCTTTCATGAGAAAGGAAGAGGTAATTCAGACACGTCTGTAGTTTGTGAACAAGAGAATACCAATCACTCCCTTGGTCCCATCTCCAGGATACATGCGGAGACCGTTCACTACTCCACCTGTTATGGTGAAGTATGAGAAGACCCATCAGCCCCTCAATATGTTACACTGCAACGGGAAGATTCCATAATACCCCACCCCTCTAACGCATCAACGGGAGGAGGTCATTCTGGCCTTGGAGATGACAACATGGGAACACCAGAAAGACGTCACCCCATCGATTTTGGACACCAGCAGAATGCTGAGTCCAGTCAGCCACACATGCCTCAAGCAGCAATTGGAGCAGATCTCTTAAAACCTTTTGCCGATTAAACAGGATTCAAAGAAAACGTAAACGTTTTTGAAAGGGAAGAAATCATAATAACAGTATACATTTGGGAGGAAAACGTAACGATAAACTATTGTAATTTAAGACAATTACTAGAATCCATTGTTGAGGATATTTGCAAAGTTAAACCACAATCCATCGGAGTCAACGTGGTTTTACAAAGGACAAATCAAGTTTGAAGTGTTTGCTTGAGTTACTTAAAGATGTTACAAGCAAGGTGGATAGTAGGATTCCTGGAGATGGAATGTATCTGGTCTTCCTGAAGGCTTTGGATATATCGCTTCTCCAAAGAGTAAGTGGTGAGATCAGACAACATGGGTTTAGGAGTAATTTATTAGCTTGGATGGAGGATTGGTTATCCAACAAAATGGAGTCAGATGGAAAAAATGTGTCATTTTCTTTTGGCAAATGCAATTTGTGGGGTGCCATTGATTTCAGTACTCATTTGAGATCGATAGTATTACTGTACTCAGTTGACGGGATAGAAAATACGACATCACATTTTCAGATGACACTAACATCGGTGGGAAATTACATCGGAGTGATAATGCAAGAGATTTTAAAATTATGGATAGGTTGGGTGAATGGGCCAACATTTGGCAATGAACGTTAAAGTGAATAGATATGTGGCTATTCAAGTTGGCCAGTATAATAGAAAGACAAATGATTATCTAAATGGAGGGAAAGTTCAAAGTGCTTAGGTGCAGTGGGATCTGGGTGTCTGCTTACATATCACAGAAAAACTGCCTGTGGGTACTGCAAGTAATGAGAAATGCAAGCATAATTTCAGCGTTTATTTATAAAAGGATAGAGTAGAAAGGTAGGGAGTGTTGGTGTAGCTATGTAAGGCATTAGTGAGGCTGCAACTGGAGTACAGTTTGGGTGTCCTGCAGAATGAGGTATTTGCATTGGAGGCAATTCAGAAGAGTTTCATTAGATGGATTCCATATTTGAAGTGTTTGTCTTATGGAAAGAAAATGAGCACTTCAGGCCTATACTCTCGAGTTTATAAGAATAAAAGAAGATCTCTTTGAGGGCTGTAAAATGCTAAAAGTAATTGCAAATGTAGATGTGGAGTGGATCTTTTTCAGGTGGCGCAATCTACAACAGGAGACTAGAGTGTTAGGATGGAGAGATGGCAGGAAAGTGAAACAGAGGCCGCGATGACATCAGCCATGATTATATTCAATGGCGGAGCAGGTTCGAGGGGTTGGATTCATAAAGATGCTCCTTGGTCTTATTCAACCCTTCGACTATGTTGCACAGGAATGAGGGGAGGCCTGGGTATCATACCGGAAGCACGCACTCAAGATACATCAGTCTCAATCAGTTAGAGAGAATGTAACCAGTAGGGTCACACAGTGACCAGCGCTGGGTCCTCAACTATTTACAATCTATACTAATGATCAGGAGGATGGAACAGATACACAGATGCTGAGTTTGGTGATGTCGCTGGTGAGAAGCAAGAGATTAAATCATCAAGCGAGGGTGGAGGGTCTACAGATAGATTCAGAGAGGTAAAGGCAATAGATAATAGTTTGGCAGGTGGAATTTAACATGATACAACGTGCCATTTCATTAACAGTAATAATGGAAGGCAATATGCGACTGAAATGGAGAGGGATTATAGGACTTCATGATATTGTGTACAGGGGCGTTAATTCAGACCTGTTCAGACATGGGAGGTTTTGCTTCATTCCTGATCGTCTGCTCCCTGACAGTCCAAGTGACCCCATTGCTCTCCGTACACATGGACTACTTTGATATGGTTGATTGGTGGTGGGGCTGATGTTTTGAAACGTGCATCAAGGGGACAGCCTTTATCCAAGATATATTCATTTCTTTCCACGTGGAGACCCAATGACGGTGGGAATGGCTGACTGCTTCTGAATGAAGAGGTCGTGACTGCTGCTAGGACAGTGGGTATTCACCAATATGATGTAGTGTGCATGGACACACTGTAACATTAATAGAGAGAGAACTCCTTCAGTTCCTCTACCTCTCCCCATTGACATGGCTACTCCGCAGATGCCATGTACACCATCGGGCATCTCATTATACTGGATACACCAAGCAGCTCCCTGCTGTCTGAGAAACAATGTAATACCTCATCCACCATATATATCCTCCATCACCGAATGGTGACACTGTTGTGGAGATACTGGGAAATGATGGATATGTTACCCACTCCTGCCTGGAAAGTTGTGGATCATAGAAGCTGAATAAAACTGTGACCCTAACAGCCACTGGCAGCACCATCCTCCCCCTGGTGTGAGGCTGCAGGTCGTGTTGAAGGAGATGACACTGCTCTGTGACCAGCTCCTTGTTCAATCAGGGTCCCCTCACTCTCTGCTCCTGGGTTAAGTGGAGCTTGGGAAGCTGGTCATGGAATACTTGGGGTGGATACAGCAGATCCCTTTCCCCCCACACACCGTGGTTTCAGAGCTTCCCCTCTCTGCAGCCTCTGCTCCATTTGTTGTTCATGTTACAGACCCAGATGCTGTAACTACAGTCTCCAATGCTCCATCCCGAGTTGGGTCACCAAATCCTCAGGTCTCCCTAAATGTCTGAGGCAGCTCACAGCACAACTTCCATCAAACCATCCCCAGCCCCTTCATTAACTTTTCAATAACAGGAGTCAGTCAGAAACCCATCAGCTACAAGTGTTGTGCAGCAAACCAGATCCCCGCAAAATGTTTTAAGAAGGCCGCTTCGACCCAAACCTTTCCTTATTTTAAACATAGATGTGAAGTGTGCGTTCCAGATATGTTGTGACTTGTCAAACCTCTCGACATTTAGCAACATATAATCTATTCAAATGTTTTATTTAAAATCCAATCAAAGAAAAGAATATTTTGGGATAGCTTATATATTGGAACACTTACACAAACAATAGATACTGTACCTTCTTGGTATACACTGCTTGGCACAAAGATATTCAAATACAGATCCTTGCATGCAGTTTTCTAATCCAGGAGAAATCAACATCAACAGAGATCTCAGAGAGAAAAGCAGCTGGGGATTATGTATTGGAACTTCGCCCCTTCGAGGATCCCCAACAGCTTCTGAATGCTGCAGCTAAAAACAAAATGAGAAAACTTTGTCTGTGAGAGCCGGCCACTGCCCTTCGATTGTTACCACCGTTTAATGAAACCTAAAGACCTCCTCAGTTATTTACTTAAACTGTGTTCAGACAGCAGTTCTGCACCTCTGCCTTTAGAACCTCTCTTCAAAAACAACCTAAGAGAAAATAACCTCTTTACAGTGATAGTAAACTCACAACTCCACCTTTAATAAAATGATCTATCAATATACAAAGATGGATTAAGTTTAGACCTCCTAATCGTTCTCTATTAGCAGATTGAAATGCATATATATTACATTGACTCTGAGCATACAAGTGTTCACAACTAACTTCGATTTCAGTCATTTTACTCCTGCCACAGAATGCCTTTGTCTTTCTTCATCCAAGTCTACGCAACGTGTCAAATCTTTGGTTTCTCGCCCTATCAACGGTATAATTTCAAATTGAATGGCAGCAATAATAAGCTCAATCGAAACAGACTGGTATTCTTCTCCCTAAACTTCTTCAAAAACTTTAAGGGTCACGATCAGTGATAAAGATTTGTCTCAGGTATGTTATTGGCAATGTAAATCTGAAATGTTGTAACACCAACACCAAGCTTAAGGCCTCCTTCCCTATTGTGGAATAAATCTGTTGGTGTTTCCACTGGACTCTCCGACCACACGTTCCCTAATGGCGCACTTCTCATCTCTCCAATAGTCCTTTTGAATGACATAGCTGCTCATGTCTCAGCATAAAAGAATTACATACTTCTGTGCCTCTTAATGCTGTAACCTCTTTACCTGCTACTCCTGGCCTATGCTAATAAACCTTACTCTCACAGGGATATGTTTTAAGAAGATCTCACACATTCTTCTCAATCCCTCACAGAAACCAGACTTTGATTTCTGAACCAAATCATTATCAACAGCCATTTCAGCTTCTAATCTTGCCATTTTAACTCTCTGCTCTTCCACACGAGTTCTCACGACTGCCGGAAGTGAATGGTTGAACTTCTCCAAAATAAGAATCTCTCTAAGAGTGCCATTGGTTTGCTCTGTTTTTAATATCCTTCTCACTTTTCAAAATTACTTTATTCGATTCTTTCAAACTCTACGTGCGTTTAAAAAGGGACACTATTTTCGATTCCTGAAACAATGTCTGTCGGCTTCTGGCAGAAGCTCATGTGCACTTCCGATGGCTTTCTTCACCTCCTCCTACTCCCCAGACACCGCCTCCGATAGGGATGCAAATATCTATCAGCTTTGTTTGAATCAACTAAATCCACATGGTCACTGGGCACTGCATTTGTTTAGCCACTTTCTCAAATGGAATTAAAAAGGCTCCCCCATGCTTCTCATCAAATTTAGATAATGCCTGGGTGTATTTAAACAGATCTCCATCAGGCCTTTGGCTATTATGGGGTTGCTCATCCTCACTATCTTCCTTATCCAGCCTACCATCTACCTTCATCTCACATTCCTCTCTAATTACTAACTTTTGAAGTTGAAGCTCTCTGCTTTTCTTCTCTCTTTTTCTTTCTTTCTTCTTCATTTCCTTTTCTTTTATTTCTACTTTTCATCATAATTCAAACTGTTTCAATTCCTTCTCATGTTCAAGGCGCCTCATTTGAAATTGAATTCTAGCCCTCTCCAAAGACTCTGATGGCGTTTCCACCAAATGTAATTGCCGAGCTCGAGCTGTAATTATCTCTCATTCTCTCACAGACAAACACAGCCCCAACTCCAGTTTGTCTGTCAATTCCTACAGCTTTGCCTTCATTACTTTTTGTTAAACCCCCAACTTCACTTCTTCCACACCCAGAGAACTCTTAATGATTGAAATAATCTTCATACACAAAACACTGTTTAAACCATCTGAATTCAACATCCGGAACCAAAGACACTAACAACTACCATACGTAACCTTTGAACCCAATACTCTCTCGGTGCATACTCTCCAGTGTCTGTATGAGCTTATTCTGGATGCTCTGGTTTCCTCCCACAACCCAAAGATGTGCATGTCAGGTGAATTGGTCGTGGTTAGTTGTTCATAGTTTTCAGGGATGTGTGGGTTATGTGCCTTAGTGAGGGTAAATGTGTAATAATAGGGTAAAGGAATGGGTCTGGGTAGGTTATTCCTCGGAGGGTCGGTGTCGACTTGTTGGGTCGAATGGCCTGTGTGCACACTATAGGGAATGTAATTCTAAACCCAATTTGGTATTATCGATTTAGAACCGGACAAGAGTCCCCAGTTTGCTATAGACCAACCAGACTGACTCAAACTATTTTAAGAAGGTAGCTTGGATGCCAACCTTTCCTTATTTTAAAGGTAGATGTGAAATGGGAGTTCCAGATGTGATGCTACTCGTCAAACCCCTCACCATTAAGCAAAACACAACCTACTTAAAGACTCTAATGAAAATCCATACAAAATGAAGAGGAATTTAGAATAATTTAATTATTGGAATCCATAACGGAATAATGGATACAGTACCTTCTACAAATGAACTGTTCCAATATACCAACATCCCATAAACACATCTCTTGGAAAAATGGAACATTCAGACATACATTCTCGCATACGGTTCTCCAATTCAGGACGAAACAGCATCAAGTCAGGTTTCAGAGAGTAGCAGCTGGGGATAAGTTACTAGGCCGTTGTTCAGTCGGCAGTTTGTCCTTTAAGATCTCTTATTTAAAGAAAGGAGAAAATAATCTTTTTTTAAAAAGTGACAGCATTGTCACACACTTTCGATCCCTGGCCCTTTATTTGAGGGGCTTCCTCGATCGGAAGATCACCTGAGAGGGACAAATACAGGTACAGACCAAGTTACAAGGCTGTGTCTCATAGCTTCTGAAACACCCCTGTCCGTGGACCATCACATGGGACATACCGGGAAGTAAAAAACAGCCTGACACACACCATTTCCCTGTTTCTGAGCTTCACAATGCCAGCACTCAATACACTAGAGAGCCATAAACAAAGGCCAGGGAAAGAAACAGATGGACAGAAAGATTCACATTAATGACAGAAAGAGACAGTTAATTAACTGAAAAGATGTTGTGGAAATATGGGGAAAAAGTCAGGGCAGTGGGACTAACTGCAGAAGTGAGAATCTTCGAGAGTAAACTTACAAGAATGAGAACATTGAATAAAGGCATTGTCAGATCAGCTGGAATGGTTTGTTACATCAAATTCTGAATCTGCTTCACAGAACACAACAAACAACATAAACTGGGACAAGATGACAGCCCAGCATGGAGAGCTGTGCAGAGCATGCTAGGGTGTTGCTCAGTAAACTGCACTATCTGCCCAGCATGGAGAGTATTGCAAACTTTACTATCATATGCTGACTATCCTCGCATCAAATTACTGCAATGTCGACAATAAGAAGGTTTGCTGTGTATGTGTTCATCAGAGACTGAGAGAGAGTGTGTGTGTGCGATTGGCATGGTTGAATGCGAAACTCATTGTTTGAGAAGGAACGCACACGGAGGAAACTACTTTAAATAAGAACAACTAGCAGGCTAAATGTTAATCAACAGAGAGAGAACGAGAGAAGTTTCAGGGACAGATGAGGTAAAGTGTTTGTGAATGTCAAAATAAAGGTATTGCCAGAAAAACCAGGCATATACATCGGCGTGCACATGAATGACAGATGGATGGGAATTTGGTGTGAGTTCGAATCAGATTTGCTTCGGCAGGTTTGAAGCCGGGAGCGTCAGCAGCAGATTATCAACTTCATTAAGCCTGTACTTTATAGCTCAAGGTTCAAACAGCAGATAGAATAAACCAGTGAGATATATTCTGGAGTGGGGAGTATTTCAAGTTAGAAATGGTCAGGATATGGTGTCATGAATCAGCTCATAGTCAAAGGGATCTCCCACAGTTGTGACTTGTCTGCTTCAGTCGCAGATATTGGCCAGGGATGGGATGGAAACAGTGGAAGGAAGTGGAGTTTGTAACCAGAACAGTAGAGAGTGACCTCCCTGCTCTTAATATTTAAATAACAAAGGCAATGATACAATAAATTGTAGTTCTACGCTGGAACTGAGTAGGTCAACATAGAGAGTAACACTGCCATAGCAGAGAGGGAGACAGTCATTGAACACATGCATTGATGTAGTTAGTAGTGGTCTGAAGAGTAAATATCTGGAATGAGAGTTTCAACAGTAAAATAATAGTGACAAGAAGTGTAGACGATTAAAAGAACAGTAATACAGTCATAATCGGTTTTTAGAACAAAAAAACCTGGGCGTTGACACTTACCAGGAACACCAACGATAACCAGGAAAGGATAATAAAAATTTTGAATAATGAGAAGAGCATAATAGATCCGCCACGATAATGACGACCAATAAAATGCAGAAAGATGCCAAACATAAATGTATAAACTCCTGTCTATTGTTGGAACTTGCCAGTCTAATGTTTCCAGATTCTGATACATTTTTGGAACATTCCAGTCTCATGTTCTCAGATACTGATCTCTCCTCCCCCTCTCTCTGGGTCTGCTGTTCCCTGTCAGTGCTGTCGGTGATGCCCCCGCTCAAGTTATGGGATACCACATTGAACGGCGCCCATTTATCATTAAAAGATGGAAACACTCCACTGAGATAATTAAAATCCATGAAGATTGGCATTAAGCACAGTCACTGAACAAACACTGGGAAAATTAGCAAAGGCTACGACAACGGATGAATGGGCACTGCAAAACAATCAACAGACAGGAGGGTTCCCTCCCAGTTGGGGAACACTCAGTAGTCCAGGATATTCAACCTCGGACCTTCTGGTGACCATCCTTCAAGGCGGACTTCAGGACAGGCAGCAGAGAAAAGTGGCCGAGCAGAAGCTGATTACAAATTTCGGTTCCCATAGGGAGGGCCTCAACTGGGGCCTTGGGTTCATGTCACATTGCAGGTGACCACCATTGCACTACACACACACACACACACACACACACACACACACACACAGACACACACACACACGCACTCCTATACACACACATATGTACGGACACATATGTACACTGACACGCACACAGACACACACACTCTCACAGGCATCCGCTCAGAGACTTAGACCACTCTACACTCATGCATACACATATATACTCTCTCTCACTGATACTTAAGCCCCCCACCCCAGACACACACACACTCCCACACTCACACATGCACCCCCTCACAGGCTTAAGACACTCTACATCACTACACACACATATACACTCCCTCTCACACTCACAACCCCCAACTAAGAGAAACACACACATACAAACCGACAAAGACCCACAGACACACAAATATCTTATGTGGTGAATTTGTACTTGCAGAGTTACATTGTACTTCGCTCAAAAACTGCATGCATTCATGTAGAACTCTGAGCTCAAAAACTGCATGAATTCATGTAAAACTCTGTTATCTCACTTTTCAGATTAGAATCAATCTAAACATTATGGTATAGAAAGAGAACACAGGGACTAACACCTTCAAAATATTAGGTAAGGAATCCTGATGAAGGGCTTTTGCCCAAAACGTCGATTTCGCTGCTCGTTGGATGCTGCCTGAACTGCTGTGCTCTTCCAGCACCACTAATCCACCTTCAAAATATTGTCTACCGAACACTCGTTGTTACTGCTAACCTGAGAATGCAACTTTAAAAGAAAAAGGTTTTGTAATTTACACATGAAAGAAATGAAACTATCATGATATTCGAACAGATGAAAGACTCAACAAACAATCAAGGTATTTTTCAATGTATAATTTCAGTTACATCACACTGTAAATTTTTGCGATAAATTCTGTGCCTTAGAAGTGTGTCCTCCACTATCACGTGATGAAAGAGCAACGCTCTGAAAACTAGTGTGCTTCCAATTAAACCTGTTGGATGAAAACCTGGTGTTGTGTGATTTTTAACTTTGTACACCCCAGGCCAACACCGGCATCTCCAAATCATGACTAAACAAACAGGCTCAGTTAACCAGATCCATGCATCATTTTTCATATCACTATAAAAGGGAACATTTACCGGGTTTGGAAGGAAATGATGAGGGTTGCTAAGGGATGGACCAAAAATCTTTAAATCTTTTGAATCTTTTTTAAAAACTTGTATATGAAAGTATTAAAAGGCACTGCAGTGGTTTATATATGTTCCACTCTGTTTATGAAAGGAGGCAGTTGTAAAATAATAGATCGGTTGCATAAAAACAAGTCAGGTGGGCAAGTTTCTAGATACCTTAACCCACAGTATAATACTTATTGACCAATGTGAGGCTCCTCCTGGTTTTAAGTGCCCTGTTATCAAATCCTTTCATAACCTTAAGACAGAGCAATGAGATTGCTGCTCAGCAACAGGTCCGAAGCAATTCTGTCCCATTGGACCTCTTACAAAGGGAAACGAGAAGGCCATTCAGTCCATATTAGCCTGTTGAAAAGGTGGAAATCTAGAATATTGTCACGTTTTGCCAACAGAATCATTCAAAACGAAGAGATATGTCACTGCAGCTGTATGAGATGTTTAGGGCACCTGGAGTACATTGTATTGTTTGTGCTTCTGTAACTGAGATGAGATGGACCTCCATCAGATACAGTTTAACGGCTGCTCGTAATCCACGGGTTGCTGTGGCATTTAATGTCTCGGGTCTGTTACACAAGGACAGGAGGAGGCCATTCAGCCTTTCCAGTCTATTACAAAGGGCCATGATGAGCCCATTCAGCCTCTCGAGCCTGTTACAGAGGGGCAAGAAGTGTTTATTTAACTTCCAAGTCTGATACACACAAATATTAGTTTTAAATTAGTTGTGGAATAGGAAAGACCTGCTGTAAACATTAAAGTTCAATTAAAGCCAATTTTGAAAGTGTTAGGCGAGCCCTGTGAATGGCTGATTGGAATACCCTATTCACAGGTAAAGGGATGGTCTGAAAATGCAAGGCCAACAAAACTTGGTTTCAGAGAGTCCAGAGCCGAGGTGTTCCCATTAGTGAGAGGGGCAAGGCTGGTGGGTGCAGGGAGTGCTGGATGGCCAGATATATTGATGGTCTGGTCAAGGTTAGCAAGGAGGCATATGTCAGGTAAACAGAACTGAGATCAAGTGAATCCCGAGAGGTGTGTAAGGGCAACAAGTGTACAGTCAATGGGGAAATCAGGCCAGACAAATGTGGACAAGGGCTGGCTTTAGAAATACTGTTAACGAGGTATTGAAGAAATTATACAAATCCTTTAATGTCAAAAGATTAACTACGGGGAGAACAGGGCCCCTTAAAGATCAGTAAGGCTACCTGTGTATGGAACCACAGGAGATTGGAGGGATACGAAACATGTATTTCTTCTCAGTATTCAATGTGGAGGAGGTTACAAGAGCAAGAGAATGAAGAAATATATAGTGATACCTTGAAAGTGTCTATATTACAAGGAGGTGTTGGATATTTTAAAACACATAAAGGTGAACAAATCCCTGGGACCTGATCAGTTGTATCCCAAATATTTGTGGGAAGCTAGGAATGAGATTGCTCAGCATTTTGCTGATATATTTGTTACATTGATTTACACAGGTGAGGTGTCAAAAGACTGGAGGGCTGCTAACATAGTGTCATTATTTAAGAAAGTAAGGGAAAAAAACAGGTAACTATAGATCGGTGAGCTGACGTCAATGGTGACTAAATTGTTGGAGGGGATTTCGAGGAAAAAGATCGATATGCATTTGGAAAGACAAGAACGGAAGAGGGGCTTTGTACATTGGAGATCACATCCCACTGACTTGGTGGAATGTTTTGAGGAAGTGATGAAGATGATTGATGAAGGTAGGACAGTGGATGTTGTCTTTATGGAATTCAGTAAGAAAACCAAAATGTTCTACATGGTAGACTGGTTAATAAGGTTAGACTGCCTGGAATCCAGGGAGAGTTCGCCATTTTGATCCAAATTTTTCTTAAATATTGGAGACAGGCCGTGTCAGTGACAGTGGACATTTGTTCATTAAACTTGGAGACCTGTGACCAGTGGCGTGCCGCAAAGATCAATAGTGGGTCCACTGCCTTTTGTCACTGATACAAATCATTTACATTTGAGTACATGAAGTATGGTCAGTAAGTTTGTAGATAATTCAAATTTGTTGGTGTAGTCGACAGTGAAGAATGATCTCTCAGACTATAATGGGACTTTGCTGAGGTGAGCCGAGGGGTGGCAGATGGAGTTTGTTTTAGATAAATGTGAACTATTGCATTTTGGCAAGACAAATTAAGGCAAGACATACAGGTAGGGTTCTGTCGAAAGCTGCCAATCAAGGAGAACTCCATCGAAATTATCGAATTCCTACAGTTAGGAAACAGGCTTTTGGGCCCATCGAGGCCACACCGAACCTCTAAACAGTATCCCACTGGACAAACCCCTACCCTATCCCCCCGGGTCTGCATTTCCCATGGCTAATCCACCTCGCCTACACATCCTTGGGTACTTTACGCAATTTAGCATAGCCGATCTACCCTTATCTGTATAACTTTATACTGTCAGAGGAAAACATAACATCCGGAGGAAACTCATGCAGACACAGGGAGAATGTGCAAACTCCACATAGGCAGTCATTCAAGGATGGAGTTAAACCCAGATCACTGCGCTCTGAAGCAGCAATGCTAGTCACTGAGCTACTGAGTCTCCTTGTGGTGCAGGTTCCCTGTTCCTTGAAAATGCCGTCACAGGTTGGCAGCGCAGTGAAGAAGTCACTTGGTGATCTTCCCTTTATTGGTCCGTGCTTTGAGTCTAAACGTTTTCATGACATGGTGCATCTGTCCAGGACGTTGGTTTGGCCACTTTTGTAATATTGTCTTTAATTCTGGTCTCCCTGCTGTCGGAAAGACGTTGTCAAACTTGAAAGGGTGCAGAAGAGACTTAAAATAATGTTGCAGATGTTGGATGGTTAGAGTCACAGGGAGAGTTTGAACAGGCTGTGACTATTTTCAAGTGTTGAGGCTGAGGGGTGACCTTAAAGGGGTTTATAAAATCATGAGCGGCATAGATAAGGTAAGCAGTCAACGTCTTTTACCCAGGATAGGCGAGTCCAAAATTAGAAGACAAAGATTTCAGGTGAGAGGAGAAGGATTTAAAAAGGAACAAGAGGGACAACATTTTCACACAGAGACTGCTGTGTGTATGGATTGAACAGCCAAATGAGGTGGTGGAGGCTGGTACAGTTACACCATTTAAAAGGCATTTGGATGGATATATGCATGTGAAGTGTTTAGAGGGAGATGGGCCAAGTGCTGGCAAGGGGGACGAGATTTATTTCGGATGTTTGGTCAGTATGGACGATCAGACCGAAAGGTATTTTTCCGTGCTGTACATCTCTGAAACCCTATTCCCTCTTGAGTGTATAACACAGGAACAGGAAGAGGCTATTCAGCTTCTGAATTCTGTCAGTCAGCTTGTTTGTTCAATTACCGAGAGTAAAATACAAAAATACATCATTCAGATTTTGATGGTGTTTTACAGAAACGGTGAAAGGCTTTTAGTCAAGAGAAGCTGTAAGGAACGTGATGAGGCCATTCAGGCCCTCGACTCCATTCCACAGGAGCAACAGGTGAGCATAGAGATATTGGAACCAGTCAGTCAGTGGCAGGAGGGGACATCTACTTTCGCAAACCTTGGATCAGGAGGCATTCACACAGCTGCTCAAGATTGGGACACACAACAGGACGCAGTCATTCAATTGCTTGAGATTGGGGCACAGGGAAAGGTGGGAGTCACTCAGAGCTCGAAACTGGGTCACAGGGAAATCTGGAGGTTGTGAGGCCCCAGCATCCTGTTACGCAGGAACAGGAGGAGGTGACTCACTCCCCACCAGTATGGGACACTGGGAGAGAAGGGGAGTTTGCTTGTAACAAACAGAAATATATGAATAGGTTGCATTAGTGGTCCATTCAATCCTGCCCCAACATTCACTCAGACGACGGCTGATCTGATGGTGATTCCCTCATTCCATTTTACGGAGACTCCGCTCTCTGCAGCCTCTGCTCCGTTTCTTGGTCATGTTGCAGACTCAGATGCTGCAACAACATTCACCATGACTCATCCAGAAGGATGTATCTAACAGGATAAGTCAGGATTTGAGGGGTCCAATGACAAGAATGAAAACACAAAATAAAGGTATTGTCAGATGTTTCGTACTCTCACATTCGCAATCCAACTCGCATAACCAGCCCATCCATTACATATAAAGGATGGAGCACTGTGGAGATCCGGCTAGTGTACAGCTGAATGCAACCCAGCAATGTCCAGAGTGAAACACTATGCAGCCCACACCAATGCTTGATCTATAATCCTGGACTAAATGTTCAGTGTGGGGAGCTGTGCAGTCCGCACTGGGTCATTCATATATAAACCCAGGCTGTTGCGTTGTTTGGTAACACTGTATTAGATCACTGCCCAGTGTGGTGAAAAATGTAACCAATGCTGGAAGTGACAGAATGTGCAGTTCCCATCCATTTACAGCTCCAAATCTGTACTGTACCTTGACAAGGGGTGCTGCGAATATGAAAATCAATGTGAGGAAGAGATATAAATGGAAACAATTTAAATACCAATAGTTCTGATTAAGGCGCATATCACTCTAGTATTTAAAGTTGAAATAACTGAGATAATATCCAATGAGGTTTTGTGAACGGTACAAAGAATTAAGAGGGGGATGGTGATGGTTGCACTATAAGCCTCCAAATAATCAATGGGAATTATAGGAACCAAATTTCAGGGACACTGGCGAGACTTGCAGGAGTAATAGTGTTGTCATAAAAGGTGATTTTAATTTTCCTAACATAGACTGGGACTTCCAGATGGGATAAGAACTTCGATGGAACGTAATTTGTTAAGTGTGTTCAGGAAAGCTTCCACAAGCAATATTGAGAGGTTCCTATTGGGGAAGGAACAAACTCGACCTACTGTTGGGAAATAAGGTCGGATATGTGACGGAGGTAAAGTGGGCGAGCATTTTGGGAATAGTGACTAGAGCTGGACTAGTTTTAAAATAGTAATGGTAGGGACAAAATTGGTCCACAGATTCAAGTTCTAAATTGGGGCAAGGCGTATTTTGTTGGAATTAGACAGGGGATTGCAGGGGATGATTGGAGTAGTTTGTTTCCAGGTAAAATGATCCCGGGCAGGTAGGAGGGCTAAAAAAGTGAGATAGCTCGAGTTCAACGTCTCTATGTTCCTGTGAGGATGAAGGGAAAGTGAGGCTGGAAGAGAGAACCCTGGATAACAAGAAATATTGAGGCTCTGACCAGAAAAAAAAATGAGGCGTGGCTCAGGTACAGATAAGTGTGACGTCTTACATTTTGGAAAGTTAAAACCAGGTAGGAGTTTAATGATGAATGAAAGGGCCTTAAGGAGTGTAATGGAACAAAAGGACATTGGAGATCAGGTGCACGGTTGTCTGAAATTTGAGTCACAGATACACAGGACAGTGAAGAAGACTGTTGGCATACTGGCCTTCATCAGGGCATTAGGTATAGACGTTGGGACGTTATATTGCAGTTGTACAGGATGTTGGTAAGGCTGCAGTTGGAGTATTGTGTTCAGTTTTGTTCAACTTGCTCTAGAAAGGATATTATTGAACGAGAAAAAGCATAGAACAAGTTTCCAAAGATGTTTCCTGGGCTAAAGGCTCTAAGTTATAGGCAGAGGTTGGACATGTTAGAACTTACTTCTTTACAGCGTAGGATACCGAGGGGGTTCTTATTGAAGTGTAACTCTTATAAAATTATGAGAGGCGTGCATAGGGTGAATACTTCAATTTTTTTCCCAACGTTGGGGAATCGAGGACTAGAGGACATCCATTAATGTTTGGAAAGGAAAATAAAAGTATATAAAAAGGAACCTGAGGGGTAACGTTTTTAAATAGAGTGTGGTATGCATACAGACTGAGCTGCCAGTGGATGTGATTGAGGTGGGTACAATAACAACATTGAAAAGGTATTTGGTCAAATACACAGATCGGTAAGGATTAGAGGGATACAGAACAAGGGCAGGGGAATGGGGTGAGTCTGGATGGACATTCTGGTTGCCATGGTCCAGTCATACTGGGAGTCTCGTGCAATATGACTGTGAATGAGTGTGTTTTGGAGTGGAAACAGAATGGGGGAGACAGAGAAAAAATGTCACTGAAGGATATGTTCACAGGTTTCAGAATGCTGAAATTAAGACATTTCGATAGTATCATGCAACACGGGTCAGTACTTTGAAGAATGATGAGTGAAAGGGATAGTGCTGTGAGTTCAGGCAATGGAGACTTTTGGATGAGCATTTGTTCTGCAGCTTTGTAACTAGGAGTGAGGACAGCAGAGTCTTCGCCTCACTGGGCTGAATCTAACAAAAAACTGTCTCAGTGACATTTTCATTAAGTGTGACAGGGATTGTCTGCACGAGGCTGAACTACTTTCCTGGTGCTCTCTTTCCAAACTCATCTCATTAACTACCCACCCCACTCCATTTTGTCCCTCTCATGCAATGCTAGCTCGATTCTTCCACCCATCATGACTGGACGTACTCAAAATCGCCCGGATGCTCCTGGATATTCCATGCCCCCTGACACTGGGGCCATCTTTAAAAGGCCAAGGCGCACACGGTTGAGCTTTCTCAGTTTGCAGCTGCCCTTCACAGTTTACCTTGAGCATGGCAGTTAAGGGGAAATTACATCACGGTTTTCGACAGGGGCATGGAGGTCCTGGTGGATGGGCTAGTACAAAAGGGAACCTTTCTCTTCCCAAAGGGATCACACCACCAGACCCACTGAGCCTGGTCTGAGCTCACCACCCAGCTCAGTGCAGGATCTGCGGTCTGAGGAAATGTCCAGCAAAACAGGACAAGCTTCAATAACCTTCCCCACTCTGTTAGGATAAGGGTCACCATATTCTCTCTGCTCCCTCACACTCAATGTATGTCTGTTAGAGCACCGGTTCCCGAACAAGGCTCATGCGCTCCCACTCTCACTCCTGCATACAGCACCATCCCTCTCTTTCTCTCTGCATCTCTAATGCCCCCCACAGAGTTATAGAATATTCTGGAGAATGCCAATTATGGAATTTTCCAGATCATTTTCCAACTTATTCCCAGTTTCAGTAAAGTGGCTGTGCCTCTGTGTGTGACATGTAAGAGGATGGAGTAGAGATGTACATTTTTCAAATCACACACAATTGAAATCCATCATGAAGCCATTCAGTACTTCAAATATGCTCCAACATTCAATACGTTTGGAGGTGAAATGATGGTTTTCTCAGCTCCACGTTACAGGAACTTTCAGTCATTCAACTCCCAGCTTCCTGTTACCGAGCAGACGATTCTCAGAAACTTTTTACTCAGTGTTTCTTCTTGCATGTGTTCCGGAGGCATTTCCCATGGGGACAGACTCCTCTAACAATATATTTCATCTGTTTTCTAAATTCAAACAATAGTCAGCATGCTTTCCACAGACCAATCAAAAACATGCACTTATTTTATGGTTATCGATATCCAATCACAATTAGTCATTCTGGTTATTTCACTTGTCTCACCTTATTGTATTCAGTAAAAGAAAGCTTCCAAACACTTGTCTCAATATAAAATACAATTTCAAGCGGAGAACGTTTTTATCCTCAGCCGTTACCATGAGGATTTTCTCAAATATTCCTTTTACCTTGTCATGAATGTTTCTCTTGCCCTTTGTCTGTGACTGATTCTGAGTGCAACAGTTACACAGTCTCCCACTCAGTTGGCTGGATGGTTGTTTTGTGATGCAGAGGGAGGCCACCAGCGCATGTTCAATTCCCCACACTGACTGAGGTTACCATGAAGGGGATGCTCTCTCAACCTCACCCCATCACCCAAGGTGTGGTGACATTCAGCGTAAACCACCATGAGTGGTCTATCTAATGAGAGCTCTTTGGGACTCTATTCTATTAATGTTAGCAATTAATTTTTTTTTTAATTTTTGACTGAAAAATAGATTTTTATTATTATATTAAAACAATACCAAAACAACTCAAATAACTGAACAATATGTCACCCATGTGCATGTACATACAAAATAAGTTAAAGTCTATAAACGGACAGAAGAAAAACAAAAAATAAACAATAAATAATAAATTAATAATACAGCTCAGAATAAGAAAGCGATAGCTCTTGTTCTTCGAGAGCATTAACTGATACACATTCATATGTTCATAATTCTTCATATTAGATTCATTAGACAAGATCGTCATTGCTATATAAAAGCCATTTTAAGAGTGGCAGATAAGCCTAATCGTGATATTCCAAAAAAGATTGCTATATCTTATATAAATCTCTGCTTTCTGGTGCACATACAGGTGAAAACGTCCAAAGGAATATTCTCCATGATGAGCTTAGGATGAGCCAACAGACCCGGGGGGTGGGGGGAGGCGGGGGTGTTTCAGACATCAGACACAACACAATACTTTTCCTCGCACAGGAAGTGTGGGGGAGATACTAAACGAGTATTTTGCATCAGTATTTACTGTGGAAAAGGATACAGAAGATATCACATGTAGGGAAACAGATGGTGACACCTTGCAAAATGTCCATATTACAGAGGAGGAAGTGCTGGGTGTCTTAAAACGGTTAAAGGTGGATAAATCCCCAGGACCTGATTAGGTGTACCCTAGAACTCTGTGGAAAGCTAGAGAAGTGTTTGCTGGGCCTCTTGCTGAGGTTGTTGTAATATGGATAGTCACTGGTGAGGTGCCAGAAGACTGGAGGTGGCTAACACGTGGTGCCACTGTTTAAGAAGGGTGGTAAGGACAAGCCATGGAACTGTAGACCAATGAGCCTGACGTTGGTGGTGGTCAAGTTCTTGGAGGGAATCCTGAGGGACAGGATGTGCATGTATTTGGAAAGGCAAGGACTGATTAGGGATAGTCAACAGGCTTTGTGTGTGGGCAATCATGTCTCACAAACTTGATTGAATTATTTGAGGAAGTATCAAAGAGGATTGATGAGGGCAGAGGGATAGATTTGATTAGATTAGATTACTTACAGTGTGGAAACAGGCCCTTCGGCCCAACAAGTCCACACCGACCCGCCGAAGCGCACCCACCCATACCCCTGCATTTTCCCCTTCACCTAACACTACGGCCAATTCACCTGAGATTTGATCCATATGGACTTCAGTAAGGGTTTCGACAAGGTTCCCCATGGGAGACCGATTAGCCAGGTTAGGTCTCATGGAATACAGGAAGAACGAGCCATTTGGATACAGAACTGGGTCAAAGGTCGAAGACAGAGGGTGGTGGCGAAGGTTTTTTTTAGACTGGATGCCTGTGACCAGTGGAGTGCCACAAGGATCGGTGCTGAATTCACTACTTTTTGTCATTGACTAAATGACTTGGATGCGAGCATATGAGATACAGTTAGTAAGTTTGCAGATGACACCAAAATTGGAGGTACAGTGAACAGCGAAGAGGTCACCTCAGATTACAACAGGATCTTGACAAGATGGGCCAATGGGCTGAAAAGTGGCAGATGGAGTTTAATTCAGATAAATGCGAGGTGCTGCATTTTGGGAAAGCAAATCATAGCAGGACTTATACACTTAATGGCAAGGTCCCAGGGAGTTTTGCTGAATAAAGAGACCTTGGAGTGCAGATTCATAGCTCCTTGAAAGTGGAGTCGCAAGTAGATACGATAGTGAAGAAGGCGTTTGGGTATGCTTTCCTTTATTGGTCAGAGTATTGAGTACAGGAGTTGAGATGTCATGTTGCAGCTGTACAGGATATTGGTTAGGCCACTGTTGGAATATTGCGTGCAATTCTGCTCTCCTTCGTTTGGAAAAAACGTTGAGAAACTTGAAAGGGTTCAGAAAAGATTTGTAAGGATTGGAGGATTTGACCTATAGAGAGAGGCTGAATAGGCTGAGGCTGTTTTTGCAGGAGCTTCGGATGCTGAGGGATGACATTATAGAGGTTTTCAAAAATATAAGGGACATGGATAGGGTATAAAGGGAAAGTATTTTCCCTGGGGTCAGGGAGTCCAGAAGTGGAGGGCATAATTTTAAGGTGAGAGGAGTAAGATATAAAAGAGACCGACAGGGTAACTATTTAACACAGAGGGTGGTACGTGTATGCAATGAACTGTCAGGTGAAGTGGGGGAGGCTGGCACAAGTGCAACATTTAAGAGGCATTTGGATGAGTATATTGAATAGGAAGGGTTTGGAGGGTTATGGGCCGGGTGCTGGCAGGTGGGACTAGATTGTATTCGGACATGTGGTCGGCATGGACGGGTGGGACCGAAGGGTCTGTTTCCATGCTGTACATCTCTATGACTCTATGACTTATATTAATCTCTGTTTTTTGGTGCACCATACTGGTGAGAAAGTCCAAAGGGATATTCTCCATGATGAGCTTACAAAGACCCAACACATCCTGGGAGTTTCAGACATCCAACGCAACAGAATATTATGTCCTAGCACAGAAAGTAAGGATATATTTTTTTCCCATGTGCATCTACGTAAGATACTCTGGGCAGGTGCAGGAAAAGACAAACCGTGTCCATCTCCAATTCGGTCCCCACAAGACCCACTCTACCGCACCGAACACAGTGATCCAAGATATACAAAACCTGTAGCAGGACCACATACAATGAGTAAGAATGCCTGTAGTCATTCTGTATTTAGGACATGCTGAAGATAATCCCACATTGAATTTTCAGAGAAAATCTGGTGTTAGATAGGCCCTAAAAGAATTTGCAACTGCATGGAATTGGTCCTTTTATAGATCAAAATCCTTCGAGCATTTTCACAAATATCCTCCCTTGTCTCCAAAGAGATCTAAACCCCCCAACTCTCTCGCACAGACATCACGAAGCTGCACAGTCTTGTCTGAGGGGACACTCTCCAACAAATGATAAAGGGTACTGACAGAGAGTGTATTCTTAGCAGTAAGCGCCCGCTTCTCTGTATCGGATCTATAGGAGTCTGTTAAAAGTGTCTGTTTTTAAAATCAAATCTCTAATCTGGAAAAAAAACAGAAGAAACCTCTACTAGGTAGTTAATACTTACGAGTTATTTGATCAAATGATATCATTGTTTCTCCCTCAAGTAACACGTGGTGGCTCAGTGGTTTGCACTGCTGATTCACCGCACCAGGGTCACGGGTTTGGTTCCAGTTTTGGGTGAGTGGCTGTGTGGAGTTAGTATGTTCTCAACTGTGACTGCGTAGGTTTCTTCCCACAGTCACAAAGATGTGCAGGTTCGATGAATTGGCCAATGCTAAATCACTCAAACTGTTCAAGGATCTGTAAGTTCAGTCAGGATAAATATAGGATGGTTTGGGAATGGGTCTGGGTGGGTTAATCTTCAAAGGTTCGAAGTTGACTTGCTGGGCCCAAGGGCTTGTATCCACACTTTAGGGATTCTACTAATTCTAAATCACTCAAGCAAGGTACTCCCCTGGCTGCCCACAGTTTAAACCTGGAATCCATTATCCCTGGTTGACAACCTGGTATAGCAATTAAACCAGTAAGAAACATGGTTTGGGCTGTATTGCTCTCGATCTGATGCAGTGTTCTTCAAGTTGAAACAGTATTGATAATCATTAGTTTTTGACAATACTCCATAAATCCCAGGCACGAATATAGGATGATAAAAAAAGCTTAATTGATAGCTTTTAATCTGGGAGATCTACCCCCCACAATCTGTGGGGCAGTTGCAATTTTGTTAGCTTGATAACGAATCGCTTATGGTGCGAAATAAAAGAGCTAAACCAGCCATTATGTTTCCGAAATATCTGTCTGGCGAAACATCAAAGAAAACATTCACACGCGGTGTTGAAAATGAGGAAGGACATTCATTTTAATAACAGCTATCCGATCTAGCCAGGATATTTGAAATGCCTCCCATCTTTGAAGGTCTTGTTTAATTTTGTCAAACAAATGGACACAGTTCACGTTAAATAAATGATCAAAGACAGATGTAATGACGATACTGAAATAGGGAAACCACCCCGTGACCATTTAAAAGGAAACCAGGATATGCCCTCAGTATCAGGTATTTCACTAAGATCTCCCATAGGCATGGCCTCTAACTTTGTAAAATTAATTTATTGCCCAGAAAGGCAACAAGCGAATTAATGCATTGCATCACATGAATTACCGAAATTGCGGGATTTGACAAAAAACATAAGACCCTCATCTGCATACAATGTAATCTTACGTGACTTCTATCCCACTTCTGGGGCAGATATGTTGACATCCCTACGGATGGACTCCTCCAGTGGCTCAATCCCCAACGTAAACAACAATGGTGAAAAGTGTCAACCTTGTCGGCTGTCTGGAGAAATATTAATATTACTGGTTGGCCACACCATTAGTGAGAACCACTGCCAGAGGATCGCGCTAATGACCCTCACCCACTTGATAAAAACTTTGCTTAGACCAAACCGTTCTAATGTACAGAAGAGATCCGGCCACTCAACCCAATCAAATGCTTTCCCTCATCAAAAGAGATTAATAATCCCTGGACAGATTGTTGTTGACACTCTTGGCTCATATTCGTAAACTCTTCACATTGTAGGAAGATCTGCGGCCCTTTATAAAGCCTGTTTGGTCCTCTTTGGCAACGGAAGGCAGCAAAGATTCCAGCCTTAATGCACGGGTCTCAGACAGGATTTTGAAACCAACATTTAAATGTGAGATTGGCGTGTAAGAAGTACAATCCTCCAGGGTCTTGCTTGCTTCATCATCATAGAGATATGAGCCTCTCTTAAGGATGGAGGGATGGGTTCGTGACTGTATGAGTGATAGAACATGTTAAACATCAGCCCTGATAATAGGTTTATAAATTATCGATAACATTCACGAGGAAATCTGTCAGGAATGTGCACCTTTGCATTCTGAAGCTGCTTCACACCCGCTTGCGCAGACAATGGTGCATTAAGGCACACCACTTATTCAGGGGTTACTCCTGAAAAATGAAAAATGACTCCATTTTAATCCATCTATCCACATTATGCTCAGTCTGAAATAATTCGGAGAAAAATCCTGGACAGGAGACACCAATCTTTTTGGAATTGAAGGTAAGGATCCCAATATCTTCACTAATTGAGGTAATGGCTTAGAGGGGCACTCGTTTTCCTGGCAAGATAGAATAAATACCTGCCTGACTTATCACCATGCTCAAACAGCCTTTGTTTTGCAAAAGTAAGTTCCTTCTTGGCTGTCTGTGTGAGCGTGAAATTCACTGTAGACCGAAGCGTTGTGATCCTCTGCAGCTTAGCTACTGAGGGTCGATAACAGTATGCCGTCTCGGCTGCCCTCAGCTGTGCCTCAAACCAGCGTTCCTGCTCCCCCTTCTGCTACATCCTATGGAATAATTATTCCCTTGGCATAAGCCTTAACAATTTCCCATAGAATGGATGGGTTACTGGTTGTATCTGAATTAATGGCTAAGAAAGATCTGAATTCATTACAGAGATACTCAATGAACTAACTAGTCTAAACAATAAAGTGATACGTTCGCCAGTGTCTCGAATCTGTTATATTTCCCTAAATCTTTATCAATAAGTATGGTCAGAAATTGTAATATTCCCAATTGTGCAGGATGCCACCGAATCTAAGATTGTTGCAGGGATGGGGAAGAAATCAAACCTGGTGTGGCATTTCTGCGGGTTAAAGAAGATATTAAAAGCCCTACCTGTGAGGTAGATGTGCCTCCAGACATCTACCAGCTCTAGTTCTGCACACAAATGCACCAATTGCTTATATTATAACCAGGGTATTGAGGGGCCTTCGGACTTTCTGTCCACCGTGTGTTCCATAAGACAGTTGAAATCTCCTTCGACGATAATGTGCCATGATGCAAGAAAATGCATCCACCAGGATTTTAAGAGGGTACGCCGGGGTGGGGGTGGAGGTCGCAATTACTATTCAAAATATTGGATTATTTACCATAGTTCAAGGCTTGGGGGATTATGATCCTTCCGTGAGTATCAAATACAATAGAGTAATTTAAATGGAAGATTCTTCTTATCCAGTATGGTTCTCCCCTACTCCTAGTATTAAAAGACGAAAATAAAAACCCGTTCAAACCCGCCCTTCTGTAACGTCAAATATTCCTTGTCATCGAGGTGCATCCACTGCAATAGGACAAGATCAACCCTCTCCTTGTTAAGGCTAGAAAGGCTCTTAACTGCCTCGCCTTAATGCTCCAGGTGCACCATTTATGCATGCCATAACACACTGGAACAACATTTGAAATCCAGAGAGGAAGAACTTGAATGACAAATCGCTGAGCATCAATGAAAAAAGACTCATTGAGCCTAAAAAAAGCATACTAACTAAAACTACAACAACTAATACGCTTTCAAAATGTTCTACAACTAAATACATATAAAAACAAACAAAAAACAGGCTAGAAAGTGCCAATTACACTCAGTAGGGGCATTTACCCCTCCCGCCCCCCCCCCACCCCACTGGGGGCAGTTGCACGTCACAAATCTTTATCTTCTGCCCCATTATCAAAACTGCATCCAGGGCAATTAATCACAAACATCGGGATTGAACTGCCCTAACGTAGGCATTCAGTCTTCATGATCAGCTTCACAACTCCCTCCAGCTTGAGCCGAACCCGACACACAAACTAAGCACGAGAAAAACGATTAGTAATATTAATCAACTTAAAATTGTGTACTCTACCCATCCCTGACTGTAATTTAACATTACTTAATACCAACAAAGATTCAACAAACGTTCTTTAAAACGAGAGAAGAATGATTATCGATATCTATTAAAGCATTCAACCTGCTTTATAGTGTCCACAAAGTTTTCGCGTCCTCTGGAGCGTCAATGGATCTATTGAAAGATCCACCAGTGCGTAGAGCTATTGAAAGCATATGGAGCACCGCTGCGTTCATGAAGGAATACTGAATCTCAAGTTCCCTTAATCTTCTCTTGATATCATCAAAAGATTTTCTTTTCTGAATCTGCCGCTGAAAAGACCTGGAAGAACATAATCCTGGAGCCCTCGTCGGATCTTTTCCCTGTGTTCTGGAAGCTTCCATAAGTCTTTGATTGTCTCTGCAACTACGTAATCGCACAAGAACAGGGTGAGGGCGTTGGTCTGAGTCTGACCTGCGCTCCGTAACCCGATGAACTGTCTCACTCTTCACTCGTCCCTCTTCAGCTTCGAAGTGAAGGAACACGGCAGCCAGTTCCCGAAAAAAACTCACTGGCTGAACACCTTATGACTCCAGCAGACCGATGATATGAACATTCTTCATTCTGCCCCTGTTTTCGAGGTTGTCAAATTGTTCAGTTAAGGTACGGACCTGTTCTCCAAGGGCGAGGATCCGCTCCTTAGAGGAATTGAACACAGACTCTGCCCCTGTAGTTTGACGCTATACCTCATCTGTTCTGTTTCCAAGACTTTCCATTTGCTGCTCATATTTTTTGGAGCATGGCTGAGAGTGGTTCTAGCCTCCTGCTGAACTTTTCTTCAATCATGCCTTCAATCATTTCAGGTAACTTGGTGAATTTGGTGACCAAGACCTGGTGAGTAACTGGGTCCATCGAACGAGCAGAGGGGGTTGCGGGTGCGGCCACAGGCATGCTGACAGCTTCTGACGGGTGCCCTGTGTGTTGGGACTTAGTCAATCCTTTCCCTTGTTTTGTCATTTCCACTTGACAAATTGGCATTATTCAGTATTCTGTAGCTCTTTTAGTGTTGACCTTTCAGTAAATGACTGTGGTGGGGTGGGATAGAGGATTACTCTGATGCAGATCTCAGCAAAGCAGACCTTTCAGATCGCTGCAATCTTGATCCCCTTTAAAACTTTATCGATGTTATCCATTTTGTTTAATTCCTGGATTTTCTGGAGCCGTGTCATTCGGAACATCTGTCTACAATTTCCACAACACTGTACATTGCTGCTCGATAATCCTTGACTCCTTTGTGATTCGTGAACCTTGCCTCAAGTTTATCCAATATCTCTGCCTCCCATGTTCTGCGGGGAAGAGTGTTCATAAGACTCACTGCACTCCGAGAAAACAAAAATAAACCGATTCATCGGTGTGTGAGATTAGCTTTATTTTTGCATTCGTAACTGAGCAAGGATATAGTAACACTGGAAGCAGTTCATAGATGTTTCACTTCATTTATTCAATGCATGAAGGGCTGATATTATGGCGATTTTAACAGGCTACCCTTGGAATGAGAGCTGATCTTATTGAAATATACAAAGCCTTGTGGCGAGTCGATCAGGTATATACCAACTGGGAGTTTGTATAGCCCAATCTTGACGCCGTTGTCATTGAAACCCTACAGGGTGGCAACAGGACATTCGACCCATCAAGTCCACACCAACCCAGCGAACATTATCCTATCCAGACCTGTCCCCCTACCCTATCCATGTAACCCTGCATTTCCCATGACTAACCCACTTAACCTACACATTCTTGGTCACTCTGGGTAATTTAGCATGGTCAATCAAACTAAGCTGTATATCTTTGAACTGTGGGAGGAAACTGGAGAACTGGGAAGGAACCCACACAGACATGGGAAGAATGTTCATACATCACATGGAGGGTCGGACGAGTTTGGAATAGAGTTCAGCTCCTTGTTGATATGAGGCAGCAGTACCAACCAAAAATCTAACGTGATGCTCCGTTAGCCCTATTTGTTATCTGCGGCTGATGAAAGGCATCTGCCTGACTTGTTCCTATCGCTAAACTTGACCCAATCTGAGACATTTATCATCGGTCATATCACCAACCTGGTTACATTTAAAATTTGTTGTGAACAGTGGAGGAGTGGGAGTAGAAAAGGAAACAGTGACACCCTTCAACTTTAGTCAGAACCGGAGTGAGGAAAAATTCACAAAGTGGGATTTCATTCAAGTGGGAATTCTCTTTCCCAGAAGTTTGGGATGGCTGAATCTTTATATTAATATTATATAATATTATATTATCTTTTTATGGCTTTGTCTGATTTTCCGTAGACAGATGAATCAGGGATAATGCTGCATGGAGAGAAAAGTGCAGCTGGGAGCACAATGAGAGGAGCCATGACCTTCTTTACTGGTGGAGTAGTGTCAAAGGGACGATTGGCCCACTCGTGTCCCTCAGCCCTATATTCTGATGTCCGATTCAGCCCTTCGGACCTGCTAGACACAGGCAGATCGAGGCCACGCCGATGGTTAGGTGTACTTTCGGAAATACACTTGGAAATTCCAGGCTTGGTCAGGAAGTGACCCCCCAGCCGCAATCCCTTTTCACAGGCTTCCCCACTCTGTAACTTCTTCTCTGGAATTGCTCAGAATACTGCCCCCATATCCCATCCAGGGTTAACTCAGGCAATTTTTCTCCTCTCACGAATGCAACATTGTACAACACGACTTCCAGGAAAATAACTAATTAGTTTCCAAAATCATAACATAAAAACTTAAGAAGTAGGAACATGAGTCGGCTATTCGGCCCCTCATGCCTGAACTCTCATTCAATAATACCATGGTTGATCTACTTCCGGTTTCAACTCCAATTTCCTACCAAATTCCCTGTATCCCTCCACAACTCTCTAGTTTAGGGAATTCCAGACATTCACTACCTTCTGAGAGAGTACATCATTTTTCACCTCAGATTGAAATCGATGTCCCTTATTCAGTATCTACCACCTCGAGTTCGAGACTCAGGTGAAACACCTTCTCAGCATCTACCTAGTCAAGCTCCCTCTGTATCTTGTACATTTCAGTAATATCACCCTCATTCATTTCAACCACAATGAATAATCGCCTCACCATTTTAGATGTATTCAATAATTCAACCCTTCCATCCCAGGAAGCTGCCTCATGAACCAACCTAGTTACTTGCTGCATCAGCATGCTGACATTATGATTCATACACAGGAAACTCCAATCCCTTTGTACTGCTCCTTTTTTGGGAGTCCTCTTCGTTAAAACAAAGCCAGCATTTTGGTTCTCAGTGTCATACACAAACTCGGATGTATATTGCACTCAGCTTTCACCTTCAGGCTATCAGCATAGATTGTAAATAACTGATGCCGTCGGACTTATATTTGTGGTAATCCAGTAGATACATCTTTATCATAAAGATCCTTTAATCCTGACTCTCTGATTTCTATGTGTTAAGCAACTGTCATCCCATGCTAATATATTATTCATCATACTTCGAGTCTCGGTCTTGTGACAGAGCGTTTATTTTGTGATACCTTGTGAATAATCTCTGGAAAGCCTCATGTTGACCAGTTCCCTTTATCAAATCTGCCTGTCACATTCTCAGGTGTTCCTGATGAAGGACTCCTGGCCGAAACATTTATTTTCCTGCTCCTTGGATGCTGCCTGCTATGCTTTTCCAGCATGACTCTAATCTTGATATTCTCGATTTTACAGGACAAAAATAGTTTCCCCTTCATAAAACCATGTCAACTCTGCATTAAGCTTTTCTAAGTGCCCTGCAATTCCTTCCTTAATAACAGGCTCTAGCAGATTCCCACCAATAATGGTTCGGCTAAATTGTTCCTGCCTTCTGTCTTATTACTTTCTTGAAGACAGGCGCCACATTGGAAGTTCTACAGTTTCACTGGAACATTCCTGTAATCCAAAGAGTTATGGAATATTTCACACAATGCCGCTAGTCACTCTGTGACCACTTCTTTTAAAATTAACTATGAATTACTGCTGACCTGCCTCCCCTTATTCTTATCTGTTAGTTAAAAACCTTGTTCTTTTTGTGAGAGAAAGTTCAAGAACTGCCCTACCATTACCATACTGTTTATACCATTGACATGCTTACAGTACTTTCCCCACGAACAGTGACTTTAAATACTAGTGTAAATTATCTGCCTGTTCCCTGTGGCCGGTTCTCCAGTCACACCCTCCTAATGGCCTCAATGTACTTTCCTCACTTCACTTCTGCTTCAGCTCACACACACATCTTCAAGCTTTTTTTATGTAGATGCGAAAGCTCTTGATGCATGTTCTATATTTCTGTCCGTTTTATTACATCATATCTTTTCGTACGTTTTCCTCACTTTCTAGATTCATGCAGTCATATCGTGCACAAACAGACCATTTGGTCCAACTTGTCCATGCTGACCAGGTTTTCATAACTAAACTAATCTCATCTGCTTGCACTTGGCCCATATGCCTTCAAACGTTTCCCATTCATATGTTGGTCCAAATGCCTTTGAAATATTGTAGCTGTACAAGCATCTACCACTGTTTCTCTGGCAGCTCATTCCATAGATACATCACCCTCTGTGTAAAAAATGTTGTCACTTTGTCCCTTTCAAGTTTCTCCCTTCCACCTTAAAGCTATGCATTTGTGTTTGAATTCCCCAAACCTGCAGAAAAGACCTTCGCTATTCATTCTATCCATGCCTCCCATGATATTATAAACTTCTAGAATGCCACCCCTCAAACTCGTACACTCCATCTGATACTAACTTCAAGATCAAACATTTAACGATAAGCTCTACAAATTGGAAAGAATATTAAAAATGACAGGTAAAGAAAACAGCCCAAATGTCATACTGTTACTTTTGTTCTATGTTACAAAACTAAGGCAGCATGAAATTCTTACTCGTGCTAATAAGCGGTCAAGCACCTGACTTCCATAGTGTGAAGGCAGTGATGATGTATACTGTCAAAACGTATAGATCTAGATCTATTTAATACCACATGGTCAACATTCTCCCTCCTGTTCTCCCTATGACCTTGTGTGGTTGTGTCTTCTTCATCTTACGCTCAGTTCGAGAGAACCCCTTTCCCCCATTCACACCTTAATTGAAACCCATTTTGCATTATCTTCTCGTTTACCACTTCTAATAGCCCGCTTATCTTTTGCCATGCTCTCTTTTCCAAGTCACCCATCCCCCATCTACGTCAAGGGATTACAAAGCCCAGTTTCCAACCTTTTTCAGTTCTGAACAAGTCACACTGGGCTTGTAACGCCAACTCTGTTTCTCTGTGTCTGCAGATTCTGTCAGGCCTGCTGAGTTTCTCCAAAAACGAATAGGCACAGCAAAAATTTCAATTAAATAAATAACTATGGATACTGGAAATAAATACAAAAATTGCTGGAGAAACTGCGAGCTTTGTAGAGGGTCACTGGGTCCGAATGATTAACTCTGCATTCACTACAGAAGATGCCGCCGGACGTGCTTTATTTCTTCAGCAATTCCTGTTTTTGAACAAGTTCCATTGACGTGTGTGAAAGCTGCTCAAACGCTCTGTCCAACACGGAGTGCCCTACACTGGGTACTGAACAATAACGTAAAGTGCTTATTTTCATTCGCTCAGAAACTGCATAAGGCTGGCATCACTGACACCACAGAGCTCTTAATGATGGTCAGGGAGAAAACCAGAGGGAAACACATTCAATTCAAATGCAGAAGATGGCATTATGAGAAAGGAAACGATTCAAATGAATATGTTAAAGGGTTTGAGTAATGTAACAAATTTGAAGCATGACACTAAGGAGAACTCTCAGCAGAATGAGAATATGAACGTGTTACTGCATCAGAAACCATGCGTTCACTGAGTACAAGGCTGATGGGTGAATGGGTTTCGATGTGAACTGGGGAACAGTCAGTAGAATTGAATTGCAGATATTGCAGCTCAAACGTGATGCTGTAGACAACAGCAGCAACAGAAGCACGATTGTATTCAAACATAATCTGCAACATTTTCTCCAGGATATTCCATCAGTCTACCATTATCATCAAGCCGAGCGATGGTTCAGTGACGAGTGTGAGTGAACATGCCACGGTCAGAACCATGTGTACCTAAAGCTGATCACAACCCATTACAGCGACCACACTTGAATGGTTTCATTCCAAACAGCAGAACTAACATCTTATAGAGAGGACGAAATGATCCCAAGACCAACAGATCAGATCTAAGCTCTATGGTCCTGCCACATCCAGACATAAGTGTCGGTGTACTATTAAACAACTTACTGGAGGAGAGGACTCCAGAAATATCCCCATCCTAAATAATGGAACAGCCCTGCACCTCAGTGAAAATGACAAGAATGTAGCATCTGCACCATCCTCAGCCAGAGGTGTTGAAAGGATGATCCAACTCACCCTCGCCATGATGCCCACAGATAAACAGATGGTAGTGTTCAACAAATTCGATTCGCTGCATGTGACATGAAGAAACAGCTGAACACAGTAGATACGACAAAAGCAATGGGCCCTGACCCCATTCCTGCAACAGGACTGAAGATTTGTGCTGCACAACAAGCCGTGTCCCTGGGGAAGCTGTTTCATTCCAGCTCCAACTCTGACATCTCCCTGGCAATGTGGAAAATTACTCAGCTATGTTCAGTCCCCTAATAGGTGAATAATTACATTCTGACCATTTCACACCCCCTCAGTCACTTCAGGATAAACAAATTGGTGGGAGTTCATCTTGACAGAGTTGTGAAGCAGTACAGAAATAACCCGCTCAGTGTGGTTTCCGATAGATTCCTATGTGGACATGGTGCTGTTGTAGAAATGTCACTAGATTACTAATCCAATACAGGATAATGCTCTGGCAGTTGATGGAAGTTTTAAAAAAATAAAATATCAAGATCTAGAATCTGGTGATGGTCACAGTGACCTTGCATCCAATGTTGATTGTAAACATCGATCTCCTTCCACAATGTCCTTTCAGGAAGTGAATCTCCCGTGCTTTCCTGGTCTGGTCTAAAAATAACTCCAGACACACAGAGATGTGATCAACTCTTCAATGGTCCCTGAAACAGCCAAGCAAGACTCTCAATTGATTCACACTGCTCCAAGGTCATAAGGGATAAAAACAGTTAGAATAACTGGCACCGGCCTCCATATCAGAAAAGGGAACGGGAATCACAGTCCTGTTGACCCTGCAGCGACCACCTTCCTAACATCTGAGAGCTTGTGACAACATTTACAGAGTTTTCCCACAGACTGCACAGAAACATCGGGAAAGGAATAGGTCATACAACACATTGAGCCTTCCTCATTCTAGTTCATGCAGAAAATCTCCACAATGCAGTTTTCCCGACACAGTGTTCATATCCATTAGTATGTTTAAACATTGTGAAATATAAAATAAGAACTGTTGTAGTCCCTTCAGTCCATCAATCTTGCTCCTCGATTCAATATACAGGCAGTTTTCTGATAATGCGGGTTTATTAAACGTGATTTGACTGCAATGCGATTCGTGAATTGTGCACCTTTTATCTATAAAGTGAGCTCCCGCTCACTGTGGCGCGATTCCATGCCAGGCACCAGCTGAACAACAAAACCTAGCTTCAGGATCCTCTGTCTGCAAAATGCACCCTCTCAGTGTTCAGCTAAAACAGGAATGCAATCCACTCTGCAAAGCCTTGAACCTGAGCCTGAAACTGGGAAGTGTTCTCTCCAATTAGAAGGAACGTTATTTCAAACTGGGGGAGAATCTTGAGGAGAAATGGAATTCCATGTTGGCATCACATGGTCAGTCAGCCCTGCGCGCTTTCAGGTGAAGAGATTGGTGAAAGGTACAGGGATGTAGCCAGTGACTGTATTGTGGAAGTGTTGCGTTTACGGCACTATTTCATTACAATATATGATTTAAAGGTTTAATTAGACTGTGCTAGTGTGTGTGTGTTAGACGAACTTTAATTTTGGTTTTTTACTGATATTTTGCGGTTTGCCCATTATTCTCTTTTCCCCATAGGCCACATTATTAATATTACATGATTTTCTGCAACACATGTGATGTACAGGAACACAGCTACCACGTTATTGAAGAGCAACCTGTAATGATATCTGATTCTCTATCTTCATACCATACCCTACTCTCTCCCTATCCCTTTAGTTTCCAGAAATCCATTTTTATATTCAATGCCTTGGTTTCCACAGTCTGATCTGAGAGATAATTCCCCAGGTTCACCAGTTTCTGAGTGCAGACATTTATTCTCATCTCAATGCAGAGTGGTCTGCCTATACCTTATACTGTGGCCCCTTGTTTTGATGTCCCAGCCAGGGGAATTGTCACCCCTGCTTCCAAACTGTCTTGTCCTGACAGAGTTATATATATTTCACTGATATCGCCACTCATTTTCCTAAAGCCCATGGAATTCAGGCCCAGCCATCCCAGATTCTGCTCCCACAACAGCGATCAGTCTGGTCATCTTCGCTGCTCTCCCTCAATGTCAGGTTTGTCCTTTATTAAGTAAGGAGACCAAAACTGTACATAATACTACACAGTGTTCGAGATGAGGTCTCACCAACGCCCTGTACAGCTGCAGTAAAACACCCTTACTCTTGTATTCAAATCCCCGTGAAATGAAGGTGAATACACAATATATCTGCCTATCTGCTTTCTGCTCCTGCAATGTTGCTTTCAGTGACTGGTGTACAGGGAGATCCAGATCCTTTTCAATGTTACACCTCCCCACTTGTTGGGTCTGTGTACATTAGTCAGCGTGCCAATGCCATTACCAGTATTGACTTCATGATTCAGATCTCATTGCCCTACACTGACCTCGGACGGCTGCACAGAAGAAACAAAAATGCAGTTTAAGTTCCTTTATAGATCAACATTTTTCAATCAATCCCTTTTCAAATAATAGGCTCCAATTCTGTTTTTCCCATCAAAGGTCACAATATCACATATCCCCCGCCTGCCCTCCCTATTGCTCCTCATGCGCCACGTATTTGCCCAGACACTCCACTTTTCTCAATCCCCTTGGAACATTTTGACATTCTGCTCACCTACTCACAATCTGATATTGTTTAGTGCCATCTGCAAACTTGAAAATATTGTACTTGATCCACTCTATTATACATATGATGTGTATTGGGAAGAGCTGGGGCCCAAACCCCAACCCTTGCTATATCCTCCAAGCCTTCCATTCAAAAATACATTCTTTTATTTCTACTCACTGCTTCCTGACAGCTCTCCCATTCTAAAACCACATTAGTCCCAATCCCATAGGATTTGAATTTTCATATTAGGCTTTATCAAAAATCTTTCTGAAAATGCACATATTTCATTGATTGCTTCTCCATAATTATGCTAAAGGCACTTTTTCAAATATGATTCCCATTTGATCAATCTCTGTTGACTTTGTCTGTGCTCATTACTTTCAGTTCCAATACTTCCTCGAAAACTGTTCAGGTGCTAATTTCATTCTATTCCCTTTTTCTAAACAGACTAATGTTCACTTGTTTTGTTGGGAAGTTTTCTTTTTTGTTTCGTTTTCTTATGTGAAGACATAACTGAAGTATTTGGTCCACAGTTCTGCCTTTTCCCTGTCCTCAATTCTCTGGTATCAGACTGTAAGAAAGCTGCACTTTTTTTTCCCGTAATTTTGCCATTGACATATTTTCAGAAGATATTACAAGTTCAATCTTAAAACCCTTGTTAATATACTCTTCAGAAACCCATCAATTCCTATCTTAAGCTACTCACTGATTGATCTTCCACAGCCATACAAACACAGAAGCACAGACTTTGTCCCATCAACAATACAGCACGGTCGACATTAGCCCCACTCTCCGACACAAGACCGTAGCCGTGAATCTTATGGCATTTCAACTTCACAACCGTGTATTTTCTAATGGTTGTGAAGTTACCTTGACAATTCTTCTCTCAGGAAGTGCATTCCTGACCCCAGCACCCTCTGAGTGAAAAACAATCCTCAATTCCTCTCCACATCTCAAATCCTTCACTTTATAATGTGCTCCATTGTACTTGGCCCTTTGACTAAAAGGAACAGCTACCATCTATCAATCCTATCCATGTCCCTCGTAATCCTATCCTTCTGAATCTCGGCTCACTCAGCCTTCTCTCCTCCAAACTAAACAGCCCGAGCTTATCCAGCCTATCTCCATAGCTCATATGCTCCATCCGAGTGAACATCCTGGTGAATCTCCTCTGAGCCCTCTCCACTACAATCACATTCTTAATGTCACGTGGCTCCCAGAACTACAATCAGTATTCCATCTTGGCAAATGCAAACTTCTGCATAGCTCTTATAATCTATGCCTTGATGAATAAAGGTTATATCTACGGTCCCTATGCTTTCTCAAATTGTGCATTAACCAGTTTAGTCACATTCAGGGATTTGTGGAGAAGCACCATCTGAGCTTCCTCGTGTGCTGCCATTCATTGAGTTCTCCCCTGTCCAGTTCCTTCTTCCAAAGTGCATCATTTCATATTCAAACCGGGTTACATTCCATCTGCCATTGATGCACCCATCTGACCATTCCATCTGTATCTTCCTGTAACGTAAGACCTTCCTCCTCACTGCCAACCACCCGGCCAATCTTTGTATCAAACACAAATTAGTTGTCACACTCCCGCCACCCCCGTCTATATTCACAGTGCATCACTTATGAATACCACAAATAATCAGGTAAAGATGACACAACACCAGGTTATAGTCCAACAGGATTATTCGGAGGCACTAGCTTCGAAGAGCTACTTCTTCATCAGGTGGTTGTGCGCTTTGAAATCTCGTCCCTCTGAATAAACCTGCTGGACCATCACCTGGTGTTATGTGATTTTTAAGTTTGTCCACCCCAGTCCAACTCCAACACCTCCGTGTCACAAATAATAAGGGACACAGTGCTGATCCCTGTAATACACCATTCGACACCGGCCTCAGTCACACGAACAGCCTTCAACCACTACCCTCTGTCTCCTAACAGTAAGGTGATTTGGATGCAACTTGTCAAGTCACGAATGACTCCGACCTGTTCCTTTGTTATTCTTTTCCGCTTGACACACTTGCAGAATATCTGGGAATTCTCCCTAATCTTGCCCTACCAGCAGGTTTCTATGCCCCTGTTTTAGGCAGTTCTCACCAAGTGAAGAATTTCCTCATTATTGTGGTCTTAAATGGTCTGTCCCTTAAACTGCAATTATTTGCCTTGAATGTGGAATTGACAGCCAGGGAAACGTCCTGTTTATTTCCAACTTGGCATATGTTTTGTGAAGTTTCCAAGTTTCATTGTGACCCTCCTCTCATTCTTTCAACCTCTAAAGAACACAGGCCGTGTTTCCTCATCAGGCAATCTCGCCATCTGAGGGATTAATCTGGACAATGTCCATTGCACTTTTTTGTGTCAGTATATTCTTTCTCAGATTGGGTCACCACCAATTTACACAATGGATGTAGGTTTGCTCACTACATTTCCAGACGTTTCTTTATCTTACTAGGTCACATCTTCAGTGGACTTCATGCGAGACAATGCATAAAATTCCTGCTTTCCATTTATATGTTTGGATTTCTTTGTGTTGGTAATGCTATTTCCTGTGGTGAAGTCACTTCCTATTCTTTTTCTCAGAGTGTGGTTGATGGGGTCTAAAAACTAATAGCACATCGAGTTAGACATCTGTTAGAAATACAGTCGGAGTTTCTGCATTGTTGCTGTTAATTCCTAAATATCCAGTATCACACGCTGTATAATAGATTCCAACAGTTTCCAACTTGCAGATGTCAAGTTAATTGTTCGGCAGTTCTCCGAACTATGTGTTCTTCCCTTTATAGATGCTTGGAATCCTTCCATTAATCTATAGTGCTTGGACCACGTTTGCTAACTTCCATTTATCCACAATGGCTTCCAGCCTCTGCAGAATGCACAGAAAAATCAAACAGTCATCAACTGTGCAATTAATATTTCTATTGCCGATTTATGTCTGACATTTTAATATGAAGTACATTAGGTTTGTCAGACTTAGCAATGCTCAATCCAGTTACATTCTCAAATACCACCTTGTTACTGATATAAGTTAACTTTATGTCTTCAGTTGCACAAGCCCAACATGATCACTGGATATTACTCGGTGATTTTGTGGATCTTCCTCCATGAAGACAGATGCAAAGTAACTGGTTATTTTCTTGGCCATTTCCCTGTTTTTCACAATAAACTCGCCTCTCCCGATTACCAATTTCCATATTTGACCTTGCTTTTACTTTGTTTCCTTTGAAATACAGATTGTAGATTTATGCAGTGTTTTTGTTCTTGTTTGTTTGCATTCATGTTCTGTTTTTGATTTCCTTATCAATTTCATGGCCCTTGTTTCTAGATCGTGAATTTGTGAGAATTCTCAGGTTTCCACAATGACTGAAATTCTTCCGAAGCCACCTCCTATGATTAGTACATTTTCTAATTTGTTATGTTAAACATAATTGTCTCATTTTCCCTTTCTTTGGTGTTTAAACCTGAAATAAATAGACGTATTTTTTAGACTTTGCATTATTTCTATAAATCTCCTGGTGCTGACCAGATATATTCAGGAACACTGCAGGAGGACAGAGAAGGAATTGCGAGGGCCCTGGCTGATATTTGTGCATCATCGGTAGCCAACAGGTGAGGTCCCGGAGGACTGGAGGGTTGCGAATGCTGTGCCCTTACTCAAGAAGGGCTAAAAAGAAAAACTTGGGAACTATGGACCACTAAACCTAAAGTCTGTATCAGGTAACTTACTGGAAAAGGTTCTGAGAGATAAGATATTCGTGCATTAGGAAAGACAGGGTGTGATTCGGAGCAAGATTAGAGTGTTGCTAGAAAAGCACAGCAGAGCAAGGAGCATCCGAGGCACAGGAAAATCAACGTTTCGGGCAAAGGTCTATCATCAAAGTCAGCACGGCTTTGTGCATCGGACACCATAGCTCACAAATCTGTTCGAATTCTATGACGAAGTGACCAGCAACGTTGAGGAGGTCAGGGTGGTATGCGTAGTCTATATGGATTCAAGTGAGGCCTTAAATAAGCTTCCACATGGTGCGCTGCTCTGGAAGGTTAGATCGCATGAAAATTGAGGAGGACCTGCCAAATTGGATGCAAAATTGGCTTGATGGTAGGAAGCAAACAGTAATAGTGGAAGGATGCTTGTCAGACTGGAGGCCTGGGACTAATAGAATGCATCGGGGCGATGCTGGCGTCACTATATATTACATATATCTATAATTTAGATGAGAATGTATGTGCATGATTTGTAAGTTTAAAGGTGACAATAAAATAGGTGGTTACATGGAGAATGACAAAGGCTATCAGAAATTTCAGAACTTACAGCAGTACCTTGATCAGCTGGGGAAGTGGGCCGAGAAATGGTAAATGGATTTTAATGCAGATCAGTGTAAGTTCTTGCATTTTAGAAACTCAAATCAATATCAGAGTTTTATGGTGAATGGCTGGGTCTTAAGGAATGTAGTGGAACAGAGGGACCTTGGAATTCAGGTACGTGGTTCTCTGTAAGTTGATTCAGAGGTAGACAGGGCAATGAAGAAGACTTTTGGCACACTGACATTCATCAGTCAGGGCACTAAGTAGCGAATTTAGGGAGCTATGCTGCAGAATACGCTGCACTGATGAGGCCATACTTATAACGTTACGTTCAGTTTTGTTAACTTTGCTATAGGAATGATGTTATTAAACTGGAATGAGTGCAGAAGAAATTTGCAAGGCTGTTGCCAAGGACACAAGGCTCTGAGTTACAGGGAGAGGTTGGAAAAGTTAGGACGTTTTACTTTTGCGTGTGTGTGACTGGGGAGAGGATCTTATTGAAGGGTATAAGATCATAACAGGCATGGATAGAGTGAATGCACTCAGCCTTTACTTCCCGGGATTGGACAATCACGGACTAGAGGGCATCAGTTTAAGGTCAGAGGAGGAAGAATAAAAGGGAACCTGAGAAGCAACTTTTTTACACACAGGGTGTTACGCATATGGAATGAGCTACCAGCAGAAGTAATTAAGGTGGGTGCATTCACAACATTTAAAATGCATTTGGACAAATACAGGATAGGAAAGGATTAGAAGGATGCGGGGCAATGGCTGGGACTTGGGGTTAGTGTGAATTGTCATTTTGGTCGGAATGGATTAGTTTGGGCCGAAGGGCCTTTAGGACTCTATGACTCTAACAATCATTGCTATTCTCCCACTGAACGTTATTTTGTATTTTTCCAATTCACTGGAACAAACCTGACCCTCTCGGCTCCATGCTTCCATCATTTTTGACCAAAATGTACAAACATTCTATATTGTATGCAGACTCCGTATAAAATACAACATATTAATGTCACTATTCCTCCAAAGCTGCTTCAGAGCAAGGACATTGATTAGTCCTCCTGACCACACAACACCAAATCCGAAAAAACTTGATCTCTAGTTTGGTTCAATAGATACTCTTCAACACACCTGATATACATTTAGGGAATTTATTTTTCACAGTCACTTAGTTAACACAGTTGAGATGCAAATTGAGACCATCCAATAAGAATGCAGTATCCATGATACTTGCATGTCTAATTTTCAGAGCATATGACGCTCAGAATTTCTGCAACAGTTTTAGTTTCGATATATAATATACCAATGTTTGCTTCTCCTTGTTATTTGTAAGCTCCCCTTAAAATGAATCTGAGAGACATGGTCTGTGGCGTCATTAGTGATAGACTTGGTCAAGACATTCCAGAAGGGTCACCTTGACGCTGTGATACAGACAAAGCGTTAATAACCTTCTCCGCTCTGTAAGGATGAGTCACCACATTCTATCTGCTGCTTCACTCTCCCTGTATGCCTTTTATAGCACTGACCCCCGAACAAGCCTCACACTCTATTTCGAAATAAGGCTCAGGCATTTCCAAGCTCACTATTGAATTCAGCAAATTTCTTCCTCACTTTCTCTGTCACCTACACAATACCCCCCACACCAATAATGCTAAATTAATTTACAACTGTCGACTGACTCATTCCGGACACCTCACCATTTCCCCCCGCCCCACATCCACCAACACTAACAGCAGGGTCACCCATTTCGACTCTCCCTCCCTCTCTCCCTTTCTCCTGTTCCAGGAGAAACGGCCTGGAATGGGACAGAAAGGGCCAAGCCGGGTGATGCAGTGCCTGATGTCTGTTCCCTCACACCCCCTTCTCCCGCCATGTGGGGAGGATCCTGGCATGAGCCAGATAGAAACAAGATGGCTCATGGGGAGCTTCTGAAACATCCACTTCCCATCAACTGAGTACAGAGCAACATTCAGTTCTCACTTTAAACCCACTGTCAGTTCCAACGTCAGTCCATTCACTGCCAAACAAAAACAGATACCTCACTGCACAGAGATGCAGACACTGAAATGCACAGACGTATTGGTAATCACCCCAACATACTAACATGCACAACACATATAAGGAGATGGGCATACACACAGATTACAACACACAGAGACATATACAATTGCACACAAATAGACACAAACACAGATAGAAACACAGAGGCTGATACATAGGCACACTGATGTAGACACACAAATACACAGAAAACAAGCACATGGACACACACACATACACACAGAGACACAAGCACGAGTGTCATTAAGACACAAATCGACACGTTTTTGGTTTATAAAAGGATCAAGGATTCTGGGGATGAAGCAGGCGATTGATATTGGGGTACATAAAAAAAATATTGAATGGCATATTAGACTTGATGTGCCGAATGGCCTCATTCTGCTCCTTTTTTCATGCTCATGTGGTGTTATGCTGTCAATTATTCACTTTCTGAGATTGCAGCAGAGGATGGATTTGATACATGTTTGACTGGAAAGAGTCAGTGGGAATGTGAGACAGGTTTGGAGGGCAGAATGGTTTATGGTTATTCATAATTATTATATCCTTAAGTATGAAAAGAGTTGGTGATTTGATGTGAGGTTAGCACAGTTTTAATGTTATTGCTCCGACAATGAAATAAAGATGACCCTTTCCATTTAGTGCTGTGTGGTCTGTGGTATCCTCATCCTCAGGGAATAGGGAATATTGAGGATATTCTAGACTGAGCTCGACTGATCTTTGCTGGACAGGAGAGTCAATGTTTATTGGGAACAGACAGGAGAGGGATGATCAGAGACAATTAGACCAGCCATGAGCATTCTGAATGTGTTGTTCCCTCAATGCACCCCTCGATGCTGTTACAGGGTAGTGGACCACCCCAATCCGTCAGACAGGATCGTTACAATGAGACAGGAGGAGACCATTCTGCCCCTCTAAGAAACTACACAGGAATATAGAATTAAGTAATACAGATCGTTGAGTACATTACACAGACCAGGACGAGGCCATTCAACCCGCCTGAGCGGCTACACAGGAACAGAGAATATGTCGCTAGCAGGAAATAGAGAGTCGAGATAAATGTTTATTTTCAGCCTGCAAAGCTCTAACTGATGGAGTGCCTCAGAGATCACTGTGGGGTCATCAATGATCAACAATCTATATCAATGATCTGGAGGAATGGGAGGGAATGGCTTGGAGCTCAATTAGCTCGTACACCAAGATGATCATTCATTGTGTCGTCAAACTGAGATACTGAGTCTGCAATATGATTATAGACAGGGAAGGTTAGTGTGCAAACCTTTAGTAGAAATAACATAAGGTAAATTGTCTGTTTTGGCGTGAAGGATAAAATAATGGTAATCAATTTAAATGCAGAGAGATTGCAGAACTCTGTGATACAGGCGGTTTCCATATTCCTGGGACATGAATCATGTGAAGTCAGTCTGAAGATGCAGCAAGTGATTTGGAAGGTAAGTGGAATGATGCTGTTTTTGACAAGAGGTTAAGGTTTAATTGCAGGAATGTTTTATTGCATCTGTGCAGGGCATTGCTGAGACCACATCTGATGCACTGTGTGCAGTTTTGATCCCTAACACTAAAATAAAAGGATATAATTATTTTTGAAATTTTCAAAGAGGTTTCCCTTTTCTCATTCCTAGGTTGCCGGCCTTTGGTTATGGGGGATAATCAGCTCCGATCGTAGCGTAGAAATAATATTGAACCACCATGACTTTCAGAAAAGTGCATCAGCTGGATGCATATTATCTCTTGTCAGGGAGACTAAAGCTAGAGAATATATTTGAAGAAAACGATGCATTGATATTAACACACATACTATGAAGACACCTACCAATATTTACAAATTACACAGACACGTGTAAGCATGTCATCAAATTATAAAATGGGGACTTTTGAGATTGAATGGAATTGTGTACAACAAGAGCAATGATGCCGCTGCATATAATCCATAATCAGGTTTTCCAGAGAATGTTCCAGGAGAGCACACATGGTCCAGTTTGGTGTTCAGTTGACGTTATTGTATGTTTCAACACAGAGAGGGAGAAAATTGTTCCCTGCCTGAGAAGGAACAGCCGATTTATCCCTTTCTCTTACTTTGTTCCATCAGGTAGCAAAGTCTCAGTCTATAAAATCCCTGAGTTATCTTTGCCACTTGTGATGGATTCCTGGTGAGGATTCATTTGAAAGTCTCATATGCCCGAAACAAAGGGAATTTAGCCAAATCCAACTGTTCCAAAAAGAAATCCCACAACCAGTGGCTTATTTGAACAGAATAACTTTCAAGGCAGAATAACATTTGGAGAACTCTGTCGTTTTACTATTTGATATGAGTTCAACGTTCTGTGTCATACATTTTGTTTTCTAAAAAATAACCTACTCTGAGACCGATATCATTGGCCACATCATTAAACTGGTTACATTTAAGATTGGTGTAACCAGTGGAGGAGTGAGACGGAAAAGGAAACAGTAACCCTCCAATATTGGCTGGACACAAATGAGAAATTTTCAAAGGGCTGTCCAAGTGGAAATTCCCTCCCCAGATGTTTGTGATGCCTAGTTATTTACATTTATTCAAAGTTGTATTTGTTGACATTTGACAGAAAAGTGGATGTAGAAAATGGTATACAGACAGAAAAGTGCTGGGGAGATCACAATCACATGACCCATAATCTTTGTGCATGGTGGAGCGGTGACAAAGTGTCTAATGCCACACTCCTGCTGCTCAGTCCTATGTTCCATCCAACCACTCACAGATCCTGCCAGGAGCAGTTGGAGGCCACTTGCTCCAAATACCTGATCCACAGTAACACAGCAGCTCATTCAGTCCCTCAAGACTGTCACACACACACGATTTAGTGTGGGTTGGAAAATGCTATTTGGAACTCCAGGCTGCGTTCGAAAGATGCCTCTGGTCTATTTGCAGAGGGTCTCCTCACTGCAACTTGTGCTTTATTTGTTGGTCATAATACAGGCCCAGATTCACTGTGAACACAACGATCATATCTCACCCAGAGATGACTCACAAAATACTTTGCTCTGTCTGATTGCAACGTTGAATAACAGAAGGTTTAGGAAAATTGCAACCATTAACTTTGTAATTACAGAATATGAGGACATAAGGAACCGGATCAGCGAATTCGGACGATCAAGCCATTGTCTACCATCATGGCTGATCTACCTTTGGCATTAACTCCTTTTTAATGCCCAATTCTTCATATCCCTTAGCAGTCTGACAGGTCAAAAATCTATCTACCTCCTCCTTAAATACTTTCAATGATGTAGATCCCATAACTCGCTAGCCCAGATAATTCCTGACATTGATTATCCGCTGTGAGAGGAAAACGTTCCCTACACATACATCGTCACCTTCTTGATACGAACGAGAGGTGAACACAGGGGCTCAGCAAACAGTGAATGGCTTTGATATCAAGTGAGTATTTGACTGAGGGTGGCATCACGACCACCCACTTATTTGAGCTGAATGGAAATCAGGTGTAACCTCCCACTTGTCTGGGTCTTTCAGAGCACAAAGAAAGATGCTTGTGGTCGGTTGCCAACAGCCCTAACAGTTCCGGGATATCTCTGCAGGAGATCTTTAGGTTAGCCTCCTCAGCACAAACATCTTCAACTGCTATATCAATATCTTTCCCCATCATAAGATCTGAAGTAAGGATGATGACTGAAGATCACACAATATTCAGAGAATTTGTGCCCCCTCAGCTCCTGAACCATCCTGTGTCCATGTGCAGCAAGACCTAGACAGCATTCCGTTTGTGCTGTTAAAGTGTCGGTAACATTCATGTAACAGCGCTGCCAGACACTGCACATTTCCACAGTTAATAGAGGAGCTCAATCAGCAACCGAGGCTGGTTGCATACTGATATGTGGAAGCCATTGAGCCCGTGGAAACTACTGAACAAGAAGAGGGAAAGCCCATTCACCCCATCTGCCTATTCCACATGAAGAGAAGGGGTCTGGTCAGTACATCGAGCTGTTAAACAGGAACAGGCAGAGCCCAATCAGACCCTTAAACCTGTTCCATGAGACCAGGAGGAGGCTATTCAGCCCCACGAGATAGTTATACAAAAACAGGAGGGCGTCATTGATACTCTAACATGACAAAACAATGAAACCGAGACTGCATTGATAGGGGGCTCCATGGTGTTAATCATGGTTCTATTGTTTGTAGAACGTGTGCTACCTTAACATGGTTTGCTGGCAGTGATAAGGGAAACCAAATATTTTGTGTAAAGTCTCAAGGAGGCATCTTCTATCTCCGAGAAGACACTCCCATGTGCTCTACTTAGGTCAGAAGCTGCTGGGAAGAGTTAATTCTTTTATAATGAAGGTACTGTTGCTGCTGTCGGGATTATGGATGGCATGACGTTCGTTGCAGGATCACGCACCAATTGAACTGTATTAACGTTGGGAGAGTTTTTTTTTTCAAAAGCCTGAACCTCTCTCTCTCTGTTTCTGAATCGAAATAGGGAGTGCGGCTGGTTGGGTGAAACGTTCTCAGAGAATCTTAAACTATCGAGAATCATGTAACCCAAGTGAAAAAAAAAGCCATGGAATTTATCACCGAAACAGTGTCTGTTTAGAATATCATAAGTGATTGTGCATCCCCCTTAATGTTCAATGCAATCACCTTATTCTCTCACTGAGCTTCACTCACTGTTTCTGTTGCCATCATCCCAGGGATTACTCTGGTGAGACTTGAGAGAAAGTCTATCCATCGTACCCCAAATACTGCCTCAAAACACTCAGGGATGATCACCATAACCCTTTTCTCTCACTTAGACAACGCCGTTTCCTTCCTGTGTTACGAAACGCCATTATTTATCTATGAACAACGACTGACATGGAATTAATAAGTTCCTTATATCTGTACGTCAGCATCAATAAAGCCAGCACCAGAGTTGCCTATGGAGATGTGCATCACACTCGGGGAGAATTTCAATGAGGTCGAATCCACCTAAAAGATGTAATGATCACCTACCTGAATAGAAATGAGCTGTACAAATACGGGAAACAGGTAGAGGATGGAAACTATCTTTACTTTTGTTCTTCTTTTACAGGATGTATGCAGCCATGGTCAGGGCAGCATGTTTCACTAATCTTAAACTGAGTGGCTGGTTCAGTTGTTCCACAGGACAGTAAAGAGTAAAACACATTGCTGGGGGTTTGTAGTGTTACAATTCAGGATAAATTCTCGTGCTTAATTAAAACCAACAACGCAGAAAAGATTTATCCAACGCAGTAATGTGTGATGTTTCTAGAGTCGAAGAACTATTTAAAGTAAAAATTAATAACTTTATTTCTTAAAGTTTTACAGAAAATAATAATCGGACGAATATTTACAACTTCTTCCTCTAACTTATCTTTGACCTCCCCCCTCCACAATAGGAGTCAGATAAGATTCCAAATTAAGATTTAAAAAATAAAACTTCTTATCTCAAAACCAGGAAGCTTTCAGTTCTTCTCCATAGTCCTGTCTTCTTTTCTTCTGGGGAATTCTGCTTCACTAGTTACTAATCAATGAATATACTTTTAAGGGAACTATTTTTCAGGCAGTCTTTGCATGTTGGTAGCTTGGCAGCTCTGCTCTCAACTGTTCAATTTTCCACGGTCTTGTACCTCCAAACTATTGGATTGTGTCATTGGCTTTTAAGATTATCAATCTATTACATTCAAACTTGATTGGAAGTGGGTCATTTGAGGTATAATTTAAACTGTTTGGCTGAATTTGTTTTTGTCTCAAGGCAATGAGCTAATCGAGTTGTTCGATCAAATGTTAAATTATATCTATTTTTCAGAAGACTTCGTGATGTCAGGCAGTTTAAAGGTGCAGTACACTCACATGTTCATCACTGAAGTCACACGGAAACCTGATTAGGGAAGGTTGACACATTGACTTCCCTAAAGGACTTCAGGCAAGCAGATGGACTTTTATAACAAATGATAATGGTTGCTTTTAAATTCCATCACTTTCCTTCATGAGATATCAACAGACTATTATTCTGTGGCTCTTGATTATGAGTCAATGACTTGACTACCATAAACTGTCTTCCTGTCCGTGCAGGGAGCACGTCAAACATCCTCAAGAGCAATTATTTAGTGATGGACATGTGATTAGAAGACACTTGAAACTGTTGCATCCAGATTGAACAAAGGCAAAAATCATGGTTCATTCAGAAGTTGCACTGACCCTGCAGACGAGACTGAGATATCATGATGGTGGTTTTGGACAGGATTGGTGAGTGGGGAGGACATGGAGATGTAACTCCGTGAAGGACAAAATGGATTATGGAATTTGAGAACATTCTGTGTCCTTCTCGCTTATCAGTGAGTAATTTATAAATAGTAGTTTGATAGTTATAATTTATAAGGAAAGGATTTTTTGTTTCGAACTGAAGACATTGACTTGCACTTTCCAAAATTTGTATATCATGAGCAGAAATTGAGTTCAACCCAGTTTAGTAGATAAATATAATGACTTACCAGGAACACCAACTATCGCAAGGATGGGATAGTAACCACCTTGAATAATCCAAAGGATATACAGGATCCATGATGCTAATGATATCCAAGGCCCATAAAGCCAGTAAAGACCCGAGTATAAACTTCTGTCCATTGTTGGAATATTCCAGTCTAATGTTCTCAGATTCTGATACATTGTTGTACCATTCCAGTCAAATGTTCTCAGATTCTGATCCATTGTTGAAATATTCCAATCCATGGTCCTCAGATTATGAATCATTATTGTAACGTTCCTGTCTAATGTTCTCAGATTCAGATCTCTCCTCCCGCTCTCTCTCTCTCAAGCTGCTGATCCCTGTTCGTGCTGTCAGTGATGCTCCTACTCACGCTATGTGATAGCACATTGAACAGAGCCCATTTATATTTCAACCATGGAAACTCTCCACTGCCATAATTAGGATCCACTGAGATTGATATTAATCACAGTCACTGAACAAATAGCTCCAGTCAACCCCTTTGAATTCAATAATGATTTTATTAAAATTCAAAAGAACTTTTAAAGTTTACACATTTGGCATGGGATATGTGTGGGGGGTGAACAGGAAGAAACATTTGAGATGGTAGATTGATTGTATGTAATCATTCAATCTGCCTTAGATATGACAGTAATGTCAAAGGAATGTCAGAACTTAAACAAGTTTCTCGGATTATAAATCGAAACATATTGTCTGTAACTATTGATCAGTGATTATAATGTCAGTAAAATATGTAGAGAACTTTTCTAGTACATAATCTGACAGAAAATTGCTTATGACAACATGAGTGATAACAGACAAATGGCATGGATATGTTAACAGAGAATATGATGTGACACACAATTCAGATGGTTATTCAAGGATCACAGAGGGCAGGTAAGGGTCCTGCTGTTAATGCTATCGACGTCAATCAACTGTATTGAAGTAAATTTCACTGGATGTCAATTGCAGTGTGATTATGATATCGGGGCATGGCTGCTGAGAGTGAAGGGAGGGAACATGATATTTCCCAGCCATCAGTATTGGAATTTTATTCTTCATAAATCATATGAAGATCAAATTCAAGGGTACATCTCCAATGAGGAATGAGGAGAGCCAATATTAACCACACAAACAGAAGACATTGGAGCAGAAATTTGGCCATTAGGCCCATTTGAGCCTGCTCCGCCATTCCATGATGGCTGTTCAGCTTCTCAACCCCATTCTCACACTTTCTACCTGTAACCCTTGATCCCCTTTACAGTCAAGAACCTATCTGTCTCACCCCTAAATATACTCACTGACCTGGACTCCACAGCCCTCTGTAGCAGTGACTTCCATAGATTCACCGCTGTCTGGCTGAAGAGGTTTCTCCTTATCTTTGTTCGAAAAGATCTTCTCTTTCCACTGTCCCCTCGGGTACTAGTCTCTCCTACAATGGATACATCTTCAAAATCCCCTCTCTCCCAGGTCATTTAGTCTTCTGTAAGTTTCAATTAGACCTCCTAACATCCTTCTGAATTCTACCAAATACAGACCCAGAGCCCTCAAATATTTTTTATATGATAAGCTTTTATTTCCTGGCACCATTCTCGTGAATCTCTTTGGAAAACGCTTCAGGACCAGTGCATCCTTCCTGAGATATGGGACGCAAAACTGAGCACAACAATCCAAATGTGGCATGACCAAAGCCTTGTAGAGCCTTAGAAGTACATCCCTGCTTTTATATTTAAGCCTTCTTGAAATAAATACCATCATTGTATTTGCCTGCCTAACTGCTGACAAACTGCAAGTTTACCATTCCAGACTCCTGGACTAAACTCCCTAGTCTTTTTGCCCTTCAGACTTCTGAATTTGCTTGCTATTTCGAAAATAGTCCATGCCTCTATTCATCCTGGCAAAATGCTTTCCCACACTTTCCCACATTGTACTCCATCTACCACTTCTTTGTTCACTCTCCAAACCTGTAAAAATCCTTCAGCAGGTGGAAGTGAGGACTGCAGATGCTGGAGATCAGAGTCAAAAAGTGTCGTCATAGAAAAGTACAGCCTGTCAGGCAGCATCCCAGGAGCAGGAGATTAGACATTTCAGGCATAAAGCCTTCATCAGGAATGTGGGGTGGATGGAAGACGGCAGAGAGATAAATGGGGGGTTGGGGGGTGGGGGAGCTGGCGCGGGGAGGAAGGTAGCTTGGAAGGCGACAGCGAGATGAAGGTGGGTGATGATAGTGATAGGTCAGAGTGGAAGGTGGATTTGATCCTTGGGAAGGTAGATGAACGGGTAGGACTGTTCAAGAGGGTGGTGCTGAGTTGGAGGGTTAGTTCTGGGATAAGGTGGAGGGAGGGGAGATAAGGAAACTGGTGAAATTGTCCTTGATACCCTGTGTTTGGTGGGTCCCAAGGCAGAAGATGATGCGTTCCTCCTCCAGAAGCCAGGTGGCTAGAATTTGGCAATGGAGGAGGCCAAATGCTTGCAGGGCTTTGGCGGAGTGGGAGGGGGAGTTGAAGTATTCGGCCACAGGGAAGTGGGGTTGTTGGGTTTCTGTGTCCAAGAGTGTTCCCTGAACCGTTCTGTAAGTTGACATCCTGTCTCGCTAATGTATAGGAGACAGGAGCAATGGACTGACTAAAGAGGTGTTTGGATGCACAGGACGTCCTCTGCCTGATGTGGTAGGATCCTTTGGGGCCTTGGGTGGAGGTGAGGAGGGAGGTGTTGGCACAGGTTTCATATCTCTTGCAGTGTCAAGGGATGGTGTTGGGAGTGGAAGGTGGCTTGGTGGGGGCGTGTGAACCTAACGAGGGAGTTGTGAGGGAATGGTCTCAGCAGTATGATGATAGGGGTAGGGAGTGAAGTATATCTCTGGTATTGGGGTCTGACTGTTGGTGGAAGAAATGGCGCAGGATGATGCGTTGTATCCTGAGGTTGGTGGAATGGAAGGCGAGCACCAGAGAGATTCTAACTTGTTGTCGTTGGAAGGGTGGAGTGCACGGGCGGAGGTGTGGGAAGTTGAGGAGATGCACGAGACCACCCTCCTGCAGCCGAACCACCTCTTCAATGCTACCTGTCCCTCTGTCTATCTTTGCACTGTTTGAAAGCTTAGCCAGAATGCCCTCAGTTCCTTCATATAGATAATGAATGCACAAAGTAAAAAGTTGTGGTCCCAACACTGAGTTTTGTGGAACACCACCTGTCACTGGTTGCCATCCTGTGAAGAACACTTTTATCCCCACTCTATGCTTTCTCTCAGGCAGCCAAACTTCTATCCATGCTAGCACCTTGCCTCTAATACCATGGACCCATACCTTTCTCAATAGCCTCATGCATGGCACTTTGTCAAAGGAATCTTGAGTGCAGATGATTAACATCTAATGATTCTCCTTCATCTAATCTGCTCATTACTCCCTCACTGTTTTCTTGCCGGTTTGGCAGGACTCATCTCCCCTTGATGAAACCATGCTGACTCTGTCCTATTTTACCAAACACCTCCAAATATCAGAAATCCCATCCTTCACGATGGATTCCAGGATGTTACCCACAACCAACGTTAGGCAAGTCAGTCTGCAGTTTTCCATCTTCTACCTAACTCCGTTATTAAACGGGGTGTCATGTTAGCAATTATACAGCCACTTTGCCGTTTCCTGATTTTAGTCATTCCTGAAAGATTACCACTTACGCTTGCACTAACACTTCAGCTATCTCCCTTACAAGGCTGGGGTGTAGTCCAACTGGTCCAGGTGAGCTATCCACATTCAGGCCATTCCGTTTTCTAATATGCTCTTCTTGGTGATGACCACCATATTCAGGACTGCCCTCTCACTCTCGTCAATTCTTGAGAAATTACTCGTTTCTTCCACCGTGAAGACTGATACAAAGTTCCTCAGCCATTTCTTTTTTTCCCACTACCGTCTCTCCAGCATCATGTTCCAGTGGTCCATGTTCACTTTTACCTCTCTTTTGCACTTTATATATCTAAAGAATCTCTTAAAGTTTCCTTTATATTAATGGTTAGCTTACCCCCATAATTAATCTTCTCCCTCCTTATTTATTTTTCCTTGCCTTCTGTTGGCCCAATTCTCCAGTTTCCCTTTGCCCTTCACATTGCTTGCGCTTTTGCTTATACGAAATCCCTGACTTCTCTCGTCAGCCCTGGTCGCCTCATCCTCCCTGTACCATGCCTTTATTGCTCAGCATGTATGAATTAATCTTGGAATTTTCTGCCATTACTGTTATGCTGTCTTTCCTGCTAGACGCCTGTCCCGGTCAATTCTACCCATTTTCTCCCTTGTGCCTCTCCAGTTGCCTTGATTCAACTGAAATACTGTTAACTCTGATTCTACTTTCTCTCTCTCAAATTGCAGAATAAATTCAACAATGTTCTAATCACCACTTCTGAAGTTTTCTTTCGACTTAAGCTCCCTTATCTAGCCTACGTCATTAAATCCAGTGTCATCTGTTCCAGAGTGGGCTCCACCACAAGATGCTCCAAAAAGCCATCCCATAGACATTCCTCAAATTCCTTTTCTTGCGGTCCACTCCCAACCTGGTTTCCCATTCCACTTGCATATTGAAATCCCCCTATGATTTCTGTAACTTTGTCTTTCCAACAGATATTTTCTATCTCCACGTTTATCTTGTACCCCAGCTCCTGACTACTCTTTGGAGGCCTGTGCAAGTCTCCAACTGTGGTTGTCTTACCTTTGAAATAGCTCAATTCTACCCACGCAGATTCTACACCATCTGACTTTACTTCCTTTCTTACAATTGATTTAATTTCATTTCTTATTAATATTGTAAACCCACTCCCTCTGCTACTTATCTTTTCGATAGGATATATGTCCTTGAATATCCAGATCCCCTTGCAACTACTTCTCTGTGATGCCCATCACATCCTACCTACCAATTTCAATCTGTGCCACAAGCTCATTTACTCTATTCCTTATACTGCACGCATTCAGATATAACCCCTTCAATCCTGTATTAACGGTTCCTCTTCTTATTGTTATTTGTTTGTCCGGTGTGCTTGAGGTCTGATTGCTTACGCTTTCCATACACTCTGTCTTATTTGCGTCTGTGCTGGAGATTTTAATAACCTCTCCTGAGCTCTGTGCATTTACCTCTTCTTTTCTAATTAAACCCTATAACGTACACCCCCCCCCCCAACCACACACACACACCTTGCCAACACAAACACTTTCCTAATCAGTTTTGACCTCTGTCTACAGCCTTAGTTAGGATTCAATCGGACTCTGGTCCCAACACAAAATAAAGGGACAAAAAACAAGCTTTTCTGTACATACCAAAACATGAAAATTACAAAGATGCAAGATTGTTAAAACACACTTACGATATGGAGTTATATGAATTGAAATGTGAATTTAAAAACCACGGACGAGGTTTTCAACCTTTATCAGTCATTATTTGACCCACAGCTGAGATGCTGATCTCCCCCCTGTCAGTGATCCCCCTCCTTGAGAATCTCTCGCCCTGTCTCTCACACCGTGTCTAGAGGGACTACAAGTTCCTGTTGGCCCAGAATATTTAAATTAATTCACCTTCTCCCTGGAACTAATCTATTGTTCTTTTGGATCCTGTTCAGGGTCAGCAACCCGGTTCTGTGATATTATTGGCGATAAATGATCTGGGATGACAGCACAGCGCTCACAGGGTACGGACCAGACAAAGGGCTTGCAGTCTGTGGGAGTTTCGAAATGAAATTTCTGTGTATTTCTCCTCATGCTGTCTTCTGATATAACTTCACACTCGTCTGACACCCCTTGTTCTCACTCACTCTGTCGCTCCATTTACTCTCCATTCATTTTCTCTCTCTTCACTTCCTTTTTTCTCTGTTAATTTTTCTCTCTCTCACGCACACACACACAGACACACACAACATTCTGTTCTCTCTGTTGACAAATTGTGCTGTTGGAGAGCTCGTCGGTGAACAATGAGCTAAATGGCCTCCTTCAGTGCTCTATCAATTCTGAAGTTCTCTGACCCACAATAAAGACTTCAGGTGCCTGGAGAGACAAGCTGATCCTGAGAAGGACACAGTGCAGAATCATTCTTTATCTCTTCCTGTTGTCTGATATGCAGCGGCCTTGAAATATCAGTTCAAAAAAAAGATAGAAATTCTTACAAAATTGGATTTGCCTGATAGCAGCTCCGCCCAGTTGACACGTCCTAGCTCTGCCTGATGCTGACGTAATTTGCCTTCCGCCAATTCAGTAGATTCCCACAAGGTCCTGACGTATCCGTGTTCATAGCTATCTTAAATCTGAAGGAGCTGTGACCACTGTTTCTAAAATTATGTCCCACTGAAAGGTCAGTCACCTGGCCAGGCTCATTAGCCAATACGAGGTCCAGAATGGTTCTTCCTCTCGATGGACTATCCACATTCTGCTGCAGTTAACAAATTCTGCCCCGTCTAAACCCCTTGCTCTAATGGACGTCCAGTCATTATGGGAGATATTAAAGCCACTCACTATGACCACACTATTTTTAATACATCTTTCCTTAATCGACATACATATCTGTTCCTCAATCCTGCCGTGGCTTTTGGAGAGATTATAGTAACGCAGTGCTTGCATCCATCTTATTTTTGAGCTTGACCCATATTGCTGCAGTGGATGGTCCCTCCTGTATGTCCTGTTCATGTGCAGATGTAGCGTTCTCCCTGATCAGTAAAACAACTCGTCCACCTCTTTTAGCTTCTTCTCTATCTCGCCTAAACCAATGAAACCCCAGTCCTTTCCTTCTCTCAACCAAGTCTCTGTAAACCCGCAACATCATAGTCCCATGTATGGATTCAGGCTCCCAGTTCATCGTCCGTACCCCAAAACAATTCTTCTATTGAAATAAATACACTTCAGCCAAACTCCATCAGATCCTGACCTGATATTTGGTTTGAGTTTCCCTGATGTAAATTCTCCTCGGCTATTCTCTGGTAACAGGAGATTACAAAGGACTGTCACTAAAGCGGAAAATATTGTAAACAGACAATTTCAGATTCCTCCCTTGTCCCTTAAACTGTACATTGCATCCCACACTGTCCAATTACAATAACCTGCTGGGTAATTATTTTGCTTCAAACAACCCTATCCAGCCTCTCACGGCACATTATTCTACTCGCTCTGGACCCATTGGCTTGATAGTTTTCTGATCCCTCTCTCAACCAAATCTCTAATATTTGTATCATGGTTATATATATTCATCTGTCTTGCCTGTCACACTGTTCACATTAAAATCAGCACACTTCAGACTTCCAGTCCCATTGTATTCACTCCACACTGCCAGTTTATTGTTCGTCTTAGTTGTACTGGGATTAGTCTCCAACTGCTCTTCAGTCACTGTGCTTGTGGACGGACTGCTCTGGCTCCACCCTCCCTCCCCCACCACCACACTAGTTTAAACCCTCCTGAGTGACAATAACAAACCTGCCTGCCAGGCGATTGCTGCCAGTTCACGTCCATCCCATCCTTCTTGTGTATTTCATACTGACCCAGGATTCCCAATGACCCAAATATCGGAGATTGCTGTCAGTTCCGATGCATCCCGTCCTTGTTGTGTATATCCTACTGACCCAAGAATCCCAATGATCCACATATTGCAGGTGCTGCCAACCCTACCAGCTCTTTGGCCATGTTTTTAACTTTACTACCTTCCTATTCCTAACCTCACTGGCACGTGGCATAATCTAGTCTCCCCAACATTCAAATATGCTTTCAACACTACTCCAGCAAGACATTTACGTTAAAATGGATAGACTTGACAATAAAAACTTAAGGGTGATCTCATTAACCAGGAACATGGAACCCACGAATCAGTCGCAATGATCATAGGATCTGATGTCTATCACCTTCACCAAACCTGCGTGACAAGATATACTTATGGAGCATCTATTTGTATATGGACGAGGATAAACAGAAATTAGTCCAAACGACCTGAAAATGTCATAACAGATGGGTGCCTGTCCGCCTGTTTACTCTGCTTTGCTGTTCAATTGGATTTTAGCTATTCTGTCCATTTCAATGGCTGGGTCTTTACCCCGGATCCCTAGCACGTCAGAAAGTGCCCAGTGTCTTTGTGCGCTCCCTGCGTAGGGAGCATCCAGTTCCAGGCGATGGGGTGTGGCGAATCCCGGGGTGGCTCAATGAAAGGCTGTATGCAATGACGGATGGACTCAGGGATTGAGAGAGACGCAGTGGGTAATCAGGGACATGCACTCACATAAGTAGCTGGGCAAGATTCCCAAGCACTCAGGAAGCCTGAGGACCAGAGCCACTTTTACAATAAACCCGTCATATTTGCAGCAATTCTCCATCAAGCACAAGCCAATATACTGTAGATGGCCGAAACCTGAAACAAACACAAAAAAATAATGTGAAGAGAGAAAAGAGGCAATTCTCCCAATGCAGAGATTGCAAAATCTCCAGAAAGACAGGGTCCAGAGATTGGAATTTAACCCGAGTCCCTGGCAATGTGCGGCAGCAGTGTTGTGTCACCACGCTATCCAATGATGAACAATAGGATTAGGACAGTTACATTAGTATATTTTCGACAGTTAGTTAACAGGAATGCTCTCACGCAGCCTATCTAAGATTGGGAAGCCTTTATACAGCAGCAGAGGACAATTCAAGAAGCAATAAAGTGATGAACATGACACATGTAAGCTAGCTTGCTTTAGAAAAAGAGATTGCATGGGTTTTGTGAAGATATATAAAAGGGGAGAGTGAACATTGGACAACCAGAAATTGAGGCTGGCTGCAGAGAAATGGAAAACAAAGAATTGGAGAATGACCTGAATAGGTACTTTCCATCAATCCTCACAATGGTAGATACTAGGAACATTCCAGAACTTAAAGCGAGTCAAGGGTGAGGAATGGATGTAGTGATCAGCGCTGAGGAGAAGGTACTGGGGAAGCTGCAATGTTTGAAAATGGATAGATCACACAGACTGGAAGGATAACAGCTAAAGTTCTGAAGGAATTAGCGGAGGAGATTGTGAAACCATTGGTCGTGACTGTTCAGGAATAACTATCATCAGAGAGTCCCAGAGAACTGGAAAATGGACATTTTAAAATCTCTGTGTAAGAAGGAAGAAAGGCAAAATACAGGAAATCATAGGGCAGTATAGCCTGGCATCGGCCGTTATTACGGATTTAGAGGGCATTGCTAGCAATGGCATTGCAGAGTACTTGGAGGTGCATGGTTAAAATAGGGCTGAGTCAGCATGGCTTCATCAAGGAGTGGTCCCGCTGACAGGTCTGTCAGAATTCTATCAGAAGGTAATGAGCAGGTTTGACAAAGGGAGGATGTGATCTCATTTGCTAATAGGCAGTGTGTTAACTTTGAATCTGTGTTAAATTGAATCATGTTAATTTATTGGTTACAACTTGCATAAGCAGATGTACATAAACAAATAAAATTGCAGAGGAACAATTCAATAGTAGATAAATAAAATAAGGATGGAGGGTCGGGTGATGTGTTGTTTCTACATGATGTGGGAGTGGTGGACCCCACTGTGGTTCCCAGTGACCATGTCTGGAGTAAATGTCGCATGTAAGAACAACTCTGGATCTGAGTCGATGAGCTGGAGTTTGAGCTTCAAACATTGCGAGGCATCAGGGAGGGGGAGAGTTCCCTGGATGCTGTGATTCAAGAGACAGTTACACTCCTTAGATAAACTGACTGAAATTCAGCCAATGGTTAGAAAGCAGAGAGATTATCTCTGAGTGAGGCAGATAAAGGGATCCAGGATGTAGAATTGCTGGAGCCTCAGCCGCTGTCCATGTCTAACAGGTTCAAGAGTTTTGTTCCCTGTGTGGATGGGATGGGGACTTCAGGGAGGATGAGCTGACTGGCCACAGCACTGAGTTGAGGAAAGCTTTCAAGTGGGGCAACAGAAGAGAAATGTTAATGTAATTGGAGATAGTTTCGTTAGCGGCATAGACACTGTTCTCTGTGACCCGGATTGAGAGTCCTGAATGCGGCGTTACCGACTGGGGTTTGGGTGAGGGATATCTCATCTGGGCTGTAGGGGAACTTCGAGTGTGAGGGTAAAGATCCATTGGTCATGGTTTGTGTCGGTACCAACGACAGAGATAAAACTAGGACAGAGTTTCTGCTAAACGATAGGAAGATCTCGGAGCTAAATTAGAAAACGGAATCAAAAAGGAAATAATCTCTGGATTACGGCCTGAGCCATGAGCTAATTAGCACAGGGTCAGCAGGAAAATGCGTGATATTCAAAGTTTGCTGTGGGAGAAATGGGTTTGTATCATGGGACATTGACACCAGACACTGGGGAAGGAGCGCACTGTTCTGATCGGACGGTCTTCATCTGAACCGTGTTGGGACCAGAGTCCAAGAAAATCGCATAACTCGGGTTGTAGACTGGGCATTAAGCTAAATGGGGTTGGGGTGGTGTCAGTTATAGGGAAAATGATAAAACCCGAATTAAAGGAGCGGGTAAGACTGCAGTTCTCAAGAAGAAGGCGTTTGGTATGCTTTACTTTGTTGGTCACAGTATTGAGTACAGGAGTTGGGAGGTCATGTTGCGGCTGTACAGGACATTGGTTCGGCCAGTGTTGGAATATTGCATGCAATTCTGATCGCCTTCGTACCAGAAACATGTTGTGAAACTTGAAAGGGTTCAGAAAAAAATTACAAGGATGTTGCCATGTTTGGAGGATTTGAGCTATAGGAAGAGGCTGAGCTGGCTGAGGCTGCTTTCCCTGGAGCGTCGGAGGCTGAGGAGTGACCTTTTAGAGATTTACAAAATTATGAGGGGCATGGAAATGATAAATAGACAAAATCTTTTCCCTGGGGTCAGGGAGTCCGGAACTAGAGGGCATAGGTTTAGGGTGAGAGGGGAAAGATATAAAAGAGATCTAAGGGTCAACGTTTTCACGCAGAGGGTGGTACGTGTATGGCATGAGCTGTCAGAGGATGTGGTGGAGGCTGGTATAATTGCAACGTTTAAGAGGCATTTTGATGGGTATATGAAGAGGAAGGGTTTGGAGGTATATGGACCGGGTACTGGCAGGTAGAACTGGATTGGCGATATCTGATCATCATGGACAGGTTGGACCGAACGGTCTGTTTCCATTCTGGACATCTCGATGACTCTAAAACTCTAAATTATTCAAATCTTCAGCACAGACGCAGAGTATGGAAAGTGTTAGCAATCAAACTTCAGACACTCAGGACAAACAAATGACGATGAGAAGAGGGATGGTTACTACAGGGCTGAACTGTTATATCGGAATGCATGCAGTATAAGGAATAAGGTAAATAAGCTTGTGGCTCATACACAAATTGGCAGATCGCAATCACGGAGACGTTGCTGCAAGAGGATCAGGATTGGGAGCTGAATATTCAAGGATATGCATCCTATCAAAAATATAGGCAGTTGGGCAGAGGGGATGGGGCTGTCTTATTAGTAAGAAATGCAATTAAATCAATCATATGAAATGATTTAAGGTAAAATGGTGTAGTATCTGTGTCGGTAGAATTGAGGAATCAAAAAGGATAAAAACAAGTAGTTGGAGTTCTGTTCAGGCCTCCAAACAGTACTCAGGAGCTGGGGTGCAAGATACACCAGGAGCTAGAAAGATGTGTAGGAAATGCAACGTTACAGTGATCATGTGGAATTTCATTACCGAGGTGGGCTGTGAATTCAGATTGATGGTGGTTTGGAAGAAAAGGAATTTGTGGGATGTCTATGAGATGGCTTTTTGGAGCAGTTTGTGCAGGCAGATTAGATGAGGGAGCTTAAGGTGAAGAAAATCATAGGAGGCAGTATCGTAATATGAATGAATTTACTCTGCAATTTTAGATGGAGAAGTTATATTCAGAAGTAACGGTATTAAAGCTGAATAAAGGCAACTACAGAGACATGAGAGAGGAGCTTGGTAGATTTGACTGGTAGAAGGGCCCAGCAGGAGAGACAGTGGAGTAGCAATGGCAGGAGACTTTTTGAGTAATTCAGGATGCAGCAGAGATTTACCCCGAGTAAAATGAGGCAGAGTACATGGAGAATGAGGTAACCATGACTGATGAGGGAAGTCAGCTATAGCAGGGAGTAAGGAAAAAATACTTTTAAAACCGCAATGAATAGCTTAACCTCTGTCGTGGGTAAGATCCTGGAATCCATTGTGAAGGATGAGATTTCTGAATACTGGGAAGTGTTTGGTAAAATAGGGCAAAGTCAGCATGGTTCCATCAAGGGAAGGTCATGCCTGTCAAATTTGTTGGAAATCTTTGAAGAAGAAATGAACAGGCTCAATCAAGTACAGCCAATGGATGTTATCCACCTGGACACCAAGAAGACCTTTGACAAGGTGTCACACAGGAGATGACTAAGTATGATAAGGGTCCATGGTGTTAGAAGCAAGGTAGAGGCATGAATAGGAACTTGCCTGTCTGACAGAAAGCAGAGAGTGGGGATAAAATGGTCCTTCTCAGAATGGCAGCCGGTGGCAAGAGGTGATCCACAAGGCTCAGTGTTGGAATCGTAACTTTTTACTTGTTACGTAAACAATATAGATGATCGAACTGAGGGCGCTCTGGCTAAGTTTGCAGATGATACAAAGATAGGCGGATGGTCTGGTCGCATAGAGAGGCTGAAGAAGGAATTGACCTGGTAAAAGTGTTGGCAGATGGATTGCAACGTCACAAAGTGTGAGGTCATGCACTTTGTCACAAAGAATCGAGGCATGGTCTATTTTCTAAATGGGGAGAAAATTCAGAACTGTGAAGTGCAAAGGAACTTGGGAGGTCCAGTGCATGGTTCTCATAATGTAAGCTTGTAGGTTAAGGCAGTAGTTAAGAGGGCAATTGCATTTATTATTGATGGCATTTATTATGGGAGGAATTGAATATAAGAACAGGTTTTATACAGTTTTGGTCAGACTACATTTGGAGTGTTGAGAGCACTGTTGTGCCCCATATCTCAGGAAAGGTATACTGCCCCTGGAGCGTGTTCAGAAGATTTTCACGGGAATAGTCATAGGAGTGAAAAGTTTGTTGTATGGCGAATGTTTGAGTCTTTGGGTCTATACTTGATAAAGTTTAGAAGGAAGAGTGGAAATGTAATTGAAACATACAGAATACTGAATGACCTGATCAGAGTGAATGTGCATAAGATGTTTCCATTGGTAGGAGAGAGGACGACCCAAGGACACAGCCTAAGCTTAAAGGGAACATCTTTTAGGATGTTGCTAAGGAGAAACTTCTTTAACCAGGGAATGGTGAATCTTTGAAATTTATTTTCAGAGAAGGCTGTGGGGCCAGGTTATTGAGTATATGTGAGACGGGGATAGCTTTTCAGATTATTCAGGGGATCAAGAGTTACAGGGAGAAGGTTGGAGAATGGGTTTGAGAAACTTATCAGCGATGACCAAATGGCGGAGCAGACTCGATGGGCTAACTGGGCTAGTTTCAGCCCCTATGTCTTATAGTACTAAGGTTTAAACTTTAAGGAGTCTTTTTTGCATCTCTGAGAATATGGATTCGTGCTCTTCATGAAGGTCAGACGCTGGTGGAAATAGACAATAGACAATAGACAATAGGTGCAGGAGTAGGCCATTCTGCACTTCGAGCCTGCACCACCATTCAATATGATCATGGCTGATCATCCTTAATCAGTATCCTGTTCCTGCCATATCTCCATAACCCTTGATTCCACAATCCTTGAGAGCTCTATCCAACTCTTTCTTAAATGAATCCAGAGACTGGGCCTCCGTTGCCCTCTGGGTCGGAGCATTCCACACAGCCACTACTCTTTGGTTGAATAAGTTTCTCCTCATCTCTGTCTTAAATGGCCTACCTCGTATTTTTAAGCTGTGTCCTCTGATTCGGCACTCACCCATCAGTGGAAACATGTTTCCTGCCGCCAGAGTATCCAATCCTTTAATAATCTTATATGTCTCAATCAGATCCCCTCTCAGTCTTCTATTCTCAAGTGTATACAAGCCCATTCGCTCCAGTCTTTCAGTGTAAGGTAATCCCGTCATTCCAGAATTGACCTCGTGAACTAATGCTGCACTCCCTCAATATCTAGAATGTCTTTCCTCAAATCTGGAGACCAGAACTGCACACAGTACTCCAGATGTGGTCTCACCAGGGCCAAAAATAGTTGACTGTTTTTGAATGAAGATATTTTGGCTGCTGTCAGGATGGTGGATAATATGACATTCAGTGCAGGATCACACACTAACTGTATTAATGTGGGGAGAGTTTATTCAAAACCTGGACCTCTCTGTCTCTGTAAATCGCCATGGGGAATAGGGGTTGGGGTGGGTAGGCGTAACGCCCTCTGAGGCCTTTAAACTATCCCGAAGCATGCATCCTGAATGAATCAACAGTCACAGAATTTATCTCCTTCTCATTATCTGTTTCGAATATACAGAGTGATTGTCCATCCCCCTCAAGGTTCAATGCAATCACCTCTTATTATCTTACAGTGCTACAGATCAACCTTTACTCACTCCTCATGGTGCCATCATTCTAGGGATTAATCCGGTGGGACTCTTGTTCATTCTCTCTGTGGTAAGGAGATCACTCCATATAAAGGAGATAAAATCTGTCCACAATACCCCAAACCCTGCCTCAACAACGCTCTCACAGTTGATCACAATAACTCCTTTCCATCACTTAGCTGGCTCCATTTCCTTCATGTGACACAGGATACCATTCATTAACAATGCACAGCCACTGACGTGGAATTTAAACCATCCTTACATCTGTAGGTCAGCATCAATAAAGCTCGCACCAGAGGTGCCTATCGAGATGGAAAACACTCTCGGAGACAGACTCAATCACAAAAAATACGTCTAAAAGTGTGAGTGGCCACCGACCTGAATGTAATTCAGCTGCAGGAATATGGGATACAGGCAGAGGAAGGGGGTTATCTTTCCTTTTCATCTGCCATCACGGGATGTATTCCGCCCTGGTCAGGCCAGCATGTTATGTTGGCCTTGAACTGAGTGGCTGGTTAGCTGTTCCACAGGACAGTGAAGATTAAAACACAGTGCTGTGGGTTTGCAGTCACACAGAGACTTGACCCGAGAGTCTCATCTCTAATGGGCATGAGGCAAGCCGATATCAACAGATTAATATTTTATGGCTATAGATTATGAGCCATTGACATAACCACCATACACTGTCTTCCCATCTTCTAATTCTGTGCAGAGAACAATCATCTCAAGTGCAATTATTTTGCAATGGACACATGGTAAGAATGGGCTTGAAACAGCTGTATGCGGAGATTAACAAAGGCACAAATGATAGTTTTTTCAGGAATTGTACTGAGGCTGTGGAGGAGACTGGGATGTCATGTTGGTGGGACTGGACAGAAATGGTGAGTGGGGAGGATATGGAAATGTAAACTTGTGCAGGAGATAACGAATCAAGGAGAACAGTTTGTTTCATCCTCACATATTGGTGCGTAATTTTTAAATAATCATTTGCTAGTTATAATATGTAAGGAATCGAATCTTTGATTGGAACTGAAAACATTGACTTGCACCTTTCGAGAATTTACATATCATGGCCATAAATCCAGTTCAGACCGTTTCACTAGACAGATAGAGTGACTTACCAGGAACACCAACTATAGCAAGGAAAGGATAGTAACCAGCTTGAATAACCATCAGTACATCTTCAATCCCCGATGTTAATGATAGGCAAGGCTGGGAAAGCCAGAAAAGACCCAAGGATAATCTCCTGTCCATTGCTGGAAATTTCCATTTGAATGGTCTCAGATCTTGATCCATTGTTGGAACACTCCAGTGTACTCTTCCCAGATTCCAATCTCTCCTCCCTCTCTCCTGGAAGCTGCTGATCCCTGTTACTGATGTCGATGATGCTCCCCCTCATGCTATGGGATTACACATTGAACACATTCCATTATTGATGGAAGACTGAAACTCTCTGGGAACCCATAGGATCCATGGAGACTCGCATCATCAAAATCGCTGAACAAACAGCTCCAGCTAACCTCTCGCAATGTGATACTGTTTTAATAAATTCAAAATAACTTTGAACACATGCATTCTGGATGTGAGATGTGAGTGTGACTGAAGGAAGGAATGTTGGAGATGACATATTATTTGTGTGTAATCATTCAGTCTGCCTTGGATATAGGGTTAATCCCAGAGGTTTAACTGAACATAAACATGCTTCTCTGCTCATAAATGGAGAAATAAATCCGATAATTACTGATGAGTCATTGCAAAATCAGTAAAACGTTGAGAGAACATCTTCCGTCCGTGATCTGATGGCAACATGCGCCTAAGACAATGTGGGTTTATAACAATCAAACGGCATGCATATGTTAACAGAGAATTGTACATGACAAGTACAATTCAGATTGTTATTGCAGAATCAGAGAGGGCAAGTGTGGGTGTTGATTTTATCCATGTTAAGGAACTGTGATGAAGTGTCATTTACTGACTTCAATTACATTGTGATTATGACACTGAGGAAAAGACAGAAGATGGAGAGGACTGAGGGATATGGGTGTTCAAACAGTGAAGAGGAACATTGCTGTTCCCTAGTTATCAGTATTGGAACGTTACACTTTATGACTCATATGAAGAACAGATTCAAGGATAAATCTATAATGAGAAATTAGCAGAGACAATGTTAATGAAATGTATTTATGCAATGCAAAATACAGGGACAAAATGATTTCCTATACAGACCAAAATATGCAAAGTACAAAGAGATAAGATTGTTAAAATGCACTCCTGATATTGAGTTATATAAATTGAAATGTGGATGTGAAAACTGGAAAAGTGATGTGCAAACTATCAATCATTATTTGATCCATAGCGGAGATGCTGATTTCCTTTCTGTCAGTGATCCCCCTCACTGAGATTCTCTGGCCCAGTCTCTCACACAGTATCTGGAGGTAGGGTGGGAGTGTTGGGTGGGGTTCTTATTTCCTGCTGCTCTTGGCACATTTTATTTTTTTTTTAAAAATCACCTTCGCTATATAACTAATCTATGGTCTTTTGTGTTCTGTTTAGCTGTCAGTAACATAGCTCTGTGATATTATTGGAAAACAATGATCTGGGACGACAGCCAGTATCGGCAGAGTGGTCACAGGGTATGGCACACAGACAAAGGGCTTACAATTCAGAGGAGTTTCCAAATAAAACTTCCAACTTCTGTCTGTCCGTATTTATCTACCCTCATGCTGCCTTCTGATCTATCTGACTTCACTCTCATCTAACACCTCTTCCTCTCCCACTCAGTCAGTCTCTCCACTTTCTATCCTCTCTCAGTTTATCTCCATTCACTTTCTGTTCCCCAGTTTATTTCTGTCTCACGCCATCTATCTCCACACGCTCTCTCTATCTCCAGTTGTGCAGTTGAAGAGCTTGTGACCCCACAATGGGTTGACTGACCTCCATCGGTGTTATAATAATTCGGCAGTTCTCTGATCCACAATAAATACTTTAGGTGCCTGGTCAGTTAAGCTGGTGCGGTGACAGGTACAGTGCACAATCACCCATTATCTCTTCCTGTTCTTCTCTGATGTACAGCTGCCTTGAAATGTCTGTGCAAACAAAATAGACTGAATGAAATTCGAGCAGTCCAGAAGACGTTCATGACGGTGTGTTTGAATTAGGATTTAATGAAGGATGAGATTCTAGAAAAACCTAAGCAATGAAAGAAAAACAGGGCAACACAAGAAATAGCACATGAATACAACCTGTGGCACCAAGTAGGCCTCATGGTATTATCGCTAGATTATCAATCCCGAAAATCAGCTCTTGTTCTGTGGACCCAGGTTCGACACCCACCACTACAGAAGGTGGAAATTCAACTCAATAATTTTTTAAAAAGCTGGAATTAAGAATCTACTGATGAGAATGAAATCTTTGCCGATTGTCAAAAAGGAAAACCATCTGGCTTACTAATATCCTCCAAAGAAGTAATCTTGCAACCTCACTCCAGACCCAAATCAATGTGATGACTCTCAGTCCCGCTCTGAAATGGACTAGCGTGTCATTCAGTTATACCAATCGCTGCAAAATCTCAAAGAAAGGAAACCAGGTGGACCAAGAGTTATCGATCTGACAACCGAAAACGTCACTTGGAAACATCAATGTCGGACCTGCAAAGTCCTCCTTACTAACACCTGAGGGCTTGTGCCGATATTGAAACAACTGCCTGACAGACTAGTCAAGCAAGAGACTGACATAGTCATGCTCATGAAATTATAACTGACAGAAATACCCCAGAAACCACCATCACCCTGGCTGGATATGTCCTGGCCCAAGGTCAGGACCAATACAGCAGAGGGGGCAGCTCAGTGCGGTACATTCTGGAGGTAGTTCCTCTGCGAGTCCCCAAAATTAACACCAAACCCAATGAAGTCCCATGGCTTTAGATTAAACGTGGGCAAAGCAGCGTTACTGATTACCATGTAACGTCATTCCTCAGCTGGATCAGTACTCCTCCATGTTGAACAACACATGGAGAAAGCACTGACTGTGAAAAGGGCACAAAGTTTATTGTCGCTGAGGAATTTCAAAATCAACCACCAAGAGTGGTTTGGCAGCAGCACTACCGATCACGCTAGTCGGATACGAAAGGACATATCTGCTTGATTGGGTCTGCAGAAGGTAGTGAGGGGATGAATGAGAGGGAAAAGAAATACCTGACCTCATCCTTACCAATCTACCAACTGCAGATGCATCAGTCCACGACAGCATCGGTAAAACTGACCACCGCACTGTCATTGAGGAGACAAAGTCTCACGGTCACATTGAGATTAAACACTATAGTGTTGTGTGGCGCTATCACCATGCTCAATGGGACAGACTTCAAACAGATCTAGCAATTCAAGACTGAGTATCCATAAGACGCTGTGGTCCAACAATAGCAGAAGAATAAAATCCCAGCACAATCTGTAATCTCATGGCGCAGCATATAAACCACTCAATCATTACCATCAAAGCAGAGGATTAACTCTAGTGCAATAGAGAGTGAAACAATGAGAAAAAACTGCTCAAGTATGTTCTGTACATAAAACTCAGGACAAATGCAAACCAGCCAAATACTGCCTCATCAGTCTACTCTCCATCATCAATAAAGTGATGGAAGGACTCACCAACAGTGCTATCAAGCAGCACCTGCTCAGCAATAACCTGCTCAGTGACGCCCAGTTTGGGTTCCACCGGGGACAGTCAGCTCCTGACCTCACCACAGTCTTTGTTCAAACATAGAAAAAGGAACTGAATTCCAGCACTTGAAAATCAAGGCTGCATTCTTTCAAATGTGGCATTAAGGAACCCAAGCAAAAAGGATATTTCGAGCAAGTATTTCATTATTGCAGTCATACCTAACAGATAGGAAAACGGTTATTGTTGTTGGAGGTCAGTCATCTCACTTCCAGAATATCTCTGCAGTCGTCCCTCAGGATAATGTGGACGTAGGTTTGCTCCATGAGCTGGAATGGTCATTTTCAGATGTTTCGTCACCATACTAGGCAATATCTTCAGTTGCCCTCCTGATGAAACCTAGGTCTAAACACCTTTTGTTTCTTCATCAATGGCCTTCTCTCCATCATAAGGTCAGAAGTGGGGATATTCGACGATGACTGCACAATGTTCAGCACCATTTGCAAATGTTCAGTTATGGAAGCAGTCCATGCCTAAAGGCAACAGAATCTGGACAATGTCCAGGCTTGGGCTAATAAGTGACAAGTAACACTCGCACCACACAAATGCCAGACAATGACTATCACCAATAAGAAACAATATAACCACTTGGTATTCAGCAGCATATTTGTCACTAAATTCCCCTCCCCACCACACTATCAATACACTTCGGGTTACTAATGACCAGAAACTCAAGTAGACTCGCCACATAAATATAAGAGCAGATCAAAGGCGAGGAATATTGTGCGTTTAACTCACGTCTTGTCTTCCAAAAGCATGCACACCATCTACAAGACACAAGTCAGTTGTGAGATGGAATACTCCCCATTTGCCTGAATGAGTGCAGCCACAACGACACTGAAGAAGCTTGACACCATCCAGGACAAAACAGCCCAATTGATTGGCACCACATCCACAAGCATTCACTCCATTCACCATCTATGCTCAGTAGCAGCAGTATGTCCTATCTACAAGACAGCCTCTTCCAATCCTACAATCACTTCCATCTTGAATGACAATGGCAGCAGGCTTTGGCGAACACCACCACCTACAAACTCCCTTCCAAACGAGTCAACATCCTGAGTTGGAAATATATCACCATTATTTCACTGTTGCTGGGTCAAATCCCTGGAATTCCCTCCCCCGTAGCATTGTGGATCAACTCACAGCAGGTGGACTGCAGCAGTATAAGAAGGCAACTCAGCACCACCTTCTCAAGAGGGTAACTAGGGACGGAAAAGAAATGGTGGGCCCATCCAACGATTCCCATAACCACAAAAATAAGTTTTAAAAATTCCAAGTTGAACACCTCGATGTAACAGGTTTTCTGATTTGAACATGAACAGGAAAGCAGTGTTTCTGATCCTGAACATTTTTGACCTTTCTGTTATTAGAAAGGTGTTCAGTGTTCCATGGCATATTATTGCTGAGTGCTGTGAGAAATTGCACCTGTTTTATTTAATGCAAGATTAGTGTAACTGGATCGATCCTTCAAAAATACCAGACTGAAAATAACAATCATCGTCAAGACAATGTACTCCCGCCAGATGAGACTCACAGATAGCAGCTTATATTCAACATCTTACTGCAACTACTGCTTAACACTGAATCCTCCCACCGTCCATATTACAGGGGTTACTATTGACCAGAAGGTGAATTCAAATCAAAATACAGATACAACGGTTACAAGCGCAGGTCTGAGATTTACAATTCTGCACTAAATAACAGACTGTATGACAATACAGCCATGCTATATAGCAATAGATTTAGGCCATTCAGCTTTTCTCTTCACTCTGAAACTGTCTCATTTTGTCATAGTCTCTAAGACTTGTGGAAATATCTTCTAACTCTAACTGTATCAATCTTTGCAGTAATCGCTCAGTTTCAATCAGTTGCGCCCCCCCCCCCATTCTTCTAAATTCCATTGAGTACAGACATAGAGCCCTCAACTGCCGCTCATATGACAAGCCATCATTCCCAGGATAGATCATGTCCAACACCCGTAGATCCTTCCCCGGAACAGCTCACAATACTCCACATCCCGTCTGTCCATAGCCCATTACATTCTCAGCAGCGTGTCTCTGCTCTTGTATTCTCACTCTCTTGAAATGAATGTTAACATTGCATTTGCTTTCCTAACTGCCAACTGCACCTGCGCATTAACCATAAGAGAAGACGATGACTCCAAACTCCTTTTGTGCTTCAGATTTCATGAAGCCTTTTAGAACATAGTGTCTGCCTGTATTCCGCCTACAGAAGTGCATAATCTCACATGATCCCATATTGTGTTCCATCAGCCATGTGTTTTCCCAGTGTCCTAAACTGTCCAAGTCTTCCTGCAGCCTCCCCACTTCCTCAATATCACCTGCCCATCCAATCATCATTGTATCATCTGCAAACCTAATAAAACTGCCGCCAGTTCAGATGGTTCACGTAAATGGTACTTCTTGACTACCTAAGGACTGTCCACCATTGAAAAGGCACAACACTCAAGATGCTTGACTCCATTTAGGTTAAAGCAGCATGACTGGAATTGCACCTGCAATGCCTTCACTCCTTGCACCACTGGCACTGACACCCTGCTCACTATTTTATTATGAATTTACCGCATTTTGGTGACACAGAACTTGATGGCGCACGATCCCAGTCTATTAATGGCAATCTGTCTCAATGCTGACTGTGTGGTGCTCACACCAACGAATGTCATTTTGTGTTGAAGACGACAGAGGGACGTGGGGGGGAGGGGATGTCGATCATAAATTACTGGGTGACTGTCACTGAGGGCTGACACAGACCGCGAAACCCCCACATGTACCTGTGTCTGTTGTCACCGCTGCAGGCAAGGTCAGCTTTTCAGAGAGTCAAATCAAAGAAAGTGATGGGCCTGGACAGTGTTCCTGGCTGAGCATTCAGATCCTGTTTGTACCAACTAGCAGAGGTATTCACATACAACTTCAGCCTCTCCCTCCAGAAGCCGAAGTCCCAATCTGATTCAAGAAGGCTATCATCATCCTCGTGAGAAAGCACATGGAACATGCCCTTATAGACGACCATCCAGTGGTTCTGACCTCAATAATCATGAAGTGCTTTGACAGGCTGGTTATTGCCTATACCAACTCCAGTCTCCCAGCCTTACCTGCTGCACCATAATTTGCCGACTGATGTAACGGGTGCACAACAGATGCCATATCCGAGACTCCACGCATCACTGGAAGATCTGTACCACAAGGACACCTACACCAGACTCCTGCTCATTGACTAAAGCTCCACATTCAAAATCATTATCCCTTACAGACTCATCAAAAACTCCGCAAACTTGGTCTCGGTTCCATCCTCTGCAATTGGCTCCTCAGATTTCTGACCCACAATCCTGAAGATAGGTGAAAACCACCTCCTCCACAATAACAATGAACACTAAAGCTGCTGAAGGATGTGTTCTCATCACCCGTCAATACTCCCTGTACACCCACGGCTGTACCCTCAGCCCACTACTGTCCTCCCTATGCACCCATGGCTGTGCCCTCAGCACCTTACTGCACGCCCTGTGCACCCACGGATGTGCCCTCAACCCCCTACTGTATCCCCTGTACACCCACGGCTGTGTCCTCAGCCCCTCACTGTCCTCCACGCACACCCACGTCTGTGCCCTCAGCCCCTTACTGTATTCCATGTAGTCCCAAATCTGTACCCTCAACCCCTTATGGTACTCCAGGTACACCTACGGCTGTGTCCTCAGCCCCCACTATCCACCCTGTACACCCACGGAAGTGACCTCAGCCCCTTAGTGTGTTCCATGTACACCTACAGCTGTGCCCTAAACCAACTATTGTACTCTTTGTAATCCCACGGTTGTTTCTGCAGTCCCCTAATGTCCTCTTTGTACACCCACGGCTGTGTCCTCAGCCCCCTATATACTCCCTGTACAGCTACGGCTGAGTTTCCAAATTCCAAACCACGCCAGCTACAAGTTCGCTGATGACATCACTATATCAGTATAGATATGAAACAACAACGTGTCAGATTCTAGAAAGGCAATAGAGAGCTTGGTGGCATGGTGTATTGATAATGACCTCTCTCTCTAATCCGGCAAACGTAAAGGACTGATCACTGACTTTATGAAGAAAGGAGGGGAACACACCCCATCTACGTCAACCGTTTGAGGTAGTGCAGAGCATCAAGTCCCTCGGAGTGATGATAACACTCAACCTGTCCTGAACATCTAACATAGGTCCGACGGTCAGGAAGGTTCAACAATGCCTCTCCTTCCTGAGGTGATACAGGAAAATCAGCATGCACTACTTCTACAGATGGACCATTGAGAGCATATTGTCCCGGTGGATAACAGCCTGGTACAGCAACTGCTCTACTCAGGATTGTTAGAAACTACAGAAGGTTGGGTGCACAGCTCTGAACAACACGGACTCTTACATCCCAACCATCGATTCCATTTACATGGCTCGTTGCTGCGGAAAGGCTGCCAACACCTACCCCAGATTAGTGAGGGAAGGGAGACAGGAAATATCTGGGGCATTAACAGATATCTTTGTAGCATCCTTGAACACGGCTGAGGTCGTGGAAGACTGGAAAATTGTTAAACCCTTTGTTTAAGAAAGGTAGTAGGGATAATTCAGTCAATTACGGACTGGTGAGACTGATGTCAGTGGTTGGGAATCTGCCAGAGAAGATGCTGAGGGATAGGATCTCCTCTCATTTGGATGAAAATAGTCTTATCCGTGATGGACAATATGGTTTTGTGCGGAGAAGGTCATGTCTTAACAACTCAGTAGAATTCTTTGAGGAAGTGACAATGTTGATTGATGAGGGAGATACTGTAGATGTCATGTACCTGGACTTCAGGAAGGCGTTTGGTATGCTTCCCCTCGGTCGGATTATGGAGAAAGTGAAAGTCACATGGTGCACTAGCTACGTGGAGAAAAACTGGCTGGGCAACAGGAGGCAGAGAATAGTACGGGGAGGGAGTTTCCTAAAATGGAGAACTGTGACCAGTGGTTCCACTTAAGATGTTTCTGGGAAGATACATGAATGGGCAGGGAACAAAGGGATACAGATCCTTAGAAAAGAGGCGACAGGTTTAGAGAGAGGATTTGAATCGGCGCAGGCTAGGACCACCGAATGGCCTGTTTCTGTGCTGGAATGTTTTGTTCTAACATTATCAAAGACCACTCACACCCCAGTAATGGTCTCCCACAACCTCTTCCATCAGGCTAAAAGATATGGAAACTTGAAAACACTGAGCAGCTGGTTCATTAAAAGTTTCTTCTTGACTGCTATTAGACTGATGAATGTCCTGTCTAATCTCAGGTCATACTGATCTGGTTCATGTTGATCTCGCCTAGCGCATGCGCTGTGCAGCGTAACCTGCATGCCTCTCAGACATATTTTACAGCCATTGTTCTGCACATCCTTGCTTACTATGATCAGCCTGTACACTTTGGTACAGGTCAAAGTAAATCCTCATCTTCCTCCCCCCAGCTCACTCCAAGCTCTCTCTGGTCCTCACCCCCAGCACCTCCCATTCCCCACCCCAGCTCACTGTGACCCCATCCCCAGCTCATTGTGTGCTTTGTATCTCACTATTTCTCTCACACTGTCTGTTTCCTTTTCTCTGTCTTCCATTTCTTTCCCTGAACTTACTATCTCCCCTTCTCCCTGTCCATGTGACTGTTTGTTTCTTGTTTTGTTTCCCTTCTCTGTTTTACTGACTGTCATTCTGTTTCACTCGCTGTGTTTTCTCTCTCCTTATACGTGTCTGTCTAGTTCTCCCTCGTTGTGATGGTGATGGCTTCTCGATTGTTTTGAAGCATGTGATGCCTTTTTGGTTGGATGTTAGCAACATTGGTTAAATTAAATTGTTGTCAAAACAGCAACCAGAACTTGGATATCCATTTAACAGCCAATTGCTACATCTCAATATTTTGGAACGGCCTTGTCCCACGCTCTGCATACTGGCAACTGAAAGCATTCTATTCATGTGCATAATAGTGTAATGGTAACAGCTCTTCCCAGAACCAGAAGAAACTACAGACGGTTGTGTACACAGCCCAGACTATCATGGATGTCAACCTTCCATCCATTTATACTTCTCATTGTGAGCCAAAGGCGGGCAACATCAAATATCTCTCCAAAACCGTTAATGATCTCCTATAACCTCTTCCAAAAGGGACAAGATACAGAGACTTGAAAACATGGACCAGCATGCTCAGGAACACCATCTTCCTGTCATTAATTACACTGACGAATTGACATCTCTAACTTTTCAATTAATATTAATCTTGCGAAAGTCGACCTTGTTTTGCACACCTCCTGTGCAGCTGTAACCTTGAGTGCCTCACTCACTGTAAGTGCCATTGAGGCTCAAGGTCTTCTCAAGGGCAATCAAATAAGTGAACTAATGCTGGCCCAGCCAGTGATACCTATTTCACATTAATAAATTTAAGAGGATGAGGACACTCAGCGAAGACAGACAAGTGGGATCAAATCACTTTAAACGTGATCTTAAATATACACAGGTTTCCCTCGGTATCTGAAGGTAGAGTATTCCTACAAAACCATTCATAAGCTGATATGGCATAAAGCAAAGCAGCATTAATTTATGTGGGAAAAAATCATCTTTCTTGGTAGGAGTGCAAATCCTCTTTGGATTTCTTTTGGTTAGCGAAAACAGGACGTAATGGATGTTTTTCGGAAAGGGAAGTGGCAAAAAGCGAATTTTTGAAAAGCGGAGTACACATGTACCGGCATGGGCAAGATATTCAGGAAGATGGGAAAAGTCAAAAATAAATGAGGTGGATCTCACATTTTATTTCCATACCAGCTGATCATCATTCCCTTTGTTTGTTCTTTTTCTACTAACTCTCTCTTTCCCTATCGATTTATCTCACTCCTCCTCCCTCTAAAAGCAGACTTCCCTGTCACCAGCATTATTCACACTATTTTCCAACTGGTTTCAGTTCAGGAAAGCTCCCAGCACTTTCTGTTCTTTGCTTTGCATTTCTTATGCAATTTCAGATCTCTAGCATCTTCTTTTATTTGTTTTAAGCTTCAAATTTGTTATTCCATGGGAAGTCGGCATCTCTGCCAGGGCAGCATTTATTAATCATCACTAATTGTCCTGATTGTGAGGCCATTCCACAAGCCAATATAAAAGCAAGCACATTGATATGGGTCTGAAGTCACACTTAACCCAGACCGGGTAGTAACATTAGACTTCTTTAAAGTCATCATTGAAACAGCAAGATTTTCAGACAAAATCTGGGTTTTATGGTTGTTTTTCGTGAAATTCACTTTTATTCCAATTCTTATCATTTTTATTGAAGTTCTGCCATCAGCTGTGGTAAGACTTGAAACAAATCGCTTGAAACAATGTCTTTCGTTTAATAAGCTTTGCTCCTGAATTACATCAAGCGACATTCCTACTCTGATACATTGTCCTAATCATGAAGTAACGTCCGAGACAAGAACAATTTTGTGATTAAAAAACTTGTAACTGGAAAAGTGGCCAGAAGAGAGCTTGAAACATAAAGTCTGAATATTACCAACGTGCAGACAATGGTTTGTTCAGGCACAGCACTGACGCAGAGATGGAGACTGGGGACATTATGAGCTGGTAGTGGACAGGGTTCGTGACAGAGAGAACACGAGACATAAATAAATTCAGGGCCAAAAGGGATCTTGAGGTTGTCCACAGCTTTGTTCTCAGATGTTTGTAAGGGAGTGGTCTGCATTTTAGATGAATGGAGACTGCAATTTAATTGAAGATAATAGTTTCTTTCTTTCACAAATATAGATAACAGCAATTGCAACGAAGTTCAAAATTGTTTATGGGATTAATGAATGGACAGAGGCAGAAAACATCAACAATAGCGAGAATAGGTTAGTAACACACACTTCACCCCGCCCAAAATAATGATCAGTACCGCTAATATGCGATATGGTAGAAATTCCCAAAAGAGAAAATTGTTGAAAAGTCCCAAGGAAAGCCTCCTCTCCATTGGTTTAATTATCCAGTCCATTATTCTCAGATTCAGATCTGTCCTCTCCACGTCTGTGCAGCTGCTGATCTCTGTTACTGTTGGAGCTGATGCATCTGCTCCGACACTGGGATAGCGCAGTGAGTGAAGCCCCTCACCAATAGGAGAGGGAAACCCTCCAGTGACACAGTTACAATGCATGGAGACTGACATCAATCACAGTCACTGAGCAAACAGTTCTAGCTTTCAATACAGCACATTCAGTTCACAATATAACTGGACTGGACTGGATTCTGACTGGATGCTGACATCCCTGGCTATTGGTCACATCTCCCATCACTAATTGCTCTCGTGAAGTCAGTTGTGAGGGAGAATGATGGATGTTTTCTTTTCGCAGGCTAGATGACTCTGCTCTGTTGTACGTTTGCAATGCTGTAACCATCTTACACCGAATTTTCACCGCTCCACAAAAAAAGAAACACAATCAGGACGTTGTTACTGTGCTGATCTCTCCTCCACGGGAAGAAAGGGCAGCCAACACACTGTCACTGGGTGCAGTTGCTCTGCACATAGACAGGAAGTGTGGACTTCTCTGAATGTTCCTCTCCCTGCTCTAATAAAAAAAGGTTGGACCTTTCATTCATATTATGCTTGAGTAATTAATTTATACAAATGGACAAACTTTTTAATGCAGTTTTATTTGCTATAAAGCAGTAATTTTTACCCTTTTTCTCCTCAGTCCAAAACCAAAAGTCATTAAGACTTTTGAATTAATGAGTCAGGTTTGGCTGGGAGATAGGGCGGAATGGGGGCAGTGGCTGTGGAGACTGCATGAGGAGTACGATGATATTCCACATGTCATCAACACTCTTAACGTCAAATAGAATTAAATATAGTTCACAACAAGGATATTTTATATTTTATATACACACAATTTAATCATTGGGAATACAGATTGAGTAGGGTCACCGCAACAGAAGCATTAACATTGATTTCTCTTCATTGCTACTGCCAGACCTGCTGAGCTTTCCCTCCAACGTCTGTTTGTGTTTGAGGTTGATCATATTGTTCATATCTTGCAGGATGCTTACAATTAAAAACAGATACTAATAACAAAATGTGCAGGGCTATGGGGACAATACAGGAGAATAATATTAGAGATATCGCTCATTCCAAACTGGAAGAGACAATGGGCTGAGCTTTCTCCACCTTTGTTGTAATAATTCTATGTTATGCATTGAAAGCATTTGTAGATGGGGAGACAAGCTTGTTCAATGAAGGACACAGAGTGTTCCATCAGCAATAATCTATCTGTATTATTTCATGAAGTTCAGCTGCCTGTAAAATATGTTTTTTTTAAAAAATCTCCTGAGATTTATAGGATGTTCAGAATTGTTTTTACATTCTATCTTAAAGAAGAAGCAGATTTCGGATGTAATTCAGGTGTCACAGGAATACCAACTGTAAGAGAACGAGAAATGACCACATTGCCCAAATATTACCAAGTTAAATGTGTAGGCCTGTCAAGAAACATGAAATATAGAGATAATGGAAACATGAAATATAAACAGAAATTGTTGGAGAAACAAAAAGATGAGGAAGTATCTGCAGAGAGCAACAGAATTAACATATGTCATATGATGTGACACTTCTGAAAAGTCCTATTAGAATCAAAGTTTAATTTTTGCATCTCTGCTCAGATGTTGCCAGATCTACTGAGTTTCGCACCAGCTCTTTTGATTTCTTTCTTCTTTCTGAACTGTGACAAAGTGTCTGATCTGAATGATAACAACAAAGTTATCATAACAAAGTTGTTATCTCAGTTGAATCTTGAGAAATTTGTTATGGATATTAAATGAGAAATTACAAAGTTCCTATGTTTGACAGGGCTCTAAATATCGATGACGTATTGTATTGTGAGATCTTGCGATGAAAATGTTGAAACAATACAGAAGTTGCTGCAACTGCTCAGTAGGTCTGGGAGCATCTGTGCCGAGAAATCAGAGTTAATGTTTCAGGTCCAGTGCCCCTTCCTCAGAACTGATGGTAATACGGAAAATGTTGGTTTATATGGATGGTGAGATTGGATGAGAAACCATCACTATTCAAGAAAATCAGGATCTGGAATTCATTCAAAATTAAGAAAGAATTTCTTGTACTCACTCTTCTATTGCTTGGTCCTTTTTCAGGTTGTACATGTACTATATATTTCTAAATCTCCATCAAGTGCAGACGACATGTTTTGTTTTTCTCCTCTACTGTGGTGTTTCAATATTTTTAGTTATTTTCCAGAATGTATTTGCTTCCAATTCAAGGTGGATATGAGACCATGGCTTGACATTCTGCAGTTTGACCATAATATAGAAATTAAAAGAATTTTTATCCCCATCACACCCGTTGAATTAAACAAACAATGCATGAGTCCACGTCCATCCTGCAGATGAAACATTTCGTCAGGTCTGGCTATTGCAGGGAATGTTACAAACAATAGTGCCACACAAAATGGCAATGTTCCAGCGCATGATGCCAAACCCAGTTTATCTTAATTTATTTACAAGGTTTATAAATAAAACATGCAGAGGGGCGGAGTGTAAAAAGTGAATTCAACTCTGTGTCGAAAATGCTATTTGTGGCTCACTCATAAAATGTGTTAATTACATCAGTCATAAATTCACCAAAATGGGGAAAGCAAGAAACTGGAATTGTCAAATAATCCTTTGAATAACATCTGGAAAACAGGAAGGAAATCACGGATTGTTTGTGATATTCAGAAATGACGATTGTGAGAATGTGGAGGTGGGGAGCAGTGAAATGATGATCAATGTTGTGGATGACACAAAGATGGGCGGGGTGGGTCACAGTCAGGAGGGAAGTGTTAGGCTACAGGAGGATAAAAACAGATTATTTAGATAGCCAGATCAATGGCCTGTTGAAATTTAACACCGATAAATTGGGAAGATGCAAGTCATAAGTAACGAGGCAAGTAAGTACTCAAAAGTGAGTATGAAAGAGGAGGGCTAAATTTGCTCGTTTTTACTTTGCAGCAGGAAATGTTGAGGAGGGATTCTGGTACGGTATACAAGAGCATAAGGGGTAGGAGAGGATGAACAGACAACAGCTGTTTTCCTTCGTCAAAGGATCAAAAAATAGGGGACATACTTTTAAAGAGAAAGGGAGGGGTTTGAGAGAGAATTTGTGGAATGTGTATCGAACTGAGAGGGTAGCCTGAATCTGGAATGCGTTGTCTAGGAAGGTGGTTGAGGCAGGTAACCTCACAAACGTTTAAAAAGCCTTTGGATGTCCACTTGCTGGCACAGGCGTAATGAGCATGTTTTTCATTGCATGATTCTTCGCAGTGGCAGCCATGAACACTCTGGTATGTTCTGAAACAATAAGCAATGGCATTTGCTGTTTTGTTCCTTTGATGGTACTCAGTAAGTTTCTGTATTACAAAGCAGCAGCATCTCATGCAGCTTCAGCACTTACTCAAGCAAAGTCAGCCCAGCCATCTCTGGGAACATCCAGGGTAATTCACATGGTCTGTGCAAGCATTGTCCAACAACAGCACTGACACTATTCTAGCTGTTTGCCACCATTATTATAGTTACAGCCATATTTGAACATAGCTTTTCCTCCATTATAATAAACACCTCGAGCAATAAGGATGTTGTTTCGCTGAGGCATAATAAATTATTTCCCAGGTATTCACTTTGACAAACAGCAAGTTTTCCTGTGTTTTTTTCTGCCAGTTGTTTCTCATAGAATTCCCCACCCCACCCTCTTTCCACTTTATCATTTTCTTGTGCACTGTCTCTCTGCTCAACACACCTCACTCCCTCACATTCCCCACACTCTCCATCCTTATTTATTAATCCATGAAAAACTTGCGCCTAATCTCTATAATTTATTCCAACTCCCAAAAAAAACATTTTGGACTGATTTGATTCCTTCTCTCGGCATGGTCATTAGACTGGCCGTGCCCGATGTCCTATTCACCTCGACCTTCTGCTCAGTTCCTGATCTGCTGCTTTGGTTCTCACTCTCCTAGTTTATTCAAATCCATCTGACTTGAACTAGCACACCTCCCGACAAGGATGTTGGTGCTCGTCCAGTTAAGATACAACCTGTATTCTTTGTACAGATCCTCGCCTGTCTTGGAAGAGATCGCAATGATCCAACAATCTGAAATCCCCACCCTTGAATGAGCTTGTTAACAACGTGTTCAGCGATACAGCCTTCCTCATCCATCCCTCTTTCCACATGGCATGGGGAGTAATCCAGAGATTTTCGAGGATTGTTTTCTCTCTCTGTCTCTGCCTCTCTCCGTCTGTCTCTCTCGATCTCTCTCTCTCTCGCACCCACCCCCCTCAAAAAAAACACACATTCAGAATACAGACAGACAGACAGACACCAAATTACTTTGCAGAAGAATACAAATAACCTTAAAATAATGGGAATGATAACTGGAATGAAGGATTTAGTTAAAGGGAGGATGAGAGAAATTGTGCTTCTTCTGGATGTCAGTTTGCTCGCTGAGCTGGAGAGTTCATTTTCAGATGATTCACCATTGTACGAGGGAACATTATCAGTGAGCCTCTGATGAAGTGCTGGTGTTATGTCCCACTTGCTATTTATGTTTTTAGGTTTCCTGGAGTCAGTGATATAATTTCGAGTATTGGTGATTTTATGTCCGGTTCTCTTTCTCAGAGAGTGTTAGATGGAATCAAAATCGATGTGTTTGTTGATAGAGTTCCAGTTGGAATGCTCTGCTTCTAGGAATTCTCGTGCGTGTCTCTGTTCGATTTGTCCTAGATGGACCCAGTCGAAATGGTGTACTTCCTCATCCGTATGTAAGGATACGAGTGATAGTTGGTCTTGTCTTTTTTTCTGGATAGCTGTTGTTCATGTATCGAGGTGGCTAGTTTTCTGCCTGTTTTTCCGACGTAGTGCTTGTTACAGTTTTTGCAAGGCTGATTCTTCCTGGGGGGGAACAGACAAATATGTGAACTTATTGCGGTGCTCAAAGGTATGAAACAAAGTTGTAGAGTAAAACAGGAATACTCTGTTTACGTTAGTTGGCATTACAGCATCAAGGAGTTCTAATTCCAAGACTGTTAACAAAAGAACCACGTTTGAGATAAGTTGTTTTATTGAGAGAGTTGTTAGGATTTGGAATGGACTGCCTGGGAGAGTTGTGGATGAAGCTCAAATAGAGATCTGGATATGTATTTGGAAATATGAATCTAACAGACTGCAGAGATAAGGCTAGCAAATGGGAGGGGCTTTGGAGACATTCCTGGAGCTGATGCACACACTCTATCATGTGTCTGATGTGAAATAAAATCAGTATACGATTATTTCCCATTGTAAATGCTCGCGCATATCTGAATATTTAGTGCAGTATAAGCATTTAAAATGTAAGTATTGCAAGACCATCTTCATTATATAGTCTAATTATTGCTCATAACATGATTATTTTAAATGTTGAATTCCAATTACAAAAACAAATCTGTCATTGCTTTGGCACAAGTCTCTTTGAAAAGGTCTGACTTTTCACTCACACGATAATATGTTTATCGTTTTTGTTCACTGTGTGCATTTCAAATTAAATAACATTTTTTCTAAAAATTAAACGTTTTCAAATTATTGTTCACTAAAATTTGATAACACAAATCCTTTATTTAGTTGAATATTCACAGTGCATGTTGAATTATAGCCATTTCTAATTCACTGGCAAATAGCTGAAGCTCGTACATTTCAGTGAGAAATTAAACTGATTGATTATGTATAAATGTATAAGAACGCGAATTGGATTTGATTGTTTAATCGTTTGCTCGCCCTGAACATGTAATCATTCAGAATCCAACCACTTTCAAAATGTTGGAGTGACAATGCATTATTTTGAATCCTGACATTGTGTATGTAATTCTGATCACCAAAAAAGTTACATCCATGTTGTTTGTTCGATACAAAACAAAACAGGGTTAATGGTAGGGTTCTTAGTCAGGTGGAGGAACAGAGGGATCTTGGGGTCTATGTACATAGATCTTTGAAGGTTGCCACTCAGGTGGATAGAGTTTGTAAGAAGGCCTATGGAGTATTATCGTTCATTAGCAGAGGTATTGAATTCAAGAGTCGTGAAGTGATGTTGCAGCTGTACAGGACTTTGGTTAGGCCACAGTTGGAGTACTGTGTGCAGTTCTGGTCGCCTCACTTTAGGAAAGATGTGGAAGCTTTGGAGAGGGTGCAGAGAAGATTTACCAGGATGTTGCCTGGAATGGCGAGTAGGTCGTACGAGGATAGGTTGAGAGTTCTCGGCCTTTTCCCGTTGGAACGGCGAAGGATGAGGGGTGACTTGATAGAGGTTTATAAGATAATCAGGGGAATAGATAGAGTAGACAGTCAGAAACTTTTTCCCCGGGTACAACAGAGTGTTACAAGGGGACATAAATTTAAGGTGAAGGGTGGAAGGTTTAGGGGAGATGTCAGGGGTGGGTTCTTTACCCAGAGAGTGGTGGGGGCATGGAATGCGCTGCCCGTGGGAGTGGTAGAGTCAGAATCATTGGCGACCTTTAAGCGGCATTTGGATAGGTACATGGATGGGTGCTTAATCTAGGTTAGAAGTTCGGCACAACATCGTGGGCCGAAGGGCCTGTTCTGTGCTGTATTGTTCTATGTTCTTTGTTCTAAAACGTACATTCTTTATTTCTGTGTTAGAACATCTTGACAGGAGTTTATATTATGATCCATAAATATAGAATCAACCTAATTCTTTTCAGAGATTATAGTTCAGTTGAGTAATCATAGTTGATGTCTTATTTTTGCCTAATTCACTCAACTTAGCAAACATCTGATTAATACATGGGTCACCCAACAGATTGTATCTGAAGAAAAGAGCAGCAAATGACAATCAATAATCACGTTAATAACTGAACTTGGTGGAGCCCGCCTGGTGTAGGACACCACACATACTCTACTGGCATTCAGGTGAATGGAACAGTGAACAACATAACTGGAAGTTTTGGGTTAACGCCCCTCCCCAGCTTCCTGATCTTACACATATCACTCCCTCACGCATTCAACAATTGATAAGAATCCACAGGCTGTGTGAAACGTAAAACAAAGAACAGTACAGCACATTGCAGACCCTTCGACCCTTGACGTCCTGCCAATCTTTTATCCTACTCGAAGATCAGACTAACTGACATACCCAGACATGCTGGTCCGGTGACAGGGACAGTGCACAGTCAGCCATTCTTACTTCCTGTTCTTTTCTGATGTGCAGCTGCCTTGAAATGTCTGTTCAAACCAAACAGATTGAATGAAATTCAAGCAGTCGAGACGACGTTCATGACTGTGTATTTCAATCAGGATTTAATGATGGATGAAATTCCAGAATAACATAATCAATGAATGAAAAACAGGGCAACACAAGAAATAGCAGTGGAGGACAACATGTGGTTCGAAATAGGCCTCATGGTGTTACCGATCGATTATCAATCTAGACAATCAGCTCCTGCTCTTTGGACCCAGATTCGAATCCCGCCACTGCAGATGGTGGAAATTCAATTCAATAATTTTACAATATCCCTGGAATTATGAATCTACCTATGAAAATGAAATCATTGCCGATTTTTAGAAAAATCCATCTGGATCATTAATATCCTTCAACGAAGGAATCTTCTATCCTCACCTGATCCAGTGAGTCATTCACTTGTACCAATGGTTACAATGTTTCAAAGAAATGAAACCGGCTGGACCACCTGGCATCAAACTGTGCACTGGAAAAGTCAACATTAGAAACATCACTGTAGAACCTCCAAAACCTTCCTTACTATCATCTAAGGGGTAGTGCCGAAACTGGGACAACTGCCTTACAGGCTATTCAAGCAACGGCCTAACATAGTCATACTCACGGAATCATACCTTACAAAAATAACCCAGCCACCACCATCACCATCCCTGCATATGTCCTGCCCCAAAGGCAAGACCGATCCAGCAGAGGGGGCAGCTCAATGAGATATAGTCGGTAGGTAGTTTGTCTGGGAGTCTCCAGAATTGACTCCAGACCTAATGAAGTCCCATGGCTTCAGATTAAACATGGACAAAGAATTCTCTTACTGATTACCACGTAATGTCATTCCTCATCTGAATCAGTGCTCCTCTATGTTGAACAACACTTGGAGAAAGCACTGACTGAGGCAAGGGCACAAAGCGTATTCTGGCTGGGAGATTTCAAAGTCGACCACCAAGAATGGATTGGCAGCAGTACTATTGATCACGCTGGTCGGGTCCTAAAGGACATAGCTACTAGATTGGGTCTGCAGCAGGCGGTGAGGGAAAGAACAGGAGGGGAAAAAAATCATACATGACCTCATCCTTACCAATCTACCAACTGCGGACGTATCTGTCCATGACAGTATCAGTAAAAGTCTCGTGGTCACGTTCAGAATAAATTCTATTGTGTTGTTTGGCACTATCACCATGCTAAATGGCACTGATTTCGAAGAGATCTAGCAACTCAAGACTAGCATCCATAAGACACTGTGGATCATTAATAGCAGCAGCACTGTACTCCAGCACAAACTGTAATGTCACGACCCATCATATCCCCCCACTCAACCATTACCATCAAGGCAGAGGATCAACTCTGGCTCAATGGACAGTGCAGGAGGGCATGCCTCGAGCAGAACCAGGAATATACAAAAATAAAATGTTAATCTGCTGAAGCTTCCAAACAGAAATACTTGCGTGCCAAATAACTTAAACAGCAAGGGACAGACAGAACTGAGCTATCCCACAATGAATGCATCAGATTTAAGCTCTGCAGTCCTCCTAATCTGAGCATGGACAGTGGTGGATGATCAAACAACTCAATGGAGTAGGAGTCTCCACAACTATCCCCATCCTCAATGATGGAAGATCCCAGCACATCAGTGCAAAAGTTAAGGCTGAAGCTTTCGCAGCAATCTTCAGTCAGAAGTTTTGAGTGGATGATCCATTTCGGCCTCCTCCCGTGATCCCCATCATTTCAGATAGCAGTCTTTAGCAAATTCGATTCAATGATATCAAGAAACGGTTAAAGGTACTGGATACTGCAAAGGCTATAACCCTGATAACATGTAGACAATCGTCCTGAAGACTTGTACTCCAGAACTTCCCGCTTCCCTCGAAAAGCTGTTCCAGTACGGTTACAGACAGACAATGGGGAAAACTGCTCAAGTATGTTCTGTACATAAAATGCAGGACAAAGTCAACCCGACCCAATACCGCCTCATTAGTCTACTCTCCATCATCAGTAAAGTGATGGAAGGTGTCATCAACAGTGTTATCAAGCAGCACCTACTCAGGGACGCCCATTTTGTGTTCCACCAGGGTCACTCAGCTCCTGACCACATCACAGCCTTGGTTCAAACATAGAAAAAGGAACTGAATTCCAGCCCTTGACATCAAGGCTGCATTCTGCCAAATGTGGCATCAAGGACCCCAAGCAAAAATGGTAATGCAGGCCAACACTACATTATTGGAGTCATACCTGACAGATAGGAAGATGGTCATTGTTGTTGGAGGTCAGTCATCTCAGCTCCAGAACATCTCTGCAGTAGTCCCTTAGGATAATGTTCTAGGTCAAAACATCTTCAGCAGCTTCACCAATGACCTTCCTTCCATCATAAGGTCGGGAGTGGGGATTATCCAGGCTTGGGCTGACAAGTTGCAAGTAACATTCGTGCCACACAAATCCAGACAATGACCATCTCGAATAAGAAACAACATTACCACTTGTTATTCAGCAGCATTATCATAACTAAGTTTCCCCACTATCAATATCCTGGGTCGTATTATTGACTATAAACTCAACTGGACTCACCACAGATAAGAGCAGATCAGAGGCTAGGAATACTGCACGATTAACTCACCTTCTAAATTCCCAAACCCTGTCCAACATTTGCAAGGCACAAGTCAGGAATGAGATGTAAGAATCCTCACTTGCCTGACTGAGTGCAGCCCCAACATCACTAAAGAAGCTTGACACCATCCAGGACAAAGCAGACCATTTGATTTGCACCACATCCACAACCATTCACTCCCTTCACCACGGTCGCTCAGGAACAGCAGTGTGTACTATCTACTAGACACAATGCAGAAATTCCACAAAAATCCTCAGAGAGCTCCTTCCAATTTCACGAACACTTCCAAGGAGACTGACAAGGGCAGTAGACTTTTGGGAACACCACCAAGTCCAAATTCGCCTCCAAACCAGTCAACATCCTGATTTGGAAATATTTCGCAGTTCCTTCCCTGTTACTGGTTCAAAACACCAGAATTCCCTCCTTAATCACGAGTGGGTGAACGCACAGCACGGAGATTGCACCAGTTCGAGAAGGTAGCTCACCATCACCTTCTCAAGGGCAACTCGGGACGGGCAAGAAATGCTGGGCCCGTCCAGTGTTGCCCACATCCAAAAAATATTTTTTTTAAATAAATAGTTCCAAGTTGAGCATCTCGATGGGACAGATTATCTGCTTTGAACACGAACTGGAAAACAGTGTTTCTAATAGTGAATATTTTAGACTTTTTCTGTTATTTGAAAGGTGTTCCATATTCGATGACATATTGTTGCTGAGTGCTGTGATAAATTGCACCTTTTTAGTTAAAATCAACAATACTGGTGTAACAGGCTCAATCCTTCAAAATGACCAGATTACAAATGACAATCACAATGGAGACAATGTACTCCCGCCAGGTAAGATTCACAGATAGTAGCTTACATTCAACAGATTAATGGACTCTTGGCTACACTGAATCCTCCCACCGTCTATATTACAGGGGTTACCACTGACCAGAACGTGAAGTCAAATCAACTTATAAATACAAGAGCAGATCAGAGACCAACAGTTCTGCACTGTGCTGTTTTAGCATTGTCTCTCTGTCTAGTGGAAATATGTTCTACACACTGACTCTATCAATCTTTGCAGTAATCGATCAGTTTCAATCAGATGCCCCCCCCCCCGCCATTCTTCTATGTTCCATCGAGTACACACACTGCCGCTCATATGACAAGCCGTCATCCCTCAGCAGTTCACAATATGCCCAATGCCGTCTAACCATTGCCCGTTACATTCTCAACAGTATGTCTCCTCTCTTGTTTTCTTGTTTTCTTGAAATAAACGTGAACATTGCATTTGCATTAATAACTACCAACTGAACCTGCACATTAACCATAAGAAAGGACGAGTGCTTCAAAATTCTTTTGTGCTTCAGATTTAATGGATCATATTAGAACATAGTGTCTGCATCTATTCCGCCTATCAAAGTGCATAATCTCACACGATTCCATATTGTGTTCCATCAGCCACATGTTTTCCCACAGTCCAAAACTGTCCAAGTCTTTCTGCAGCCTCCCCACTTCCTCAATATCATCTTCCCAGCAAACCATCACTGCATCATCTTCAAACTTAGCAAAACTGCCCTCAGCTCCTTTGTCCAATTTGTCCATACATTTCCTGGCTCCCTAAGGACTGTCCACCATCGACAAGGCACAACACTCAAGGTGCTTGACTCCATTCATGTTGAAGCAATGGCTTGAGTGGAATTACACCTGCAAAATCTTCACTCCCTGCTCCACTGACTCTCAGTAGAAGCACACCCTGCTCCGTTTTGTGGTGAGTTTACTTCATTATTGTGCACAATCCCAGTCTTTGGATGGCATTCTGTCTGGACAAACTGTGTGTTGATGACGATGGAGGGAGGTGGGGGAAGGAATGTCTATGATGAATGACTGTGTGACTGCCGGGTTGAAACCTGCCCCGACAGCCTCGGATGTATCTGTGCCCGCTGTCAGCACTGCAGACATGATCAGCCTTCCTGAGAGTCAAGGCAAGGGAAGCAACAGATCTGGACGATGTTCCCGGCTGTGTTCTCAGAGCCTATGAGGACCAACTGGGAGAGGTATTCATTTACAACTTCAGCTTCTCCCTCTTACAAGCTGAAGTCCCAACCTGCTTCGAGAAGACCACCATCATCCTCGTAAGTGAGAAAGCACATGTAACATGCCTTACTGACTACCGCCCAGTGGCTCTGACCTCAATAAACATGGAGTGATTTGAAAGGCTGGTTATGGCCCACATCAGCTCCAGTCTCCCAGCCTGACCTGATCCCTTATAATTTGCCTACTGATGTAACAGGACCAGAACGGATGCCATACCCCGATCCCTGCACTCTTCCCTGGGACATCGAGACAACAAGGACACTTACACCAGACTCCTGCTCACTGACTAGAGCCCCACCTTCAACATCGTTATCCCCTCCAGACTGATCTCAAAATTCCGTCGTGGCTCCACCCTCTGCAACTTTATCCCCCAGTTTCAGACCCACAGATCACAATCTTTGAAGAGAGGTATCTGCACCTCGACCACAATCACACTCATCACTGGATACCCCAAGATTGCGTCCTCAGCCCCCTACTGTACTCCCTGTCCACACACGGCTGTGTTGCCAAACTCCAAACAACGCCAGCTGCAAGTTTGCTGATGACATGCCCATGGAAATACAGTTATCCCCTGCTTTTCAAAAGTTCGCTTTTCCCCGCTTCCCTTTCCAAATGACCGACATGAGGACCTGTTTTCGCTAATCAAAAGAAATCCAAAGAGGATTTTCACTTTTACGAAGATTGCCGAAATTTTTCCCATACAAATGAATGCTTCTTCATTTTACACCATATCGGCTTATGAAAGGAACACTGTACTTAAAATCGCAGAGCAGATACCATGTCACACGAATAGAATGCTTTCAGTTGCCAGTATACAGAATAACAGTAAGAGATACAGCTCATTCTAAGCTGGAAGAGACAATGGGTTGAGTTTCCGCAACCTTTGCTGTAATAATACTGTGATACGTATTGAAAGCCTATGGGGCGGGGGGAGACAGGCTTTTTCTGTAAAGGGAAACCTGTATATGTCTAAGACAATGTTTAAAGCGATTTTATCTCCCTGTCTCTCTGCCCTGAACGGTGGTCATCTTCTTACATTCGTTAATGGGATATGGGTATCACTGGCTGGGCCAGCATTACTTCACTTTTCTAGCTGCTCTTGAGAAGAGTGTGAGCCACTGTAGTCCACGTGTTTTATTTTATTTGATTTGATTTATTTTAGTCAAATGTACAATGGAAAGCTTTGTTTTGTGAGTAGTGCAGGAACATGATAGTAGACAAAAAAAAACAGCTCATGCGGTACTTCAACAGAGTGAGGCATATAAGGTTACAGCTGCACAGGAGATGTGCAAAACAAGATCGCTATTAGCAAGACTAGTATTATTTGAAGTTAGAGATGTCAATTCGTCAGTCTAATTACGGTAGGGAAGAAAGTGTTCCTGAGTACGCTGGTCCATGTTTTCAAGCCTCTCTATCTTCTTCCTGTTGGAAGAGGTTGTCGGAGATCATTACCGGTTTGGGAGAGACTTTTTTATGTTATCAGCCTTTCGGTGACAATAAGAAGTATAAATGGATGGAAGATTGCCTTCCGTGATGGTCTGTGCTGTGCACACAACCATCTGTAGTTTCTTATGGTCCTGGGCAGAGCAGTTACCATATCACACGAACAGAATGCTTTCAGTTGCCAATATGCAGAATAACAGTAAGAGATACAGCTCATTCTCAGCTGGAAGAGACAATGGGTTGTGTTTCCTCAACCTTTGCTGTAATAATTCTGTGATATGTATTGAAAGCCTATGGTGGGGGTGGGGGGGGGGGGGGCGGGGGTCAAGACAAGCTTGTTCAATAAAGGACACAGACTGTTCCATCAACAAAAATCGATTCTTATTATATCATGAAGTTCAGTTGCAATGAAAAGTGTTTTAATACAGTGGTTTTCTGAGATTTACAGGATATTCAGAAATATGTTTTTTTTCTCTTTGAAACTTATAGAAGAAACAGATTTCGGCCTTAAGACACGTGTCACAGACACACCAACTGTAATAGGACCACAGTGTCCAAATACAACCAAAGTCAGCATATGGACCTGTCAAGGAACATGAGATAAAATGATATGCAAACATGAGATACAAACGGAAAATGGAGGAGAAACGAAATAAAAACATGAAGAAGTATCTGCAGAGAGAAACAGAGTAAACATATTGATAATGATGTGACATTTCTGAAAAGTCAAAGGTTAATTCTCTGCATCTCTGCTCAAATTCTGCCAGGTTTGTTGAGTTTTGCTCCAGCTCTTTCGATATCTTTTTCTTTCTGAACTGTGACAAATTGTCTGATCTGAACGATAACAGCAAAGCCCCTGTCTCACTTAGATCTCGAGTAATTTGTTATGGACATTAAATGAAAAATTACAAAGTTCCTATGTTTGACAAGGCTCTAAATATTGATGACGTATTGGATTGTGAAAACGTACAATGAAAATGTTGAAACAAAAACAGAATTTGCTTCTAAAGCTCAGTAGGTCAGGCAGCATCTGTGAAGAGAAATCACAGTTAACGTTTCGGGTTCAGTGACCCTTCCTCAGAACTGATGGTAGCTAGGAAAATGTTGGTTGATATGCAGAAGGGGCTGGACAGCTGTTAATGGAGATTTTTAGTGGCTAAACATAGAGGGTGTGTAATGGAAGGCGATGTGAGAACTATGCCTGGTGTATTATTGGTCCGGGGCGAGGACATTGGGGAGTTCAGGGCCGAAAATAATTGAACTTGATTTTGAGTCTGAAGGGAGTAGGGTACTCACACGGTAAATGGGGCGTTGTTCTTCCAGTTTGCATAGACATTTCCTGGAACACTGTAGCAAGCCCGACATAGAGATATTAGCCAGGGAACAGGATGCGGTATTAAACTGGCAGGCAACTAGAAGTTCAGGGTCATTTGTATAGGTACACCTAGGATGTTCAGTGAAACGGTCACCCAGGCTACCGTTAGTTTCCCCAATGTAGAGGAGACCACATTGTGTTAAGCGAATCTAGTAGACTAATTGTGGGAAATTTCGTAAAGGTGCTGCTTCATCGGTACGGTGTGGTTGGGCCCTTGGATAGTGAGAAAGGAGGACAGAAGTGCGAACATGTTACACTTTCGGCAGGAGCAAGTGAAGTGGGCCTGTGGTGGGGGTGAGGGCGGGGTAATGGGAGTGAATAAAGAGTGAACCAGAGTGTCCTGATCCCTCCAGAAGGGGGACAATTTTGAGGAGGAAAATATGTATCTGGTGATGGCATCTTGCTGGAGGTGGGGGAAATGGCGGCTGATGATCCACTTCATGTGAATGCTGGTGGGATGGTGGGCCAGGACAAGAGGAATTATCTCGCTGTTGCAGGAGGGTAGAGAGACGGTGAGAATAGAAATGCAAGAGTTGTGTCAGACCTGGTTGAGGGCCCACTCGAGAACAGTGCTGGGAAATTCTCAATTGAGGAAGAAGATGGACATTTTGGAAATTGACATCATCAGAAGCAATGCGGTGGAGACAGAAAAAGTGTTGGAATGGAATGGAGTATTTGCAAGAAACAGGTTGTGAGGGTGTATACTCCAGGTAGCAGTGGCAGTCGGTTGGTTAATATTGGATATTACTGGCCTGTCGATCCCCAGAAATGGAAACAGAGATGCTGAGGTAAGGAAGTGATGAGTCAGAGAAAGACGAGGTGAAAGAGAGGGAGGGATGCAAATTGGAAGTGAGATCGATGTTTCTTTTCAAATTCTGGACAAGAGAGAGAAGCAGAATTGGTGATATAATCTATGCATTGGAGAAAGAGTTGTGGATGGGTCTGGAATAGAAGTGGAACAGGGAATTGTCTAGGTACCCCTTGAAGAAACAGGTATGACTGGAGCCCAGGTGTGTATCCATGCACCCCCTCTGTGTGCCAGGAGTAGGCTGAAGCAATGGGTCTGCCCGGGAAGATCTGTTTGTGGATTTTCAGGAGGAGATAGAAGTGAGCTCTGCTATCAGAGGACCATCAGTTTGGGGACCGTTAGGTGGGGGCAAGTAGGGTGTGAATGACCAGATGAAATGTGGTCAATTATCATTGTTGATACAATGGCCCGATGTGCCATGGTCGGGTCATGGTCGGGTCCAGCAGGTGATATGAGGAGATAACTGACAGCTGGCCCTCAGTCTCTGCAATGTCGAGGTCAGTCCACCAGACTAAAGCAGCATCACCCTTACCAGCACAGGCTGAATAACAAAGTCAGGTTTGGATCAAAGCACACGGCGTACAGCCTGTTCAGAGGGTGATTTGTTGGATTGGGTGAGGGGATGCAGAGAAATTAAGACAACCAATGTCACATTGAACATTCTCAATGAACAGATTGAGTTCAAGTAAACAGCAGAGGGAGAGGTCCAGGTGGAGGAAGAGTATTGGAGCTCGGCGAAGAGTCTGCGGAACAGGGAACAGAATCTTTACCCAAAGAAATGGGCACCAAAGAGAAGATGGTGGGAGAAGAGTTCAACGTCATGCTGTACCCGAAATTAATTAAAGTCGGGGCACAGCGGGATAACGCTGAGACCATTGTTAAGTACAGAACATTCAACATCAGAGTGTGGAAGGGTAGGAGGGAGGGTGAAGGTACGACATGAGGTGCATTTGGGGGAGGGAATGCAGTCAGAATGCAGGGCATGGGTGGGGAGTCAGGTTCCAAGGGGTCATAGACATCTCAGTATTATTGCATCTTGTGCGCCTCATACATCTGATGAGCATAGCGAATGAGCGGAGAAAGAAATAGAATTGGGGAGTGGTGCAGCCTTGAGCCAATGAGATGTGATGCTTTTGCACAGATAAAATGTTGATATCACTGGCACTGCAATCACATGATCAGTCCTCAGGAAGTAACTGAATGAAAATGAACGTAATCTTATTGTAATGCCCTGATTTCATTGGAGTGACACTCAATCAGCAAAGTCTTACTTTTCTGAGATTTTGGACAAAACTGTGAAAACATAATAAATGTTGATGTTATCAACAGGACAAAGTCATCCATGGTATTGGCATGTATTAGCAAGGGCAGAGTTTATTTGTCATTCTCAAAATCTCTGGGGAAGGTGTCATCGTTCAGTGAGGAAATTACCAGGACAGAATTTCCTCCGATTCCCATTGACCCCTGTTTACTCAGGGTCCGTGATGCCACATGAATCAAATACTACTTTGATGCAAGGGACGTTACACTGATCTCACCTCAAAAGAGGTAAACCGTTAAAAGAATAAAAAGAAAAAGTGTAAAACACGGCTTGTTTCAACAATGTGCTCACTGTACTCACAATGTTTAAGGGAAAACTGATGCATGGACTTCTGATTTTGAGAAAAGGTTCATCCTATTTGTGATGAGGCTGTTTGGTTATGCACTGTTTCACAGAGACAGAAAGATACTCCACTCTGGACCATGGGGAACAAAACCATCCTGTTCACGGTTCATCAGACAGTGAGAGACACACACTACTGTCTGATCTGATTGGACATTGATCATCCCAATCTCAACATTCACTGATGATCGATAGCAGAACAGAAGCCAGTGGCTCCCATCATCCCAGTTGGAAAGCAAAAAGGGAATGCGATGGTCAGATGAAGTTGGAGTAATTGGGGAATTGGTGTAACTTACGGTGGGAGTGACAGAAGGAGGATGAAAAGGGAAATCATCAGTGGAAGAGCATGTAGCAGCAGAAGGGGTAGTGCAAGGGGAGTAGGAGTGTGAGGAAAGAGTAGGACGAAGGAGGAAGAATGACGGATGAAGTTTTAGTGACAAGGAAAAACTTGTTTTTGGGGAAGCAGGATTGGGTGCGAAAACATCAATGTTCAGGAAAATCGAGATCAGGTTTCCATTCAAAATTAAGAAAAGATTTCATGTTCTTTCATTTCTATCACTTGATTGTTGTTAAGATGATACATGTACTCTATCTTTCTGTATCAAGTGCAGAGGATTTTTTTTTCTTGTCTTGTGTGGTGTTTCAACATTTTTGATTTTTCTTTACAGTATGTATTTGTTTCCAATTCAAGGTAGACATGAGAATATGATTTGTTCTCCTTCAGTTTGGCCAAAACATAGAATTTAATTGAGTATTTATCCTCATCACACCAGCTTATTTAAGTAAAAAATGAATTAGTCTGTGTCCATCCTGCAGATGAATAATGTCTCCAGCTCTGGCTATTGCAGTGCCTCCAAAAGGTTAATGTTCCAGTGCAAGATGCCAAACCCTAGTTCATCCCAAATTATTTACAAGCTTTATGAATAAAACATGCAAAGTGTAAAAGATGAATTCAACTCTGTGTCAAAACTGTTATTTCTGGCTTTCTCATAAAAGATGTTAACAAAATCACTTTGTAAATTGACCAAAATAAGAAAAAAACAGAGACTGGAATTCTCAAATCTTGCTCTGAATAACATCTGGGAAACAGGAAGGAAATCACGGTTTGTTTGTGATATTCATAAATGACGATGGTGAGCATGTGGAAAATGGGGGGTGGGGGCAGTGGAATGCTGACCAATGTTGTGGATGACACAAAGCTGAGCTGAGTGGCTCACAATCAGGAGAATATAAATAGATTATTCAGATAGCCAGGTCAATGGCCGATGAAATGTAACACTAATAAATGTGGGATGATGCATGTCAGAAGTAATAAGGCAAGTGAGTACTCAAACTATGAATGGGGAGGTCTACATTTGCTCGTTTTTTTCTTTGCAGCAGGGAAGGTTAAAGGAGGGAACCTGTTACAGGTATACTGGAGTATAGGGGTATGGACAAGATGAATAAACAGAAGCTGTTTCTCTTAGTGAAAGGGTCAAAACAAAGAATGCATTTTTAAAATGAAAGGCAGGGATTTGAGAGAGGATTTATGGAATGTGTTTCGCACTGAGAGGGTAGTATGAATCTGGAATGCATTGTCTAGGAGGGTCGTTGAGGGAGGTAACCTCACAAACGTTTAAAAAGCCTTTGGATGTGCACTTGCTGGCACAGATGTGATAGGCCTTTAATTCGTTTCATGATTCTATGCGTTGGCAGCCATGAATGCTCTGATATATTCTGAAGCAATAAGCAATGGCAGTTGCTGGTTTGTTCCTTTGACTGGACTCAGTAAGTGGCGAGATTACAAACCAGAATCATCTCATGGAGTTTCAGCCCTTTCTCCACCTACAGCATCCAAGCCATCTCTGGGAACATCCAGGGTAATTCACATGCTCAGTGCAAGCATTGTCTAACACAGCACGAGCATTTTCCAGCTGTTTACCACCATTATTATAGCCACAGCAATGTCATGGACACAGATTTTCCTTCACTATAATGCAGACTTCTAGCAATGAGGGTGCTATTTCTCTGAAGCATAATAAATCACTTCCCAGATATTCACTTTGACAAACAGCAAGTTTTCCTGTGTTTTGCTGCCTGTTATTTATCACAGAATTCCCCACCCCACTCCATCCCTTCAATATGTACCCTATAATATTTTCTTGTGCATTGTCTTCCTGATCTCTCACACCTCAATCCCTCACATCCCCCACATTCTCCATCCTCATTTGTGAATCGCTGATAAACCTGAGCCTCATCTCTATCATTTATTCCAACTTCCATCTCACAATGTGAACTGATAGGATTCCTTCCCTCAGCATGGTCATTAGACTGGCCATGCCTGATGTGCTATTCATCTCGACCTTCTACTCAGTTTCTGACCCGCTGCTTTGTTACCAAACTCCTGGTTTATTAGTTTAAATCCATTCGACATGCACTAGCAAAGCTCCCCAAAAGGATGTTGCTGCTCCTCCTGTTAAGATGCAATCTGTCTTTTTTGTACAGGTCCCACCTGTCCTGGAAGAAATCCCAATAATCCAAAAATCTGAAACCAGCAACCCTGAACTAGATTTTTACAACATGTTAAGCTATACTGCCGTCCTAATCCTTACCTCTTTTCCATATGGCATGGGGAGTAATTCAGAGATTACAGAGGATTGTTATGTCTCTCTCACACACACATACATTCACACACACAATCAGACCGACACTACAATACTTTGCAGAAGAATACCAACAACCTTATAAATAGTCAGAATGTTAACTGGAATGAAGGATTTAGTTAAAGAAAGGACGAGAGAAATTATATTTCTTCTGGATGTCAGTTTGCTCCCTGAGTTGGAGAGTTCATTTTCCGATGGTTCGTCACTACCCTAGTGAACATTATCAGTGAGACTCCGGTGAAATGCTAGTTTATGTCTCACTTTCTATTTAAGTGTTTAGGTTTCCTTGATTCAGTGATGTAATTTCCAGTATTAGTGATTTCATGCCTGGTCCGTTTCCTCAGAGAGTGTTAGATGGAATCAAAATCGATGTGTTTGTTGATAGAGTTCCGGTTGGATTGCCATGCTTCTTGGAATTCTCGTGCGTGTCTCTGTTTGGCTTGTCCGAGATGGATGTGCAGACCCAGTCAAAATGATATACTTCCTCATCCGTATGTAAGGATCAAGTGACAATGGGTGATGTCTTTCTTTCTGGCTAGTTGTTGTTCATTCATCCAGGTGGCTAGTTTTCTGCCTGTTTTTCCGATGTAATGTTTGTTACAGTACTTGCAAGGCTTATTCTTCCTGGAGCAGAACAGACAAAGATGTAAACTTATCGCGGTGCTCAAAAGTATGAAAAAATGTTGCAGAGTAAAACAGGAAAACTCTGTTTCCGTTTGTTGGCATTACAGCATCAATGATTCCTGATTACAATGATCAATGATTACAGCATTTCAAAATGGTCAGCAAAAGAGCTGGGACTGAGATACATAAATATTTCTTTATTGAGAGAGTTGTTAGCATTTGGATTAGACTGCCTGGGAGAGTTGTAGATGACGATTCAAAAAAGAATTGGACATATATAATTGGAAATTATGAATTTAATGGGCTACAGAGATAGGGCTGGCAAATGGAAGGTGCTTGGGAAACATTACTGGAGCTGGTGCACACACAGTGGCCAATGGCCTCCTCCTGTACTTTAAAGGCTTGTACTCTATCATGTGTCTGATGCAAATCAAAATCAGTATTGGATTATTTCCCGTTTTAAGTGCTTGCAAGTATCTGATTATTTGGTGCAGGATAAACATTTAAAATGCAAATATTGCAAGGTCAGTCTCATTATGTAGTCTATTTATTACGCAGAACATGAATATTTTAAATGTTATGTTCTGATAACGAAAACAAATATATCATTGTTTTGGCAAAATCTCTTTGAAAAGCTCTGACTTTCCCGTCACACCATAATATGTCCTTTTTTTTCACTGTCCACATTTCATATTAGGTATCATTCTTTCTAAAAATCGGCAGTTTCCAAATTATTCTTCGCTAAAATGTGATAACCTAAATCATTCACGGTGCATGTTGAATTATTGCCATTTCTAAATTGCTGGCTATTAGCTGAAGCTCGGACATTTCACTGAGAAATTTAACTGATTGATTATATATAAATGTATAAGAACGCTAATTCTATTTGATTGTCCAATTATTTACTCACTCTGAACATTTAATCATTCAGAAGCCGACCATTTTCAAAATGTTGGAGTGGCAATGCATTGTTTTGAATCCTGACATTGAATATATAATTCTGATCACAACATGTTCTTTATTCGATATAAAATAAAATGTGCATTCTTTATTTTTGTGTTACAAAAAATCGATAGGAGCTTATACTTTACTCCCATAAATATAGAATCGACCTAATTGTTTTCAGAGATTATAGATCAGTTGAATAATCATACTTCATATCTCATTTTTGCCCAATTCACGAAACATAGCTAACAGCTGATTATTGTTCGGGTCAGTAAACTCAACACCTTGCAATGAGCTACGCTAAAAATGGCTTCCAGAAGATTTGAAATCATTTACACTGTTACTGGAATTCACAGTTGCCTGTGATGCTGAGTGACACACTGACCTGCTCCTAAATCTGTGCAAAGAGTTTCTAACCTGGGTCAGGGCAGTCAGTCAAACATTTCTTCACAACAAATAATTTGGAATCCACCCTGGGAAAGGTGGGAGCTCGCTAACAGACTATCACTGGTCTCAGTGTAGCTACAAATAATGTCCAAATTAGATATCAATGGCTGACCAGCAACCATGTTTTTTAAAAAAATCATCTTCAGTCAGAGCCTGGCCAAGTGGGCAGATGTGTCGACATGCAGTGTCAGAATCACACCGCACAACTTACTGATGGTGCTGACACCTGGCCTGCCTCCCAGACTCCATACATCTGCACCCTGGACCGGATGCTGGGAAAAGACGTTAAAAAGTTGACGTTAAAAAGATGCACTATCTTCAGTCTCACAAAGAAACCTCTGAAACCATACACAATAAATTTCACCTTCATTCTCACCAGTATCAAAATGAAATTTTACATCTCTGTGGATGACCAGAGGTTAATACACGGTTCACCAAACAGAATATATCTGAAGAAAACAGCAGCAAACGGCAGGCCAAGAAGCACGTTAATAACTGACCTTGGCGGATTCTGTTTGGTGTGTGGTGACATACACATATTGTATTGGCACACAGGTGACTAACAATGCACAACGTAAATGTAAGTTTTGACCTAACACGTCGTCAAAGCTTCCTGATCTCACACACTTCACTCCCTCACACACTGAAGAATTGATGAGAACTTACAAGCTTGGTGAAACAAGAATCATAGTGCAGGCCCTTCAGCCCTTGATGTCCTGCTGATATTCTATCCTCTTCTAAGATCAGACTAACCTACATACCTTTCATTATACGATCATTCATGTGCCTATCCACACACACACACTCTCTGCGTAAAGAACCTATCTCGGACATCTCTCATAAATATTCCTCCAATTACCTTAGATTCGTGCCACCTCATCATAGCTATTTCCGTTCTGGGTGAAGGTTTCTGGCTATCTACTCTATCTATGCCTCTAATCATCTTGTCCACCTCTATCAAGTCATGTTCCATTCTTTTCCGTTCCAATGAGAAAAAAACCTAGTTCCCTGAATTTTCTTTGCAAGACCTGCCCTCCAGTCCAAGCAGCGTCCTAATAAATTTCCTCAGTACACTCACCAATGCTTCCACATCTTTCATATAATGAGGCGACCAGTACAGAACACAGCATTCTAAGCGTGATCTCACCAGGGTTCCATAGAGCTGCAGCATAACCTCACTACTTAAACTCAATCCCCTGCTAATGAAAACACTATCCGGCTTCTTAAGAACCTTATCAACCTGGTTGGCAACTTTGTGGGAGCTATGACATGGATCATCAGATCCCACTGTAACTCCAAAATGTATGAATCCTACATTTAACCATGTATTATGCATTCAAATTTGTCCTTGCAAACTGAATCGCTTCACAATTTTCCAGGTTGGACTCTAACTGTCCCTTATCAGCCCAGTTCAGCATCCTGTCAATGTCCTGTGCAAACTGCAATAGCCCTCCACACTACCCACAATTCCACCATGCTTTGTTAAATTGAAAAAAACTTACTAGTCCACCTACCTTCTTCCTCATCGAAGTCATTTATAAATATCACAAACACCAGAGGTCCCAGAACCAATCCCAATGGAACACCAATGAACACCGAGCTCCAGACTAAATACTTGCCATTTACCATCCCCCTCTGTCTTCTATGGGCCAGTCAATTCTGCATCCAGACAGACCGGTTTCCCTGTATCCGATGCGTCCTTACATTCTGAGTGAACCTACCATGGGGAAATTTACCAAACGCCTGGTTCAAAACCATGTACTCCACATCCACGACTCTCGCTTCTTCAATGTGTTTGATCCAATCCTCAAAGAATTCAGTAAGGTTTGTGAGGCATGACCTGCCCCTCACAATGCCATGCTGACTACTTCTAATCAAACTATGATTTGCAAGTAATCATAAATTCTGTCTCTCAGAATTCTCTGCAAAAATTTGCCCAATACTGATGTAAACTGACTGGTCTTAATTCTCAGGATTATCCCTATCCCATTTCCTGAACAAGGGAGTAACACTTGCCTCCCTCCAATCATCTGGCACGACCCCACTGGAGAGTGAGGACGCAAAGATCATCTCCAAAGGTACAGTAATCTCTTCGCTCTCTTCCTGTAGTATGCCAGGGTGGATCCCGTCTCGCCTAGGAGATTTATCTATCCCTATGTTTGTATTTCAATCAGTCTGTACTTCACCTCACCATGTCGACTCACTGTCCAACCATCAGATTGACTGCTTTCCATTTCAGGGCTCTATACAGTGCTGCTTTCCTGAACACATATGGTCGCTCATAACCTGTTAATCATGGAATGGAAAACATGGGAAGGCACCAATGCCTTCCTGATGAAAGGCTGATGCTCAAAACTTTGACTCTCCTGCTCCTCAAATGTTGCCTGACTGGTTGTGCTTTTCCAGCGCCACACTTTTCGACTCTGATCACCAGCGTCTCCAGGTCTCACTTCCTTCATTACAAAGGGCTGTCTCCTCTGCACACTAAGCAGGCAATTAATCAGCAGAAACTCGCTGTATTTAGAGCTGACCGTTCAGTTCTGGAAAGTTGCATTTGATGAATACATTTACTGAAAACGAAATTACTATTCAGCAAATATTAATTCAGTCCCAGAGTTACAGTTTTGGTTCATGAATTAGGCAGCTGATAACGAGCAGTCAATGACTGAAGAACGCTGAAGTACAGAGTATTCTAGGTGATATATTCCAGGCTGGATGTGCTTTCCCTTAATGTTGGGTATGTTATCGGACAGACAGTTGTGATAAGGGAACGCGGTGACACGTGGAATTGTGACATTTTTGCCATTACAGAGATGTGCTTGAGGGAGGTCAGGGCTGACAACTCAATATTCTGCGGTGCAAGAACTATAGGCAGCACAGGAGAGGGGTAAAGGAGGAGGCGGTGATGCATTATTAGTCATTATGGAGTCAGTCGCTGCAGTAAGAAGGGGATTAAATCGGAAAGAGAAGCTTAAAGCAGGTACAAATTGAGAAGGTCAATGGAGGCAACTACCATATGTGTAAGGCTAAAATTAAAACGGAAGTAGAAGCGTAAATATGAGGCGTGATAAAACATTAGCGGTAGTATGAGCGGGTTGAGAGAGATAGGGAGTAGTATATGATTTGGGAGGGGCTTAGAGATATAGGGAGGGGTGTAGGGTTTGGAGTGGATTAGAGGGATAGGGAGGCGTGCAGGGTTTCAGGGAGTTATGGAGTAGTATAAGGTTTGAAGGAGGTTAGAGAGATAGAGAAGGGTTACGGATTGGAGGGGGTTAGACGGATAGGGAAATGTGTAGGTTTGGAGGGGTTAGAGAGATAGGGAGGCGTGCAGGGTTTGAGAGAGATACGGAGTAGCATAGGGTTTGGAACAGGTTAGTGAGATAGGGAAAGGTGTAGGGATTGGATGTGATTAGATAGATAGGGAAAGGGTTTGGCGTTGTTGAGTAAGTAGGGAGAAGTATAGGGTTTAGAGGGTTCAGAAATATAGGGAGGAGAGCAGGGTTTAGAATGGGTAAAGGAGATAGAGTGTGGTGCAGGGGCTAGAGTAGGTTGAAGAGATAGGGAAGGGAGTAGTGATTGGAGGAGTTTAGGGAGCTAGGAAAGGGTGCAGTATTTGGAAAGGGTTAAAGAGATAGGGAGGGGTGTCGTGATTGAAGGAAGTTAGAGAGATATAAAAGGGGTACAGTGCATGGAGGGTGTTATAGAGATAGCAAAGGCAGTAGGGGCTGGAGGAAGTTATATAGATGGGATGGGTGGAAGGTTTGGAGGAGGTTATAGAGATAGAGAGGAACGTCGGGCTTGGGGAAGGAAAGAGAGATAGCGAAGGGGGTAGGTATGGAGGAGGCTTGAAGCTCGTTATGTCAGAAGAAACACTAACACGGAAACCTCCTGCTGACTCCCCTCCCTCAGCCTCACGGTGTCAGATCAAACACTGACACAGAAACCTCCCGCTGACTCCCCTCCCTCAGCCTCACGGTGTCAGATCAAACACTGACACAGAAACCTCCCGCTGACTCCCCTCGCTCAGCCTCACGGTGTCAGATCAAACACTGACACAGAAACCTCCTGCTGACTCCCCTCCTTAAGCCTCACGCTGGCCATCAATGGGACTGCACAATTCTGTTTAGACACTGACATTGTAGGGCTAACATACACTGGATATGGTTTATGAGGGATTCAATGTAAGATGCCATGTGCTGCAGGAGCCCATCACCTTTATAACACATTCATTCAGGATCGGGTCCAAGGTGCAGAATTACAGAGTTTAGGTGGCAAGCAAGAAGAGATATACTTGCAAGATATGGCTGTTTATAGGTCATTGTTATAAATATTGAACTGCATCTGGACCAGTGCCATGTGCTAGTCCATTGACCAGTCTGAACCACACACATCTCCCTGTTGTTCAGGTGTACCTCTAACCAGTCTATTCTGAGGGAGTGTGTGTGCAACTGCCCAGCTCCAGTGTGGACGCTCTTTGTCAGATTTTAGAGATGGTCAGTGTTTTGGAGGTCCTGGTGAGACCCAATGACACTGTATCTGAATTCAGGCTTTTCATCAAAGACATTTCAACAGCTTTGCTGCCTGCAAGATGGTGTGTTCACTGATCTGTACATGAACCGGCTGTTTGCTATAGTTACTGAATTGTGTAATAGTTAGGTGTGCGCTCTGGTATTTCAATTATTGTTCATTTCAATTGTTTTCAACTGAAAAACAATGATGGTTGGTTTATTTTAAAATATATAAGAAATAAAGTGATATTAACTCTTCATTACAGAAAATGTGAAAGAGAACAGGTATATATTTCCCATGGACTAATCAAGCAACAGTCAGATATTGTCTGTAAAGCAGGATTCTGTGAACAGGACTATGTCCCAGGCAACATCACCACCCTCTCTGGTAGGTTCTGTCCCACTGACAGGAGACAGCCAGGCAAAGGGGGGACTGCTCATTGGTATGCAGTCAATATAGGGTGGCATGGTGGCGTGGTGGCTCAGTGGCTAGCACTGCTGCCTCACACCATCAGGGTCCCAGGTTCGATTCCAGCCTCGGGCAAATGCCTGTGTGGAGTTTGCAAATTCTCCCTCTGTCTGCGTGGGCTTCCTCCCACGGTCCAAAGATATGCACCTCAGTTGAATTGGTCATGTTAAACTGCCCATAATATTCAGTGCATTAGTCAGAGATGTGTGCGTTGCTCTTTGGAAGGTCGGTGTGGACTGGTTGAGCTGAAAGGCCTGTTCCCATCCTGAAAGGGATCAAATCTAATGATAGTGCTGGATCCTGTGGTTGCTAGACTGCTCTGCAGCAGGTTATGGTGGAATCAATAAAAGGGAAACATATAATTGATCACATCATCACCGATCTGCCTGCTGCAGATACACCTCTCCATCTCAAATATCAGTAAGAATGGTCACTGCACAATGGGGAGCAAGGGGTACTTTCACATTTGGCAGACCCTCCTCACTATGATATGGAGCCCCTTGAGGACTGAATGGGACAGAATTTAAACAGATTGAATAATTAACGATGATGCGGCCATGAGGGGCAGAGGGCCATCAGCAGCAGCAGAATCATACCCCGTACAGCGCATACAGTATGGGACTTCACGGCAACTGTACAGTAACCATCACGGCCCAACATACCTCCCACTGTACAGTAACCATCATGGCCCGACATACCTCCCACTGTATAGTAACCATCACGGCCTGACATACCTCCCACTGTACAGTAACCATCACACCCAGACATACCTCCCACTGTACAGTAACCGTCATGGCCCAGCATACATCCCACTGTACAGTAACCATCACGGCCCGACATACCTCCCACTGTACAGTAACCATCACGGCCCGACATACCTCCCACTGTATAGTAACCATCACGGCCCGACATACCTCCCACTGTACAGTAACCATCACGGCCTGACATACCTCCCACTGTACAGTAACCGTCATGGCACAGCATACATCCCACTGTACAGTAACCATCACACCCCGACATACCTCCCACTGTACAGTAACCATCACGGTCCAACATACCTCCCACTGTACAGTAACCATCACGGCCCGACATACCTCCCACTGTACAGTAACCATCACGGCCCGACATACCTCCCACTGTACAGTAACCATCACGGCCTGACATACCTCCCACTGTACAGTAACCATCACGGCCTGACATACCTCCCACTGTACAGTAACCATCACGGCCCGACATACCTCCCACTGTACAGTAACCATCACGGCCCGACATACCTCCCAATGTACAGTAACCATCACGACCCGACATACCTCCCACTGTACAGTAACCATCACACCCCGACATACCTCCCACTGTACAGTAACCATCACGGCCCAACATACCTCGCACTGCACAGTAACCATCACCGACCGACACACCTCCCACTGTCTGCTGCAGTCTTGGACTGAGAAAATACAGATGTAACTTTATCTGGGCAGTTGCGATGTGATGTGTTTTAGAAGGTCTAATGCAGGACAGAAGTATAAAGTGGATGGGAAAACTACTGGCTGCATCAACATCCGAAGGGATCTAGATTTACAGCTCGACACTTCCCTGAAAGTGTTAACATGGGTGGATAGGGTGATCAAGAAGACTGATGGCAAACTTGCAGGCAGGCATCAGAGCATGCAGTATGAAAGTTAGCAGGTCATATTGCAGCTGTAGAGAAACTTAGTTCGGGCACATTTAGAATACTGTGTACAGTACTGGTTGCCACACCAGCAGAACGATGTTGAAGTGTTGGAGAGGGTATGGAAAAGTTTTACCAGCATGTTGTCTGATTTGGAGGGTATTAGCCTGAAGGAGAAATTGAACAAACATGGTTCGTGTGCACCTGGGCATCATTGACTATGGGGCTACCTGATAGAGATTAAGAAAATTATCAGAGGTATAGATAGAAGGACAGTTCCCCCCCACCCCCCCACCCCACCCAGAGTAGAAATATCAACTACTCAGGACCGTCGGTTTTAGGGAAACGGGAGAAAATTCAGGAGATGTGATAGGTATTTTTTTTTGCTGTTCCAGACAGAATGTGAAAGTGCCTGGAATGCACGGATAGAGGGGAAGAAGCCAATATAGCAAGGTTTAAGAGGGATCTTGGCACAAGTATGAGTAAGTAGGTAATAGAATGACATAGAGGTATTGGAGCAAAAACTTTTGTTTTAACTTTAGAAGGGCATCATGTGTCAGTGCGGGCCTGCTGGGCTGAAGGGCCTGTTCCTGAGCTGGACCGTTCTTTATGACAAGATCTGAGCCCGGGGGTGGCGAGATGCTCACTGAATGATTACTGATTACCAACAGCCATATTATTGTGGATCCCTCCCCTCATTAACTTGTAGCTTCATATCCTTCCCCACCGTGGGGAAACTCAATATTGAGAATTTGACATGAATGTCTGAGCTGGTACCTGGTGACGCCATCTTGACCCTCGCTCCTGCGTCATTCTATCTTGGACACCAACGTCTCGGGGGAAACTGCACTGACAGAAGCTGCATGTACTCCACACCCACCAATGCTGGCATCTGACACATGCCGGCCTCACCATGCCATCCCAGCACATCTCTGACTCACTGACACCACGCTTCTCTACTTCAATGCTGCAGCTCAGGGCGCGCTGACAACTCACATTGTAATGCTGCTGCAAGGACACTGTGCGCAGGGACCCAGCTCATGGACTGTCCCTCTGGGCTGCTCACTCTGTGTTTGTACACACTCACTTTGAACTGACTTCAATGCTCACAAAATTATTGCCTTGCTTTACCCTGCCTTTTGCAGCGTTTCCCCTCAGCCAGAGCTACCAGGCTCACCTGTCTGCTGTATTGTCTTGGTGTTAGCAGAGACAAAAACCAGGAAGCTTGACTTCATTGTCCACAGTCAGTCACTGTGCCCAGCACAGGGAGGCAGGGGGAGCCTCAGATCCCAGTTCGGGAGCTTGGACATGGTCTGTCAGCCTCTCATGGTTGGTGGGGTCAGGATTCTTCCCCTGTGAGGGGGTGAGGAGATGAATGTTAGGCTGCCCCATATCCCTTTTAGCTCTTTGTGCTCTAGTGTGGGATAGTTCCTTCCGGAATGTGAGAATTACCAAGTAGGATTAGTGAAATGGAAGTGGTTGGTACAACTGTTAGTGCTGGGACAGTTGGGGGAAAGTTGTCGAGGTGTTCTGACTGAGGGAGTTGGCAGCACAGACACGAGGCAGAGTTGGGCAGAGGGGCAGAGAAGAGATTAGAGAGAGACTGAGAGAAGGTGCTGCATTCACTGAGGGTGGGAGAAGTGGAGATGATGCCACTTACCCTGGTAGAGGGGAAAAGGTCACTGACATCCTTCCTACACTGCTGGGCATTCACCCAGAAGGCTGGAATCACACTGACCCAGGGGTCAGCCTCGGACCAAGCTGGAAGGGTCTGGTGTCATAGCTTCCCCTGCCAGCCCTGGAGGAAGATAATGTCCCTCTCATGCATCATGTCATACACCAGGACCAGGGTCTTGTCCACAATGGGGAGCCCCAGTTTTACCCCCTCTGCCATGTCCAGGCCAGATTCGGATTCACAATTCAAGAGTAAAATGACTTTTTAAACATGGCTCCTGGAAACAGGGAGGCCGGTGCATTCTGGGATATCCAGTCAGAGGGCAGCTGTTATGACGAAGGGGAAAAATCATTGTGTTAGTATCAGATGAGAGGAAGACCACGTGGGCAGGGAGAGTAGTTAATGAGGCAGATTGGGGATGGTATCATGAGAAAATGCACTTCACCTGGTGGAGAGTAACCCTCCATGAAACCTGATTAAAATGATACTTGACCATATCATAAGATGGTTTAGGCCTCTGTCTGTCTGAATCAAAACAGGGATGAAATATTGGGAGCAACAAGCTTGGAGTGGAGAATTATACAGGAGATTAAAATCCTCAAAAAAGGGGTAACACAATGTTCCAGACTGTTAAAAGGAGCAGGGAAAATCCCCTGCCTTATATTTACCTACATTATCCAATCCTCACTGGATGCAGCAATGATGCTGGAGGACAGGAAAATGGCTAATACTGCAACTTTGTTTACTGTGGAGCAAGGGACTGAGTGAATAGATCGAGGCTGGAACTCTGAGAGTGAATAAACGGTAACTGAGGAAGTCCCAGGGACTCCAGGACAGTCGGTCTGGATTTGGTCAAGGAAGATCGTGTGTAATTAATCTGACTGTCGGTCTGAGGCACTAACCTGTAACTGCATGTGAATTACTTGGATTTGACGAGAGATCCCATGGCAGACTGTTTAAAAACAGAAACTATGGGGTCTAGGTGAATGAAGCAAACAACCCAGAAAAGTGTAAGGCAAGGCATTTAGAGACATCAGCAATAGAGGAGAATGTGCAATAAATGAGAGCATAGTCGGTGTGGGCAGATAAATGAAGGTAGCTGGAAACACCAAAAATCTCGTTAATGGACTAAATGGCATCATTTCGTCTGTAAGCCAAAGGGCAGAATTTCACAGCAGGAAGCTTATGCAGGAACTGTGTAAAGAATGAGTTCAGTCAGAGCTTGGGGACTGTGTGCAGTTCTGGTCACCCCATCACATGGAAGGATGAGATTGGACTGGAGAGGGTACGGAGGAAATTCTTCACCCTGTGACAGTGGTAGTGCAGTTATGAGTAAAGATTGGAACGGAGGGTGCTGATAGGAGATTAGATTGGGGTGCACATATTGTCAGGTGCGTGGGTAGAAAGGGAGAGAATACCTTGCTCCTGTTGGAGAGCTCAGTTATCAGTGGCAAATATTTAATGTAATTGGTTGAAATATTAGAGAATTGATGAGGAAAGTTGTTATTTAACGCAGTTTATGGTCGGGATCTGGGAGTCACACATGGAAGTGGCGTAGAGGCAGAAACTCTCAAACCATTTTAAAAAGGTGCCGGGATCTGCACCTGAAGTCCTACACTGTATAGGGAGAAAGAACGAGGGCTTTAAAAAACAACATTCCATCTTGTCCAATGCAGACAGTGGACAGAGTGATCTCCTCTATACTGTGCTATTTTCTGAAGTTTGCAAAGGTTACCAATATCTGATAGGATTAATTCGCAGGGATGAGGGGTGAGGGCAGGGAGGAGCAGTGTGTGAATTGATTACCATCACAATAATACTGATCCCATCCTTTATACACAATGCTACTTCACTGTGTGGTCCTGTTTATCCTTCCTGTAGAAATGGGGAAAATTTTTGATTATCCAGGTCTGTCTTGGTCACACTGCAGCCACATCTCCATAATCCCAGCTCAATCTGACCTGGTTCACACTATTTAACGCTACCATTTCACTGGCCTTGTTCAAAATTTCCCAGCTTCATTCTTGCCCCATTGAAGCCTGCTCTCAATCAACTAATGTTTCTCAGTCACAATTATTGCATGTCATTCTCTACATCATCCTGAGCTTTACAATAAAATGATCGCTGTGCCCCAAAACCATCCCCTACTGACACTGGATCCACTTGCCCCACGTCTTTCCCAAGTGTCAGGTCCAACAGTACATGCTCTCTTGGGTTGGATACATACTCCTGCAGTCAGCTCTCCTCCATGTAATCCAGGAACACTTGCCCCTCGTGATCCTTCACCATCAGTAACCCTGTCTATATCTGGAAACATTACGTTTCTCAGTATAACCGATCTGTAGTTTTGTCATCGCTCTCAAATAACCCTGCACATTTATTCTCTCCATCAGTTCTTTGGTTGCTGGCCGACAGACTGTACCTCACAGTGTACAGTGTACACTTTTTGTTCTGTAGCTCCAGCCAAATTCATTCTGTCCTTGGACAGATCCTCTTTCTCTTGGACCCCTTAACTAACACTAAGCAAAACAAATACTTCGACCTTCATCTTTTCCTTTCACTTCTATCATTTCAGAATCCCTTATACCCAGCACTATTTAACACCCAGTCCTGCCATTCCTTGAGCCAGCTCTCGATGATCAGTACATCAGCTTTCCACACACCAATCTGCATCTGGAACTCCCCACACTGAGTATTCGCGTCCATGCAGAGTACCTCAGATTAAGGCTTTCTTTCTTACTCCATCTTCCACTGATAAAATTGTTGTTGTAAATTAGTACCAACTGTATCTCACATTATTTTGACAATTCTGGTAGTCTCCTCTTCTATTCCATTTTGGATCTTAAGCACACGCCAATTTGTTTTCAATCCCTCCCAAACACCCCGTAAGAAATTCAGTCCCAGCTATGTCATGTTAGCCCATCCAGCTTGTACAGCTGCTGCCTTCCCCAGAACCAGTCCCAATGTCCCAGGAATCTGAAGCCCTTCCTGCTGAATCATTGTTCCAGTCACACTCTCATCTACCTAAAACCACGAGTCCTGTTCTCACTTGGACACGGCACTTGGAGTATTCCAGGAATTGCTGCATTTGCGGACCGGCTTGCTAACCATCCACCTTGCTCCCTAATTTCTGACTCCCAGACCACTTCGCCCTTCCTACCCAGGTCATTCCTACCAACATGAACATGACCTTTGACTGCTCACTGTCCCCCAGACGAATGTCCTGCAGACACAGTGACATTCTTAACCCCACTATCCTGGAATTACAGACACACTGACACCTTCTTCATTTTCCTGTCTCCCCTGCGACTATTGCCCCTCCTTCCTTCTTACTCCCCTCCTGTACATTCAGGCTGCCTGTGGTGCCACAGACATGGCTCTGACTGCCCGCCCTTGAGCTGCCGACAATGTAATCAGCTTCCGAACTGGGAAACTGACTTGGGAGGGAGATACCAGGCTTTTCTTGTATTCCCTCATTGTTTCTCTCTGGTTGCCTCATCCCCCAGACCCTTCCTTCTTCCAGGCTTTCATGTCGGAAGGGTAATCTGCTGTGTGTGTGTGCTATCCACCTAAATCTCAGCATCACAGATGTCCCATAGAGTCTCTCGTCACGGTGTGAACTCCATGACCAAGTGCCCATCTCGGACACGAGCAGGGGCTATGACTTCCCAATGTAACAGAACACATTTTCCATCTGACAAACAAGTCTTGTCATGTCTTAAAATGTAATATGTCTGGAGTAACTTAATTAATTACTTAGAATGAAGTTAGCATTCGGGAAATAACAATATGGTTCAGTCCCTTATTCAACTGGTCTTACTGATGTTAATTTATTATATTGGCTCACAATTTCAGTTCTCCCTCTTATTTCTGTGTTCAACCCTTATTTCAGAAGTTGAAAAAAAAATTGCTAACTTATAGCAATTAACTGACAGTCGCTAATAGCGGTGTATTTATCAGCCAAAGAAATTACAGCCTTTTCTGTGATGGCTCTTGCACTTCTTTCAAACTCAGTGCAGGCAGGCCCCAGGAGCAGAAGTTATCTCTGTGACTCCCAGGGACGTGTAATTCTCCAGCTCCCACTCCACTTTGCTCCCTCACAGGGTCACCGTCTCTGTGACTCCCAGGCACGATTGGGCTTCGATCCTCAGTGTTGATTTATATCCTCCCACTTTGCTGCCTCTGAAACTCCCAGGTGTGAGTTAGCCTCATGCTCCTGCTCCAAGTTGCTCCCTCACATGGTCACTCCCTCTGTGACTCGGTGTTGATTTCAAGCCTCCTGCCCTGCTGTTTCTCCAACTCCAAGTCCTAGTCGGCCTCGATCCTCGCTGCTGATTTATATTCTCCCGCTCTGTGCTGCTCTCTCTCAGGTTCCCTCCCTTTGCGACTCTCAAGTAATGATAGGCCTCAAGCCTCAGCTGAAATTTATAACATTCCATTCCGTATTGCTCTCTTATAGGATCGCTGTTGTGCCTGGAAAAAAACATTAGAAAAGGCAGGACTAGAAAAAGCAGAGAGTGTTACAGTGATTGAGCGTGCTATATGGGATGGAACAGGTATTCCGGGGAGCTAGGCAAACCTGCATCAACTCAAGAACGTTACTGGAAGATACAGTGAGAGTTTCAGACATTGCAGAAGGCAAGGGAAAAAGAGAGATGGTGGCTTGTGCATGACGGAGCTTTGTAGAGTCTAAATTACTTTTTCTGAGCTGTTTACAGAGATGTGTAGACTTCAACGAATGCAAATTGAGAGCCAGCAAGTGTTGTCTGGTCCTGGAGATTTGGATGGAGACTTGGATGTGACAGACTTGGATGTGACAGAGTGTGAAGACTTGCAGTAAATGGGGGGAATATAAACCTTTGGGGTACTGGTAATTTTCAAGGACCCCCAGGACTTGAGGAGGTGCAGAGATTGGGAGCATTCCAAATAGTGGGATTGTAGGGGCTGGAAGTCCTGAGATGGATAGGGAGGAAGAAAAGTGCCACTTTAGCACACGCAATCATTGTAATTAGAGATTTAGGAAGGGAACCTGTGCTATCATCGATTGCAGTGATATGGAGAGTAACAGAAACTGAAGGGGTTACAAATTTAAAATGGGAGAGATTTTGGATGATCAGAAGTTTAAACAAGAATAAAGCAATTTTAGTGATCTCTAGCACAGATGGGAATGGAGGAGGTGAGATATTAAAGGAACTGTCAGATTTATATGGCGGGGAGGATGTGAGATATAAAAGGGAGAGATGCATTATCTGTTTGCAGTTACAGATGTGAGGAGTGTTGGAGCGCCTGCTGGAGGCTACACAGATAACAACAGTTCCAACGGCTGGTGCAGTGGCTGAGGAAGGCTGCTCACTACCTCCTTCTCAGGGACAACTCCAAATCAACAATAAATGCTGGCTCAGCCAACAAAGCTCATCTTCATGAATGAATGAAGTAATAAAAGATCTACAAGTAGCACTGAGGTCACTCAGGAAGGCCCTTTCAACAGCACTTCATAAACCCGGAACCACTATACCCTGGAAAGAGAGACCTCCAAGTGCACGGGAACACCAGCATTTCCAAGGTGCCCTCCAAGCCATGCTCCATCCTCCCAGCACTGTGTCTGTTCCTACACCCAAAGGACTGCAATGGGTCAGGAAGGCAGCTCCCCACCACCTTCTCCAGGGAAATACAGATGGGAAGGTAATGGGGAAACTCTGCTGTTTACAGCCAGACAGAAAAATAAATCCAGCAGTGGGTGTGAAATGACATTTCCATTTCAGAACAACATGCTGAGCATGGATAGAGCATTTGTCTGATTGGCACAAGGCAGAGTGTGAAGAAAGGGGTCTTTTTCACGATGGGAACTGGTGATGGGGGAGCTCCGCAGGGGTCAGTGTTGGGACTACACTCAACACGTTATTCATTCAGAGTCTGAACAAAGGATGTGAAGGGGTACGAGAAATGGGTTTCCAAGAAAGATCTCAGGGATGAAATTCATGACATATGAGGAGCAGGTGAAGTCTCTGGGTCTGCACTTGATGAAGTTTCAGAGGCGGCGGCAGAATCTCATTCAAACTTAGAGAATACTGAGGAGCCTGGATGCAGTGGACGTGGGAAAGATGTTTCCACGAGCAGGAGAGACCAGAGGCCAAGGGCACAGCTTCAGAGTGAAGGAACGACGCTTCAGAATAGAGATGTGGAGGAATCTATTCAGCCAGATGGTGATGGATCTGTCGAACTCACTGCCTCATGGGGCTGTGGATGCTAAGTGTTTCAGTATCTTACTCAGAGATAAGCAGCTTCTGGATGAATAAGGGGATCAAGGGTTACAGGAAGTGAGAGAATGGGGTTGAGAAACAATTCATACACAATCGAATAGTGGAATAGACCTGATGGATTGAATGGTCTAATTCTACCCCTATATATGATGGTCTTATGGACTGCGCTTATTCCATAAGTTTCTAAGTGTGCAGTTAGTATTTCTGGCATATCGTTTAACATACATCCCAGCACTTTCATGGTTATTACTGTCAGCTCTTGGTTTCAGATCAACTGCAGAAAGGTTCACCAGGCTGGTCTTCAAAATGGAGTGATATTGATGAGAAGAGGTGTAGAAGGTTGAACTTGCAGTCGATAAAATTTAGAAAATGAGGCAAATTTATTGATACACCAAAGATTCTTGAGTTCTTACAGATTCAATACTGTGACATTGATTCACTGTGCAAGGGTCTGTAACCGGAGATGAAGTGGAATACAGTTATCAGACAAACTAAGAGAGAAAAGCTGGGCTGTAGAGACTGGAGGATGTTACAGAGTTCGGTGGTTTGAGATCACTGTTGGTGGTTAGAGATCAGGTGGTTGTCGGGCTGAAAGATGTCAAGTGGAGTTACAGGATTATCAGTTCTGAAGGATTTACAGAGATCAGGAGGAATATAGGGACGAGAGATTACACAGTAGTAGTTGGAGCTACAGAAATTTTAGAGAAAGGGAGGGTTATAGGCACAGGAGAATAGACAGATGGGGTGGTATTTGGAGCTACAGGAGTTTATAGAGAAAAGGAAGGACTGGAGGGACTGGAGATTACACGGATTGGGGTGGTAGTTGGAGCTGCAGGAGTTTATAGAGACTGGGAGGATCGTTGGTGCTGGGAATTACACTGACATGGACAAGAGTGGAGGGGAGGGTTGAAGGGGTTGGATCAGTTCAAACAGCCAGGGAGAAGGGTAGGGATTGGAGGAGCCAGAGATACTGAGGGTTGTTGTGCTGCAGGAGTTCAGAGAGTTATTGAGGACAGTGAAGACAGGGTTACAGCATTCCCATCAGTTACACAGAGATGTGGAGTGCTGTTCTGGAGGGGGTTACAAAAATCGAGAGGGTTGCAGATACTGGAAGATATTACAAAGACAGTGAGCTGTAGAATTTGAGGAGGTTACAGCGACAGGATGCGTTGAGGAGTTGGAGGCTGCTACAGGTGTTAAACATGCTGCAAGGGATCAAAACCTTACATTGATCAGGGGGATTGGAAACTCTGGAGATAAAGAATGAGAATTGCAGTAACTGAAGAATATCACAGAGATGGGGAGTAACATATGAGTTAGAGGAGTTATAACATGAGATGGGCTCTATTCAATGGAGTCAGAGAAGATACAGGGAGATCTGAAGGGACTAGAGATGATCAAGAGGGCAGTGAGGCTTCTTACTGTCGGATTGGGTCGGTTTACGCAGACAGGGGCTGTTTTATGGAATTGTGCTACTTACAGAGATTAAGAGAGTTGTATAGAATTGAGGAAAGAACAGAGATACGGAAGGCTGTAATTAATGAAGACTTTTGTTGATGTCAGATGCTGAAGTTCTGGAAAGTATACGGACCGGCAAGCTGTACAATCTGTCAGAGCTTACAGAGACAGGAACAGCAATAGATCCTGGAGACACAAACACAGATAGGGAGTATTGCAGACACTGGAGGAGGTTTCTGCTTTAGGGATGGTTGTAGGGGAGTGTAACATTTACACAGATATGGGTGTAAGAGCTGGAGAAGGTTATGGAGATTATTAGATTGGTGGGGAGACCGGAGGAGCTTACATTGACAGGGCGGGTGATAGAGACGGGAGAATGTTACATAGATAGTAAGTCTTGTAGAAACTGATCGGGAGAGTCACAAGCATTGGAGCTGGTTCCACAGATCGGGGGGTTTTATAGGGTCCTGAGAGGATTACGCAGGTAGGGAGGTTTGTAGGATGTCCACATTTTCGGAGTGTTTCATGAATGGAAAAGGTTACCCAGTTAAGGAGGGATGTTGGAGCTGTGGGAGTTCTCAGAGACTCGGAGGTTTGAAGGGGTTGGGGCTGATTATGGATAGAGGGATATATTTAGGTACAGTAATATGGAATGCAGAGGGAGAGTTTAGATTAGATTCCCTACAGCATGGGAACAGGTACTTCGGCACAACATGTCCACACCAACTCTCCAAAGAGTAATCCACCCAGACCCACTTCTCTCCGACAATGCACCTAACACTATGGACAATTTAGCATGGCCAATTCACCTGACCTGCACATCTTTGGACTGTGGGAGGAAACTGGAACATCTGGAGGAAACCCACGCAGACACAGGGAGAAGGTGCAAACTCCACACAGACAGACAGTCACCTAACGCTGAAATTGAAACTGGGTCCCTGGCACTGTGAGGCACCATTGCTCACCACAGAGCCACCGTGCTGCCCCAAATTGCAGAATTACACAAAGAGAATGTTTGTGGTGCTGGGAGGACTGTAGGGAGTGGAGGAGCAAACAGAGATGTGGAGTGCTGCTGTGGCTTGAAAAGGGTTTGGAGGTGTTCATATCGGTAAGGAGGTCGGTAGGGTTGGGAGAAGGTTACTGTGGTCGTGTGGTACTATAGGCCAGGAGGCAGGAGTGTGATCGGACCTGCAGAAGGTTACACTGATATCATGTTTTCTTGGGAGGTTGAGGAAGGTCCACAGGTGGGTATTTTGCTCCAGGCTGGAGGATTTTACAGAGACAGGGGCACTGTAAGTATTGTGCAAAACTACAGAAATAGGAATTACTGTACTGAGTGCAGGATAAGATTATTGAGATTGGGCATGTTATCGACATTGGAGCAATTTACATACAGGTAGAGTCATCAGCATCAGAGTAGGTTTCAAATATACAGTGGGAATTTGGGAGGGGTGGAGGTTACAGAAATGGGAAAATTTCTGGGAATTAAAAGCATTCAAGACATTGGCTCAAACAATTTAGACCGAAAGGCATGTTTCCTTGCTGTATGACTCTATCACATGACAAGAGATAGCGTGAGGAGGGAATATAGAACAGAAAGATCCCAGGTTTCAATACCATGTCCATAAGGATGGCCTGCTTTCCCTTCTGTTATACTGATCCTCACGAAGACAGCACAGGCCTGAATTGATAACTGTCAACTTACTGAATTGACATAGGAATGCTCAATATAGCAGAGATGAAAATTAACAAGAGGTGGGGTTTGAGCCTGAGACCATCATGCTCTGTGTTTACCCTTCAACACTGTATCTGTGTCATGTCTTCTAGACCAAAGTTCGATCCCTTAAATACACTCTGCTCTGTTCACTGTGAGTGATCTTGTCTCGCTGCAGGATTTACTGAAGGCTCCATATCTCACTCGACATCACTCTGGCTGACCAACTGTCTTCAGTGTGGTGATGGACGAGACAGGAAATGGGAATTCCGCTGAGTCATGACCATCCTGATTTTCTACAGGAGATAGAGAAACAGACAGAATGGGAAATAAGACTGATGCAGTAAGGGTTACACATGGAGAATGGCACTAAGTTCCTCAGAGATCTGGAAAACCCCAGTCTCCATCCCTGGTCTGTGTTGCCTCATCTCCCTGGAGTGGAGAATTCTGTTGGCTCAGGATCTCGAGTAGCTGCAAAAGGTGCAGTCACCGGCATCAATTAGACCCTCACAGTGACAGATACCACATGGAGAGAGACTGTGTGATAGCACCAGAGAGCAGGAAGGTATCAGGATCAAACCACGGTCAGGAAGAAGGTGCACCGGGATCAGTACTCAGGGATAAGGGAGCTATCAGTGGACCAGACAATGACCTTGTGTTACTCTCACTAGACTGTTCATCCAGAATTTAACGCCGACCAGATATCCTTTCCTAATTTAATGCCAGAGTCAGGGATACCCATCTAACCACTTAATAATACCCTTTCAGTAAGCAAATCTGTTCTAGGCTGCCAGTCTGGCCTACATATGAATCCAGACCCAGGGCAATGGGATTGACGCTCAAATGCCCACTGTAATGATCTGACAAGCCACTCAGCTCTAAGGCTGGTCAGGGTGGGCATGCGATGCTTGCCAGCCAGAGACAGCAACATCCTATGAGTGATTTAAAATCAACACTGCTGGGAGCAGTGTCCTGGTCAATCGTGTCAGTAGGTTTATGGACCGGGCTTTAAACTGACGGAGAGGATGCAGGGACAGGGTTCAGATGAAAGGAGCTTTCCAAATCCAAGGAGAAAATGTGAAGCCTCGGAACAGCATGGGAATGTGGCTGAAGTCAAGCAGAAAAGAACAGAAAGGGACAGAGTTTAACTAAAACTGTACATTAATGAATCGGTTTGTTTCAGGACATTGTGGGGAAGAGGAAACTATAATGTTGTTTTGATTTGGAATGGACAAAGTATCTACAATAAGGTAATCGACTTGGGACACAGAGAAAAATGAGACTTCGTCACCAGACAGACGTGATTACAGGGTGGACAAAAGGTGGAACATAAATATTCAACAGTAAACAACCTTACAGGATCTCAGGCAGAATGGAAAAGCAAGATGGGAACCCTGACACTAATGGACAACAAAGGCATTACAGAGAAAGCATTTGGTCTCAGATTATGCAGCTGAATCAGCCTGAATGCAAATTCTGGGTGCGATGTGTCAAAAACACAAGCAGGAGAACAGTTTTTATGCTGCCTTGCTGTATTTCATTGCTCATCCCTGCATTAAAAAGAAATTCTTTAGAAATTGTAGCAAAGGTGGTGAGATAATTTTTGGAGATTTCAATCTTTGTATAATCTGGGACAGACATATTGGCAAGAGTGATATTAACCGAGATTCTCCTTTAATGTTTTTGTCAGTGTTTCTTTGAATAACGCATTGTGCAAATAGCTAAGGATGTAACTATCTCAGATCGACTGTTGGGTGATGAAGCTGAGTGAATGAGTAACATCACACCGTGATCCTCCAAGAAATTATACCGGAATTCAAAGAGATTATGACATTTTAAAGTGACCATAAAGCACACCCGAGCATCACTAACAAAGCCCATTACATGATTTTGAGAAAGAATTGACCAAGGTAAACAGGGGAAACAGACTGAAATGTCAGGCTGTAAATGAACAGTGGAAAACATTTAGAGCCAGAAAGACCTAGAGACGTTCAGCACATAAACGGACCCTTCGGTCCAACTCGTCCACACCGACCAGATATCCTATCCTAATCTCGTCCCATCTGCCAGCACTTGGCCCATATCCCAATAAACCCTTTTTATTCATATACCAATCCAGATGCTTTTTGAATGCTGCAATTGTACCAGCCTCCATCACTTCCTCTGGCAGTACATTCCATACATAACCACACTCTGCGTGAAAAGGTTGTCCCTTAGGTCCCTTTTAAATCTTTCATCTCTCACCCTAAACCTACGCCCTCCATTTCTGGTCTCCACTACCCCAGGAAAAAGACCTTCTATCCATGCCCCTCATGATTTTATAAACCTCAAGAATGTCACCCCTTAGCCTCTTACGCTCCAGGGAAAACAGTCTCAGTCATTTCAGCCTCTTCCGATAGCTTAAATCCTCCAATCCTGGCAACATCCTTGTAAAACTTTTCTAAACACTTTCAAGTTTCACAACATCCTTCCAATAGGAAAAAGACCAGAACTGCATGCAATATCCCAAAAGTGCCCTAAACAGTGTGCTGTACAGCTGCAACATGACCTCCAAACTCCTATAATTAATGCTCTGACCAATAAAGGAAAGCATACCTAACACCTTCTTCACTATCCGCTTACCTAGGTAACACTTACAGGGGCATGGGTGTGGACATGGATTAGACGATGGGTGTGGTGAGCTGGGGGCGGTGTTGAATGGGTTTGGGGATGGGCTGAGGGTGATTTAGGATGTGTCTGTGAGGTGGGGGCAGGCGGCGGGTGGCGGGTGGTGTCAGACGGTTTTAGGGGCAGGATTCGCTGTTGGGTCGGTTTGGGGGGGTGACGTTGAGAGGCAGGTGGGGGGGTGTTGGATGGGTTTGGAGGTGAGCGGGATGTGTTTTTGGGGTCTGACAGGGTGTGGGGGCTCACTCATGGCTTGCTGCTGCCTAGTCACCTGAACAGGGAGCAGACTGGACTGAAAACTCCGAGCCCAGAGGAAAGGTATTGAATCGATTAACCGAATGATCAATTATCTGAACGAAATAGTGCCCGCCATCGCGTTCAGATAATCGAGGTTCCTCTGTAAACCATCTGGACTATACCCGAGTGTCGTGAGTTTTACCTTCACCCAATCAACCCCTGCTCGATCCTGCTCAATGGCCCCAATATTGGCCCAGTTCCAGTTTAAGACCTAAATCTGTCAACCTGCCTGATCTTTTTCCACAACTATGTTAAAACAAAGACAGTTATGGTGACTGGACGCAATGTGCTCTCCGACTGATACGTCAGTCACTTGCCTGACCTCGTTATCTGAGGAAAGGCCCAGTGTTGCACCCACCTGAGTAGCATAGAGTCATCTACGTCTTGATTGAGGAAACTTTCTTGGACACATTTTACAAATTCCACCCAGTACGGCCCTTTTACACTCTGGGTGACCCAGTCAATCCAGGGGAAGTTAAAATCTCCATCCAATACTACTCTATTATTTTTATCGGTACCTGCAAACTCACTACACATTTGCTCCTCTCGTCCCCGCTGGCTATTTGAGGGTCTACAACACGATCTCAGCAGACTGATCATCCCCTCTTTGCTTCTAGCTTTTAAATTTACGGCCTTATTTGATGACTGCTTAACAGAATTGTCTCGATGCACAGGTGTCATGTCCTTCCTAAACAAAAGGACAACTCCCCCTCCTCACTTACTTGCCTTTCTGTCACGCCTGTAGTTTCTTTATCCTGGTACACTGAGCTGCTGGTCCTGCCCTTCTCTCAGCCATGTTTCTATTATGGCTATAATATCCCAGTACCCAGAGCTAATCAATGCTCTGAGCCCATCTGCCTTACCAGTCAGGCCTCGTGTGTTGAAATAAATGCCCTTTAAACCAGATATCTTTCCCTCCCTTGGCTGTGCCCCTAGATATCCTGAATAGGTAACTTGCCCTTGATGGCTGATGTATTTCCGTTGACTTTTCGATGGTCCCTTTCTCACTTAGAGTTTCAACTCCCTGCCAAATTAGTTTAAATCCTCCTGGGTAACACTACCTAATCTTCTCCCTGGGATACTTGTGCCCCTTTGCTTCAAGTGCAAACCATCCCCTTTTTACCGGTCCCCTCTACCCCAGAAGAGATCCCAATGACCCAAGAACTGAAAACCCTGCCCACTATACCAGCTCCTCAGCCACACATCCATCAGGCCAACCTTTCTATTTCTATCCTCACTGGCACTTGGCACTGGGAGTAATCTGGAGATCATTAAGGTCAATATTCTGCTTTTTTAACTTCTCACCTGACTCCCTGTACTCGTTTCACAGGACCCCATCCCTTTGTCTACCTCTGTCATGTGGATCTATGCGCACAATGACCTCTGGATGTTCACCCTTCCCCTTCATAATGTTCAATAACGACTCAGAGATATCCTAGACCCTGGTACCTGGGAGGCAGCACACCATCCTGTGATGTCTTGTGCAGCCACACAGTCTCCTGTCTGTCCCCCTCACAACTGTGCCTCCTATCAGTATCACGATCATTACAGAGGATCTGGCAAATATAAACTGGGAGGTACACCCTGCAGTTGGATCCATGTTAGGAAAGTGGAGTATTTTAAAGTGATGCAGTGAGAACGCAGGGCCAGTGTGCTCCTTGAAGAGTGAATAGTAAAGGCAGCAAGTTCAGGGAATACTGATCAAGTGATATCGTGAGTTTGATAAAGAAAATACAGTGCAATAAAATCAGGTGAAGCCCTTCACAAGTATAGAGACTGCAAGGGGATTGTGGAAAATGAGGGACAAAAAATGGTCATGAAATATATTTGGCAGATACGATTGCAGAAAAGCCACAGGTATTTTCTCACCATCATGAAAGTCAGAGGATTCCCAGCGAAAGAGGAAGGCCTGCGAGAAACCCAAAGGGACAATCTGTGCATGGAGCCAGAAGAAGTAGGTGACGTCTTCACTGAATACTTCCCATCTGTATTCACACAGGAGAAAGACATTGTAGCCGGGGATTTCAGTTGGGATGCTGAGGTTCTACAACATGTTAAGATCAATAAGGAGGAGGTATTAAATGTTTTCACAGGCAGAAAGGTGGAGAAATCTCCAGTGCCCAAGGAAATGTATAGAACATAGATAGAACATAGATCAATACAGCACAGAACAGGCCCTTCAGCCCACGATGTTGTGCCAAACATTTGTTCTAGCTTTAGCACCCATCCATGTACCTATCCAATTGACACTTAAAGTCGCCAATGATTCTGACTCTGCCACTCCCACAGGCAGCGCATTCCATGCCTCCACCACTCTCTGGGTAAAGAACCTACCCCTGACATCCCCCCCATACCTTCCACCCTTCACCTTAAATTTATGTCCCCTTGTAACACTCTGTTGTACCCGGGGAAAATGTTTCTGACTGTCTATCTATTCCCCTGATCATCTTATAAACCTCTATCAAGTCCCCCCTCATCCTTCACCGTTCCAATAAGAAAAGGCCTAGCACTCTCAACCTATCCTCGTATGACCTATTCTCCATTCCAGGCAACATCCTGGTAAATCTTCTCTGTACCCTCTCCAAAGCTTCCACATCTTTCCTAAAGTGAGGCGACCAGAACTGCACACAGTACTCCAACTGTGGCCGAACCAAGGTCCTGTACAGCTGCAACATCACCTCACGACTCTTGAATTCAATCCCTCTGCTAATGAACGCTAATACACTACAGGCCATCTTACAATCTCTATCCACCTGAGTGGCAACTTTTAAAGATCTACGAACATCGACCCCAAGATCCCTCTGCTCCTCCACTTACTAAGAACCCTACTGTTAACCCTGTATTCCACATTCTTATTTGTCCTTCCAAAATGGACAACCTCACACTTGACAGGTTGAACTCCATCTGCCACTCCTCAGCCCAGCTCTGCATCATATCTAAGTTCCTTTGCAGCCAACTACAGCCCTCCTCACTATCCACAAATCCACCAATCTTCGTATCATCTGCAAATTTACTGACTCACCCTTCGACTCCTTCTTCCAAGTCATTAATAAAAATTACAAATAGCAGAGGATCCAGAACTGCTCCCTGTGGAACTCTACTTGTAACTGGGCTACAGGCAGAATATTTACCATCTACTACCACTTTCTGACTTCGACCGGTTAGCCAGTTTTCTATCCAACTGGCTAAATTTCCCTCTATCCCACGCCTCCTGACATGAGCCTACCATGGGGAACCTTATCAAATGCCTTACTAAGGGCTTTTGCCCGAAACAGCGATTTCGCTGCTCCTTGGATGCTGCGTGAACTGCTGTGCTCTTCCAGCACCACTAATCCAGTCACTAAAATCCATGTACACTGCATCCACTGCTCTACCCTCATCCACATGCTTGGTCACCTCCTCAAAGAATTCAATAAGACTTGTAAGACAAGACCTACCCCTCATAAATCCGTGCTGGCTGTCCCAAATCAAGCAGTGTCTTTCCAGATACTCATAAATCCTATCCCTCAGTACCCTTTCCATTACTTTGCCTACCACTGAAGTAAGACTAACTGGCCTGTAATTCCCGGGGTTATCCCTATTCCCTTTTTTGAACAGGGGCACAACATTCGCCACTCTCCAGTCCCCTGGTACCAACCCCGTTGACAGTGAAGACGAAAAGATCATTGCCAACAGCTCTGCAATTTCCTCTCTTGCTTCCCACATAATCCTAGGATATATCCCGTCAGGCCCGGGGGACTTGTCTATCCTCAAGTTTTTCAAAATGCCCAACACATCTTCCTCCCTAACAAGCGTCTCTTCTAGCTTACCAGTCCGTTTCACACTCTCCTCTTCAACAATATGGTCCCTCTCGTTTGTAAATACTGACGAAAAGTACTCATTCAAGACCTCTCCTGTCTCTTCCGAGTCAATACACCGTCTCCCACTACTGTCCTTGATCGGACTTATCCTCGTTCTCGTCATTTTCATGTTTCTCACAGACACATAAAATGCCTTTGGGTTATCCTTGATCCTCCCCGCGAAAGATTTTTCACGCCCTCTCTTAGCTCTCCTAATCCCTTTCTTCAGCTCCCTTCTGGCTATCCTGTATCCCTCCAATGCTCTGTCTGAACCTTGTTTCCTCAACCTTATGAAAGCCTACTTCTTCCTCTTTACAAGACATTCAACCTCCCTCGTCAACCAATGTTCCCTCACACGACCATCTCTTCCCTGCCTGACAGGTACATACATATCAAGGACACGTTGTATCTGTTCCTTGAAAACGTTCCACATTTCCACAACATCCTTCCCTGACAGCCTATGCTCCCAACTTATGCTCCTCAGATCCTGTCTTACAGCATCATATTTACCCTTCCCCCAATTGTAAAACCTACCCTGTTGCACGCACCTATCTCTCTCCATAACCAAGGTGAAAGTCACAGAATTGTGTTCACGATCACCAATATGTCCACACATTAACAAGCCCATCACTTTTCCCGGTTCATTACCAAGTGCCAAATCCAATATGGCCTCCCCTCTGGTCGGATAATCTACATACTGAGTTAGAAAAGCTTCCTGGACACACTGCACAAACACCGCTGCAGGTATCCCAGGCTGCTATATCATTCAGACAGGACATCTGCCCATCCTCACGTGGTCTGCACGACATAGCCACAGCAAAGTATTTGCCTCCCAATTACCCTCTTCAAAGGCCAAGCAAGTTACTCAGTTCAAGGGCAGCTAGGACTGGGCAAGAATGTCTGGTCAGCCAGAGACACCCATACCCCATACCTGACTTAATAAATAATCCATTCGGATGGTCCCACTGGAACCATGCTAGGACCTGGGCCCTAGCCGATCATGTCGGTAGGTTTATGGACAGGGCTTTAAACTGACAGAGAGGATGCTGGGACAGGGTTCAGGTGAAAGGAGCTTTCCAAATCCAAAGAGAAAAGGTGAAGCATCGGAGCAGCATGGGGATGTGACTGAAGACAAGCAGAAAGGAACAGGAAGGGACAGAGTTTAAATAAAATTGTACATCAGCGAAAAGATTTGTGACAAAAGATTGTGGGAAAGAGTAAGTTATGTTTTTTTAATGGACAGCGTCACTGCAATAAGGTCGATGGATTTGTGACACAGACTTAAAAGAGATTTAGACACCAGGGAGACATGGATATAGGGTGAACAAAAATATTTAATGGTTCACAATCTTGCGGAAACTCAGGAAAAATGGGTAACACTAAAAATAATGGATAACAAAGGCATTACAGAGAAAACATTTGCCTGCAGATCATGAAGTAGAGTCAGTCTGAATGTAAATTCTGGCTACTATTGCCAAGGACACAAGTAGCAGAACAGTTTTAGCCACTGAACAGTAATCCATTGCTCATCACTGCATTACACAGGGACTCATTGGAATTTTTTAACAAACAAATTGTGATAATTTTGGGAAACTTCAATATTTGTATAATCTGGGACAATCACACGGACAGCATTGATATTGGAAGGGGAGTTCGAAGAACTTTTTAAGTATTTCTTTGAAAAACACATTGTGCAACTGACTAGGGACATAACTATCGCAGAGCGACCGTGTAATGAAACTTAATGAATGAGTCATGTCATCGGGAGAGATCCTTCGGGAAATTGGGATAAAGTGCAGTTTAAATAAATATAAAGTTTTAAAGTGAATCACAGAAAGGACAAGCTGCAACTAGAAACAAAAATAGCCAATGACATGAGTTTGCGAGGAGAAATGACCAAGGTAAACAGGCTAAACAGACTGAAATATGTGCCTGTAAATGGACAGCAGAAAACATTTGAAGGAACAGTTTAAAACGCTCAACAGAAGGACATTCCATTGAAACAGTATAAACCTCAGCAAGGAATCGCCATTGGTCACGCACTCAGGACAAAAGGGATCATCCTAGATTATGAGGCTGAGAAGATCCCCAAAAAGTACTTAAAATCCTGAAGTGAGAGAGTGTTTTAGGAGTAAATGTCAAATAGATTGCAAAGGGTATGCTAGAAGGAGGAGGGCAGTGGGAAGGGGAACCATGGTCAGGGTTTATTGACACAATAGGAACAGGGAGAGGTGAAGGTGCTGGAGGTGGTGAGAGTGTTACAGAGAGTGGTCAGGGTTGGAACGGTGTTACAAAGCCAGGACGGATTGCTGCAGCTGGAGGGGTTTACAGAGGTAGGGAGGGACATATGTATTTTTATTTATTCATTCATGGGATGTGGGTGTCACTGCCTGGACTAACATTCTTTGATCCAACTGCTAATTACCCAGAGGGTAGCTCAGAGTCAGCCATATTGCTGTGGGTCTGGAGTCAAATGTTGGCCAGACCAGGTTAGAATATTTAATGCTCTTCCTTAAAGGAAGTAAGTGACTAGAGGAGTATGTCGGACCGTGATGGTTACTGTACTTTGGGAGGTGTGTCGGGCCGTGATGGTTACTGTACAGTGGGAGGTATGTCAGTCCGTGACGGTTACTGCATAGTGGGAGGTACGTCAATCTATGACGGTTACTGCACATTGGGAGGTATGTCAGAGCGTGATGGTTTTGTACCATGGGACGTATGTCAGGTTGTGATGTTTACTGGACAGTGGGAGGTATATTGGGCCGTGATGGTTACTGTACAGTGTGAGGTATGTCGCGCCGTGACAGTGACTGTACAGTGGGAGGTATTTTAAGCCGTGATAGCTACTGTACAGTGGGAGGTATGTCGGACCGTGATGGTTAGTGTGCATAGCGTGCAGCGGGAGGTATTTGGGGCCGTGGTGGTTACTGTACAGTGGGAGGCATGTCGAGCCGTGACGTTTACTGTACAGAGGGAAGTATGTTGGCCCGTCCGGTAACTGTAGAGTGGCAGGTATGTCGGGACGTGATGGTTACGGTACAGCGGGTGGTATGTCGAGCCATGATGTTTGCTGTACAGTGGGAGGTATGTAGCACCGTGATGGTTACTGAACAGTGGGAGGTGTGTCGTACCGTGATGGTTACTTTACAGTAGGAGGTATGTCTTGCCGTGTTGGTTACTGTGAAATGGGAGGTATGTCGGACCGTGATGGCTACCGTACAATGGGAGGTATATCGGGCTGTGATGGCTACCGTACAATGGGAGGTATATCGGGCTGTGATGTTTACTGTACAATGGGAGGTATGTCAGGTTGTGATGGTTACTGTACAGTGGGAGATAAGTCGCGCTGTAATGGTTACTCTACAGTGGGAGGTATGTCGGGTCGTGATGGTTACTGTTCAATGGGAGGTATGTCGGGTCGTGATGGGTACTGTACAGTGGGAGGTATGTACGACTGTGATGGTTACATTGCAGTGGGAGATGTGTCAGGCCGTGATGGTTACTGTACACAGGGAGGAATGTTGGACCGTCCGGTTACTGCACAGTGGGAGGTAGGTCGACCGTGATGGTTACCATACAGTGGGAGGTATGTCGGGCCATTATGGTTACTGTACCATGGGAAGTATGTCGGGCTGTGATGGTTACTGTACAGTGGGAGGTATGTTGGACCGCAATGGTTACTGTACAGTGGGAGGTATGTCGGGCCGTGATGGTTACTGTACAGTGGGAGGTATGTTGGACCGCAATGGTTACTGTACAGTGGGAGGTATGTCGGGCCGTGATGGTTACTGTACAGTGGGAGGTATGTTGGACCGCAATGGTTACTGTACAGTGGGACGTATGTTGGACCGCAATGGTTACTGTGCAGTGGGAGGTATGAGGGGCCGTGATGGTTACTGTACAGTGGGAGGTATGTCGGGCCGTGATGGTTACTGTGCAGTGGGAGGTATGACGGGCCGTGATGGTTACTGTACAGTGGGAGGTATGTCGAGCCGTGATGGTTACTGTACATTGGGAGGTATATCGGGCCGTGATAGCTACAGGGCAGTGGGTGCTATGTCGGGCTGTGATGGTTACTGCAGAGAGGGTGATGCGTCGGGTGTGGTGGTTACTGTACTGTGGGAGGTATTTGGGGACGTGATGGTTACTATACATTGGGGGGTATGTCGGGCTGTGATAGTTACTGTACAGTGGGAGGTATGTCCGACCGTGATGTTTGCTGTACTTGGGAGGTAACTTGGGCCGTAATGGTCACTGTACAGTGGGAGGTATTTCGGTGGTGATGGTTACTGTAAATTGGGAGGTAGGTCGTGCTGTGATGCTTCCTGTACGGTGGGAGGTACGTCGTGCCGTGTTGGTTACTGTACAGTGGGAGGTATGTCGGGCCGTGACGTTACTATACAGTGGGTGGTATGTCGAACCGTGATGGTTAGTGTGCAGTGGGAGGTATGTCGGGACGTTTCGGTAACTGCACAATGGGATATATGTCAGGCCGTGACGGTTACTGCGCAGTGGGAGATGTGTCGGGCCGTGATGGTTACTGTACAGTGGGAGGCATGTCGGGCCGTGAAGGTTACTGTACTTTGGGAGGTATTTTGCACCGTGATGGTTACTCTACAGTGGGAGGTATGTCGGGCCAAGTTGGTTACTGTACAATGGGAGGCACGTCTGGTCTTGATGATTACTGTACAATGGGAGGTATTTCAGGCCGTGATGGTTACTTTACAGTGGGAGGTATGTCAGGCCGTGATGGTGATTATACAGTAGGAGTTATGTTGGGCCGCGTTGGATCGTGTACAGTGGGCGGTGTGTCGGAGTTAGATGATTCCTATTCTGTAGGAGGTATGCCAGGCCCAATGTATACTGTACAATGGGAGTTATGTCGGGCCATAATGGTTACTGTACAGTGGGAGCTATGTTGGGACATGACAGATACTGTACAGTGGGAGGTATATCAGGCCGTGATGGTTACTGTACAGTGGGAGGTATGATGGACCGCGATTGTTACGGTACTGTGGGAGGTATGTCCGGCCGTGACGGTTACTGTACATTGGGAGGTTTGTTGGGCCATAATGGTGACTGCACAGTGGGAGGTATGTCGGGCCATGATTGTTACTGTACAGTGGGAGGAATGTCGGGCCGTGATGGTTACTGGACAGTGGGTGCTATGTCGGGCAGTGATGGTTGGTGTCCAGCGGGAGGTGTGTCGGACCGTGGTGATTACTGTACCGTGGGAGGTATATGGCCATGACAGTTACTGAACAGTGGGAGGTATGGTGGACCGTGACGGTTACTGTACTTTGGGAGGTATGTCGGGCCGTGATGGTTACTGTACAGTGGGAGGTATGTCGGGCTGTGATAGTTACGGCACAGTGGGAGGTATGTTGGACCGTTATTGGTACTGTACTTTGGGAGGTATGTCGGGCCGTGCTGGTTACTGCACAGTGGGAAGTATGTCGATGATTGTTACTGTACAGTGGGAGGTATGCGGGCCGTGATGGCTACTGGATAGTGGGAGGTATGTCGGTCCGTGATGGCGACAGGACAGTGGGTGCTATGTCGGGCTGTGATGGTTACTGCAGAGAGGGTGATATGTCGGGTGTGGTGGTGACTGTACTGTGGGAGGTATTTGGGGACGTGATGGTTACTATGTATTGGGGGGTATGTCGGGCTGTGATAGTTACTGTAAAGTGGGAGGTATGTCGGACCGTGATGTTTGCTGTACTTTGGGAGGAAATTCGGGCCGTAATGGTCACTGTACAGTGGGAGGTATTTCGGTGGTGATGGTTACTGTGAATTGGGAGGTAGGTCGGGCTGTGATGCTTCCAGTACGGTGGGAGGTACGTCGTTCCGTGTTCGTTACTGTACAGTGGGAGGTATGTCGGGCCGTGACGTTACTGTACAGTGGGTGGTATGTCGGGCCGTGACGTTACTGTACAGTGGGTGGTATTGTCGAACCGTGATGGTTAGTGTGCAGTGGGAGGTATGTCGGGACGTGACGGTAACTGCACAGTGGGAGGTATGTCAGGCCGTGACGGTTACTGTGCAGTGGGAGATGTGTCAGGCCGTGATGGTTACTGTACAGTGGGAGATATGTCGGGCCGTGATGGTTACTGAACAGAGAGAGGTATATCGGGCCGTGAAGGTTACTGTACTTTGGGAGGTATTTTGCACCGTGATGGTTACTCTACAGTGGGAGGTATGTCGGGCCAAGTTGGTTACTGTACAATGGGAGGCACGTCTGGTCTTGATGATTACTGTATAGTGGGAGGTATGTCAGGCCGTGATGGTGACTATGCAGTAGGAGTTATGTTGGGCCGCGTTGGTTCGTGTACAGTGGGCGGTGTGTCGGACTTAGATGATTCCTATTCAGTAGGAGCTATGTCAGGCCCAATGGATACTATACAATGGGAGTTATGTCGGGCCATAATTGTTACTGAACAGTGGGAGCTAAGTCGGGACATGACGGATACTGTACAGTGGGAGGTATATCAGTCCGTGCTGGTCACTGTACAGTGGGAGGTACGTCAGGCCATGATGGTTACTGTACAGTGGGAGGTATGATGGACCGCAATTGTTACGGTACTGTGGGAGGTATGTCCGGCCGTGACGGTTACTGTACATTGGGAGGTATGTCGGGCCATGATTGTTGCTGCACAGTGGGAGGAATGTCGGGCCGTGATGGTTACTGGACAGTGGGAGGAATGTAGGGCCGTGATGGCTACTGGACAGTGGGTGCTATGTCGGGCAGTGACGGTTGGTGTCCAGCGGGAGGTGTGTCGGACCGTGGTGGTTCCTGTACCATGGGAGGTATATGGCCGTGACGGTTACTGAGGTATGGTGGACCGTGATGGTTACTGTACTTTGGGAGGAATGTCGGTCCGTGATGGTTACTGTACAGTGGAAGGTAAGTCGGGCCCTGATAGTTACTGCAAAGTGGGAGGTATGTCGGGCCGTGTAAGTAACGGCACAGTGGGAGGTATGTCGGACCGTGATGGTTACTGTACTTTGGGAGGTATGTCGGATCGTGATGGTTACTGTACCATGGGAGGTATGTCACGTTGTGATGTTTACTGTGCAGTGGGAGATATATTGGGCCGTGACGGTTACTGTACAGTGGGACGTATGTCAGGCCGTGATGGTTACTGTACAGTGGGAAGTATGTCAGGCCGTGATGGTTACTGTACAGTGGGAGTTATGTCGGACCGTGATGGTTACTGTACAAAGGGAAGTATGTTGGACCGTCCGGTAACTGTACAGTGGCAGGTATGTCGGGACGTGATGGTTACTGTACAGCAGGTGGTATGTCGAGCCATGATGGTTGCTGTACAGTGGGAGGTATGTAGGGCTGTGATGGTTACTGAACAGTGGGAGGTATGTCGGGCCGTGATGGTTGCTGTACAGTGGGAGGTGTGTCGTACCGTGGTGGTTACTGCACTGTGGGAGATATAGGGCCGTCATTGTTACTGTACAGTAGGAGGTACGTCGGGCCACGATGGTTTCTGTACAATGGGGAGTAGGTCGGGCCATGAGATTTACTGTAAAGTGGTAGGTATTTCGAACCGTGATGGTTACTGTACATTGGGAGGTATGTCGGACCTTGATGGTTACTCTACAGTGGGAGGTATGTCAGGCCGTGATGGTTACTGTACAGTAGGAGGTATGTTGGGCCGTGTTGTTTACTGTGCAATGGGAGATAAGTCGGGCCGTGTTGGTTACTGTACAGTGGGAGACATGTCAGGCCTTGATTGTTACGGTAGAGTGGGAGGTATGTCGGGCCATGACGTTACTGTACAGTGGGTGGCATGTCAAACCATGATGGTCAGTGTGCAGTGGGACGTAGGTCGGGACGTGACGGTTACTGCACATTGGGAAATATGTCGGGCCGTGATGGTTACTGCGCAGTGGGAGATGTGTCGGTCCGTGATGGTTGGGTGGGAGGTACCAGTGATGGTACCGTGATGGTTACCAGTGGGAGGTATGTTTGTCCATGATTGTTAATGTCCAGTGGGAGGTAGTTCGGGCCGTGATGGTTGCTGTACAGTGGGAGGTGTGTCGTGCCGTGGTGGTTACTGCACTGTGGGAGACATAGGGCCGTGATTGTTACTGTACAGTGGGAGGTACGTCGGGCCACGATGGTTTCTGTACAATGGGGAGTAGGTCGGGCCGTGAGATTTACTGTACAGTGGGAGGTATGTCGGGCCGTGATGGTTAATGTACAGTGGGAGGTTTGTTGGACTGCGATGGTTACTGTACAGTGTGTGGTATGTCGGAACGTGATGGTTACTGTGCAGTGGGAGGTATGCCGGGCCGTGACGTTACTGTACAGTGGGAGGTATGTCGAACCGTGATGGTTAGTGTGGAGTGGGAGGTATGTCGGGACGTAACGGTAACGGCAGAGTGGGATATATGTCAGGCCGTGACGTTTACTGCACATTGGGAGATGTGTCGGGCCGTGACGGTTACTTTACAGTGGGAGGCATGTCTGGCCATTTTGGGAACTGTGCAATGGAAGGTATGTCGGTCTGTGATGGTTACTGTACAATGAGAGATATGTCTTGCCGTGTTGGTTACTGTGAAGTGGGAGGTATGTCGGGCCGTGTTGGTTACTGTGAAGTGGGAGGTATGTCGGGCCGTGATGGTTACTGCACAATGGGAGGTATGTCGGGTCGTGATGGGTACTGTACAGTGGGAGGTATGTCCGACTGTGATGGTTACTGTGCAGTGGGAGATGTGTCGGGCTGTGATGGTTACTGTACACAGGGAGGAATGTTGGACCATCCGGTTACTGCACAGTGGGAGGTATGTCGGGCCATTATGGTTACTTTACCATGGGAAGTATGTCAGGCCGTGATGGTTACTGTACAGTGGGAGGTATGTTGGACCGCAATGGTTACTGTACAGTGGGAGGTATGTCAGGCCGTGATGGTTACTGTACAGTGGGAGGTATGTCAGGCCGTGATGGTTACTGTACAGTGGGAGGTATGTCAGGCCGTGATGGTTACTGTACAGTGGGATGTGTATGGGGCCGTGACAGTTATTGTACATTGGGAGGTATGTTGGGCCATGATTGTTACTGTAGAGTGGCAGGTATGTCGGGCCGTGTTTGGTCCTGTACAGTGGGAGGTTTGTCGTGCTGTGTTGGTTGCTGTACAATGGGAGGTATGTCGGGCTGTGATGGTTAGTGTACAGTGGGAGTTGTGGCGGGCCGCGGTGTTTCCTGTACGGTGGGATGTATGTTGGGCCGCGATGGTTACTGTACAATGGGAGGTATGTCGGATCGTGATGGTTACTGTGCAGTGGGAGGTATGTCGGGTCGTGATGGTTACTGTTCAATGGGAGGTATGTCGGGTCGTGATGGGTACTGTACAGTGGGAGGTATGTCCGACTGTGATGGTTACTGTGCAGTGGGAGATGTGTCGGCCCGTGATGGTTAGTGTACAGTGGGAGGTGTGTCGGGCCGTGGTGGCTAGAGGACAGTGGGTGCTATGTCAGGCTTTGATGGTTACTGCAGAGTGGGTGATGCGTCGGGTGTGGTGGTGACTGTACTGTGGGAGGTATTTGGGGACGTGATGGTTAGTGTACAGTGGGAAGTGTGTCGGGCCGTGGTGGTTCCTGTACGGTGGGATGTATGTTGGGCCGCGATGGTTACTGTACAGTGGGAGGTATGTCAGGCCGTGATGGTTACTGTCCAGCGAGAGATATGTCGGACCGTGATGGTTACTGAACAGTGGGAGGAATGTCTCGCCGTGATGGATACTGTACAATGGGAGGTATGTCGGGCCGTGACGATTACTGTACAGTGGGAGGTATGTTGGGCCGCGATGGTTACTGTACAGTGGGAGGTATGTCGGGCCGTGATGGTTACTGTACAGTGGGAGGTATGTCGGACCGTGATGGTTACTGTATAGTGGGAGGTATGTCGGGCCGTGATGGCTACAGGACAGTGGGTGCTATGTCGGGCTTTGATGGTTACTGCAGAGTGGGTGATGCGTCGGGTGTGGTGGTGACTGTACTGTGGGAGGTATTTGGGGGCGTGATGGTTACTATACATTGGGGGGTATGTCGGGCTGTGATAATTACTGTTCAGTGGGAGGTATGTCGGACCGTGATGTTTGCTGTACTTTGGGAGATAATTCGGGCCGTAATGGTCACTGTACAGTGGGAGGTATTTTGGTTGTGATGGTTACTGTAAATTGGGAGGTACGTCTGACGTGATGGTTACTGTACAGTGGGAGGTATGTCGGGCCTTGACGTTACTGTACAGTGGGATATATGTCAGGCCGTGACAGTGACTGCGCCAGTGGGAGATGTGTCGGGCCATGATGGTTACTTTACAGTGGGAGGCATGTCTGGCCATGTTGGTAACTGTGCAATGGAAGGTATGTCGGTCCGTGATGGTTACTGTACCATGGGAGTTATGTCGGGTCGTGATGGTTACTCTAAAATGGGAGGTATGTCGGGCCGTGATGTTTACTGTACACAGGGAGGTATGTTGGACCGTCCGGTTACTGCACAGTGGGAGCTATGTCGACCGTGATGGTTACCATACAGTGGGAGGTATGTCGGGCCATTATGGTTATTCTACCATGGGAAGTATGTTGGACCGCGATTGGTACTGTGCAGTGGGAGGTATGTCGGGCCATGATTGTTACTGTACAGTGGGAGGTATGTCGGGCCGTGATGGTTACTGTACAGTGGGAGGTATGTCGGGCCGTGATGGTTACTGTACAGTGGGAGGTATGTCGGGCCGTGATGCTTACTGTACAGTGGGAGGTATGTCGGGCTGTGATGGTTAGTGTACAGTGGGAGGTGTGTCGGGCCGTGCTGGTTCCTGTACGGTGGGATGTATAGGGCCGTGGCGATTACTGTACAGCGGGAGGTATATCAGACCGTGATGGTTCCTGTACTTTGGGAGGTCTGTCGGGCCGTGATGGTTACTGAACAGTGGTATGTATGTCTCGCCGTTATGGTTACTGTAAAATGGGAGGTATGTTGGGCCTTGATGGTTACTGTGCAGTGTGATTTGTGTTGGGCCGCGAATTGTACTGTACAGTGGGAGGTATATTGGGCCGTGATGGTTACTATGCATTGGGGGGTATGTCGGGCTGTGATGGTTACTGTACAGTGGGATCTATGTCGGACCATGAGGTTTGCTGTACTTTGGGAGGTTAGTCCGTCCGTAATAGTCACTCTACAGTGGGAGGTATGTCGGGCCGTGATGGTCACTGTACAGTGGGAGGTATGTTGGGGTATGATGGTTACTGCAGAGAGGGTGATGTGTCGGGTGTGGTGGTTACTGTACTGTGGGAGGTATTTGGGACCATGATGGTTACTATACATTGGGGGTTATGTCTGGCCGTGATAGTTACTGTACAGTGGTAGGTTTGTCGGACCGTAATGTTTACTGTACTCTGGGAGGTAAGTCGGGCCGTGATGGTCCCTGTACGGTGGGAGGGACGTCATGCCGTGTTGGTTACTGTACAGTGGGAAGTCTGTCAGACCGTGACGGTTACGATACAGTGGGAGGTATGTCTGGCCGTGTTCGTTACTGTGCGAGTGGAGATATGTCGGGACGTGATGGTTACTGTACAGTGGAGGGTATGTCGGGCCGTGATGGTTACTGTACAGTGGGAGGTCTGTAGGGCTGTAATGGTTACTGATCAGTGGGAGGTACATCGGGCCGTGACGGCTCTCTGTATATTGGGAGTTATGTCGGGCCGTGATGGCTACTGGACATTGGGAGCTATGTTGGGCTGTGATGATTACTGTACAGTGGGAGGTATGTCGGCTGTTATGATTACTGTACAGTGGGAGGTATTTCGGGCAGAGATTCTTACTGTACAGTGGGAGGTGTGTCAGGCCGTGGTGGTTACTGTACAGTGGGCGGTATGTCGCTCCAGGAAGTTGCTGACTGTATGAGTTGTACAGAATACGATGCTGCTGCCGCCGCCAAAGGGCCATTGTGCCTCATGGATGCATCGTCATTAGTTGCTTAACCTGTTTAAAGTCTGTGCCATTCAGTACGTATCATTGTGTGGAGGGTCTGCAAAATGTGAAGATAGCCTTTTGCTCCCTGTAAGGACTGTGTAGTGACCATTGCCACAGCTGTTAAATGAAGAGGTGTATCTGCAGCAGGCAGAAAGGTGACAATGTGGTCAATTACAGGTTTCCCTTTTATTGATTCCCGCAAAACCTGCTGCAGAGCAGTCTAGCAGCCACAGGATCAAGCAGCAATGCTGAGCACTATGATTAGAATAGATTCCCTGCAGGGTGGGAACAGACCCTTCGGCCCAACCAGTCCAAACTAACACTCCAGAGCACAACCCAACACCATGGCCAATTCACCTGAGCTGCACATATTTGTAGTGTGGAAGGAACTCCACACAGACACGGGGAGAATGTGTAAACTCCACACAGACAGTTGCCCAAGGCTGGAATCGAACCTGGATCCCTGGTGCTGTAAGGCAGCAGTGCTAACGACTGAGCTGCCATGCTGCCCTTTATTGCAATGACCTGCCCTCTCCTGCCTGGCTGTGTCCTTTCAGTTGGACAGAATCTCCCAGAGAGAATGGTGATGTTGCATGGGACATAGTTCTGTTCACAGAATCCTGCTTTACAGACAATATTGATTGTTGCTTGACTAGTCTATGGGGAATTTGCAACAGGTCAATTTTACATTTTGTATAGTGAAGAGTTAATATTACTTTATTTCTTGCATATTTTTAAATAAACCAAACGTCAATATTTTTCATTTGAAAACAATTGAAGTGAACAACAATTGAAATACCAGAGCGCACACCTAACTATTACACAATTCAGTGACTGTAGTAAACAGCCGATTCATGTTCAGATCAGTGAGCACACTATCTTGCAGGCAGCAAAGCTGTTGGAAATGATTTTGAAGAAAAGCCTGAATTCAGACACAGTGTTACTGGGCCTCACCATGACCTCCAAAACACTGGCCATCTCCAAAATCTGTTCAGAGAGCTTCCAAGCTGGAGCTGGGCAGTTACTTACACAATCCCTCACAATAGACTGGTTAGAGACATACCTGAACAACAGGGAGATGTGAGTGGGGCAGACTGTTCAATGGATTCACACATGGTGCTGGTCCAGACGCAATTCAATATTTATAACAAGTCATGTGAACAGCCATGTCTTGCAAGTATATTTCTTCTGGTGTGTCCCTAAACTCTGTAACTCTGAATCTTGGACCCGATCCTGAATGACGGTGTTGTAAAGGTGATGGTCTCCCGCAGCACATGACAGCTTGCACTGGATTTGATTTATGATTGATTCAATGATAGTTAGCCCCACAATGTTAATATCCAAACGGAATTGTGCAGCTCCATCGATGGCCAGCATCATCCCAGCCCAAACGTCCTTGTGTGTGACACGACCTGGAAATCTCTGTGTAAATGTTTACAGCATTGTTGTAATCATTAACAGCAAAGTCTCTGTACTGAAGTTCCGACATCCTTTCATAATACCAACTTTTAGATTGTCCAATATGCACAAAACCCATCCATTTATTCTGTTCACTTTTATAATAACAATATGATGAAAACAGTGCCCAACTCACAGTAAGGAACATTGAAATGATGAATATCATTCCCACACCCAAAACACATTATTATTAAGTGCAAGAATTTTGAAAATATGCAATTATTTTCCTTTGTATTAATGTTGTAAACTAATAGTCAACTCTCCTGCTCCTCAGATGCTGCCTGAACGGCTGTGCTTTTTCAGAAGCACATTTTTTAACTCTGATCTTCAGCATCTGCAGTCCTCACTTTCTCCTTGGTAATATTCAATCATTATCATTTTTGTGGTAACAATTTCATTTTATGTTTAAGCATGTTAGTCAGATATGAATACATTTTGCATTGCTTATGTCGATCTCAGAGCTCAGTGATGTTGGGTGTGAATGTCAATTTCTGTGTGATGCTCGGTATGTAGGCCATGCCTCTGAGAGACTGACAGATTAACCCTTCAGCTGTTCACAACAAGCAAGTTATGGACTGAACCCAACCAGCCTGAGCTCACAAAACTCAAAGCATAGTGTCCAGCATTGGGCAAGTTTGGACAATATTTTTCATTTTAATTTATTCATAGAATACGATTGGGCCAGTATTTATTGTCCATCCCTTGTTGCCCTTGAGAAGGTGGTGGTGAACTGCCGCACTGAACCACTGGAGTCCATGTGTTGCAGTTAGACTTCCATTACCATTCGGGAGGGACCTTGAAACAGTGACACTGAAGGAACAGCAGTATACTTCCCAATAAAGATGGTGGGTGGCTTGGAACAGAACGCGAACATGGTGGGGGTCCCATGTATCAGCCACCCTTGTCCTTCTTGATGGTTGGGCTTCAGAAGTACGTTGTAAGGAGCCTTGGTAAATTTCTGCAGAGCACCGTGAAGATGGCAAGTGTTGCTACTACTGATTATCAGTGAATGAAGGGTGAAGCTGCACTCACCCAAGGAAATGGGGGATATTTCGTAACACCCATATTCAACATGTGTCGTATCGATGGGGGACAGGCTTTTGGAGATCATGAAGTGAGTTATTTCTGCAGGATTCCTTGCCCCTGACATATTCTTGTGGTCAATTAATTTTCACACGTCAAAGTGTGGCACTGGTAATGCATAACAGGTCAGGCCACATCTGAGGTACAGGAGAGTCGATGTTTTAGCATAAGCCCTTTACAGGAATGGGTAATGAATCATATCGTCAGTCCAGTTCTGGGTAAAGGTAATCCCCAGGATATTGCTACTTGGGTGTTCAGTGATGGTGGTGGCATTGAACGTTAGAGCATACGGTTCAATTTTCTATTGTTAGAGGAAATCGTTGTCTGGCATATTTGTAATGGAAATGGCACTTGTCACTTTTAAGCACACATATGCATATTTCCAGGTGTTGTTGCATTTCGATAAGGACTGCTTCAGTATTTGAGTAAATCGCGAATGGCATTGAACATTGGCAAACATCAATGGCAAACATCCACACTTGTGAATTTACACTGTTGGGATGGTCATTTATGATCGGGCCTATGGCAGAGATCACTGTTATTGCTCACTGATACTCTCCCTCTCTCTGATTTAGGAAGTTTGCTTCTCGTTTCACCTGCTCCAGAGGTGTTTAACAACATATCTGAATGAGATGATATTACAGTATCTTCCCAAGGAGCTGAGTGAAGACTCGGTTACCTCAATCAGTTGGACGGCTAGATATTAATGCCAACAGTGTGGGTTCAATTCCTGCACTGACGGGGGTGACTAAAGGACTGTCCTACTCAACCTCACCCTTACTTGAGGCTTGATGACTGTCCAGTTAAACTACTACCCGTCGTCTCTGTCTAACGAGAGAGCAGCCCGATCATCCTGTAGGAGTATGGTGCCCTCCCTTTCCATTTCTGATTTACAGGCTGACCCAGAAACCCGCCCCTAGGGAACTGCTGCAGAGCTTTGCTGGAGCTGAGATGGCTGCTCTCCACCAACCCCAACCACCGTCATTTGTGCCAGGTATAACTTCAGCCAGTGCAGACGAGACTTATTTGCTCTAGTTTTGCCGTTAAGCCTGGACACTTGGTCAAATGCAGTTATGAAAATGTCAAAAATGCAGTCACTGTCGCATCACCTGTAGAATTCAGCTATGTGTTTTCTTGTTGTACACCATTAAACCAAGGCTTCAATGTGCCCAAAGGATGAGTGGCCCTGGCAGAGACTAAACTGAGTTTCAGTGAGCAGGTTGGTGTTGAGGAAGTGCTACTTGATCCACTGTAGTTTCCAATAACATTGCAACACTTTATTAGTGATATGGATTAGAGCAATGGGGCAGTCATTGATTGTCTGATGTTTTGTCTGTGTGTGTACAGGACCCACCCGGATAGTTTCCCACATTGTCAGGTAGGTCCCAGTGCAATATCCCTGCAGGAACAGCTTGAATGGAATGTTCTCAGGGCCCACAGCTTTTGCATTATCCCATGCCTCCAGCCACTTGGAGATACCAAACAAAATGAATTGAATTAGCTGACGACTGCCATCTGGAGGAGACTAAAATAGATCATCCCATCGATACTTCTGTCTCAACATTGTTGTGATTGTTTCAGCCTTACCTTTTCTATTGTTGTGCTGGCCTCTTCCATCACAGAGGAAGATGATATTTGTGGATCCTCTTCTTCTAGTGAGTTGTTTGATTGACCACACAATTCACCCTGATTTCATGTGACAGGATTGCAGAGATTAGATCGGATTTGTTGGTTAGATCAGTCTGTCACTGGCTGTTTATGCTATTTGGTGAGTAAGTGGTCATGATTGGTAACGTCACCTCATTGTGAGGTGTACCTGGTGCTGCTCTTGGCAGACCCTCATGCATTCTCCATTGAACAAGGGTTTATCCCCTGGTCTGATGGGCAGGGTAAAGTGGAGCATATGCTAGGTAGGGACAGTGGAAATTGTTCTGGAATACGATTCTGCTGCTGTTGGTTATGACTCGAATCACCTCACATAGGCCAGTGCTGCGTTCTAGACCTATTCGAAATCTGTCCCGTTTAGCGCGGTGATAGTTAGTATCTCTCACATGTGCGTACATGTATGTATGACCTTGTCTCCCGGAATACTGTGTGAGGAAGTCACCGTTCCCAATATAGAATATAGAACATAGAAAAATACAGCGCAGTACAGGCCCTTCAGCCCTCGATGTTGCGCCGACCGAAGCCTACCTAACCTACACTAGCCCAATAACCTCCATATGCTTGTCCAATGCCCGTTTAAATGACCCTAAAGAGGGAGAGTCCACCACTGATACTGGCAGGGCATTCCATGAACTCACAACCCGCTGAGTAAAAAATCTACCCATAACATCTGTCCTATACCTACCACCCCTTAATTTAAAGCTGTGTCCCCTAGTAACAGCTGACTCCATACGCGGAAATAGGTTCTCACTGTCAACCCTATCTAAACCCCTAATCATCTTTTTCACCTCTATCAAATCTCCCCTAAACCTTCTTTTCTCCAATGAGAAAAGTAGCAAGTGCGTCAGCCTTTCCTCATACGATCTTCCTACCATACCAGGCAACATCTAGGTGAACCTCCTCTGCACTCGTTCCAATGCCTCCACATCCTTCCTATAATATGGCGACCAAAACTGCACACAATACTCCAGATGAGGCCGCACCAGTGTCTTATACAACTGCAACATGATCTCAGGACTCCGGAACTCAGTTCCTCTACCAATAAAGCACAGTACACCATATGCCTTCTTCACAGCACTCTTTACCTGGGTGGCAACTTTCAAAGATCTGTGTACATGGACACCAAGATCCCTCTGCTCATGCACACTACCAAGTAGTCTACCATTAGCCCAGTAATCCATCTTCTTGTTACTCCTACCAAAGTGAATGCCTTCACACAAAGCTACATTGAATTCCATTTGCCACCTTACTGCCCAGCTCTGTAACTTATCTATATCCCGCTGTAACCTGCCACATCCTTCTTCGCTGTCCACAACTCCACCGACTTTCGTGTCATCCGCAAACTTGCTCACCCACTCTTTAAGCCCCTCCTCTAGGTCATTTATAAAAATGACAAACAGCAATGGTCCCAAAAGAGATCCTTGTGGAACACCGCTCGTAACTGCGCTCCAAGATGACCCTATACCATCAACTACTACCCTCTGTCTCCTTCCAGACAGCCAATTCCTAATCCAAACCTCTAATGCACCCTCAATGCCATACCTCCCTAGTTTTTGCATTAGCCTGCCATGGGGTACCTTATCGAACGCCTTGCTAAAATCCATATACACTACATCTACTGCTTTACCCTCGTCCACTTCCTTGGTCACCTTCTCAAATAATTCAATAAGGTTTGTGAGGCACGATCTGCCCTTCACAAAACCATGCTGACTATCCTTGATCACATTATTCCTATCCAGATGTTCATAAATCCTATCACTTACAATTCTCTCTCAGACTTTGCACACAACAGAAGTGAGACTGACTGGCCTATAGTTACTCGGGCTATCCCTGCTCCCCTTCTTGAACAAGGGGACCACATTCGCTATCCTCCAGTCTTCTGGCACTGTCCCCGAAGACAATGACGACCTAAAAATCAAGGCCAATGGCTCCGCTATCTCCTCCCTAGCTTCCCAGCGGATCCTAGGATAAATGTCATCAGGCCCAGGGGACTTATCTATTTTCATCCTTTCCAGTATTCCCCAGACATCTTCCTGACGTACCTCAAGGCAATCCATTCTAATCACTTGTGACTCAATATTCACATCAGCAACAGTGTCCTGTTCCTGAGTGAATACTGATGAAAAGTATTGATTTAGTGTCTCACCAATCTCCTCCGCCTCCACACACAACCTCCCACTACTATCCTTGACTGGACCGATACCTACCCTAGTCATCCTTTTCTTCCTGACATACCTATAGAAGGCCTTTGGGTTTTCCCTAATCCTACCAACTAAGGACTTTTCATGTCCCCTTCTCGCTGCTCTTAGCTCTCTCTTTAGATCCTTCCTGGATACCTTATAACTCTCAATCTCCCCAACTGAACCTTCACGCCTCATCTTTACATAGGCCGCCCTCTTCCCTTTCACAAGGGATTCCAATTCCTTATTAAACCACGGCTCCCTCACAAGACCCTTTACTCCCTGCCTGACTGGTACATACTAATCAAGGACACCCATTAGCTGTTCCTTGAACAATCTCCACATATTATTTGTGTTCTTTCCTTGAAGCCTATTTTTCCAATCCACGCATCCTAAGTCATGCCTCACCACATCATAATTTCCCTGCCCCCAGCTATAACTGTTGCCCTGCAGTGCACACTTATCCCTCTCCATCACTAGAGTAAAGGTCACCAAGTTGTGGACACTGCCCCCGAAGTGCTCAACTACCTCCAAGTCTAACACCTGGCCTGGTTCATTACCTAGACCCAAATCCAGTATAGCCTCACCTCTTGTTAGCCTGTCTACATATTGTGTCAGGAACCCTCCTGCACACATTGGACAAACACCGACCCATCTAACTAACTCGAGCTAAAGCTTTCCCAGTCAATATCTGGGAAGTTAAAGTATCCCATAACAACCACCCTGCTACTTTCACTCTTCTCCTGAATCATCCTCGCAATACTTTCCTCTACTTCTCTCGGACTATTAGGAGGCCTGTAGAAAACTCCTAACAGGGTTACCTCACCTTTCCTATTTCTAACCTCTGCCCACACTACCTCAGATGGCAAGTCTTCCTCCATCACCCTTTCTACTGCTGTAATACTATCCTTGATAAGCAATGCCACACTTCCCCCTCTTTTACCCCCATCTCTGACCCTATTAAAACATTTAAACCCTGGAACCTACAACAGCCATTCCTGTCCCTGTTCTACCCACGTCTCTGTAATGGCCACAACATCGAAGTCCCAGGTACTTCGTCATCAATTTGTCTGCAGCAGTAGGTTGGTGAAGATGAGGTCAAGTGTGTTTCTCCCTCTCAGTCTTTACCCCTGCCCCGGTGCAGATTCAGTCTCACAGCTATGTCCTTTTGGACATGACCATCTCGATCAGCAATGCTGCTGCTGATCCCCTCTTGGTGGGGTTTGAAATGGCCCACCCAGTATACATTCTCCAGCTCTGTCACCCTCTCAGTGCGTCCTCCACGTGTTGTTCAATGTGCAGGGACACTGATCCATCAGCTGAGGGAGGGGAGTCAGAAGGAGGTTTCCGTGCCAGTGTTTGATCTGACCCCATGAGGCTGAGGGAGGGGAGTCAGCAGGAGGTTTCCTTCTCAGTGTTTGATCTGACACAATCAGGTGTTGTTATGTCACATTGTTGATTGAACAGTCTATAGGACACCTCTCCCAAATCTAGCCCTTGACCCCAGACGTTAGGAAGGAGGGGTTTCCAGGGTCTACAGGGCTTTTTATTTGTGTCGTTGTCAACTGAAGTGCCTGTCCTGTGCTGTATTACACTGAATCTATTTCTCTCGTGTTTGGACAATCCTTCAGTTCCTCCCAGTGCCTTGTCTATTCCAAAGATTTCTATAATATTTTCTCTATTAAGACATCGCTCAATTCCATTTTTAAACTACCCACGTGTATGTCTGTATCTTTCCCTGTCATCTCCTCCAGCCGCTGCATCCATCTGTATCTCAGTAACCCTCCATGTCTCCGCAATCTTGATCTCAAACTCCAGACCCATCTATCGCTGTAAATTCTGCCAGCCCCTACATCTGTCCCTATTTCTATAACTTCCAGCTGCTATACCGCTCCCTATATCCTGTGACTGAATTTAAAAATACCTCACTAACCTGTTCTAGCATGCGCAGGTCACTCAATCTCTCTGCCATCTCCAGCCATGTTTTCCTATCTCTGAAACATCTGCAGCTTGTTTTACTATCACTGTAACATCTCCAGCCTTGCTTTCCTACCTCTGTAACATCTCTAGCCTTGCTTTCCTATCTCATTTACTTCTCCGGCCTTGCCTTCCTATCTCTGCAACATCTCCAGCCTTGCTTTCCTATCTCTGTAACATCTCCGGCCATGATTTCCTACACACCTCAGTGAATTGGTTATATATCTTCCCTTGTATTTTCAACTTTATGGGGCTCTATAAAATAAGCAGTGTGTTCTTTCATCGTTTTGATCCTAACCTCGGCCCATAAACCCTCATTTGAAGACACTTCCAAGATATTGTCCCTCCTTATTGCAGTAACTGACTCCTTAATAAATAATACAACACCACCTTCTATTCAACACCCTCTCATGTCCTGCCCATATTTTACAGTATAACAGAATAATGAGTTGTTGGCCCTGACCTCCCTCAAACACGTCTCTGTGATGGCAAAAATGTCACACCTCCACACATCAATTCATTCCCTTACCACATCAGTCTGTCTGATTAACGTAAGCTGGAATATAACACCTGGAATACTCTGTGCCCCGGGGTTCTTCAGTCATTCACTATTTCTTATCAGGCTGCTCAAACCATAAACCAAAATTGTAACTCTGGCACGAAATGAACATTTGTTGAACTGTAATATCTTTTTTAAAAAAAAATTATATTCATCAAGTGCAACTTTCCAGAACTGAGCTGTCAGCTCCACATACAATGAGTCCTGATGGTTAATTCCCTGCTCAGTGTGCAGAGGGGACAGCCCTCAGGAATGGAGAAAGTGAGCATTGCAGTTGATAGAGATCAGAGTCGAAAAGTGTGGTACTGGAAAAAGCACAACAGGTCAGGCAGCATCCGAGGAGTAGGAGAGTTAATGTTTCGGGCATAAGCCCTTCATCAGGAAGGCATTGGTGTATTCCTTTTTTCCATTCTGTGATTCAGAGGACATTGGGAAGCGTACATACTCATGCAAGCGGCACTCTATTGAGCATTGAAATGGAAACAGTGAATCAGTTGGTTGGACAGGATGTAGAAAAGTTGCTAAGAAGTACAGACTGATTGAAGTACAAACATAAGGATAGATAAATGACCTGGGTCAGATAGGGTATACCCGAGGTTACTCCAGGAAGTTATGGGAGTGGTTTGTGTGCCTTTGATCTTTACATCGTCATTGTCCACGGGAATAGTGCCAGATGATTGGAGGATGGCAAATGTTATTCCCTTGTTCAGGAAAGGGAATAGGGATAACCCTGGGAATGACAGAACTGTCAGTCTTACATCAAAAGTGGGCAAAGTATCGGGGACGCTTCTGAGAGGCAGGATTTACAATTACTTAGAAAACCATAGTTTGATCAGAGATAGTCAGCATGGCTTTGTCAGGAGGAGGTCATCCCTCAGAAACCTTATTGAATTATCTGGAGATGTGAAAAAAACACACTGATGAAGGTAGACTCGTAGATGTGGTGAACAACAATTTTAGCAAGGCGTTTGATAAGGTTCCCCATTGCCGGCACATTCAGAAGGTAAGGAGGCATGGGGCACAGGGAAATTTGGATGTCTGAATATGGATTTCGCTGGCCCATAGAAGACAGAGGGTAGTAGCAGATGGAAAGTATTCAACCTGGACATCAGTGACCAATGGTGTTCCACACGGATCCGCTCTGGGACCTGTGCTATTTGTGATTTTTATAGATGACTTTGATGAGGAAATGGAATGGTGGGTTAATAAGTTTGCCGATGACATGAAGAATGGTGGAGTTGTGGATAGTGTGGAGGGTTGGTATAGGTTACAAGAGGACATTGACAGGATGCAGAGCTGAGCTGATAAGTGGGAGATGCAGTTGAACCTTAAAATTGTGAAGCGATTTATTTTGGAAGGTTGTGTTTGCATACACCACACAGAGTTAAAGACAAAATTCTTGGCAGTGTGGAGTGACAGAGGGATCTTTGGCTCCATGACCATAGATCCCACAAAGTTGCCACCCAAGTTGGCAGGGTTGTTCAGAAGGTGTATGGTGTGTTGGCTTTCATTAACGGGGGATTGAGATTAAGAGCATCGAGGTTAATGCCTAGCTAAATAAAGCTGTGGTTCAACCACACTTGGAATATTGGGTTCAGTTCTGGTTGCCTCATTATAGGAAACATGTGGAAGCCTCAGAGAGTGTACAGACCAGATCTACCAGGATGCTGCCTGGATGGAGGACATGTCTTAGGAAGAAAGGTTGAGAGAGCTAGGGCTTTTCTCACTGGAGCGAAGAAGGAGGACAGGTGACATAATAGAGGTGTACAAGATGTTGAGAGAATAGACAGAGTGGATAGCCAGAGCCTTTTCCCAGGGGCAGAATTGGCTATCACATAGGGCATAACTTTAAGGTGATTGGAGGAAGGTTTAGAGGAGATGTCAGAGGTAGGTTCTTTTTTCAGAGAGTGGTGGGTGGGCGGAATGCACCGCCAAGTGTGGCAGTAGAGTCAGATACATTAGGGATAGTTAAGAAGACTCTTGGATAGGCACATGGGAGATAGTACGTTGAAGGTCATGTAGGTTAGTCTGATGTAAGAGTAGGATAAAAGGCCAGCAAAACATTGAGGGCTGAAGGGCTCTTACTGTGCTGTACTGTTCTGTGTTCCAAGGTTCACTCAGTTTGTGGATTCTCATTAATTGGTAATTGGTTGAGGGAGTGAGGTGTGCGAGGGAGTGAAGTGTGGAAGGGAGTGTGGTGTGTGAGGTCAGGTAGCTGGGGTGGGACGTTGGACCAAGACTTCCAGTTTTGATGTGCATTGTTACATTCACCTGAATGCCAGCACAATATGCGTGGTTACCTAGACCAGACAAAATCCACCACGTTCAGTTATTAAAACGGGCTTGCTGTTTGCTCCTGGTTTCTTCAGATACCTTCTGTTGGATGACCTATGAATTAGTATCTGATCATCCACAAACATGTACAATTTTATTTTGATACTGTTGAACATGAAAGTGCATTTATTTGATACAGTTTCAGAGGGTTCACTGTGAGACACAAAACGCTGCAATAGACTGTCAATTGTGAACATTTTCACCCAGTGTCTGGTCCACGGGACAAATGTATGGAGTCTGGGGGATATGTCAGATGTCATCACCATCAGTAACTTGTGTGATTTGATTCTGACACTCCATGTCCATACATCTACTCCATGGGCCAGACTCTGACTGAAGATAAATTTGTAAGACCTGGTTCCTGGTCAGTCGCTGGTATCTAATTTAGACAGCATTTGTACCTACACTGAGAGCAATGACAGCCTGTTGGCTAGTTTCCTGCTGCTGAAGGTGGATTCCAAATGATTCTCTGTGAGGGAATATTTGAATGACTGCCCTGACTCAGGTTGCAAAATCTCTGGACAGATTCAGGAGCAGGCCAGTGTCTCACTCAGTGCCACAGGCAGCTGTGAGGTCCAGTAGCACTGTACCCGAATTCAGGCCTTTTGGAATACACTTTTAATGTCGGTCAAGATGTAAAGTGATGGGGTTACTGACCTGAACAATGATAAGGAGTTTGCCATGTTTGTGAAATGGGAAACAATAAGGTATGAGCTACAATTATTCAACTGCACAATAACTGTACCATCTCTGAAAACAATTAAGTTGCTTCTACATTGATGGAATTAAATTATAAACACCAAACAACCTTTTATGATACAAAAGTAAATAATGCACATTTTGTTTTGTATCGAAAAAGAACATGTTGTCTCACTATTTTGGTGATCACAATTACACATTGAATCCCAGTATCACGGTTACTCTATTATTTGCAAAGTGGTTGACCTCTGACTGATTGCATATTCAGAGTGAGCAAATGATTGAACAATCAAATCGGCTTATCATTCTTACACACTCAAATATAATCAATTGATTTAATTTCTCACTGAAATGTGTGACCTCCAGCTGTTTGACAACAATTCTATTAATTTTAAAATAACAATGGAAAAAGACAGACAAGAACTTAAAGTTGACGTTCTAACTTGGAGAAAGGACAATTTCGACGTTTTTAGGCAAGAACGTTTAAAAGCTGATGGCGGCAGATTTTCGCGGGGAAAGGGATGGCTGGAAAATGAAAAGCGTACAGAAATTAAATAACCAGAGTCCAGAGACAGTATATTCTTGTTAGGGTGAAAGGAAAGGCTGGTAAGTATAGAGAGTGCTGAATGACTAAAGAAATTGAGGATCTAGTTAAGAAAAAGAAGGAAGCATATGTCAGGTACAGGCAGGATAGATCGAGTGAATCCTTAGAAGAGTATAAAGTCAGTAGGAGCACACAAAAGAGGGAAATCAGGAAGGCAAAAAGATAACATGAGATATCTTTGGCAAATTGAGTTAAGAAGAATCCGAAAGGATTTTACAAATACATTGAGGACAAAAGGGTAAATAGGGAGAGAATAGAGCCCTCAAAGATCAGCAAGGTGCCTTTTGTGGAACTGCAGGAGATGGGGTAGATACGAAACGAGTATTTTGTATCAGTGTTTACTCAGGAGAAGACATGGGAGATGTAGATATACAGAGAACTAGATGGTAACATCTTGAAAAATGTCCTTATTACAGAGGAGTAAGTGCTGATGTCTTGAAACGCATAAAAGAGGATAAATCCCCAGGATCTGATCCATAAAGTTTACCCTACAACTCTGTGCAAAGCTAGGGAAGTGATTGCTATGCCTCTTACTGAGATACTTGTACCATTGATAGTCACAGGTGAGGTGTCAGAAGACTGGAGATTGGCGAATGTGGTGTCACTGTTTAAGAAAGGTGTTAAGGACAAGGCAGGGAACTATAGAATATTGAGCCTGACGTCAGTGGAGGGCAAATTGTTGGAGGGTATCCTGAGGGACAGATTGTACATTTACTTGGGAAGGCAAGGACTGATTAGGGAGAGTCAACATGGCTTTGTGCGTGGGAAATGATGTCTCACAAACCTGATTCAGATTTTTACAGAAGTAACAAAAAGGATTGATGAGGGCAGAGCAGTGGACGTGATCAATAAGGACTTCAGTAAGGCATTCGAGGTTTGCAAGGGTAGATCTATTGGAATAAAGGGAGAACTAGCCATTTCGTTACAGAACTGACTTTAGGTAGAACGCAGATGGTGGTGGTGCAGAGTTGTTTTTCAGATTGTTGGCATGTGGCCAGTGGAGTGTCACAAGGATCGGTGCTGGGTCCACTACTTTTAGTCATTCATATAAACGATTTGCATGTGAGTATAAATGGTATAGTTTGTAAATTTGCTGATGACACCCAAATTGGAGGTATAGTGGACAGCGAAGAATTTTACCTCACATAAAGATGGGATTTTGATCAGATGGGCCAATGGGCTGAGGAGTGATATATGGAGTTTAATTTATGTAAATACAAGATGCTGCATTTTGGGAAAGCAAGTCTTAACAGGAGTTATACTCTTAATGGTGAGGTCCAAGGGAGTGTTGCTGAACAAAGAGAACTTGGAGTGCAGGTTCATTGTATCTTGAAAGTAGAGTCACAGAGAGATAAGACAGTGAAGAAGACATTTGGTATGTTTTTCTTAATTGGTCAGAGCATTGAGTACAGTGGTTGGAAGGTCGTATTGCGGTTGTACAGGAGGTTAGATCGGCCACTTTTGGAATATTATGTGCAATTCTGGTCTCCATCCTATCGGTAGGATGTTGTGAAACTTGAAACGGTTCTGAAAAGATTTCCAAGAATGTTGCCAAGGTTGGAGGGTTTGAGCTATAGGTGGAGGTTGAATAGGCTGTGGCTGTTTTCCCTTGAACGTTGGAGGCTGAGGCGTGACCTTATAGAGGTCTATAAAACCATGAGGGCATGAATGGGGAAATAGGCAAGCTATTTTCCCTGGTGTGGGGGAGTCCAGAACTAGAGGCCATAGGTTTAGATTGGGATGGAAAAATGTAAAACTGACGTAAGGCGCAACATGTTCACACACAGGGTGGTACGTGTATGGAATTAACTGCGAGAGGAAGTGATGAAGGCTGGTACAATTGCAACATTGAGATGTCGTCTGGATGGGTATATGAATAGAAAGTGTTTAGAGGGATATGGGCTGAGTGCTGGCAGGTGGGACGAGATTGGGTTGGGATATATGGTCAGCATGGACAAGTTGGACAGAAGGGTCTGTTTCCATGCTGTATATCTGTATGACTCTGTGTCTGAAATTTAGCAATGACAATAATTTGACATGCACTGCCAAATAAATAAATGGTTTATATTATTAAATTGTAGCATAAAGTAAGTTGAAAACGTGCTATTTTTAGAATGAATGATAAAGAACAAAGAGCATTCCAAAACAGACCCTTCGGCCCTCCAAGCCTGCACTGATCCAGATCCTCCTATTTTCTAAACCTGCCACCTATTTTCTAAGGGCCTGTATCCCTCTGCTCCCCGCCCATTCATGTGTCTGGCAGATACATCTTAGATGACACTATCGGTCCTGCCCCTACCACCTCCGAGCTTCCCACATATATCCCTCATGCCCTAAACCTTTCCCTCTCACTTTGGAACTCAATTACTAGGGGTCATAATTTCACAATTTGTATTAAGGCTTCTTGGTGTCTACTCTGACTATCTCTCTCTTGATTTTGTAGACTTCAATTAGGTCCCCCTCAACCTTTGTCCTTATAATTAAAATAATACTAATCTACCCAAACTCTTTCCATAAGCAGCACCCTCCATCCCAGGCAACACCCTGATGAACCTATTCTGCACTCTATTCAATCATCCACATCCTTTTGGTAATGAAGTGACCAGAACTATATGCAGTATTCCAAATGTGGCCAAACCAAAGTCCTAAGCAACAGTAAGATGACTTGCCAGCGCTTGTACTCAACAACTGATCCAATCAAGGAAAGCATGCCGTATGCCTTATTGACCACTTTACTGACCTGAATTGCCAGATTCAGGAAACAATGAACAGAACACCCTGATCTCTCTGTACGTCAATTTTCCCCAGGACCTTTCCATTTAATGCACAATTCACTGCAGAATTGGATCCTCCAAAATGCATCGCCATGCATTTGCACAGATTGAATTCCATCTGACATATCTGTGCCCAATTTCTCCAATCTATCTGTATTCTGCTGCAAACTGGGAGAAAGTAAGGAATGCAGATGCTGGTGGTCAGAGCTTAAAAATGTGTTGCTGGAAAAGCGCAGCAGGTCAGGCAGCATCAAAGGAATGGGAGAATCGACGCTTATGCCCGAAACGTAGATTCTCCTGCTCCTTTGATGCTGCCTGACCTGCTTCGCTTTTCCAACAACACATTTTTTATCATCTGCAAACTTGCTAATCAGGCAAACGATACCTTCTTCCAAATCATTAATATATATCACAAACAACAGTGGTCCCAGCACCATTTTGAGAAATCCTCTTCTATTACTACTCTCTGTCTCATGTTGCCCAGCCAGTTCTCTTTCCATCTAGATAGAACACCCTGAGGGCCATGCGACTTCACCTACTCCATCAGCCTACTATGGGGAACCGAATAAAACACCTTACTCAAGTCCCTCAGTAGCTTCTCCAGCAGTTTCCCTACCACTGATGTTAGGCTCGCCGGTCTATAATTACCTGGATTATCCCCGCTCCCCTTCTTAAACAAAGGGGCGTCATTAGCAATTGTCCAGTCTTCCAGGACCTCACCAATGTTCAAGGATCCTGCAAAGACATAAGTTAAAGCCCCACTTATTTCTTCTCTCAATTCCCTTCGTAACGTATGGTAGATCCCATCCAGATCCGGGGGCTTGTCTACATTAATACCTCTTAGAATATCCAAAACCTCCTCCCTCTTTATGTCGACTTGACCCAGAATACTCAAGGATCTATCCCTAACATCAACATCCGTCATGTCCCTCTCCTTGGTGAATACAGATGCAAAGTACTCGTTAAGAATCTCACCCATTTTACCTGACACAACGCATAACTTTCTTCCTTTGTCCTTGTGTTCGCCAAACATTTCTCTCGTTACACTTTTGCTCCTTATATATGAAAACAAACGCTTTGGGATTTTCCTCAATCCTGTTTGCTAAAGATAACTCATGACCACTTTTAGCTATGTTAATTCCTCAATATTTAATGTGAAATGTGATTAGTGTAAAGAAAATAAACATTTGTTTGTGCAAGTGGGAACTCAGACCTTTTCAACCAGTTTTGTGTCAAAACTTGTTTGAAATCCATCTCAATGCAAATAGAAAACATGGGAAGAAACTTCTTGGGAAGGCTAATTTTCAGCCTCCCTGCCCCAAAGTACTTCTGAGGTTGAAAAGAGTGAAGGTTTGTAACAAGGACACAACAGTAACTATGGGTGGTTTGAACATGCAAATTGACTCAATTAATCAACTTAACAGTGATAGCCTCGAATAAAGATTCAAAGAGTGTATGAGAGATTATTTCTAAGAGCAGGACGTCATGGAACCAAACAGAGAATGGGCTAATTTAGATTTGATATTATGTTACAAGGAAGGATTGGTGGATGAGCTTTGTCTTGGAAAGAGGAACCACAACTTGCTGGAGTTTCACATTCATATTGAAAGAGTGAAGACTGAGTCATATATGAGAGTTTTAGTGTTAGGCGATGATAATTATACTAGGCTAAAGAAGTATTTGGCTGGGTGGACTGGGGGAGCAAAGAACAGTCAAAGGCAGGACAGATGAAGAAATGTCGCAAATAACTAGGGAGATACTAAAGACCGAAGAGGAATTGCATAATGGGGAAAAATCATCCATATCTTGATAAGGAAGTCAAAGTTAACATGAAGGCAAATCACAGGACATGTCATACTGCGCATGTTAGTCACACTGTGGAGGATTGTGCAAATTAGTGGCCTTGTGGTGTTATCACTGAATTCGTATGTGATAAACCCAGATAATGTTCGAGTGACCTGGCATCAAATGCTGCCACAGCAAGTCACGGAGCTTTACTTCAAATCTGGAATTAAGAGACTGATGGTGGTTATGAATCGATTGTCAAGAAAAACTCACCTGGTTCACTGATGTCCTTTAGTGAATGAATCTGCCATTCTACCACTGTCAGGCTGAAGGTATTTCTCCTTATCTCAGTTTTAATAGATCTTCTCTTGACTCTCAGGCTATGTCCTTGGGTCCCTTCTCTCCTAACAGTGGAAGCATCTTCCCAACATCTACTCTGACCAGGCGACCAGTATTCTGTAAGTTTCAATTAGACCCACCTTCATCCTTCTCAACTCCAGCGAGTATACACACAGAGACCTCATATGTTAAGTTTTTCATTCCTAAGACCATTCTTATGAAGCTCCTCTGAACACTGTCCGGGGCAGTACATCCTTCCTGAGTTATGGGGCCCAAAACGGCAGACAATACTCCATGCTGCTTTAATATTCAAGCCCTCTGAAAATAAATGCCATCACTGTATTTGCCTTTCTGAACAGATGGACCACCTGAAAGAATAATCTTACGATTGACAATAATGAATTTACCATGGAGTTACAAAAATGAACAATGATTAAAGCATGCTGGGAAGTAGAACTCAGCCTTGACAAAAGTCTCTGTGGTAATGCACATATTACAGAATCCAGACAGGCTGCATCTCCCTACAAATGCCAACAAACTTGACAGCTACAGACCCTGTAACACCTGCATGAAGTTGGACCTGAATGGGACAATGGAATGCCGTCCTTGGGCCATCAATGTGACAACCCCAGGTTGAGTCTGATTGATCAGGGTAAATGAACCTGATCATTCCATTGTCAGATCCTCCATACCCTCCAAAAAAGGCATGAAGACTTGGAAGGATATGAATTGCTGCAAAACCCCTCGATAATAACCACTTGAAGAGAAGACCCCTCCAAGAGACGATCAGAAGAACAAAAAGTCTTCACCACATGGAATCCGGTCAACTTCTCGTGGGGTGGGATGGGATCATCCAAAGTTACGTTAGTTTGTAGTGTTTTTCGTTACATTATAATGCATTTTATTGTTCTAATATTAAATGTGTTCAATAAACAAATATTATTGTTTATAAGAGTTGACTCAGTTCTTTTTCTGAATGTAAGATTTCCAACACACTGTGTGGCAGATATAACAGCTTCCTAAATACTGACTAAACTTGCATATTTACCTTGAGACAATCCCGGACTGGATCTAGAAAATCTATTTGTACTTGAGATTTCTGAATTTTCTCCCCAGTTATAAAATAGTCCATGCCTCTGTTCTATCCTATAAAGTGCATCACCGCGCACTTTCTCAGGTTGAACTCCATCTACCACTTCGTTGCCCATTCTCCTACCCTATCTAAATCCTTCTACCTCCTCAATGATACCTGTCCCTCTACCTACCTTTGCTAAATCTAAAAGCCTCGCCGGAATGCCCTCAGTTCCTTCATCTAGATCCTTAATGTTCAAAGTAAAAAGTTGTGGTTTCCTTGCGGAACACCAGTTGCCATCGTCTGCTATCCAGAGAAGGACCCTTATATTCCCACTCTCTACTTTCTGCCAGACAGCTGAGCTTCTGTACACGCTCGTACCTTGTCTCTGACACCATGGGCCTCCTGACACACAGCAGCCTCCTATGAAGCACATTGTCCTTCTTGTAGTCCAAATAGATAGTATTCATTAGCTCTCCTTGGTCTAACCTGTTTGTTACATCCTCAAAGAATTCTAACAGATTCATGAGCATCATCTCCTTTGACAAAACCATCCTGACTTTGCCCTACTTTACCATGCACTGGCAATTATTCAGAAATCTCATCCTTCACAATGGATTCCAGGAACTTACCCACGATCGAGGTTAGGCTGATCAGTTTGTAGTTTTCTGTCTTTTGCCTTATTCCTTTTTTTAAACAGGGTGTCAGGGAGAGGCAAAATGGCGGTGACCCAGGAGGTATGAGTCTGCAGAGCTCTGCCCAAGACTCGGGCAAAGTGGGGTACCCACCCTCACCTCACCTGTTAAATTGTTTAAACCAGTTTTTGCCCAGCAGCCTTGGCCATTCTAAATCAAACTTTAGAATTTGATGCTTTTTAAAATGACCGAAGGCAAAGGTTCTTGCAGTTCACAACGGAGAGGAACCCCTCCTCCAACCCCGCAGCAAGACCGACGTCTGCGGCTGCCCCGGGGGACTCACCTGCAGGGGCGAGCCTGATCTCGGAGCTAGTTAAACTCGGAGAGAAGATTAATACGTCCATTGAAGAGACACAGTCCAAGTGGGAGTCAGTCTTGGTCATACTGCAGAAACATGACTAAGAGATCGAGAAATTCGGGCAGTGTGTCGGGGAGAGCGGAGTAACAGGCCATGGCCTCCAAGACCACTGCTGAGTCATCCATGGGTCAGGTCTGGGTTCTGGAAAATCGAGTCCCGAACTTAGAGGAACATATTGATGACATCGGAAATCCAGGTCGTCGGAAACAAATTCGGTTGCTTGGCCTTCCCGAACGGGAGGAGGAAGGCACGCGTGTTGATTTTCTGGAGCAATAGCACCCACAGCTGCTGTAACTAGAGTCAGAGCTGGGCCAGGTGTGGGCTGAATTGGCCCACCGGGTTGCTGTGCGCCGGAAGGGGTCAGACCAGCGACCCCGCCCAGTCCTAGTTGAACTACAGCATTACAGGGAAAAATAGATGCTGCTAGAGGCCTCCATAGTCTCGGGGAAGGATTCTCATGCCATGATATACATGAGCTTCAGGATAATGCAGTTACAGGACATTTCCCCGTCTGTGGACCGCAAGAGGAAGACATTTGATGAGGCGAAGAAGCGTCTGAGGGATTAAAATATTCAATATGCTGTGCAATATCCGGCAACGCTGTGCTGCAATCATGGAGGATCTGTGCATAACTTCGGATCACCAGAAGAAGGAAACTAATTCCTGGATGCTCTCAAGTGGACTGTAGGACTTGAACTGTATGGATAATGACTTTATTTTGCCCTCCTTTTGTTTTTTTTTCATCCTCCTTTCTTCCTCTTTCTCTTCTCCATCGTTCCTTGGTGGGTGGGGGTGGGGGTAGTGTGTGGATCATTCCTTATCCTTTCTATGGACTCTTATCTATAGCTCGTGCTGGTTGGGAATGTTTCTGGGTTTTTTAAAAATTGTTTGCTTATTACTTGCTGGGATTGTAATTTTGTAAGTTTATGTATTTTCATCTTGTGTTGTTTTGCGATGTGTATCCAGGTGATGGTGTCGGGGGGGGGAGTGGGAGGGTCACCCATCTAGAACTTCTGTCTTATAAGACATTGGAATGTATTTGCTCTAATTTGTAATGCCTTGTCCGAGGGCATGTCTCTGGAAGGGAGATGTTATGGCGGGATTATTGGAAGGTAGTAGTGCCTCCTGTGAACAAGGGGGAATGTCTCCGTTTAAGTATGTTTTATGTTATTTGTTTTTAGGAGTAGTTCTTAGTTTTTGTGATTTAGCTGTTTTAAAGAGTGTTTTATGTGTGAATCATTTTTGATTTTATTCAATGTCTTTGGGTGGGGATCTCCCTCCTGGAGGGTCTCGGGCTTGCTTGGACGATCGTGGCTAGTCATTTGTTTCAGTGGTGCACCTGGAATGTCAAGGGGAGCCACTCACCAATCAAAGGAACAAGATATTATCAAGTCTTAAAAAAGAAAGGGCGGATGTAACCCTTCTATAGGAGACACATCTACTTGATAAGGAGCATTCGCAGCTGCAATAGGGTGGTTTTGGCCAGGTGTTCTTTTCATCTTTCAGCTCAAAAAGTAGGAGAGTAGCCATTCTTATTCGGAAGAATCTTCCCTTCCAAATGGTAATCCAGATAAAAGATGACTCTCGACGGTATATATTAAGTTATACACTAATACATGGAAAGGAATCTGGGATTTTGAATCTTTATTATTGCCCCCCGGTGCACACTTTTAAATTTGTAATGGAAGCCTTCTCCAAGTTGATGGTTCTCGGGGTGCACCACACAATTATAGCGGGGAATTATAATTGTATCATCGACCCAGGAGTGGCCAGAATACCTAAGAGCTCTGCGGGTATATCTTTGAGATTTAGGCAGTTGGTGGATCTGAATGTGGATTTGGGGCTGGTAGATGTGTGGAGGTGTCTTCACCCGGAGGCTAGAGGCTTTACTTTTTATTCTAACCCACACAAGTGCCATACATGAATCGATATGCTTCTGTCCCCTCAACATTTTTGAACTCAATATTGTTTTGTGAAGTAGGTAATATATATATTTCCGACCATGCCACAGTATAAATGGAGGTTAAGACTAATGATGATGAGATAGCTTCCCGACATTGGGGTATGGACCTTTTCCTATTGAAGGATAGTAAGTATATAAAGTATTTCTTGAAGAATTAAAAACCTTCTGGGATATCAACTCAGGCACGGCCAGTAACCCGTCGGTGATGTGGGAGACTGCTAAGGCACACGCATGAGGCTTGATCATCTCATATTCTGTGCACCAGAAAAGACAAAAGGGAGAACAACAGTGTCTGCTTGAGGCTAGCCGGAAGACGGCAAAGACAGCGTATGTGGATAGACCCTCCATTACTAAACTACAGCGGGTCACAGCACTTAGGGTAACCTTGAATACCTTAATCAAACAGCAAAGAGGGAGATAATACTTGCAAAGCAGAGATTATTTGAATACAGTGACAAGCCTCGCAGGTATCTAGCATACCTTGCCAGAAAGGAAAAGGCTGCCCAAGCCTTTATGTCTTTAGAAAGAGTGATGGTACCTTGACCTGTGATCGTAAAAAAGATCTTTAGAAGGTTCTATTTAGAATTTTATAGGCCACAGGGCTGTGAGGATAGAACAAGGAAGATAAAGTCTTTATTAAAAAAAAGCCTTGCCCTCCCGGCCCGAACATGGAAGCAGGTGTTGTTCTTCAATGCCCCCCGAGCAACCCAGGAAATATAGGAGGCGGTGTGGCAAAGCGCCCGGACCAGATGGATTCCAGGCTGAGTTTCATCACGAATTGATTGGGGAATTAGTCGGGCCACTTATAAGATTAGATTAGATTACTTACAGTGTGGAAACAGGCCCTTCGGCCCAACAAGTCCACACCGCCCCGCCGAAGCGTACCCACCCATACCCCTACATCTACATCGACCCCTTACCTAACATTACGGGCAATTTAGCATGGCCAATTCACCTGACCTGCACATCTTTGGACTGTGGGAGGAAACCGGAGCACCCGGAGGAAGCCCACGCAGACACGGGGAGAACGTGCAAACTCCACACAGTCAGTTGTCCGAGGCGGGAATTGAACCGGGGTCTCCGGCGCTGTGAGGCAGCAGTGCTAACCACTGTGTCACCGTGCCGCCCACAAAATATGCATAATTACTCACATAGTCTGGACTGCTTCTCGCCTTTCTGAGAGAAGCAAATATTTGTCTCATTCTTAACAAGGAAAAGGCTCCAAATGATTGCTCTTCATATAAACCTATATCCTTGCTGAATGTGGATTTTAAAATTCTCTCAAAAGTGTTGTCATGAAGACTGGAGAGGGTTTTGCCATTCATTATTAAAGAAGGCTAGATGGGATTTATAAAGGGTCGCAGATCAACTAATAACACTAGCACTGTCTTAAATATGGCACAAGCCTGCCAGCAGGGAGTGATGTCAGGATTAGTTGTCTCCCTAGAGGCAGAGAAGGCATTCGATCGGGTAGAATGGCCAAATCTCGTTTAAATGCTCGAACGGTATGGTGTTGGAGAGGTCTTTACTAAATGGGTTACAGTATTGTATAATGATCCCAAAGCAGCGGTGATCACCAACAGTTTAAGTTCAGATAGCTTTCATGTTGGCAGAGATTGTCGTCTGGAATGCCCTCTCTCACCATTATTATTTATGGTAGTGATTGAGCTGTTGGTCGAATCTGTACGAGCTGACATTAATATAAAGGCTCCGGAGGTTGGATTGGGTAAGCACAAAATTACTCTCTATGCATTTGATGTCCTCCTTTTGTTAAATAATCCATTGACATCTGTGCCCCGCTAATTCAAGTGGTTAAATTTTTTAACATGTTCTCAGGTTATAAAATCAATTTGTGAAATCAGAGGCTATGCCGCTGCAAGGCCTTGCCAGTATATCCAATTTTCCGGATGAATCCCGTTTTGCCTTTCGGTGGTCACTGGGAGATTTTCTTTACTTAGGTATTTTTAATACTCCGGCTTTTGGTCAACTATATGAAGACAATTACTCACATTTATTGGAGAAATTATGATAGGACCTTCAACGCTGGGAAGATCTCCCAATATCCTGCCGAGGAAGAATAGCTTTGTTCAACATGAACATCCTACCTGGCTTTTTATACACTATGAGAATGTTCCCCTTGATGCTGGCGAGACAAGCGCTGCATAAGCTTTATGATTGGCTCGGCTCATTTATTTGAAGTCATAGACGGCCCCTTATTAAATTGGAAAAGCTGCAGCTTCCACACGTAAGGGGTGGACTGGATTTTCTGGATTTGAGGAGGTACCAATTGAGCTCTCTATTATCTACGTAGCTTATTGGGTCTCTTGTGATCCACAATTAATCTGGTTCGATATTGGGGCGTCCCAAGCAAAATATCCCCTCATCAATCTACTATTTATGGACAAGGTGAGAGTTATTACGTATCATTGTAAAAATCCTATAGTATTAAATACAATCAAAGCCTGGACAATAATGCGACAGGATGAGGGTAACCTACAAAAGTCCTCCCCCTATACCCCTATAGTGGGAATATTGGGATTCCAGCCAGGGCTGAGTGATGCTGTATTCAGAACCTGGGAGTCTAGAGGTATCTCCTGTTCGATGGGGTGGTCATGATGTCCTTCAAACAGCTGCGTCAGAAGTTTGGGCTGCATTTCAAAGATCTTATTCAATATTTTCAAATCGGAGACTTGAAACAAAATAAGACCATGTTGATAATTAATCCTTATAAACCGGATAGGGAAAGGAGAGTGCGTCGGCCGATGGGTCCGCCCGTGGTCAGTACTCTCTACTATAAACTATTTAATAAGGTATCAAAGGACATGGAACGGTTACATAAAACCTAGAGTCAAGAATAGGGGATGGAAATCTCCTTAGAGATGTGGGAGGACGTCTGGAAAAAACGTCAGGAAGATGTCTATCTGTAACAGAACTCAGGCTATCCAATTCAAGATACTTCATTGGGCTCAGATGGCACCTGAGGGACTTGCAAAGTTCAAGGCAGGAGCATCTCCAATGTGTCCCAAATGCAAAACAGAAGTTAGTCCTCTCACACGTTGTCTGAGGACATGCCGTAAGATCTGCATGTGTTGGGACAGAGTAGTGAATGCCTTGGAAAAGATTTTGGGTACTGAGATTGGGTGGGAAACAGTGCCTCTACTTTTGGGCTCCCCAAATTTCCCTTTGGATGTATACGGGAGTAAATTATTCATTATCCTCTTCTTTTGAAACGTTTTAGTGAATTGGATATCCAAAGGTTCCCCAGGGCTTTCGAATTGGCACAGGATAGTCATAGAATATATCCCCCTTGATTTCCTTATGAATATGGTGAACCAAAAGACGGAATTATTTTATAGAACATGGCAGACTTTTTAAAACTACATTGACACAGATATATCAGCCACATTCTTCAGGGCCTTTGCTTAGCCGTGGGGATAGTTCTGGCTGCTCCGTGGGCTCCTGGGAGGAGGAATCCTGTATCAATACGGGTTCAGTTATGACTTAATATATATGTTAAAACATATGTATCGAGTTATTTATTTACTTATTTATTTTCTTTTCTCCTTTTGTTTTGTTTTAGTAATGTAGGATATCCTATTTTATGGTTTGCTAGTTTGGAGAATAGATTAGTAGTTTGTTTTTAAATTCTATATTGGGGTTGTTATTATATTGTAAAACAGAATACACTAGTTTGTACTATTTTTGAAATTTTGTAAAAAAAACAAAAATCTTCTTTTTATTAAAAACAAACAGCGTGTCACGTTTGTAATTTTCTCGTCTTCTGGGACCCTCCCTGATTCCAATGATTTCTGGAATATCACCATTAATGTCTCCATCCAGCTTATTTATCCATTTAGTTTTTCGAGCAACTTCTCCGAATCAGCTCTGCCTCCTCACTTTCTTGAACGTTTTGGATATTATTCATGTCTTCCATCGCGAAACCTGACGTGAAGTAATTATTCAGTTTCTCATCTATTATTTGTTCCACGCTACTATCACTCCAGCGTCATTTTCCAATGCCCCAATATCCACTTCTGCTTCCCATTTTTGCCCTTAATATATCTAAAGAGACTCTTGTAGTCATCCTTTCCATCACTGGATAGCTTAACTTCATATTTAATCTTCCCCCTTGTTATTTCTTATTTTGTTGCCCTCTGTTCCTCTTTGTAATCTTCCCAATCTTCTAGTTTCGCAATGCCATTTGCCATGTTATCTGCATTCTATTTTCCTTTTACGCTAGCCATGACTGTCCCAGTCATCCATGGATGCCTCATCCTCCCTGTACAATGCATGCTTTACCTCGGGATAAATCTCTGCTGTGACTCCTAAATTGCTCCGAGAATCTCCCGCCATTACTCTTTCACTGTCTTTCCTGCTCGGCTCGTCTGCCAGTCAATTCTCCCCAGCTCCTCCCTCACGTCTTTGTAGGTGCCTTTATTCAGCTGTAATATTAACTCCGGTTCTACTTTCTCCCTCTCAAATTGAAGTTGAGGTTCAATCATATTACGATCACTGCCTCCGAAGGGTTCCTTCACCTTAAGCTTCCTTCTCACGTCTGAATCACTGCACAACACTAAATCCAGGATTGCCGTTCTCTTGTTGCCTGCACCATAAGCTGCTCCAAAAAGCCATCTTGTAGACATTCCACAAATTCCTTTCCTTGCAAACACTTCCAGTCTGATTTTCCCAATCCACCTGCATATTGAAATCCCCCTACCCATTGTAACTTGGCCTTTTCTACACATATTTTCTATCTCCTGTTCTATCATGCGCTCCAGCTCCTGACTATGATTCAAAGGTTTTACACATTTGTAGTTCCTCAATTCTACCCACACACATTCCACACCATCTGACCCTACATTGACTAATGGGAACTGAGTGATAGGACTGCAGCACACTTTAGCTTTGTCTTAAAGTTATAGTTTAGACATGGAGTAAAAATATTTCATTTTAAATTACTTTGAAATGTCGCCACAGTGTATTTTTTTGGCCAAATATTCTGTCCATATTAGGGAAGAATACAAATTGTTGAAACTGTTGGAGAAGGAAGATATGAAGAGGACATCAGTCCATGAAGAGATGTCGGTTGGGCCAAGTGAACAGGCAAATGTTGGTATATGGAACATAGTAGGAAAAATGTGTCTGCTCAAAGATATTGGCGGGTTGAATGGAAACGTAATGTATTATTTCAGTAGAGAGACTGGCTTTAGGCACAGAGGAAGCAGGCACCTGGATTAAAAAATAAAAACTTTACGTGTACATCAAACTTTTAGGGAGCTAAGATAAATGTTGAAACTTTCTGAAACAGAATACATTTAAAAGTAGGGGTGATTTTCTACAGATCTACAAGGTAATGGTGTTAGCATATCGAGAGAGCGATGGCCACAATGATATGAAATGCAATCCATACAGATTCACTCAGCTGACTCCTGGAAGGAGTGTATATTTCTGGAGGAAATCATGAATTGACTGGCCCTGGATCTGCTGGGGTTTCGGCGAACAATATGTGATCTTGTTTAATCCCAGAATATTCCAAGTCGTCTTTCAAGTTGAATTCTGAAGCAATGTTTCAGCTTGTGTGAGAGATTACCATGAGTGAGTTGGATTATAAAACTGAAGAACGTCTATGTTAAGAAGTCGGTGATTTGGTGTAATCATCTCATTGTGTTGTGTCTTTGTGGAATTCTCTTCCCAGATAGCGTTGGAGAATAAGACATTGAATATTCCTAAGGCAGAGGCAGGCGGATTATTGACTAAGAATGATGCACTAACATTGTAAGAGCAAAGGAGGAATGTGTGATTGAGGTCACAATCAGATCATCCACGACATTATCGCATAACGGAGCTGTTTTGATTCCGTACTCCTGATGCTAGTTTCTACACTTCTGTTGTCTTTCGATACTGAAAAAAAATGACACGTTTCCCATGAATATGAAGAATGTTCCTTTCAGATTATTGGGCACAGCTTTCCATACATGTCTTTTAAATGGCACTCCAAACCGCTCAGGAAAGATTCATGATGTTGTAGAGAGGTCAGGAGTATAGGACAAAGGGAAAGCCTCGCTTGAAACTGCTTTAGATATCAGATTGGGTCGAATGGATAACTTTAACAATGCAGATTCCTTTCGGTTGTTCTTGTGAGGTGCGTTTCATTACCAAGGCCAGCATTCTGTTGCCTGTGTTTAATTTCAATTCAGAATATGGTGATTCACCCCAGGGGTTCTTGTGGTGCAGGAACACTAACAGGTATGTTACAAAGAGAGAAACGGGGTTCTTAACAATTTGATAGTGAAGGGAGAATGATATAGCTTCAAATCCTGTGTGTCCTTGGAGATTGTTTTCCTCACTATTTGATGCTCACAAGCTATGGAAATAGTGGGACCACATTCTCTGTTTCCAACAATTAAAGTGACAGTCATACAGCATACAAACTGGCCCTTCAGCCCGATGCAACTACATCAGCCAGAAATCACCAAACTGCATTTTCCCAGTTACCTTAAGATCTACAACCTACTATTGCCTGGCATTTTGCGTTTAAATGCCGAGTTACTGTGCATCTGTGACCTGAGCATTTATTATTTCAATTTATGCACGAAATGGTTTCATGGAAATAGATCACACAACTTCAACGACAGCGACAAACTCATTGGATCAATAAGATGTCCTCATTGTTTAATAATTATTAGAAAATCGAATTGTCTTTTTCGTACATTTGGGATTTTAATGGAGCTAGACCAGCATTAATTGCCCTTGAGACGTTCCAGTCCAGTTGGTGTTGATCCATTCAAGTGGCTGCTGAGAGGGAGTGCCAGCTGTGCATCTTATCTGCCGGTTTAACTGGGACTAAATATTACTGCTGATGGATGGAGCGTTACACAAGCAGGAAAACGAACTCTTTGTCAATGCGAATATATGAGAAGAAATTTATTATTCTTCAGAGAAATAATAATCTTACACGAGAAGTCTATATAATAATGAAGCAAAGTCTGTTTCTATGTTATTGCTGTCCTTAAAATAATGGTGTCAAACAGCTGAAATAATGCTGATGCTGTCGTTGGACGATTCTTGTACCGAGCATCTGAATTAACATGGATGTTTTAAGAGATGCATGGGCTGTCCTAGGTTGAGTAAGTGCTGATACTCCATGGCATGATGCTGGTTTGTAATCTCACCACTTTCTGAGCACAGTTCGATGGAACAAACCAACAAGTCTCTTTAGGTTGCTGCTTCAGGATATATCAGAGCTTTCATGGCTGCCACCACATGAAATCTTGTATTAAAGACAAGGCCCATCGAGTGTGCACCATCCAATGCCCATACAAGTGCTTTATAAAGTTTGTGAGGTTTCCTTTCTTATCCGCCCTCTCATGCAATGCATTCCAGACACAAACCATCGCCTTGGTTCAAAACAAATTCCACAAGCCCTCTCTTCATGTCTTGTCTTTCATTTTAAACGTGATCCTCCTTATTTTTGACCCTTTGACTAAACGGAACAGCTGCTGTCTGTTCACTCTGCTCATACCTCTCATGCTCTTATGCACTTTTGTTAGGTTCAGTTTCCTCCCACAGTGCACACAGGTTCAGTAGATAGAGCATGCTAAATTACCCATCATGTGCAGCTCGGTGTGTGAGCTGTGGGAGACGCAGGGACAGGTTAAGTCGGGTAAGCCATGGGAAATGGAAGAATGGGGTATGAGGTGGGTCTGGGTGCAGTGCTCTGCAAAGGGTCAGTGTGGACTTGATGGGCCAATGTCCCATACAATAAAAAAAAAGGTTAAATCAAACAAAGAAAGATGCTGGGGTTCTGAACCAAAAGGAAACAGAGTGCTGCGGAAATGGAGTAAGTTTGGCAGTCTCTGTTGAGAGAAAAACAGAGTTAGCATTTTGAGTCCACTCGCCATGCATCAGTCATGAAAGCAGCTTGGAAATAGTGTAATATGTGTTGGTGGATTGAGTTGGATACATGGAGAAATAGAGACAGAAGACAAAAACAAAGGGACTGTGGATAATCAGCTGATATAGAAATAAATTGAGAGATAATTTTCATTTATTTTTCACCTTTATATATATATATATCCAAGTCCCTGTTTCAAGGGAGTTCTGTCCCCTCTATCTCTCCATGCTGGGTGTGGTAATCTTTTCTTAATTAATGGGACATGGGAGTTGTTGGCTGGGCCAACATTTATTTCTCTTTCCGAGCTGATTTCAGAAAGTGCTGGAGAACTGTATCTCTGAAACACTGCACTTCGACGTGCTGTAGACTGGCCGTGCTCAGGTCTGTCGGGTTTCATTTCTTTGAGACCTTGTAGTGTACAACTGAATATCAGACTTTGCCATTGCAAAGAGCATTTGAGAGTCTACCATTGCTGACGTCTGGAATCACATGTATGCCAGACCAGTGAACATAGCAAATTCCCTTCCCTGACGGACACCAGTGTGCCAGATGTTCTTAGTTCTGACAACCATCAATATTTCATTAGATAATTAATTCTAAATATTTTATTGAATTCAAATTTCACCATCTGCTGAGGCGGGATTGAAGTCTGGGTTTGGGTCATCATCTGGGAAAGGTGTACCATTGGGAAATATTTGTGGAGATCTCAGAATTTATAGTCTAGAGAAAATGCTGTTGGACCATCACCTTCCCTAGCATCTCCAGCATCAATAGCGGTGTTGCTGTTATCGTGACTGAGGTCCAGAAAATTGTGCAGTTACTTTGACAACTATTTCTATGGAGAGCAGAACTATTCATATTTCAGGGACTGCACTGAAATGCAACAGTTTATCAGCAAGGAATAGAAACAGAGGAGAGGTAGGCATCTTCAACACTGAGTTGGTGTGCCATACATGTACGTATTGACTTGGTCCAGACATTGGAACGTCAGTGTAGGTTCTCTGGATGGTTTTCTTGGATTTGTGTTGTCAGCTGCTGCATTCATTCCGGGAGACAAGAGGGCCTGGTGTGCCTACTCTGTGCAAGTTATGGGGATATATTTTACAGTGTATCTGGGTCTGCGGAGACTGCGTAGGGAGGAGCAGGGCACTGCACTAATCTTTCTATGGTTTCCACAACTATTTCCAATGGCATACCTTTTCCAAGTGTAAAGAGCGAAGCCAGTTTATTTGAACAATGAGGAGGTCACAGAGCTGTGCATTCTCACATCAGGGAGAGGGCTGCACTAAAATATCTATCAACCATTTTGATCCTGGAACTTTACAGGCAGGAATGGGGACATATCCATTATGCCTGAGCCCCATCCTCTCGCATATCCACGAGGTGACAGAGGCCATCTCTGTCCGGTGAGGTGAATAGATTTGTTCTGTCCAAACAGCAGAAGCAATAGAAAATCTTTTTGGAAACACTAGAGAACAGGGTGACTGCGAAAGCGAGGAGTTTCAGGAAGTTTAGAAATCGTAAAGCTGAAGTCCTGGATAAACTCATTGTGTTGAAGGTTGGTAAGATGCTGGAACGGAAGAGTGATGAATTTAGAGGGCTACAGAGATAGGGTTGGAGAATTGAGCTTACTGGATAACTCTTTTCGGAGCTGGTGCAGACAGAATGGGTCAATAGCGTCCTTCTCTCCTGCCTTTTCCTTAATTATATGAGGGTGGTTAAAGCTCTTTACATTCTGTAAAGGATCCTGCAGACTGGAAAGCAACTATTACGACCATACATATATAAAACTGGACGGAGGGTGAAAACAGAAAACCAACTGGGGGATAAGATTATGTCATTAGTTAGGAAACTATGAACAATTTTTGGAATTAATCATAAATAGATCATTGGAGAACAATGATATGATTGAGCAGCGCCAACCTAGATTCAGGACAGGAAAACTATCTTTGAAAAACATACTGGAGTTTATGAACGGAATTGGTTGTGACATCGACGAATGAGAACTAGGGTGAACGGTGTATTTGAATTTTCAGAAGAAGGTTGACACGGTTGCACACAGGTGAGTGAAAAAAGTTATAGTCCTTGTGTAAGTGGGAGATATCCTACATGGATTGAGAATTGAATGGTGGAGAGAACACAGAGACTAGGGGCGCTTGGAACACCGCTATTTGGATCACAAAGAAATGATTTGAATGTGAACAACAAATACAGTCCTTTACATGTTGTATTTATTAGAAGGTGAGAGGTTGGGAAGTGCTTTTTGCAATAAAGGACCTGGATGCCCTTGGTCATAAGTCATGAACAAAATTCATGCAGGACATCCATAACAGTACTAGAAATGAAATGCCAGCCTTCATTACAAAGTGAATCATTTGTAGGTGCTGTGGAGTGTTGTTGAGGCAGCATTTGGGCTATTGTGGACAGACTCTCTCTCCTATAAATTCCTTGTCATAGAGGTAGTGCAAAGCTATTTTATCACAATAATCTCTGGGATGATGGTAACATGAAGAGGGTGTGAAATAATGAATGCTTAATTTGTTGCATTGTGACAGAATAAGAGTTGACTGCATTGAAACCTGAAGATCATGGACGAACACACATTCTTTCCATTGAAAGACATTGGTGGCATGGGAAATTGCATTTTTCCCATGGTACGTGCTTCTTGGTAGTTTATGGAGCTCCCATGTTGGTTGAGAGAGAGCTTCAGGCTTTGACTGCACTCTCACCACCTCAATGTGCAGTTGGTGTATGACCCTGCAATGAGCGTCACATTCTTCACAAATCTGTCAGCAGCTACAATGTCTTACTTCTGAAAGAGTTAGCCGTTTACAATAGCTTCTGCCCTCCATAGAGAACACAAGTTTACCTTCTCAGAGATGGAAGATGCTTCTTTGAGATTTCACATGAAACATTTGTCTTCCCTCTTCACTGTGAGCAAACCACGTTGATGTATACCATTAGAAATGGAGCCAGGAGGAACAACATGGAGCAGTCTATCCGTGCAGTCTCTGCTTCATTGGTTGGCATGTTGGGGCGTCGATAACATCCTCCTATTTCTGTACAAGGGGATCTAGGGGCTCAATGGCCGCCTCCTGGTGTCAGGGGAGAAGCTCAAGGACCTGAGTGGGCAATACCTGGTTCCTTTTTAACAGCTCAATGTGTTTAACTGGGCTCCTTCTCTTCCTGTGTCATAGGCAGGAGGGATTGAATGGGCTATCCCTATTCTTATCCAATAGTGTTGATGGGCTAAATGAGCTCCTCACATTCCTGTGAAGTAACCTTGAGGTGCTGAATGAACTCTATCCCTTTACTGTGGTAATGCACTGTGCCCAGCAGTACTGTTGCATGAATGTTACCGACATTTTAATAGCACAAGCCTGAATGCTGCCACGGTCTTGTTGCACATGGACACAGACGGCTACAGGAGCTGAGGGAGGACACGCTATTCAGAACATTGTGTGATCTTCATTGACCTTCCCCACTTCTAAGCTTATGATGGGGGGAAAGACATTGAGTAGCAATTGAGGATGCTTGTGCTGTGGATCTCCTGCAGAGATGTTCCGGGACTGAGGTGGTGGATGTCCAAGAACCACAGCCATCTTCTTTGTGTTGAATCACTCCAACCATAGAAGATAGAACAGTACAGCACAGAACAGGCCCTTCAGCCCACGATGCTGTGCCAACCATTGATCCTTATATAAGGTAAACCTAATGTACGAACCCTCAAATGTCTGTGACCATATGCATGTCCAGCAGTCTCTTAAATATCCCCAATGACCTCACTTCCACAGCTGCTGCTGGCAACACATTCCATGCTCTCACAAGTCTCTGCGTAAAGAACCTGCCTCTGACATCCCCTCTATACTTTCCGCCAAACAGCTTAAAACTATGACCCCTCATGTTAACAATTTCTGCCTTGGGAAAAAGTCTCTGGCTATCAATTCGATCTATGCCTCTCATTATCTTGAACACCTCAATTAGATCCTCTCTCTTTCTTCTTTTTTCCAATGAAAAAAGTCCGAGCTCAGTCCACCTCTCTTCGTAAGATAAGCCGTCCATTCCAGGCAGCATGCTGGTAAACCTCCTCTGAACCCTCTCTAAAGTATCCACATCTTTCCTATAATAGGGCGACCAGAACTGGACACAGTATTCCACGTTCGGTCTAACCAAAGTTTTATACAGCTGCAACAAGATCTCACAACTCTTAAACTCAATCCCCCTGTTAATGAAAGCCAAAACACAATATGCTTTCTTAACAGACCTGTCCACTTGGGTGGCAATTTTAAGGGAGCCATGTACCTGCACACCAAGATCCCGCTGTTCCTCCACACTGCTGAGAATGCTGTCGTTAATCCTGTACTCAACTTTCAAGGTTGACCTTCCAAATTGCATCACTTCGCATTTATCCATGTTGAACTCCATCTGCCACCTCTCAGCCCATCTCTGCATCCTGTCAATGTCACGCTGCAGCATACAACAGTCCTCTATATTGTCAATGACACCTCCAACCTTTGTGTCGTCTGCAAGTTTGCTAACCCATCCTTCAATCTCCTCATCCAAGTCATTGATAAAAATTAAAAAGAGTAGAGTCCCAAGAACAGAGCCCTGTGGAACATCACTCACCACTGACTTCCATGCACAATACTCTCCTTCCAATACCACTCGCTGTCTTCTGTCGACCAGCCAATTCTGTATCCAGACAGCTAAATTTCCCTGTATCCCATTCCTCTTGACGTTCTGAACGAGCCTACCATGGGGAACATTATCAAGTGCCTTGCTGAAGTCCATATACTCCACATCCACCGCTCGACCCTCATTAACTTGTCTGGTAACATGCTCAACGAACTCAATAAAATTTGTGAGGCATGACCTGCCCCTCACAAAGTCGTGCTGAGTGCATTTAATGCAGCCATGATCTTCCAGATGGTCATAATCCTATTCCTCAGAATCCTTTCTTACACCTTGCAGATGACAGACGTGAGACTGACTGGCCTGTAATTGCCGGGGATTTCCCTCTTTCCTTTCCTGAAGAGAGGAATTACATTTGCCTCCCTCCAGTCCTCAGGTATGACTCCGGTGGAGAGCGAGGATGCAAAGATCTTCGCAGGCGGCGAAGCAATCATATTTCTCACATTCCAAAGCAGACGAGGACATATCTGGTCTGGCCCTAGCGACTTGACAATCATAATATTTGTCAGAATTTTCAGCACATCAGCTTCCTCAGTCTCTATCCATTCCAGCATGTTTACCTGCTCCTCAAGGATTGACATCACTACAAGGTCCTTTTCTTTAGTAAAGGCAGAAGCAAAAAACGTATTAAGGCCTTACCCTACCTCCTCAGACTCTATACACAAGTTCCCTATCCTATCCCTGATCGGCCATGCTCTTTCATTGATCATTCTCGAATTCCTCACATATGTGTAAAATGGCTTTGGATTCTCCCTAGTACTTCCTGCCAAGCCCCTCCTGGCTCTCCTCAGACCATTCTTGAGCTCCTTCCTCGCCTGCCTGTAATCCCCTAGAGCTGAACTTGACCCTAGCTTCCTCCACCTTACGTAAACTGCCTTCTTTCTTTTCACGAGAAGCTCCTCCGCTCTCGTCATCCAAGGTTCCTTTATCTTACCCCTTCTTGCCTGTCTCAGAGGAACACATTTATGCATCACTTGCAACAACTGTTCCTTAAACCGTCTCCACATGTCTATAGTGCCCTTTCCATGGAACAATTGCTGCCAGTCCGTGCTTCCCAACTCACGTCTGATAGTATCATAGATTCCTTTTCCCCAATTAAATATCCTCCCATTGTTCCTGCTTCTCTCCTTCTCCATAGCTATGTAGAATGTGAGGCAGTTGTGATCATTATCACCAAAATGCTCTCCCACAGCAAGATCTGACACCTGCCCCGGCTCATTGCCGAGCACCAAATCCAAAAAGGCCTCTCCCCTCATCGGCCTGTCCACGTACTGAGTTAGGAAACCCTCCTGAACACACCTTGCAAAAACAGTTCCTTCCAAACCATCTGCTCGAAGGAGATTCCAATCAATATTGGGAAAGTTAAAGTCACCCAATACAACAACCCTGCTACATTCACACTTTTCCAGAATCTGCCAACCTCTGCTTTCTTCAATCTCCCTGTTGCTATTGGGGGGGTGCTGTAGTAAACCGCTGAGGTAACTGCTGCCTTACTGTCCCTAATTTCCACCCATACTGACTCCGTAGGCGATCCTCCATGACAATGGCAACCTCTGTAGCTGTGATACCCTCTCTGATTAGCAGTGCCACACCCTATCCTCTCCCCCCCGCCATATATTTTTTTTTAATTTTCTAAATCCTGGGACATCCAGCAACCACTCTTGCCCCTGAGAAACCTACGTCTTTGGTATGGCCACAACATCATAGCACCAGATACTGATCCATGCTCTAAGCTAGTCACTTTTATTCTTGATATTCCTTGTACTAAAGCAAACACACTTCAATCGATCCTTTGGTTCTTTCCCAGGAACTTCCTTCCCACTGGCTAACGCTACCTCTTGCTATTGTCTCATCTCCATCAATTCTCACCTCCGGTATATAGCTCAGATTCCCACACCCCTGCAATACAATTTAAACCCTCCTGAACCACTCGAGCAAACCTTCCACCCAGGACATTGGTCCCCTTCCAGTTCAGGTGCAACCCGTCCTTCATGTACAGGTCCCAACTTCCCCAGAAGGCATCCCAATTATCTACATATCTGAAGCCCTCCCTCCTATACCAGCTGCGCAGCCATGTGTTAAGCTGTGCCTGCTCCCCTGTTCCTCGCCTCGCTATCTCGTGGCACCGGTAATAAACCTGAGAACACTACTCTGTTCGTACTGTTCTGCAGCTTCCACCCTGACTCCCGGAAATCACTTTTTATATCCTCAATCCTTTTCCTGGCTATATCATTGGTGCCAATATTTAACACGATGTCTGGCTGTTCGCCCTCCCCTTTCAGAATCTTATACATCCGATCGGAGACGTCCGAGACCCTGCCACCAGGGAAGCAACTTACCTTCCGGGAATCCCGATCCTGTCAATTCTCCTAACAATTGAGTCTCCTACGACTAGCACTTTTCTCTTCTGCCCCCTTCCCTTCTGGGCCACAGGGCCTTGCTAATATATATGTTCACTTACTTTCCTTCACGGCTACCCCTCTGGTCCACGTCACTTCCGCCGCTGCTACCGCTCCGACCGTCGAGGAAAAACACCGCTGGCCACGATCGGTAAGTAATTTTAAAATCTCCCTTGCCTTAGCTGTAGCCTTCCTAGTTCGCCTTACCTTCGCTGTTGCTCCCATTCAAAATAAAAGTGGGGAAATTCCTCATAATGTCCATTATGTTCTATTTACTTCAGGTTCCTTGATACCATCATCAGTCAAATACTGCCTTGTTATCTGGGTCAGTCACTCTTACCTGGTGTTCATATATTTTATTAATGTCAAAAGGTCACAGTGTCTGCATGCGGTGTGTTTCCTTCAGGGGCTGAATGGTCTCCTCGGTTTTTGTGCACCAAGTAGTATGAGTAAGTGATCTCCAACTGCTCGTGGGTAGCCGATTGAGGGGCTCAATGGGGCAAAGTAGGACTGAGGAATAGGAGTCGGTCCCTGCCCCACCACGCAAGATGGATGTGGGTGATCAGAGTGTGGTCTCAGCCCCACGTTCCTATCTGCAGTTCATTATCCTTAAGTCACTTTCCCGTCAAGTATTTAACTAACACACCTTTGAATAAATGCAAACACACAGGTACCACAAACCTGTGGGGAGGAGAAGTTCCCACTCAAATGGCCTTTTGAGAATTTCTCCTTATCTCTGTTCCTACCGAGGTTAGAGAGTCATTGCTTCTTTTTCTATTACCTCTCCTCCAGACGTCACGACAAATTGACAGTGTAACTAAGTGTGTAATTTGGTAAATGTTATTCATCTCAGACTGGGTCAGGTTCAGTTTTAGGACAGTCAGACAGGTTTCTTAAATTTGTTAAAATAACTAGCCTAAAACCAAAGCAAAGTTAGTCGAAATCCGATGGATTCATAAATGATATAGAGTTTGAACATTGACAATATGTACAGCAACATTTATTTTTCTATAAATTTGAGACACAGAAATATGCACACAAAGACACACACACACACACACACACACACACACACACATACACACACACGCGCACACACACGCACACACACGTCTGAAGGCAAATAGAAAAGAAAACGAAACTCTGCAGAATATTAATTCGAAAAAGCTTTGTCCAAATAACAGTTAATTTCATGACAATAGCAAAATTGAGATCGTTTCAATTGTTATTCTGCCTCTGAAGTGATTCTGCCTCACAGAAGCTGCTAGCACTGGGGTTTCTTCCTGGAACAGTTGGATTTGGCTGAATTCCCTTCGCTGCAGGCAGAGGGAGAGATTCCAATGAACCCTTAGCAGGAACCCTCAAAGAGTGCTAAAGTTGGCTGATTGGTTTTCAGCTCTCATATGTTGCTGTAGAGAAGTACAAGTAGAGACAGAGCAATGGCCATTGCTTCTATGACGGGTTGCATTTGCTACCTCTATGACCTGAAACATGCAATAATTTGATCCAAACACCAACCTGGATTAGGTAAGGTCTGGTTGAACATTCCCCTGATTGAATGACTCCATCCCTGTTACCTGCTACATTTAGGAATGATTTGTAATTCATAATTTGAAGGTATATTTATATATGTCTGCATAATTTTTGTACAATATGTTAAAATCGTCATAGTACCTGTGTTAAAATAAGTATGTTGTTTTCTAAAATTAAATCCTTAGTTTTAATGTCTCATCCCTCAGCTCTGCCCCAATACACTCTCCTCAGGGTCTTATATGGTTCAATATGATCAGCTCTCATTCTCAGGCCTGAAGTACTCTGACCTTGTACAGGCCATGAGGGCCATGGATGCGGGATCGGCCAAGGTTATTTTCCAAGGCTGGTGGAGTCCAATCCAGGGGGTAAAGATTTAAAGTGCGAGGGGAAAATTAAAAAGATACCTGAGTGGTAACTTTTTCAATCCGAAGGTAGTGCGTGTATGGAGCGAGCTGGCCGCGAACGTGGTGGAGGCTGGTACAATTCCAACATTTAAGAGGCAATGGATGGATATGTGAAAAAGAAGGGTTTAGAGAGTTATGGGTTAATGTTGGCAAATAATTTTACATCAGATTAGAATATCTGGTCGGTGCAAATGAGCTGGACTGAAGGGTCTGTTTCCGTGCTGTATGACACTATGGTTCTATCAGGCCTTCATTCTAGCAAGGAGTAAAGTGAAGCATCTTGTGAAAAGCTTCCAAAACAATTGCATTTTTTTCTTTCAATTTCAGAGTTCATTACTAATACAATACATTCGATGTAGTCTCAGCATTGTCATATACAGATATAGAAAAACATCCCGATGATTAAACCCGATAGCCTTTGTATGAGGCAGCATCATTCGATACACTTCCCTAATCACTTGCTTAATCTGCTGACTAGGTTTATATGGCCCATGTACCGAGACACACACATCCCTCCGGACCAATGCGTTCTGCGATGTTCTCTCCATTTAAGTAGGTTACTGTTATTTTATCTGTTCTGAGCACTGACTTCCCTTAGCCCTTGTTATACTGTTTTCTGCCAAAGCTTTGCTAACTAATTGCCCCTGTCGGTATTCCATTGCAGAGTCTCCATATGCTGTTAAATGATTATCTTGGTAAATGAAGTAATTGAGTTCCAATCCAATCAATCACCTCATCCAATTCATTGTTGTAGATTCTAAATCTTTGATAATGTCACACTCTTTCCTGAGGCATTCCACCAAGTTACAACTTTACAACTTGAATAAAAACATTTATCCTGAATGTTTATTCACTGATAGTTTACCAGGTTACCTCTGTTGCTGGGCAGCAAGCTAGAAAGGTAGGATGGCTTCATCCTACACTGTGTAATGTGCTTAGCGGGCTGAATGACTTCAATCTATTCCTGTGTAAATCCTTAGAGGGCAGAATGGTCTCCGCCTGTCTCATTATAACGATGTTGACTGGCTGAATGGGATCTTTCCTTACCTCTGTGACATTACAGAGTGCCAGAGAGAACAACACATGGATTATGAGCAGCAGCTGGCCATTCAGCCCCTTGACCCTGTTGCACCATTCGGAATGTGCATTGTTGATGTGATTGTTACTAAACATCCCTTTCCTGTCTGTTCCCAATAAACATGGATTCTCTAGTTCATCAAAGTTATATGGAACTCAAACTTGAGAGTGTTTTCAGTAACCCAGTCTTCACTGCTCCCTCGGCATAAGAACATCACAGATCGTACAACCCTAAAGAGAAAGGAGCATCCCTGTCTCAGTCTGAAATGGAACGGTCCTTATTCCCAAAATGTGTTCCCCTCAAACCAATCACCACTCTTTTGAGATATAAGGAGTCCACAATTAGAAACAGATATCGAAAACTCAGCCCCTCAAAGCTGTCCACATTCCCATTAACTCTTCTAAACAAAATAGCTATCAAATTCAATCTCCACTGACCTCACGGAAAGACAATTCCTGGAAAGATCATACGAGCAATGAACACTGGAGCAGAATGAGGCCATTCAGCCCATCTTTTCTGCCATGACATTTGATCACTGCTAAAATATTTCTGAACCCCATTCCCCTGCCTTCTCTGACGAACCATGATATCTATTAATTAAAAAAATGTATATATCTCTGTATTAAAGACTGTGTGTGCCTTTATGTTGGGTTATGTTTGTGTGTTTGTTTGTAAATGTCCATATCTACATGCGTATCTCTGTGGGCCTGTGTTATGTGTGTTAGTGTCAGTATCTGAGTTTGTGTGTACCTCTCTGTCTGCATCTCTGTGCAAAGTTGTTTTTGAAGTAAATAGATTGAACTTGGAATCAAAGTCTTCTTCCTCCTCTCTCTCCGTCTGTCCCTGTTGTTCATAGAGTTCATAAAATTGGTACAGTGTGGAAACAGGCCCTTCGACCAAACAGGTCCACACTGACCCTTCGAAGAGTAACCCACCCCCAGACCCGTTCAAATGCTATCCTACGCTTACCCATGACCAATGCCCCTAACCTATACATCACTCGGCACGATGGACAATTTAGCATGTCCAATTCACCTAACGTCCACATTGTTGGACTGTGGTTGGAAACCACAGCATCCAGTGGAAACCCACGCAAACACGGTGAGAATGTGAAACTCCACACAGACACGAGTGTGGACATGAGCCCGGGTGCCTGGTACTGTGAGGCAGCAGTGCTCGCCTCTGAGTTTTATGATTAGATTCATACAATACCTCACTCTGCTGGACTACCCACACCACTGCATCTTTGTCACAGTTTTTAATTCTGAGAAGAAAATAAATCCTTTGCTGTGAATCTGTAAAATTGCATGGCTGTTTGATTTTTCAAATAATAACTTTCCAATCACAGAGCAGTTTTGTCTGATACTAAACAATGTTGGTCCTGTGTCATTACCAACATTACTGGACCTTTTTTGGGACTTTTCAATACTTTCTCACATAATTTTAAGCATTGCAAGTCACAGAATGAGAAATCAATTCATCTAATCTCCTGACAATATGGTTCACTCGGAGGTGAGAATTTCTATTCTGATAGGCCTAAATATATTTGCAACCCTCCACCTATCAGCATTGTGTGTGAGTGTGTTTGTGTGTGTGGGGGGGGGGGGGATTGGGGGTGTGGAGGTGTGGAGGGGGTTGGGGGAAAGGTGTACGTGTTGATGGTGTTGTCAGTTTGGATGGTGCTGTGAGCTGCTGCCGTCTCTCCCTCCCAGACTGAATCCTCGAAGGTTTTCACCCTGTGCTGCTGTCACTGCAATAGGGTGGGGAGGCTAGCTGATGGAGAGATTGTGTCGTTTTAAACACCACAGAGACTGTCAGACCTGCACTCACGTATAGATACCCAGAGAATCAAATACAGACACATAGGTAAATGGGTGGGGTGGGGGAAACGGATATTGGACACTCCACCACCCAGCTTCACTCTTTGTGTCCTATTCCGAGCTGTTTGTCCTGGAATAGGAGACGGTGAAGGATGGAGTGTGGGTGGGATTGGGTGACCCTGATGTTAGTGCTGATGTGGGTGGGGGATGGGGGTTCGGGGGAGACGGTGGCGTGTCCAGAGGGAGTCAGTTAACAGTGTTGTATCCATCCAGTGCTATCAGTGGAGGGGAAAGAAAAAGAGAGAGAGATGGTGCTGCATGCTGTGTGGTGAGCCCAGACCATGCTCGCTGTGTCTAGTGGTGTGGTCCCCACTGGGAAGAGAATGGTCCCCCTCTGTACTAGCCCATCCACCTGTCAACAAACCATGGTGTAATTCCCCCTTATCTGCCATGGTCAGGATAAATTCGACAGGGCAGTGCCAACCTGAGAAAGCTCAACCATGTACCCATTGGCCTTTTAAAGATGGCAACAGTGCCAAAGATCACGGAATACCAAGGGGCATGCGGGTTATGGTGATTACCTCCAACTTTGATGGGTGGGAAAATCGGGCTGGTATTGAATGAGAGGGACACCATGGGGTGGGGTGGGTAGTTAATGAGGTGACGCCAATAAGATAGCACGAGGAATCTAGCTCAGCCTCGTGCAGACAATCCCTCTGTCACACTCAATGAAAATAGCATTGAGACATATTATTGTTCGATTCAAACACTCAATGAAAATAGCATTGAGACATATTATTGTTCGATTCAAACCAATGAGCCGAAGACTCTGCTGACCCAAATCCCAGTTACAACGCTCCAGCTGCTTGACCAATGCTCTCCATCACAGAGAAGGAGCAAAACATCACCTTACCCTTGGGAATTAAGGCAGTGGGGAGGGAGTGGTTTTGGTATCAGTGTTGGAGCACTTTATGGAAAGTTATCATAATTTAAAATAGAGATAGAAAAGGATGAACCAGGTCTAAAACTTAAAGCTCAAAATAGTTGAAAACCAATTTTGATGATATTAACTAAGAATTTTCCAAATACAATTTGGGACAGATATTCTCAGAAAAGGGGGTCAGTTGGGAAGTGGGAAGCAATCAAAAATGAGATATCAGGAGTACAGAGACAGTATGTCCCTGTTAGGGTGAAGGGTAAGGCTGGTACGTGTAAGGAATGCTGGAGGATTGGAAAAGTTGAGGTTCTGGTCACAGATAAAAGGAAAGCATATGTCAGGAATAGACAGCAGGAATTGAGGGTTGTTTTCTTAATTCATTCACGGGATGAGGGCAAGCATCTATTACCCATCCCTAATTGCCCAGAGGGCAGTTGGCAGTCAACCACATTGCTGTGTGTCTGGGGTCACTTGTAGGCCAGACTAGGTAAGAGATGCAGTTTGTTTCCTTAAAGCGTGTCAGTGAACCAGATCGATTTTTCCATCAATAGGAATGGTCATCATTAGCCTCTTAACTCCTGATTTAAAGTGAATCACGTGAAGAGTTGGAAGGCAACAAGAGTATACTTGTGGGAAACTTGGAGCATAATAAGGGGACATGTGATAGCTTTAGCAATTAGAGTTAAGAAGACTCCAAAGGAATTCTACAAATACGTCAGGGACAAAAGAGTAACTGTGGAGAGAATAGGACATCCTTCAAGATCAGCAAATCTGCCCATGTGCAGAACCATAGGAAATGGGGAGGTACTAAACGAATATTTTGTATCAATGTTTACTGTGCAGGCGGATATGGAAGCTAGAGAAATTGGGAAAAAATGTAGTGACATCTTGGAAAGTGTCTGTATTACATTGCGAGGTCTGCGAGAACGGTCCATTGCCTCAAGTTCTGAATCTGCTTCACAGAACCAACCCACACACCATAAACTGGGGTAAGGTAACAGCTAATATGGAGAGCTGTGTAGGCCGTGCACGTGGATTATTCGATCAACTGGATTATCTGCCCAGCATGGGGAGCATTGCAAACCTTTGCCAGGATATTACAACCTTACCTTCATCCTCTGCCTCCTACCTTTGAGCCAGTTTTGTATCCACATGGGATTCATATGAACCAACCCTAATAAACAGATGACCATGCACAATGTTACTCAGTGCCTTACTGAAGTCCATATCGACAATGTACACCACTCTATCTCAATATTTTTAATCGCTTCTTCAAAAAAAATCTCAGTCAATTCTGTGAGACACAATATTGTTTAAACAAAGACATGTTGACTATCCCTAATCAGTCGTTACCTTTCAAAATGCGTGAAAATCCAATGACTCATAATCCCCTCCAACGACTTACCCACCACTGACGTTAGGCTCACTAACAATTCCTTATTACCCTTCTTAAATCATTTAATTAGTGGCACCGTGTAGCCAACCTCCAGTTCTCCGAAACTTTACTTGTGACTATTAATGATAGCAAGGTACCCAGCAATCACTTCCCTAGCTTTCCACAGAGTTCTAGTGTACATCTAATAAAAACCAGGATACTTTTCCTGCCTTTGCATGTTTTAGGACCTCCAGCAGCTCCTCTGTCTCCCTTATCCCGTTATTCCAATCCCCCCATCTCCTTATCCATATTTTCAGCAAGTTATCAGTTAATAAATTATTTATTTATTTTTTTCTGTATCTTTTCCTGGCCTTAGTTTCTGACTCCATCGTGCATCGAGTGCTGGCATGGTGAAGCTCAGAAACATTGAAATTGTGTGTGTCAGGCTGTTGTTCACTTCTCGATGCATCCCATGTGGTGTGCCATAGACAGGAGTTTTCCAGCCGCTCTGACTCACGTGTTTGAAACTTGGTATGGGCCTTTCCATGGAACACCTCTGTCTGTCTCTCTCAGTTGATCGTGCAGTCAGTAACACGAGGAAAATCCTCGAGTATAATTATTAAGGAACAGACATCTAACTTGTAGCAGAGCAGCTTCTGAATGACTCCTGTTATTGAAAAGTTAGTGGAGGGGCTGGGAATGGTTTGCTGTAGGTTGTGCTGTGAGCTGCGTGAGACATTCAGGGAGACCTGAGGATTTGCTGACCCAATTCTGGATGGAGCATGGGGACTGTAGTTACTGTAGATGGGTCTGTAACACCAAATGGGGCAGATGCTGCAGAGAGGAGATGCTCTGAAACCACGGAGTGTGTGTGGGAGGGGGCGAAGGGATGTGTTGTATCTGTCTGTGTTTTCGCCTGGACAAGCACATACTCTCACTCTCCCCGTTACATACACTGATGGACACTCTCCCTATCCACTCCATACACACAATCTCACTCTCCCTGTCTCCCATGCACACACGCGCACTCCACTCTGTCACACACACGCATGCACACAAAGCCTCTCTCTCTCACTCCCGCACTCACACACACAATCCCCCCCACTCTCTCGCACGTACACACAGTCTCTCTCTCTCTCTCCCCTTCACACAGACACGCCCTTCTCTCCCACATACGCACACACACATGTATGCACATATAAATTTGCGGGGAGAATTTGCATTTGACCATTTGTATTTGCAGATGCATATTATTTTGTTCCAAATACGTACAATTTGTATTCAGTCAGTCATTGTGATATTTTATGAACTCCTACTTTGTATAAAGCCAATCTGACTCCAGGTGAGGACACAGACAGTGTCCAAACAAGGTCTCACGCTTAGAATACATTGTCTGACCGCACGTGTTACTTCATTTACCTGAAAGTATCTCCAGGCAGTGACTTGAAGTAAATTCTGTGATTTGCATAATAATCAGTAACATTTGCATACCCATTCTAACTGATTAAGTATTTAAGATCCATCTCAGTTGTGTGCACAATTCATGTGCACAAGTTGTACAACCCTTTCATCTTTTCCTTATAACTTCTGTGTTTAAGGTCTTCCTCTCTCTTACACCTGATGAAGGAGCAGCACAATGAAAGCTTGTGTTTACAAATAAACCCATTGGGCTCTAACCTGGTGTCGTTTGATTTTTGACCTTGTCCAACCAAGTCCAAAACCAGCGACTCCATATCATGGTTTTTACTGGTTAGCTAATCCTCTCCCCCAAAAAGGAAGGTGTGGACTTGAATTGATGGGTTTCTGAAGTGAATATTAACAAGAATTATTAGAGTGAACTATCAATGGAAAAGGTAAGAGTAAACAAGAGCAGCTTCATTGCAGTCTGAACCCAGAGGAAGGAGAATAGAGAACAGAGCAATACCAGAACTATGAAGCAATTATTTCAGTTATGTCTTCACAGAAGAAAACAAATCAAATCTTCCCAGGAAGACTGGACAGCCTAAGTCTCGAGAGAAAATGAATGAAATTAATAAATAAATGCTTTGGAAGAAACTATTGGGACTGAAAGTATGGTTGAATGTAGGATAGAGATGGAAGGTGAGAAGGCAAAGTCCAATAACAGGGTCCTATGCTTAAACAAAGTAGACAACAATAGAATGAGGGAAGAGTTGGCTAAAGTTAACTGGAAGCAAATACTTTATGGTGGAATTGCATATGAACAGTGAATGGCTTTCAAATCAATTTTTCCAAGTCCTCCGCAACAGCATATAACAGTGAAAAGGAACGACTGTAGGAAAAAAGGTAAGCTGCCATGGATGTCTCAGTAAATAAGGCTATAAAATTAAAATAAATGGCATAAATAATGGCAAAGACCAGTGCGAAACTAGAAGATTGGGAACCTTTAAAGGTCAAAAGAGCAACAAAAAAACTATCAAGAAATATAAAAAAAAAGATTATGAGAGTAAACGACCTTAGAGTATAAAGACAGATAGCAAAAGATTCTAAAAATATATGAAACGAAAATAGTGGCTCAGGTAAGCATTAGTCCTTTAGAGGGTGGAAAGGGGTTAAAGTAATGGGATATGAGGAAATGCCGAGGAATGGAACAGATATTTATCCGGTCTTCACAGTGAAGGACACCAATAACATGCCAGTAATTATCAAAGGGAGGAAGGTAGGTGAGGACCTGGAAACAACTATTCCCACAATGGATATAGTATTAGGCAAGCGAATTGATCTAAAGGTAGGTAAGTCTCCAGGACCTGATGCAATGCATCCCAGGGTACTAACAGAAGTGATGGGAGAAATAGCAAATGCATTTGTGGAAAATTTTCTAATTTCACCTGACTCTGATGCAGTTCCAGCAGATTTGAAAACAGGAAATCAGACACCATCTGTTTAAAAAGGGAAGTAGGAAAGAAATGGCGAATTATAGACTGGTTAGCCTAACATGTGCAGTGGGGAAAATACGTCAATCTGTAATCAAGGAATAAATAGCATGCATCTAGATCGAAATTGTCCCGTTTGACAGACACTGTATTAGTTCATGAAAGACAGGTTATGCTTAACTAATTTACGAGAAATCTATGAAGACATTATGACCACGGAGACCCAGTAGATGCTGTGTACCGACATTAACAAAAGGCATTCGACACAGTGCCACCAAAAAAACTGCTACGTGAGGAAAAGATGCATGGCATCACGGGTAATGTATTAGGATTGGTTAAATAACAGGAAGCAACGAGTGGGAATAAATGAGTCTCTCTCTGGTTACTGATCAGTGACTAGTGGTGTGCCTCTGGAATCGGTGCTGGGACCGCAATTATTCACAGCTTACATCGACGTTTTGGAGTTGGGGACCACGTGTAGTGTCTCAACGATAGCATATTATACGAAAATGAGTGTCAGACCAAAGTGTGCAGAGGACTGATAAACTTTACAACGGGACATAAATATTATAAGTAAATGGGCAAAGGTCTGGCAGATGGAGTTCAATTATCATAAATGTGAAGTCATCCATTTTGGTAGGAATACCAGTAAAAAAAGATTATTATTTGAATAGTGAAAATGCAGCATGCGTCTGTGCAAAGGGACCCAGATGTCCTTGTGCATGGATCACAGAAGTTGACCTGCAGGTGCAACAAATAATTAACAAGGCAAATGGAATTGTGGCCTTCATTGCGAGAAGGATTGAGTTTAAACACAGGGAGGTTATGTTGCAGCTGTACAGGGTGCTGGGGAGGTCACACCTGCAATATTGTGTGTAGTTTTGGTCTTCCGACTCGAGAAAAGATGTCCTGGCTACAATGGATGCAGAGGAGGTTCGCTAGGTTGGTTCTGGAGTTGAGCTGGTTGGCTTATGAGGAGAGACTGAGTGGACTGGAATTATATATTGATTGGAATTTGAAGTAATGTGGGAGGATCGGATAGAAACATATATGATTATGATTGGAATAGATAGGATAGAAATAGAGAGGATGTTTCCAGTAGCAGGCGAAACTTGGGCAAGAGGGCAAAATCTCAAAATTTGTTAGAACAGAGTTTGAACTGATTTGAGAAGGAACTTCTTGACCAAGAAGACTGTGAATCAGTGGAATTCCCTGCCCATTAAAATAGTTGAAGCTTGATCATTGAATGTTTTTGAAGCTCAGATAGATAATGTTTTGAGCATTAAAGGAACAATGGGTTGTGGAGAGCGAACGTACGTGGAGCTGAGTCCATGAAATGATCATCACTGATCTTATTGATGCACATAGATTTTATGTATTGGGTCAACATGAAATGGGAATCATATTTGAGAAAATTACTGGTTGATACATATGAAGAAGGAATGGATGAATGCATTTGGATTTTCAGAAAGATCTTGATACAGACTCTGGCCGAGTATGCAAAGTTAGATCTTACAGGATTGGGGCAAAAACATCAACATGGTTTTAGAATAAGAGAGCTGACAGGAAACAGTGAACATGAATAAAGTAATATGTTTTGAAGTGGAAGGAACATGGTATGTCGCAAGGATCGGTGCTTGGGTCTGAGCTGTTCCCAATGCATGTCACACATTTAGTTGAGGGAATCAAATGCAATGTTCCCAAAACTGCTGCAAGCACTAAACGAGGTCGGATTGTGCGTGGGTGAGGAGGATGTAGAAAAGCTACAAGTTGATTGAGACAAGTGGAGTGAATGGGCAGATGGAAAGCGATGGGGGTGGATGTGATGGGGTGTATTTTGTTGGGAACAATAGAACAGCAACCTATCATTTGAAAAGGGATTCGTTGAAACAGATTGATCTTTAAAGGGATTTATGATTTGTCTTTGTTTCTTCTATGCAGCCCTCCGAGGTCCATGCAGGGCAGTGAGTTCTGAACTCAGAAGTCAATACTGGGAATGGCATTGGCACACTGACCAGTAAATACAGACCCAACAAGAGGAGAACTGTAACATTGAAAAGGACCTGGATCTCTTTGTACACCAGTTACTGACAGCAACATTGCAGGAAAGAAAGCAGTTAGGAAGATAAATATTGTGTTCACCATCATTTCACTGAGATATAAGTCCAGGAGTAAGGGTGTCTTACTGCAGCTGTACAGGGCCTTGATGAGACCCCATCGTGAACATTCTGTAGTACTGTCTCCATACCTCATAAATAACAAACCTAACATTGAGGGAGTGCAGTGAATGATGACCAGACTGATCTCTAGGATCACTGGCTTGTGGGGCAGCTCTTGCATTGACTGAATTGGGCCTGTAATCCATGGGCTTTAGTAAAACGAGTGGAGATAACAATGAAATATATAAATCCCAGATGGGCGAGACAGATATGCAGCAGGGATGGTAATTCCACTGGCTTGGACGTCTAAAACAAGAAGCCACAGTATTAGGTGCAGGCACATCACTCTGCATTGACATGATAATAAATGTCTGCACTCACAGACTGATGAACCTGGGGAATTCTCTCCCACATAAGACTGTGGAAGCCAGGACGTTGAATATAAATAAGGATTCCTGGACACTAAAGGGATCGAGAGACAGCTGGAGTGCAGCTGTCAGAGGATTTCAGACGTTAGGAAGGAGGTCTCTGCAGTGTCAACAGGACTGTGTTTCCCATTTCCTTTTTCAATACAGAGTTTTCTGTCAGTTTTATCCTTCCAAGCCTCAGAGAAATTTGATTCATTTGAGTGTCTTGCTTGTCTGTTTTCGAGATCATTGAAGAGTTTATCACAATCATGTATCTGGAGTCACTTTTAGGCCAGACCAGGAAAGCATGGGAGTATCATTTCCTGAAAGTACACTGGGGAAGGAAATAGATGTTTACAATCAACATTGGCTTCAAGGTCACTGTTACTGACACCACATTTTAATTCTTGATATTGTATTTATTGTTTTAAATTCCACCAGCTGCCAGACCATGAACCTGGTCTGGATTAGTAACCCAGTGACATTTCCACAACAGCAGCATCTCCACACGGGGACCTATCAGATACCACACTGAGCAGGTTATTTCTGTGCTGCTTGACACCTCTGTCAGAAAAAAGACACGAATTTGACTTTTGTGAAGACACTGATGGTGTGATAATTAGTCTGATTGTAACTATTTCTCTCTTTGAGAACTGCACATAGCTGAGGAATTTTTCCGCATTCCCAGGGAGATGTCAGAGTTGTCAGCTTGGTGGAAATGGTCGACTGAGGGATTATCCCAGTCAAAAAGTTACAGATTGTGCATGAATATAATGCTGTTTCAGTTGCTGCTACTGCTGTGGTGTACAGTACTACAACAATGCCAGGAATTCTGTATTTAAGCAAGTTCAGCGAGTTGTATCATTGAAAGTATTTACAGATGAGATTTGACTTGGAAAATAATTGAGAGCAATGAAGAATTAGTGATAAAAGAGGAGTTCTCGAGACATCGCTCTTAGAGTCATACAACATGCAAACAGACCCTTTGGCCCAACTCATCCATACTCACCAGGTTTCCGAAACTACCAAACCCATCATATTCATGTACACATCAGATTGTGTTTCAATTGTTGTAATTGCACTCACCAATACCTCTTCCCCAGACAGCTCGCCACATATATACACCAAGGTAAAAACAATAACTGCAGATGCTGGAAACCAAATACTGGATTAGTGGTGCTGGAAGAGCACAGCAGTTCAGGCAGCATCCAACGAGCAGCGAAATCGACATTTCGGGCAAAAGCCCTTCATCAGGAATAAAGGCAGTGAGCCTGAAGCGTGGAGAGATAAGCTAGAGGAGGGTGGGGGTGGCGAGAAAGTAGCATGGAGTACAATGGGTGAGTGGGGAAGGGGATGAAGGTGATAGGTTAGGAAGGGGAGGGTGGAGTGGATAGGTGGAAAAGGAGCTAGGCAGGTTGGACAATTCCGGACAAGTAATGGAGACAGTGCTGAACTGGAAGTTTGAAAGTAGGATGAGGTGGGGGAAAGGGAAATGAGGAAGCTGTTGAAGTCCACATTGATGCCATGGGGTTAAAGTGTAACGGAATTAAAGTGTTAAAGTAATTACGGAAGATCAACTGTTCTACATAGCCAACAAAGAGACAGGCATATCTGGGGCCCATACGTGTGCCCATGGCTACGCCTTTGATCTGGAGGAAGTGGGAGGATTCAAAGGAGAAATTGTTAAAGGCGAGGACCAGTTCGGCCAAACGAATGAAAGTGTCAGTGGAAGGGTACTGTTGGGGACGTCTGGAGAGGAAACCTGGAGTATTCCAGAAGATTCCCCTAGCCTCGGAATCTATTCCGCCAGTAGCCATGTGGCTGACGCAGCTACCAACCCCACGCTGAGTGATGATGTCACTTCCTCCCCCATCGTGGCCACTCCCACAGCCACTTCCGGCCCTCACATCATCGCTGATGCCACACGCTCAGTGATTTCCGCCACCCCTACTGCCATGATCACCACCAACTCCGCCCCCACCAGCGCCACTTACCTGCGTTCTGCTGACACGCCCCCCACAGAACCCACTGTCACTATCCCCACCCCTCAGAACCCCGAGGGCAACATTACCCTGCTCATGCCTCCACCCCCATTCCCCCCACCATCATACCCACTCCAGGTACTGGCTCCGACCCCACTCCCAGCTCCACACCCACACGAGATCCCAGCTCCCAGCCCTTCCGAGTTTTCACCATCCTTCCAGACCTCCCACTCACTGAGGACGAATGATCAGTCCTCAGCAAAGGACTAACCTTCATCGCCCTCCATCCACGCATCAATAAATTTATTACACGCCGTGACATTGAATACTTCTTCCGTCGCCTCCGCCTCCAAGCTTACTTTCACAAACATGTCTGCCGACCACCTTCCGAGGACCCCTTCGCCCACCTCCAATACACTGCATCCACCTGGACACCCCGCGCTGGCCTATTACCTGCCCTCGACCTCTTCATTTCGAACTGCCGCCGGGACATTAACCACCTCAACCTGTCGACCCCCTCCCCCACTCCAACCTCTCACTCTCTGCTCCAATCCCAACCTCACCATCAAGCCAGTGGATAAAGGGGGCGCAGTGGTCGTCTGGCGCACTGACCTCTACACCACTGAAGCAAAACGCCAACTCGAGGACACCTCTTCCTACTGCCCCCTCGACCATGACCCCAACCCCCATCATGAAACTATCATATCCCAGACCATACAGAACCTCATCACCTCAGGAGATCTCCCACACACAGCTTCCAACCTCATAGTCCGGGAACCACGCACTGCCCACTTCTACCTCCTTCCCAAGATCCACAAGCTTGACCACCTTGGCCGACACATTGTCTCAGCATGCTCCTGCCCCACTGAACTCATCTCTACCTACCTCGACACTGTCCTATCCCCTCTAGTCCAGAAACTCCCCACATACGTTTGAGACACCATCCACGCCCTCCACCTACTCCAAGACTTCCTTTTCCCCGGCCCCCAACTCCTCATCTTCACCATGGATATCCAATCCCTCTACACCTCCATCCGCCATGACCAGGGCCTTTTGACCCCGGTTATATTTGGAAAATATGATCCATTCCTGTTCCTATCACTTGTGCCAGTGACACATGCATTGCACTGGAGTCTGTTTCTTCTTTAGGTTCTGAAAATAAATGCAGATCTCATCGCAGTGATTTTGATGCAAAGGGCCTTTTAGAGACAGCTACACTTGATGGACAAATAGGAATAAAATATTAATTATGACATTGCCTGCGCGTTTTAAATCTAATCTTGTCTCCTCAGTCTCTGAACATTTTCAATACATTTTTCTGAATAATTTCAGCAAAGGCGGTTGCCATGCAGCCCATCATCTCCGTACCAGCTCGGTATGAGATGGATCCTCATTGTTACTCTGCTGTAACTCACAGTAACCCAACACATTTTGTAATCTGTGTCTGTTTTTATTTCTGAATATCCAATGCAGATATAAACAATCTTATCAACCTGTATCACCTGTGATTAAACAGTCTGTATATATGATACAATTCTGCACATCACATTTAAAATTGTCCTGTTCTATTCACACTGTTGTTCAGCATTCCATGTAACAAAGTTCATCTGTTATCTTACTCTGCAGTGCATTTCATTTCATTTGTCAGAAACAGTGATGGCTGAATGCTCATGCCTGGAAGATATTATTGTACTTCCCTCAGGTCTCCTCAGTCACTGGCCGCAGCCCTTTCTGTTTCATAACCATTATCATATTCATTCTGTCACTGAATCATTACTTCATGACTGTTAATTATTAAGATTATTGTACGTTGTTATGGACCAGGGCCAACCCGTCAAAACATCCATAAACAAGTAGCCCTGACCATAATGTTGTCATTTGTTGAAGTTAAGTGTATAGTGGATATACCCACAGTGAGTTAGCTTGTCCGACTGCCGACTTTTAAATAGACAGAATTTATTTCCAAAAATAAGGAATGAAATACAACGAACTGAAAATACTGTACCTAAATAATTTATCCTATCCGAAGCTTACAGGTTATGAAGTCAGCGGACTGAAGGAGGGGGCGTGCATCCAGTTTCAACAGTGAACCTGACTCAACTAACCCTCAAACTGAACTGACCTTTGCAGCTGGAGAGCTGGCCGCATTCCCTTGGTTACAACAGTTGTTTACTTTAGAGGCTTGAAAGCTTTCTTCCCGAGGCATTATTTGTTCGATACAAAAAACAAAGGACCCCAAAGACGCATTCAAAATTGAGACATTGTGGAACATTGGGTCGTTTAGAGCCTCTCTGAAAGCATTCAAGGATAACATAACCTTGTAAAGAGACCGCCTGTGTGATTATTTACCCAATATAAAACTGCATCTTCAATATCCAAAGATGGCTTCAGTTTTCAAAACCTCCAAAAATAGTGGTTCGTACACAACAATGCGTAGTACTTCCATCATTGAGTGCCTCCATTTGTCACTCAAGTCTCAACAATGCATTGTAAATCATGTTTTCAAGACCTGCCCCGTGCACAATTTTCAAATTGAATGGCTGTAACAACAGGCCCCAGCTAAACAGTCTCACATTTTTGTCCTAAAATTTCTCAAAAGGACTTCATTGAGTTATGATCAGTGTAAATGGTTGTCTCTGATATGTTGCTGTTAATATAAACACTGAAATGTTGTCATACCGACACAAAGCTCACTGTCTCTTTCTCAACTGTTGAATATTTCTACTAATGAACATTCAACTTCTTGAAGAAATACCTAATAGGTCTCTCTGTCTTCCCGTCATCTTCCTGCAGGAGCCCAACACCGATATCTACATCAATCGCATTTAAATCCACCTTGAATGGTTTTGCATAATCAGGTGTGTCTGATCATGGGGTGGTGGTTAACACAAATTTCAAATGCCTCAAATGCCTTCTGACAGTCCTCTGTCCACTGACACTTCTTGCCTTTCTTTAACAATTCAGTGAGTGGAGCAGTCAAACTGCGAAAATAAGGCGCAGTCATTCGATAAAAACCACTTTGTCCCAGGAACTGCTCCTTTTGTCATCTGCATGGGAAATTCCCTAATTACCTTCACTTTTAAAGCTCATGGCATCGTTTATCTATGTCCAACGGTATAGCCAATGAAGGTGACTTTTGCTTTGGCAAATTCACTTTTCGCTAGGTTTACCACCAAGCTTGCCTTCCGAAGTCGATGAAACAAGTCTGATAGATGCTGTCGTGTTCCTTCCATGAGTCACGACATATCACAATGTCATCAATGTACACCACTGGTTGGATAATCTGGCAACTTGTTGGTTAGTCCCTGAAATGTGGCTGGCACATTTTTGATACCAAATGTAAGTTGTTTTTCCCACATTTTCAATGCAGTCTTCCAACCATGGAACTGGGTATACATCAATCTTTTTAACTGCATTGACGTTACGATAGTCCACACATTATCGTTGGGTACCATTTGACTTTGGCACCATGACAATGGGTGATTTCAAGTCACTGTAATGCATGTTGATTATGTAGTCTTAGGGCAGGCGTTCAATCTCCTTCTCAACCTGTGCCAACTTTAGATAATTACGCCCGAAAGGCTGTTGTTTAATCGTAACAACATATCCTATAGCTACACTATGCACAATTAGGTGAGTGTGTCCAAGTTATTATCTGCATATCTCCACATGAGATAATAATAACTCTTTCTGATCATTTCAATTTTCTCATGAAGGTTAATCAATAAATTATCCCAATTTTAGACAAGTAGCTTATTGTCCACTTTAATTTGAGGAATGTCCCATTCAGAATCCTCTGAACTTGGTTCTTCCTTCTGTGCCGTAATCATTCAGATCTGCTTCTCTGGCTTTCCTTCCCCATCAAAGTACATTTTGAGCATATTCACATGACATACACTGAGAGATTTCTTTCTTTCTGAAGTCCCGATCAAGTACTTATCCTCACTCAATATCCGTTGTATTTGATAAGGTCCACAACCTTGCTTTTCAAGGTTCACCTATAACTGGAAGTAAAAGTAATAACTTATACCCGAACACACAATTACAATTTTTTTGATTTCTTGTCCGCTTCCTGTTTTATTGCATGCTGCAATACTTTTAACTGTTAGCTAAACTCCCCTACACTATTAATCGTTCACTAAAATTTGAGACCTAGTTCAAACGTGTGGCCTTTGAATTCTGATTTACTAATTTCTCGTTAATCAATATTAATGGTCCTCTCACTTAGTGCCCAAAAAATAATTCAAAATGGATTGAATTTGCTCTTTTAATTTGGTGCATCGTTGATCACAAAAAGCGCAAATGGAATTTCCTTACCCAATCATCTGAATAATCCTGATCATAAGCCGTCAACATGGTCTTTCATGTTTAATGTCACCATTCTAGCGATCCCTGCAATTTTGGATGATGTGCAGTCGATTTGAATTGCATTATTCCTAAGATATCATAGTGAATAAATTAGATGTGAAGTTTGAACCTTGACCTCACTCTGTCTCTATTGGTAGTATGTGTCTATTTTTTTTTAAAAGGGAGTAATTCCTTTGCAATCCCTTTAGTTGTGAGACTGCATCTTGGGATGGCCTCTGGAAATCTAGTCGATGCATCCAGAATTGTTAACAAATTCTGGTGCCCACCATTTTGTTTGATGACGGGGACGTAGCCAATCAATTAAGACTCTTGTAAAAGGTTCTTCAAATGCAGGAATATTTAAGAAAGGCGCAGGTTTTATTATCGCTTGTGTTTTTTTCCAATTCGCTGAGGTGTGACACGACGGGCAAAATTCAACTGCATCATGTTGCAGTCCATGCCAGTAAAAATGTCTGTGTTTCAGCCTGTGTTTTCCTCACTCCTAAATGACTTCTCGGTGGTAGCTCATACACCATTCACATCACCTCTTTACTGTATCCTGTTGGCAATACGATTTGATGAACGTCTGCCAAATTATAATCTCCTTGATACTCTCCGTTTCCTCATTTGGATGTAATTTTTAGTGTAATAACACTCAGGGATACATTCGAAATTTCTAACGTATATGCTTTTTGATAAAACTGCTTTCCGCTGTTTTCTTTCCGCTCTAACTCAATTAGTTTAAATGAGCTAAAATATTTGCATGTTGCCCTGTTTGCTCAATAGTTTTTTTCACAACTATCTGATGGAACAAAGTCTCTGTAAATGTCACTTCCGCTTCCTTATCTTTACATTTTTGATATCTCCTGTTTCAACTCGTCACACTGGGGCTTCGTTACCCACACGCAGCAAACTTCCAGGACCAGACTCCTGCATTGCTTCAGTTGCCTGCGTCTCCACTGGCTTTTCAACCAGATTAGGCCGTACTCCTACTGGTGAATGAGCTGTATTTTTTTTTGCAAGGATAGATTGTATTCCTGGAGCTGAGAGTTTGTCCAATACACCTCCCACAATTTCTCCACACGTTTCTGGACACTCAGTTCACACTTTACATCATTATGAGCTTTTTGTCTCAAGGTGAATTTCCTTTAGTAGTACCCTTTCTGGAAATAGTCATTCTGGAGTATATATCTCCTGATCTTTCAGCATCACGGACCAAGAGGATCCTGTGTCCCTTAACATTGCATCCTCTGTACATGCCATATGTCTGTAAACTTTCCATTTGCAGGTATATTTTCCAAGCAGCTCTGCCACTTCCTCCTTAACAAACCTCTGATCAGCTGATACACTCTTATGCAGGTTTCTAGCTTCCACTGTGTTTTCTGTTACCACTCCAGCAAAACTTCCAAGCTTATCCTGTTTTCTTGCATCTGTAGTTTTGTTCCCTGAACCCACCAACACGGTGTTTTCATGTGACATAATTTATTGCAATGAAAACACCGGAGCTTTTATCTTCTTTGTTTCCTTCAAGTGTTTCCTTTTTAGCCTGTGCACAGTTATCCTTATGATCTTTATTGAGATCTACATTTCCCTCCCAAGTAAAGATTTCTCTTTGTCCCAGTTTCTATCCCACATGGACTGAAATTGGTTCGAGAAGCCAAACCATGTTCTATGGACCAATTCATAATCATCAGCCACATCAGCTGCCTGAAACGTTTCAAGAATATAAGGAGGGATCGGAGTCAAACCTATATTGAGTTTCAAAGGATCAAACAAAGTAATTTTCATAGCTGGAAAAGAACTTTAAAAATACAGTAAACCTACGATGCTCTGAGAGATACAATTACTTTGGAGGAGTTCAAAGATTCACTGCCTGACATAATGCAAATACATTTGGAAGAGCAGAGAGTTAAAACGGAAAGGCTGGCAGATGAAATGGCTGATGATTATGAATTGGTCCATTAAACATGGTTTGTCTATCTCTGAAGCACAAACCCTCTCTATTTTACTTTCTCTCCTGCGAAGCACATTCATTGTATTTTCTTTCCTCTGCTAAACCTATTAATTACCTTTCTTTCTCTTCTGACTTTAGCCGTAACTCAAACTGCTTCATTTCCGCTTTTAACTCAAGCTGCATCATTTGCAGTTGAAGTTTGCTCATCTCGACAGATCCTGATGGAGTTTCCAGCAAATTGGAATGCTGAGCTACTGCTGCAATTATCTCATTTTTCCTCACGTTAGGAGGTAGATTCAACGCAAGCTTGTCCACTAATTCCTGCAGCTTGGACTTATGTGCATTCTGTTAAAAACCCCAAAGTCACTTCTTCCACCTCCAAACCATCCTTGGTTCCTGCAAGAGCCATTGCTATCTAAAGCTCTGTGTCCCCACCAAATCAACACACGGAATAGGAGACACTAATACTTGCCACTCGCTGCCTAAATCCCGTAAATGGCCCCCATTCTGATTTGGAACAGGCCTGACCCCACAGAACATTTTAAGCAGCTAGCCTAGACCGTAACTTTGTTATTTCGAATACGTTACAGTAGAGTGGATCTTCCCAGAGTGAATTAGCTGGTCAGACCGCGGAGTTTTAAACAAATAACATTTATTTTCCAAATTACCGAATGAAGCACAAGAAACCAAAAACAGAATACCTGAATAACTAATCCCATATAAGCACGACAGGCTATCCAGACTTTAGGATCCTGTTCCTAAAGGATACTTGCAACAATGCCAATGAGCAAACCCCTTTGCACCAAGAGTAAATTTGACTCAAAGGCTTACAGCTTAAAAGGTCAGAAAGACAGAAGGAGGAGGAGAGCGTTCAGTTCCAAAAGTGACCCTGACCTGTCCAGTTAAAGAGTTGGCCAGATCCTCTTGATTGTCCAAGATTCTTATTAAATACTAAAAAAGCCTTCTGGCTGAGATATTACCTATTAGATATGAACAAAACGATCCCACTGAAACTTTCAAAGTTCAGACATATTTGAATCTTGGTTCCTTTAGACTCTTCTGTAAAGAAAAGGACAACATAACCTTTTAAATAACCGGTTTTGTGACAACATGCCACATATGGCTTTGAACTGAATTCAGTAAATGTAAGTCTTACGGTTTTGAAGCCAATAAAGTGTATTCAAGTGTTTGTGAGTTTTTATAAAACAATGCTGAGTCGCATTATGTGTTGAAGGTTCAACATTGTTTTATTAGAGCAACGAGAGGAATATCCAGACAGATCCATACTTCCTGTGTATGGTCAGGGAAAGTATGCCCAGTGAGAATCTATTTGCTGGCGTCTGGTCTAGTTGAGGAGAGATCAGCAATTTAACTACATCTAGATTGCGTATTTTGTAGGTGGCTGTGTTGGGGGGGGGGGGTGTTCAGGTAGTTACAGCATTGCAAACGGACAGCACAGCAGAATCATCTAGCCTGTGATAAGGAAACACCCATCATCCTCCCTCACAACTAACTTCACAAGAACAATTGGTGATGGGAGATGTGACCAATAGTCAGTGATGTCAACATTCAATCAAGTCCAGTTGTTATTCGTGGTCTGAAGGTACCATACTGAAAGGGGTTAACTGGATCTGTTTGTTTAGTGACTGTGATTGATGTCAGTCTCCATGGATCCTAATGATGTCGCTGGATGTTTTCCCTCTTCTATTAGTAAGGGGCTTCTTGCAGTGATTTATCCCATTGTAGCAGCAGATGCATCACCTGCAACACTAACAAGAATCAGCAGTTGCAGAGACTGAGAGAGGACAGGTCAGAATCTGAGAGTAGACTGGAATGTTCTAACAATGGATCAGAACCTGAGAACAGTAGACTGGAATGTTCTAACAATGGATCAAAACCTGAGAACAGTAGACTGGAATGTTCCAACAATGGTTCAGAATCTGAGAACCCTAGGATGGAATGCTGTAGCAATGGACAGGAGTTTATCCTGGAGTCTTTCCTATGTTTCCAGGTATTCGAACATGATACCATATTGGCTATACGGTGTACTGCTGATTATTCAGGCTGGTTACTATCCCATGCTCGCTATTGTTGGTGTTCCTGGTAAGTCTCCCCATCTCTATCTACTTATTAATCCCATAAGCCATGGTGAACTTCAGTGCTATTTCGGTTAACTATATTTGGCAAAGTTAGAAACTACTGTCTTCAGTTTCAAATGCAAATACAATCATTCCCAAAAATTTCAAAACCGCCCACACCCCCGGCCTCACACACACCTGAGGACAAGACTGTTCACAATCCGGAAGTATCTATTTGCCCTGAATTGATTTATGTCTTCACATTCTCTCCATCAACAAACAGAACCACCACCAGCTCCATGGTATCCCCATTCCACAGCTTGACGTTTGTGCAGTTGCTAAATACACCATTACACATGCCCTGAAAATTTCAGACTTCATGGTTCCAGCTCTCCTCTAATCACTCTTTCCATTACAATGTTTCCATCATGACCTTGTTCTTGTCTCCAAAGAAACTTCACGTCAGGGACACTATGTCAGAATAGTAATGTCGCTGGCCACATCATTCAGTGATCCAGGTGACTACACTAAAGACACGGTTACAAATCCTATCTCAGAGGATGAGAGAACTTAAACTCAAATGACAGGAACTGGAAATAAAAGCGAATGTCATTAATATAACCCCACTAGCATTTTGTCAATATGTTTAGATATTTCGCCGATGTCCTTTGGTAAAGAAATCTAACATTATTATCTGGTCTGGATAAGGTCAACGTCAGGTCCACAGGAATGTGCTTTGCTTTACACTGCCTTAAGGAATGGCCTCACATTAAAAGGCATTTAGTGAGGTCAACAAACGTTGCCCTTAACAGCGATGCAGACATTCTATATAATGACAACACTAAAGTTTGGGGAAAAAAGAATGATGCAAGAGATCAGAAGAAATAGGAAGTACCAGAGAAACTGAACAGATTTGGCAGCCTCAGATCGAGATAAAAATAGAGTTGGCATTTCGAGTCCAATGACCATCCATCAGAACTGCACACAACTGTGGAATAGTTTGATGTTGGTGACAGGGACGTCTGTTGTGAAGGGGAGAAGGAGGGAGTTGAACAGATAGAGAAAGAGAGAGATAGAGGGAAAGAAGCAAATAGAGGGATTGTTGATGACGAGATGGAATGGAAATAAAAATCAAGATTAACTTATTTATTTTTCTCCTGTTGCCATATTAACGAAAATATTGTCCATGTAAGGTATACATCAAAGTCACAGTTTGAAGTGAGCTATGTCCCATTGTCTCCCTTTCCTAATAGTAATCATCTTTTATTAAATTCATTAATAGGACTTAGGACAGCATGTAATTCCCTTTCCACGTTCTCCTTGAGAAGCTGTTGGTGAGCTGCCTTCCTGACCACTGCAGTTTGTGGGCTGTAAGCATTCAATGCTTAGTTCCGTCTGGTTTAATTTCTTTCAGACTTTTTAGTGAGTGATATAACTGAGTTGTTGGGCTTGGACATTTCAAACGGCAGCCGAGAGTTAACAACATTGCTATGGGTCTAGAGTTATATGTAAATCCGATCAGGTGAAGATGATAGATCTCATTCCTTGATGGGCATCAGTGTGCCAGGTAGGTTTTTTCTGACAATCGTTTCATTGTTTCTTAATTCATGATATTTTATTGAACTCAACTTCCAATATTTGTGTGGTCGGATTTGAATCTGTGCTCTGGGTCTTTACCTGGGTCGCTGCATTAATAATCCGGAGATAATACAGCTAGACCATCGGCTCCTCAGCATCTCCAAACATCTCCAATGGCAGTAGTGATGTTGCTGTTGGCGTGTCTGTGCTGGAAGTATAGCGTTTAGCAAGGCAGGTGATGCATCTTTTGCGTTTGCAGGGGCAGTTGTCAGTGGGAATTGGAGGGTTTGGTGAGGAGTGTGGCACGAACCAAAGATTAACGAAGGGAATGGTCCTTGTGAAAAATGTGCCATGTGTTGGGATCAAACCTAGTTTACTGTATCTGGAGCTCCCGATGTGGTCTTCTCTACATCGGCGATCCCCAATGTAAAACTAAGGGGATGTTTTGCTACGCATCTCAGCTGGGCCCATAAGGGCTGAGCTGACCTACCAGTCACTGCCTATTTCAACTCCCCCTCCCACGCCCTTTCCAAAGTGGCCATCCTTGACTTCCACCATTGACACAATGAAACAAACTGCAAATTGGAGTAACAACACTTCATCCTCTGCCTGGTCAGCCTACAGCCCGGGGGACTCAACACTGAGTTCTCCAATTTCAAATAACCTCTCCTCCAATCCCCCAAATACATTCCCAGCCCTTCCTCCGCCCTTCCATTCCACTCATCAGCCCTTCTTCCATCTCCCAACTGGATTCATTCCTCCCATCGACCAACACAGTCTTAACCTCTACTTTTTTCACCTATCCCCTGTACCTGGACGATTGTGTACAGGGTTGATGAGACTGTACCTGGAGTATTGTATACAGTTTTGGTGAGCTAATCTAAGAAAGAACATGCTGACCACAGAGGAAGTGCAATGGACATTCTCCAGATTCGTCCCTCAGATGGTGAAATTGTCTGATGCAGAAACTCGGCCTGTGTTCTCTAGGATTTTAAAGAACGAAGGGAAATCGCAGTGAAATTTAGAAAATTCACTAAGCATATGACAACGTGGAAATAAACAGGATGTTTCTCTGGCTGTCTACTCCAGTTTAAGGCAAACAATAGCAGGATAAGGGGCAGGCCATTTAAGACTGCAATAAGGAGGAAATTCTTCACTCGGAGAGCACTGACTAATACAGGGGCATGGAAATCTGCTGGCAGGGCAAGGTTATGGAGAATCCCCAGGACTTCAGCAAGTGTGTCAAGTGGAACAGAATAACCAGGCAAGAGGTAGGAGTCATTAGATTAGATTAGATTACAGTGTGGAAACAGGCCCTTTGGCCCAACAAGTCCACACAGACCCACCGAAGCGTAACCCACCCATACCCCTACATTTACCCCTTACCGAACACTACGGGCAATTTAGCATGGCCAATTCACCTGACCTTGCACACCTTTGGTCTGTGGGAGGAAACCGGAGCACCCGGAGGAAACCCACGCAGACACGGGGAGAATGTGCAAACTCCACACAGTCAGTCGCTTGATGCGGGAATTGAACCTGGGTCTCTGGCGCTATGAAGCAGCAGTGCTAACCAGTGTGCCACTGTGCCACCGTGCCGCCCACAAAGTGACTTGCCAAGTTGTATCTGAATCAACTTTAGTGGTAGGAGACATAGGCTAGTGGTAGAAGCCTGCTTGTGTGACTGGTGTCCAATGGTGTACGATGGGGAGCAGTGTTGTGTCCCTTATTATTTGTGATTCTGAGGTGCCTGTGTTGGACTGTGGTGGCCAAATTTAAAAATCACACAACACCAGGTTTATTCGGAGGCACGAGCTTTGAAAGCGCACAACCACCTGATGAAGAAGCAGCGCTTCGAAAGCTCGTGCCTCCGAAAAAACCAGTTGGGCCAGGGTAAACCTAGTATTGTGTAATCTATAACCTTATTATTTGTGGAATTCTTGCATGGTGTATCTGTGAATATGGACGAGGGGTGGGGAGAGTATGATAACTAAGTTTGTGTTTGATACAATGAATGACCGATTGGTTGGGAGTGAAGAGGACAGTTTAACGTTACAGGAATATACAGAAGGAATGATCAGATGGACAGATCAATAGTCGATGGAATGTAACCCTGATAAATATGAGGTGATGCACTTTGAAGAAGGAAGCAGACCGCGGAGTACTCAGTGAATGGCAGCACACTAGGGAGCTCAGAGGGAGCTTCTCCAAACATCCCTGAATGTGACTGGGCAGGTTAATACACAAGTTGAGAAAGCAAAGGGGAGCGTAAGCATAGCCTTTATTCATCGAGGCACAGATTATAAGAGCTATGCAGAACTTTGTTTAGGCCAAGATGGATTACTTGGTATAGTTCTGGGAACCACATTTCAGGAAGGATGTGATTGTACTGGAGGAGGTTGCAGAGGAGATTTACCAGGATGTTCCCTGGGATGGAACATTTCATCGACGGAGAGAGGCTGGGTAAGCTCGGGTTGTTTACATTGAAGCAGAGATGGCTGAGGGGGATGTGATTCAGAAGGAAAAGATTATGAGGGACATGGACAGGGTGGATAGACAGCAGCTGTTCATTTCAGTCAGAGGGAGAAAAACAAGGGGGAGCACACTCTTAAAGTGAAGGCTTTGAGATTTAGAGGGGACTTGAGGATCATTTTTCACCCCGAGAGTTTTGAGGTCTGGAATGCACTACCAAAGACGGAGTTGTCACGGGTAAACTCACACCTGTTACAAAGTACTTGGATGACCTCTTGAAGTGTCATAATATTTGTGTAGAAAAGTGGGACTAATGTAGACTGTGCTGTATGTCCGATGAGTACATGGTTGTGCAAGGTGAATCATTGAGAAGCCTAAGACAGGAATTGATGGGTTTCAGAACACTCTATATGTACAAGGGTAATAAGAGGGAACTTGTAACAGATTCAAAAAGTACTTCAATGGCAAAATTAAGGAAAAACAACGTGCAGCTTCTTTACAGACTGAAAGTGGAGAATGGAGAAGAGGGAAATGGCAGAACTATGCAGCAAATATTTCAGTTTTGTCTTCACAGAAGAAAACAAAACAAAAAAAAAACAATCTTCACAGCAATACAAGGAAAGTTTAATCTGGTGAGAGAGAAAAGGGATTAGAATACAATTAGCAAATAAATGCAAGTACTTTGACTGAAAGTCATGGGACTGAGACAATGGCAACAGAGATTTGTCAAATGGGATCATATTTGAGAGACTGACTTTCAGCAAAACTATGGAGAAGCAATCAATGCAATACGATAGGATTTTCAGAAAGATTTTTGATAAAGCCCCAAGCCGACTATGCAAATTGGAATCCTGTGGGACTGGGGCGAAGAGAAGGGCATGGTTCTAGAATGGGAGAGCTAACAGGAAACAGTGGGTAGGAATAAATCGATTTTTTTTACAGCAGTGGACTCGGGGGTATAGCAGGATTCAGTGTTTGGGCTCTAGCTATTTCAAATACACACCAAGCTTTTGTTAGAGGGAATCGAATGCAATATTTCCAAGCCTGCTGGTGGCACTAATCGATATCAGAATATGAGTGGGTGAGGAGGATGTGAAAGGTGACTGAGGAAAGTGGAGTGTCTGTGCAAATACGGGGCAATGAAGAGCAATGTGGGTAGATGTGACGTTGTACCCTTTGATGCGAAAAAGAGAACGGTCGCCCACCATTTGAAAAGGTTGGAAAATGTTACTCTATAAAGGGACTTATGCTTCTTTCTGTTTCATTCTTCACCGATTTCCGCCGTCCATACAGGCTAGTGACTTCTGAAGCCAGAAGAAATACTGAGAATGGCATTGGGACACTTACCAGTGTACATAGATCCACCAGTTGTGTAGCTGTAACATTGAAAAGGATCTGGATCTCCCTGTACACTAGTCACTGAAAGCGTTTTTTGCAAGAACAGAAAGCAGTTAGGAAAGTAAATGGTGTGTTGGACCTTCATTGCAGGGGGATTTGTGTCCAGGTGTCAGGGTGTCTTACTGCAGCTGTACAGGCACTTGATGAGACCCCATCTCGAACATTGTGCACTATTGTGGGCAGTTTTGGTATCCTTACCTAATAAAGGACAATGCTGACATTGCGGGAGAGCAGTGAAGGATGGCCAGATTGATCTCTGGGATGACAGGCTTGTTGTGGGAGCGGAGTTTGGGTCGACTGAACCTATATTCCATGTGCTTTAGCAAAATGAGTGGATACCTCAGTGAAATATATAAAACTCTGACAAGATGAGACAGATTATTAGCAGGGATGAAAATTTTGGAGCCATTTCAGAGACCATTGAAGAGTTTATCACATGTTTGAGCATCTGGAGTCACTTTTATGCCAGACCTGGAAAGCACGGGAGATTTTCTTCCTGAAAGTACATTGGGAAGCAAACTGATGTTTACAATCGACATTGGCTTCAGGGTAACTATTACTGACAGCAGATTTTATATCTCAATATTTTATTAGTTGTTTTTAACTTCCACCAGCTTCCAGAGTATTATCATTGTCTAGATTAGTAATCCAATGAGATTTCTACAATAGCACCATCTCCACATGGGGACCAATCAGAAACCACACTGAGCAGGTTATTCCTGTGCTGCTTGACAGCTCTGTTAAAAAGAGCTCCCACCAATTTGAGCATCGTGATGGGACTTAGAGCGTGGAAATTGATCAGATTGTTACTATTCTCTTAAGGGAGTGGACATAGTTGAGTAATTTTCCATATTACCAGGGAGATGTCAGAGTTGGAGCTGGAAGGAAACCACTTTCCCAGGGACACGTCTTGTTGTGCAGCACAAGTCTTCAGTTCTATTGCAGGAATGGTGTCAGGGCCAACTGCCTTTGTCGTATCTACTGAGTTCAGCTGTTTCTTCATGTCACATGAAGCGAATCGAATTGGCTGAAGACTGGCATCTGTGATATTGTTGTCATCATGGCGAGGGTGAGTTCGATCAGCCACTCAACACTTCTGGGTGAGGATGTTGCAGGTACTACATCCATGTCTTTTACACTGAGGCTGCAGGGCTTTTCCGTTATTTAGGATCGGGACGTTTGTGGAGCCCTTTCCTGCATCGTTTGTTTAATCGTCCATCACCATTTGTGACTAACTGTGGCAGGACTGCAGAGCTTCAATCAGATCTGTTGGTCAAGTGCGGTAGCTTTAATAGGTTAGCATCAGGTTTAGGTTCACGTGGTTCTGAACTTAACACGTTCACCCACACTCGTCACTGAGCCATAGATCGTGTTGATGGTACTGAAGGATTATCCTGCGCAAAAAAGTTACAGGTTGTAGTTGAATGCAGGTCTGCTTCTCCTGCTGCTGTGGTCTGCAGCACAATATGAATACACAGTTTTGAGCTGCAATAGCTGAAATGCAATTCTGCTGTCTGTTTCCCAGTTCACATCGAGACCCATTCGCCCATTAGCCCTGTACTCAGTGACCTACTCTGGTTTCTGATGTGGAAATACTTCCATTTTGTAAAATTCTCATTCTGCTGAGGGTCTCTCCCCGGGTCATGCTTTCAATCTGACACATTCCACAAAAGCATTTAACTGATTTTAATTCAACTGTTTATTTCATCTGAATCTTTTTCCTTCATTAATGCCATCTTCAGTGTTAAACTGTTTGTGTTTCCCTCTGTTTCTCTGCCTGACCATGATTATGAGATCTGTAGTGTCAGTGAAGCCAGCCTTATGTCGTTCCAGAGCCAATGAATTCTCTGGATTCCCAATAATCTTCACCACATTGTATGTTTTTTCTTTTGGTTTGATGCTGTCCCTTACTTGCCTTATCCTCGCATGAGTGTGTTTCATCTTCTTTCGGATGCATTTCATTATTTTCCGAATTATCCCTAGAAACTCCTGCCATTTCTGCTCCATGGTCTTCCCTGCTCAGCTTCCCTTCCAATTAACTCTGGCCAGCTCCTCCAGAATGTCTATGGAGTTACATTGCTCAATTATAATCACATTACATCAAGAAAAGAGCAATAGATATAAACTGAAAGAAGGAGTTTTGAGAGATAGGACACGAAGAATAATTGGTGTATTTCTTAACTAGATAGAAAGAGATAATAAGAGACAGGATGTAGCTGTGAAGGTAAGAAAAATGAGAAAACTAGATTATTGAAAGAAGTATATGTACATCCCTCAATGTTCTGGCAATTCCTGTGTGCTATGGTCCTTTGTACAGTGCATTTACAACAGAGTAATATGCTGAAATGCTGAGTCTGATGCCAGAAGTTTTATCTCCAATAATATGACAGACACTAGCTTTGGAAAGAACCAACAGGCCAATATATTGAATTCCTGGTAGAAAAGGTATTAACTGAAATAAGTTGGGACACCATAAGCAAGATTTATAGCACACATCCTGGTAAGAATGGGAGACAAGAATAAGGAATCCCAGAAAAGGGGGACCGTTGAGAGAAGGGGAACATATCATTTCAGATGAGAATCAAATAATGCTTTAATGCTTTATAAATGTTCTACATCCTGTGCACCATTTTTTGTTAACTGTGTCTCCATTGTTCATTCACAATGTGTTGTACACATATGAACAATCTTCCTTATCTGAACACACACTGATTAAACAGTGTGTATAAAATTGTTTTTTCCACCATTTAAAACTGTCCTGTTGTCATGCTACCAGGATACATGAACACCAACTGGCCACAAAAAGACATGATCCACTATCACTAGTTTCCATACATGCAGACAAAAAATGATACCGCTTTGACTGGGACTACACACACATTGTAGGAAAGGCAAAAGAAAGACACGCACGAAAGTTCGTAGAGGCATGGCGTTCTAAACAGAAGTACATTAATAAGCACATCAATTTCGATCCTATCTACTTTCCCTTGAAAAAAAGAACTAGAAATAACATCATCCAACTTAAGAAACCAAAACCTTTAAATAGAGAGTCGAGACATACCGAAAATTCTTTTAATTTTGATTCCTTGTGCTTGGTCACCGGAGACTCTAACTGATTATGTTACCTCGTCATGGTAACGAAACATCTGAAAACAAAGCTTCAAGCTCAGCGAGCTAACTTACATACTTATAAATTGTTATTTTTCTTTTAATACTTGAATTTGGGTCTTCCCTGTCACTCATGTTTTAACAGATTACGAAGCGAGGCGAGCTTTTCTGGGTGTGTGGTTTTAATTAACAGAGGGGTTCGACATCGACATAGACATCATAACAGTTTGAGGGCTTGTCGTATGGGATTAGGACAGATTTGACCAGATTTGTGGTACGAAAGTTCCCAGCAGATTTCATCAGTTGGCAGTTAGTAACCTAGATCTTCAAATAAAACAGGTGAGAAAATTCTTTTAGTTTTGATTCCTTGTGCTTGGTTAAATTATAAGAAATGTCTTTTTAACATTACTAAAGAAGTTCTGGGGTTTGAAAATGATTTCCAATTTTGCCAAGAAAGTTGAAAAAGATAGAGGAAGGGCATACTTTTAAAATTAACAAATAGATTAGAATTGCGTTTAACCTGGGACAAAAGGAAAGCTGAAATTGTAATGGAATTGGTCAAACACTTTGGTGCATCAAAGAAACAGGCAACTGCAGTCGAGTGAGAAAAAAACTTAAATTGCAAATGTGGCAACTGGACTTAGAAGATAATGAAAGAGTCAGAAAGAGAGAGAGAAAAAAGAGGAAGAGAAAGAGAGGAAAAAGAAAGAGAGAGAATCTGAAATTCGGAAGTTTGAAATTAGATAAGCAAGATAAATTAATAGGATGAAGATAAAGGGAGAATGTAAGAATGTATACAACTATGTTAATATATTGCCATATTTCGGTGAGGAAAATGTCCAAACATTTTTTTATTTCATTCCAAAAATTGACTCGGCAGATGGTGTGTCCAGTGAACTTGTGGGTAATGTTAGTTCAGACTAAGCTGGTGGGCACAGCTCGTGAGGCATGTGCAGCGCTGTCAGATAAGGGATCAAGAGATTATGCAGATTTCAAACACGTTGTTTTGAGTGCTCATGATAATAGAAGCATACAGACGGAAGTTCAGAAACAGAGATGGAACCAGATCAGTTTGAAAGAATTAAACAAAGTCATTTAGACAGATGGATGCAGACCTTAAATATGGATAAGACCTGTGAGACCCGAAGGGAGATTATTCTGCGAGAGGTGTTTAAAAACTCACTTCCAGAGATGGTAAGGATTAACGTGAATGAATAGAAAGTGCAAGAAGTGAGAAGCGCGGCAGAAATGGCAGGTAAACATGCATTGGTGCATGAAATGAAATTTAGCTTCTGTGACGAGTTTCATCCTGTGAGGGATAGAAATTGGGAGAAGGGGAGATCCTACACTTCAAAACATAGAGTAAAGCACACTGGCAATACTTTACCACAGGTGAAAAGACAAGTCCAAGGGGTTGAAACGTGGTGAAAGCCTCAGATGTTCTCAGTATAAGAGAGTGGAACACATAAAATCACAGTGCTGATGGTTTTAGAAGGGCACTGGGAAAAAGAGCTTTCACTGCAGTAAGCTGGGACACACAATGATGGGGGTTGAAGGAAGACACTTTGTGAAAAGATGCGGTAAAAGAGGCTAAGTCAGTGGCATTAGTGAAACTGGTAAAGGAGACTCCAAGTGGAGCCAAGTTGCTGCAGTGCACAGCCTAGGCTGGGGCTGGGTATGGAGTCAGTGCCTGACCTCTATAAAGAATTCGCCTCTGTAGATAAAGTTTACTCGGGGTGGGGGGGGGGGGGGGTGGCTGGACAATAAATGATAATTTTACAAGATACAGGATCTGTTCAGTATCTATTCGTTGAGAAGTGGAGCGTCGGAAAATCAAAACAGATCAGGCAGCTGGCAAAGAGCAGGACAATCGACATATCAGGCATAAACCCATTGTCAGAAATGTGGTGGGGGGCAAGGGGGCTGAAAGATAAATAGGAGGGTAGGAGCTGGGCTGGTGGGAGGGTGACTGGGAAGGCGATAGGAAGATACAGGTGGGAGTGATAGTAATATGTCGGAGGGTAGGGTGAATGGATAGGCGGGAAGGAAGATGGACAATTAAGACAGTTCAAGAGGGCAGTGCTAATTTGAATGGTTGGATCTGGGATGAGTTTGGGGAGGGGAGATTTGGATTTTGGTGAATTCAACGTCGATGCTGTACAGTTTGAGGGGTCCAACTGTCCTACCACCTATCCACTTCACCCTCCTGTCCGACCTATCACCATCAGACCCCACCTGCATCTACTTATCGCCTTCGAAGCTAACTTCCACCCATTTCCACACCCGCCCTCCTATTTATTTCTCGAAATCCTTCCCCCTCCCTTGCCCCCAACTTTCCTGATGAAGGACTTGCGCCTGAAAGATCAACTCTCCTGCCTTCTGGATACTGGCTTACCTGCTGTGTTTTTTTCAGCCCCACACTTTTCAACTCTGATCTCCAGCATTTGCAGCCCTCTCTTTTTCTCAGCCTCTAATAGTAAGAGATGGAAGTATTTTCACTCTTTTGACATGTTGATCAAGAGCGTCATCATTTATGGAATGGAGACCGAAATTACGCATTCCCTTGTGTAAAATCAGGTTGGAGTGCCAAATCAATATTGGGGAAGTAACAATGAGAGTGAGTGACAGTGTCAGTTCCAGGAATCCAGTTTGTTCTTGGGAAGGATTTTGCAGGATTCAAGGTGGGAGAGGCACCCCTTGTGGTTGAGAAGGCAAAGGAAGATTAGGGTACTAGGGAGTTAAAAGAAAAATACCCAGGATTTTTTCCAGACTGTGTAGTAACAGATCCCACTGTCATAAGTCACAGCAGGAAGGGAAAAATGAAAGAAAAAGACAAAGGACATGATGTGCAGTTAACTGATACCCTGTTTGGTGTCACGGTACAGGAAACAAAACCTGACCAGGCCGAGAGGGTCAGACAGTGGTTATTAGTCCTGAAAGGCTAATATACTTACAACACAGATATATAGACACACATACACTGCACATACACAGAAAAGGAATCAGAATATATTATCGAATGTTATTAATTTAAAGATAGAATCCTAAAATTAAAAGGGAGACCACAGCAGGTTAGTGCAAAAGGGAATTGGGCTGAAGTCCACCAGATTGTGTTACCAGTAGCATACAGTGTTACGGGTAGCACATGAACGAACTGCAGGCAGTCACCTAGGTGCACGGAAGACTCAGACTAATGTACAGAAGAATTTCTAGTGGCCTGGAATGCACAAGAACGTGGTTATTTTTTGTTACATGCCAAATGGTATGTAAGTCACAGGCAGTAAAAAAAAAGCACCTTCGTGGACAATTCCTGCAATCGAAGAATCTTTCACGAGGGAAATGATTAATTGTGTAACTCCCCTTTCTAAATTAAAAGTAGAAACCAATATTTGCTGATCATAATGGACGTGTCTACCAGATTTCCAGAGGCAATTCCATTACGGAGTGTTAAGGTAAAAAGGGAGGTGGAGGGGTTGGTAGCTTTCTTTACTCGGTGGGGTATGCGCAGAGCGATTTATTCAGACCAAGGTTCTAATTTCACTGCTCAGCTGTTTTAGGAAGTCATGGTTAGCTTAGATATGCAGCACTTCAAATCAGTTGCGGCCCATCCTGAATCCCAGGGAACCTTCAAAATTTAGAATCAGACAATGAAGACCATGTTAACATCGTACTGTCAGGATTTCATGAATGATTGGGATAAAGGTGTCCCATTAAATTGTTTCCCATTAGAGATGTCCCAAATAAATCTATTCAGGTTACTTCCTTTGAGTTAGTATTCGTACATGAAGTGAGAGGTCGTTTGAAGCTAATTAACTATGAATTGACAAGACTGACTTCGGAGATCTCACAGTTGGATTATGTACATGAAGTGAGGGAGAGATTAGATGGAGTAGGTGAGTTAGCTAAACAGCACCTGAAGAGGGCACAGCATAGAATGAAGCAGGAGGTAGAAAAAAATCTAAAACGTTGACGATTTCCCTTGGGGATGCCATATTGCCACGAGTGGTAGGAAATCCCTTCAAAGCTAGGTTTAGTTGCCCCTTTCAAATTAAACAAAAAATGTTGAGTCAGTTAAACTATCTCGTAAAGCTACCGGAGCTGTCAAAAACGTTATCAAGTGTGTCATGTGAAGGAATAATGCTCCAGCCACATTTATGACTCAGGAACAGAGTTGTGGCCAGATGAACAAATTGTGCAGGTTATCTGTATGATGTAGTGATCTTTAGCAAGTGATTGAAAGCTCACGTTACATTTGGCTGAGCATGTTGAACGATTACAAGAAGCAAACTTGGTAATAAACTTAAATAAAACAGAATTCGCGAAGGCAGATGTGGTGTTCTTGGGACATTACATTGGACATGGAAGGTTGATCCCATGGAACACAAAGACGAAGGGCTTTGAGGAATTTCCACGACCATCCTCGAAGAAAGAGATGCTTCGATTTTTGGAACTGAGTGGATTCTATCAGAAGCTTGTTGCAAACTTCAGCAGCGTATTGTCACCACTGATGGATTGAATAAATAAGAACACAGGACTGTGGTGGACAGCACAATGCCAGAAGGCATTTGAGAATTTTAAAGCAAGATTAATCACCGCGCCAGTTTAAACTCCACCAAATATTATGAAACCCTTTGAAAATTGTGTTTGATGCTTGGGATATAGGGGTCAGAGATGTATTTATACAGAAAGTTGATGATGGAATTGAGTGGCCAATTGGCTACAAGCCGAAAAAACTCAATATCCACCAGAAAGAAAAATGCAAAATTTAAATGATAGAAAAAAAATGATTGAGTTTCGTACTGGTCTGACAATATTTTAATGGTTACATGGCAAATTGTCGCAGATAGTTGTAGAAAACAACGACAATCCTTTCGGATTTTTGAAATATTTAATGACCAGAATATGAGACTATTTCACTGGAGTCTCATGTTACCAGCTTTGAACTTAAAATGCACATGCTGCTGGTCCTAAAACATGTGATAGCAGATGTGTTATCGTAGATTTAAAGGAAAAAGTTTAGATAAGATTTGATTTATTCCAGTGCTATATATATGTGCAGAATTAATATGAATGGGATAACTGAGATTAATACGTTTGTATTTCAGAATAATGCAGTTAAGAATCAGAGGAAAAAGGTTCTTTTTTTCTGAACGGGTGAAGTGTTCTGAAGTTGAAAGCATGTCTGGTCACTTTAAGACAGAACGTATTTTGCTGAATAGAAAGTATAGCCATAGATACCAGCTAAAGGTCAGACTGTTTCACATGTCGGCATTAGCTGGGAAATGGAAACCTGAGTTTTTGTTGCTGTTTTGACAACAATTCAAATACAACCATAGAGTTTGAATAACGCTCAGGATACCAGAAGCCAACAGAATGTGAATATTATTGTTTGGACACCTTGAAAGCAATCAAATTGTGAGAATTATTGTATCATGGGGAGTATATAAACCCAGCATTTTGAACACTGGAGAGAGAGCTGCTGCCATCCAACAGCAGAGTAACTGCTGTAGAGATGGAGTGCTAACTGGCCATCTCACCCACTCTCTATCAAAGATACATGTTCATGTAAAACTTACTTGCATTAAAAAAAATATGACCCAGGGAGATCAGCAGCTGGAGGAGTGAACACAGCGGAGAAGATAGAGACTGTATGGTCTTGAGATTGTAATGGTTAATATGTGGGTTGTTGGAACAGCATATTTTTACAGAGTTGGAGTCAGATAGTAAGTAGTTAAGAAACAGAGGGGCTTGTGTTTGTGAATAGTTGTTGTTTAGTGTTCACTATTAAAGTTAAGAAACTAACTCGTTCTATTATAAAAATAGTGAAATGTAGGCGATCTGAGTCACCCATATTTTAATAGATTACAAGGTGAGGCGATCTTTTCTGGGTGTTTGGTTTCAATTAACAGAAGGGTTCGACTCTACCTTGTAAATGTCTATCCATGCCATCCGCATTTCCCTGCCCATATCCTTCTAGTCCTTCTCTATCCACATATTTATCCTAATGCTTTTGAAATGTTGTTAATGTACCCCCTTCAACCGCATCTGCTGGCAGCACATCCACGAACCAGCCCTCTGTGCAAAGAAGTGGCCCCTCAGGTTCCCTTTTATTCCTTCCTCTCGAATATTAAACTCATCCCCTCAAATGGAAAAGACTGAGATCATTCACCCTATCCATATCCGTCATGATCTTAGACAGCTCTATAAGGTCCCCACTTCAGTCTCTCCTCCACTCTAAAGAAAATGTCCTAGTTTGTTCAACCTCTCCCTATAACTCAGACCACTTGTTCCTGGCAATGTCTTTGTAAATTTCTTCTGCACTCTTTCTAATTTCATTACATCCTCCCTATAACAAGGTGACAAAACTGAACACAATACTCCAAGTGCGGCCTTACCAAAGTCCTGTGTAACTGCAACATAAATTCCCAACTTCTATACTCAATGTCCTGCCTGATGAAGGCCAGTGTGATAAAAGCCTTTTCGCTGCCCTGTCTACCTGTGACTCCAATCTCAGAGAACCGTGTGCCCCTGAACTCAAAGGTCTTTCTTCCCACGACACCCCTTAAGGCCCTCCCATTCAACATGAAACTCCTCCATTGAGTTAACCTTCCAAAAGGCAAGACCTCATACATCTACACTACATTCCATTTTCCATTTCTCGGCGCACTTCCCCACCAGATTAAGATCCTGCTTTAAATTCTGATAAACATCCTCACTGATAACGATACTACTTTTTTTAGTGTCATCTGCAAACTTATCAATCATGCCTTGTAGATTCTAAAATAAATCGTAGACAACAAACAGCAATGGGTTCAGCCTCCACTCTGACCATTATCCTTCCACAAAACCCTCTGCTTTCTACCAACAAGCCAACTGTGTATCCAGTTGGCTTGTTCCCCCAGCATTCCACACGATATAACCTTCCTGAGCAGCCTGCCATGTGGAACCATTTCAAAGACCTTACAGAAATCTAAAGAGATTACGTCTACCGCTCTGTCCTCATCAATCTTCCTGGTCATTTCATCAAAGAACGCTAACAAATTTATGAAGCTTGATCTCCCACTCACAAGTCTATGCTGACTTCTCCGATTCAAAGGGGTGCAGTCAATGGTATGCTGTGCTTCATTGTAAGATGATTTTAGTACATAAGTAAAGCCATCTTCCTGCTGTTGTAGAGCCTTGCTGAGAGAGTATTTGGGGCACTCTCTACAGAATTGATCACCTTTGTAAGGAATGATCTCCTTACCACAGACACGGTTGATGGTATCATGAGAATAGAGTGAAGAAGCTGAGTGTTTAATCTGTAGAGTTGTGAGAGATTAATAACTAGTGATGCTGAAACACGAGGAGTGGCAGAGATCACTTAATTCAAAACAGACATTGACAGGGAGAGAAATTCCACACTTTACCCAGGATTGATTGGTTTGATTTATTGTCACGTGTACCTCAGTACAGGGAAAGACTTTGTTTATGAGCACTGGAGGCAGATCATAGAAAGCATGGCCAGGGTGGAAATAGACGTGGACAGAGTACGGCATACAGGTTACAATGAACAGGACGTGCACGAGCCAAGATCAAGATGAACAAGATCAGCATTATTTGAACTTTCCATTCATCAGTCTAACGTGACTTTCCTAATAGTTTATATGCCTTAATTAACTCTCCCCATGTTATTGTGCAGTCAGCGTGTGAACGTTATGTTGCTCACAATCCCCAACAGCAGCCACAATACTTTCCATCTGAAAGAGGTATCAGCTTCCGCCTTACATATTGAACACTAGGCTGGCGTCCAGGATTTGGAAGATACCTTCTTTAGGCTTCACACAAGGTTTCTCTCCTCACCACAAGAAAACGAAATTAGCGTCCCAATGTGTGTATCATGAGCAACGGAGCCAGGAGGAACAACGTGGAGCAGTCTGTCTGTGCAGCCTCTGCTCCACTTGTTCATCATGTTAGAGCATCAATTAGGAGACAGTGAGGATAAGCGATGCTGGAGATCAGAGTAGAGAGTCGTTTCCTGGAAAAACACAGCAAGTCAGGCAGTATCCGAGAAGCAGGAGAATCGACGTTTCTGGAATAAGATATTCATCAGGAATCATCAACAATTACCTCATTCTGCCCCCGTGTAAGTGCATTGTAAGTATTTTCATGAATGCTCTGTTATTGCATATTGCAGTCAGGGAGACCAGATGATTTTGTGAGCCATCTCTAGGTGAGGTATGGGGGCTGTATCTCAGTGAAGTTTAGCCTACAACATGACCCACAAATGGAACACAGGTTGCAGAGAGGGAAAGCTCTGTAAAGAGAGATGAGGGACCTCTTTCATATCCAGCCTGGGTTTTCCAATTACATTTCCCAAATAATTTCAAAGAGTGTGGGACAGTCTTGAAGGGCTGAATTATCTCCTCTGTTTCTGTGCACCAGGTTATAGCAGCAAGGAGCCTCCAACTGCTCCTGTCTAACAGGTTTGATGGGCTGAATGGAACACAGACAACACGTGACTGAGGAGCAGGAGTGGGTCATTAGACATTTTGAGCCTTCTCCATCAGGCACTAAGATAGTGTCTGATTAGGTTGGGGTCTCAGCTCCACTTTCCTGTCTATATCCCATTATGCATGACTCACTTCTCTGTCAAATACTTAACTAATGCAGCTTTCAATCAATGTGAATATAGAGGAACGATAAACTTCCAGCGAAGAGAATTCCTACTTGAAAGGTCCTTTCATAATTATTCATCGTTCCTCTTATAGAAGCAAAGAGTCATACAGAACGGAAACAGAGCCGTTAGTCCAATCTGTTCACTCGATCAGATCTCAAATCTGATCCAGTCCCATTTGCCAGTATTTGGCCATTATCCCAACTCTTTCAGATACTTTTTAAATGTGCGATTGTAACCGCCTTCACCACTTCCTCTGACAGCACTTTCTGTACACACACCACTCGTTATGTCAAACATTTATCTTCAGGTCCCTTCGAAATCATTCGCACTCTCCCCTCCAACCTATGCTCTCCTATTTGGACTCCCCTACCCTGGGGAGCAGAGCGTGGCTGTTCAGAATATCCATGCCCCTGATGATTTTATAAACCTCTATAATGTCACCCCTCAACATCCGTGTAAGTCATTTCTGCAGAAAACCGAGTTGTACGTAGTATTCTTAATCTGGCCTCACCAACATCCCGTACAGATACAACATGCCACCACAACCCCCTATACTCAATTCTCTGACTGATTAAGTCAAATGTGCCAAATGTGTCCTGTCCCACTCTGTCTATCTGCGACTCCACTTTCAAGGAACAATGTACCTGCAGCCTGATGTCTCTTTGTTCCACAACACTCCCCACGACCTTACCATTAAGTGTATAATTCCTGTCCTGATTTGCCTTCTCAAAATACGAAACTCATCTTTATCTAAATTAAACTTCATCGATCACTCCCTGCCCCTTTGTCCCATCTAATTGTGGTCTCATTGTACTCTGAGATAATATACTACCCCACCTTTTCTGATGTCAGCTGTAAACTTACTAACTACGGCACCAATATTCACATCTAAATCCTTTACGTAAATGATGAAATGCTGTGAACTCAGTACTAATCCTTACAGCACACTGCTGCTCACAAGCCTCCAGGCTGAAAAATATCCCTCTTCCTTCAAGCCATTTGTGACTAGCTTCTTCTGTATCCCATGTGATTGAAACACACTAATCTGTCTACCAATCAGAATGAAATACTAGCTATGAAGAGAGGCTGGGTATGTTAGGTTTATTTTCACTAGAAAAAAAGGAGATTGAGGGGAGAACCTGATTGAGGTTTGCAAAATCTTGAACGGTGTAGACAGGGTGGATAGAGAGAAGCTTTTTCCCAGGGTAAAGCATTCAATAGCGAGAAGTCGTGCTTTCAAAGTGAGAGGTGGAAAGTTTAAGGGGGAGACATGTGGTAAGTACTTCACGCAGAGGATGGTGGGCGTTTGGAACACGTTGCTAGCAGAGGTGGTAGAGGCAGGCACGGTAGATTCATTTTAGATGCATCTGGACAGATGCATGAGTAGGTAGGGAGCAGAGGAATACAGATGCTTAGGAATTGACCGACAAATTTAGACAGTACATTTGGATCGTCTTTGGCTTGGAGGGCGATGGGCCTATTCCTGGGCTGTAAATTTTCTTTGTTCTTTGTTCTTTAAATGAACACTTTGCTGAAGTCCATCTAGACAATGCCTACCAAACTGCCTTCTCAATCTTCTTTCTCACCTCTTCAGAAAAATTAACCAAATTAATGTGCCCTGATTTCCCATGCAGAGAGCCACGTTGTCTACCCCGATCAGCCCTTGCCATCCCAAATGTACGTAAATGCTATCCCTCAGAATATCTCTAACAACTTACCCACCACTGACATCAGGCTCATCGGTCTATAGTTCCCCGGCTTTCTGGGTCACTGTTTCCTTTTCTAGTCCCACTCCTCCACTGCTCATAACAGATCTTAAATATAACCAGGTCAGTGATATGGCCGATGATATCGGTCTTAGACTGGGTCAGGGTCAGTTTTAGGAACAAGTCAGGTTAGTTTCTTTAATATACTAAAACAACACGTTTATGATCTGGAGCAATGTTAGTGAAACTATGATGGAACGATGAATGGCAAACTGTTTGGGTATTGCAAATATATAATCTATATTTCCCTTTCTAAAAACACTGACACACACACACACACACACACACACACACACACACACACACACACACACACACACACACACACACACACACACACACACACACACACACACACACACACACAAAATCTGTGCAATTTTAACTTGAAAGAACTTTGTCCAGATATTCTTGGAACACAAGACAAAGGAAAAATTGCAAGATAGGCCAAAACGTTATTCTGCTTCTGAAGATATTATAGTTACACAGCTGCTAGCAATGGGATTCCAACCTGGGAGAGTTGGATTTGGCTGAATTCCCTTTGCTTTAGGCTGTGAGGAGATTCCAGTGAATTGTGGTCAGGGATCACCCAAAGGTTAGCACAGCTGCCTCACATCACCAGGGACCTGGGCTCAATTCTAGCCTTGGATGACTGTCTATGTGGAGTTTGTACATTCTCCACTTTTTTCTTTGAGCTTCTAAATGGGTGATCTAGTTTCCTACCACAGCTCAAACTGTGTAGGTTCATTGTATTGGTCATGCTAAATTGTCCGTCGTGTTCAGGGATTTCTAGGTTAGATGCATTAGTCAGGGGTAAATATAGGGAAATGAGTTGCGAAGGTTGGTATGGACTTGTTGGGCCGAAGGGCCTGTTTCAACACTGCAGGGATTCTATAAAAATAAGAATGGTAACGATGACTTTAGAGGGTTTTTTTTAATCTCGCACACATTACTGTGATGAGGAACAATGAAGGAGAGAGAGTGCAATAGGCCATTCCTTCTCAGGCAGATTACATTTTCTCCCTCTCTGAGCTGAATCACACAGGAATGTCATCGTCTCCCAAACTGGACCATGTGAGGTCTCCTTGTACATTGTCCAAACTATGTCTCCATCACATTCCCTGTTCCATGTAGGTGCATCATTGCTGCTGTCATACACAGAGCCATACCCTGAGCAGAAAATGGTCTTGGTCAATTTGAGGATACGTCCCTGTGTCATTAAAAATAAAAATGTTTAATTTATTCAGAATATCTGTGTTAAAATGAATACATTTTTGAAAGAAATACAGAAATTGCTGGAAAATCTCAGCAGGTCTGTCAGCATCCAGATGCTTTTTACATGCTGTGGTTGTACCAACCTCCATCACTTCCTCTGGCAGCTGTTTCCATATGCACACCACCCTCTGTGTGAAAAGGGCCCCTTTAGGCCTCATCAAAACCTTTCCCCTCTCACCTTCCACCAATGCCCTCGAGTTTTGGATGCCACTAACCTGGGGAAAAAACCCTGTCTACTCAACCTATCCATGACCATTCTGATTTTATAAACCTTTACTGTTGCGATCTGTCACTTCAATCAACACGAATGGCTGTACTTTCAGTAATCCCAGGCCTAGATTCTGAAATGCAATACTGACACTTCTTCCTTCTCCATCAAGTCACAATTCTAAATCCATTCGAATCAGTTTGTACAGATGTATCATGAGACACTTCTGTGGGATTTACACCTTGACCTTTATGCCCAGAAGAGGTCTCACCAATATCCTGTACATTGACGTCCCCATTCCGATACTCAAAGTTCTGACCAATGAAGATAAGTTTGCTAAACACCCTCCTAACCACACTACCTATATGAGATGCGAATTTTAAAGAATTAAACCTGACGGCCTCGGTCTCTGTTCTGCAACACTGCCAAAGGCTCTGCTTTTAATTGTTTAGGTCCTGTTCTTGTTTGATTGACCAAATCCAATGTCTCGCATTAATCCAAACCAAACTCCATCTGCTACCCCTCAGCGCATTGTGTGATATTACTGTCACCTCCCCCTAGCATCACTCACCAATACCCATAAAGCTGTAACATTATTCTCCTGTGCATTTGTTCATCAGACTGTCCTGAGATGATGTGACTTACCTCTGCAACAGGCGGGACTTGAATTCAAGCCTTCCAGTCCATAGCTAGGAACAATACCACACAAGTTCAGGAATTGGAATCAAATCCAGCGCTCTGGCTCAGAGACAGGGACATAACCCACTACAACTACCAGACCCAGACTTTGGGTCATATTTTAAGTGCCCGCTTTCAGCTCGGTGTGGATTTATTATAATCAGGTTACCATTACTGAATTACAGACAACACTTTATTATTAAACAAATGCAAGATATTTGTCTCAACTGTAGGATATTGAGTGTATGTGCTATGCTATCGAAATTAACTATAACCATCTTTAATTGCTATTATCTGCAGTCTTCAATATTAGAGAAACAAATCCTGTAGACCCACTCTGCCCAATGAAGGGTCTCAAATAGGTATTTATTACCAGAGACGAACGAAGATCTTAATTTCTGGTCCCAAAACACCGATCACTCTTACCCACCTCTAACGTGCGATTGCACTCTTCCTAAAACAATGAAATGACACCAGGCCGCTGATTATTGTCCAGCTTCTCCTCCCCACTGACAGTGTCTGCAATCTGTCCCTCCTCCCCCTAACCACACAAGGAAAACCAAGGTCAGGGTCTTTGTGAAAATCAAGGCCGGAGTGTGCAGGCCTACTGGAGAGGGGGATGGGTATTTTAAAATTGAAGGGGGAGGGGAAGATGGCAGTAATATCACACACTGGGCTGAAGGGTGGCAGATGGAGTTTAGTTTGGATTAATGCGAGGTATTGGATTTGGTAAATCAAACAAGACCTATACAATTAAAAGCAGGGCCTTTGGCAGTGTTGTAGTACAGAAACCTAGGGCGTCAGGTATAATTCTTTAAAATTTGCATCGCACATAGTTAGTGTGGTGAAGAATGTGTTTAGCTCACTTGTCTTCATTGGACAGACCTTTGAGTATCAGAATGGGGACGTCAATGTTGAGGTTGTACAGGACATTGGTGAGACCTCTTCCTGAATATTGTGTCCAGTCTGGTCATCCTGCCCGGCCATTCCATCGGCACATCACCCTCTGGGTGAAAACGCTGCCCATTAGGTCACTTTTAAATGTTTCTCCTCTCACTTTCAGTCTATGTCCTCTAGTTTTGGTCTCCCCATACCCTAAGAAAATACCTTGACTATTCACTTTGATAATATTGACCTTGATATTATTAAGGTGGAGAGGGTTCAGAAGAGATTAACTTGGAATTTGCTGGGAAAGGAGGGATTGAGCTATAAGGAGAGACTGGATCGGCTGGGATTTTTTTCACTGAAGAAGATGAGATTAAGCGGTAACTTTACAGAGGTTTATAAAATAATGAGGGGTACAGATAAGCTGAAGGGCTGATGTATTTTCCCTAGAGTTGGGGATTCAAAACAGAGGGTTATTTTAAGGTGCGAGGAAAAAGGATTACAAAAGTCATGAGAGGTAATTATTTTAGACAGAATCTGGCTTGGGCGTGGAATGAACTTCCAGAGGAAGTGGTGAAAGCAGGGACAGTTGCAACGTTTAAAGGACATTTAGATCGGTCCATGGATCAGACATCAGTTTGGATGGTGCTTTGAATAGCTGCCCTCCCCATCTCCGTCTCTGAATGAATCCCTGCTGGTTTTCACCCTCTGCCAACGTCTGTGCAGTGGCGTTTGTAGGCCAGCAGAGGGTGGCATTGTATCACTTTAAGAACCACAGAGACTGGCAGACCTGTCCCACAGAGAGACACACAAATACACACACAACAATTGTTAGGGCACAACATTGAGTCATCTGGTAATTTAAACTAAACATAAAGAAATGCTCACCATATAGATTAATGCATGGATGTGGTTTTCATTGCTTCCCATGCTGAATACGTGCTGGAGGAACACAGCAATCCAGGCAGCATCAGGAGGTGTAGAATTTGATGTTTCAGGTGTTGCCCGCCTTCATGATTCTTACAGAACGGTTACACCCGAAATGTCGACTTCTCCACGTCCTGATGGTATGCTGTGTTCTCCCACCTTCCTGCCTGTCTACTTTGGACTCTAGCATCTGCAGCTTTTCTGTCTCTATCCCAGCTTCCCAAACTTGACAGATGTCTAGTCTGCGTTTGAAGATAAGTGCTCTGACATGATCTGTGCAATGTTCCACTCTGGAAAGATTGCTGGGTTGTACTGAGCAGTGCAATGGATGAATCTGGACAGATTGCTGGATTGTACTGAGCAGTACACTGACCTGGTCTGCACAGTGTTCCACGGTGAACAGATATCTCCTCCGGGTTGAGGGTGTCTGGGCTGGTTCTGTGAGGTGGATTGAGAATGTTGTATATCAAACCCTTTCAGCTGATCTGGCAATGTCTTTAGTTCCCTTCCTGTGATTGGACTCTCCATGTCTCACCCCATTAATGTTACAGTGTTCCCAGGCACAGATCATCATGTTGGTGGGATGGGTAGGGGGAAAGGTGATGGACAGGTCAAGGAGTTCCCCGGAAATTTCTGACCCCGACATTCCATAACTGACATTCCCCTGAACATTCTGTCCCTGACATTCTATAACTGACATTCCCTGGAACGTTCTGTCCCCAAAATTCTATAACTACCATTCCCTGGAACATTCTGTCCCTGACATTCTATAACTGACATTCCCCGGAACGTTCTGTCCTCAACATTGTTTGTGAACGGCCGGACGTCAGTGAATTGAACCAACGATAAGATCCCGAGGGAAGAGATCCCGTTCCAGGGAGAAGGAGACACTGTCCCGAAGGCCCCTCAGGCAGTTAAAGTGGTGAATACGTTTTTCCTGCGTTTACATTTCTTCCCTACACAGGATCGACCACAATTTCGACCAAAAGACAGAAATTCCCAAACTCCGTTTGTCTCCAGGAAACTGGGAGAGAATCCTTCAGGACAGCAACGTTTCCACCCTGCGAATTAGGGACTGGGAAGGAGTGACCTGTGTCTGCTCTCAAGTGATCGAGTGTGTGGGAATTTTCTAGAAACCATCTGTCCTTATGGATGCGTCTCTGTGTGTTTGAAGAGAGGGAGGGTTTCTTGTGGTTTATGTCACAATTTTGTCAGTAATTCTGACCTTCCCATTTGTTATTCCAGCTCCAATTATTTTAATAATTCCCTGAATACAGGGACACATTTGAAAATCTCACTGGGTCCCCGATCAAACGGGTCCCTTTGCCTCCAGGCTGATGGATAATGGGTTTGTTTTCCTTCCTCACAGTTAACGTAGTGACCATCTACGTCCTGCTTAATAAAGATTGTGGATTGTCTCCATGTGTCAGACGTTACCTCGGGGCCATGGCAGCGGCGGATCTCCTGGTCATTATCCTCGATCTGATCCTGAGACACATTCCCATTGTTTATCGGAAACAGTTTTATTTCCTGTACTCCGTCCCCGTGTGTAATATCCACTCAGTCCTGCTTTATGCAGCCACTGACTGCTCTGTCTGGTTCACCGTCACTTTCACCTTTGATCGGTTTGTGGCCATTTGTTGCCAGAAGCTGAAAAGTACATATTGCAGTGAGAAAACGGCGGCTGTGGTTCTGGGAGCAGTGACTGTGCTGAGCTGTTTAAAGAACATTTCCTGGTATTTTATGCTCACGGCTCGGTATCGGCTGCTGAACCGCCCCTGGTTTTGTGATGTAACAGATGCTGTTCTATCCTCCAGTGTCTGGGGGACAATCGAGTCCCTCCACTACATTCTAACCCCTTGTGTCCCATTTCTCCTGATTCTGCTGCTCAATGTTCTTACTGTCAGACACATTTTAGTGACCAGCAGAGCCCGCAGGAGACTCCGCGCTCACACCAATGGGGACGCTCAGTCTGACACTGAAATGATAAACCGGAAAAAATCCATCGTTTTACTGTTTGTGATCTCGGCCAATTTCATCCTGTTATGGTCAATGTTCATGCTGTATTCTATATGGGGCCGGATGTGGTATATTGGGTATTACTCTGTGTATCTGCATGAATTTGTTCAGGAATTGGGCTTCATGCTGCAGCTCCTCAGTTGCTGCACAAACACCGTGATTTATGCCGTGACCCAGACTAAGTTCAGGCAGCAGCTGAAGAATGTGCTGAAATATCCCTTCACCCAAATCCATCCATCCATCAAATTCCCTCATTAATCACACCATCCGGAATTTTCTCATTTCAGTTCAGTGTTTCAGCAATGAAGCAGCCTGTCGCTATGGTAACAGACTGAGGGTAGCGCTGGTTTGTCCATCCTTATTCCACAGGTGGGTTACAGGGAAACAGTTCAATGTGTCTCACAACTCAGTGGCCCATGGGAAAAGGGACCATCCCACTGACTGTATCCATCACTTGTATTTGTAAACAATAAAAATGTTGATTAAAGCGTGCCGAGGAGCAGAGTGAAAAATGTTGTTGTGTGTCTTTGTGTTGGAGAAGCTGAGCTGGAGAGAGACAGACTCAGCCCCAAGTCCGGTCCTCCGGGAAGGGGAGGGCACCGCGCCCTGAGCTCAGGAGCTGGGTTTAACTCCCTCTGTCCTTACTTTCACCTCTGGGTCTCCCACTCCAACTTGGCTCTCAGCAGAAATCACCTTGCTTCCTTTGTCCCTCTCCCTCCATATATCCCTCCCACTCTCACACTGCACTGCTATTTCTCTCTCCTTATACCATTTACACACTCAATTCCACTGTCGTTGCCTTGCCCAATCTCATTCACTCTCTCTCTCTCCATCTTACGATCATAACCTCACAATGTTACTGTCTTCCTGGAATCCTTTAGTGCTGGGAGAACAGAAGAGGGTTGTCGATTTTCAGGCCGATGTTAGGGAACAGCGATTGGGACGGCATATCATGGCCATTGCCAGGGCAACAGTATGGAGCTTGGGCCAAACGCCATTGCTCAGGGACATAGTGGGTGTGAGAACACGAGCCGTTACTAGGGGGTAATAAGTGGAGTGGCACCGTAGGCTGTGGCTGAGACTGGTACAACAGGATATCATAAACAGAACACATTGTGTGGGACTTACTGTCTGTTATTCAGGGAATAGAATGGGGATGGGGTTAAAGGCTATTTAGAGGTGATCAACTGGGTCGGTGTTCACAGGCTGGACCTCAGTTTAAGGCGTGTGAGGAGTGTGATGGTGGGAGACTGTGTGGGCGTGGGAGCCAGATGCTGGGGGAGTGTGCGAGGGAGTGAGCCTGATGGTGGGGGAATGTATGGGGGAGAGACCGTGACGGTGGGAGAGAGTGTGGGGAAGTGAGAGTGACGATGGGGGCGTATGCAGGGGAGTGAACGGGACAATGGGAGTGTGCGGGAGAGTGAGCGTGATGGTGCGGCCGTGCACGGGGTCTGAGAGTCAGGGTGGGGCTGTGTATGGGGGAGTGAAAGATACAGTGGGGGAGAGTGTGCTTGAGTGAGTCTGATGGTGAGGGTTTGTGCAGGATGAGTGAGCATGACAGTGGGGTTGTGTGTGGTGGAGTGTGTGTGAAGGTGTACGATTATGCACGGGAGTGAACATGACGGTAGGGGAGTTTGTGGAGGTGAGCGTGACAGTGGGGCTTGAGTGGCGCAGTGACAGAGAGTGTGGAGGAGTGTTTGGGGTTGAGCATGACGGTGAGGGTGTTGTGTGGTGGCATGTGTGATGATTGTGGATTGTGTGTGGGGGAGTATGATGGTGAGGGTGGTGTGGGGCAGTGTGTGTGAGGGTGGTGGAATGTGTGGGGGTGAGCGTGACGGTGGGGGTGGAATGGGGCAGTGTGTGTGAGGGTGGTGGAGTGTGTGTGGTTGAGCGTGATGGTGGGGGTGGTGCGTGTCAGTGTGTGTGATGGTGGTGGAGTGTGTGGGGGTGACCGTGACGGTGGGGGTGGTGTGGGGCACTGTGTTTGATGGTGGTGGCGTGTATGGGGGTGAGCGCGATGGTGGGGGTCATGTGGTGCAGTGTGTGCGATGGCGGTGGAGTGTGTCCGAGTGAGAGTGACGGTGGAAGTTGTGAGGGGCATTGTGTGATGTAGTGAGTGTGAGGGGGGTCAGAGTGTGACAGTGATGGAGTGAGTGTGAGAGGATCAGTATGATGGTGATGGAGTGAGTGTGATTGAGTCAGGGTGAGGGTGATGGAGTGAGTGCGAAGTGGTCAGTGTGTCGGTGATCGAGTGAGTGTGAGGGGGTCAGTGTGACGGACATGGAGTGAGGGTGAGGCGTCAGAATGATGGTGACAGAGTGAGATTAATGGGGTCAGGTTGACGTTGATGGAGTGAGTGTGAATGTGTCAGGGTGACAGTGATAGAGTGAGTGTGAGGGAATCAGGGTTATGGTGACTGAGTGAGTGTTAGGAGGTCATTGTGACTGTGATCGCGTGAATGTGAGGGGATCAGCGGGATGGTGATGAAGTGAGTGTGAGGAGTTATGGTACGGTGATGGAGCCAGTGTCAGGGTGTCAGGGTGTCAGTGAAGAAATAGGTGTGAGGGGATCAGTGTGATGGTGATGGAGTGAGTGAGAGTGGGTCAGGGTGACTTTGAAGGAGTGAGTGTGAGGGGATCAGGTGACGGTGATGGAGTGAGTGTGAGGGGGTCAGGGTGACAGTGATGGAGTGAGTGTGAGGGGGTCAGGGTGACTTTGAAGGAGAGAGTGTGAGGGGATAAGTGTGACGGTGCTGGAGCGAGTGTGAGAGGATCAGTATGTTGGTGATGGTGAGTGTGATTGACTCAGGGTGAGGGTGATGGAGTGAGTCTGATGGTGTCAGTTTCACGGTGATGGAGTGAGTGTGAGGGTGTCAGTATGACGCTGATGAAGTGAGTTGAATGGAGTCAGTGTGAAGGAGATGGAGTGAGTGTGAGGGGCTCAGGTTGACGTTGACTGAGTGAGTGTGAGGGGGTCAGAGTGACGGTGATGGAGTGAGTGTGAGGGGGTAAGTTTGACGGTGATGGAATGAATGTGAGCAGTTCAGGGTGAGGATGATGGAGTGAATGTGAGGGAGTCAGGGAGACAGAGAAGGAGTGAGCGTGAGGGGTTCAGGGTGACACTGACGGAGTGAATGTGAGGGAGTCATGGTGATGGTGACGGAGTGAGTGTGAGGGGGTCAGTGTGACAGAGATGGAGTGAGTGCGAGGGGGTTAGGGTGATGGTGTTGGTGTGAGTGTGAGGGGAACAGTGTGACGGAGATGGTGTGAGGGTGAGGGTGTCATGGTGACGGTGATGAAGTGAGTGTGAGGTGATCTGTGTGATGGTCATGGAGTGAGTGTGGGATTGTCAGTGTGATGGTGGTGGAGTGAGTATGAGGGGGCAGGGTGACAGAGATGTGCGAGTGTGAGGGTGTCAGGGAGACGGTGATGGAGTGAATGTGAGGGAATCAGAGTGACGTTGACGAGAGTGTGTGGGGGTGCAGTGTGACTGGGATCATGTGAGTGTGAGGGGGTCAGGGAGACAGTGATGGAGTGAGTATGAGGGAATCAGGGTGACGTTGACCGAGTGAGTGTGAGGGGGTCAGGGCGACGGTTGTGGAGTGAGTGTGAGGTTGTCATGGTGATGGTGATGGAGTGAGTGTGAAGGGATCAGTGTGAAGCTGATGGAGTGAGTGCGAGAGGGTCAGGATGACAGTGATGCAGTGAGCGTGAGACGGTCATGGTGACGGCGATGGTGTGTGTGTGAGTGGGTCAGTGTGACGGAGATGGAGTGAGTGTGAGGGGATCAGGGTGACTGTGATGGAGTGAGTGTGAGGGGTTCATGGCAGTGGGGATGGAATGAGTGTGAGGGGGTCAGGACGGTGAGGATGGAGTGAGTGTGGGGAGATAAGTTTGACAGTGATGGAGTGAGGGTGAGGAGGTCAGGGTGACAGTGAAGGAGTGAGTGTGAGGGGATGAGCGTGACGATGATGGAGTGAGTGTGAGTGGATCAGAGTGAGGATGATGGAGTGAGTGTGAGGAGGTCAGGGTGAGGATGATGGAGCGAGTGTGAGGGGGTAAGCGTGATGGTGATTTAGTGAGTATGAGAGGGTCAGGGTGACGGTGATGGAGTGAGTGTGAGGGGACCAGTGTGAAGGTGATGGAGTGAGAGTGAGGTCGTCAAGGAGACAAAGGAGGAGTGAGTGTGAGGGGGTCAGGGTGACACTGATGGAGTGAATGTGAGGGAGTCATGGTGATGGTGATGGGGCGAGTGTGAGGGTATCAGGGTGACGGTTAAAGAGTGAGTGTGAGGGAATCAGGATGGCTTTGACTGAGTGAGTTTGAGGGGTTAGGGAGACGGTGATGGAGTGAGTGTGAGGGAATCAGGGTGACGGTGACTGAGTGAGTGTGAGTAGTTCAGTATGACCGTACTCGTGTGAGTGTGAAGGGGTCAGGGTGACGGTGATGGAGTGAGTGTGAGGGGGACTGGGTGACGGTGATGGAGGGAGTGTGAGGGGGTCAGTTTGACGGTATGGAGTGAGGGTGAAGGGTTCAGTGAGATTGAGATAGAGTGAGTGTGAGAGGGTCAGGGTGACCGTGATGATGTGAGTGTGAGGGGATAAGTGTGATGGTAATGCAGTGACTGTGAGGGGATCAGGGTGAAGGCGATAGAGTGAGTGTAAGGGGGACAGTGTCATGGTGATGGAGTCAGTGTGAGGGTTCAGTATGACAGGGATCGTGTGAGTGTGAGGGGGTCAGGGAGACGGTGAAGGAATGAGTTTGAGGGGGTCAGTGTGACGGAGATGGCGTGAGAGTGAGTTTGTCAGGATAATGGTGATCGAGTGAGTGTGAGGTTGTCAGGGTGACAGAGATGGAGTGAGTGTGGGGTGTTCAGTGTGATGGTAGTGGAGTGAGTGTGAGATTGTCAGGATGACGGTGATGGAGTGAGTGTGAAGTTGTCAGGGAGACAGAAAAGGACTGAGTGTGAGGGAGTCAGGGTGATGATGATGGAGTGAGTGTGAGGGAGTCACGGTGATGGTGATGGAGCGAGTGTGAGGGAGTCACGGTGATGGTGATGGAGCGAGTGTGAGGGAGTCACGGTGATGGTGATGGAGCGAGTGTGAGGGAGTCACGGTGATGGTGATGGAGCGAGTGTGAGGGTGTCAGGGTGACGGTGACCGAGTGAGTGCGGGGGGGGGGTTTAGGAAAACGGTGATGGCGTGAGTGTGAGAGGATCAGGGTGACGATGATGGAGTGAGTGTGAGGGAGTTAGGGTGATGGTGATGGAGTGAGTGTGAGTGGGTCATGGTGACGGTGATGGAGCGAGCGTGAGGGGGTCAGAGTGATGGTGATGGAGTGAGTGTGAGGGGGTCAGGGTGACGGTGTACGAGCGAGTTTAATGGGTTCAGTGTGACAGAGATAGAGAGTGTAAGGGGGTCAGGGTGATCATGATGGAGTGAGTGTGAGGGGGTCAGGTTGATGGTGACAGAATGAGAATGAGGCAGTCGGGGTGACAGTGATGGAGTGAGTGTGGGGGATGATTGTGATGCTGATGGAGAGAGGGTGAGTGGATCAGTGTGATTAGATTAGATTAGATTAGATTACTTACAGTGTGGAAACAGGCCCTTCGGCCCAACAAGTCCACACCGCCCCGCCGAAGCGTAACCCACCCATACCCCTACATCTACATCTACCCCTTACCTAACACTACGGGCAATTTAGCATAGCCAATTCACCTAACCTGCACATTTTTTGGACTGTGGGAGGAAACCGGAGCACCCGGAGGAAACCCACGCAGACACAGGGAGAACGTGCAAACTCCACACAGTCAGTCGCCTGAGGCGGGAATTGAACCCGGGTCTCCGGCGCTGTGAGGAGGCAGTGCTAACCACTGTGCCACCGTGCCGCCCACCATGGTGTTGGAGTGAGTGAGTGTGTGTGGGGGTCAGGGTGAGGGTGACGGACTGAGTGTGAGGAGGTCAGTGTGACGGAGATGGAGTGAGTGTGAGAGGGTCACAATGACGGTGATGAAGTGAGTGTGGGGGGGTCAGTTTGACGGGGATGGAGTGAGTTTGAGGCCGTCAGGGTGAAACTGATGGAGTGTATGTGAGGGAGTTAGGGTGACGGTGATGGAGTGAGAGTGAGGGGGTCAGAGTGACGGTGAAGGAATGAGTGTGAGCGGGTCAGGGTGTTGGTGAAGAAGTGTTTGTGAAGGGGTCAGGGTGACGGTGATGGAGTGAGAATGAGGCAGTCTGGGTGACAGTGATGGGGGATGAGTGTGATGCTGATGGAGAGAGGGTGAGGGGATCAGTGTGATGGTGTTGGAGTGAGTGTGTGTGGGGGTCAGGGTGAGGGTGACGGAGTGAGTGTGAGGGGGTCAGGGTGGCGGTGATGGAGTGAGTGTGAGGGGGTTAGGGTGGCCATGATGGAGTGAGTGTGAGCAGGTCAGTGTGATGGAGATGGAGTGAGTGTGAAGTGGTCAGAGTGACGGTGACGGAGTGAGTGTGAGGGGGTCAGGGTGGCGGTGATGGAGTGAGTGTGAGGAGGTCAGTGTGACAGAGATGGAGTGAGTGTGAGGTGGTCAGAGTGACGGTGACGGAGTGAGTTTGAGGGGGTCAGGGTGGCAGTGATGGAGTGAGTGTGAGGAGGTCAGTGTGACGGAGATGGAGTGAGTGTGAGGTGGTCAGAGTGACGGTGACGGAGTGAGTGTGAGGGGGTCAGGGTGGCCATGATGGAGTGAGTGTGAGGAGGTCAGTCTGACGGAGATGGAGTGAGTGTGAGGTGGTCAGAGTGACGGTGACGGAGTGAGTTTGAGGGGGTCAGGGTGGCGGTGATGGAGTGAATGTGAGGAGGTCAATGTGACGGAGATGGAGCGAGTGTGAGAGGGTCACAATGACGGTGATGGAGTGAGTGCGAGGGAGTCAGGGTCACCATGATGGAGTGAGTGTGAGCGGGTCAGTTTGACGGGGATGGAGTGAGTGTGAGGGGGTCAGGGTGATGGTGAAGAAGTGTTTGTGAGGGAGTTAGAGTGATGGTGAAGGAGTGAGTGTGAGTGGGTCAGGATGACACTGATGGAGTGAGTTTGGAGGTGTCAGGGTGAAACGGATGGAGTGAATATGAGGGAGTCAGGATGACAGTGATGGAGTGCTAATGAGGGGGTCAGGGTGACAGTGAAGGAGTGAGTGTGAGGGTCAGGGTGACACTGATGGAGTGAGTGTGAAGGGGTCAGGCTGATGGTGAAGGAGTGTTTGTGACGGGGTCTGGGTGTGGATGATTGAGTGAGTGTGAGGGGGTCAGGGTGACTGTGGTGGAGTAAGTTTGAGGAGGTCAGGGTGACACTGATGGAGTGAATGTGAGGGAGTCAGGGTGAGGGTTAAGGAGCGAGTGTAAGGGGGTCAGGGTGAGGGTGAAGGAGTGAGTGTGAGGGGGTCAAGTTGACGGTGATGGCGTGAGTGTGAGGGGTCATGGTGACGTTGATGGTGCAGGTGTGAGGGGGTCAGGGTGATGGTGAAGGTGCGAGTGTGAGGTGTTCAGGGTGACGGTGATGGTGTGAGCGTGAGGCGGTCGGGTTGACAGTGATGGAGTGAGTGTGGGGGATGAGTGTGATGTTGATGGTGTGAGGGTGAGTGGATTAGTGTGATGGTGTTGGAGTGTGTGTGTGGAGTTCAGGGTGATGGTGACGGAGTGAGTGTGAGGGGGTCAGGGTGACAGTGGAGGAGTGTGTGTGAGGGGGTCAGGGTGACTGTGAAGGAATGAGTGTGAGGGGTTCAGTGTGACTGTAATCGCGTGAGTGTGAGGTCGTCAGGAGGACTCCGATGGAGTGAGTGTGAGGAGGTCACGGTGACGGTGCTGGAGTGAGTGTGGGGGGCAGGGAGACGGTGCTCAAGTGAGTGTGAGGGGTTCAGTGTGACTGTAATCGCGTGAGTGTGAGGTGGCCAGGAAGACGGCGATGGAGTGAGTGTGAGGGAGTCAGGGTGATGTTGATGGAGTGAGTGTGAGAGGGTCAGGGAGACGGTGATGGAGCGAGTGTGAGGGGGTCTGTGTCACGGTGATTGAGTGAGTGTGAGGGGGTCAGTGTGACGGAGATGGCGTGAGAGCAAGAGGGCAGGGTGACGATGATGGAGTGAGTGTGAGGATGTCAGGGTGATGGTGATGGAGTGAGTGTGAGGGGATCAGTGTGAAGTTGATGGAGTGAGTGCGGGAGGATCATGGTGACGGTGATGGAGTGAGTGTGAGGGGGTCAGTGTGACGGAGATGGTGTGAGTGTGAGGGTGTCAGGGAGACTTTGATGGAGTGAGTTTGACGGGATCAGTGTAATGGTGATGGAGTTAGAGTGGGATTGTCAGGATGACGGTGATGGTGTGAGTGTGAGGGTGTCAGTTTGATAGTCATGGACTGAGTGTGAGGAGGTCAGGGTGACAGTGATGGAGTGAATGTGAGGGGGTCAGGGTGACAGTGATGGAGTGAATGTGAGGGGGTCATGGTCACAGTGATGGAGTGAATGTGAGGTGGTCTTGGTGATTTGGGGATGGAGTGAGTATGAGGCGGTCAGGGTGACGGTGGTGGAGTGAGTGTGAGGGGGTCAGTGTTACTGATGGTGTGAATGTGAGGGGATCAGGGTGACTGTGAAAGAGTGAGTATGAGATTGCCAGGGTGAGGGTGAGGGAGTGAGTGTGAGGTGGCCAGAGCGAGGGTGAAGGAGCAAGTGTGAGGAGGTCAGGGCGACGGTGACGGAGAGAGTGTGAGAGGGTCAGATTAACCAGGTTGGAGTGAGTTTGAGGGGGTCAGGGTGACAGGGAATGGAATGAGTGTGATGGGGTCAGGGTGACGGTGATTGAGTCAGTGTGAGGGGATCAGAGTGACGGTGATGGAATGAGTGTTATCGGTTTAGATTAGATTAGATTAGATTACTTAGTGTGGAAACAGGCCCTTCGGCCCAACAAGTCCATACCCACCCATTCCCCTACATTTACCCCTTTACCTCACACTACGGGCAATTTACATGACCAATTCACCTACCTCGCACATCTTTGGACTGTGGGAGGAAACAGTGTGAGTTTGAGTGGGTCAGTATGACGGTGAATGAGTGAGTGTGATGGCGTCAGTGTGACAGTGATAGAGCGAGTGTGAGGGATCAGTGCGACGATGATGAAGTGAGTGTGAAAGGCTCAGGCTGATGGTGATGGTTGAGTGTGAGGAGGTCAGGGTGACGATGGTGGAGTGAATGTGAGGTGGCCAGGCTGAAGGTGAGGGAATGTGTGTGAGGTGGCAAGGGTGAGAGTAATGGAGCGCGTGAGAGGAGTTCAGGGCGACGGTGATGGGGTTAGGATGACAGTGATAGAGTGAGTGTGAGGGGGTCAGAGTGACAGTGAGGAAGTCAGTTTGAGGGGTCAGGATGAAGGTGATAGAGTGAGTGTCATTGGGTCAGGTTGTCGATGATGGAGTGAGTGTGAGGGTGTCAGGGTGATGGTGATGGAGTGAGCGTGAGAAGATCAGGGTGATGGTGATTGAGTCAGTGTGAGACAGTCAGGGTGACGGTGATGGAGTGAGTGTGAGGGTGTCAGGGTTTCGGAAATGGAGTGAGTGTGAGGGGGTCAGGGTTTCGGAAATGGAGTGAGTGTGAGACGGTCAGGATGACGATGATGGAGTGAATATGAGGGTGTCAGGGTGACGGTGATGGAGTGAGTGTGAGGGGATCAGGGTGACCATGAAAGAGTGAGTGTGAGGGGGTCAGGGTGATGGTGATGGAGTGAGTGTGAGGGGTCGGTGTGACGGTTATGGTGTGAGTGTGAGGGGGTTGGTGGGACGGTTATGGAGTGAGTGTGAGGGGGTCAGTGTGACGGTTATGGAGTGAGTGTGAGGGGGTCAGGGTGACGGTGATGGATTGATGTGAAGATGTCAGGGTTTCAGAAATGGAGTGAGTATGAGGGTGTAGGTGTGACGGTGGTGGAGTGAATGTGAGGGCTTCACTGTGATGGAGATATACGCACACAGCCTGGGACTGACTCACACACATACATACACACACACACACACACACACACACACACACACACACACACACACACACACACACACACACACACACACACACACACACACACACACACACACACACACACACAGCCTGGGACTCACTGGCTCACACACAAGTCTGGGACTGACTCACTGCCTCACACAAACACACAGTATCCTGTATCTGGATTTCTGTATCCAGACGGGTTTCCTGTATCCCATGCATCTGTTCTTTCTAATGAGCCATAAATGTGTTTTATCACATTCTCAAAGGATTCAATAAGATTTATGAGGCATGATCTGGCCCTACTAAAGCCGTGCTGACTATCTCTAATCAAACTATGGTTTTCCAGGGAGTCATAAATCCTGTCTCTCAAAGTCCTCTCCAATAATCTGCACACCACAGACATAAGAACATGAGGTTTGTAATTACCAGGATTATCCCCATTCCCTTTCTTGAACAAGGAAGTAACATTTGCCACCATCCAATTATCTGGTACGACTCTGGTGGACAGTGAGGATGCAAAGGTCATCACCAAAGGCACAGCAATCCCTTCCCTCGATTCGTGCAGTAACTCTGGGTACAGCCCGTCTGGTCCAACAGACTTACATATCCATATGTTTACAAAATACTCAGCACAGCCTCTTCTTAACATCAACCTGTTAACTTATATCAGTCCTTTTCACGCAGTCCTCACAAATGACAAGGCCCCTCTCAGTAGTGAGTCTTGAAGCACAGGATGCATTAAGGACCTCCCCTACCTCCTGTGACTCCAGGCACAAGTTCCCTCCACTATCCCTTACCGGCCCTACCCTCACTCTGACCATCCTCTTGTTCCTCACATAAGTAGAGAATGCCTTTCGGTTTTCCTAAATCCTTCCCAACAAAGCTTTTTCATGCCCCCTCCGGGCAGTCGTAAGTCCATTCTTCAGTTCCTTCCTGGCTATCTTCAGAGTCCCCAGAGTGTGGAAACAGGCCATTTAGCCCAACAACTTCATACTGACCCTCTGGTGAGCATCCCACCCAAAACCATTCCCCCACTCTATTACTCTCCATTTACCCTAACTAATCTGTCAATATCTACACATCCCTGAACACTATGGGTAATTTAGTATGGCTGATGTGGGCCGTTGATGGAAACTGGAGCACCTGGAGGAACCCCACGCAGACAAATGGAGAATGTGTAAACTCCACACAGACAGCCGCCCGGGACTGGAATTGAAATCGGGTCCCTGGTGCTACAAGGAAGACGTGCTAGTTACTGAGTGACTGTACCACCCCCATATAACCCGACAGAAGTCTAACGATCCTTGTGTCCTCAACCTTACGTAAGCTTCCTTCTTCCTCTTGTCTAGATGTTCTACGTTGGAACTTTGTCAAATGCTTTGCTGAAGTCCATGTGGACAACGTTGACTGCTCTGCCTTCATCTATCTCTTGGCCACCTCATCAAAGAGTCAATCGGGTTTGTGAAACACGGTTTCCCACTCACAAATCCATGCTGACCATCTCTAATTAGCCATTGCCTTTCCAAATATGCACAGCTGCTTTCTCTCAGAATCTCCTCCCACAACTTACCCATGACTGGGCTCACTGCGCTGTAATTTCCTGGCTTTTCCCAGCAGCTCTTAAGTGATGGAACAGAATTAGCCACCCTTTAGACTTCCGACACCTCACTCTGTCTGTTGATAATATAAATATCTCTGTTAGGGATATTGCAATCTCTTCCCTAGCTTCCTACAATATTCTAAGATAAGCCTTATGAGCTACTGAGGATTGATCTACCTTTATTTGTTTTAAGATTCCAGCGCTTTCTCTTCTCTGTTGAGGATTCTTTCCAAGACACCACTATTTATTTCCCAAACTCCCGATCTTCCATGTCTTTCTACACAGTAAATTAAGACAAGTTTTTTTGGTTTAAAATCTCATGCATCTCCTATGGTTCCACACATCGGCAACCTTATTGATATTGAAGGGGCCATATTCTCTTCCAAGTTATTCTTTAGCCCTTACTGAAACTTGCATAAAGACTTCTCAAAATTCAAATAGTACATTTGTGGTATGGAGACAGTTACACTGATGGGGAGGGTTGCACAAATTGGAAGAGGTTCCTGTGGTCAGGCGTTTTGGTGGGGACAGGGTGATGTTTAATAGATTAAGATTGAAGGTTTGGAGAATGATAAGGAGTTTACGATTTTTTCACGGAAAAGGAAGGGTTTTAGGAGCTGGAGAAGTTTACCAAGATAGGGATGGATGGAGAGGGAGGTGAAAGGCAAATATATTGACATAGAGAGTGGTTTTGTTAGGAGAGGCTTACAGGACAGACAGGACTGTGGGGTTTACAGGGATGAAGGAATTTAGTATCTACTCGAGAAGTTGAGGGATTGGGGTGTTAGGGATTGGAGAAACTGACAGAGACAGAGATCATTGTGTGGACTAGAGAAGCTTCCAAACAGAGGAAGGATTATCGGGACTGGAGGATATTACAGAGATCACTAACACAACATGGGCCAGGATTGATGCTTGGGGCTTCTGTGCTGTCTCAGTGAGGACCAGTACAGCAAAGGTGAAAGCAGGAGCCTCACAAGATCGTGGGAATGAAGCCTAAAATGTTGCTGTTTCTTGCCCAGCTCTGTATCTATGTCCTGTCTTACAGGACTGAATACAGAAGGCCAAAAACTCCTTCCTGTGCTGTTTACTATGAGTGATCTTACCGGCTGCAGGATTTACTGAACGCTCCAGATCTCCCTCTCCATCTCTCTCTGGCTGACCAAGCATCTTCAAAGAGGTGATGGATGAGACAGGAGTTAGCAACACCCTGATTACCTGCATGAGACAGAAATAGACAGAATGGAAAATTAGACTGATTCAGTGAGGATAACTCATGTAAAGTACCACTGAGTCCAGCAGAGATCACAAAAGTCCCAGTCTCTGTCCCTGGTCTGTGCTATTGCTGATCGGAGGATTATTTTGGCTCAGGATCTCAGACCAGCTGCAAGAGTGAGAGGAGCTGACAGAGGCAGCAATTAGAGCCACATGGTGAGGGATACCACACGGAGAGATAATGAGTGATATCATCAGAGTGCAGGAAAGTGTCAGAATCAAACAATGGTCATGGTGAAAGGGTTTTGATTCATGGTGCACTGGCATCAGTACTCAGTGATGGGTGAACTACGACTGGGACAGGTGATGACCTCAGGATATTCTCACCAGACTATTCATCCAGAATTTAATGCCGATGTAAGCTACACCGATCTAACTGCTTAATATCCTTTAAGGAAGGAAATCGGTTATCGACAGCAGGTCTGGCCTACATGTGACTCCAGACGCAGAGCAAGGAGGTTGACTCTCAACTGCCCCCTGAAATGATCGGGAAACCACCCAGCTCAAGGGCAGCTCGGGGGTGGGCATGAAATACTGGCCAGAAAGAGACAGCAACATCCCACGAGAAATTAAAAACTTCCGTGCTGGGAGCAGTGTCCTTGCCAATCATGTCAGTAGGCTTATGGGCAGGGATGTAAACTGAGAGATAGGATGCTTGGACAGGGTTCAGAAGAAAGGAGCTGTCCAAATCCAAATAGAAAAGATGAAGCATCGGAACAGTATGGAATGTGGCTGAAGACAACTAGAAAGGTACAGTAAGGGATAGAGTTTAACTATAACTGTACATCAGTGAATTAGGCTGTGACAGGACATTCTGGGAAAAAAGTCAATTACAATGTTCTTTCTTTGGAATGGACAAAGTACCTGCAATAAGGTAATAGACATGTGACACAGAGATAAATAATATTCGGTCACCAAAAAGATGTGGTTACAGGAGAAACAAAAGGTGGAACATAAATATTCTATTGTACACATCCTTGAGAGGTCTCAGGGAGTGCAGGATGGGTAACCCTGACAGTAATGGGTAACAAAGGCATTACAGAGAACGCATTTGGCATCAGATGATGCAGCTGAATCAGTCTGAATGATTATGAGTAACGCGTGTCAAAAACACAAGCAGAAGAACAGTTTTTATGCTGCCTAACAATATTTCATTGCTGAACACTGTTACACATTCTAATGCATGGCAAAGGTACTGTGATAATTTTGGGAGACTTCAATCTTTGTCAAATATGATATTTTCCGAACTCCTCTCCGAATGTTTTTGTCAGTGCCTCTTTGAATAACACATTGTGCAAATGGCCAGGGATGTGACTATCTCAGATAGACCATTGGGTGATGACGCTGAGTGAAGGAGTAACAACGAGATATCCTCTGGGGAATTGTAGTGTCGTGGATTTCAAAGAGATGATGGATTTTTAAAGTGACCATAAAGCACACCCAACAATCACAACCAAAGCCATTGACATGTGTTTGAGAGGAGAACTGACCAAGGTAAACAGGGGAAACAGTGAAGTGTTTGGCTGGAAATGGACAGTGGAAAACATTCACAGTCATGGAGATGTACAGCACAGAAACAGGGCCTTCGGTGTCCAGCTCCTTCATGCCACCCACATATTCTCCCATAATCTCGTCTTATTTGCCAGCACTTGGCCCAAATCCCTCTCAACCCTTCCTATTCGTATACCCATCCAGATGCCTTTTAAATGCAGTTATTGTACCAGTCTCCACCACTTCCTCTAGCAGTTCATTCCATACACGCATAACCCTCTGTCTGAAAACATTTTCCCTTAGGTTCCTTTTATATCTTTCCCCTCTCATCCTGAAGCTAGGCTGTCCGGTTCTGCACTCCACTACCCCAGGGAAAAGATCTTGTCTGTTAAACCTATCCATGCCTCATGATTTTATAAATCTCTGTATGGTCACCCATCAGCCTCAAATACCCCAGCCCATTTAACCTCTCCCTGTAGCTCAAATCTTCCAATCCTGGCAACATCCTTGTAAATCTTTTCTGAAACCTTTAAATTTACACAACATCCTTCCGATAGGAAGGAGACAAGTATTACACAAAATATTTCAAAAGTGACTTATGCTATGCCATGTACAGCCAGAACATGACCTCCCAACTCCTCTACTCAATACTCGGATAAGTAAACGCAAGCATACCAAACACCTTTTTCATTATCCTATCTACCTGCAACTCCACTTTCAAGGAGCTATGAACCTGCATTCCAAAGTTTTGTTGTTCAGCAACACTCCCTAGGAGCATACCATTAAGTGCGTAAGTCCTACTGAGATTTGCTTTCCCAAAATGCAGCACCTCACATTTATCTAAATTAAACTCCATCTGCCACTCCTCAGCCCATTGGCCCATCTGATCCAGATCCTGTTGTAATCTGAAGTAAGACTCTTCGTTATCACAACACCTTCAATTTTGGTGTCATCTGCAAACTTACTAACTACACCTCCTATGTTCACATCCAAATCTTTATGTAAATAACAACAATAGTGGACCCAGCACCGATTCTTATGGCACTCCACTGGTCACAGGTCTCCAGTCAGAAAAAGAACGCTCCACCACCACCCACTGTCCTCGACCTTTGAGCCAGTTCTGTATTCAAATGGCTGGTTATCTCTTTATTCCATGAGATTTAACCTTCCTCACCAATCTCGTATGTGTAAACTTGTCAAACACCTTATTGAAGTTCGTATCGCTCACATTGACAGCTCTGCCCTCATCAATCCTTTTTGTTAATTCTTCAAAAACCACAATCAATTTCTTGAGACATGATTTCTCACGCACAAAGCAATGCCGACTGTCCCCAATTTGACACTGACTTTCTAAAGACATGCAAATCGTGGCCCTCATGATTCCCTCTTTCAACGTGCCCACCACTGACGTCAGGCGAAACGGTCTGTAGTTCCCTGGCTTTTCCTTGCCATCTTGCTTAAATAGTGGCACCATGCTAGCCAACCTCCAGTCTTTTGGTACCTCACCTGTAACTATCGATGATACAAATATTTCAGCAAGGGGCCCAACAATCACTTCCCTAGCTTCCCACAGAGGTCGAGGGTACATCTGCTCAGGGACTGGTAAGGTCCGAGGGAGTGTTGCTGAACAAAGAGATCTTGGACAGAAGATTCATAGCTCCTTGAAAGTGAAGTCGCAGTTCGATAGGATAGTGAAGAAGGCGTTTTGTATGCTTTCCTTTCTTGGTAAGAGTACCGAGTACAGGAGTTAGGAGGTCATGTTGCAGCTGTACAGGACATTGGTTAGGTCACTCTTGGAATATTGTGTGCAATTCTGGTCCCCTTCCTATCGGAAAGATGTTGTGAAACTCGAAAGGGTTCAGAAAAGATTTACAAGAATGTTGCCAAGGTTGGAGAATTTGAGCTATAGGGAGGGGCTGAATACACTGGGGCTGTTTTACCTGGACCGTCCGAGGCTGAAGGGTGACCTAAAAGAGGTTTACAAAATTATGAGGGGCATGGATAGGATAAATATACAAAGTCTTTTCCCTGGTGTCGGGGAGACCAGAACTAGAGGGCATAGGTTTAGGGTGAGAGGGGAAAGATATGAAAGAGAACAAAGGGGTAATATCTTCACACAGAGGGTGGTACGTGTATGGAATGAATGCCAGAGGAAGTGGTGGAGGCTGGTGCAATTGCAACATTTAAAAGGGATCTGTATGGGTATATGAATAAGAAGGATTTGGAGGGATATGAGCCTGGTGCTGGCAGGTGGGACTAGATTAGGTTAGGACATATAGTCGGGATGGACCAAAGGGTTTATTTTTCAAATTGAACATCTCCATGATTCTATGAACTGATAAGGTCCTGGGGATTTATCCACCTTTACGTATTTCAAAACATCCTGCACTTCCTCATCTGTAATATGGACATATTGCAAGTTGACACCACCTATTTCCCTATATTCTGTATCTTCCATATCCTCCTCACAGTAAACACTGACGTAAAATACTTGTTTAGTATCTCCCCCATCTCCTGCAGCTCCAGGCACAGGCTGCCTTGCTGATCTTCAAGGGGAGAAAAATGTGTTACTGGAAAGCGCAGCAGGTCAGGCAGCATCAAAGGAGCAGGAGAATCGACGTTTCGGGCATAGGTCCTTCTTCAGGAATGCCCGAAACGTCAATTATCCTGCTCCTTGGATGCTGCCTGACCTGCTGCGCTTTTCCAGCAACACATGTTTCAGCTCTGATCTCCAGCATTTGCAGTCCTCACTTTCTCCTAATTGATCATCAAGGGGCCCGATTCTCTCTCTAGTTACCATTTTGTTATTTATGTTTTTAGAAAAACCCTTTGGATTCTCCATAACCCTATTTGCCAAAGCAATCTCATGTCACCCTTTTGCCCTCATGATCTCCTGCTTTAGTATACTCCTACTGCCTTTATACTCTCCTTAGGATTCACATTCTCGCCTGAGATACATTTACCTCTTTTTCAAAACTTATACCTCAATTTCTCTCCTCTTCCAGCATTCCGCACACCTACTGGCCTTTCCTTTCACCCTAACATGAATACTGTACACTGTCGTTCTCATTCTGGAAGGTTTCCCAATTTCCAGTGATAAAGGTTTCATTCTCTCAAAATGGAAACTCCCCAATTCCTGCATCTCACGAAACGGCCGCTAGTAAATAATGACAAAACAAAGAACTTTCCAAAGGAAGGCTTCGATTAGGTGAGCTCTGGTCAGTGACATTGATCTGGAGGTTACCAGATGCACAGAGAGTGCTTTCTATCAGAGCAGCACCAGATCAGTATCAGGCACACAGTCGGAATGAGCAAATAGATTCACGTCTGATCTCACATCTCCCGGCTTGGGAACCTGAAACATGCACAGCCATTCTGGAGAGTAATGCAGATATCAGAAGTATTGCTGTGGCAAATAGAGGTTTCAGTGATTTTGAGGGAAGATACTAATAAAGGAGGTTACAGAGGCAAGGAAGATTGTCGGGACTTTAAGAGATTTCACAATTTACAAGTATTGTTGGGATTGGAGGAAGTTACCAAGATTGGAAGGGTTTAAAATTGAAGAATTCCACAGACAACCTTGACAGGGAGAAAGGCGGTATTCTTGACAGTGTGGAGGAACAGAAGAATCTTCGGGGGTCAACGTCCACTGATCGGTCAAAGCTGCTACTCAATTTGCTAGCATTATTCAGAATGGTGTGTTGGCTTTCATTTTCAGGGGGACTGAGTTTAAGAGCCATGAGGTTAAGCTTCAGCTCTATAAGACAAGTGTGGTTAGACCATACTTGGTATGTTGTGTTCAGTTCTGGTTGCCTCATTTCCAAAAGATGTAGAAGCTATAGAGAGCGTGTAGAGGAGATTTAACAAGCTGCTGACTGGACTGGAGGGGAGATCTTATGAAGAAAGGTTGAGAGAGTTAGGGCTTTTATTTTTGGAATGGAAAGGGACAAGAGATAACTTACTGGAGGTGAACGAGATGATTTGAGGCTTAGATAGAGAGGATAGCCACATACTTTTCCCATTGCAAAAATGGAAATAATGAGGGGACATAAATTGAAGGTGATCAGAGGAAGGTTTACAGGAGATGTCAGGGGTGGGTTCTTTACACACAATGTAGCAGGTGCGTACAATGCACTGCCAACAGTGGTAATAGAGTCTGATACATTAGGGACATTTAATGGACGCTTAGACAGCAAATGGCTGATAGTAAAATGTTGTATCTGTAGGATAAAAGGTTAGCACAACATTGGGTGCCGGAGGGCCTTGCGCTGTGCTGTACTGTTCTACGATCTAAATAGGGAGGGTTACAATGGCACAAAGAGGTTTCAGAAAGCTGCAGAGGATGGGATCGGAATGAAGAGACACAAATAGGAAGGTGTGCTCGGATTGTCGGAGGTAACAGAGACAGCAATGATCTGATCTGGAGCAGACGACACAGACTGGGAGGGTTTTGGGGACTGGAGGTGGTTTCACAGGGAGGGAGGACCATAGAACCACGAGGTGTTACAGAAATTTGGATAGCTGTAGGCCCTGCAGGTGTTAATGGAGATGGGGAAGTTTGGAGGAATGCAGCAGTTTACAGGCATAAGGATGTTGGTAGGATGGGGTGTTGCACACAGACAGGAGTGTTTTAGGTGAATGGAGCAGATTGTGGAAATCAAGACGGTTTTATAGATTAGAAGAAAACACAGCTATGTGGATAGCAGTCGCGACTGAAGATGTTAATACTTATGGAAAGGTTAAGGTTCTGCAGGTTATTTAGATATAGAGGGTGTGGAATCGGACATTTTTACCTGGAGGTAATGACAGCCATTTTGGTCGGAGACAGTTTCACAGATAAGGGAGAATTAGTAACCTCCTCCAGTTTGGTCAAAGTGGGAAGGGTTGTCGGGGAGGGTGACGTTTCCACAGATAGGAGTGAAAGTGCTGGACATGTTTATGGAGATGGGTAGATGGATGGAAAGTCTGGAGGAGCTTGCATTGACAGGATGGGTGATAGCCACAGGAGGATATTACACATATAGTGAGTCTTTTCGGAAGTGAATCAGATAGTCACAGACATTGGAGTGAGTTCTACAGATCAGGGGTACTGTACGGACGTGAGAGGATCATACGGTCTCCACAGATTAATTGTATCTTTCGGACTGGAAAAAGATACAAATAGCTTAATGTCAATGTATGCTGCTTACTTTTTCCTGAACAGAGCCTCAATATCCCTCAGCAGCCAGGGATCCCTAAACCTGCCAGATTTTCCCTTCACTCAAACATACTGGCCCTGGATTCTTGAGATCACACTTTTAAAAGCCTCCCATTTGTCAGTCATTTCTTTTCCTTCAAACAGACTCACTCAATCGATGGTAATCATAACGTGGAGGAGACGTTGTTGAACTGGGGTGGACAATGTTAAAAACCACAAAACACCAGGTTCCAGTCCAGCAGGTTTATTTGGAGGCACGAGGTTTCAGAGAACTGCTCCTTCATCACCTGGTTGTGGAGCACAGTCATAAGGCACAGAATTTAGAGCAACAGGATTGCAGTGTCATGGAATGTAATATCAAACACATTTATTTTCAGCCTTTCACCTTTTAGGATGATCACCCGTACTTCGAAAGCTGGTGCTTTGAAATAAACCTGCTGGACTATAACCTGCTGTTGTGTGATTTGTTAATTTACCCAATCAACCTCGGCTCGATTCTGTTAGATCGCCCCAAAACTGGCCCTGCTCCAGTTTCACACCTTAATCTGTGGACCTGTCTGATCTTTATCCATAACTATGTTAAAACTAAGACAGTTGTGGTCACTGGACACAAAGTGCTCTCTGACTGACTATTCAATCAATTGCCTGACCATGTTTTCTAAGGGGTGGTCCAGTGTTGCACCCGCCTGAGTAGAGTTAGGCTAAGTTAGACCTTCTACATCTTGGTTTAGAAAAATTTAGATTAGATTAGATTACATACAGTGTGGAAACAGGCCCTTCGGCCTAACAAGTCCACACCGCCCCGCCGAAGCGCAACCCACCCATACCCCTACATCTACCCCTTACCTAACACAACGGGCAATTTAACATGGCCAGTACACCTGACCTGCACATCTTTGGACTGTGGGAGGAAACCGGAGCACCCGGAGGAAACCCACGCAGACACGGGAAGAACGTGCAAACTCCACACAGTCAGTCGCCTGAGGCGGGAATTGAACCCGGGTCTATGGCGCTGTGAGGCAGCCGTGCTATCCACTGGGCCACGGTGCCGCCCATTTCTTGGACACATTTGACAAATTGCACTCCGTACGGGCCTTTTACTCTGTGGGTGGTCCAGTCCATCTCGGGGAAGTTAACATCTCCAACCAATACTACATTATTATTTCATTAGGTGCCTGCAATCTCTCTACATATCTGCTCCTCTAGTATCCGATGGCTATTTTGGAATCTTGAACACTGTTACAACAGAGTGCCCATTCCCTTTTTGTTTCTAACGTCTAAACATATGGCCTCATTTGATGACTCTTAAAGAGTATCCTCTCGAAGCGCTGTTGTCCTGTCCTCCATTATCAAAAGGGCAGCTCCCCCTCCTCACTTACTTGTCCCTATGTCACGCCTGTAGCTTCGATATCCTGGAACACAGTGCAATAAAACCAGGCGAAACCATTCAAAAGTATAGGGACTGCAAGAGTGTCCTTAGAAGTGAGGGACACACAATGACCATAAAATATCCTTGTCAGATACTATTAAGGAAAAGTCACAAGGTATTTTATCAGTATATTTACAATAAGAGGATTACTAAGTAAATAGTGGGGCCTGTTAGAAACCAAAGGGACAATCTGTGCATGGTGCCAGGTGAAGTCGGTGAGGTCTTGAATGAATAATTCTCATCTGTATTCACACAGGAGAAAGGCATTGTAGCTGGGGATTTCAGTCGGGATGGTGAGGTTCGAGAACATGTTAAGATCAATACGGAGGGGGTATGAAATGTTTTCACAGGCATAAAGGTGGAGAAATCCCCTGAGCACACTGAAATATATCCCAGGCTGCTATGGGTGGTAAGGTAGCAGATTGCTGGGGCTCTGCCAGATATATTTAATACTTTGCTGGCCACAAGTGAAGTGCCGTATGACTGGAGGATCGCTAATGTGGTTCGTTTGTTCAAGAAGGGCAGCAGTGATAGGCCAGGTGATTGCAGAGCAGATAGTCTGACAGCAAGGGAAGGGAAATTATTGGAAACAATTCTGAGGATAAATTAACACTTACAAAGGTAACGATCATCTGGGCTCAATCACCACGCATTTGGTAAAGGAAGATACTGTCTGAGAAATTCAGTGGAGTTCCTTGAAATTGTGTCTAAAAGTATTGATGAGGGCAGTGCAGATGATGTGGGTTACATGGAATTGAATAATGCCTTTGACATGTTCACACATGGCAGGCTGGTCCAAAAGTAAAGAGCCATTGGATTCAAAGGCAAGTTGGTAAATTGGATCCACAATTGATGGACATACTGCTTCGTGTTTGAAATTCCTTCACCAGTGGGTGGACCACAGGGTTGTTTGCAGGAACCATTGTTGTTTATTATGTGCATTAACAACTCGGATGTGAAAGCAGAATGAACCATTAGTAGGGTCGCAAATGACATGAAAGGTGAAGTTTTGTCCACAGTGAGGCGGATGATCTCAGTCTACAGTCCAACGTCTTTCAGATGATAACTTGAGCAGGGTTTAGTAGTGATCGAAGTGAGATAATACCCTGTGGGAGGAATGATAAGCAAAGGACAGACATAATGAACGGTAGGTCCTTTTGGAGTACTGAGGTACACCGGGACCTTGGTGGACAAGTCCATAGATCCGTGAAGATATCAGCACAGGGAGACAGGGTGGGGAATGGACCTGACCTGGGGGTGATAAACGAGAATATAGGAATCATTGTTTGTAAGCTAAATAAGTGTTACAGTGGGGAGTGAAGACAGTTATCGAAGAGGCTCTTGATCAACTGGACAAGTGGGTCAAGGAATGAAAGATGGATTTTAATTAATGGATTTTGTTAAGACAAAATCGTGAACCTGCAGGATGGGACCAAGTTAGAATGGGTTGTGGAACCTGAAAGATGTTCCAGTTTGAATGATGGATTTTAGTTTTGATTCGACCACTGTCCAACTTAATGACCTAATTTTGTAGACGTTTATCAGAATGGCTGAACACAGCTTCAGGTTCCCAGACTGGGAGATGTGAGTTCAGATGTGAATGTATTTGCCCATTCTGTCTGTGTGCCTGACACTGATCTGGTGCTGCTCATGTGCCCTCCAGATCTGCATGACTGAACAGAGCTCACCTCAAAAAAGCCTTCGATTGGAATGATCCTTATTTTTTTTTCATTATATTTCAGCGGCATGCAGGAGACGCATAAATTGGAGAGTTTCACGATTAAAAATATTGCTGAGAGCTGTGCAGATGATGTGGATTCCTTGGAGTTCACTTTGGCCTTTGACAAGGTCCCACATGGAAGGCTGGTCCAAAAGGGAAGAGCCCATGGGATCCAAGGCAAGTTGGCATATTGGATCCGCAATTGGTGGAGGGTTGGCTTCGTGTTTGAAATTCTGTCACCAGTGGGTGTACCACAGCGATCTGAGCAGGATCCATTGCTGTTTGTTATGTACATTAATACCTTGGATGTGTAAGCAGAAGGTAACTTTAGCAAGTTTGCAGATGACATGAAAGGTAAGGCTTTGTCCACAGTGGGGGGCTGGTCTTAGGCTACAGTCTGAAGATTGAGGACAGAATTTCAAGAGAATCATTTAAATAGACAAGGCAGGCAAGAGCAAAACAGGCAATAAGGGAAAACTGATTAATTAAACTACTTTATTTCAAAATAACAGGCCTAACAGGTAAGGCAGATGAACTTGGTGCTTGGACATGGGACTGGGACACCATAGGTATGACAGAAACACAGCTGATGGAGGATCAAGACTGGCAACTTAATGTTCCAGAGTACAGATTCTACAGGATGGAGAGAACAGGAGTTGAGAGAGGAGGGGCATTGGAGTTTTTTGATCAGTGATACATCACCGCAGCACTTAGAGAGGATATTCTTGGAGATCGCCCAGTGATGCTGTAATGGTGGAAATGATAAATGAGAATTGGTCATCAATTTGATATGACTGTACTACAGGCCCTCAATAATCAGTGGGAAAAGGAGCAGCAAATATGTTGGGAGATCTCAGACATCTGTAAGAATGATAGGGTTGTAATGGTCGGGGATTTTAACTTTCCAAACTTAGACTAGGACTGCCAGCGTGTTAGGAGTTTGGATGGGAGGGATTTGTTCGGCATTTTAAGAAAACTGTCCCAGTCAGAATGTCAATGGTCAGACTACAGGAAGGAGTATAACCTGACCTTCACATGGAAAACAAGGTAGTGAAAGGGACTGAGGTGTTGGTGGGGCAACACTTTGGCAAAGTCACAACAATCGTATTAGTTTGAAAATAGCGATGGAAAAGAACATGGCTGGTTCACAAGTTAATGATCAAAACTGGCCTTGCCTGAATCCAGAAGGTACGAGTCAAGAGCATTTAACAATTGGTTGTGGAGGATATTTACAGGTAAAGGGACGTCAGGCAGATGGGAAGGTTTCAAAAGAGTGATAAAATGAGAGAGATCAGGGCCATGATATTCCTGCTTGTGTGAAGGATAATGCTGATGCAAGAAAGAAACGCTGGAGACTGGAGATATTGAGATTCTGATCAAGAGAAATGGAGCACGTGTCACATCTAGCCAGCTGGATTAAGGGAATCCATTGAAGAACATTGCGGTGGAGTAAGACACTTAAGTGGGAAATCAGGAGGGCCAAAGGGGACCACAGAAAGCTCTGGCAGATCAAACCGAGGAAAATACATGTATATTAACAACAGAAGATTACAGACAGATGGAATATGGTTCCTTAATGATCAAAGGGGCCAACCAAGTGTGGAACAAAAGGAGATGGTTGAGATCCTAAACTAAAATTTTCCGTTTCAACTTACTGTGGAGAAGGACTTGGAAAGTCAGGGAAATAAACAGTGATGTTCTTCAAAAGAGTCCACATTACAGAACAAGAGGTACTGGAGGTTTTTAAATGCATAAAGGGTAGACAAATCCCCAGGAACTCATCAAGTCTGTCCCTGGATATTGTGGGAAGAAATTGTGGGGTCCCATAAACAGATATTGCTATCACTGACAGACATGACTGATGAGCTGGAAGCCTGGAGGGTGGGTGGCTAATGTTGTGCCAGTGCTTAGGAAAGGCTGCGAGGGAAAGCCAGGGACATAAAAACCAATTAGCTTGATGTCAGTGTTGCATAAGTTGTTGGAAGCGATTCCACTGGACAAGAGTTACATGCATTTACAAAGGCAAGGATTGATTTGGGATAGTCAGGACAGCTTTGGAAAGCTGTGTAGAATTCTGATCATCCTGATTTAGGACGCATTTCCTGAAACTGTGAATGGAGCAAAGCTTGAAGAAGATACTACTGACAGAATCGGAGAGACTGGATAAGCTGGAAAGCAACATGGGGGGATGAGATAGATTTGGCAGATAAGGTTAAGGGAAATGCAAAGAAATTTCTACAGCACACACGGACAAAAAAAACTGGAGAGACTCTAGAGCTCCTCAAATATCAGTGAGGACATACAAGTGTAGAACCACCTAAATGAACGTTTCATGTCAGAACGTCCTTTGCACAAAGACTAAGAAACAAAGAGAAAGAAACAGTGATGGCATGAAAAGAGTCCCCATTCCAGAAGAGGTGGTGCTGGAGGTCTTAGAACATAAAGGTAGAGAAAGCCCTACGTCCTAAACAAGTGTATCCCAGAACATTGTGACAAAGTAGTGGCAGGGACACGAGCAGAAATATTTATATCATTGTCTTTCGCATTTCCCATTGGGTGGCTCAGGGGTGACCTTATAAAGGTAAGGAAAACCATGAGAGGTACAGGTAAGTTGATTCGCCAACGTCTTTACCCCAGGGTAGTGGAGTCCATAACTAGATGGGATTGAACTGCAGAAGGAGAATGTGTTAGCAATTCTGGAAAGTGTTAAAAGAAAGTCCCCTGGGCCAGATGGGATTTATGCTCATTCTCTGGGAAGCCAGGAAGGAAATTGCTGAACCTTTTGTTTTGAACTTTATGTCGTCATTTTTTACAGGAATAGTGCCAGAAGGCTGGAGGACAGCAAATGTTGTCCCCTTGACCAAGAAGGGGAATAGAGACAACCCTGGGTAATTAGAGAGGGATAAAGTGTTGGAAAGGCTTGTAAAAGCTAGCATTTATAATCATCTGGAGGTGAATAAGTTGATGAGGGATAGTCAGCACGGTTTTGTGAAGGGTAGGTCATGCCTCACAAACCTTATTGACTTTTTTGAGAAGGTGACCAAACAGGTGGATATAGGTAAAGCAGAACTTGCTAGTGCAGATGAACAGAGAGATCACTGTGTCCATGCACATGGATCGGTGAAAGCTGCCACTTAGGTTAATAGGGTTGTTGATAAGGCATTCAGCGTGTGAGCTTTTATTGGTACAGGGACTGAGTTTCGGAATCATGTGATAATGCTGCAGCTGTCTAAAACTCTGGATGCGGCCACAATTGGAGTGTTGCCTTTGGTTCAGATCACCGCATTAGAGGAAGAATGTGAAAGATTTGGAAAGGGTACAGAGGAGATTTACTTGGATGTTACCTGGTACGGAGGGGAGGTGTTATGAGGAAGGCTGAGGGACTTGAATCCGGTTTTGTTTAAGAGAAGACATTCGTGGCCAATTAATTGAGATATACAAGATAATCAGAAGGTTAGATGGGTTGGACAGTGAGAGCCTTTTCCCTCAGATGGCGATGCCTAGCACGAGGGGAGATAGCTTTAAATTGAGGTAGATATTAATATTATTAATATTATGATGAATTAATAGATGCTAGAGGTAGGTTGTTTACTCAGAATAGTCAGGGCATGGAATACATGGCCTGCAACAGTGGTCGACTCACCAACTTTAAGGTAATTTAAACGGTCATTAGACAGGCATATGGTTGATAATGGAATAGGGAAGGTTAGATGGGCTTCAGATTGGTTCCACAGGTTGATGCAACAACGAGAGCCGAAGGGCTGGTACTGCGCTGCCATGTTCTATGTTCTGTGTTCTTGAGGGCATAAGTATCAGATGGGAGAGAAAAAAACTGAAAAGGGTTTGGTGGAGAACATTTTCCACACAGAGGATGGTGCATTTATGGAATGAGCTTCCAGGGGAAGTGATAGGAAAAGTACAATAACAACATGTAAAAGACATTTGGGCAGGTACATGGGGAGAAGGTTTGAAGGGATATGGGTCAAATATAGGAAACATGACTCTTTCAGGGACTTGATCAGCAAGGGCTAGTTGGATCGAAGGAACCATTTCCGTGCTGCTTGGCTCTGTCTCCAGTTCATGGAGGAGGAGACGACCGAGATAAGGAATGTTGTAGACACTGAAGCAAGTTACAGCGATCGGAATGGTAGTCTGAAATTCAGTACATTTCAAATATGTCGAGGAACTTTCGGGAGGAAGGAGGTTACAGGGACAGGAACTGTTATAGGAGTTACAAATATATTGAAGACACTGGTCCACAAGCCATGCCATCGGTACAGTGTTGCAGAGTAGTGAGTCTCAGTACAACAGAACCAACAGTAGGGGCAGTGATTGAGCCTGGGGTGTGTCTGTATTGTGCTCCCCATCCAGCACTGTATCCATGTCATGTCTTGTTAGCCGATGTTTGGAGCCCTCTCATTGCTCTCTGTTCTGTGCACTGAGAGTGATCTTACCTCACTGCAGGATTTATTGTAGGCTCCAGAACTCCCTTCCCTTTGCCTCTCTGGCTGACCAACCATCTTCAATATGGTGGTGGACGAGACACACAGCAGCTGGGAAGTCTACTGAGTCAGGAACTTCCTAAGTACCTACATGAGACAGAGAAATAGTAAGAATGGAAATTCATACTGATATAGTGAGAGTTACACATGAGAATGGCACTAATTCCGGCAAAGATCTGGAAAATCCCAGGCTCCACCACTGGCCTGTGCTGCTGTGCTCCTCTGGAGTGGAGAAGTCTGTTGGCTCAGGATGTGGTGTCGCTGCAAAAGTGAGAGACACTGACAGAGGCAGTAATTAGACCCACAGAGTGAGGGATTCTACATGGAGAGAGACAGTGATATCAGCAGAGTGCTGGAAGATGTCAGGATCAAATAATGTTGTCAGAAGAACAGGTTTTGCTTCATCATGCACTGGTATAACTGGTCAGGAATGAGCAATCTGTGAGCAAGTGAAGTGATGGCCGAGTGGTTTTATTGCTAGAGCAGGTATCAAAAACCTCATCTCATGTTCAGTGGAGGCACGTTGGATCTCATTATCAGAAATGGGGGAGTTTTAAATCAATAAGCTTTTTTTAAAAAATTTGCAATTAACAATCCATGAATAAGTATGAAACCATTGCTGATGTCCAAAATAATCGTTGTTTATCAAAAAGACAATTGTCCTTCAGAAAAGGACATCTGCCAGCCTCATGTGGTCTGCACGACATACCCACAGCAAAGTGCTTGCCTCTCAATGACCCTCTGAAATGGCCGAGCAAGTTACTCAGCTCAAGGGCAGTTAGGGCTGGGCAAGAAAGGCTGGTCAGCCAGAGACACCCACATCCCATGAGTAAATGAAAACAATCCCATTACACTGGGCCTCAATTAAACTATGATTTGAGCGGAGTCTTTGCCAATCATGTTGGTAGATTTATGGACAGAGCTTTAAGCTGACATGGAGGATGCAGGGACAGGCTTCAAGTGAAAAGTGCTTTCCAAATCCAAAGAGAAAAGGTGAAGCATCAGTTCAGCATCGGAATATGGCTGAAGATAAACAGAAAGGAACAGCAAGGGAGAGAGTTTAACTAAAACTGTAAATCAGTGAATAGGTTTGTGACAGGAGATTGTAGGAAAGAGCAAATTATGTTTTATTTTGGAATAGACAAAGCATCTTCACTAAGGTAGATGGATTTGTGACACAGACATAAATTGGATTTAGACAACAGAGAGACATGGTTACAGGATGAACAAATGATGGAACATAAATATTCAATGGTTCACAATCTTGCGGAATCTAAGAATGGGAAAGCAGGGTTACATAACGCTAACAATAATGGGTAACAAAGGCATTACAGAGAAAGCATTTGGCCTCAGATCATGAAGTAGAGTCAGTCTGAATGTAAATTCTGGCTACAACTTGCCAAGGACACAAGCAGCAGCACAGTTTTAGACACCGACCAGCATTCCATTCCTCATCACTGCATTAAACAGGAACTCAATGGAACTTTTAACAAAGGCATTGTGATAATTTTGGGAAACTTCGATATTCACATAATCTGGGACAATCACACTGACAAGAGGGATATTCGAAGAGGAGTTCGGAGATTTGTTTTCAATGTTTCTTTGAATAACACATTGTGCAACTGGCTAGGGACGTAACTATCTCAGACCGAGCGTTTTCTGATGAAACTTTGCGAATGAGTAATGTCACACTGAGAGATCCTCGCGGAAATTGGGATAAAGTGACATTTAATTAATAATAATGTTTTAACGTGAATCACAGAATGGACAAGATAAAACAAGAAATAAAGTAGCCAATTTACATGGGTTTGCGAGGAAAACTGACCAAGGGTTAACAGGATGAACAAACTGAAATGTGTGTCTGTAAGCAAACAGTTGAAAACACTTGAAGAACAGTGTAAAACACTCAGTGAAAGGACGTTCCATTGAAACAGTCAAAGCCACAGCAAGAAATTCCCACCTGTCGCTCACTCAGCACAAAATGGATCTTATTAGATTATGAGGCTTAGGAGATCACCAAAAAGTACTAACAATTCTAAAGCGAGACAGTGTTTATGCAGTAAGTGTTAGAGGGAATGCAAAGGTCTGCTAGCAGAAGGAGGGCAGCGGGAAGGGGAATCATTGTCAGGAGTTAATGACACGATAGGAACAGGGACAGGTGAAGGTGCTGGAGGTGGTGAGAGTGTTACAGAATGGTATCAGTGCCTGAACAGTGTTACAAAGCCAGTACGGATTGCTGCAGCTGGAGGGGTTTGCAGAGGTTGGGAGAGACATATGTATTTTTATTTATTCAATCATGGGATGTGGGTGCCACTGCCTGGACAAGCGTTCTTTGCCCTCATGGTTAATTACCCAGAGGGCAGCTCAGAGTCAGCCATATTGCTGTGGGTCTGGAGTCACTGTAGGCCAGACCAGGTTAGAATGTCAGATGTCTTTCCCTAAAGGAGGTAAGCGAACCAGACGAGTATTTTCCGACTGATCAGTAATACTTTTATGGTGGCCTCACCAATGTCTACCACAACATGACATCCCAACTCCTACTCTCAACGCTCAAACCAATGCATCCCAAATACCTGCTTCACCAGCCTCTCTACTTGTGACACCACTTTCAAAGAACTGTGGCCAATGATTGACAACACGACCAAGGACTCGAACATTAACTGTACAAGTCCCACCCTGTACCAAAATGGAACACTTTGCATGTATCAAATTAAACTCTATTTGCTATTCTTCAGCACACTATCCCAGCAGTACTGTTCATCCTGTTTTATCAGAGTTAACCTTCTTCACTGTCCAGTATATCACCAATTTTAGTGCCAACCACAAACGTACTTATCAGGAAACCAATATTCTCAGCAAAACCATTTATCCAAGTGAAAAATAACAGTGGACCCACTACACCGCTGGTCACATGCCTCTAGTCAGAGAAACAAAATTTCTCCCATCACCCTCTATCTCCTATCATGAAGTAATTTTTTTTTCCAGTTGACTAGCTCCTCGTGGATGTCATATCCTTTTACCTTGATCGGAATGTATTACCCAGTTTACCATACGGAACTTAGAATACACAACAGTACAGCACAAGGCCATTCGGCCCTCAATGTTATGCCGACCTTTTATTCTCCTCTAAGGTCAACTTAACCTACATACATTTCATTTTACTATTATACATGTGCCTTTCCAAGAGACTATTGAAGGTCCCTAATGTATCTAACTCTACTACCACCACTGCAATGCATTCAACGCACCCACAACTCTGTGAAGAGCCAAACTCTGAAATCTCCCCTTAACCTTCTTTCAATCATCTTAATATTATCCTCTCTTGTGATAGTCATTTCTGCCATTGGAAAAAAAAATCTTTTACTTTTCACTCTCTCTGTGCCTCTCATTATCTTGTTCACGTCTACCACACCACTCATCCCCCTTCCTCACTCAAATGAGAAAAGCCTTCGCTCCCTCAACCTTTCTTCATAAGACATGCTCTCCAGTCCAGGCAGTATCCTGATAAATCCCCTCGTTACTCTCTCTAAAGCTTCCACATCTTTCTTGTAATGACAGGACCAGAACTGAACACAATATCTAAGTGTGGTCTAAGCAGAGATCTATAGAGCTGCAGCATAGCCTCACGGGTCTGAAACTCAATCCCCCAGCAAATGAAAACCAACACAACGTATTACTTCTTAACAACCATACCAGCTTTGGTGGCAACTGTGAGGGATCTATGGGCGTGGAACCAAACATCCCTCTGTTAGTCCACACTGCCAAGAATCCTGCTTTTAACCCAGTATTCTGAATTCAACTTCGACCTTCCAAAATGATTCACTTCACACTTTGGCAGGTTAAACTCTGTCTGCCACTTCTCAGTCCAGCTCCGCATTCTATCAATGCCCCACTGCAACCAGTAACAGTCATCCACAGTATCCACCACTCCAGCAACCTTTGTGCCATCGGCAAAATTACTGACCCACTCTTCCACACCCACATCCAAGTAATTCATAAAAATCACAGAGCAGAGTTCCCACAATCGATCCCTGCAGAACGCCACTGGTCACTGAGCTCCAGGCTGAATGCTGTCCAACTATCATCACCCTCTGTCTTCTATGGGCCAGGAAATCTGTATCCAGACAGATAGGTTTCCCTGTATCCCATGCCTCCGTACTTTCTGAATGCTTAGTGGTAATGAGGTGTGCTATGAAAGGATGGGGGAGTGCTGTAGGGACGGCAGAAGGTTACAGTGATAACAGGCGATGGAGAGGCTGGAGGGCAGGTCAGTAAGGGCTAGATGCTTCAGACAGACTGCACTGTAGCTGCTGGATAAGATGACAGACAAAAGGACTTTTGTGGTGTTTTAGGGATAGTGGACATAAATCTAAGTTTCAAAGTCATTTTAGAAAGAGATAAGGATAGCGCAGAAGTGAAGGTGCCAAATTTGGGGAAGCCCCCAAATCATTAGAATATTACTGTCACTGGGCATTATCACTACCATGAGACATGATCTGGCAAATACAGACACGGAGGAACCATTTGCATTTGGGTTCATATTCAGAAAGAAGAAGTATGTTAAAGTGATACAGGGAGAATTCAGGGCCAGTGTGTTCCCTGAAGGCAGTAATGCTGCGAAAGCGATATCGTGAGCTGGCTAAAGGAAGGACAGTGTGATGAAAACAGGTGAAGCCCTTAAATAGTACAGAGAGTGCAAGGGGTCCTTAAAAATGAGAGTCAAAGAATGGGCTTGAAACTTCCTTGGGAGATACTGTTAAGAAAAGGCCACAAGTTATTTTATCAGTATAGAGGACGAAGATTACCAGTTAACGAGTTGCGCCTGCTTGAAACAGGAACAATCTGTGCATGGAGCCAGAGGAAGTAGGTGAGGTCTTCAATGAATACTTTCCATCTGTATTCACACAGGAGAAAGGCATTGCAGCCGGGGATTTCAGTCGGGATGGTGAGGTTCCAGAACATGGTAAGATCAATAAGGATGAGATATTACATGTTTTCACAGACATAAAGGTGGAGAAATATCCAGTGCCCGATTAAATATATCCCAGGCTGCTGTGGGATGTAAGGGAGGAGATTGCTGGGGCCCTGGCAGATACATTTAATACTTTGCTGGCCACAGGTGAAATGCCGAATGACTGGAGGATTGCTAATGTGGTTTCTTTGTTCAAGAAGGGCAGCAGGGATAGGCCAGGTAATTACAGAGCAGATAGTCTGACAGCAGGGGCAGGGAAATTATTGGGAACAATTCTGAGGATTGGAAAGGCAGGGATCAACTCAGGTGAGTCATCACGAATTTTGCAGAGGAAGATACTGTCTGAGGAATTCAGTTGCGCTTTTTTAAAAAATGGTCTCTCAAAATATTGATGAGGGCAGTGCAGATGAAGTGATTTACAAGGAATTCATTAAGGTCTTTGACAAGGTCCCAAACGGAAGGCTTGTTCAAAAGGGAAGAGCCACTGGGATTCATCACATGTTGGTAAATTGGATGCACAATTGGTGGATAAACCTCTTCGTGTTTTATGTTCTTTCACCTGCAGGTGTACCACAGGGATCTGTGCAAAAACCATTGCTGGTTATTCTGTCGAATAATAACTTTGATATGAAAGCAGAAGGAATCATGAGTAGGTTTGCCAATGACATGAAAGGTGAGGGTGTTGTTCACAATGAGGAGGATGGTCTCTAGCTACAGTCTGATGATGATTAGATGATAATCTGAGCAGAGTTTAGTTCTGATCAATGTGAGGTCATACGCTGTTGGAGGTATGGTAAGCGATGTACAGACATAATGAATGGTTGATCCTTGCAGACTACTGAGGAACATAGGGACCTGAGTGGACAAGTCCCTAGATCCTGTAGGAGTCAGCACAGTGAGACAGAGTGGGAAAGGCACCTGAACTGGGAGCAGGAGACGGGGGACATATCCTGATGGGGCGAATTGTTAGAGCTGCTTGAGGGGATACAAAATAGTCTGGCAGGGTGTTGGACCCTAAACAGTCGTAAGGCCAAAAAGAAGATTGAGGCTGGTGCACAAGTTAAAAAGAGCAAATTCAACAGACAAGGCAGGCAAGAACATAGCAGGAAATGGGGAAAAACTGATGATTAAACTTCATTTATTTCAATGGAAGGGGCCTGACAGATGAACTGAGATCATGGATTTGGAAAATGGGACTGGGTGTTTATAGGTATCACAGAAACACAACTGAGGGAGGGGCAGGACTGGCAGCCCATTGTTTCCAAGTAGAGAGACTGCAGGAAGCATCGAAAGACAGGCAAGAGAGGACGCGTGGTGGTGGGTTTTGATTGCATGTGTCACCACATCAGTACTTAGAGAGAATATTCCTGTGGGATTACCCAGTAAAGCTATGTTAGTAGAACTGAGAAATAAGAGTTGGTCATAACTCTGACACGATTGTCCTCCTGACCCCTAAAAGTCCGTAGCAGACTGAGGAACAAATATGTCGGGAAGTCTCAAATATCAATTATAATAATAGGGCTGCTGTGGTCGGGGCTTTTGATCTTTCCAAACCTAGACTGGGACTGTCAATATTCAGCGTTTGCAAGGGAGGAATTTGGTAATTGCGTTCCAGAAAACTCCGAATCAATATGTAAATGGCCTGAAAACAGAAATGGGCAAAACCTGACCTCCCCTTGGGAAACAAGTTAGGGAAGAGGACTGAGGTGTTAGTGGGAAAGCATTTTTAAAAAAGTGATCACAATTCTAATAGTTTGGAAATAGTTCTGGAAAAGGACAAGCCGGGTCCACAAGTTCAAGTTATAAAATGGGGCCAGACCAATCTTGATCGTATTAGCCAGGAACTTTCAAAATGTGATTTGGGAGTCTATTTGCAGGGAAAGGGAAATCGAGCAAGTGACAATATTTTAAAAATGAGATAAATTGAGCGTTCAGCGCCAGCATGTTCCTGTTTGTGTGCAGTTCAATGCTGACAACATTAGGAAACACTGGCTGTATATTGAAATTCTGCTCAAGGAAAAGGGGGCACAATACCACCAAAGATAGTATCACAGTGGTGGAAAGGACGATGGATGAAGACCGCCATCGGGGGTATTTTGGGCTGAGGTTAGCAATAGGAAAGGTGAGGTCACCGTGTTAGGAGTTTTCTACAGGTCTCCTGATAGTCCGAGAGACGTGGAAGAAAGGATTGCGAGGATGATTCAGGGGAAGAGTGAAAGTAATAGAGTGGTTGTTATGGGGGACTTTAATTTTTATGGATATTGACTGGGAAAGCTATAGCTTGAGTTCGATAGATTGGTCGGTGTTTGTCCAATGTGTGCAGGAGGGTTTCCTGACACAATATGTAGACAGGCCAACAAGAGGTGAGGCCATACTGGATTTGGTTCTGGGTAACGAACCAGGCCAGGTGTTAGAATTGGAGGTAGGTGAGCACTTTGGTGACAGTGACCACAATTCGGTGACTTTTACTCTAGTGATGGAGAGGGATAAGTGTTCACTGCAGGGTAAGAGTTATAGCTGGGGTTAGGGAAATTATGATGCGGTGAGGCAAGACTTATGATGCGTGGCTTGGAAAAGTAGTCTTCAAGGGAAGGGCGCAATTGATATGTGGAGCTTGTTCAAGGTGCAACTATTGAGTGTCCTTGATCAGTATGTACCTGTCAAGCAGGGAGGAAAGGGTCGTGTGAGGGAGCGGTGGTTTAATAAGGAATTGGAATCCCTTGTTAAAGGGAAGAGGGCAGCCGATGTTAAGATGAGGCATGAAGGTTCAATTGGGGCGATTGAGAGTTATAAGGTAGCCAGGAAGGATCTGAAGAGAGAGCGAAGAGCAGCAAGAAGGGAACATGAAAGTCCTTAGTTGGTAGGATTAGCGAAAACTCTAAGGCTTTCTATAGGTATGTCAGGAATAAAAGAATGACTAGGGTAGGAATAGGTCCAGTCAAGGATAGTCGTGGAAAGCTGCGTGTGGAGGCTGAAGAGATTGGGGAGACACTTAATGAATACTTTTCGTCAGTATTCACTCAGGAACAGGACATTGTTGTCGATATGAATACTGAGTCACAATTAATTAGAATGGATACTTTTGAGGTGTGTAGGGAAGAGATGTTGGAAATTCTGGAAAGGGTGAAAATAGGTAAGTCCCCTGGACCTGATGGCATTTATCCTAGGATCCTCTGCGAAGCAAGGGAGGAGATTGCAGAGCCATTGGCCTTGATTTTTATGTCCTCATTGTCTACAGGAATCGTGCCGGAAGACTGGAGGGTAGCAAATGTGGTTCCCTTGTTCAAGAAGGGGAGTAGGGATAACCCTAGTAACTATAGGCCGGTGAGTCTCACTTCTGTTGTGGGCAAAGTCTTAGAGAGAATTGTAAGGCATAGGATTTATGAACATCTGGATAGGAATAATGTGATCAAGGATAGTCAGCATGGTTTTGTGAAGGGCAGGTCGTGCCTCACAAACCTTATTGAATTCTTTGCGATGGTGACTAAGGAGGTGGACGAGGGTAAAGTGGTAGATATGGTGTATATGGATTTTAGAAAGGCGTTTGATAAGGTTCCCCACGGTAGGCTACTGCAAAAAATACGGAGGTATGGCATTGAGGGTGAGTTGGAGGTTTGGATTAGGAATTGGCTGGCTGGAAGAAGACAGAGGGTAGTAGTTGATGGTAAAGGTTCATCTTGGAGTGCAGTTACTAGCGGTGTTCCGCAAGGATCTGTTTTGGGACCATTGCTGTTTGTCATTTTTATAAATGACTTGGAGGAGGGGCTAGAAGGTTGGGTGAGCAAGTTTGCGGATGATGCGAAAGTCGCTGGAGTTGTTGACAGTGAGGAAGGATGTTTCAGGTTAGAGCGGGATATAGATAAACTGCAGAGCTGGGCAGAAAGGTGGCAAATGGAGTTCAATGCAGGTAAGTGTGAAGTGATTCACTTTGGTAAGAGTAACAAGAAGATGGGTTACTGGGCTAATGGTCGGTTACTTGGTAGTGTGGATGAGCAGAGGAATCTTGGTGTCCATGTACACAGATCTCTGAAAGTTGCCACCCATGTAAATAGTGCTGGAAAGAAGGCATATGGCGTCCTGGTTTTTATTGGTAGAGGAACTGAGTTCCGGAGTCCTGAGGTCATGTTGCAGTTATGTAAGACTCTGGAGTATTGTGTGCAGTTTTTGTCGCCATACTATAGGAAGGATGTGGAGGCACTGGAACGGGTGCAGAGGAGGTTTACCAGGATGTTTCCTGGTATGTTAGGAAGATCATATGAGGAAAGGCTGAGGCACTTGGGGCTGTTTTCATTGGAGAAAAGAAGGTTTGGGGTGACTTGATAGAGGTGTACAAGATGATTAGTGGTTTAGATAGGGTTGACCATGAGAACCTTTTTCCACGTATGGAGTCAGCTATTACGAGGGGGCATAGCTTTAAATTAAGGAGTAGTAGGTAGAGGACAGATGTTAGGTGTAGATTCTTTACTCAGCGGGTCGTGAGTTCATGGAATGCCCTGCCAGTAGCAGTGGTGATCGCTCCCTCTTTATGGGCATTTAAACGGGCATTGGATAGGTATATGGAGGATAGTCGGCTAGTGTAGGTTAGGTGGGCTTGGAACTGCGCAACGTCGAGGGACAAAGGGCCTGTACTGCGCTGTATTTTTCTACTTTCTATGTTCTATGTCAGGTATAGCCAGCTGGATCAAGGGAATCCCTGAGGATCACAGGGGCTGTAGGAATGCACTTTGGGTAGAAATCAGGAATGCAGAAAGGCTAAATGAAATAGCATCGGCAGAGAAGGATAAGGAGAATCCAAAAGTGATTGTCTAAATTATTAAACGTAAACGAGTACCTCAGGCCAAAATTGGGGCCCTTAAATATCAATGATGCAATTCATGCGTGGAAACTGCAGGATATTTACTAAGACCAGAACAATTTTTTTCCTTCTAGAACTTACTATGGAGAAAGACTGGGGAACTCAGGGAACAAGAGTAATATGTTCGACCACAATTGGAGTTCTCTGCAATTCCAGTCTCCCTGCTCTAGGAATGACGTCGTGAAACTTGAAAGGGCTCAGAAAAGATTTGCAGATGTTGCCCGGGTTGTTGCTGAATAAGCTGGGATTATTTTCCCTGGAGCATCGGAGACTGAGGGGTGACCTGACAGACGTTTATATAAACATGAGGGGCATGGATTGGGTAAACAGTCAAGGTCTTTTCCCAGGGATGGGGAGTCCAAAACTATAGAGCACAGGTTGAAGGTGAGAGGGGAAAGGTTTAAAAGTGATTGACGGGACAACTTTTACATGCACATGGTGATGCGTGTGTATGGAATGAGCTGAGAGAGAAAGTAACAGAGACTAATACAATTACAACATTTAAAAGGTATCTGGTTGGATAAATGGATAGTAAGTGTTTTGCTGTACATAGGCCAAATGCTAATAAATGTGATGGATATATTTAGATCTTCTGGTCAGCATGGATGAGTTGGACGGAAGGCTCTGTTTCATGCTGTTCATCCCTGTGACTTGAAAAGAGTGCATGTTATGGAAGAGGTGTTGCTGGAGGTTTTACAACTCAAAGGTATGGAAAGCCCTAGGACCTCATTAAGTGTATCACGGGACATTATGGGATGCTAGGGAAGAAAGTGTGGGTCCCCGAGCAAAGGTATTTGTACCACTGACAGCCATGTATGATGTGCTGGAAGGCTGGAGGGTGGAATAGTGGACAGTGAAGGAGGTTTGCTAATGTCACAAAAGGATCTTGATGATATGGGTGAATGGGCTGAAAAACTGCAGATGGAATTCAATCTGAATAAACGCGAGGTAATGCATTTGGTAAAACAAACAAGGGTAGAGCTTATACAATAATGTTCGGGCCTCGGTTAGTGTTTTAGAGCAGAGGGACCTTTGGGTCCAGGTACATAAATCTTGAAGCTTGCATCACAGGATGGATAAGGCACTGCTTTGCATGCCTGACTATTGCTCAGTCCATTGAGTGTTGGACTTGGGACGTCATATTGAGATTTTAAAGACATTTGTGAGGCCTCTTCTGCAATACTCTGTCCAGTTCTGGTCGCCCAGTTATAGGGAAGATATTATTAAGCTGCAGGGTGTTCAGAAGAGATTTACCAGGATATTGCTGGGTATGGAATGCTTGAGTTCTGGAAAAAAGCCTACCCATCCAGAGTCTTTTTTCACTGGAACCTGGAGGATGAGAGATGACCTGATGGAAGTTTATGAAAAAGATTAGCGATATAGATAGAGTGAATGGCAGTTGCCTTTTCCCCAGGATGTGCAAGTCTCAAGTTGAAGGGCCACATTTTTAAGTGGAAAGGAGGGATATGTTAAAAAAACATGGGGGCAAATTGTTACACAGAAGTTGGTTTGAGTGTGGAATATACTTCCTGAGGAAGGCGTGGATGTGGGTACAATTACAATGTTTAATAGACATTTGGTTATGTACAGGAATAGGGAACGGTTAGGGGGATATGGGCCAGCAACAGGCAGCTGGGATGGATTTAGTTTGAAATCATGTTTGGTACCAACTGAAGGGTCAGTTTCCATGCTGTTCAACAATGACAAGAATATGGTTTTGTTCTATTATTTCAGAAAGGTTGGGATGGAAAGTCATGGATGTAAACACCAATGAGCCATATATCAGTGAAGGAAGTGATTCTGCCAGACAGGAGTTACATACATCTGCAAAGACAAGGATTGATGAAAGATAGTCAGCACAGCTTTGTGCATACAAAGTAAGGTCTCACTAACTTGATTGCTTTTGTTGAAGTTGTGACCATATATTGTCTACACCAATGTCAGCAGGGCCTTTGACACGTTTTAGTATGATATACTGGTTCAAAAGCTTAGATCACATGGGATCAGGGAGAGCTCACCAACAGGATACAAAATTGGCTAGACACTAGGAGACAGAGGGTTATGGGAGAGGGTTGTTGCTCAGATTGGAGGGGTGTGACCAGCAGTGTATTATAAGGTTCGGGGCTGGGCCCACTGATGTACATCATCTACATAAACGATTTGGTTGAGCATATAGGAGTCATTGTTTGTAATTTTATGGATGATCAAATTAATGGTGTAGTGGGCAGTGAATACGGTTATCAAAGGCGATCTCGACCAACTGGGGCAGTGGACCAAGGAAAGGAAGATGGAGTTGAATTCAGATGTTGGATTTTGTTAAGACAAACCAGGGATGACTAACATGGGCAGTGTTGTCAAACAGAGAGAGACCAAGGAGTGCAGTTACATTGTTCCTTGGAAGTGGTAACACAGGAGGACAGCTTGGAGAAAGCAGCATTGGTACCCCTGTCCCCATTGGCCAGAACTTTGGTATATGATTTGGAGATATTTTTAACATTGTCCAAAATATTTCCCTTGGGGTGAACTTATCAAGGTTTACAAAATCTTGCGGGCCCTGAGTAAGGTGAATAGCCAATGGTAGATTAGATTACTTACAGTGTGGAAACAGGCCCGTCGGCCCAACAAGTCCACACCGAACCGCAACCCACCCACACCCATTCTCCTACATTTACCCCATCACCGAACACTATGGGCAATTTTGCACGGCCAATTCACCTAACCTGCACGTTTTTGGACTGTGGGAAGAAACCGGAGCAAACCCACAAAGACACCGGGAGAATGCGCAAACTCCCCACAGAGAGTCGCCAGAGGTGGGAATTGAACCTTTGTCTCTGGCGCTGTGAGGCAGCAGTACTAACCACTGTGCCACCGTGCCACCCATAAGGTAGGTGAGTCCAAAACAAGAAGGTATAAACAGGAGGTAAGAGAGCAAGGATTTAAAGAGGGAGCTGAGCGGCAACATTATCCACATCGATTGGTGCAGAGATGGAGTGAACTGCCAGGGCCACATGGAGAAACAAGAACAATTATAACATGGAAAAGACATTTGGACAGGTACATGGAGAGGGGAACGTTTGAAGGGATATGGGCCAAAAACAGGCTGAAGCGATTCGTTCAGTTTGGTAAACCAGGTCTGCATGGACTACTCGGACCAAAGTTTATGTTTCCGTGCTGCATGCCTCTGTCTCCAGTTTTGGAGGAGGAGACTACTGAGATAAGGCATGTTGTAGACTCTGAATCAAGCTCCAGAGACATGGATGGTAGGCTGGTATGCAGCACATTTCAAATATGTGGAGGGACGGAAGGGAAGGGAGGAGGTTACTGGGACTGGAACTGATGTAGGAGTTACACACTTTTGAAGAAACTCGTCAAGGAGACATGACATAGATACAGTTTTTGAGAGGGAGCGCAGAACAGAAATATCCCAGGCAGCAGTCCCATCCTCTCGAGGGAGGCCTGCTTTCCCCTTTACTATACTGATGCTCACAAAGACAGCACAGTCCTGGATCGATAACTGTGACACTCCCGATGCTGACTCATTACAATGTAAGTTAAAGTAGGGGTGGTGATTGAGCCTGGGGTGTGTCTGTACTGTGCTCCCCCTCCAGCGCTGTATCTATGTCATGTCTTGTTAGCCAATGTTTGGAGACCACTCAAAGCTCTCTGCTCTGTGCATGTGAGCGATCTTACCTCACTGCAGGATTTATTGAAGGCTCCAGATCTCCCTTCTGGTCAGCCAGAGAGACAATGGTTGGTCAGCCAGAGAGACAATGAGGAAATGGAAGACACAGCCAGCAGCTGGGAAGACTACTGAATCAGGAACTTCCTGAGTACGTACAGGAGACTGAAAGATAGACAGATTGGGAAATTAGACATATGCAGTGAAGGTTATACAGGGAGAATGATACTGTATCCCACAGGGATCTGTAAAATACCAGTCTCCATCCTTGGCATGTGCTGCTGTGTCCCTCTGGAGTGGAGAATTCTGTTGGCTCAGGATGTGGAGTAGCTACAAGAGGCTGACAGAGGCAGCAATCAAATCAACACAGTGAGGGAAACCACATGGAGAGATAATGAGTGACATCACCAGAGTTCAGGATGATTTCAGGATTAAACAAATATGTAGGAAAAACGGGTTTAGCTTCATGATGCACTTCATGATGTATAAGTGCTCAGGGATGAGCAACCGGTGAGCAGGTGAATTGCTGGCCTAGTAGTATTATTGCTAGAGCATGTATGCCAAACCTCAGCGGATGTTCTGTGGAGGCAGATTTAAATCCCACCATCAGAAATGCTGAAACTTGAAATCAATAACTAAAAGAAAAGGTAATGAACAGTCAATAAATACATATGAAACCATTGCTGATGTACCAAAACAAAAGCCCAAACACTTGTCCTTTCAAGAATGACATCTGCTCATCCTCACGTGGTCTGCACGACATACACACAGCAAAATGTCTGCCTCTCAATGAACCTCTGAAATGGCCCAGCCCGTTACTCAGCTCAAGGGCAACTAGGGCTGGGCAAGAAAGGCTGGTCAGCCAGAGACACCCACATCCCATACCTGATTTAAAAAGCTAACCTATTGGTATGGTCCCACTAGAACTGTACTGTGACCAGTGTCCTGACCAGTCATCTCAGTAGGTTTATGGACAGGACTTCAAACTGACAGAGAGGATGCAGGGGCAGGATTCAGGTGAAAGGACCTTTCCAAATCCACAGAGGAAAGGTGAAGTATGGGAGCAGCATGGGAATGTGACTGAAGACAAGCAGAAAGGAACAGGATTGGACGGAGTTTAACTAAAATTTTACATCAGGAAATCGGCTTGTGACAAGAAATTGTGGCAAAGAGTAAATTATGTTTTTTTTTGGAATGGGTAATGTCTCTTCAATAAGGTAGATTGATTTGTGACACAGAGAGAAAAGATTTAGGCACCAGTGTGACATGGTTACAGGGTGAACAAAAGGTGGACATCAATATTCAATGGTTCACAACCTTGCAGAAACTCAGGCAAAATGGGTAATGCTAACAATAATGGATAACAAAGGCCTTCCAGAGAAAGCATTTGGTCTCAGATCATGAAGTAGAGTCAGTCTCAATGTAAATTCTGGCTACTACATACCAAGGACACAAGCAGCAGTACAGTTTTAGCCACCGAACAGCATTCCATTGCTCATCACTGCATTAAACAGAAACTCATTGGAATATTGAACAAATACATTGTGATAATTTTGGGAAACTTCAATATTCACATAATCTGGGACAATCGCACTGACAACAGTGATAATGGAAGAGGAGTTCAGAGAATTTTTATCATTGTTTCTTTGAATAACACATTGTGCAACTGGCGAGAGACGTTTCTGTCGCAGAGCGACCATTGTGTGATAAAACTTAGTAAATGAGTAAGGTCACCTGGAGAGATCCTCTGGGAAATTGTGAGAAAGTGCAGTTTAAAGAAATATAAAGTATTAAAGTGAATCACAGAAAGAACAAGCTACAACTAGAAACAAAAACAGCCAATTACATGGATTTGAGATGAGAATTGACCAAGTTAAAGTGGCGGAAGAGACTGAAATATGTGCCTGCAAATGAACAGTGGAAGACATTTGAAGCAACATTGTAAAACACTCAACAAAAGGACATTCCATTCAAACAGACAAAACCTCATTAATAAATTACCACCGGCCCCTCACTCAGGACAAAATGTATCATTAGATTATGAGGCTGAGAAGATCACCAAAAAGTACTTCAAATCCTGAAGTGAGAGTGTGTTTTAGGAGTAAGTTTTAAAGGGATTGCAAGGGGTCTGCGAGCAGAAGGCGGGGAGTGGGAAGGGGAATCGTTATCAAGTTTTAATGTCACAAAAGGAACAGGGAGAAGTGAAGGTGATATGAGTGTTATAGCGAGTGATCAGGGCCTGAACAGTGTTACAAAGCCAGTACGGATTGTTGCAACTGGAGGTGTTTGCAGAGGTAGGGAGGGACATATGTATTTTTATTTATTCATTCATGGCATGTGGGTGTCTAACTACCGAGGGGTCAGCTCAGAGTCAGCCATACTGCAATGGGGGTGGAGTCACATGTTAGCCAGACCAGGTTAGAATGTCAGATGTTCTACACAAAAGGAGGTCAGTGAACCAGATGAGTTCTTCCCACTGACCAACAATGCTTTACTGGTGGCATGACCAACGTCTTGTGCAGATACAACATGACGTCCCAACTCCTACTGTTAATGCTCCGCCCAGTGAAAGAAACCATCCCAAACACCTGCTTCACCAGCCTGTCAACCTTTGACACCACTTTCAAAGAACTGTGTAACTACATCCCTGGGTCACTGATTAACAACATTACTCAGGGCCCGAACATTAACTGTACAAGTCCCACCCTGGTTTGTTTCACCAAAACGGCACATTTCACATTTATTTAATTAAACTCCATATGCTATTCTTTAGCCCACTATCCCAGCAGTACTGTTCATCCTGTTGTATAACAGATAACCTTCATCAATGTCCAGTTTACGAGCAATTTCAGTGTCACCCAAAAAAAATTAACAGGAAATCAATATTCCCATCCAAACCATTTATCCAAATGACAAACAACAGTGGACCCACTCCACCGCTGGTCACATGTCTCCAGTCAGAAATACAACATGTCCCGCATCACCCTCAATCTCCTACCATCAAGCCCAATTTTCTGTCCAGTTGACTATCTCCTCCTGAACGCCATAACCTTTTACACTGATCTGAGCTTATTACCCAGTTTACCATAGGACACGTAGAACACAGAACAGTACAGAACAAGACCCTTCGGCCACGATGATATGCCAATCTTTTATCCGACTTAAGAGCAAAATAAAAGTGGCCGATACAGTTTAATTCAGATAAATGTGAGGTGCTGCACTTTGGGAAAGCAAATCTTAGCAGGACTTCTACATTTAATGGTAAGGTCCGAGGGTGTGTTGCTGAACAAAGAGACCTTGGAGTGCAGGTTCATAGCACCTTGAAAGTGGAATCGCAGGGAGATAGGATAGTGAAGAAAGCGTTTGGTATGCTTTCCTTTATCAGTCAGAGTATTGAGTACAGGAATTGGGAGGTCATATTGTGACTGTACAGCACATTGGTTAGGCCACTGTTGGAATATTGTGTGTAATTTTGGTCTCCTTACTATCGGAAAGATGTTGGGAAACTTGAAAGGGTTCAGAAAAGATTTACAAGAATGTTGCCAGGGTTGGAGAATTTGAGCTCCAGGGAGAGGATGAACAGGCTTGGGCTGTTTTCCCTGGAGCATCGAAGGCTGAGGGGTGACCTTATAGAGGTTTACAAAATTATGAGGGGCATGGATAGGGTAAATAGAAAAAGTATTTTCCCTGGGGTTGGGGAGTCCAGAACTAGAGGGCATAGGTTTAGGGTGAGAGGGGAAAGATATTAAAGACATCTAAGGGGCAACGTTTTCACACAGAGGGTGGTACGGGCATGGAATGAGCTGCCAGAGGAAGTGTTGGAGTCTGGTACAATTACAACATTTAAGAGGCATTTGGATGGGTATATGAATAGGAAGGGTTTGGAGGGATATGGACGGGTGCTGACAGGTGGGACTAGATTGGGTTGGGATATCGGGTCAGCATGGGCGGGTTGGACTGAAGGGCCTGTTTCTGTGCTGTACATCTCTATGACTCTAACTTCCATACCCTTCATTTTATTATCATCCATGTGCCTATCCAGAAGTATATTAAATGTCCCTAATTCATCTAATTTTACTGCCACCGCTGGCATACCATTCCACTCAGCCACCACTCTGTATGTAACGAACCTACCTCTGAAATGTTCCCTCGACCATCCGCTAATCACCCGAAGATTATATCCCCTTGCAATAGATATTTATGTCAAGGTAGAAAATCTCTCTCTATTCACTCTATGACTATCGTCACCTTGTTCACTTCTGCCAAGTCACCCTCACACATCCCTCAACCTTTCATCATAAGACATGCCCTCCAGTGCAGGCAGCATCCTGTTAAATCTCCTCTTTACCCTCTCTAAAGCTTCCACATCCTTCCTGTAATGAAGGGACCTGAACTGAACACAATATTCCAAGTGGGGTCTAACCAGGGCTCTGTACAGCTGCAACATAACCTCACGGCTTTAATACTCAATCCCCAAACGAACGAAATCCCACACAATCCCCAAACTAACGAAATCCTTCTTAACAAGCGTATCAGCTTGGGTGGCTACTTTGAGGGATCTAGGGACTTGGAACCCTGGAACCCTCTGTTCCTCCACACTGCCAAGGATCGTGCCTTTAACCCTGTATTCTGCATTCAAATTCAATCTTCAACATGAATGACTTCACACTTTTCCAGATTGAACGCCATCTGCCATTTCTCAGCCCAGTTCTGCATCCTGTCAATGTCCCGTTGCGATCTACAGCAGACCTCCACACGATCCACCTACTCCACCAACCTTCGTACCATTGGCAAGCTTACTAACCAACTCTTTCACTCACACATCCACGTTATTCATAAAATCACAAAGAGCAGAGGTCCTGTAACCACTCCCGGCAGAAAACCAATGGTCACTGTGCTCCAGGATGAATTCTTTCTATCTATCATCACCCTCTGTCTTTTGTGGGCCAGTAATTCCGTATCCAGACAGACAGGTTTCCCTGTATCCCAGGCCTCCGTACTTTCTGAATGAGCCATAAAGGTGTTTTGGCACATTCTCAAAAGATTCAATAAGATTTGTGAGGCATGTCCTGCCCTTACAAAACCAGGCTGACTATCTCTCATCAAACTATGGTTTCCCAAAGAATAATAAATCCTGTCTTCCAGAGCCCTCTCCAATAGTCTGCAAACCACAGAGAGAAGACTGACAGGGGTGCAATTCCCAGGATTATCCCTATTCCCTTTCCTGAACAAGGGAATAATATTTTTCTGCCTCCAATCATCTGGTCTCACTCCAGTGGACAGTGAGGGTGCAAAGGTCATCACCAGGTGCGCAGCAATCCACACCCTCGCTTCGTGTAGTAACTTTGGACGCATCCAGTCTGGTTCAGCGACGTATCTATCCTTATCTTTTCCAAAATTCTCAGCACATCCTCCTTCGTAACATCCACCTGTTCATGTACATCAGCCTGTTTCACGCTGTCCTCACAAACGACAAGACGCTTCTCAGCAGTGAATACTGAGACATAGTATTCATTAAGGACCTGCCGTAGCTCCTGTGACTCCAGGTACAAGTTCCTTCCACTATCCCAAATTGGCCTTATCCTCACTCTGAACATCCTCTTGTTCCTCGCATAAGTGGGGAATGCCTCAGGAATTTTCTTAATCCTTCACGACAAAGCTTTTTCATGCACCCTTCTAGTTGCCCTAGGTCCATCTCTCGGTTCCTTCCTGGTCCCTTCAGAGAATGCCCACAGTGTGGAAACGGGCCATTTGGCTCAACAACTCTATATCAACCCTCCAAACAGTATCCAACGCAGCCCCATTCCCCCACCCTATTACTCTCCATTTGCCCTGACTAATGCACCAAACCTACCCATCCCTGAACACTATGGGTAATTCAGCATGGCTGAGTCACCGAACATACACATCCTTGGGCTCTGGGGGGAACCGGAGCACCTGGAGGAAACCCACGCAGACACGGGGAGAATTTGAAAACTCCACACAGACAAACGCCTGAGGCTGGAATCAAAATGGAGTCCGTGGTGCTATGAGGTAGCAGTGCTAACCATTAAGACACCGTGCTGCTCCATGTTCCCCTCTAGAAACCTGTCTGACTCTTGCTTCCTCAACCTTAAGTAAGCTTCCTTCTTCCTCTTGACTAGATGCTAAAGTCCATGTGGACAACGTTGACTGCTCTGCCTTCACCTATCTTTGGCCACCTCCTCGAAGAGCAATCCGGTTTGTGAAACGTGGTTTCCCACTCACAAAACCATGCTGACCATCTGAAATCAGCCCTTGCCTTTGTAAATGTAAGAGTCTATTTTCTCTCAGAATCTCCTCCAACAACTTCCCCATCACTGGGCTCACGGGGCTGTAATTTCCTCGCTTTTCGCTGCAGTCCTTCAGTGATGGAACAGAATTCGCCGCCCTCCCGTCTTCCAACACATCACTGTGTCTGTTGATAATATAAATATCTCTGTTAGGGACACTGACATCTCTTCCCTAGCTTCCCACAATATTCTAGGATCGACCCAATGAGCTACTGAGGATTGATCTACCTTTATTTATTTTAAGATTCCAGCACTTTCTCTTCTCTGGCGAGGATTCTTTCCAAGACATCACTATTTATTTCCCCAAGTCCCCGAGTTTCCATGTCTTTCTCCACAGTAAATACTGATAGACTATTTTGTCTAATATCTCACACATCTCCTCTGGTGCCTCACATGGGTGACCTTATTGATCCTTAAGAGGCCCTATTCTCGAACAAGTTACTCTTTAGCCCTTATTGAAACTTGTATAAAGGCTTCTGATAATTGAAATACACCATATCGCCCATACCACTACACCCCTCCTGTAAACGTACAATTCTGACATTTATATTCACACCAACAAATTAAATCCGACAGGCTCAAAAACAAATTCTCTTTTATCAAATGTGTTTCTAAGTTATTGATTTTGACATACCCTTTCTAACAATTCCAGTATGCTCTCGACGTACTGTCAGGCTAACAATATTTGGTTTCAGAATGACAGCAGAAAGGGTTGAGGGAGTTCTTGTTTATCAATCTAAAAAAGGTAGCTTACAGCGTCATCAGGTAATAGAGAAGGCAAGTCAAATGCTGACATATATTACAGAGGGAATAAAGTCTAAAAATAGGCAGGTCAAGCTAAAACGATGCAAGGTACAAGTCAGACCACACCTCGAATATTATGAACAGTGTGAGTGCCCGAAGGAAAGATATGGTCGCATTGGAGTCAGTCCACAGAAGGTTCACTCGGGTGATCCTGGGAATGGAGGGATTTTCTAATGAGAAGAGGTGGAGTAGGTTGAGGTTGAATCCATTGAAGTTTAGATAATGAGAGAGAAATGGAATGAAGCATCCAAGATTCTGAGGGGGTCTGATCGGGCAGATTCTGGGAAGTTATTAAACAGAACAGTAGAGCACAGCAACAGGCCCTTCGGCCCACCACGTCTATTCTGTCCAAGATACTATTCTAACTCATACCATCTGCCTGCACATGGTCCATATCTCTCTGTTCTCTGCATGCTCATGTTTCTGTCTAAATCCCACTTCAAAACTTTACTCACATTTCTGCTTCTACGACCTCTCTCGGTAACATCCGCTCCACGTAAAAAAAAACTTGTCTCAAACATCTCATTTAAACTTCCTCTTTCTCACCTTAAACCTATGCACTCCAGTATTTGAAACTTAGACATTGGAAAAGAGATTCTGACTATCTATATTATTTATCCCTGTTCCAAATGTTATATTCCTGTTCCTGGTCACCTGACAGCCTCTGATATTCTTGCAAAACAATCCAACTTTGTTTAATTTCCTCTTACACCTAACACACCCTTAAAAAGCCTAACACAGGCAACATGCTGATAAACCCCTTTTGCACCCCCTGCAAAGCCTCCCCATCCTCCCTATTGTGTGGAGATGAGACCTGCACACAGTACGCCAGATGTGGCCAAACAAACGTTTTATAGAATCACAGCATCAGATGCAAACCACTGTACACAACATTGTGACTGATGAAGGCTAGTACTCCATTTGCTTTCTATCCCATCTGAAACACTTCTGTTGCCATTTTCTGGGAGTTACTGACTTGCACCAAAATCCTTCTTTATATCAATATCCCTCAGTACGCTAACGTTCTTATTGAATTTGACATCATCTCACACTTGTCCAGATTAAACTCAATTTGCCATTTCTGTCTATCTCTCCAACTGTTCTGTAACCTCCTGCAGATGTTAATGAATCAGCGAAACAAGGGTTTTGTGGAAAAGGCAGGAAAGTAGAGTTGAACAGTATCAGATCAGCCATGATCTGACTGAAGGGCACAGCATACTCAATGGGCCAAATGGCCTCATTCCACTCCTACATCTCATGGTCTGAGCACAAACTCAATATGTCCTGCATAATATTATGGGTCTCTGCTCACAAAACTCCTTTGTATTGGGATTATTGGATATCTATTAGTACACAGCATTTGATCTACAAATATGATATGATGCTACAGAAAACCATCTCACATACAATCCAGGATTCTATCAAAAGCAGCACTGATAGTCAGTGCTGTATCAGTCAGCATGGAGACCACTGTCACACACAGTTACTGTACTGCCCTTGCCATAAGTACATTCAGTCTCCTGACTGTAACCATATTGACATTCCCATCACTGTCTGGTGCTTACAAAAGAATTCCTGCTAACGGTTGCTGCTGTTTGCTTATTCTCAGCTCCACTTTTGATATTCAGATCCACATGACTGTCTCATTAATACATTAACCTCATCCTTCCTTCACAAGTTGTTGGACTTTTGCCTAGTCTGCCTATTGGGAGTAGATTGGGTATGGGATATTTGCTCAAAATGAATGGGTTGGACTGAAGGGTCGGTTTCCATGCTGCACATCTCTCTGACTCTATAACTCTATCCTAACAACCCTTCAGTATTCACTTCCCAGCGATGGTCATTCTGCAGCTACATCTCCGGATGACAGTTCCATCATATCTGTTCACTGTCATTCCATCTGCCTTATGGCGAATACAGGGAGTCATTCCTCAGTAGTGGGGGGTTGAACTGATGGGTAGAGGTTACAGAGATACGGAGGCTGACAGGGACTCAAGGATGTTAGAGTGAAACAAAGTTACACTCAAGAATGTCAGAGGGACAACGGGGATTGGGGATTGGAGGAATTTACAGAGATAAGGGAGCTAGATTAGATTCTGGAGAAATGGATAGGGATGGATGTAGGGAGAGGCAGGCACTCTGAGAGGCACAGACGGGGAGTGTTTCCGGGAGAGGTGTATTGTGTATACTAAAAGACATATGGAAGATTGTAGTGACTGAAGACGTTTAAAGTTATCAGAAGGCTTCTCTGTTCTGAAGGTTACAGAGATCGGAAGGCAATGGAGAATGCCAGGTTGCTGGGATGGAGACAGTTACACAGATGGGGAGGGTTGCAAAAAACTGAACGAGGTTCTGTGGTCGCGAGTGGTATGGTATCAGGAATGAGGGTGAAACCTAACAAGCTAAAGATCAAAGAATTGGAGAAGGATAAGGAGATTGCAAATTTTTCACAGCCAAGGAAGGGTGGTAGGAACTGGAGAAGATTTTATAGACAGGGACTGGTGGAGAGGTTAAAGACAAATACATTGATAGGGAGGGTGGTCTTGGTGGGACGATCTTACAGGGATAGATAGGACTGTTAGGGGTTACCAGGATGAAGGAATTTAGTATCTACTGCAGAAGTTTAGGAATTAGGGTGTTAGGGGTTGGACAACCTGAGAGAGACAGAGAGAATGGTGTGGACGAGAGGAGATTCCAGACAGAGGTAGGATTATCGGGACTGGAGGATATTACAGAGATCACGAATTCAGGATGGGCCAGGATTGATGCCTGCGATCCCCTGTGCTGTCGCATTGAGGACCAGTACAGCAGAGGTGAAAGCAGGACCCTCACAAGATGGTGGGAATGAAACTTGGAATGTTGCTGTTCCTTGCCCAGCTCTGTATCTATGTCCTGTCTTCCAGGTCTGAATATAGACGTCTACTATCTGCACCCTGTGCTGTTCACTGAAAGTGAACTTCCCGGCTGCAGGAATTACTGAAGGCTCCAGATCTCCCTCTCCATCTCTCTCTGGCTGACTGACCACCTTCAATGAGGTGATGGATGAGACAGAATTTAGGAATATCCTGATTACCTGCATGAGATAGAAATAGACAGAATGGGAAATTAGACTGATGCAATGAGGATAACTCATGCAGAGTGGCACAGAGTCCCTCAGAGATCTCGATAATCCCAGTCTCCATCCCTTGCCTGTGCTGCTGCGTCTCTCTGGAGTGGACAATTCTGTTGACTCAGAATCTCAACCATCTGTAAGAGGGAGAATACTGACAGAGGCAGCAAATAGACCTATACAGCGAGAGATACAACATGGAGAGATACTGAGTGATATCACATTATTAGACACGGCATTAACAGGGAATTGTTTGAATTTGTAACAAAGGCACTGGGATAATTGTGAGGGGATTCAACCTTTCTATGTCATCATCTCTTTGGCGGTGAGTCACAGACGAGGCTGACTCTCTCTCACTCTTGAGCAGTGCGGGTCCTGAGTTGGCTGTACAGACCGATGTTGCCTTTCACAGATTCTGTTACACTTAGGGCAGAAGTTGGCCATGGGAAGGGGGTGGGTGGGGCGTTGTTGTGGTCACGCGCTTCTTGTGCTGTTTTCTCCTGGATTCCTATTTTTCCCCACAGCAAGTCTCGAGGTTCTCGACACCTTCCCAATGCTCCTTCCCCACTTCGGACGGTCTTGGCCCAGGACTTATCGGATTTGATTAAGAAATGAAAACAAAATATCAATTCTGAAGAAGCCAACGTTTAGAAATGTGGACACATTTGTTAAAGAGATACTAGGTAGTCTACAAGCAGGAGGAGTGCAGTAGGAAGAGGAAACATTGTCAGCGTTTAATCAGATGATCAGAACAGGGAGAACTGAAGGTGCTGGATGTGGTGAGGGTGTTACAGAGAGGGGCAAAGGCCTGAACAATGTTACAAAGTCAGTACGAATTGCTGCAGCTAGAGCTGTTTGCAAAGGTAGGGATGGACATCTGTATTATCATTGATTCATTCATGGCCTAAGGATGTCACTGAATAGACCAGCATACATTACCCCACTGATAATTGCCCAGAGGCAGCTCAGAGTCAGCCATATTGCTGTGGGACTGGACTCACATGTGAGCCAGACCAGGCAACAATGCCGTATGTCCCTCTCTAATGGACATATGTGAACAAGTTGATTTTTACCAGATAATCAACAATGCTTTTACAGTGGCCTCACTACTATCCTGTACAGATACACCATGACATCCCAACTCCTACTCTCAATGCTCTGCCCAATGAAGGGTAACCATCTCAACCGCCTGATTAATCAGCCTGTCTACCTGTGACACTACTTTTTAAAAATTGTGTACCTGAGTCCCTGGGTCACTGATTGACAACAGTACCCAGGGCCCGAACATTAATTGTGCAAGTCCAACCTGGTCTGCTTTACCACAATACAACATCTTGCATTTCTCCACCTGTTATTCCGAACCTCACTGGCCCAGCAGTACTGTTGATTCCATTGTCCTCTTCGATAACCCTCTTCACTGTCCACATTATCACCAATTTCAGTCTCACTCACAAACTTGCTAATCATGAATCCTTTATTATCATCCAAACTGTTTATATAAATGATGCACAACAGTGGCCCAGCACCGAACCCCATGGCACACCGTTGGTCACAGGCCTGCAATTTGACCGGCAACCCTCGATGAACATGCTCTGTCGCCTACTGTCAATCTGTTTTGTATCTAGTTAGTGAGTGCTCCCAGGTTATGTGTGATCTAAACATACTATCCAGTCTACCATGCAGAACCTTGTCAAAGGCCTTGATAAAGTTCATGTGGACATCGTGTACTGCTCTGCTTTGACCTCTCACTTGTCTATCTCCACACTCACATTTAAGGCATGATTTCCCATGCACAAAGGCATGCTGACGATTGTTAATCTGTCCTTACCTTTCCAAAGGCATAATGATCGCTTCCGTCATAATCTCCTCCAACAACTTACCATCCCTGCATCAGTCTCACTGGTCTGTAGTGGTTGTTCATGATGCAAATATCTCTGGGAGGGGCCGTGCAATTTTCTCCCTCGCTTCTCACAAGGCGATGGAATACATCATGTCCCAAGGTTTTATCTGACTTATTGCATTTTAAGACATCCATCACCTCCTGTTTTCCAATGTGAACTCGTTTCAAGACATCCCTATGTATTTTCCTAAGTTCCCAAGCTTCCATGTCTTTCTCCACAGTAAATCCGAACACAAAATATTTGTTTAGTATCTCACCCATCAGCAGTGATTCCACATAGACAGCCTCATTGACCTTTCAGGGACCCTATTCTCTCACGAGCTAATTTTTAGCCCTGGTTGAAACTTATCAAAATGCTTCTGAAATATCGAATATCCCTCTACCGCAACTCACCTCTCCCACCCTTATTTATTGTGCCATTTAAGGTCACACCAAAATACAGAAAACAACAGATTTAAAAATATTCCCCTATTATAAAATCATAAATCTCCCATCTTTATTAAGTATCTCGTTATCATTTATTGTCATATTCTTTACAGCACATTCCAGCACGTTCCCGACATACTGTCAGGGTAACACCGTTTGGTTTCAGACTGACTGCACAAAGGGTTTTGGGAATCCTTGTGAATCAATCTGAAACAGGTAGCTTACAGAATCAGCAGGTCATAGAGGAGGCAAATCAAATGCTGTCATTTATTACAAAGGGATTGGAGTCTAAAAATAGGGAGGTCTTGCTAAAACAATGCAAGGTACAAGTCAGACCACACCTAGATTAGAATGAACAGTATGCGTGCCCTAAGGAAAGACATTCTTGTATTGGAGGCAGGCCAGGGAAGGTTCACTCGGCTGATCCTGGAGATGGCGGGATTTTCCAATGAGAAGAGGTGGAGTAGATTGCCCTTGAACCTATTGGGGTTTTGAAGAATGGGAGAGACATTGAATGAAACATTCAGGATTCGGAGAGGCTTTCACAGGTTAGATGCCGTGAAGTTAGAAAATCGAACATTACAGCAGAGTAATCGGCCCTTCGGCCCACCATGACTGTGCTGACCATGATGCTATTCTAAACTAATCCCATCTGCCTGCACATGGGCGATATCCCTCTATTCTCTGTTTGTTCATGTTTCTGTCTAAATGCCCTTCAAATGTTTGCGTTCGTTGCCACCTCTCCCAACTCCTGAGCAGCTTCTACCCTCTCGGTAAAGACAACTGGCCTCATTCATCTCACTTCAAACTTCTCACTCTCACCTTAAAACGATGCGCCCCAGTATTTGATATTTCTACATTGGAAGGAAGTTTCCAACTATCCCCACGATTCATGCCTCTTCTAATGCTGTATACCTGTACCAGGTCACCCCTGATACACACGCAAAACAATCCAACTGTGTCCAACCTCCTTAAACACATTCTCATCCAGGCAATATTCTGCCAACCCTCTGTTGCAACCTCCCCAAAACCTCCACATCCTTCCTATGGTGTGTCGATGAGGACGACACGCAACCTTCCAAACATGGCCGACTGAAGTTTCATTCAGTCACAACATGACATGCAAACCTCTGTACGCAATACTGTGACCAATAAAGGTAAGCATACCATACTCATCCTCTACCACCACATCCTGTTGTGTTGTTAATTTTAGAGAGCTATGGATTTGCTTCCAATGTCTCTCTGTTTATCAATGTTTCCAACTAGTCAATTAGTGCACTTCTCTCTTCCATTTGACTTCATAAATGCATCACTTCACACCTGTCCCGATGAAATTCAATTTGCCACATCTCTGCACAGCATTCCAGCTGATCTACATACTGCTGCAACCTTGAACACTCTTCCTCACTATCCACAATTCCCCGAACTATCCCTAATCATTACATGCCTTTCCAAATGTCGTCTGCAAAATTACCACTCAAACTGCTGACCTTTTCATCTGAATCACCAAGATATAAATTACACTCAGACATCGCAGCACTGATCCTTGTGGAACAGCATTGGCCACAGATGTCCAATCAGAAATTGACCACTCCACATGCCTCTGTCTACTATCACCAAGAAAATATTGTAACCAACTTACCAACGAACATGGATTGTGATTTGATCTTCCAGATCCCCCTTGCTATTTGGAAGCTGTCCATTCAAAATGACTCTATATTTTGATCCCAGATTAAATTGGCTGTCTCACGAATGCACTGACTGCATCCTTTCTTCACAACAATACGGGACCTTGTTTGGTTTTTTGCTGATCCTGCCTAATTCCCTACAATCCCTCAATAATCACATTGCTGTCATGATCATTGTGCAGCCACACCTCCACAATAACAGTTCGATCATATCTGTTTTCTTCAGTTAATGCTGTCATTTCATCTGCCTTGTTTCAAATGCGTGGCGCGTGTCACCGAGAGAGGGCCTTTGAGGGATGGTTAGAGGTCACAGAGTGGGAGAGATGCTTTGGGGCGCGACAATGTTGCAGGGTTAAACATAGTTACAGTTGCTACAGAATGTTCGCAGGAGAAAACATTTTATTGTTTGGAGGAAGTTAGAGAGATAAAGCGTCTTTGATTAGATTCCAGAGATAGGGATGTGTCTCGGGTTGTGGATAGTTATATGGACTATGTCGTTCAGGGCGTAGAAACATTCACAGGATTCCAGGATGTCGTATATTTAACAACAGTTGTGGGATCTGGAGAATATCACAGTGATAGGGAGGATGGTATGGAGTGGAGAATATTACAGGGAAATGGTGGGTAGTGTGGACTGGAGAATTTTGTAAGCACATGGAAGATGATATAAGCTGGAGAATGCTGCAGCAATAGAGAGGAGTATATGGACTGGAGGATGTTGCATGGACAGGGATGAAGTTGTAGACTGGATACAGTTAGAAGGAGAGATGAATTTATGCACTGGAAGGTATGTTAGGGAGAGTGAGTGGTGTGCATGCTGCAAGATATGACAGGGATAGGGAAGCTTGTAGAGACTGGAGGAGAGAGTGACAGAGAGTCTTGTGAGAGACCAGATTCACTTATGAGCATAGGATGTGCTACAGTGAGCAGAGCCTTTTGCAGATATAAATGAGGATACAATGGCCAAAAAGCAGTCACACCGAAACATAGGTATATAGGAACTGAAGGAATTGAAGAGATTACACAGGCTCGGAGTGTTATATGCAGTGGAGGAGATTAACCTGATAGGCAAGCTTTTAGACACTCAACAATGTTCGCAAATAATGGGAGTTGCAATGGTGAGAGCAGGTTTCAACAATTTGGAGGATATAGACCTGAAGGAGCTTTGACAGTGAGCGATGGTACAGTAAAGGGAATTGTAGTGGCTTCCCTTTCATAAACAATCCATAAGCACTTAAAAGAGCCTGTTTGACAAGTGCATTATCTCTCGACCATTCATCAGACAGCGCTGCAAATACTTCACTGGCTCTGCCTACCAGCTCAGACTGAACTAGCATTACCCAGAAGACCTTGGGCCACTCTACCTGTCTATGCAATTTTTCAAATGAAATACAGAGTTCCTTGACAGTAGAGTCACAGGTAGTTAGGATAGTGAAGAAGGCGCTTGGTTTGCATTCCTTTATTGGTCAGAGTATTGAGTCCAGGGGTTGGGAGGTTATGTTGCGGCAGTACAAGACAGTGGTGAGGCCACTTTTGGAATGCTGCAAGCAACTCTGTTCTACTTCTGATCAGAAGGATTTTGTGAAACTTGAAAGTGTCTAGAAAGGATTTTAAACAACATTGCCAGGGATGAGCTATAGGGAGAGTTTGAACTGGCGATTGTTGTTTTTCCTGGAGAGTCAGAGGCTGAGGGTGACCTCAGAGGTTTATAAAATCAAGAAGGGCATGGATAGGGTAAACAGACAAAAGTCTTTCTCCTGGGGTGTGCGAGTCCAGAATTATAGGGCGAAGTTTAGGGTGAGAGTCGAAAGATATAAAAGATAAAAAGGGGCAACTTTTTCACGTAGAGGATAGGACATAAATGGAATGAGCTGCCAGAGGAAGTGGTGGAGGCTAGTACAACTGGAATAGTTAAAAGGCATCTGGATGGGTATATGATAGGAAGGGTTTAGAGGAGGTGGGCCGGGTGCTAGCAGGTGGGACTACATTGGGTTGGGATATCTGATCTGCAGGATGGGACCAGGAATGGGTTTTTTAACCTGGAGGATGTTATGATTTGAACCTCAGGTAATGTTTGATTGGATCTTTCAGCCAATCTTACAGATGGTACAATTGCAACATTTAATAATCATTTGGATGGATATATGAATAGAAAGGGTTTGGAGGGAGATAGGCCAGGTACTGGCAGGTGGGACGAGATTGTGTTGGAATATCCTGCCGGCACGGCTGGCTTGGAATGAAGGGTCTGTTTCCATGCTGTACATCTCTATGACTGTAAGATCGGCTGAATGGTCCAATCAAAAATTACCTGTGGTTCAAATCATAATAACCTCCAGGTTCCACAAGCCATCCCCTGTCCCATCCTGCAGGTTCAATGAATCCTGGAACCTCTAACCTTCTGCAAGTCCCACGTCCCTTCCGACATTTGTACCATCCTCCAGGTTCTGCAGCCCTTCATACCTCGGAACATGGCCCAGACTCTCCAACTCCTCCTTCCTCTGCAATGTTCCCCAGAAGGACACTGGAGGGTGGTGGGGGTTACAGAGACATGGAGGGACATCAGGACGGGGGGATTTTGCAGACATTAGGAATATAGGGACTTTAGGATGTTTCACAGTTTATGAGTGTTGTAGGGACTGGAGGAACTTACAAAGATAGGAATAGTTTTAGATGAGAGGATTCTGCAGAAAACCTTAACGTGGTTAAAGGCAGGATTCTTAGCAGTGTGCAGGAACAAAGGGATCCTGTGTCCCTCAGGTTACCACCCAAGTTGACAGGCTGTTAAGAAGGTGGATGCTGTGCTGGCTTTCATTAGCAGGGGGATTGAGTTTAAGAGAGGCGAGATTTTGCTGAAGCTCTACAGAACCCCAGTTAGACCACACTTCGAATATTGTGAACAGTTCTATTGCCTCATTAGAGGAAGGATGTGGAAGCTTTAAAGGCAGTGCACAGGAGATTTAGCAGGATGCTTCCTGGACTGGTGGGCATGCCCATAGAAGTTAGGTTGTGCAAGCTAGGGCTTTTCTGATCACAGCGAAGGAGGAAGAATGGTGACTTGATAGAGGTGTACAAGGGAATGAGAGGCATAGATAGAGTGGTTAACCAGAGACTACTTCCCATGGCGAAATGGCTATCACAAGGAGACATAAGTTTAAGGTAATTGGCGGAAGGTTTAGCATAGATTTCAGAGGGATATCAGAACATTCCGAAAAGACCACTCCCTCCGTGACTCCCTCGTCAGGTCCACACCCCCCACCAACCCAACCTCCACTCCCAGCACATTCCCTTGGAACCGCAAGAAATGCAAAACTTGCGCCCACACCTCCCCCCTTACTTCCCTCCAAGGCCCCAAGGGATACTTCCATATCCGCCACAAATTCACCTGCACCTCCACACACATCATCTATTGCATCCGCTGCACCCGATGTGGCCTCCTCTATATTGGGGAGACAGGTCGCCTACTTGTGGAACATTTCAGAGAACACCTCTCGGACACCTGCAAAAACCAACACAACCACCCTGTGGCTCAACACTTCAACTCCCCCTCTCACTCCACCAAGGACATGCAGGTCCTTGGACTTCTCCATCGCCAGACCATAGCAACAGGATGGTTGGAGGAAGAGTGCCTCATCTTCCGCCTAGGAACCCTCGAACCACAAGGGATGAACTCAGATTTCTCCAGTTTCCTCATTTCCCCTCCCCCAACCTTGTCTCAGTCAAATCCCTCGAACTCAGCTCTACCTTCCTAACCTGCAATCTTTTTCCTGACATCTCTACCCCCACGCCACTCGGGCCTATCACACTCACCTTGACCTCCTACCACCTATCGCATTTCCAACGCCCCTCCACCAAGTCCCTCCTCGCTACCTTTTATCTTAGCCTGCTGGACACACTTTCCTCATTCCTGAAGAAGGGCTAATGCCCGAAACGTCGATTCTCCTGTTTCTTGGATGCTGCCTGACCTGCTGTGCGTTTCCAGTAACACATTTTCAGTTCTGATCTCCAGCATCTGCAGTCCTGACTTTCTCCTCGAGGGTGATGTTTACACATGTCAGAGCTGGAGAAGATTAGGAAAATGAGTAGATGGATGGAGACACTGGAGGAGCTTACATTGACAGGGTGGGTGCTGGCGATGAAAAGATATCACACAGATAGTGGGTCTTGTAGGAACTGTATTGAAAGAGTCACAGGCATTGGAATGACTTCTGCAGATTGGGAGTATTACAGGGACTGAGAGGATTGTAGGGTCTCCACAGATTGGTCGTTTCTTTAAGAATAGAAGAGTTTATGTAGATATGGATAGCTTAAACCAATGCATGCAGTCTTCATTTCAAGACCAGAGCCCTTTTATCCCTCATCAGCCAAGGATGCCTAACCCTGCTAGCTTTTCCCTTTACCCCAATGGGGCATACTGGTCCTGGAATCCTAAGATTACACTTTGAAAAGCCTCCCATTTGCCAGTTCTTCCTTTTCCTTCAAACAGACTCATCTAAACGATTAGAATCAAAATGTGGAAGTGCCGGTGTCGGATTGGGGATGTACTAAGTTAAAAATCACCCAACACTCGGTTCCAGTACAACCGGTTTATTTGAAAGCAGTAGCTTTCAGAGCACTGCTTCTTCATCAGGTGGTTGTGGACCACAATCCTAAGGTAAAGAATTTATAGCAACAGGATGGCAGTGTCATGGAATATAAAGTCAAACAAATTTATTTTAAGCCTTTCATCTGTTACAGTGATCACCAGCGCTTTCAAAGCGAGTTGGATTATAGCTGGGCACTGTGCAATTTTAAATTCACGGTATTGACGCTGATCAGATCCTGCAGAATGGCCCCAAACCTGGCCCTGTTCCAGTTTTCGTCTTCAATCTGTGGACCTGCTGATCTTTTTCCATAACTATGTTAAATCGAAGACAGTTGTGTGCACTGGACCCAAAGTGCTCTCTGAATGACACTTCAGTCACTTGCCCGACCTCGTATTCTGAGGGGAGGTCCAGTGCTGCACCCGTCTGAGTAGAGTAGGGCCCTCTGCTTATTGATTTAGGAACATTCCTTTGACACATTTGAAAAATTGCCCTCCGTCCAGTTCTTTTTATACTCGAGGTGACCCACTCAATACAGAAAATATTAAAATCTCCAGCCTGCTGTCCCTCTATTATTCCTATAGTTATCTGCAATCTCTCTACACAGCTGTTAGCAGGAGGAGGGCAATGGAAAGGGGAATCGTTGTCAAGGTTGATTGACACGATACGAACATGGAGAGGTGAAGGTGCTGGAGGTGGTGACAGTGTTACAGAGAGTGGTCAGGGCCTGAACGGTGTTGCAAAGCCAGTACGAATTGCTGCAGCTGGAGGGGTTTGCAGAGGTAGGGAGGGACATATGTATTTTTATTTATTCATTCCTGGGATGTGGGTATCACTGCCTGGACCAGCATTCTTTGACCCCATGCTACTTACCCAGAGATTGCTGGGGCCCCAGTGGATAAATATAACACTTTTCTGGCCACAGGTGAAGTGCTGAATGACTGGAGGATCGCTAATGTGGTTCCTTTGTGCAAGAAGGGCAGCAGGGATAGGCCAGGTAATTACAGAGCGGATAGTCTGACACCAGGGGGGAGGGAAATTATTGGAAACAATTGTGAGGATGAACCAACACTTGCAAAGGTCAGGATCAATTCGGTTTAGTCATCACGGATTTGGCAGAGGGAGATACCGTCTGAGGAATTCAGTTCCTTTTTTTGATATTGTGCTTATATTGATGAGGGCAGTGCAGATGATGTGGTTTATATGGACTTGACTAACTCCTTAAACAAGATCCAACATGGAAGGCTGGTCCAAAAGGTCTGGGTTCCAAGGCAAGTTGGCAAATTGGATGCAAAATTGGTGGTTAGAATACTTTCACCACCGGGTGTACCACAGGGAACTGTGCAGGAACCATTGAACATTAATGACTCGGATGGGAAAGCAGAAGGTATCATTAGTCGGTGAGGGTGTTGACCACAGTGAGGAGGATGGTCTCTCTCTGCAGTCCGATGTCGATCAGACGATAATCTAAGCAGAGTTGAGTTCTGATCGAAGTGAGGTAATGCTCTGTGGGAGGTACGATAAGCGAAGGACTGACATAATAAACAGTAGGTCCTTGCGGAGTACTGAGGAATACAGAGACCATGGTGGACAAGTCCATAGATCCCTGAAGGTGTCAGCACAGGTTGACAGGGTGGGAAAGGCACCTGAACTGGGAGCGGGAGAGGGACCCATATCCTGGTGGGGTGAATTGCTAGAGCTGCTTGAGAGGATATAACCTTGTCTGGCAGGGTTTTAGACCTTAAATAAACGTGAGGCCAGTAAGAAGATTGAGGCTTGTACACGAGTTAAAGACAGCAATTTCAGCCGACAAGGCAGGCAAGAACATAGCAGGGAATGGGGGAAATCTGATGATTAAACTGCATTTATTTCAATGCAAGGGGCCAGACAGCTGAGGAAGATGAACTCAAGGCATGGATTAGAACATGGGACTGGGATATTATTAGTTATTACAGAAACACAGCTGAGGGAGCGGCAGGACTGGCAGTTTATTGTTTCAAGGTAGAGATGCTACAGGAAGAGGAGGCAAGAGAGGACGTGTGGTGGTGGGTTTTGATTGCATGAATCATCACAGCAATACTGAGAGAGTATATTCCTGTGGGATCGCCCAGTGAAGCAATGTTAGTGGAACTGAGAAATAAGAAAGGGTCATCACTTTGATATGATCAGACTGCTGAGCCTGAGTAATCTTTGGCAGATTGAGGAACAAATATGTCGGGACATCTTAAATATCAACCATCATAATAGGGCTGTTATGGTTGGGGTTTTTAAACTTTCCAAACCTAGACTGGGACTGCCAATGTTCAGTGTTTGCAAGGGAGGAATTTGATAACTGTGTTCCAGAAAACTCCCAATCAATATGTAAATGGCCTGAAAAGAGAAAGGGGCAAAACCTGACCTCCACTTGGGAATTAAGGTAGGGAAAGGGACTGAGATGTGAGTGGGAAAGCGTTTTGCCAAAGTGACCACAGTTCTCGTATTTTGAAAACAGCTTTGGAAAAGGACAGGCCTGGTCTACAAGTGCAAGTTATAAAATGGATCCTGACCAATCTTGATCGAATTAGGCAGGAACTTTCAAAATGTGATTGGGGAAGGGAATTATTTATAGGGAAAGGGAACTTTGGAAAGGGAAAATATTTTAAAAGTGAGATAAACTGATCGATCAGCGCCAGCATTTTCCTGTTTGTGTGCAGCTCAATGCTGACAGGATTCGGAAACACTGGCTGTATATTGAGGGTCTGGTCAAGGAAAAGGGGCCACATGTCAGGTATAGCCAGCTGGATCAAGGGAATCCCTGAGGATATACAGGGGCTGTAGGAATAGAGTAGAAAACAGGAATGGAGAAAGGCTAAATGAAATAGCCTCAGCAGAGAAGGAAAGGGGAATCCAAAAGTGATTGTATCAGTATATTAAGAGTGCATAAGTAACTCAGGACAAAATAGTGTCCATTAAAGATCAATGAGGCCATCGATGTGTGGAACTGCAGGATATTTGCTAAGATACTCAACAATTTTTTCACTCCAGAACTTCTTGTGGCGAAAGACTGGGGAATTCAGGGAACAAGAGTAATACGTTAGACCACAATTGGAGTTCTCTGCAATTCCAGTCTCTCTGCGACAGGAAGGATGTTGTGAAACTTGAAAGGGCTCAGAAAAGATTGACAAGATATTGCCCGGTATGTTTTTGAATAAGCTGGGGTTACTGTCACTGGAGAATCGGAGACTGAGGGATGACCTTACAGAGGTTTATATAAACATGAGGGGTATGGATAGGGTAAGCATTCAAGGCCTTTTCCCAGATGTTGGGGAGCCCAAAACTAGAGGGCATAAGTTTAACGTTAGAGGTGAATGGTTTACAGAGGGACTGAAGGGACAGCTTCTTCACACACATGGTGATGTGTGTATGGAATGAACTGAGAGAGAAAGTAGTGGAGACTGATACAATTGCAACATTTAAAAGGTATCTCGATGGTCATCTGAATAGTAAGAGTGTAGACGTATATGGGCCAAATGCTGGAAAAGGGAATGGATTTATTTAGATTTTCTGGTAAGCCTGGACGAGTTGGGGACCGAGGGGTTTGTTTCTACGCTGTATATGTCTATGACTTGAAAAGAGTGCATGTTATAGAAGAGGTGGTGCTGGGGGTTTTAAAACACAAAGCCATGGCAAGTCCCAGAACCTGATTAAGTGTATCACAGGACACTGTGGGATGCTAGGGAAGAAATTGTGGAGCCCCTAGCAAAGGTATGTGTACTACTGACAGCCATGTGAGATGGGCTGGCAGGCTGGAGGGTGGCATCATGGACAGTGAAGGATGTTTTCTGAGATTACAAAGGGATCTTGATGAAGGGAGTGAATGGGCTGAAAAACTAGAGATGGAATTCAATCTGAATAAGTATGAGGTAATGCATTTGGTAAAACAAACAAGGGTAGAGATTATACAAGTAATGTTCGGGCCTCGGTTAGTGTTATAGAGCAGAGGGACCTCCGGGTTCAGGTACATAATTCTTGAAGTTTGCATCACAGGATGGATAAGACAGTGCTTGGCATGCCTGACTATTGCTCAGTCCATTGAGTGGAGGATTTGGGACGTCATGTTGAGATTGCACAGACATTTGTGAGGCCTGTTCTGCAATACTCTCTCCAGTTCTGGTCGCCCAGTTAACAGGGAGGATATTATTAAGCTGCAGGGGGTTCAGAAAAGACTTACCAGGATATTGCTGGGTATGGAAGGCTTGAGTTCTGAAAAATGGCTGGATAGGCTGAGTCTTTTTCCACTGGAGCCTGGAGGTTGAGACATGATGTTAAAAAGGTTTATGAAAAAAATGAGGTACATAGATCAATTTAATGGTAGTTGCCTTTTCCTCAGGATGGGGGAGTCTCAAGAGGAGGGACCACATTTTTAAGGTTGGAGGAAAGAGATATTCAAAAAAAAGATATGGGGCAATTTGCTACACAGAGGATGTTTTGAGTGTGGAATGAACTTCCTGGGAAAGGGGTTGTTGTGGGTACAATTACAACATTGAAAAGATATTTGGATAAACAGGTGAATAGGGAAGGGTTGGAGTGATATGGGCCAGCAACAGGCAGCTGGGAAGAGTTTAGTTTTCGATGATGGTGGGTATCAACTGAAGGGTCAGTTTCCATGCTTATGGCTCTATGACAAGAATATGGTTTGATTCCATTATTGAAGAAAGGATCAGGGCTGGGTCCACTGATGGGCATCATCTACATAAACGATTTGGTTGAAAATATAGGAGTGATTGTGCGAAAGTTTGTTGATCAAATGAATGGTGTAGTGAGCAGTAAATGCGGTTATCAAAGGGGATCTAGACCAACTGGGCTAGTAGACCAAGGAATGAAAGATGGAGTTTAATTCAGGTGTTGGATTTTGTTAAGACACAAACCAGGGAGGACTAATACAGTTAATGGAAGGGCTCTGGCCAGGGTTGTTGAACAGAGAGAGAGAGAGAGAGAGAGAGAGACCAGGGGGTGCAAGTTACATTGTTCCTCTGAAGTGGCATCACAGGTGGACAGGGCGGGGAAAGCGACATTTGGCACACTTGCCGACATTGGCCAGCACTTTGTTACATACGTTGTAGATATTTGTCACATTGTCCTAAATATTTCCCTTGGTCAGAGGAGGCCACAGGGTGACCCAAAGAATGGTGAATAACCAAGCGTAGGTGAGTCCAAAACTAGAGGGTATAAACGGGAGGTGAGACAGCAAGGATTTAAAGAGGGAGTTGAGGGGGAACATTATCCACAGAGGATGGTGCATAGACGGAACAGACTGCCTCAGGCACATGGGAGAAACAAGAACAATTATAGCATGGAAAAGACATTTGGGCAGGTCCATGGAGAGAAGGTTTGAAGAGCTAATGGCCAAATGGAGGCAAATGACACTCATTCAGTTTAGGTAACATGGGCAGCATTGAGCAGTTGACCACAGGTTCTGTTTCCGTACTGTATCACTCTGTATCGTGTTAAAGAGGATAAGTATACCAAAATAAGGCATGTTGTAGACACTGAAGCAATTTACAGCGATGGCGATGGTAGTCTGGAATGTAGTACATTTGAAATATGTGGAGGGACTGTCGGGAAGGGAGGAGGTTACAGGGACAGGAACTATTTTAGGAGTTAAAAATGACTGAAGACACTGGTGAACAAGCCATGCCACAGATAGTGTTGCAGAGTAGTGAGTCTTATCACAGTGTTGGAGGGAGAACACAGAACAGAAAGATCCCAGGCAGCATTCATAACCTCTCGTCAGAGGCCTACTCTCCCCTCTGTTGTACTGATGCTCACTAAGACAGCACAGGACTAGATTGATAACTATGAACTCTGGATGCTGTCTCAGTGCAACATAAGTTAAAGTAGACATGGTGATTAAGCATGGCGTGTATCTATACTGTGCTCCCCATCCAGCACTGTATCTATGTCATGTCTTATTAGCAATGTTTGGAGTCCTCTCATTGCTCTCTGCTCTGTGCACTATGAGTGATCTTACCTCACTGCAGGATTTATTGACGTCTCCAGATCTCCCTTCCCTTTGAAGATGGTTGGTCAGCCAGATAGACAATGAGGTGATGGATGAGACACACAACAGCTGGGAAGTCTATTGAGTTAGCAACTTCCTGAGTACCTACAGGAAGAGATAGACAGAATGGGAAATTAGACTGATGCAGTGAGGGTTACACAAGGAGAATGGAAATGAGTCCCACAGATATCTGGAAAATCCCAAACTCCATCCCTGCCTGTGCTGTTGCGTCTCTCTGGAGTGGAGAATTCTGTTTGCTCAGGATCTAGAGTAGCTGCATGAGAGAGACACTGACAGAGGCAGCAATTAGACCCACACAGTGAGGGATACCACATGGAGAGAGATTGAGTGATATCACCAGAGTGCAGGAAGACTTCAGGATCACACAGTCATGTTGGAAGAATGGGTTTAGCTTCATGTATCAGTGCTCAGGGATGAGCAACCAGTGAGCAGGTGAAGTGATGTCCTAGTAACATTATTGTTAGGGCATTTGTCCAAAACCTCAGCTAATGCTCAGGGGCAGCAGGTTTGAATCCCATCATAAGATATGGTGGAATTTAAAAATCAATAATTATAAAAATAGCAATTAACAATCCATAAGCAAATATGAAACCATTGCTGATGTACAAAAGTCACAATCCCTTAGATTAGATTCCCTACAGTGTGGAAACAGGCCTTTCGACCAAACCAGTCCACACCATCCCTCTAAAGAGTGACCCACTCAGACCCATCTCCCTCGACCTAATACACCTAACATTATGGGCAATTTAGCATGGCCAATTCACCTGACCTGCGCGTCTTTGAATGGTGGGAGGAAACCGAAGCATCCGGGGGCAATTCACGCAGACACGTGGAGAATGTGCAAACTCCACACAGTCGCCCATGGCTGGAAGCGAAACTGGGACCCTGGTGTTGCGAGGCAGGAGTGCTAATCACTGAGCCACTGTGCCGTCCACTTGCCCTGTCGACAACGAGATCTGATCATCCTCACGTGGTCTGTACGACATACCCACAGCAAAGTGTTTGCCTCTCAATTGCCCTCTGAAATGGCCGAGCAAGCTACTCAGCTCACGGGCAGCGAGGGCTGGGGAATAAAGGCTAGCCAGCCAGAGACACCCACATCCCCTACCTGATTTATAAAAAAATCCAATAGGATGGTCCCACTGGAACCGTGCTGGGACCAGTTTCCTGGCCAATCATGTCAGTCGGTGGGACATGAGAATGTGTCTGAAGGCAATCAGAAAGGAACAGAATGGGGACAGAGTTTAACTAAAACTGTACATCAGTGAATAGGTTTGTGACAGGAAATTGAGGGAAAGAATAAATTATGATTTTTTTTTAATGGACGAAGTCTTATCAATGAGGTAGATGGATTTCTGACACTGAGATAAAAAAAGATTTAGACACCAGAGAGACGTGGTTACAGGGTGAACAAAAGTTGGACATAACTATTCAATGGATCACAACCTTGCAGAATCTCAGAAAAAATGGGTAATAAAAACAATAATGGGTAAAAAAGACATCACAGAGAAAGCATTTGGTCTCAGATCATGAAGTACAGTCAGTCTGAATGTAAATTCTGGCTACTACTTGCCAAGGACACAAGCAGCACAACAGTTTTAGCCACCGAACGGCATTCCGTTGTTCATCTCTGCATTAAACAGAAACTCATTGGAATTTTATTAACAAACACATGGTGATAATTTTATGGTGAACACATGGTGATATCGGCATGGTGAACATTTCGTGAAACGTCAATATTCGCAAATTCTGGGACAATCACAAAGACAATCGTGATATTGGAAGAGGAGTTCAGAGAATTTTTTTCAGTGTCTTTTAGAATAACACATTGTGCAACTGGCGAGGGACGTAACTGTCTCAGTGCGACTGTTGTGTGATAAAACACAGTGAATGAGTAATGTCACCTGGAGAGATACTCATGGAAATTGTGATAAAGTGCAGTTTAAAGAAATATAAAGTTTTAAAGTGAATCACAGAAAGGACAAGCTACAACTAGAAACAAAAATAGCCAATGACATGAGTTTGACAGGAGAACTGACCAAGATAAATACGCTAAACAGACTGAAATATGTGCCTGTAAATGAACAGTGGAAACCATTTGAAGGAACAGTGTAAAACACTCAAGAAAAGGACATTCCATTGAAACTGACAAATCCTCAGCAAGAAATCCCCATCGGTCCCTCACTCAAGTAAAAAGGATCATATTAGATTATCGGGCTTGGAGGATCACCAAAAAGTACTTAAAATCCTGAAGTGAGAGAATGTTTTAGGAGTAAGTTTTAAAGGGATTTCAAAGGGTCTGCTCGCAGGAGGAGGTCAGATGGAAGAGGGAATAATTGTCAAGGTTTTATGTCACAAAAGGAACTGAGAGAGCTGAAGGTGCTGGAGGTGGTGAGAGTGTTACAGAGAGGGGTCAGGGTCTGAACTGTGTTACAAAGCCAGTACGGATTGCTGCCGCTGGAGGGGTTTGCAGAGTTAGGAAGGGATATGTGTATTTTTATTTATTCATTCATGGGATGAGGGTGTCACTGATTGGACCAATATTCTTTGCCCCACTGCTATTTATCCAGACATTACTCATTCACTAAGTTATCCATTCACAGAGTCAGCCATATTGCTGTGGGTCTGGTGTCACGTGCAGGCCAGACCAGGTTAGAATGTCAGATGTTCTTCTCTAAAGGACGTAGGTGAACCAGATGAGCACTTATTACTGGTCAACAATGCTTTTCTGGTGGTCCCACCAATGTCCTGTACAGCCACAACATGACATCCCAACTTTTACTCTCAATGCTTGGACCATAGAAGGTAAACATCCCAAAGGCCTGCTTCACCAATCTGTCTACCTGTGACACCACTTTCAAAGAACTGTGTACCTGCATCCCTGGGTCTCTGACTGACAACACTACCCAGGGACCGAACATTAACTGTACAAGTCCCACCCTGGTGTGTGTCACCAAAATGCCCTATCCTCTACCAAGTTACTCCTTAGCCCTAATTGAAACTTGTGTCAAGGCTTCTGATAATTCAAATACACCATATCCTCGGTACAGCCACTCCTTCACCTGTATCTACTCTGCCATTTATATTCTCACCAATAAAAATACAATCCAACAGGCTTAAAACCACATTCTCTTTTTATTAAATGTGTTTCTAAGGGTCAAATTATTGTATATTGACATATCATTTCAAACATATTTCAGCTCCAGACCTACTGTCAGGCTAACACTGTTTGGTTTCAGACTGGCAGCAGAAAGGGTTATGGGCGTTCTTGTTTCTCAATCAGAAAAAGGTAGCTTACAGGTTCAACAGGTAATGGAGGCTTTGGAATTAAGGAGGGTCATGGGGACTGAAGAACATTATGGAGGTAGGGAATGATGTGGGCTATGTATGAGATTATGGACACAGAGAGTGCAGTGGTGACTGAAGAACATTGTGGAGATAGTGAGTGATGTGGGGCCTGAAAGGGACCAAAGAGATCTGCAGGGCTGTTGGGCCTTAAGGAGGTTGCACAGATCAGGAGGATCATGGGGGTTGAAGGAGATTACTCTGAACAGGAGGGTCGTCGGGTCTGGATGAGGTTATGGAGATAGGGAGGGTCGTGGGGTACTTTGGAGGTTATGGATTTAGGGAGGTTTGTGGGGAATGATTCAGGTAACATTGATAGGAAGAGTCGTGGGGACTGAAGGAGGTTATGGGGATAGTATGTTTAGAGAGATGCACACTGACTACTGTCATTTAGTGATGCAGCGGGCTGTAGTACCTGGGACGGGGGCGCTGTCTTACAGTGATAGGGAGGGTTGTGGAAGATAGAACAGCTGACAGATAAAGGGCGGGTTTTAGGAATGGGAGGACTTTACAGGGATTTGGAGGAATGCAGGGATGGGACGTGGTAACAATCACAGGGAAGATTTTGGGAACTTGATCTGAGATGGGTACTGCTGAGAACAGAAGTGAGCCAAACAGTCAGGACAGGCAGGGACAAGGTAGGACTAATAAAGTAAGCTGCATTTATTTCAATGCAAGGGGCCGAACAGGGAAGGCAGATTAACTCAGGTCATGGTTAGGAACATGGGACTGGGATCGCATTGCAATTGCAGAAACATGGCTCAGGGATGGGCAGGACTGGCAGCTTAATGTTTCAGGATCCAAATGCTACAGGAAGGATAGAAAGGGAGGCAAGAGAGGAGGGGGGGTGGCATTTTTGATAAGGGATAGCATTACAGCTGTGCTGAGGGAGGATATTCCCAGAAATACATCCAGGGAAGTTATTTGAGTGGAAATGAGAAATAAGAAAAGGATGATCACCTTATTAGGATTGTATTACAGACTCCCCCCCCCCCCACCCACAAATAGTCAAAGGGAAATTATCAAACAAACTTTTAAGGAGATCTCAGCTAACTGTAAGAATAATAGGGTAGGTATGGTAGGGGATTTTAACTTTCCAAACATTGACTGGGACTGCCATAATTTTAAAGGTTTCGATGGAGAGGAATTTGTTAAGTGTGTACTAGACAATTTTCTGATACAGTATGTGGATGTACCGACTAGAAAAGATGCAAAACTTGACCTACACTTGGCAAATAAGGCAGGGCAGGTCACCGAGGTGTCAGTGGGGGAGCACTTTGGGGCCAGCGACCATAATTCTATTTGTTTTTAAATAGTGATGGAAAGGGATAGACCAGATCTAAAAGTTGATGTTCTAAATTGGAGAAAGGCCAATTTTGACGGTATTAAGCAAGAACGTTTGAAAGCCGATTGGAGGCAGATGTTCGAAGGTAAAGGGACGGCTGGAAAATGGGAAGCCTTCAGAAATGAGATAACAAAAGTCCAGAGAAAGTATATTCCTGTCAGGGTGAAAGGGAAGGCTGGTAAGTATAGAGAATCCTGGATGACTAAAGAAATTGAATGTTTGGTTCAGAAAAAGAAGGAAGCATATGTCAAGTATAGACAGGATAGATCGAGAGAATCCTTAGAAGAGTATAAAGGAAGTTGGAGTATACTTAAGAGGGAAATCAGGAGGGCAAACGCGGACATGAGATAGGTCTGACAAATAGAATTAAGGAGAATGTAAAGGGTTTTTACAAATATATTATGGAAAAAAGGGGAACTAGGGAGAGAATAGGGCCCCACAAAGATCAGCAAGGCGGCATTTGTGTGGAGCCACAGAAAATGGGGGAGATACTAAATGAATACTTTACATCAGTATTTACAGTGGAAGATATAGCCTGAAGGGAAAGAGATGGTGACATCTTGCAAAATGTCCAGAATACAGAGGAGGAAGTGCTGGATGTCCTGAAATTGTTAAAGGTGCACAAATCCCCAGGAACTGATCAGGTGTACCTGAGAACTCTGTGGGAAGCTAGAGAAGTGATTGCTGGACCTCTTCCTGAGATATTTGTATCATCAATAGTCACAGGTGAGGTGCCAGAAGACTGGAGGTTGGCAAAAGTGGTGCCACTATTTAAGAAAGGCGGTAAAGAGAAGCCAGGGAACTATAGACCGGTGAGCCTGAACTCAGTGGTTGGCAAATTGTTGGAAGGAATCCTGAGGGACAGGATGTACATGTATTTGGAAAGGCAAGGACATGATTAGGGGTAGTCAACATGGCTTTGTGCGTGGGAGGTCATGTCTCATAAACTTGATTATGTTTTTTGAAGAAGTAACAAAGAAGATCGAGGAGGGCAGAGTGATAGATGTGATCATTATGGACTTCAGTTAGGCATTCAACAAGGTTCCCCATGGGAGACTGATTAGCAAGCTTTGAACTCATGCAATACAGGGAGATCGAGTCATTTGAATACAGAACTGGCTCAAAGGTAAAATACAGAGGGTGGTGGAGGAGGTTTGTTTTTCAGACTGGAGGCCTAAGACCAGTGGAGTTCCACAAGGATCGTTGCTGGGTCCACTACTTTTTGTCGTTTGTATAAATGATTTGGATGTAAGCAGAAGACGTGCAGTTAGTAAGTTTGCAGATGACACCAGAATTGGAGGAGGTGGAGTGGGCAGCCAAGAATGTTACCTCAGATTACAACAGGATCTGAACCAGCTGAGCCAATGGGCTGAGAAGTGGCAGATGGAGTTAAGTTCAGATAAATGCGAGGTGCTGCATTTTGGGAAAGCAAGTCTTAGCAGGACTTATCCACTTAATGGTAACGTCCGAGGATGTGTGGCTGAACAAAGATACCTTGGAGTGTGGGTTCATAGTTCCATGAATGTGGAGTCGCAGGTAGTCAGGATAGTGAAGGCGGCATTTGGTATGATTTCCTTTATTGGTCAGAGTGTTTAGTACAGGAGTTGGGAGGTCATGTTGCGGCTGTACAGGACATCGTTATGGCCACTGTTGTAATATTGCATGCAATTCTGGTCGACTTCCTATCGGAAAGATGTTGTGAAACTTGAAAAGGTTCAGAAAAGATTTACAAGGATGTTGCCAGGGTTGGAGGATTTGAGCTACAGGGAGAGGCTGACCAAGCTGGGGCTGTTTTCCCTGGAGTGTCAGAGGCTGAGGGGTGACCTTACAGAGGTTTACAAAATTATGAGGGGTATGGATAGGATAAATAGACAAAAGTCTTTTCCCTGGGGTCAGGGAGTCCAGAAGTAGAGGGCATAGGTTTATGGTGAGAGGGGAAAGATATAAAAGAGACCCAAGGGGCAACTTTTACACAGAGGGTGGTACCTGTATGGAATGAGCTGCCGGATGATGTGGTGGAGGATGGGGGGACAAATACAACATTTAACAGGCATTTCGATGGGTATATGAATAGGAAGGAATTGGAGGGATATGGGCCAGGTGCTGGCAGGTGGGACTCGATTGGGTTGGGACACCTGGTCGGCATGGACGGGTTGGACCGAAGGGTTAGTTTCCATATTGTAGATCTTTATGACTCTATCACTCATAGAGGTTATAAAAATAAACTGTGGTCGCGTCTGGAGGAGATTAAAGGTATAAAGGTTTGTAATTACCGAAGGAAATTACATCAATCGGGACCAGCAGAGTTTACAGAGACTGAGTGCGTTTTCGAGACAGGAAGAGTTCATAGTCATTAGAAATGCAGAAACTAATGAGAGAAGCAGGGTCACTCTGCTTTGTGCCCAGAGACAAGGAGGAGTCTAACAGCTGGAGGAGGTTACTAAGGTACAGAGCTTTTTTGCTGTCGTGACGGGAAGGTTACAGAGATCATGAAGGTAGTAGGAGTTCAAAAAAGGCACAAAGACATGGAGGTTTTTCAGGTCTGGAAAGGACTACACTAACCAGGATGGCATAAGGAACTGAAGAGCTGTTTTTCTTCAGTTAAGGAGAGATGTGACAGAACCCGGGATTAAAGGCAAAGACAGATACTTGGAGAATTGTAGTGGTAGGAAGAGATTACAGGGATAGGCAGGATTGTAGGGGCTGATAGAGATAGGGGAAGTGGTATCAATGAAACAGACAATGGAGAAACTGACAGACATAGGGAGGGTTCTGTGGAACAGATGAATTTACAGACAAGATTGTGATAATGAAGCCTGAGATTTTTCTCATGTTCCTTGCCAAGCATTGTTCCTACATCATGCCCTCAGGGTCTGAATTAAAGCCCACCAACTCCTCCCTGTGCTGTTTACTGTGAGTGATCTTACCGGCTGCAGGATTTACTGAAGGCTCCAGATTTCACTCTCCATCTCTCTCTGGCTGACCAACTGTCTTCAATGTGGGTGATGGACAAGACAGGAATTGGGAGTTCTGCTGAGTCAGGGACATCAGGAATACCTACAGGAGACAGGGAAATAGACAGAATGGAAAATTACACTGATGCAATGAAGGTTACACATGGAGAATGGCACTGAGGCCCACAGAGATCTGGAAATTCCCAGTCTCCATCCATGGCCTGTGCAGTTGCTTCCCTCTGGAGTGGAAAATGCTGTTGGCTCAGGATCTGGAGTAGCTGCAAGAGTGAGAGACACTGACAGAGGCAGCAATTAGACCCTCAGAGTGAGGGATACCACACGGAGAGAGACAGTGATATCAGCAGAGTGCAGGAATGTATCAGGATCATACAATGGTATCATCAGAAGTGGTTCTGACCAGTGAGCACTGCTACCAGTACTCAGGGAGGACTGAGCTATTTTATTGGGATAGGCTCCTCTGGTACCAGGATTATGCAGTGTGCTATAAATGGATACAGATGAGGAGCGGGACTGGTCTGAGGTGAATGGAAATTCCCAATTCCAAAGAGAAAGATTGAAATATTGGAACACCATGGAGATGTGAATGAAGACAAAAAGAAAGAAACAGTAAGGGACTGAGTTTAATTAAAATACGACATTGTCAAACAGATTTGTGACAGGAAATTATTGGTTAAAATGAAGTAAATGCCATTTCCGCCCCTCTCAATTCCTCATACACCACAAGTGACATCACTTCCGCCCCTCACATCATCGCTGATGTCACACACTCAGTGACTTCCACGCCCCCCCGCCACTGCCATGTTTGCCACCACTTCCGTCCCCACCAACGCCACTCACCTGCATTCTGCTGACACCACCCCCAGGTCCCACCGTCACCTTCTCTGCCCTCAGAACCGTGAGGGGAACACCACCCCTGCTCATGACTCCATCCCCATTCCCCCGAACACCACACCCAGTCCAGTTACAGGCTCTGTCGCCTCCCCCAGCTCCACACCTACGCTTGGCCCTAGCGCCCAGTCCTGCCGAGTTTTCACCATCCCCCTGTCCTCCCCCTCACTGAGGACGAATGATCAGTCTTCAGCAAAGGCCTCACCTTTATCCCCCTCCGCCCACACATCAATTAATTTAATACACGCCGTGACATCGAACACTTCTTCCACCACCTCCACCTCAGAGCTTACTTTTACAATGAAGACTCCCGCCTATTTTCTGAGGACCCCTTTGCCAGCCTCCAATACACTCCATCCACCTGGACACCCCGCGCTGGCCTATTACCTGCCTTCGATTTCTTCATTTCCAACTTCCACCGAGACATTAACCGCCTCAACCTATCTACCCCCTCCCCCACTCCATCCTCTCACCCTCATAATGTGCAGCCCTCCACTTCCTCTGCTCCAATACCGACCTCACATTAAAACAACAGATAAAGCGGGTGCAGTGTTCGTCTCTTGCACTGACCTCTACCACGCTGAAGCCATGATGCAAACTCAAAGACACCTCCTCCTACCACCCCCTCTACCATGACTCACCTCCCATCACCAAACCGCCATCCCCCAGAGCATACAGAACCTCATCACCTCAGGAGGAGATCTCCCACTCACAGCTTCCAACCTCATTGTTCGGGATCCCCCACTGCTCGGTTCTACCTCTTTCCCAAGATCCACAAGCCTGATCACACTGGCCGACCCATTGTCTCAGCATGCTCCTACCTCACCGAACTCATGTCTACCTACCTCGACATTGTCCTATTCCCCAGTCCAGGAATACCCACATTCGTTCGAGACACCTCTCACACCCTCCATTCCTCTAAGACTTCTGTTTCCCTGGCCCCCAACGCCTCATCTTCACAATGGATATCCAATCCCTCTACACCTCCATCCACCATGACCAGGACCTCCAAGCCCACCTTTTCTTCATCTCCCGACGTCCACAAGAGTACACTTCCACCGACAGTCTCATTCGTTTGGCTGAACTTGTCCTCACCTTTAACATTTTTTCCTTCAAATCCTCCCACTTCCTCCAGACCAAAGGGGTAGCCATGGGCACCCGTATGGGCCCCAGCTATGCCTGTCTCTTTGTTGGCTACGTAGAACAGTCCATCTTCCATAGTTACAATGGCACCACTCCCCACATCCTCCTCTGCAACACTGATGACTGCATTGGCACCACCTTGTGCTCCCTCGAGGACTTCGAGCAATTCATCAACTTCACCAACACATTCCACCCGGAACTTAAATTTACCTGGACCTTCTCTGATATCTCCCTCCCCTTCCTGGACCTCTCCATCCCCATTAAATGACAACCAACTTGACACCGACATTTTTTACAAACCCACCGACGCACACAGCTACCTAGATGACACCTCTTCCCACCCTACCGCCTGCAAAATTCGCAACCCCTATTCCCAATTCCTCCACTTCCGCCGTACCTGCTCCCAGGAGGGCCAGTTCCACCACAGAACACACCAGATAGCCTCCTTCTTGAGAGATTGGAATTTCCCTTCCCACATGGTAAAAGATGCCCTCCAACGCATCTCATCCACATGCCTCACCTCCACACTCAGACCCCACCCCTCCAACCGTAACAAGGACAGAACGCCCCTGGTGCTCACCTTCCACCCCACCAACCTTCGCACAAACCAAATCATCCGCCGATATTTCCGCCACCTCCAAATTGACCCCACCACCAGGGATATATTTCCCTCCCGACCTCTCTCCAGTTTCTGCTGAGACCATTCCCTCCGTGACTACCTTGTCAGTTCCACGCCCCCCAAAAACCCATCGTCCCTTCCTGGCACCTTCTCTTGCCACTGCAGGATTTGCAAAACCTGCGCCCACACCTCTCCCCTCACGACCTTCCAAGGCACCAAAGGAGCCTTCCACATCCAAAGTTTTACCTGCACATCCACCAATATCATTTATTGTATCCGTTGCTCCCGATGCGGTCTCCTCTACATTGGGGAGACTGGACACCTCCTAGCAGAGCACTTTAGGGAACATCTCTGGTCCACCCACACCAATCAACCCCACCGCCCTGTGACCCAACATTTCAACTCCCCCTTCCACTCTGCCGAGAACATGCAGGTCCTGGGCTTCCTCCACCGCCACCTCCTCAACACCCAACACCTGGAGGAAGAACGCCTCACCTTCTGCCTCGGAACACTTCAACCCCAGGGCATCAATGTGGACTTCACCAGTTTCCTCATGTCTCCTTCCCCAACTCACCCCACCTCCAGCCTTCCAGCTCAGCCCCGCCCTCATGACCTGTCCTAATGGCCTTTCTCCCTTCCCACCTATCCATTCCACCCTCCTCTCTGACTTGTCACCCCCATCAACACTCCCATTCACCCATTGTACTCTTTGCTACTGTCCCCCATCCTCCACACTGACCTATCACCTTCTTCCCCACCCCATTCACCTATTATACTCTATGCTACTTTCTCCCCATTCCCCACCGCCCCCCCCCTCTCATTTATCTCCCCACTCTGCAGACTCCCGGCCTCTGTTCCTGATGAAGGGCTTTTGCCCGAAACGTCGATTTTCCTGCTCCTCGGAAGCTGCCCGACCTGCTGAGCTTTTCCAGCACCACTCTAATCTAGACTCTGGTTTCCAGCATCTGCAGTCCTTGTTTCTACCTTATTGGAGGAGGAGACTACCGAGATAAGGCATGTTGTAGACATTGAAGCAAGTTACAGCGATAAGGATGGTAGTCTGGAATGCAGTACATTTCAAATATGTGGAGGGACTATCGGGAAGGGAGGAGGTTACAGTGATAGGATCTGTTATATGAATTAAAGATTATTGAGGACACTGGACCTCAAGACATGCCATAGATACACTGTTGCACAGTAGTAGTTTTAATATAACAGAACTTACATTGGGGTGGTGATTGAGCCTGGGGTGTGTGTGTGTACTGTGCTCCCCCTCCAGCTGTATCTATGTCATGTTGTGTTAACAGATGTTTGGAGCCCTCTCATTGTTCTTTGCTCTGTGCACTGTGGGTGACCTTACTTCACTACAGGATTTATTGAAGGCTCCAGATCTCCTTTCCCTTTGTCTCTCTCTGGCAGACCAACTGCATTCAATGAGGTGATGGACGACCCACCCAGCAACTGGGAAGTCTATTGAGTCAGGACCTTACTGAGTACCTACAGGAGTCAGAGAAATAGACAGAATGGGAAATGGAACCGATGCAGTGAGGGTTACATATGGAGAATGGCACTGAGTTCCACAGATATCTGGAAAATGGAGCGGTATGAAGTAATCGTCCCAGATTACTGGAAGATGTCAGGATATCACAATTGTGTCGGAAGAATGGGTTTAGCTTCATGATGCCCTGGTATAAGTGCTCAGGGATGAGCACCCAGTGAGCAGGTGAAGTAATGTCCTAGTGGTATTATTGTGAGAGAATGTATCCAAAACCTCAGCTAATGTTCAGGGGAGGCAGGATTGAATCCCGCCATCTGAAAAGGAGACATTTGAAATCAATAATTTTAATAATAATAATTAACAATCCACAAATAAGTATGAAACCATTACAGATGTGCAACAAATCCAAACACTTGTCCTTTAGAGAAGGACATCTGCCCATCCTCACGTGGTCTGCACGACATCCCCACAGCAAAGTGTTTGCCTCTCAATTACCCTCTGAAATGGCCGACCAAGTTACTCAGTTCAAGGGCAGCTGGGGCTGGGCAAGAAAGGCTGGTCAGACAGAGACTCACACATCCCATGCCTGATTTAAAAAAAAATCTATTAGGATGGTCCCCCTGGAACCGTGCTGGGACCAGTGTCCTGGCCAAACATGTCGGTAGGTTTATGGACAGGGCATTAAACTGACAGAGAGGATGCAGGTGAAAGGAGCTTTCCAAATCCAAAGGGAAAAGGTGAAGCAATGGAACAGCATGGGAATGTGGCTGAAGACAAGCAGAAAGGAACAGGATGGGACAGAGGTTAACTAAAATTGGTCATCAGCAAATAGATTTGTGACAGATAATTGTGGAAGAGAGTATATTATATTTTTTTGAGCGGACAAAGTTGCTGCAATAAGGTCGATGGATTTGTGACACAGAGATAAAAGAGATTTAGACACCAGGGAGACATGGATACAGGGTGAACAAAAATATTCAGTGGTTCGTAATCTTGTGCAAACTCAGGCAAAATGGGCAACGCTAACAATAATGGATAACAAAGGAATCACTGAGAAAGCATTTGGCCGCAGATCATGAAGTAGAGTCAGTCTGAATGTACATTCTGGCTCCAACTTGCCAAGGACACAAGCAGCAGAACAGTTTTAGCCACCGAACAGCATTTCATTGCTCATCACTGCATTAAACAGGAACTCATTGGAATTTTTTAACAAAGGTATTGTGATAATTTTGGAAAACTTCAATATTTGTCTAATCTGGGACAATCACACGGTCAACATTGATATTGGAAGAGGAGTTCGGTTAATATTTTTTTCAGTGTTTCTTTGAAAAACACATTGTGCAAATGTTCAGGGACAGAACGCAGAGGGACCGTGTAATGAAACTTAGTGAATGAGTAATGTCACTGGGAGAGATCCTTCGGTAAATTGTGATAAAGTGCAGTTTAAATAAATATAAAGTTTTAAAGTGAATCACAGAAAAGACAAGCTACAACTAGAAACAAAAATAGCCAATGACATGAGCTTGAGAGGAGAACTGACCAAGGTAAACAGGCTAAACAGACTGAAATATGTGTCTGTAAATGAACAGTGGAAAACATTTAAAGGGACAATGCAAAATACTCAACAAAAGGACATTCCATTGAAGCAGTAAGAACCTCAGCAAGAAATTCCCACTGATCCCTCACTCAGGTCAAAAGGAATCATACTAGATTATGAGGCTGAGAAGATCACCAAAAAGTACTTGAGATCCTGAAGTGAGAGTGTGTTTTAGGAGTAAATATTAATGGATTGCAAAAGGGTCTGCTCGCAGGAGGAGGGCTGTGGGAAGGGGAGCCACGGTCAGGGTTCAATGACACGATAGGAACAGGGAGAGGTGAAAGTGCTGGAGGTGGTGAGCGTTTTACAGAGAGTGGTCAGAGTGTTATAAAGCCAGGACGGATTGCTGCAGCTGGAGGGATTTGCAGAGGTAGGGAGGGTCATAGGTATTTTTATATATTCATTCATGGGATGTGGGTGTCACTGCCTGGAACAACGTACTTTGGCCCCTCTGCTAATTACCCAGAGGGTAGTTAAGAGTCAGCCATATTGCTGTGGGTCTGGAGTCACATGTCGGCCAGACCAGGTTAGAATATTTGATGTCCTTCCCTAAAGGAGGTTCGTGAACTAAAGGAGTTCTTCCGACTGATCAACAATGTTTTTATGGTGGCCCCACCAATGTCTTTTACAGATACAACATGACATCCCAACTCTTACTCTTAATGCTCTCCCCAATGAAGGTAACCATCCCAAATGCCTGCTTCACCAGCCTGTCTACCTGTGACACCACATTCAAAGAACTGTGTACCTGCATCCCTGGGTCTCTGATTTACAACACTACCCAGGGCCCGAACATTAAATGTACAAGTCCAACCCTGGTTTGTTTCACCAAAATGGAACACGTCACCTTGATCTAATTAAACTCCATCCGCTATTCTTCAGCCCACAATCCCAGCAGTACTGTTCATCCTGTTGTATCATTGATAACCTTCTTCACTGTCCACTTTACCACTAATTTCAGTGTCACCCAAAACAATTACTTGCCAGGAAACCAATATTCCCATCCAAACCATTTATCCAAATGACAAACAACAGGGGACCCACTCCACCGCTGGTCACATGCCTCCAGTCAGAAAAACAACATATCTCCCACCACCCTCTGTCTACAAACATCAAGCAAATTTTGTATCCATTTCACTAGCTCCTCCTGAATGCCATATCCTTCTTACACTGATCTGAGCTTATTACCCAGTTTACCACACAGAACACACAACACAGAACAGTTCAGCCCAAGACTCTTCGGCTATGATTTCATGCCAACCTTTTATCCGACTGTAAGATCAAACTAGCCTACATACCCTTCATTTTACTATTATCCCAGATGTCTGTCCAAGATTCTATTAAATGTCACGAATGTGTCGAATTTTACTACCACCATTGGCAGTGCATTCCTACCACCGACCATTCTCTATCCACTTATCCATCCTCCATTCACCTTAAAATTATGCCGCCTTGTAATAACCATTTATGACACAGGAGGAAACGTCTCTGACTATTCACTCACTCTGTGCCTCTTATCTTTTTCATCCCCACAAAGTTGCCCCGCCCACTTATTCAGTCCAATGAAAAAAGCCTTAGCTCCCTCAACCTTTTTCGTAAGAACTGCCCTCCATTACAGGCAGTTTCTTGGTAAATCTCCTGTGTGCACTCTCTAAAACGTGCACAGCCTTCCTGTAAACAGGGGACCAGAACTGAACACAATATTCCAAGTGTGGTCTCACCAAGACGCTATAAAGATGCAGGAAAACCTCACGGCTCTTACAGTCAATGCCCTTCTAAGGGGAGCCAACACAACATATGCCTTTTTAACAACCCTACCAACGTGCGTGTTCATTTGAGGGATCTATGGACACGGACCCCATGATTCTCTGTTGCTCCGCACTGCCAAGTATTCTGCCTTTCACTCTGTATTCTGTATTCAAATTCGACCTTCCAGAACGAATCACTTCACGCTTTTCCAGATTGGACTCCATTTGCCACTTCCAGACCAGCTCTGCGTCCTGTCAATGTCCCATTGCAACCTACAACAGCCCTCCCACATTCCCCACGACTCACCAACCTTCATGTTATTGGCAAACTTACTAAACCACTCTCCAACATCCACATCCAAGTCATTTACAAAAATCACAAAGAGCAGAGTCCCAGAGCTGATTGTTACAGAACCCCACTGATCACTGAGCTCCAGGCTCAATACTGTCCATCTGCTACCACCCTCTGTCTTCTCTGAGCCATCCAGTCCTGTATCCAGACAGACAAATTTCCCTGTATCCCAATTTTCCTTCTTTTCTGAATGAGCCATCAACATATTCTGCCATATCCTCAAAGAATTCAATAAGGTTTGTGAGGCATGACCGGACCCCTCACAAACCCATACTGACTGGCTAATTTAACTCTCGTTTTCCGAGTCGTCATAAATCCTGTCTTTAGAGTCCTCGCCAATAATCTGCACACCACAGACATTCGACCAAATCTGTAATTCCCAGAATTCTACCTCCGTAACATGACTTGGACTTTACACATCTTCCCTCCTCTGCCATGTTCCCCAGAAGGGCACTGGAGGGTGGTGGGGGTTACAGAGATAGGGAGGGATATCAAGACAGGAGGATTTTGCAGACATAAGGAGGTTTGCAGTCCCAATAGGAGGCTTCAGTAATTGCGAGGTCTCATGGTGATGAAGGCATTTCAGGAGGGAGGGAGGGAGGGAGGATTGTAGGGAAATGAGAGGGTTCACAGTTTAGGTGTTTTGTTAGGGCTGTAAGTGGTTACTGAGTTGGGGAAGGTGTAAGCACTGGTGGATATTACATAAACATGTGGCTTTGGTTGCAACGCAGGAAGAGGATTCAGGAAGCTGGAGAGTATGGGGTCTGAACGAGGTTACATAAATGGGAAGAGTTGTCAGGAGTGGAGGTGTTTACAGAGACAGCAATGGTCTGATCTGGAGCAGAGAACCCAGATTGGGAGGGATGTGGGGACAAGGTTGTTTCACAGGGAAGGAGGACCACAGAGCCACAGGAGGTTACAGAAATGTGGAGAGCTGTAGGGCTGACAGGGGTTCATGGAGATGGGAATGTTGGGAGGGATGGAGAAGTTTACAGGGATAAGGATGTTTGTAGGCCAGGGTTGGATCACAGACAGAGATACAGGTGTTTGTATCGACTGGAAGGACAAACAGAGATATTTAGGGTAGTCGTGACTGAAGATGTTGATAGAGATAGGAAGGCTTAGGTTCTGGGAGTAATGGAGGCTGTGGAATCTGGATTTCTTTTCAGTGACTGGGATAACAATTTTGGTCAGAAACATTTTCACAGATAAGGGAGCATAGCACAAAGAGGAGGAAGTTGGAGGGGAGGGCGACATTTAAACAGATAGTGGTGTCAGAGCTGGACAAGGTTATGGAGATGGGTAGATGGTGGAGACACAGGAGGAGCTTACATTGACATGGGGGTGATAGTGACAGGAGCATGTTAAATTGATAGTGGGTTTTGTAGGGACTGGATTGGGGGAGGCAAAGGAATGGAGTGAGGTCGACAGATCAGGATTACTGCAGAGACCTGAGAGGATTACACTGATAGGGATGGTGGTCGGGTCTCCACAGACTGTTGGTGTTTAGGGACTGGAAGAGATTTGGTAGATAGGGAGGGATGTAAGAGCTGCAGGAGATAATGGAGAGTTGAAGAGTTGGTGCAATTTGCAGAGGTAGGTTTCTCAGACAGGAGTAGGTTATAGATAGTGAGGGGAATGTGGTCTGAGTAAGTCAAAAAGAGGAGGGTTTTCGCCTCTGGAAGAGTTTACACTGACAGGGACAGTTGAAGAGACTGAAGCAAAAATGCATGGAGAAGGTTACACAGATAGGGAGGTGAGTAGGGACTGATGGTGAATACACAAACATGGAGGGTTGTATTGTTAGACGGAGCTGAGAGCGATAGGGACTGGTGTAGGGATTTACACAGATAGGGAAGGTTGTGTTTTTGGAGAAGGTTACAATGATGCAGACAGTGTTAAAGTGTGTTGAATGGAATACAGAGGAGCTCAGACAGAATGTATTATGGGGAGTGGAGGAGATTACAGACACAGAGATGGCTGTCAGTTTGAAAAGATCTTCTACAGATACTCAGTGATGTAAGGCTGAAGGTAGGTTGCAATAATGAGTTACCTCCACTTAATGACTTTTTTGATATAGAGAAAGTCTCAGAACGGGATTGTCAAAAGGAAGTATAGACAGTCCAGATGAGTTTACAGAGATATAAATGTTTTTGGTGGTTTCAGGATGGAACAGTGATTGGGAGCGATGTAACAAATGGCAATAGTTAGAGGGATTGTTCTAAAAGCATGAAAAGATGACAGTCATATCGATCGTGGTAAGGACTGGAGAAACGGACATCGCCAAGGAGTGTTTTAGAAACTGTTGGAGATTACACATATAAGGAGAGTATTGGGGATGAGGCAAGGTTCAAGAGACAGGGGTGGTTGACAAAACTGGACAATAACTTGAATAGAATCTCAACAGTGTAGAAAACGGCCATTCGGCCCAACAAGTCCACACCAACCCCTATAAAGAGCATCCTAACCAGACCCATCCCTCTTCCTATCCAATAAACCCTGCATTTCTCGTGGTGAACACACCTAAACCACACTTGCCTGAATACTACAGTCAATTTATGATGGCCAATCACGTATCATGCAAATGTTGGACTATGGCAGGAAACCAGAGCACCCGGAAGAAACCCACACAGTCGGGTTGAGAACATGCAAATTCCACACAGAGAGTCGGCCAAGGCTGGAATTGAAGCCAGGTTCCAGGCACAGTGAGGCTGATTATACAGAGCACTGCAGAGATTTGACTAGGTCACAAAGTTCACAAGGGTCTATTGGAACAGGAGGAATATATAGTCAGGAACAGGAGAAGCTTACATGGATGGCGTCCATGAGAGGGACTGGAGGAGGTTAACGCAATAGGGAGGGTTGTGCATTCTCTCGACAATTAGAGGTAGGGACGGTTCGGGTGACTGGATGAAGTTAGTCATAATCAGAGTTGTACACACACTGAGTAATGGCAGATGGAGTTTACTTCTGATCACTGTGAGGTAATGCACTGTGGGAAGTCTCATAAGTGAAAGATATACATTATGAAGGGTAGGTCCTCCTGGAGTACTGAGGAACACAGGGACCTTGGTGGCCAAGTCCCTTGATGTCTGAAGGTGTCAGCACAGGTTGACAGGGTGGGGAAGGCACCTGAACTGGGAGCAGGAGGGGGACCCACATCTTGATGGGGCGAATTGGTAGAGCTGCTTGAGAGGATATAATCTAATCTGGCAGGGTGTTGGACCTTAAACAGTCATCAGGCCAGAAAGAAGATTGAGGTTGGTGCACAAGTTAAAGACAGCAATTTCAGCAGACAAGGCAGGCAAGAGCATAGCAGGGAATGGGGGAGTGGGAACTGATGATAAAACAGCATTTATTTCAATGCAAGGGGCCTGACAGCTAAGGAAGATGAACTCAGGGCATGGACTGGAACTTGGGACTGGGATATTATAGTTATGACAGAAACAAAGCTGATGGAGGGACAGGACTGGCAGCTCATTGTTTCAAGGTGGAGATGCTACAGGAAGCTTCGAAGGGGAGGGAAGAGAGGACGCGTGTTGGTGGGTTTTCATTGCATGAATCATTACATCAGTACCTAGAGAGGATATTCCTGTGGGATCACCCAGTGACGCTATATTAGTGGGACTGAGAAATAAGAATGGTTCATCACTCTGACACGATTGTCCTAGTGACCCAGACGGGGATGGTTAACAGGGCTGGACAATACACATACACACAGTGAGGGGGATACACGCAGACATACAGCGAGGGAAGGACATGCACACACACAGCGATGGAGGGTCATACACAAACACACACAGCGAGAGATGGACATGTACACACACAGAATGAGGGACACGCACACACAGTGAGAGAGGGAAACACACACAGAGCGAGGGAGACACACACACAGTGAGCGAGGGAGACACACACACACACACACACACACACACACACACAGTGAGTGAGGGAAGGACATGCACACACACACAGCGAGGGAGAACGTACACACACACACACACACACAGTGAGTGAGGGAAGGACATGCACACACACACAGCGAGGGAGAATGTACACACACACACACACACAGTGAGTGAGGGAAGGACATGCACACACACAGAGCGAGGGAGAACGTATGCACACACACACACACACACACTCACACACAGCGAGGGAGGGCCACTCACATACACTGCAAGAGGGACACACACACTCACAGCAAGAGGGAGACACAGACAGCGAGGGAGGGACACGCGCATGCACAAGCAAACGAACACAGACACAGTGAGAGTGGGACATGCACACACAGCGAGGGAGGGACAAACACACACACACACAGCGAGGGAAGGACATGCACACACACAGTGAGGGAGGGATATACATAAATACACAGAGTGAGAGAGGGACACGCACAAAAAGAGCAAGGGAGGGACACGCACACACACAGGGAAGGAGGGACTAGCAGACACACGGCGTGGGGGAGGGGATGTGCACAGAAATTGAGAGGGGGCACGCACACACAGCGAGAGGGGACACGCACAGACATGGCAAGGGAGGGACACAAGCACCCACAGCAAGGGTACAGACACTCACACAGTGAGGGGTGATGCGGACACACAATGGTGGGGATATGCACAAAGTGCAAGGGAGGGACACACACGCACACAAGGGATGGACACACACTCACAGAGCGAGGGAGTGACACGTGCACACACAGCAAGAGGCGCACACACACACGCACAAAGCAAGGGAGGGACACGCACACATACACACAGACACACAGCAAGGGAGGGACACACACACAGTGTGGGAGTGACACGCAAACACACACACAGCAAGGGGGTAACTCACACATAAACAGCGAGGGAGGGACAAGCAAATACACAGCAAGAGAGGGACACACACAGTGAGGGAGGGACACACACACACAGAGCAAGGGAGGCACACGCACACACACAGCAAGGGGGGATGCACGCACACACACACACACACACACAGAGGGACACACCGACACAGTCATCCTTTTATTCCTGACATACCTATAGATGGCCTTTGGGTTTTCCCTAATCCTACCAACTAAGGACTTATCATGTCCCCTTCTCGCTGCTCTTAGTTCTCTCTTTAGATCCTTCCTGGCTACCTTATAATTCTCAGTCGCCCCAACTGAACCTTCACGCCTCATCTTTACATCGGCCACCCTCTTCCCTTTCACAAGTGATTCCAATTCCTTATTAACCCACGGCTCCCTCGCAAGACCCTTTACTCCCTGCCTGACTGGTACATACTTATCAAGGACACCCATGAGCTGTTCCTTGAACAATCTCCACATATCATTTGCGTTCTTCCCTTGAAGCCTATTTTTCCAATCCACGCATCCTAATTCATGCCTCACCGCATCATAATTTCCCTGCCCCCAGCTATAACTGTTGCCCTGCAGTGCACACTTATCCCTCTCCATCACTAGAGCAAAAGTCACCGAGTTGTGGTCACTGCCCCCGAATTGCTCACCTTCCTCCAAGTCTAACACCTGGCCTGGTTCATTACCTGGAACCAAATCCAGTATAGCCTCAACTCTTGTTGGCCTGTCTACATATTGTCTCAGGAAACTCTCCTCCATACATTGGACAAACACCGACCCATCTAACGAACTCGAGCTATAGCTTTCCCAGTGAATATCTGGGAAGTTAAAATCCCCCATAACAACCAGCCTGCTACTTTCACTCTTCTCCTGAATCATCCTGGCAATACTTTCCTCTACTTCTCTCGGACTGTTAGGAGGCCTGTAGAAAACTCCTAAGAGGGTGACCTCACATTTCCTATTTCTAACCTCTGCCCACACTACCTCAGATGGCAAATCTTCCTCCATCACTCTTTCTACTGCTGTAATACTATCCTTGACAAGCAATGCCACACCTCCCCCTCTTTTACCCCCATCTCTGATCCTAATAAAGCATTTAAACCCTGGAACCTGCAACAGCCATTCCTGTCCCTGTTCTACCCACGTCTCTGTAATGGCCACAACATCGAAGTCCCAGGTACCAACCCATGCTGCAAGCTCACCTACCTTATTTCTTATACTTCTGGCATTGAAGTATACACACTTCAAGCCCCCTTCCTGTTTACAGGCACCCTCCTTCGAGATCGATGCCATGTTCCTAACCTCCCTACACTCAATGTCCTGTACCCGAAAGCTACAGTCCAGGTTCCCATGCCCCTGCAGAGTTAGTTTAAACCCTCCCAAAGAGCACTAGTAAACCTCCCCCCAAGGATACTGGTGCCCGTCATGTTCAGGTGTAGACCATCGTGTTTATAGAGGTCCCACCTTCCCCAGAAAGAACCCCAGTTGTCCAGAAACCGGAATCCCTCCCTCCTGCACCATCCCTGTAGCCACGCATTTAAAACTTCTCTCTCCCTATTCCTCGACTCTCTATCACGTGGCACGGATAACAAACCAGAGACAACGACTCTTTTCGTTCTAGCTCTGAGCTTCCAACCTCGCTCCCTGAAAGCCTGTCGAACATCCTCACCCCTCTTCCTACCTATGTCGTTGGTGCCAACGTGGACCACGATCTGGGGCTGCACGCCTGCACGCTTTTATAAGAAAAAAGCCTTCCCAGGTAAGCTAGCGCGACACCAGCTTCCGGTACCGCTAGGCGCTTAATAAAACTTTAAATTTTAGCCGTTAAAAACACAATAACTGGACTATACCGTGACTTACAAAAACACCACCCAGACAGCCGTTACCTGCTCCGCTGAGAGAGAGAGGCCAAGAGTGAGCAGATATGTTGATAGTATCTGAATTAGCTCAAGGTGCTTTTCATCAGTGACCTGTGCATACTTAACTTTCTCTGGTTAACTGTTTCTAATCTACTCCCAATATGATATTGTTACATGCACCTGAAGTAAAGAATACATTGAAAGGAGGACGGACTTGTAAGACAGACATACTGAATTTTGCATCTCACTTTAAGCACTGTTAATCCATTGCAGTATAAATGTTCTCAGTATTGGTATTTTCTGTAGACACAGGCAGCGAGGAAGAACGTCCTGCGCCACCTTGCTCCCAGCCCCACAGTGACAGTTCAATTCCTGAGGAGGTTAGATGTTCACCTGCTCAGACTCTGGAATCACCATCAGCAGCCCTTCGGATGACCACCAGTCCTGACCATCGTATTTTCACATACGGTGGTTATTCCCAGGGTTTTGTCGCAACACACAGTAAAATGGTAAAAGATGTTTTGCATTGTTTTTTCTACAAAAACTGTTTCTAATGAGTAAAGAATGTCATATAAGGCTGCAGAGAATAGAAAACCCTTGGCTTTGCTCAAAATCAGTCCCAGGGAAACAGGAAGTGGAGAGAATGGGAAACAGTGTGGGGCGGGGGCTGGGAGATCTGAGGGAATGGGAGTTCTGAGAATGAATGGAAAATATAAGTGTGGGGGGAATGGGAATTCTGAGGGAGAATGAGAAACAGGAGTGGCAGAGACTGGGAATTCTGAGGGGGAATGAGAAATGTAATGTGGGAAAGAATAGGAATTTTGTGAAGGCACGGGAAATATGTGCGGGCTCGGTGGATTAACAATGGGAAATCCAGGTGGGGGAGGGGGCTCTGGGTGGGCTGGTCCTCGGAGGGTTGATGTGGACTTAAACGGCCTAATGGTCTGCTTCGACATTTTATGGAATCTCCGATTATCTGTCTCTGCCCCACCTCCGTTCTTCCACTGCAGAAACCTCGTCAATGTTTGTCTTACTTTCAGACTTGACGATTGTATTATATTACTTGTTCTATTCCAAAAAGCCTGTTGGTGAAGGATAATGCCAGAACCAGTCTTTGCACCATTTAAATTAATTTACATGATTATACACTGCAGGCAAGCTACTTGTATTCCTTTAATTAAATCTTTGAGAATTTCAATTTTAATTGCTCCATTAATGGAAAATCCTTCAGTTACTCAGACAGTGGCCTCTTTAATTCCCTCCCTGAACTTTACTTCTGTCCATGTCATTTTCCTCCTTCATGACACTCGAACTGTATGACAGATTTCACATCTGCCCTTGGAACTCTTTGAGGCTCAGTATCGTGTTTTATTCTATTTCTGTGGAGCTACTTGGTTTGTTTTATCAAATGAAAGATTTGTTATAAATGCAAGTTTTTAAAGATAAAACAGGAAGAAAACAGGTAACTGTGAAATAAAGCACCAGAGCAGATTTCAAAAGTGATGACTATGCTTAAAAAAGCTCACCTTTCAGATGTGGAGGTATGATGGGTGTGTACATGCACTTTTTGAAAAAAAAACATTTGACAAGGTGTCATGCATGAGATTAATAGGCAAGGAATTAAGGCAGAGATAGCAAACGGGATTTACACAGGAAGAAGGGTGGAAATATACAAAAGGACTTGGGGAAGTTGCAGAGTGATTCAAGTAAGTCATTGTTTCTGGGTTTGCTTCTGGGGGCTGTTTTATTTTAGGTGTTCATTTAATAATTTGACTATGTGCCAAGAGCATGTGGTGTTGAAAATCAGGATATTGTAAAATACGAAGAATATTGAGTGTTTTGGAAAAGTTAAGGAAGCTGTGAGGCGGTTTGAGAAGGAGCAGAAATGGTTTAAAGATGACAGGTAGAATTGTGTTGGCGGGTGCGCATGTGGCAGGGTATTTTTAAATTTTAGATTAAACGTACCAGCAGCAATTGTAATTTGAGTTGGAGCAGGCTTGGTGCTATGAAGGATGGTGATTTGTAAAAGCAGGTTCATCGGGCAATAAAGGCTTTACCTTAAAAACTGTGCTTTTAATTATGGAGCGAATAGAATTCTAGAACTTAGGAAGAGAGATTGTTCAACCTTCCCATAATTCTAGATGGCCTAGTGGTGGTGTCACTAATCCACCTTACCGCACATCTTTGGACTGTGGGAGGAAACTGGAGCTAGAGGAAACCTCGAGGAAACCCATGCAGACACAGGGAAAATGTACAAACTCCACACACACAGTTGCTCAAGAGAGGAATTTGAACCCAGATACATAGTGCTCAGAGGTAGCAGTGCTAACCACTGAGCCACCGTGACACCCTGAAGGAGGCTGACAATCAATCTCCTGGATTATCCCACCTTCTTCTTTTTTTCATAAACTTGGAAAATAATGTCGGACTGGAACTAATGTTTCCTTGCTTCTCTGGTGTTTCAGTCTCCTTCCTCAAAAGTGACTGAGGGTACATCGAAGCAAGATGGCCAGAAAATCAGCTCCAGCATCCATGTGCATGACAGAACTACTCTAAGATATCGCCAAGCATCTAGCAGCTGGTTTGATTAAACTGTTTCTGAGACACAGTCAGGGAGGAAATTTCACACATGACCAAGATTCACAGAGGTTCTTCAAATTATTTGATGTCCTTCGAAACTCAAACATGATGTGTATTTATTTTTTTTTTTAAATGTTGCATGGCTGAGCTTATAGCACCAACACCGAGGGATGGTGATGCTTGAGCCTTTGTCTTGTGTGAAAGTGAAAATAACACCTGAAGTGGCCTTGCTGTATGGTTTATTAAGGGAATTTTGTTTTAATTGACTTGTGGGATGTGGGCATTGCTGGGTGGCCAGTATTTAATTCCCATCCATGATCGTCCATAGAACAGTTAAGAGTCAACCATATTGCTGTGGGTCTGGAGTCACATGGAGACCAGACCAGGTAAAGATGGCACTTTCCTTCCCAAAATAACATTAATGAACCAGATGGGATTTTTCTGACAATCAACAATGAATTTATGGTTATCATTTGAATCTTAATTCCAGACTTTTTATTTTATTGAATTCAAGTTCCACCATCTTGCATGGTGGGATGATGACATGAGTTCTGTCACATGAGATTTTTCCCTCTAGTTTTGCTTATTACTGTATTGTCACTGTCATTGAGGCCGACAGCCCAGAGTTATGTCAGCATCTTTGTGATAGATTGTCTGTTAACATCTCGTTCTGTCAGTTTCCTTTGGAATCTCTGAAGTTGAAACAGTAAGAGCCGAATGCCTGTGCAAGTTTGATTTCATTGGTCTGTAGCTTCGGTCATGTTACACTTGTCTAATTTGGAGAAAGAATGCCACCAACTTTTCAGAACAAATTGCATACCACTGAAGTATTCAACAAAGAAAAGTCAACTCCAACAGGTTTGCCTGTTTCTGACTCTCCAGCTGTGTCCCTTTGCCACTCCAGCATCTCATTTGCTATCCACAGCTGGTCCACACCCTTTATATCTCAGCAGCATGTTCCAGCCTCGAGTGAACCCAGCATTTACTCATCACAAACCTGTCTCTGTAAAGTTACATGCCTCCTGCCTCATCATCCACAACTCTCACCCAGAGACTTGACCATTCCATCCTCTTCTGGTCAGATTTCTGTCCTTATACTCCATGAATGTGAGCACTTCCGAAAGTCTGGAAAGAGCGCTTATTCTGAAAACTATCAGACTGTCCTTAATTTACCTTTGCCTCCCAATTTTTCAACATCTCGAATCTAATGTTTACATTTAAGAAAGCCCTTCATGATGAATCCCTGTCTCTCTTTGTGACTTTTAGTCTAACATCATCCTCCAACCTCTTGTGGTCTTCACTTCCCTTCCAGAGTTAACCTAAACCATGGCCATGTATAGTAGCCCGATGGCAGAATTCATTTCCAAATCCCATTCCTCTCCTGTCCTTCAAATGCACATCTTTTGCAAGCTTTTCATCTCTAGCTTCTCATTTCGGCTTTTTCCTCAATATGGTTCGAACCATGCTCACCGTTACTGACTGCCCAGATAGTTCTGCTGTGTGATCGGCCGGTGTGTACGGTGATACTGCAGGTCTGATGAGTTGATGTGTTTGGTGACACTGTGGCCCCCAAGTGGTCAGCGTGTCCATTGTATGAGGCTTTGTCAGTGGTCCAGCAGGTTTGATTAAAGTTGTTGAACAGGTTGTGAGAAGTGTCACCAAGAGTTATGCAAGTTTGCATATATCTCTTATCCACTAATGTTAGTGTCCTAGTTGAATTTAATTGTAACGAGACCTGTTAACATCCATTGGGTGGATCTTCAACAAAAACTACATCAGACCAGAGTGATACTGAGATCAGGATCCATGCACTGAAGGACGAACTTAAGAAGCGCAAGTCCATTGTGGACAAGCTGAAGAAAGAGCAGGAGGAATGTCAACAGGAGCGGTTGAAAGCCAAGGAGGCCAGCCTCATCAAACAGCTAGAGGTGAGATTGAACCCTCCACTGCTCTGCAGGTTTCAGCTGGGGATGGTTGGAACATGAGACCTTGCAGAGGTTGGGTTCAGAGCATTTGTCATGTTTCATACTGCGTTCTCAAAACCAAATCAGCATCCATCTCCTTGAACTAAAAATTGTTGGGGGCCGTTGACTTTTATTTTTGCCATCTTAAGGAAAAGTGGTCGAGCAGGGTTGCTTTTTCTGTTTGATTTTTTTTCTCTGCCATTCATAAGAGTTTTTATATTCTTCCAAACATTCATTCGAAACTTTTAGCCCAAATTCCTGTTCATATCCTCATCTCATCCGACTTTCAAGAGCTCCCTTTTTCCAATGGTGTCTTGGGTATTCTGTCCTTATACTTTCTTCTTCCTGAGCAATGTCCCAGTATTCTTTATTAAAACAGCTTTGGGACCAATTACTTGTTAAATGCTGCATAATATACAATAGACAATAGGTGCAGGAGTAGGCCATTCTGCCCTTCAAGCCAGCACCACCATTCATTATGATCATGGCTGATCATCCTCAATCAGTATCTTGTTCCTGCCTTATCCCCATAACCCTTGATTCCACTATCCTTAAGAGCTCTATCCAACTCTTTCTTGAAAGTATCCAGAGGCTTGGCCTCCACATCCTTCTGGGGCAGAGCTTTTCATTCACTCACCACTCTCTGGGTGAAGAAGTTTCTCCTTAACTTTGTTCTAAGTAGCCTACCCCTTATTTTTAAACTGTGTCCTCTGGTTCGGAAGTCACCCATCAGTGGAAACATGCTTCCTGCCTCCAGAGTGTGCAATCCTTTAATGATCTTATATGTCTCAATCAGATCCCCTCTCAGCCTTCTAAACTCAAGTGTATACAAGCCCAGTCACTCCAATCTTTCAGCGTAAGATAGTCCCGCCATTCTGGGAATTGACATCGTGAACCAATGCTGCACTCCCTCAACAGCCAGAATGTCTTTCCGCAAGTTTGGAGACCAAAACTGCGCATAATATTCCAGGTGCGGTCTCACCAGGGTCCTGTACAGCTGCAGAAGGACCTCTTTGCTTCTATACTCAATTCCTCTTGTTATGAAGGCCAGCATGCCATTAGCTTTCTTCACTGCCTGCTGTACCTGCATGCTTGCTTTCATTGACTGATGTACAAGAACACCTAGATCTCGTTGTACTGTCCCTTTACCTAACTTGACTCCATTTAGGTAGTCATCTGCCTTCCTGTTCTTGCCACCAAAGTGGATAACCACTCACTTATCCATATTAAACTGCATCTGCCACGCATCCGTCCAATCACATAGCCTATCCAGGTCACCCTGTACTCTCCTCACATCCTCCTCACATTTCACACTGCCACCTTGATTTGTGTCATCATCAAATTTGCTAATATTACTTTTAATACCTTCATCAATATCATTAATAATTCCAGAGTATATTAAATTCCCACATTTTAACGTAATTATTAGATTGTCATTGTTTCCGTAACAATATGTCAAAATACAACTCCACTTTATTTGGGCACATTTTGCAGGTCAACATTTTCAGAAATTACCCTTAGTGTTTGCCTTTCCCAAGGACCATTTCCCAAAAGACTGTTGTGCGGAATATCTTAATAAATTGTTAAATGTATTTGTGAGTGATAAAAATAAGCTTTGGGGAATGCACTTAAAATTTCTGGTGCCTCAGTGTTTTCTACCTTGCCAATCAATTCTCAAAATATGTGTAGTTACACCCAATTATTTCTCTAGTATTAGTGACTATTTCAACTGTGTAATTATTGAGTTTAGGACTGAAGGATTGCTATTGAAATTCAAACCTTTTCCTCCTGCACTTTTCTGTCCTTCCCGAAAAGGCAGGCTGTTTTTTTTTAAAGAGGATCTTTTAAACGAAGTTTTGAATCATGCTTTTCAATCTCTGGCTTGTTCAGTGCACACAGTCTTTCCAACGTAGTGTTCTGAAGCAAAGTCCAGAGACTGAAGGACCACCTGATTAGAAGAACAGAAGGGTTTATGGTGTGCACATATTAACATTGATTGGACAAGCAGCTCTTTTCATGAAAGTGCTTGACAAGTTCTTCCTCATACTGTCCATTCCTGTCTGAGCATTCAATGTAGGAAATCATTAAATAGGAGCTTGGGTCATTTTGATTTGATACAGCAACATCCTGATGAAACTGACACATGCTTTTCTGAGTTGCCAATATTTGTGTTTCCCTATAATTTGCAGGAAAAAAAGGGGTTGCAGCAGTCAACTGGAAGTGATCTGATTTAGGAAAGTGGAAGCTCAGAACATTCAGTCTGAAATCATTCATTCCCCTAAGTACACAACAGTTAGAAGATAAAGAGATTCTCCATACTTATATTGTTAACCAGGAAAGATTTGAACAGTCTATATCAGTTTCCTAAAATGGCCATTACTTTCTCTGTGGTTACTTGTAACAAGCCATATGTTTTTGATTGCATAGTTTGAAGGATTTTCACTAGTTTCATCACAATGTATCTGATCCTGAACTGTCCAAAAGTATTCTTTTCAGTTCAATAACTATTCTTCTCATCCTCCACCCTCCATGATAGTCCATGATATCTCCCTTTGTGAGTCCTAATGGAATATTGATTCCGCCTAATGGAGAAGGGTGACGTGTTCTTTTCAAACTAAGTTTATATCAAGCTCAGGAAAATAACTTGTGATACTTTGAAATTTTGTAAAGATGATTATTTTCACCACCTTGATTATGGCCAAACACTTTTAAAACTTAAAAAGGATTATAAAGCATTTGTTCTAATTCCATCAAGTTACTTTTGTATTGAGTTTGAGTACTCAGTCTAATAAAATATACTGTTTAATGTCACTCCATGTGGAAACCTTGACTTTCATTACATGGCTGAGAATAAATTGGAAATGAATTCCAGCTTGTGTCTGACACGTCAGACATACTCAGATATAAACCGAAGGTTCTCGTTTGTTTGTCTCCCGTTTTCATGCTTGATTTCACAGTTTATTAAAACCAGTTATTGTTCATTAATGTCTTGAAATGGATTCTATCATTTTTGTTCCTTCAGTATCTAGACTGACCAACAGTTTGTGTACTTTGCAACAGGGCATCCCAGTGCAGGAGACCCAGTCCCTAAAAGATGTGCCCCGAAACATCCAAGGGGAAAATAACTTTGCTTTTGCTGAAGATGCTGTCGAGATTGAGACACTGGTTGATGCAGCGGCTGAGGAGCTGTGCAAATGGCAGGAGCTTGGTCATGATCTGGGGGATTTGCAAATACCCCCATACTTTGGGAATTATAAATGGAAGGATGACGAGAGTGTCAACAGAAGAGCTTATTGTGAGGTGAGACCCAGATTTTGCATTTGAAAACAAAATTATTTGTTCTTAGTTAAGCAAGAAAGGTATGGGTGAAGAGTGCTCCATTATAGCTCTGATTGATGATATGTATAACAGAGCATGTTAAAAACATTATCTCGATCCTGGTGACTGCATTGAATTCAATTTACCATTTTGCCCCTTCCCTAAAAATCCAAGGCCCCTTTCTCCTCCCCTGTCTGTACTCCCCCCATTATTAATTTATCATCCTCCTCATCATCATCCTGCTATCCGTTCAATCCCATCTCTCATAACTTTGCCCAGTCTGAGAATCTATAGATTCTGTTTCTATTTACGTAATATATGGTGTCCCCTCCAGCCACTCAGTACTTTTTTCAAATTCTTCTCCATCGTTTCTGACTTTCTATTGCTTTTCCATTGGTTGATAATACAATATTTGATTATTATTCACCTTCTTAAAACTCTCCAGAATCTTGATCTAGAATCGAGAATCACGGATCATTCCATAATTTTCAGATCTAGAAAGCTTTAAATGTTGAACTTCTCAATCTGTGATCATGTCTGTACCTCTTTTCCTGATAACATCTTGAGAATTTCCACAATGTTGAGATTCCCAAAATTGACCAAAGTATTCTAAGATCTTATGCAACTTAACGTGGCTTAAATTGTTTGTGTCTATGCGGCCTTTGCTCTCATCTCATTAGGATCTTACCATTTCAGGTGTAATTCCTTTTCTTATCCACTCAATGTATTACTTAATCTCACTCTTAACTTCAATTCCATCTTCCGGTAAATATTCTTCTGTATCTGTCACTGCACTACAATTCCATCTCTGTCCCTTCAACCCAAGTTGGAATCATTTGATTTCTTTCTCTGAAATTCCCAAGTCAAGATTGTGTTTATTACTATAACAGTTAAGGGCAATCTGAGCATGGGCTCCTGTGGGCCCCTTGCATTCTCCACACCTTTCTCGTGTGAAATCCTTATTTTACCCTGACCTGCATTTTCCCAACCACCTCCATCCACTTGACTGTGCTCCCCTTCATTTGAGGTGCCCTTGAGTTTTGCCATTGATCTTCTCAGAGGTAACCACTTGAAATAATTTCTGAAAATCCACTTAAACCATGTATACTTTTTTTCACACTAATCTGCTCCTTTACTATTACAGCCTTGTCAAATTGCTTGCTAGTTCACAACCTGCTAATTAGAAATGCATGCGAATTGCTATTGTCTCTTTAACTGCTAGTCTTTCACTCCATGTTGTTAACTCTTAATTCACCAACAACTGACGCAAAACTAACTGATTGAGAAATTCCTGTTTTTCTTCTTATTGAATGAGGAGTTAGCTGCCCGACAATCCTCTGGTTTACGTTTAGGAGGTAATAATTGGAGCCATGATAGTTTGCTTTCTATTTACAGCATGGCCCAAAGATGTCATTCATTTTGTTTCAAAGATTTGCCTCCTTTTATGTTGTGGTGCTTTCCTTAGTATTATGTAAGTAATCTTGTCTCATACATCCGCACCTACCCTTGGTAGTTCTGCAATCCTTTTAAACCCCTTCTGTCATCTCTCTTTTGCCTTCTCTCCTGCAATTAATGAAATTCGAAATTTATCCTTGATTCAGATCGTGGAGCAAACAGTTGTTATTTTATATATTTTGAACAGTATTTCCTTTTATTTTCATTGTAGTGATCTAACAAGCTGTTTTTTGGGTGGAGAGGACGTATCTAATCTTATCTTTTCTTTGTTACTCTTTTACTTCTTCCAGCTTGTCTTTAATGTGACAAGGGAAATTTTTGCCAACATCTTTTCTGACGAGCTCAGTGCCAGCCCAGACCAGTGGATGAAGCCAAGCCGAATTAACTCTTCGTTCTTCAAACGAGCGAGGAACCCACAGAATTTAAATGAAGTGAAGGTAATAATTCCATGTAATCCTTTTGTCCTATTTTTCAGTAATAATATTGCAAACATGATGCTGCTTGGAGTTAAAGTATGTAGATTGAGAAAGTGAGTGACTCAACTTGTAAATAGTGGCCACTATCCTGACTTGGAAATCTGTCGCTGCATCTTGGAAGTCCCTCCCGAATGAGATTGTGGGTCTCGCTCAGCACCATCTGCTCAAGGACAACTAGGGAGCGACAATAAGTGCTGGCCAGCCAGTGATAGCCACATTTCATGAATGAACAAAAAGAATTCCTCTATGCTCATTGAGAACCAAGGAACCCCATTTTAATTCTAAACTCCTCAATGAACGTTTTTTTTAAATGACTCACAGGGTCTGGGCATCGCCGGCTGGCCAGCATTTATTGACCAATCCTAGTTGTTTTTGAGAACCTGGTAAGCTATCTTTTGTAACCACTGCAGTCCATGTGCTGTAGGTAGACCCACAATGCCCTTTGGGAAGGAATTCCCGGAATTTGATTCAGCAATCCTGAAGAAACAATGATATTTTTCGAAGTCAGAATGATGAGTGACTTAGAGGGGAACTTGCCGGTGGCGGTCTGCTGCTCTTGTCCTTCTTGATCGAAATGGTCACAGTTTTGGGAGGATCTGGCTAAAGATCTCTGAACTTCTGCAATGCGTTTTGTAGATTGTACACACTGATGTTTTTGAGTGCGAGCAGCAGCTGAGTTTAAATGAACCCGGAAGGCTACAGCTCAGGTAAGACAGTTTGTTTGAAAATTACTTACCGGTAGCGAGCAGCGGTGTTTTTCTTTCTTCACAGAAAGACCGGGAGCAGCAGGGGGAAGGGAAGATGACCAGAGGGGCAGCTGGGACCCGAAAGCTGGTGTAGCGCAAGCTTAACTGGGTAGGTTTTTTTCCCTACAAAAGCACGTAATTTAACCCCATTCGTGAGAACCGCCGCCTTGGGGTCTTCATATAACACTGCCACCCCCCTGGCGAAGGCCCCTCCCACACCAAAACGATCTAGAACAGCAAAGAGATACAACCATTCCACCCGATCAAAAGCCTTTTCTGCCTCCAGGGAGATGACCAAACCCGGAATCATTCTCTGCTGACATAGTTCCGCTATCTTCAATACCCGCCTGATGTTGTTGGAGGAGCTGCGGCCCTTGATAAAACCCGTCTGCTCTTCTTTTATAATAACCGGCAGCACCTTCTCCAGGCTCAGAGCTAACACCTTTGATTAGAATTTTAAAATCCACATTCAACAATGAGATGGGTTTTAAAATGCACAATCCTCAGGGTCTTTCCCTTTCTTTAAAATAAGGGAGATATTAGTCTCTGTTAGAGAGGGCGGAAGGCAATCCTGGCCATAGGAATGACGATACATCTCCAGCAGTGGTTCAGTTGACATGTGTATGAACTCCTTGTAAAATCCACATGGGAATCTATCTGGACCAGGTGCCTTACCACCTTGGAGCTGCCTTACCGCCTCTTGTACCTCCTGTACTGTCAGAGGTACATTTAAAATGGAGGCCTGATCTGCATTTATACCGGAGGGTTTAGGACTGTTCGGCAGAGCCATTTTAGCGCAAGTGATTTGGCACGGCCTGTTTTGCGCAGCCCATTTTGCCACAGCTGGCTGCGCCGAATGGTCCCACTCTGAGGCTGACAGATCACATGGGACCCTTCAGGCAGGTACACAAGGGCACAGTCCAGGCTTGCTGCAAACATTGGCCTTCCTTCTATTGAAGGGCTGGGAGCTTCTCTATAGCGGTTTCTAGTGCAAGTCCTCTGTGGAAATATCACAGACTTTACTGAAATGGAATGACCTGAAAGAAGAGAAGGAAATGGGAAAAATTAACCAGACAAGGGTGAGCATCAATAGAGGTGGGAGTGTGTGGAAGATTTGGTGTCCTGAAAAAGTTTCAACTCAGTTTCACAAGAAAAGCTCAAATCGTAATCAAGATGTAACAGGGAGAAACCTCACTGACATAAACAGAGACCTTGAGCGTCCGGTGGTCAACTGTCTATGAGGCATTACAGTCAAGGACTGTTCATGTGTCAGTAAAGGGAGATTTGGTGACATGGGGTTTTATCATGATTAATGTCCAGCGGTGGCCGGGTGGGGAGTCGTTATCAGTTAAAGGTAAATGGCTAAAGGTGAGGAGGAACATAAAGATACACATTTTCACGCAGAGGGTAGTGGCAGATTGGCACTCACTGCCTGTAAGGGTGGTTGAGACAGAAACCCTCCCATAACATTGAAGTATTTCAATGTGCAGCTGTAATGTCAAGGCATTCAGTGCTATTGGCCGAGTGCTGGAATATGGAATCAGAATAGTCAGGTGGTTGTTTTAACTGGCTTAGGCTCATTGGGCCGAAGAGTCTTGTTCTTGTAGACCTGTTGTAGATGTCTGACTCTGCCAGGACTCCAGCAATGTGGGTGACCCTTAACTGCCATTTGAAAAGCCAAGAAAGCCACTCGGGCCAGGTAGGGATGGGGAACAAATGCTGGTCTTGCCAGTGACACCCACATCCCAGGAAAGAATAGACAGCCTCAGTGGTAACACTGTCACCTGAACCTGCAGGTTTCAAGCCCCACTCCAGAGACTGGAGCACTATCCTGAGGCTGGCAAAGGCAAAGATGCCATCTGCTGGATGATTGGTTAAACCACTGCCCTCTCAGGTCAATGTGAATATAAGGGATTTGAGACCATCTCAGGGAAAATCTCCCCAGTGTGCTGGCCAATGCTTCTCTTATAACCAATGGCATTAAAACAGATACAGAAACAAAATACTGCAAATTTCAAATAGAAGCGCGATGCTGGAGAAAGGCAACAGGTGCAGCCTCTGTGGGGAGAGGAGGATTAACTTTTTGGGTTCAGTGATGTTTGATCAAAAAGGCAGCAGCATTTTATTTTATTTCATTTTATGTTGTCTTATATTATTGTATTTAAATCATGCTGAAAAGAACTTAGTCCACTTGATTTGCACCAAATCCACTCACACCCATTCCCTCCACACCGACACACAGTAACAGCTGTATGTACAATTTACAAGATGCACTGCAGAAATTCACCAAAGATCCTGAGACACCTTCCAAACCCATGACCACCTAAATGAAGGACAAGGACAGCAAATGCATGGGAACATCACCCCAGCAAGTTCTCCTCTGAGCCATTCATCAGTTTGACTTGGAAATGTAAGGCTGTTCCTACATCAATACTGGGTCAGAATCCTGGAATTCCCTTCCTAAAGGCATTGTGGGTCTACCTACAGCCCACGGTCTGCAGCGCTTCAAGGAGGCAGCTCAGCGCCACCTTGTCCAGGGCAATTAGAGATGGACAGTAAAAAGGCTGGTAAAAGTAAGAGTTGGTATGCTTCAGTGAGGCTGCGATGTTTCAGTTATTCCTGGACATTGCTGTGACCACGTCTCAAATACTGAGGGTAGTTTTGGTCTCCTTATTGAAGGAAGAATATAAACGCATTGGAGGTGTTTCAGAGAAATTTTACTTGATTGATTCCACCCCCCAGTCCTGACGAAGGGTTACACCCAAAACATAGACTTCTCCACCTCGTGATGCTGTCTGGCTTGCTATCTTCTCCCAGCCTTCTGTTTGTCAACCTTGGATTCCAGTTTCTTTATCTCTAATCTCTTCGGGGGACAGGATGAGTGTGAGGAGATTGGGTTTTGATGGATCTACCCACAGACTGAAGTCAAAAGAAGCAAAGCAAGAAAGGCACGTGGATCGAATACAAGGGAGCAAATTGTGAGGGAAAACCAATTATTATCAGTTTAGCGATTGCAAAGCAGAGAGTGACAACATTGGATTGCTTCTGGTGTCATCCTCTGTGCCCTAACATTTCACAGTGCCAGCTCCACATCCTTCCATTGGCTTTGTCATTGAGATGCAACAGTTCCCTTCCTCCTCACAGCCCTTTTTGAAATGTCCTGTTCCAGGGAATCACTGAGGCTGGGACTATTTCACCTTTTTTGGGAAAGTTGGAGAAATATTTGATGTCAAGGAGCGACTTTCTCAGCCTTCAGGGTCTGACAGAAGGATGTGTGTAGCCTGTGGATTCTGGAGGCAGATCACGGAGATATTCCTCACTCCCATCAACACCTGACTTTATCCTGACATCAGTTTCTATTCTTCACTATAAAGTACCCCCCCCCACCAGTTTCAGACTGGACATTTCACACCAAGCCCCCATTTCCTCACATTGGAATCAAGAACCAAACTTGCCCCATCTCAGGATTGCCCTCTGAATGTGGTGTCAGTGTGTTAATGTTGTGTTTGAATGAAAGAACCACAGTGGAATCTGGGACTGAATCCAAGGGTTTTCTGAGCGACCAGCAACCTCCCCGCTGTGTGAGGGTCTCTTTGGATAAGATTTCGGCCCCATTGGTTCCCACTGATACGAGAACCATGGAGTGAGATTGCTGGAACCACATGTGGACTGAGGAACACAACAGTCAGGACAATGAGCTGCTCTGGAATCCACCCTGAGCCCTGGATGGTTGTCACTGAGATGGCCCGGGGGCTACAGAATATGACAGCAGAAAGTGGAACAAGTTTATCATTGACTGTCCTCCCACACTCCCCCGGACTGAACATTCTCAATCTGACTCCAGGGACACACGGGACCATTCCATTGCACTTTGAGAGTAAAGAAACCCAAGTCTAATTTAAGGGATATTTATTTCGCAAACCATGTGGAATTGTTATTCTGAGTAACAACATGCTGCAGGTCATATTCATCAATACAAGGTTCCCAGTGGCACTGGCTCCCAAACAGTTGAGTTGAATGTCTTGGCTTGGGATCTTGCTGTGCCGAAGGGACGCGTGAGCATTGACGGGGAACTCCCATCAGATTATTGTGCTCCCCATTGTCCCCTCCTGCCGTCCTTCTTTGCTCCATTTATTGGGAACGATTTCTTTGGGGCCCTGCATTCCTGCTGAAGGTACACCTTCTGGACACAATGGTAGCATTAACCTCCTGCTCTGGGGACCCCATTGCCCCCTCTATTCTCCCCCTCTTATTCAAAGCCTTGAGGGTGGATGTTAATACTTCACACACCGTTTCCTTTAGGCTTCAGCCCTAGCCATTTCCAAAGCAGACACGAGACAGAGGCTGAATCATCTTCATCTTTATTCCCTTTTCCAGATTGACATTGACAGAAAACAGACTGCAATTAACAGCCCAGACAGAGGAAGCTGCATAAATTCACAGCCACAATGGAGCTTGAGGAAAACACTTGTGGAGTTTTTCTCAATAACATGAGAATCCTGTCCCTTTAAACAGTGATAAAAACCTTATATTGGAACTGACGACTGAGCAGGAAGGAGATCTGGTTTACTGAAGCAGAGACTTCTGAGGTTCACATTGTTTTTGTACAGCTGACAGTCTTCAGCATCTTCGAGAGGTTTGTCTTGGCATCACAAGTCAATACTGTCCTCATCACACGTTCCCAGAAATAGGGACAGCAAGGGGTTTGATACAGAGTGAGGCTTCTTTTTGATGATTTCAATGACCTGCCTTAACCCTTGAACCTCAGACGTGTCTCTGAGCCAGTCCCGAGAAGGAAGAGAGTTGAAATTAGTGCTGACAATGCTCTGTCCTGCCAGCTCAGCCCTGTTCGATTTAAAGTTGTGTCTCCTCTGTGGACTGTCTCAAACACGCTACACACAATCTGATCTACTGATGCTCTTGCTGAGGGGAGAGGGGAGGGTCACATGGGTGAGGGCACAGGAGAAGCGAGCGTTGGACTCCCAGTCAGACCCAGAGAGGGTCAGCAGGCTGCTGACACTGTAGGTGCTGTCCGAAGCTCGCAGGTAGTTGCTGGTCTGAACCCCGTCCGAAATGACTGCACCATCCTTCTTCCACTGCACCTCCAGCTCGTCGGGATAGAAGTGATTGGCAAGGCACACCAAGGTGGCAGTGCCCTTGGCATTAATCTGCTCCGGGGAGGGGGGCAGCAGGGTCAGCTTGGGCTGAGAGTTCTCTCGACCTGAAAGATAAGAGTAACAATTATAATACCTGCCGTTCAAAGGGATTTCAACTCTGAACATTAACTGGCAAAACAATACATTTGAACATTTGTATTCAGTACCTACAAATTCCATAAAAAAGGACAGTGACTTTTAATATAACTTCTTGGGATGTGAGTGTCAGTGGCAGGGTGAGCACTTATTGTCCCTGAGAGGGTGATGGTGAAAGAGAAAGGACAGTGTTGGATCATTGCTGAGGGAATGAATGTGGGCAGCTGTCAGGGCTCTCAATGGGGGAGCAAAACAGTGACAGTGAATAGAACTCAGTGAGATTGAGAGTCGGGATGGAAATGGAGAACCAGGGGGCCTGTGTAAAAGGTTTCATTTGGGAACAAACCATTTTACTAAACTGGGCAGTTATTGGGTAAAAGTGGGCTGAAAGACAAAATGCAGAGTTGAAATTTACCAGGACCTGAGGAAAGCAAAGAGCTGACAAGATGAAATGTATCCAAATGAAGTCAAGGAAATCCCAATGATGTTTTATAATCACAGAGAGAACAAGTGAATGAAGAAATGTATGAGGGCCGTTCGCGAGCAGGAAGGGAACTTGTGTGCGGTGGTGGGAGATGGAGCAATGGTTCCTCAGGAAAACGTTCAGTCTGTTTTCACAAAAGAGAGGGACATATATAACTGTAGTTCAGGAGGAGGATTGTGCAATATTGGAACGGCATCTTTCACATCTGAAAGATTCCCAGTTCATCCAAAGAAAAGAAAGATACATGCTGTCCCAAAAACATTTGCAGACAGTGTGGGATACGCTTGAAATGTGGTCACTGTTGTAATGAAGGAAATGTGCAAGCCAGATTGTAATCAGCAAGATCCCACAAACAACAATGAACCAAGGAACATTTTGAGTGATGTTTGTTCAGGGATAAATATCAGCCTGAATGCAATTCAAAGAGAAAGTAACTGGAACACTTGTGTGGAAAATGAGAAAATGAAAATTAAAGGAGAAGGTAGGATTACTGGTTCATTACGGGATTGATTGTTACCAGAAAATAAAAGGAAAGGGACAGAATATTGTGAATGTCATATTGTACTGAGGAAACTTAAAAGTGCAGGGCAGCCCAATATAGAACAAGCTTAAAGGTTTTGTCTCTTAATGCATGACCCATTTGGAATGATGTAGACAAAGTGGTACCACACAAACCAAGGGAATTCAAGTTCCAAGGATTTTAAATTAATTAAAGAAGGTAGGGGCTCAGAACACTTTATTAAAGCATCCAGAGCAAGTAATAGGATCGAGAGTATGGAAAGGATTAGGAATCGAACTTGAGGCCCCACAGGCTGGAATGGTGGATCAGTGGTTAGCACTGCTGTCTCACAGCTCTGGAGACACAGACTCAATTCCAACTGACTGTCTGTGTGGGATTTACACATTCTCCCCGTGTCCACTTGGGTTTCCTCCTATTGTCACAAAGATGTTTCGGTTAGGAGGATGATCCATGGGAATTGTAGGGTGGGTGGGATACTTTCTGGAGGGTTAGTCTGGGCTGAATGGCCTGCTTCCACACTATAGGGTTTCTATGATTTCTAAAGGAGATAACTGTGAGAAGGAGACAGTCAGTGCATGACTGAGGGTGTTGTACCTCGATGCATCGAGTATATGAAACAAGGTAAATGAGCCTGTAGTGCAGGGACATGGCTGCAAGGGGATCAGGGCTGGGAACTAAATATCCAAGGATGCACATCCTATTGAAAGGAAATGCCAGGGGATAAAGGGTCAAGTGTGAAGGAGGAACTGAAGGTAATCCTTGTTAGTCGGGAAATTGTATTGGGGAGACTGATGGTATCAAAACTTGGTAAGTCCCCAGGGCCTGATGCTCTACATCCCAGAGTCCTTTAGAAAGTGGGTGTAGAAATAGTGGACACATTGGTGATCATTTTCCAGCACTCTGTAGACTCTGACCGAGTTCCAGTGGACTAGACAATACCCAATGCAATTCCACTTTTTAATAACAAGAGGCAGAATGAAAATGAGGATTTGTACATGAGGAAAATGCTGGAGCCAATTATTAAAGATACAATCACCGAGCATTTGGAAAGCAGTGACAGGATTGGTCCAAGTCAGCATGGATTTACTAAAGGGAAATCAGGCCTGACACATCTTCTGGAAGGCTTTGAGGATGTGATCAGTTGAGAGTGGACAAGACTGAATCAATGGCCAACAAAAACAAAATTGAGGAAAAGGTTCAGCAGGTCTGGCAGCATCTGTGGAGAGAAATCGAAGTTAGTGTTTCGGATTGAGTGAACCTCCCTCAGAACTCAGTGGATGTTGTGTGCCTGGACTTTCAAAAGGCTTTTGACAAGGTCCCATATGAGAGATTATTGAGCAAAATTAAACCTCATGGTATTTTGGAGGTAATGTATTGACGTGGAGAGAGAACTTGTTGGCAGATAGAAAACAGAGAGTTGGAATAAATGGGTCCCTTTCAGAATGGCAGGCAGTGATGAGTGGGATACCACAGGGTTCAGTGTTGGGACCCCAGCTGTTCACAATATAGATAAACGATATGGACAAAGGAATTGAATGCAATACCTACACATGACACTAAGTTGGGTGGAAATGTTTGCTGTGAGGAGGATGCTAAGAGGCTGCAGGGTGACTTGGACAGGCTGGCTGAGTGGTCAAATACATGGCAAATGCAATATAATGTGGATTAATGTGGGATGATCCATTTTGGTGGTAAAACAGGAAGTCAGATTATTAATGAATGGTGGAAGTTTAGGAAAAGGTGAGGTGCAATGAGAGCTGGGTGTCATGGTGGAACAGTCACTGAAAGGGGGCATGCAGGTGCGGCAGGCAGTGAGGAAAGCTAATGGCATGTTGGCCTTCACAGTGAGAGGATTTGTGTGTTGGAGTAAGGATGTCTTGCAGATTTATATAGGGCTTTGGTGAGGCTTCACTTTGAGTATTGTGTGCAGTTTTGGTCTCCGAGTCTGAGGAAGGACATTCTTGCTATTGAGGGAGTCCAGTGAAGGTTCACCAGACTGATTCCCGGGACGGCAAGACTGACATGTGAGGAAAGACTAGATCGACTGGGCTTGTACTCACTGGGAATTAGAAGAATGAGAGGAATCTCACAGAAACATAAAAAATCCTGATGGGATTTGACAGTTTCAATGCTGAAAGAATGTTCTCAATATTAGGGAAAGTCCAGAACGAGGGGTCACTGTCTACGATTAAGGGTTAAGTTACTCAGATGTTGTGAAACTGTGGAATTCTCTACCACAGAAAGCTGGAGAAACCTCTCTAACCCTCTCTCTCACTCCCTTTCCCCCGTCTCTCTCTCTCTCATCCTCTTTCTCTCAACCCATTTCTCACCCCCTCTCTCTCAACCTCTCTCTCCACCCTCACAACCCCTCTCTTTCAACTGCTCTCTCTCACCCCCTCTCTTTCACTCCTCTCTCTCACCCACCTTCGTTCTCTCACCCCCGTCTCTCACTCAACCCCTCTCTATCTCAACCTCGCTCTTTCACCCCTCTCTCTCTCACCCCCCTCTCTCACCCCCTCCCTCTCTCCCACCCTCTCTCTATCTCTTTCTCATCCCTCTCTCTCCTTCTCAATCCCTCTCTCTCTTCCCCTCTCTCCCACCCTCTCACTCTCACTCCCGTCGCTCTCTCTCAAGCCGCCTCTCTCTCTCACCCTCCCCTCTCTCTCATTCCCCATCTCTCACCAACCTCTCACTCACTCTCACTCTCTCTCTCTCTCACCCACTTCTCTCTATCAGCCCCCCTCAGCCCCTCTCATCCAGCTCCCTCTCACACACCTCTCTCTCCCACCCCGTCACACCCCCTCTATCTCCCGCCACCTCCCTCACCACCCACCCACTCTCCCACCCCCATCTCCCACACATCACCTCACCTACCTACCCCTCTCACCCCCCTCTGACATCCCCCCTCTTACAGCCCCTTTCTCTCTCAAACTCCTCCCTCTGTCACCCCTCTCTTTCTCTCACCACTCTAACTCTCTTATCTTCTCTCCCCCTCTCTCTCCCCCCTCTCTCACTCCTCTCTCTCCCCCCTCTCTCACTCCTCTCTATCATCCTCTCTCTCTCACCTCTCTCTCTCTCTCACACCCCTCTCTCACGCCCTCCCTCTCTCATCCTGTCCCTCTCTCACACCCTCCCACTCTCACACCCTCCCTCTCTCCCCCCTCTTTCTCCCCCTCTCCCCACTCTCTCCCACTCTCTCCCCCTCTCTCCCCCCTCCCCCTCTCTCACTCCTCTCTCTCACCCCTCTCTCTCTCTCATCCCGTCCCTGATTTCCCCTCCCACTCTCATCCCTCCCACTCTCACCCTCCCTCTCTTGCACCCCCATCTCTCTCAGCCCCTCTCTCTCACCCCCTCTCTCATTCCACTGTATCTCCCCCTTTCTATTGCACCCTCTCTCTCACACCCTACTAACTCTCTCTCCCCCCTCTCAACCCCTCTCTCTCACCCCCTTCGTTCTCTCACCCCCTTCTCTCTCTCAACCGCTCTCTATATCAACACCGCTCTCCCACCCCTCTCTCTCTCTCTCTCACGCCCTCTGTCTCTCACACCCCCCTCACCAATCGCTCGCTGAACACCCCCTCACTCTCTCACTCCTTCACTGACCCCTCTCTCTCTTCCTCTCTCTCTCACCCCTCTCTTTCTCTCTCTTCCCCTCTCTCTCTCACCCGTCTTTCACTCTCAACCCCCGTCTCTCTCACCCCTCTCTCACACACACCCTCTCTCTCACCCTCTCTCTCTCACCCCTCTCTCTCTGTCAACCTCTCTCTCTCAACCCTCTCTCTCACTCCCTCTCTCTCACCGTCACCCTCTCACCACTCCCTCTCTCAACACCCTACAATCCCTCATCCCCTCACTCTCACCCCTCAGTCTCTCAACCCCCTCTATCTCAACCCCCCTTTCTCTCTCTCTCTCACATCCATCTCCCTCTCACACCCCTCTCTTTCTCCCCTCAATCTCCGTCACTCCGCTTTCTCCCACCCCAATCTCTTTCACATCCCCCCTCTCTCTCACACACCCTCGCTCTCTCACCCCCTCCCTCTCTCCCAACATCTCTCTGCTTATTTCTCATCCCCTTTCTCTCCTTCTCACTCCCTCTCTCTCACCCCCGCTCTCTCCCTCCCCTATCTCTCCCACCCCTTCTCTGTCACTCATTCCCATCTATCCCTCTCACCGCCCTCTCACCCAGCTCTCTGTCTCTCACCCCCTCTCTCTCACCTCCTCTCTCTCACCCCTCGGTCTCTCACCCCTCTCTCACCCACTCTCTCTCTCACACCCTCTCCTTCTCACTCCACTCTCTCTCTTACCTCCTCCCCACTTTCTCTCTCTCAATCATCCCTTGCCTCCCGCCCCCTCTCTCTCACACGTCTCTCTCACTCCCTGTGTCTCTCACCACCCCTCTCTCTCCACCCCTTCTCTCAACCCCCTCACTCTCTCACCCCTCTCTCTCTCTCACCACAGTCTCTTTCTCTCTCTGTCCCATCACCCCTGTCTCTCTCAACCCCTTCTCACCCCACCCCCTCTCTCTCACTCCTCGCCCTCTCACCCGCTTTCTGTCTCACTCACGCTCTCTCTTTCTAACTTACACTGTCTCTCTTTTTCACTCTCTCTCTTTCTCATCCCCCTTCTCTCACGCCCTCTCTCTCAACTCCTCTCTCTCCCTCCCTCTCTCACTTCTCTCTACCCCCTCTCTTGCCCCACACTTTCTACCCCCTCTCTCCCCCGTCTTTCACACCCACTCTCTCTCACTCCCATCTCACTCTCTCACCCCACTCATTCTCTCACCCCACACTCACTCTCTCACTCCACTCTCTCTCTCTTATCCTGTCTCTCTCTCTCTCTCTCACCCCTTATATCCCCATCTCTCTCAACCCCTCCCTCTCTACCCCTCTCTCACCCCTCTCTCTCAAACCCCCTCTCAACCGCTTTGTCAACTCCTCTCTTTCTCCCCCTCTCTCTCCCCCTCTCTCCCCCTCTGTCTCCCCTCTTGCACCCCACTCTCTACCCCACTCTCCCCGTCTCTCACACATCCCTCTCTCACTTCCATACCACTCTCTCACCCCACTCTTACTCTCTCCCCCCACGTCTCTCTCTCTCCACCACCCCCTCTGTCTCCCACCCTTTCTCTCTCACACTCCTTCTCTCTCTCCCACCCCTGTTTCTCACCCTCTCTCTCTCAATTCCTCTCTCTCACCTCCTCTCTCTCAACACCTCTCTCTGCCCCCACTCTCTTCCCCCTCTCTCCCTCCTCTCTCCCCCTCTCTCTCACCCCTTCTCCTCCACTCTCTCCCCCTCTCTAACATCCTCTCTCTCACCCTTCTCTCCCCCTCTCTCTGCACCCTCTCTCTCCCCCCTCTGCACCCTCTCTCTGCCCCCAATCTCGCCCCCTCTCCCTCTCCCACCCCCTCCCTCGCCCTTCCTCTCTCCTCCTCTCTCTCCCCTCCTCTCTCGCTCCTCTCTCTCGAACCCCTCTCACCCCCTCTCTCTCTCACCCTCTCTCTCTCTCTCTCTCGCATCCTCTTTCTCTCTCTCACTCTTCCGCTTGCTCTCTTCCTCTTGTAGTCTCTCTCACTCTCTCACCCGCTTGTCACGCTCTCTCTCTCCCTGCCTCTCTCCCTCTCTCTTGCCTCCCTCTCTCTCTTATCTCACGATCTCTCTCGTTCGCTCTCTCTCGCTTGTGCTCTCTCTCTCTCTGTCGCTCATGCTCTCTCTCTCCCTCTCTCTCAGTCCACCCTATCTCTCTCACATCTTCTCTCTCACTCTTGCTCTATCGTTCTCTCTGGCTGTCACTCTCTCTCCCCGCACTCTCACTCCCTCTCTCTCTCACACCCCCCTCTCTCACCCCCCTCTCACCACCCCCTCTCTCAACACCCCTCAATCTCCCGTCCCCTCACTCTCTCACCCCCCTCAGTCTCTCACCCCCCTCTCTCTCAATCCCTCGCTCTCTCTCACATCCAACTCTCTCTCACCCCCTCACCCCTCTCTTTCCCAACCCCCTCTCTTCCACCCTCTCACTCTCTCACCCCTCTCTCTAACCCCCCTCTCTCTCCCACAACCACTCTCTCAACCCTCTCTCTCACCCTTCTCTCTCTCACCCTCCACCCCCTCTCTCTTTCAACACATCTCTCTCTCTCACCCCCTCTCTCTCTCAAACCCTCTCTCTCACCCCTCGCTCTCACCCCTCTATGTCTCAGCACCCCCCTCTCAAACGCCCTCACTCTCTCATCCCCTCACTCTCTCAACCCCTCTCTCTCTCACCCCTTCTCTCTGTTACCCCTCTCTCTCACTCCCTCTCTCTCTCACCACCTCTCTCAACCCCCTCACTCTCTCATCCCTTCACTCTCTAACCCCCTCAGTCTCTCACTCCCCTCTCACTCAACCCCGCTCTCTCACACACTTCCATCTCTCTCTCTCACCCCCTCTCTCTCCCCTCTCTCTCCATCACCCCTCTCTCCCACTCCAATCTCTTTCACAACCCCCTCTCTCTCACACACACTCACACACCCTCGCTCTCTCACCCCCTCCCTCTCTCCCACCATCTCTCTGCCTCTTTCTCATCCCCTTTCTCTCCTTCTCACTCCCTCTCTCTCACCCCTGGACTCTCTCACCCCTCTCTCTCCCACCCCTTCTCTGTCACTCACTCCCACCTCTCCCTCTCACCGCCCTCTCACTCATCTCTCTCTCACCCCCTCTCTCTCCCACCCTCTCTCTTCCACCCTCTCTCTCTCTCACCTCTCTCTCTCATACACCTCCTCTCTCTCAACCCTCTCTCTCTCACCCCTCTCTCCCACTCCCTCTGTGTCACTCACTCCCACCTCTCCCTCTCACCGCCCTCTCTCCCAGCTCTCTCCCTCATTCCCTCTCTCTCCCACTCCCCCTCTCTTCCACCCTCTCACTCTCTCACCCCTCTCTCTCACTCAACCCCACACACCTCTCACTCTCAACCCCCCTCTCTCTCTCACCTCCCCTCTCTCTCAACCCCTCTTTCTCACCACTCGCTCTCTCACCCCCTCTGTCGCACACCTCTCTCTCACTCCCTGTGTCTCTCACCACCCCCCCTCTCAACACCCCCTCTCTCAACCCCCCCTCTCTCTCATCCTCTCTCTCTCACCCCTCTCTCTGTCACACCCTCTCACCCCTCCTCCCTCTCTCATCCCCTCACCCCTCTCCCTTTCTGTCTTACCCCGCGCTCTCTCTCTCTAACCCCTCCCCCTCTCACCCCACTCGGTCACATTCTCTGTCTCTTCCCCTCTCTCTCTCTCACCCCACTCTTTCTCTCTCAACCCTTCTCTCTCTCACCCCTCTCTCTCTCTCGCACCTCTCTTTCTCTATTAACTCCTCTCTCACCCCCCTCTCTCTCGCTCTCTGTCTTACTCCCCCTCTCTCTCACTCCCCTTCTCTCTCACCACCCCCTGTCCCAACCCCCCTCACTCTCTCACCCCCTCAGTCTCTCACCCCTCCTCTCTCAACGCCTCGCTCTCTCTCACATCCACCGCTTTCACCTCTTTCTCTCTCCCCTCTCTCTCCGTCACCCCTCTCTCTCACACTGCAATCACTTTCACATCCCCCACACACACTCTCACACACACTCTCTATCTCTCCGCACTCTCTCCCACCATCTCTCTGCAATTTTCTCATCCCCTCTCTCTCCTTCTCACTCCCTCTGTCACTCCCTCTCTCTCTTAATGACTCTCTCCCCCACCCCATCTCTGTCACTCACTCCCACCTCTCCCTCTCACCGCCCTCTTGCCCAGCTCTCTCTCTCACCCCCATCTGTCTGCCACACCCCTCTCTCTCACCCCCCTCTCTTAACCCCTCTCTCTCACTCCTCGCTCTCTCACCCCACTCTCTCACCCACTCTCTCTCTCACACCCCCTCCTTCACACTCCACTCTCTCTCTTAACCCCTCCCCACTTTGTCTCTCAATCACCCCTTTTCTCTCACCCCCTCTCTCTCCCACCTCACTCTCTAACTCCCTCTCTCTCTCTTCGCCCTCTCTCACACGCCCTTTCACTCCCATCTCACTCTCTCACCCCTCTCTCTCTCACCACAGTCTCTCTCTCGCTGTCCCATCCCCTCTGTCTCTAACCTCTTCTCTCTCAACCCCTTCTCACCCCACCCCCTCTCTCTCACCCCTCGCTCTCTCACCCCCTCTCTCTTTCTCACTCACTCTCTCTTTCTCACCACTCTCTCTCACGCTCTCTCTCTTCAACTCCTCTCTCTCCACCTCTCTCTCCCTTCTCTCTCCCCCTCTCTCTACCCCCCGCTTGCTCCCACTGTCTACCCCCTCTCTCCCCTATCTCTCACACCACCTCTCTCTCACTCCCATCACACTCTCTCACCCCACTCTCTCTCTCTTAGCCCACGTCTCTCTCTCTTTCCCACCCTCTCTCTCTCACACACGTTCTCTCTCACATCCCTTTTCTCTCACACCCCTGTTTCTCACCCCCTCTCTCTAATTTCCTCTCTCTCGCCCCCTCTCTCAATACCTCTCTCTCAACCCCTCTCTCTCCCCTCTCTCTCCCCCTCTCTCTCGCCCCTCGCTCTCTCACCCCTTTCTCTTACCCACTCTCTCACCCCTCTCTTTCTCACTCCACTCTTTCCCTTATCCACTCCCCACTTTATCTATCTCAAACACCCCTTTTCTCTCAGCCCCTCTCTCTCACACCTCTCACTTACTCCCTGTGCATCTTACCACCCCTCTCTCACCACCCCCACTCGCTAACCACCTCACTCTCTCTTCCCCTCTCTCTCACCCCTCTCTCTCACCCCCTCTCACCCTCCTCCCTCTTCCTTTCTGTCTTACCCTAAGCTCTCTCTCGAACCCCTCCCCCCTCAATCCATTCGTTCACCCCCTCTCTCTTCCCCTCTCTCTCACCCCTCTCTTTCTCTCTCAACGTCTCCCTCTCTCACCACTCTCTCACACACTCTCTTTCTCTGTCAACCCCTCTCTCTCACCCCTCTCTCTCTCTCACTCCCTCTCTCTCTAACCACCCCCTCTCACCACCCCTCTCTCAACAGCCCTCAATCTCTCATCCCCTCACTCTCTATCCCCCTCAGTCTCTCACCCCCAACCTGTCTCTCTCTCTCTCACATCCATCTCTCTCTCAACCCCTCTCTCTTCACCCCCTCTCTGAACTCCACTCAATCTCTCATCCCCTCACTCTCTCACATCAGTCTATCTCCCACCTTCCTCTCTCTCAAACCCTCTCTCTCTCACCATTCTCTCTCACACCCTCTCTCACTCCTCTCTCTCACCCCTCTCTTTCTCTGTCAACCCCTCTCTGTCACCCCCCTCTCTCTCACTCCCTCTCTCTCACCCCCTCACCACCCCCTCTCTCAACACCCCTCAAACTCTCATCCCCTCACTTTCTCACCCCCTCAGTCTCTCACCCCACTCTCTCACAGCCCCTCTCTCTCTCACACATCCTTATCTCTCTCACCCACCTCTCTATCCCCTCTCTCTCTGTCACCCTTTCTCTCCCACCCCAATCTCTTTCACATCCACTTCTCTCACACACACACTCTCACACACCCTTCGCTCTCTCACCCCCTCCCTATCTCCCACCATCTCTCTGCCTCTTTCTCATCCCCTCTCTTTCCTGCTCGCTCCCTCTCTCTCACCCCCTCTCTCTCTCACCCCTCTTTCTCACCCCCCCTCTGTGTCACTCACTTCCACCTCTCCCTCTCAACGCCCTCTACCCAGCTCTCTCTCTCACCCCTCTCTCTCCCACACCCCCTCTCTCTCAACCCTCTTTCTCTCATCCCCTCTCTCTCTCATTCCTCCACCCCCTCTCTCTCAATCCCCCTCTCTCTCTCACCTCTCGCTCTCTCGCCCCTCTCTGCCACACTCCCTCTCTCTCGCTCCCTCTCTCTCTCACCACCCCTCTCTCAAACCCCTTCACTCTCTCATCCCCTCTCTCTCTCCCACCCCCACTCTCTCACCACTCTCTCTCACCCCTATCTCTCACTTCCTCTCTCTTTCACCCCCCTCTCTCTCAACCCCCTCACTCTCTCATCCCCGAACTCTCTCACACCCTCAATCTCTCACGGCCTCTCTATTTCTCAAATCCTCTCTCTCTCACCCCATTCTCTCACGCCCTCTCACACCCTTTCGCTCTTACCTGTACTCTCTCTCTAACCCCAACCTCCCACCCCTCTCTCTCTCACCCCCTCTCTCTCACACACTCTCTCAATCACACCCTCTCCTTCTCACTCCACTCTCTCCCTTACTCCCTCCCACTTTCTCTCTCTCAATTACCCATTGTCTCTCACCCTCTCTCTCTCACCCCTCTCTCTCACTCCCTGTGTCTCTCAACCTCTATCACCACCCTCTCTCGCAAACCCCCTCACTCTCTCACCTCTCTCTCTCACCCCCTCTCACCCTCCTCCCTTTCTCACCCACTCACCCACTCCCTCTCTCACACCCTTTCTCTCTTACCCAGCACTCTCTCTCTCTAACCCCTCCCCTCTCACCCCTCTCGCTCCCCCTCTCTCTAACCCACTCTCTCTCTCACACCCTCTCCTTCTCACTCCACTCTCTCTCTTACCCCCACTTTCTCTCTCTCAATCACCCTTCTCTCTCAACCCCTTCTTACCCCCACCTCCCCCTCCCCCACTCTCTCTGCCCCCGTCTCTCTCCCTCTCCATCTCCCTCTGTCTCTCACACCCCCTCACTCTCCATCCCATCACACTCTCTCAGCCCACACTCTCTCTCACCCACGTCTCTCTCTCTCTCTCCACCCCTATTTCTCGCACCCCTTCTCACTCTCGCACCCCTTCTCTCTCACACCCCTTCTCTCTCTCACACCCCTTCTCTCTCTCACACACCCCCTCTCTCACTCCCTCACCCCCTCTGTCTCACCCCTCTCTCTCTCCCGCCTCCAGCTCTCTCCCCTCTCTCACTTCTCCCCTCTCTCTGGCCCTCCCCGCACTCTCTCCCTCCCCTCTCTCGGCCTCCCCTCTCTCACAATCCCCTCTCACTCGCCCTCCCCTCAATCGATCTCCACTCTCTCGGCCTCGCCTCTCTCTCGCCATCCCACTCTCTGGCCCTCCCATCTCTCTCCCTCCCGTCTCTCTCCCTCCCCCTTACTCTCCGTCCCCTCTCTCTCCCTTCCCCTCTCTCTCTCACCCTCCCCTCGCTCTCGCCCTCCCCTCTCAAACTCCCTTCCCTCTCACTCTCCCTCCCCTCTCTCTCCCACTCCCCTCTCTCTCCATCCGCTCTCTCACCCTCCCCTCGCTCTCGCCCTCCCCTCTCACTCTCCCTTCCCTCTCACTCTCCCTCCCCTCTCTCTCCCACTCCCCTCTCTCTCCATCCGCTCTCTCGCCCTCCCCTCTCACTCTCCCTCCCCTCTCTCTCGCTTTCCACTCGCTCAGCCTCCCCTCTCTCTCCCACCCTCTCTCTCCCCTCTTCTCTCTACCCACTCCCCCTCTCACCTCTCTCACGCCCTCCTCTCCCCTCCTCTCTCTCCTCCCTCCTGTCTCTTCCTTCCTCTCTGACTCCTCTCTTTCCCCTCCTCTCTCTTTCCTCCTCTCTCTCTCTGTGACCCTCTCTCTCTGTCCCCCTCTTTCTCCCCCACAGTCTGTCCCCCCTCCATCTGTCCCCCTCTCTCTGACCCTCTGTCTCTGCCCCCTCTATCTCCCCCACTCTCTGAACCCTTCTCTCTGTCCCCTTCTCTCTGATTCCCTATATCGCCCCCATTCTCTGTGCCCCTCTCTCTGTGCCCCTCCCTTTGACCACCTCTATCTCCCCCTCTCACTGTCCCCCTCTCACTGTCCCCCTCTCTCTCCCACCCGCCTCTCTCGGACCCCTCTTTCTCCCACCCGCCTCTCTCTCTGTCCCTCTCTCTCTGCCCCCTCGGTCTCTGTCGCCCTCTCACTGCCCCCTCTCTGTCGCCCTGTCTCTGCTCCGACTCTCTGCCCCTCTCTCTGATCCCCTCTCTCTCTCTGTCCCCCACTCTTCTGCCCCACCTCTCTGTCCCCCTTTCTCTCTGACCCCCTCTCTCTCCGTTCCCCACTCTCTCCGTCCCCCACTCTCTCCGTCCCCCACTCTCTGACCCTCACTCTCTGACCCCCTCTCTCTGATCCCCTCTCTCTGACCCCCACTCTTTCCTCCACTCTGCACCCCTCTCTCTGTCCCCCACTCTCTTTCCCCTCTCTCTGTTCCCCTCTATATACACCTCTCTCTATCTCCTTTTATCTGAACCCCGCTATCTCCCGCACTCTCTTTGCCTCTCTCTCTGTCGTCCTCTCTCTGACCCCCTCTCCCTTCCACCCGCCTATCTCTCTTCCCCCCTCTCTCTGTCCCCCTGTCTCTGACTCCCTCTCTCTCTGTCCCCCTCTCTCTCTGTCCCCCTCTCTCTCCCCCACACTCTGTTGCCCCTCTCTCTGTCCCCCACTCTCTGCCCCCCACTCTCTGTCCCCCTCTCTCTCTTCCCCCTCTCTCTCTGTCCCTCTCTCTCTCTGTCCCCCTCTCTCTCTCTGACCCCCTCTCTCTCTCTCTCTCTGTCCCCCTCTCTCTCTCTGTCCCCCTCTCTCTCTCTCTGTCACCCGCTCTCTCTGCCCCCCGCTCTCTGGGCCCCCGTCTCTGTCACCCCTCTTTTTCTCTTCCAACTCTGCCCCTCCCCTCTGTCCCGCCTCTCTCTGTTCCTCCTCTCTTTCTGTCCCCCTCTCTGTGCCTCCTCTCTCTGTCCTCTGCCTCCCACTCCCCGCCCACCTCTGTCCCCCACTCTCTGCATCCCACCATTCTCTGTCCCCCTCTCTCTGACCCCTTCTCCCTCCCCCACTCTGTAACCCTCTGTCTGTCCCCCACTCTCTGTGCTTCTCTCTCTGTCGCCCTCTCTCTGCCCACTCTCTGTCACCTCTCACTGTGTCCCCGTCTCTCTGACCCACTCTCTCTGTTCCCTCTCTCTCTTTGTCCCTGTGCTCCCTTTGTCCCGATCCCTTTCTGTCCCCCCTCTCTATCCCTACTCCCTCTGTCCTCTCCTTCTCTTTCCCCCGCACCCCTCTGTCCCCAACTCAGTCCATCTCCCATCTCTCTGTTTCCCCCTCTGTCCCCCTGTCTCTGTCCCCCTGTCTCTGGCCCCCTCTCTCTGACCCCCTTCTCTGACCCCCTCCCTATCCACCACACTGTACCCCTCTTTTTGTCCCCCTCTCTCTGTCCCCGTCTCTCTGACCCAGTGCTCTCTCTGTCCCAATCTCTTACTTTTCCCCCTCTGACTCTCCCCTCTCTGTCCTCTCCCTCACCGTCCCCCCCGCCCACCCTCTGTCCCCCACTCACTGCATCCCCCCACTCTCTGTCCCCTTCTGTCTGTCCCCAACCCTCTGTCCCCCTCTCTCTGTTGCCCTCTCTCTGTTACCACTCCCTCTGTCCCTCTCTCTCTGTCCCCCTCTCTCTGTCCCATCTCTCTCTGTCCCCCTCTCTCTGACACCCTCTCTCTGACACCCTCTCTTTCCCCCACTCTGTACCCTTCTCTCTGTCCCCACTCTCTGTCCCCACTCCGTCTGTCTCCCTCTCTCTGCCCCCACCTGCCCCCTCGTTCTCTCTCCCCCGCTCTCTATACCCCCTCTCTCTGTCCCACGCTCTTTGCCCCCGCTCTGTCACCATCTGTCTGTCCCCCTCCCTCTGTCCCCATCTCTCTGTACCCCCTCTCTCTGCCCCCCCACTCTCTGTCCCACTCTCTCTGCCCTCTCCCTGTCACTATCTGTCTGTCCTCCCTCGCTCTGTCCCCCTCTCTCTGTGCCCCATCTCTGTCCCCCCTCTCTGTCCCCCCTATCTCTGTCCCCCTCTCGCTAACCCCCTTTGTCGCCCACTCTCTGCCCCCTCTCTGTCACCGTCCCTCTGTCCCCCCTCCCTCTGTCTCCTTCTCTCTGCCCCCACCTGCCCCCCTCCTTCTCTCTCCCCCGCTCTCTATACCCCCCTCTCTGTCCCCGCTCTTTGCCCCCGCTCTGTCACCGTCTCTCTGTCCCCCCTTCCTCTGTCTCCATCTCTCTGTACCCCCTCTCTCTGTCACCCCCCGCTCTCTCTCCCTCTCTCTGTCACCGTCTCTCTGTCCTCCCTCGCTCTGCCCCCCTCTCTCTGTCCCCCATCTCTGTCCCCCCTCTCTGTCCCTCCTACCTCTGACCCCCTCTCTCTGACCCCCGCTCTCTGACCCCCTCTCTCTGTTCCCCTCTCTCTGTTCCCCTCTCTCTGTCCCCCTCTCTCTGTTCCCCTCTCTCTGTCCCCCTCCCCTGCACCCTCTCTCTGTTTCCCCCTCTCTCTCTGTCCCCCTCTCTCTGTCCCCCTCTCTCTCCCCTCCTCCCTCTGTCCCACTCTCTCTTTCAACCTCTCCATGCACACCCTCTCTGTCCCCCACTCTCTCTGTCCCTCCCTGACTGTCCCCACTCTCTCTGTCCCCCTCTCTCTGTCCCCCCTCTCCCTGTTCCATCTCTGTCACCGTCTCTCTGACCCCTCTCTCTGTCCCCCCTCTTTGTACCCCTCTCTCTGTCCCCGTCTCTCTGTCCCCGTGCTCTCTCTGTCCCAATCTCTTACTGTCCCCCCTCTGTCTCTCCTCTCTCTGTCCTCTCCCTCTCCGTCCCCGCTGCCCACCCTCTGTCCCCCACTCTCTGCATCCCCCCACTCTCTGTCCCCTTCTCTCTGTCCCCCAACTCTCTGTCCCCCTTTCTCTGTTGCCCTCTCTGTCACCACTCCCTCTGTCTCCCCCGTCCTCCCTCTCTGTCCCCGTCTGTCTGTACCCATGCTGTCTCTGTCCCCATCTCTTACTGTCCCACCTCTGTCCCTGCCGTCTCTGTCCTCTCCCTCTCCGTCCCCGCCGCCCAGCCTCTGTCCCCACTCTCTCCATCCCCCCTCTCTCTGTCCCCCTCTCTCTGTCCCCCTCTCTTTCCCCCACTCTGTATCCCTCTCTCTGTCCCCCCTCTCCCTATCTCCCACTCTCTCTTTCAACCTCTCTATGCACCCCCTCTGTTCTCTCGCTGTCGCCCCTCTCGCTGTCGCCCCTCTCTCACTCTATCCCCCCTCTTTGTCCCCCCTCTCTCTTTACTGCTCTCTCTGTTCCCCCTCTCTCTGTTCCCCCTCTTTCTCCCAACCGCCTCTCTCTGACCCCCTCTCTCTCCCGCCCGCCTCTCTCTCTGTCCCCCCTCTCTTTGTCCCCCTCTCTCTGTCGCCCTCTCTCTGTCCCCCCTCCCTCTGACCACCACTACCCCCCTCTTTTTGTTCCCTCGTCCCCCTCTATCTCCGCCACTCTCTGTACCCCTCTCTCTGTCACCCTCTCTCTTGTCCCCCTCTCTCTGTCCTCCTCCCTTTGACCACCTCTATCTCCCCTCTCTCTGCCACCCTCCCTCTGTCCCCCTCTCTCTCGCACCCGCCTCTCTATCCCCCCTCTTTGTTCCCCCCCCCCTCTCTCTCCCCCTCTCTCTCAGTCCGTCTCTCTCTGTTCCTCCTATCTCTGTCACTCCCCGACTCCCACCCGCCTCTTCCGGACCCACTCTCTCTCCCACCCGCCTCTCTCTCTGCCCCCTCTCTCTGTTTCCCTCTCTCTGTCCCCTCGATCTCTCCCCGCTCTCTGCACCCCACATGTCGCCCTCTCTCTGCTCCGTCTCTCTCTGCCCCCTCTCTGACACCCCCACTCTCTCTGCCCCCACTCTCTCCATCCCCCTACTCTCTGTCCATCTCTCTCTGACCGCCTCTCTCTCCCCCACCCTGTACCCCTCTCTCTGTACCCAGACTCTGTCCCCCACTCCCTGTGCCCCTCTCTCTGTTGCCCCCTGTCTGCCCCCTCTCCCTTCCACCCGCCTCTCCCTTTCCCTCTCTCTCTCTGTCCCCCTCTCTATCTGCCACCCTCTCCCTTCCTCCCGCCTCTCTCTTCCCACTCTCTATCTCCCCCTCTCTCTCTGTCCCCATCTACCACCCCCACAATCAATCCCCCCTCTCTCTGTCCCCTCTATCTCTACCACCCTCTCTCTGTCCCCCTCTTTCTATGTCCCCCTCTTTCTCTGCACCCCCCTCTCTCTCTGCCCCCTCTCTCTCTGTCCCCCTCTCTCTCTGTCCCCCCCCCTCTCTGTCCCACCTCTCTCTCTGTCCCACCTCTCTCTCTGTCCCACCACTCTCTCTGTCCCACCTCTCTCTCGGTCACCCTCTCTCTGTCGCCATCTCTCTGCCCCCGTCTCACTGACCCCTCTCTCTCTGACACCCTCTCTCGCGTCCCCCTCTGTATCAACCTCTCTCTGTCCCCTCTCACTTACCCCCTCTATCTCCCCCACTCTCTGTCCCCCTCTCTCTCTGTCGCCCTCTCTCTGTCCCCCTCTCTCTCTGACCCCCCCTCTCTCTCTGTCCTCCTCTCTCTATCTCTCCTCTCTCTGCCCCCCCGTCCCCCATCTCTCTGTCCCCCATCTCCCTGTCTCCCCAACTCTATGTCCCCCCTTTCTGTCCCCCCTCTCTCTGTCCCCCTCTCTCTGTCCCCCCTCTCTTTCTGTCCCCATCTCTCTCTGTCCCCATCTCACTCTGTCCCCCTCCCTCTCGGTCCCCCCTCTCTCGCTCCCCCCTCTCTCTGACTCCATCTATCTCCCCCACTGTCTGACTGCCTCTCTCTGTTCCCCCTCTCTCTTTCCCCCTCTCTCTGCCTGTCCCCCTCTCTCTGGCCCCCACTCTCTATCCCCCCTCTATCTCTGTCCCCCTCTATCTCCCCCATTCTCTTTGCCCCTCTCTCTTTCCCCCTTTCTCTGACCCCCTCTACCTCCCCCTCTTTCTGTCCCCCTCCCTCTGACCCCCTCTACCTCTCCCTCTTTTTGTCCCCCTCTTTTTGTCCCCCTCTCGCTCTGTCCCCCTCTATCCCGCCCCTCTCTGTACCCCTCTCTCTGTCCCCCTCTCTCTGACCCCCTCTATCTCCCCAACTCTCTGTGCCCATCTCTCTGTGTCCCTCTCTCTGTCGCCCTCTCTCTCCCACCCGCCTCTCTCTCTGTCCCCCTCTCTCTGTCCCCCACTCTCTCTGCCCCCTCTCTCTGTCACCCTCTCCCTGTCCCTCTCTCTCTGTCCCCTCTATCTCTCCCCCGCTCTCTGCCCCCCTCTCGGTCGCCCTCTCTCTGCTCCGTCTCTCTCTGCCCCCCTCTCTGACCCCCTCTCTCTCTGGTGCCCCACTCTCTCCATCCCCCCACTCTCTGTCCCCATTTCTCTGACCCACTTTCTCTGCAGCACTCTCTGTCCCCCTCTCTTTGACCCCCTCTATCTCCCCCACTCTCTGTGTCCCTCTCTCTATTGCTCTCTCTCTGCCCGCTCTCCCTTTCACCCGCCTCTCTCTTCCCCCCTCCCTCTGTCCCCCTCTCTCGCTGCCCCCCTCTCTCGCTGTCCCCCTCTCTCGCTGTCCCCCTCTATATCATCCACTCTCTGTGCATCTCTCTCTCTCAACCTCTGTCTGCCCCCTCTCCCTTCCACCCGCCTCTCTCTGTCCCCCTCTCTCTCTGTCCCCCTCTCTCTCTGTCCCCCACACTCTGTCCCCCACACTCTGTCCCCCTCTCTCTCTCTTGCTGCCCACTCTCTGCCCCTTCTCTCTCTGCCCCCCTCTCTCTGTCGCACTCTCCCTGCCCCCTCTCTCTTACTCCCTCTCTCTCCCCCACTCTGTACCCCTCCCTCTGTCCCCCTCTCTCTTTGCCCCCCTCTCTCTGTCCCCCTCTCTCTCTGCCCCTTCTCTCTCTGTCCCCCTCTCTCTGTCGACCTCTGTCTGACCCCCTGTCTCTCTGTCCTCTTCTCTCTCTGTCAGCCTCTCTCTGTTGCCATCTCTCTGCCCCCTCTCTCACTGTCCCCCTCTCTCTCTGACCCCTTCTCTCGCCGTCCCCCTCCATATCACCCTCTCTCTGTCCCCCTCGCTCAAACACCCTCTCTCTGTCCCCCTTTCTCTCTGCTGCCCACTCTCTGTCCCCCTTTCCCTGCCCCCTCTCTCTTACTCCCTCTCTCTCCCCCACTCTGTACCCCTCTCTCTCTGACCCCCTCTATCACCCCACACTCTGTCCCCCGTCTCTCTGCCCCACCTCTCTCTGTCCCTCTCTCTCTGACCCCCTCTCTCTCTGACCTCCTCTCCCTCTTTCCCCCTTTCTCTGACCCCCTCTCTCTCTGACCCCCTCTCCCTCTCTCCCCACTCTCTCTGTCCCCTCTCTCTCTCTCCCCCTCTCTCTGTCCCCCTCGCTCTCTCTGTCCCCCTCTCTCTCTGTCCCCCTCTCTCTCTCTGTCCCCCCTCTCTGTCCCCCTCTCTCTCTCTGTCCCCTCTCTCTATGTCCCCCTCTATCACCCCACACTCTGTACCCCCGCTCTCTGACCCCCTCTATCACCCCACACTCTGTCCCCCCTCTCTCTGACCCCCTCTATCACCCCACACTCTTTCCCCCCTCTCTCTGACCCCCTCTATCACCCCACACTCTGTCCCCCCTCTCTCTGACCCACTCTATCACACCACACTCTGTCCCCCTCTCTCTCAGACCCCCTCTATCACCCCACACTCTGTCCCACCTCTCTCTGACCCCCTCTATCACCCCACACTCTGTCCCCCTCTCTCTCTGACCCCCTCTATCACCCCACACTCTGTCCCCCCTCTCTCTGACCCCCTCTATCACCCCACACTCTGTCCCCCCTCTCTCTGACCCCCTCTATCACCCCACACTCTGTCCCCCCTCTCTCTGACCCCCTCTATCACCCCACACTCTATCCCCCCTCTCTCTGACCCACTCTATCACACCACACTCTGTCCCCCTCTCTCTCTGACCCCCTCTATCACCCCACACTCTGTCCCACCTCTCTCTGACCCCCTCTATCACCCCACACTCTGTCCCCCTCTCTCTCTGACCCCCTCTATCACCCCACACTCTGTCCCCCCTCTCTCTGACCCCCTCTATCACCCCACACTCTGTCCACCTCTCTCTCTGACCCCCTCTATCACCCCACACTCTGTCCCCCCTCGCTCTGACCCCCCTCTATCACCCACACTCTGTCCCCCCTCTCTCTGACCCCCTCTATCACCCCACACTCTGTCCCTCCTCTCTCTGACCCCCTCTATCACCCCACACTCTGTCCCCCTCTCTCTGACCCCCTCTATCACCCCACACTCTGTCCCCCCTCTCTCTGACCCCCTCTATCACCCCACACTCTGCCCCCCTTCTCTCTCTCTGCTGCCCATTCTCCGTCCCCCTCTCTCTGTCGCCCTCTCTCTTCCCCCTCTCTCTGACTACCTCTCTCTCCCCACTCTGTACCCCACTCTCTGTCCCTCTCTCTCTGTCCCCCTCTATATCCCACTCTCTCTGCCCCCCCAGTCTGTCCCCATCTGTCTGCCCCATCTCTTTCTGCCCCTCTCTCTCTCTGTCCCCCTCTCTCTGTCGCCATCTCTCTGCCCCCTCTCTCACTGTCCCCCTCTCTCTCTGATCCCCTCTCTCGCTGTCCCCCTCCATATCACCCTCTCTCTGTCCCCCTCTCTCTAACACCCTCTATCTCCCCCACTCTCTGTGCACCTCACTCTGTCCCCCTCTGTCTGCACCCATCTCTATCTGCCCCTCTCTCTCTGCCCCACTCTCTCTCTCTGCCCCATTCTCTCTCTGTCCCGCTCTCTCTCTGTCCCCCCTCTCTCTGTCCCCCTCTCTCTCTGGCCCCGTCTCTCTGCCCCACCCCTCTCTGTCCCCCTCTCTCTCTGTCCCCTTCTCTCTCTGTCCCCCTCTCTCTCTGTCCCCTTCTCTCTCTGTCCCCTTCTCTCTCTGTCCCCTTCTCTCTGATCCCCTCCCTCTGTCTGACCTCCTCTATCTCCCCCTCTCTCTCTGTCCCTCTCTCTCTGTCCCCCCCTCTTTTTGTCCCCACCCTCTATCTGTCCCCCTCTCTCTTTGTCCCCTTCTCTCTCTGACCCCCCCCCCTCTCTCTCTGACCCCCCCTCTCTCTCTGACCCCCTCTCTCACCCCCTCTCGGTCACCCTTTCTCTCTGTCCGCCACTCTCTGACCCCCTCTCTCTCTGCCCCCTCTCTCTGTCGCCCCTCTCTCTTTCCCCCCTCTCTATAAGCCCCCTCTCTCTCTGTCCTCCTCTCTCTTTCCCCTCCTCTCTCTGTCCCCCCTCTTTCTGTCCCCCTCTGACTATGCCCCTCTCTTTCTGGCCCCATCACTCTGTCCCCCTCTCTCTGTCCCCTCTCTCTCTGTCCCTGTCTATCTCCCCCACTCTGTCTCCCCCACTCTCTGTAACCCTCTCTCTGTCCCATTCTCTCTGACCCCCTCTATCGCCCCCACTCTCTGTGCCCCTCTCTGTGTACCCCTCCCGTTGACCACCTCTATCTCCCCCTCTGTCTGTCCCCCTCTCACCCTCACCCTCTCTCTCCCACCCGCCTCTCTATCGCCTCTCTTTGTCCCCTCTCTCTCTGTTCCCCTCGCTCTCAGTCTGGCTCTCTCTGTTCACCCTATTTCTGTCCCCCTGTCTCTCCCACCCGCCTCTCTCGAACCCCCCCTCTCTCCCACCCGCCTCTCTCTCTGTCCCACTCTCTCTGTCCCCCCTCTCCGTCGCCCTGTCTCTCTCTGCCCCTCTCTCTGACCCCCTCGCTCTCTCTGTCCCCCACTCTCTCGCCCACACACTGTTCCCCTTCCCTCTGCCCCCCTCTCTCTGACCCCCTCTCTCTACCCCAAGCTGTACGCCTCTCTGTCCCCCACTCTCTTTCCCCCAATCACTGTCCCTCTCTATATCCCCCTCTCTCTGTCCACCCTTTCTCTGACCCCCGCTATCTCCCCCACTCTCTGTGTGCCTCTCTCTGTCGCCCTCTCTCTTACCCCCTCTACCTTCCACCCGCCTCTATCTCTTTCCCCCCTCTCTCTGTCTCCCTCTGTCTCTCTGTGACCCTCTCTCTCTGTCCCCCTCTTTCTCCCCCACAGTCTGTCCCCCCTCCATCTGTCCCCCTCTCTCTGACCCCCTGTCTCTGCCCCCTCTATCTCCCCCACTCTCTGAAACCTTCTCTCTGTCCCCTTCTCTCTGATTCCCTATATCGCCCCCATTCTCTGTGCCCCTCTCTCTGTGCCCCTCCCTTTGACCACCTGTATCTCCCCCTCTCTCTGTCCCCCTCTCACTGTCCCCCTCTCACTGTCCCCCTCTCACTGTCCCCCTCTCTCTCCCACCCGCCTCTCTCGGACCCCTCTTTCTCCCACCCGCCTCTCTCTCTGTCCCTCTCTCTCTGCCCCCTCGGTCTCTGTCGCCCTCTCACTGCCCCCCTCTCTGTCGCCCTGTCTCTGCTCCGACTCTCTGCCCCTCTCTCTGATCCCCTCTCTCTCTCTATCCCCCACTCTTCTGCCCCACCTCTCTGTCCCCCTTTCTCTCTGACCCCCTCTCTCTCCGTTCCCCACTCTCTCCGTCCCCCACTCTCTCCGTCCCCCACTCTCTGAACCCCACTCTCTGACCCCCTCTCTCTGATCCCCTCTCTCTGACCCCCTCTCTTTCCTCCACTCTGCACCCCTCTCTCTGTCCCCCACTCTCTTTCCCCTCTCTCTGTTCCCCTCTATATACACCTCTCTCTATCTCCCTTTATCTGAACCCCGCTATCTCCCGCACTCTCTGTTCCCCTCTCTCTGTCGTCCTCTCTCTGACCCCCTCTCCCTTCCACCCGCCTATCTCTCTTCCCCCCTCTCTCTGTCCCCCTGTCTCCGACTCCCTCTCTCTCTGTCCCCCTCTCTCTCTGTCCCCCTCTCTCTCCCCCACACTCTGTTGCCCCTCTCTCTGCCCCCCACTCTCTGCCCCCCACTCTCTGTCCCCCTCTCTCTCTTCCCCCTCTCTCTCTGTCCCTCTCTCTCTCTGTCCCCCTCTCTCTCTCTGTCCCCCTCTCGCTCTCTGTCCCCCTCTCTCTCTCTCTGACTCCCCTCTCTCTGACCCCCTCTATCACTGTCCCTCTCTCTCTGTCCCTCTCGCTCTGACTCCCTCTCTTTACCCCACTCTGTACCGCTCTCTCTGTCCGTCTCTCTCTGTCCCCCTTCACCCTCTCTCTCTGTCCTCCACTCTCTCTGTCCTCCTCTCTCTGACTCCCTCTCTTTCCCCCACTCTGTACCCCTCTCTCTGTCCCCCACTCTCTGCCCTCCTCTCTCTGTCCCTCTCTACATTCCCCACAATCTGTGCCCCTCTCTCTGTCACCCTCTCTCTGCCCCCCTCTCGCTGACTCCCTCTATTTCCCCCACTCTGTACCCCTCTCTCTGTCCCCCACTCTCTTTTCCCCTCTCTCTGTCCCCCTCTATATACACCTCTTTCTATCCCTCTTTCTCTGACCCCCGCTATCTACCTCACGCTCTGTGCCCCTCTCTCTGTCGCCCTCTCTCTGCCCCCCTCCCCTTCCATCCGCCTCTCTCTCTTTCCCCCCCTCTCTGTCCCCCTCTCTCTCTGTCCCCCCTCTCTCTCCCCTGTCTCTGTCTCCCTCTCTCTCTGTCCCACTCGCTCTGTCCCCTCTCTCTATCGCCCTCTCTCTGTCCTTCACTCTCTGTCTCCCTCTATCTCTGTACCCCTCTCTCTGTCCCCCTCTCTCTCTGACCCCCTCTCTCTCTGACCCCCTCTCTCTCTGACCCCCTGTCTCTGTCCCTCTCTTTACCCCACTCTGTACCCTTCTCTCTGTCCCCCTCTCTCTGTCCCCCCTGTCCCCCTCTCTCTCTGTCCCCCCCTCTCTGCCCCACCTCTCTCTGTCCCCCTCTCTCTCTGACCCCCTCTCCCTCTGTCCCCACTCTCTCTGTCCTCCTCTCTCTCTGTCTCTGACTCCCTCTGTTTCCCCCACTCTGTACCCTCTCTCTTTCCTCCACTCTCTGACCCTCCTTTCTCTGTCCCTCTATATTCCCCACTCTCTGTGCCTCTCTCTCTGTCACCCTCTCTCTGCCCACCTCTCTCTCTGCCCGACTCACCCTGTCCCCCTCTGTCTGCCCCTATGTCTCTCTGCCCCTCTCTCTCTGTCCCCCTCTCTCTCTGCCCCCTTCTCTCTCTGTACCCCTCTCTCTGTCCCCTCTGTCTGACCACATCTATCTCCACCACTCTCTGTGCCCATCTCTGACCCCGTCTCTCTTTCCCCTCTCTCTCTGCGGACAGCGGTGTGTTTTTTTCCTCTCTCTCCACAGAAAGAGCGGGAGCTGCAGAGGAAGTGACGGCAAGCAGAGGAGCAGCCGGGAAGGAAAAGTGAGTATATAAGTCCGGAAGGCGGCTAAACCCGAGATTCTACACCTGCAGTATCTCCCACCCACCCTCCTCCACTCACCTTCTTAACTACTCTGCTTTTTCTTTTAAGGTAATAATTTTTATTTCTTTACTAGGGACTAGTTAAAAAATTACTTCGTGTTTTTTTTGTGCGTGTGTATACATAAAGTCCTTACTTCGGGTAAAAAAAACTATAGCAGAGAGGTATCAGAAGGTATTCTAACTCATACTTGTACAAAGTAAGTAATTAACTAACTAAGCAGAGATGGCTGGGCAGGTGATGTGCTGTCCCCCCCCCCCACGATCTCTGTCCCCCCCCCGCGCTCTCTGTCCCCCCCCGCGCTCTCTGTCCCCCCCCCGCGCTCTCTGTCCCCCCCCCGCTCTCTTTCCCCCCCCCCGCGCTCTCTGTCCCCCCCCCCCCCGCCGCGCTCTCTGTCCCCCCCCCCCCCCCGCGCTCTCGAGACAATCTACAATCTTTATAAAGCAGGACGTAGATGGTCACTACGTTAACTGTGAGGAAGGAAAACAAACCCATTATCCATCAGCCTGGAGGCAAAGGGAACCGTTTGATCGGGGACCCAGTGAGATTTTCAAATGTGTCCCTGTATTCAGGGATTTTTAAAAAATAATTGGAGCTGGAATAACAAATGGGAAGGTCGGAATTACTGACAAAAATGGGACATAAACCACAAGAAACCCTCCCTCCCTAAACACAGAGACACATCCATAAGGACAGATTGTTTCCAGAACATTCCCACAAACCAGGACCAGTTACCCTCCCACCATGAAGGACTGTGTACACCACCCCAGTGCATTGATCTGTAACCCAGGATCAGTTACCCTCCCGGCATGCAGGACTGTGTACCCCACCCCAATACATTGATCTGTAACCCAGGAGCAGTTACCCTCCCAGTATGTAGGACTGTGTACCCCACCCCTGTACATTGATCTGTAACCCAGGAGCAGTTACCCTCCCGGCATGTTGGACTGTGTACACCACCCCAGTGCATTGATCTGTAAACCAGGAGCAGTTACCCTCCCAGCGTGTAGGTCTGTGTACCACACCCCAGTACATTGATCTGTAACCCAGGAGCAGTTAACCCCCCCCATATGTAGGACTGTGTACCCCACCCCAGTACATTGTTCAGTAACACTGTGTTAGATCCCTGCCCAGTGTGGGGAAACTTGCAGCCCATACTGGAAGTGACAGGATGTGCAGCTCCCACCCATTTACAGCTCCAACTCTCCATTGTGCCATGACAAGGGTGTGCTGTTGGTATGAACCTCACTGCCAGAGAGAGATGGCAGGGGAACCAGTTTAAATATCACCACATGGGAGGGGTTTGGGAAATTGACAGAGAGGGGGAGACTGAGAGACAGTGTCATGGAAGGATGTGTTCCCAGGTTGCAGAATGCTGAAATGGAGACACTTCGATAACAACCTGAAACATGTGCCAGTCTTCCCAGGAAAGATGGGAAAAGATTTTGGTGTGAGATCAGATGAAACAACAGCTGCTGTGTGGTTTTGAAATTACCTTTGTGTAATTTTAATAAGTGTCTTTTTGAAACAGTACATTTCTGTAAAGTTGGAGTCGGGCAATAAGCAGTAAAGAGAAAGGGGGTCTCAGAGTTGTGAATAGTTGATGTAAAATGTTCAGTTTCAGATTTAAAAAAATAAATTGATGTTTTTATTCAAACAGTGGAATTTGGGAGTTCTGTCACTCATATTGTAACAGTTTACAAGGACAATTGAGAGTTTCTTTATGTTTAGTTCATATTACCAGATGATCTCAATGTTGTGTCCTAACAATTGCTGTGTGTGTCTGTGTGTCTGTGTGTTGGGCAGGTCTGGCAGTCTCTATGGTGCTTAAAGTGATACAATGCCACCCTCTACTGGCCTTCACACGCCACTGCACAGACATTGGCAGAGGGTGAATACCGACAGGGATTCATTCAGAGGGGGAGGGAGAGGGCAGCTGCTCACAGCACCATCCAAACTGATGTCTTATCCATGGACTGATCTAAATGTCCTTTAAACGTTGTAACTGTCCCTGCTTTCACCACTTCCTCTGGAAGTTCATTCCACACCCAAGCCAGATTCTGTCTAACATAATTCCCTCTCATGACTTTTGTAAATCTTTTTCCTCGCACTTTAAAATATCCCTCAGTTTTGAATCCCCAACTCTAGGGAAAAGACATCAGCCTTCCCTTCAGCTTCTCTGTGTCCCCCATTATTTTATACACCTCTGTAAAGTTACTGCTTAATCTCATATTCTTCAGTGAAAAAAATCCCAGCCGATCCAGTCTCTCCTTATAGCTCACTCCCTCGTTTCCCAGCAACATCCAAGTTAATCTCTTCTGAACCCTCTCCAGCTTAATAATATCAAAGTGAATAGTCAAGGTATTTTCTTAGGGCTGAGGGGTGGCAGATGGAGTTTAGTTTGCATTAATGAGGGGCATTGGATTTGGTAAATCAAACAAGAACATGACCTATACAATTAAAAGCAGGGCCTTTGGCAGTGCTGTAGAACAGAAAACTTAGCCCGTCAGGTTTAATTCTTTAAAATTTGCATCTCATATTGATAGTGTGGTTAAGAAAGTGTTTAACACACTTATCTTCATTGGTCAGAACTTGGAGTATCAGAATTGGGACGTCATGTTGAGGTTGTACAGGATATTGCTGAGGCCTCTTCTGGGCACAAAGGTCCAGGTGTAAAGCCCACAGAAGTGTCTCAGGATACATCTGAACAAACAGATTAAAATGGATTTAGAATTGTGACTTGATGGAGAAGGAAGAGGTGTCAGTATTGCATTTCAGAATTTAGGCCCAGGATGAGTGAAAGTACAGCCATTCGTGTTGATTGGAGTCACATTTCGCAGCAGTAAAGGTTTATAAAATCAGAATGGTCATGGATAGGGTGAGTCGTCAGGGTTTTTTTCCCCAGGTTAGGGGTGTCAAAGAAGATTGATGAAGGCAGTTTGGTGGACATTGTCGAAATGGACTTCAATAAGGTGTTCATTTAAAGAACAAAGACCAAAGAAAATTTACAGCCCAGGAACAGGCCCTTCGCCCTCCAAGCCTGAACCGATCCAAATGTACTGTCTAAATCTGTCGGTCAATTCCTAAACATCTGTATCGTTCTGCTCCCCATCTACTCATGCATCTGTCCAGACGCATCTTAAATGAATCTACCGTGCCTACCTCTACCACCTCTGCTAGCAACGCGTTCGAAATGCCCACCACCCTCTGTGTGAAGTACTTCCGCATGTATCCCCCGTAAATATTCCACACCTCACTTTAAAAGCACGACCTCTCGTTATTGAATCCTTCAGCCTGGGAAAAACTTGTCTCTATCCACCCTGGCTATACCCTTCATGATTTTGTAAATCTCAATCAGGTGCCCCCTCAATCTCCTTTTTTCTAATGAAAATAAACCGAACCTACTCAGCCTCTCTTCATAGCTAGTATTTCATTCTGATTGGTAGACAGAATAGTAAGATTCAGTCACATGGAATACAGAAGAAGGTGGTCACAATTGGCTTGAAGGAAGAGGGATATTTTTCAAACTGGAGGCTTGTGAGCAGCAGTGTGCTGTAAGAATCAGTACTGAGTTCACTGCATTTCATCATTTATGTAAAGGATTTAGATGTGAATATTGGGGTCATAGTTAGTAAGTTTACAGATTATATCAGAAAGGTGATGAAGTAGATTATCTTAGAGTATAACGAGACCACACTTAGAGGGGACAAAAGGGCAAGGATGGACAGATGAAGCTTAATTTAGATAAAGACGAGGTTTTGCAGTTTGGGAAGGTAAATCAGGGCAGGAATTATACACTTAATGGTGAGATCCTGGGGAGTGTTGTGGAAAAAAGGGACATAGGGCTGCAGGTATATTGTTCCTTGAATGTGGAATCGCAGGTAGACAGTGTGGTGCTGAACACATTCGGCACATTTGCCTTAATCAGTCAGAGTATTGAGTATTGGGGTTGTGGTGGCATGTTGTATCTGTACAGGACGTTGGTGAGGCCACTTTAAGAATACGGCGTACAATTCGGTTTTCTGCAGAAATTACTTACCCGGATGTTCCAGGACTGGAGGTTTGAGCTTTCGGGAGAGGTTGATTAGTTTGAGGTGCTTTCTCCTGGAGTGTCAGAGTTTGAGGGGTGACATTATTGAGGTTTATAAAACCATCAGGGGCATGGATATTCTGAACAGCCATGTTCTGCTCCCCAGGGTCGGGGAATCCAGAACAAGAGAGCATGGGTTGGAGGGGAAAGGGCGAATGATTTCGAAGGGACCTGAAGGTAAATGTTTCACACAGAGAGTGGTGTGTGTACAGAAAGTGCTGTCAGAGGAAGTGCTGAAGGCGGTTACAATCGCACATTTAAAAAGAATCTGAAAGAGCAGGGATATTGGCCAAATGCTGGCAAATGGGACTAGATCAGATTTGATATCTGATCGGAGTGAACAGATTGGACTAACGGGTCTGTTTCTCTTCCACATGACTCTGAGTCTATAAGAGGGATGACAAAAAATTCTGAAAGGACCTTTCAAGTCATAATGCTCTTCGCTGGAATTTTATCGTGCCTTGATGTTCATGTTGATTGAAAGCTGCGTTAGGTAAATATTTGACAGAGAAGTGAGTCATGCATAATGGGACACAGACGGGAAAGTGGGGCTGAGTCCACAACCTGATGAGCCACAATCGTAGAGCATGGTGGAGAAGGCTCAAAGTATCTAATGACCCACTCCTGCTCCTCAGTCCCATGTTCCTGTGTTCCATTCAGCCCCTCAAACCAGCTAGACAGGAGAGGTTGGAGGCTACTTACGCCAATAACCTGGTGCACAGAAACAGAGGAGAGCATTCGGCCCTTCAAGTCTGTCCCACACGGTTTGACATGATTTGGGAAATGTAATTGGAAAGCCCAGGCTGGGTATGAAAGAGGGCCCGCATCTCTCTTTACAGAGCTTCCCCGCTCTGCAACTTGTGCTTCATTTGTTGGTCATGTTGTAGACCCAGATTCAATGTGAATACAGCCCCCATACCTCACCCAGAGATGGCTCACAAAATTCTCTGGTCACCCTGTCTGCAACATTCAATAACAGAACATCCATGAAAATAACACCCACTAACTTTCCAATAACAGAATGGGAGAACATCGGAAACAGGGACAGGTCGCTCACTCCCCAAACCTGCCTTGCCCTTCACTAAGATCATGACTGATCTGCTCTTGGTCTGAAATCCTCTTGCAAACCCAATTCTTCATAGCCCTCAACTCTCTGACAGGTCAATATCCATTTACCTCCTCTTCAAATACGTTCAGTCATCTTGCTCCCTAACATTCTTGAGAAGAGAAACCCTGACATTCAATACCATTTGTTTGAAGGAAACACGTGCTGTTCCTATACCATGTCCTATTGATATGAACAAAAGATGTTGGCTCAAGGGTTCAGATAAAAATGACTGGCCCTGATATCAAGTCAGTGGTTGACTTTTATTGACATCAAGGAGCTTAACAAAACTGTACTTAATGGGAATCAGAGTAACCTCTCCAGTGTTTGGGGTCAAACCTGGCACAAAGGAATATGTTCACCATCTCAGTCCTGGGTCACCTGTGTGCGAGATCCTCAGCGTAGCTTCCTCTTCGCAAACATCTTCAGCTGCTTCATCAATGTCTCCCCGTCCCCACCCTCCCCACCATAAGATCAGAAGTGGGGATGGTCACTGAAGATTCCACAATGTTCAGAACATTTTATCCCCCGTCAGTTCCTGAACTGGTCTTTGTCCATGTCCAACAAGACCCAGACTCCATTGAGGCGTGTGCTGTTAAAGTGTCCATAACATTCATGTAACAGCACTTCCTAACACTGCACATTGTCACAGTTAAACAAGAGTTCATTCAACACCTCACGCTGGTTTCACAGGAATATGAGGAAATCATTCAGCCCATTGACACTATGGGAGATGAACAAGGACAGTCTCCAGCCTATTACTCAGGAAGAGAAGGAGTCTAGTGTAATGGACCACACCAGAGCCCCTCGAAAATATTTGAAGGCGGTAACCTAGACTCTGATGTTTTCTTATTTTAAAGGAAATATAAAGTATCTGTCTCAGATGCAATGTGACTGGTCAAAATACTCAGTGTAAAGCAAAACACCATTTATTTAAACATGGAAGATAAAATAAAAACCAAAGAAAGAGGAATTTAGAATAACGTAATTGTATTGGGCAACTGAACAGAATAATAGATCTAGGAGCTATTACTAATGAAGTAGTCCAACATAAGAATTTCCCATAAACACAGCCCTTAGCAAAAAGGAAAGTTCAGGAATTGAAACCAGCATCAAGAGAAAATTCAGAGAGAGTAGCAGCCAGGAGACATTCCCTGAAGCTTCCAACTCTGTGGCGACCCCAATAGTTTCTGATGTTACTGAGAAACCAAAACCCAGAGATCCTAATCTGTGAGAGCTGGCCACACCCATTCAGGCTGCATTAAAATTAACCTAAGGCCTCGCTAGCTGTTTACTCACTTGTCAGCACATCGAGCTGTCAAACAGGAACCAGGGGTAACCCAGTCAGGCCCTTGGCCATGTCCAATTGGACGAGGAAGAAGCCAGTCAGTCCCTTGAGTCACTTATACAGGAACAGCAGGAGGCCATTCCCACCTCAATGCACTTACACGGGGGCAGAATGAGGTAATTGATGCTGATTCCTGATGAATGTCTTATGCCCGAAACATCGATTCTCCTGTTTCTCGGATGCTGCCTGACCTGCTGTGTTTTTCCAGCAATCGAGGCTCTACTCTGATCTCCAGTATCGGCAGTCTTAAGTTCTCCAGATTGATGCTCTAACATGATGAACAAATGGAGCAGAGGCTGCAGAGACAGACTGCTCCATGTTGTTCCTCCTGGCTCCGTTGATTATGATACACACGTGGGACTTTAACGTGGTTTTCTAGTGGTGAGGAGGGAAGCCATATGCCTTGTGTGAAGTCTCAAGAAGGCACCTTCCATCTCCAGGAAGACAGCCTGTTGTTCTCTATGTAGGGCGGAAGCTGGTGGGAATGGCTACCTGTTTCAGATGAAAGGTATTGTGGCTGCTGTTGGGGATTGTGAACAACCTGACATTCAGTACAGGGTTCACTCGCTGACTGCGCAATAACATGGGGAGAGTTAATTTAGGCAAATAAACTATTAGGAAAGTCACGTTAGACTGATGAATGGACTCTCTAAGATCAAATAATGGTGATCTTGTTCATGTTGACCTTGTCTGGTGCATGTCCTGTTCAGTGTAACCTGTGTGCCTTCCTCTGTCCAAGTCTATTTCCACCCTATGATCTGTCTGGCCATGCTTACTATGATCTGCCTCCACTGCTCATAAATAACTTGTTTTCCTGTACTGAGGTACACGTGACAATAAATCAGATCAATTAATCCTGGGTAAAGTATGGAATTTCTCTCCCTGTCAATGTCTGTTTTGGAAATAAGTGATCGCTGCCACTCCTCGTGTTTCAGCGTCACCATTTCTTCGTCTCTCACAGCTCTACAGATTAAACACGCAGCTTCTTTACTCTATCCTCATGTTACCATCACCCGTTTCTGTGGTAAGGAGATTATTCCTTACAAAGGAGATCAACTCGGTACAGAGTGCCCCTATTGCTCTCTCAGCAAGTCTCGACAACAGCAGGAAGATGGCTTTATTTATGTCCTCGGATCATCTTACAATGAAGGACAGCATACCATTGACTGCACCCATTACGTATAGAGGGTTTGCTTCGGAGCTGAAGGGCTTTTGCCCGAAACGTCGATTTCGCTGCTCGTTGGATGCTGCCTGAACTGCTGTGCTCTTCCAGCACCACTAATCCAGTATTTGATTCGGAGCAGTCAGCATAGACTTGAGAGTGGGAGATCATGCTTCCCAAATTTGTTAGAGTTCTTTGATAAAGTTACGAGGAAGGTTGATGAGGACAGAGCGATAGACGTAGTCTCCATGGATGTCAGTAAGGCATTTGATAAAGTTCCACATGGCAGGCTGCTCTGGAAGGTTACATCACGTGAAATGCTGGGGGAACAGGCCAATTGGATACACAGTTGGCTTGATGGTAGGAAGCAGAGGGTTTAGTGGAAGGATCCTTGTCAGACTGGAGGCTGTTATCTATGATTATATATGACTGCAGACACATATACATGTGATAAAACTTTTCAATGATCTCTGAATCGGCCAAGCAAGACACTCTATTGTATGAAACTGCTCCGAGGTCTTAAAGGTTAAACCCGGACAGAACACCCGGGTCCAGCCTCAGTATCGGAAAAAGGGAACAGGAACACAGTCCTGTTGACCCTTCCGAGACCTCCTTCCTAACATCTGAGAGCTTGTGACAGCATTTACAGAGCTTTCCCACAGACTGCACAGAAACATCGGGAATGGAGTAGGCCATACAACACATTGGGCCTTCCTCATTGTCGTTCATGTTCAAACATCTCCGCAATGCACTTATCCCACACAATCAATATATCCGTTAATGTGATGAACATTGGGAAACTATAAATTAGCAAGTGCAGTAGTCCCTTTGGTCCATTGAATTTGCTCCCAATGCAATATAATGATGGCTTGCCCTTTATTACCACACTGTACTCCTGCTCTCCCCTCATATCTCTACTGTCTCTAAATCCGTATTTATATTCAGTGTCATGATTCGGATGTATTCCCCAGGTTCACCAGTTTCTGAGTGCAGACATTTATTGGCATCTCAATGTAGAATAGCCTGTCTGTACCTAATACTGTGGCCCCTTGTTTTAGACACCACAGCCTGGGGAATTATCATCCCTGCTTCCAATCTGTCTCACCCTGTCAGAGTTTTATATATCTCACTGAGATCTCCACTCATTTTCCTAAAGCCCATAGAATACAGGCCCAGTCGCCCCAAACACTGCTCCCACAACAAGCCTGTCATCCCAGAGATCAGTCTGGTTTTCCTTCACTGCTCTCCCTCAATGTCAGGTTTGCTCTTTATTAGGCACAGAGACCAAAGCTCCACACAATACTGCACAATGTTAGGGATGGGGTCTCACTAAGGCCCTGTACAGCTGCAGTAAGACACCCTTACTCCTGAAATGAAGGTCAACACCCATTTACCTTCCTAACTGCTTTCTGCTCCTGCAATATTGTTTTCAGTGACTGGTGTACAGGGAGATCCAGATCCTTTGCAATGTTACAGCTCCCCACTGGGTTGGACTATATACACTGGGCAGCGTGTGAATGCCATTCCCAGTATTGCCTTCTGGGTTCAGACCTCACTGTGCTGCAGGGACCTCGGAGGGCTGCGCAGAAGGAAACAACAAAAAGGAGCATTCATCCCTTTGTCGATCAACATGTTTCAAACAATCCCGTTTAAAATGATCGGATTCAAATCAAAGGGCACACCGTCACCTCTACCCACCTTGCTCTCCATCTGCCACGTATTTGCCCATTCACTCCACTTGTCTGTCACCTTGAAGCTTTTTTATAATTTCCTCACCTACTCACAATCCAACATCCTTTAGTTCTGTCAGCAGGTTGGGATATATTGTATTTGATTCCCACAACCAAATGTTTAATGGGTATTGTGAACAGCTGGGGCCCGAGCACCGATCCCTGTGATATCTCAGCAAACGTCCTCTGTTATTTAAAAAAAATAAATATTTATTTCATGAACCTGAATGTGACTGGTTGGGCCAGCAATTATTGCCTGTCCCTGGTTGCCCTTGAGAAGGTGGTGGTGAGCTGCCTTATTGAACCTGTGCAGTCCACTGTGGATTCAGTGATGGTAACACCATTTAATGCCAAGTGGCACTGTTAGATTGCATATTAGTGGTGATGGTCACGGTCTGGCATTTGTGCGGCATCAATATTACTTGCCACTTGTCAGCCTGGATACTGTCCAGATCTTGTTGCATTTGGACATGGACTGCTTCAGTATCTGAGGACCCACAAATATTGCTGAATATTGTGCAATCATTGGCGAACATCCCCACTTCTGACCTTATAATAGAGGGAAGGTCATTGATCAAGAGCCCTGAAGATGCTTGGGCCCAGGCCACTGCTCGAGGGACTCCTACAGACTTGTCTTGGAGCTGAGATGACTGACCTTTATCAACCATGACCATCTTCCTACGTGTCAGGTATGATTCTAACCAGCGGGCAGTTTGGCCCTGATGCCCATTGATTCCAGTATTGCTAAAGCTCCTGATACTGCACTTGGACGAAGGCAGCCCTGATTTAAAGGGCTGTCACTCTCACCCTACCTCTGGAATTCAGTTCTTTTGTCCATGTTTGAACCACGGTAATAAGATCAGGAGCTGAGTGGCCCTGGTGGAGCCCAAACTGGGCGTCATTGACCAGGTTATTGCTGGGCAGGTGCTGCTTGAAAGCACTGACACCTTCCATCACTTCACTGATGATCGAGAGTAGACTAATGGGGTGGTAATTGGTCGGGATTGGATTTGTTCTGCTTTTTATGTCTAGGGGATACTTGGGTAATTTTCCATGTTGTTGTAATTATACTGGAACAGTTTAGCTAGGTCAGTGACAAGTTCTGCAGTACACGTTTTCAGTACAATTGCCAGAATGTTGTCAGCATGTGTCCCCTTTGGAGTATCCAGTGCCTCCAACTGTTTCTGAATATTGCGTGGACTGAATCGAATTGGCTGAGGACTGGTAACTAAATTGCTGAGGATCACTGTAGGACGCTGAGATATTTCATCCACTCAGCACTTCTGACTGAAGATGTCCTTTTGACAAAAGAATGCATCATCCTAATCTTTTGCACTGAAGTGCTGGGCTAATCCATCATTAAGGATGGGGATACTTGTAGAATCTCCTCCTCCAATGACTTGTTTAATTGTCCATAACTATTCTCAACTAGAAGTGGAAGGACTGCAGAGCTTAGATCTGAACCGTTGCTTGTGGAATCACAAGCTCTGTCTATCACTCACTGCTTATGCTGTTTGGTGCACACATCGTCCTGTTCGGTGGCTTCACCAGGCTAGCACCTCATTGTCAGGTATGGCTGGTGCTGCTCCTGCCATCCTGCACATTCTAATGAACCAAGGTTGATCCTCTGTCTTGATGGTAATTGTTGTGAGGGGGATATGCCAGGCCATGAGGTTGCACTGGAGTACAATTCTGCTGTTATTGCTGACACACAGCACCTTATGGAAACCCAGACTTGAGCTGCTAGATGTGTTTGAAGTTGGTCTTATTTAGCACAGTAATAGTACCACTCAAAATGATAGATGTTATTCTCAGTGTGAAGGTGGGACTTTGTCTTCACAATGACTATGCGGTGGTCACTCTTGCCGATACTGACATGGGCAGATACTTCTGCACCTGTCAGATTAGTAAGGATGTGGTCAAGTATGTATTTTCCTCTTGTTGGTTCCTTCATGACCTGCCATAGACCCAGCCGAGACTTTATATCCTTTAGGACCCAACCAGCTCAATCAGTAATGCTGCATCTGAGCTACTCTTAGTGGTGGACATTTAAATCCCCCAACCAGAGGACATTTTGCATCCTAGCCACCCTCAGTGCTTCCTCCAAGTGTTGATCAGCATGGAGGAGTACTGATTCATCGGTTGAGAGAGGCTAGTACATGGTAATCAGCAGGAGGTTTCCTTTCCATGTGTAAACTAATGCCATGAGACTTCGTGGGATACAGAGTCACTTTTGAGGACTCCCAGAGCAATTCCCTTCCAACTGTCTCCCACTGTGCCGCTACTTCTGCTGTGTCTATCCCGTTGGTGAGACAGGGGATATCTGAGGAAGGTGAAGGGGAGTCTGGGACATGGCCATACTCTCATAATCATACCTTACAGACAATGTCAGGCTGTTGCTTGATGAGTCTGTTAATTTCTATTCCCTGTTTCCTGCCAGCTCGCCCATTATCGAAACATGCCCATATATTCGCCCCAATCCACTCCGATTTGATTTTATAAACTGGGCTTGGAGATTCACCAAAACGTTTCTGAAAATCCAAATGTTTTACATCCATTGCTTCTCTTTCGTTTGTCTCCCAGTCTGTTTCTGTAACTTAATTCCCAGATAAATGTGAGGTGCTGCATTTTGGGAAAGCAAATCTTCGCAGGACTTCTACATTTAATGGTAAGGTCCGAGGGTGTGTTGCTGAACAAAGAGACTTTGGAGTGCAGGTTCATAGCTCCTTGAAAGTGTAGTCGCAGATAGATAGGGTAGTGAGGAAGGCGTTTTGTATGCTTTCCTTAATTGGTCAGAGTACCCAGTACAGGAGTTAGGAGGTCATGTTGCGGCTGTACATGACATTGGTTAGGTCACTCTTGGAATATTGCGTGCAATTCTGGTCTCCTTCCGATTGGAAAGATATTGTGAAACTTGAAAGGGTTCAGAAAAGATTTACAAGGAGGTTGCCAGGAATAGAGGATTTGAGCCACAGGGAGAGGCTGAATAGGCTGGGGCTGTTTTCCCTGGAGTGTCAGAGGCTGAGGGGTGACCTTATAGAGGTTTAAAAAACTATTTGGGGCATGGATAGGATCGGAAAAATAGACAAAGTCTTTTCCCTGGGGTCAGGGAGTCCAGAGCTAGAGGGCATAGGTTTAGTTTGAGAGGGGAAAGATATGAAAAAGAGACCTAAGGGACAACTTTTTTCACGCAGAAGGTGGCACGTTCATGGAGTGAGCTGCCAGAGGAAGTGGGGTGGAGGCTGGTACAATTGCAACATTTAAGAGGCAATTGGATGGGTATATGAATAGGAAGGGTTTGGAGGGATATGGGCCGTGTGCTGGCAGATGGGACTAGATTGGGTTGGGACATCTGGTCGGCATGGACAAGTTGGACCGAAGGGTCTGTTTCCATGCTGTACATCTCAATGATTCGGTAACTCTATAACTCACTCGGGCTACCTGTTAGTCTGTATATAAACCACCCTTAAACCCTCGATTAGATTCCAGTCTGTATCACACTCCTGGGTATCTGTTAGTCTGTACATTAACCATCCAATCCAAACCCTGTTAAAATGGCCCATGGTATTCAGGGATGGGTAGGTGAGGTGCATTAGTCAGGGGTAAATGTTGGGAAATGGGTCTGGATGGGTTATTCTTCTGATTAGATTCCAGGCTGTAACTCACTCTGGGCTATCTGTTATTTTGTATATGAACCACACTTAACCCCTCGATTAGATTCCAGGCTGTAACTCACTCTGGGCAATCTGGTATTCTGTATATAAACCACCCTGAACCCCTCAATTAGATTCCAGGCTGTAATTCACTGTGGGCTACCTGTTATTCCGTATATAAACCACCCTGAACCCCTCAATTAGATTCCAGGATATAACTCACTCCGCGTTGCCTGTTATTTTGTACATAATCCACCCCGAAATGAGCGATTAGATTCCAGGCTGTAACTCTTTGCGGCCTTTCTGTTATTCTGTATATAAACCACCCTGGACCCCTCGATTAGATTCCAGGCTGTAACTCACTCCTGGGGATCTGGTTTGCTATATGTAAACCACCTCGAACCCCTCGATTAGATTCCGGTCTGTCCCTCACTCCTGGGTGCCTCATATGCTGTATGTAAACCCTAAACCCCTCAATTAGATTCCAGACTGGAAATTACTCCTGTGGATCTGTTATTGGATCTGTGAAGTGATCCTTGTTGGATGTTAGACCGAAGACAAGATAAACTAAATGGTCAAAAGTAACATTGGGAGCAGGAACACAGAAAGCTGCTGGTTCATTTCTGTCCTGTTACATATCTCCAAGTTTCAGATTGGGGCTGAATTTCTGTCACAATGGGGAAAGTCTCAAAAGCTGTTTACTGTCCTGCATGAATGCATCATCATAACATGAATTCTCTTGGAAGATAGGAAATGGAGACAGCTTCTGGAAGGTGTCTGTATCTCTGTGTGTGATTCCGTGTGTCTGTGATTCTGTGTACCAGTTCAATGTTTTATATATTTTCAAACTGTATTGATGTTGCCAGTCTCTCTTGCTTTTCCTTATTTATAAACTCAATGTCATCGTTTTGCTGATATAAAATGGTGGCTGTGGAAAAATCTAAAATGTCTGCCTGAATGATTTGTGTCAGGAATACTTTCAGCAAGGGAGAGGGGGCAATTTGTCAAAAGTCATTTCCATTCATTGATGCTAGCAGAGATAGGAAATGGAGACAGCTCTTTGAAGGTGGTTAAAATGTAAATCCCAGAACCTGTTTACAGTTGAATGCGGAGAGACAATGTGACATTCCAGTAAGGTCTGCCTTACTTTCCAAGCTCCTAATATATGAGAGAAACATAATATACAAAACCTGAAAGAGCTCAGCCACTGAATTGTAGATTTGCAGCGTTGGATCAGAATAATGCCTGGCTAGGCGTTATTCCAAATTGAAGGGTTTCTCAAAACCCACACCGACCTTCTGTGGGTTCAAATTGGGAACCCATTGACTAGATTCAAGGCTGTAAATCACTCCGGGTTATCATTTTATTCTGTACATAACCACACTGAACCCCATGATTAGATTCCAGGCTGTAACTCACTCTGGGCTACCTGTTATTCTGTATATAAACCACTCTGAACCCCTCAATTAGATTCCAGGCTGTAACTCACCCTGGGCTATCTGTTATTCTGTATATTAACCACCCTGAACCCATTGATTTGATTCCACTTCCTGTTATGTTAAGCTCATATTCCCAACACAATTTAATCTCAATAATGATCAATGTATCACGGGTCATCCTATCTGCTGGCACTACCATCATGTTAACTTACTGATGTTTACGTGCATGATCAGCTGTAGCATCTGAACAATACTGCTTCAGAATTTCTCATCATTTTACACAGAAACATTCAGCTTGTTCTATTCTTACTGCAAATCACCTTCCAGAATATTCTCTTGCATCTGCCAATGTTTGCAATATAATCCACAAAACACTGACAGCAGGGTAGATGACATGATAGGATGTAGCAAACTGTTACACTCAGTACCTTCATGTTACAATGTAATAATATCCAGTCAGAAACATGCCCTGGGTCAGGGATAAAACCTCCCTGGATCTGGAAGTGGGCACTGGGCAGAGAATGGGGTTTTCGTCTCTCACTGAGTTAGTTTGGAAATCTGTGCTGCACATGGACATTTCTCCACATTATATTCAGTTTCTATGTGTGGGACAGAGAGAGAGAGAGTGAGGGACAGGGAGAGAGAGAGAGGGAGAGGGAGAGAGAGAGATAGAGGAACAGGGAGAGAGAGAGAGGGACAGGAAGAGAGAGAGAGAGAGACAGGGAGAGAGAGAGATAGAGGAACAGGGAGAGAGAGGGGGACAGGGAGAGTGAGAGGGACAGGGAGAGAGAGAGAGGGACAGGAAGAGAGAGAGAGAGAGACAGGGAGAGAGAGAGATAGAGGAACAGGGAGAGAGAGGGGGACAGGGAGAGTGAGAGGGACACGGAGAGAGACAGAGGGACAGGGAGGGAGAGAGGGACAGGGAGAGAGTGAGGGACACGGACACAAAGAGAGAGATAGGGGGGACAGAGAGAGAGAGAGAGAGGGACAGGGAGAGAGTGAGGGACAGGGAGAGAGTGAGAGGGACAGGGAGAGAGAGAGGGACAGGGAGAGTTTGAGAGTGACAGGGAGAGGGAGAGAGGGACAGGGAGGGAGTGAGGGACAGGAGGAGAGACAGACGGACAGGGAGGGAGAGAGGGACAGAGAGAGAGAGAGAGGGAGGGACACGAAGAGAGAGAGAGTGGGACACGGAGAGAGACAGAGGGACACGGACACAGAGAGAGAGAGAGAGGGACACAGAGATACAGAGACAGGGAGAGAGAGAGGGACAGGGAGAGAGTGAGGGACACAGACAGAGAGAGAGAGAGCCACAGAGAGAGAGAGAGAGAGAGATAGGGAGAGAGTGAAGGACAGGGAGAGAGTGAGAGACAGGGAGAGAGTGAGGGACAGGGAGAGGGACAGACGGACAGGGAGAGAGAGAGGGACAGAGAGAGAGAGGGGGAGGGACACGAAGAGAGAGAGAGTGGGACACGGAGAGGGACAGAGGGACACGGACACACACAGAGAGAGAGGGACATGGGCACACAGAAAGAGAGAGGGAGAGAGAGACGAGAGACACACGGAGAGAGAGAGGGACACACACACACACAGAGAGAGAGGGACACAGAGATACAGAGACAGGGAGAGAGAGAGGGACAGGGAGAGAGTGAGGGACACAGACAGAGAGAGAGAGAGCCACAGAGAGAGAGAGAGAGAGAGATAGGGAGAGAGTGAAGGACAGGGAGAGAGTGAGAGACAGGGAGAGAGTGAGGGACAGGGAGAGGGACAGACGGACAGGGAGAGAGAGAGGGACAGAGAGAGAGAGGGGGAGGGACACGAAGAGAGAGAGAGTGGGACACGGAGAGGGACAGAGGGACACGGACACACACAGAGAGAGAGGGACATGGGCACACAGAAAGAGAGAGGGAGAGAGAGACGAGAGACACACGGAGAGAGAGAGGGACACACACACACACAGAGAGAGAGGGACACAGAGATACAGAGACAGGGAGAGAGAGAGGGACAGGGAGAGAGTGAGGGACACAGACAGAGAGAGAGAGAGCCACAGAGAGAGAGAGAGAGAGATAGAGAGAGAGTGAAGGACAGGGAGAGAGTGAGAGACAGGGTGAGAGTGAGGGACATGGAGAGGGACACGGAGAGAGGGACACGGAGAGAGGGGGACAGGGAGAGAGAGAGGGACAGGGAGAGAGAGAGGGACAGGGAGAGAGTGAGGGTCAGGGAGAGAGAGAGGGACAGGGAGAGAGAGAGAGAGAGAGAGAGAGACAGGGAGAGAGTGAGGGACAGGGAGAGAGAGAGGGACAGGGAGAGAGTGAGGGACAGGGATAGAGTGAGGGACAGGGAGAGAGAGGGACAGGGAGAGAGTGAGGGACAGGGAGAGAGTGAGGGACAGAGAGAGAGAGAGGGACAGAGAGAGAGAGAGAGAGGGACAGGGAGAGAGTGAGGGACAGGGAGAGAGTGAGGAACAGGGAGAGAGAGAGGGACAGGAAGAGAGGGGGACAGGGAGAGAGAGAGGGACAGGGAGAGAGAGAGGGACAGGGAGAGAGAGAGAGAGAGAGGGACAGGGAGAAAGTGAGGGACAGGGAGAGAGTGAGGGACAGGGAGAGAGTGAGGAACAGGGAGAGAGAGAGGGACAGGAAGAGAGGGGGACAGGGAGAGAGAGAGGGACAGGGAGAGAGAGAGGGACAGGGAGAGAGAGTGAGGGACAGGGAGAGAGAGAGGGACAGGGAGAGAGTGAGGGACAGGGAGAGAGAGAGAGGGACAGGGAGAGTGAGAGGGACAGGGAGAGCGAGTGAGGGACAGGGAGAGAGAGAGGGACAGGGAGAGAGTGGGAAAGGGAGTGAGTGAGGGACAGGAAGAGATTGAGGGACAGGGAAAGAGTGAGAGGGACAGGGAGAGAGAGAGGGACAGGGAGAGAGACAGAGGGACACGGAGAGAGACAGAGGGACAGGGATAGAGTGAGGGACAGGGAGAGAGAGAGAGAGGGACAGGGAGAGAGTGGGAAAGGGAGTGAGTGAGGGACAGGAAGAGATTGAGGGACAGGGAAAGAAAGAGAGGGACAGGGAGAGAGACAGAGGGACACGGAGAGAGACAGAGGGACAGGGAGAGAGAGAGGGACAGGGAGAGAGACAGAGGGACACGGACACAAAGAGAGAGAGAGGGACACAGAGAGAGAGAGGGACAGGGAGAGAGTGAGGGACAGGGAGAGAGAGAGGGACAGGGAGAGAGTGAGAGGGAAGGGAGAGAGAGAGTGACAGGGAGTGAGTGAGGGACAGGAAGAGAGACAGAGGGACTGGGACACAAAGAGAGAGAGAGAGGGACACACAGAGAGAGAGAGGGACAGGGAGAGAGAGCGGGAGGGACACGAAGAAAGAGAGAGAGTGGGACACGGAGAGAGACAGAGGGACACGGACACACAGAGAGAGAGAGGGACATGGACACAGAGAGAGAGAGAGGGAGAGAGAGACGAGAGACCCACGGAGAGAGAGAGGGACACAGAGATACAAAGACAGGGAGAGAGAGAGGGACAGAGAGAAAGAGAGAGACAGGGAGAGAGACAGGGACCGGGAGAGAGTGAGGGACAGGGAGAGAGACAGGGACAGGAAGAGAGTGAGGGACAGGGAGAGAGTGAGGGACAGGGAGAGAGAGAGGGACAGAGAGAGAGAGAGAGGGACAGGGAGAGAGTGAGGGACAGGGAGAGAGTGAGAGACGGGGGAGAGAGACGGACAGAGACAGAGACAGAGGGACAGGGAGAGAGAGAGGGACAGGAAGAGAGACAGAGGGACACAGAGAGAGTGAGAGAGAGAGAGGGACACAGAGAGAGAGAGGGACACACAGAGAGAGAGGGACACAGAGAGAGTGGGGGACAGAGAGAGTGGGAGACACAGAGAGAGAGAATGCGTGCGTGTGTGAGAGAGAGAGAATGCGTGTGTGTGAGAGAGAAAATCCGTGTGTGTGAGAGAGAGAATGCGTGTGTGTGAGAGAGAGAACGTGTGTGAGAGAGAAAACGTGTGTGAGAGAGAATGCATGTGTGCGAGAGAATGCGTGTGTGTGAGAGAGAAAATGTGTGTGAGAGAGAGAATGCGTGTGTGTGAGAGAGAGAATGCGTGTGAGAGAGAGAGCGAATGCGTGTGTGCGAGAGAGAGAACGTGTGTGAGAGAGAATGCGTGTGTGCGAGTGAATGTGTGTGTGTGCGAGAGAGAAAATGCGTGTGTGTGAGAGAGAAAATGTGTGTGTGAGAGAGAGAGAAAAAGCATGTATGAGAGAGAATGCATGTGTGTGAGAGAGAAAATGTGTGTGTGAGAGAGAGAATGCGTGTATGAGAGAGAATGCGTGTGTGAGAGAGAATGTGTGCGTGAGTGAGAAAGAATGCTGAATGCGTGTGTGTGAGAGAGAGAGAATGGTTGCATGTGAGAGAGAAAATGTGTGTGAGAGAGAGAATGCATGTGTGCGAGAGAATGCATGTGTGCGAGAGAGAAAATGTGTGTGTGTGAGAGAGAGAATGCGTGTATGAGAGAGAATGAGTGTGCATGAGAGAGAATGCATGTGTGAGAGAGAATGTGTGTGCGAGAGAGAGAATGTGTGTGTGAGAGAGAGAGAATGAGTGTGTGCGAGAGAGAGAATGCGTGTGCGAGAGAGAGCGAGAATGCATGTGTGCGAGAGAGAAAATGCATGTATGCGAGAGAGAATGAGTGTGCATGAGAGAGAATGCGCGTGTGTGAGAGAGAGAATGCGTGTGTGCAAGAGAGAATACGTGTACGAGAGAGAACACGTGTATGAGAGAGAACGAGTTTTCAAGAGAAAGAATGCGTGTGTGAGAGAGAGAGAATGCGTGTATGAGAGAGAACGAGTTTGCAAGAGAGAGAATGCGTGTGTGAGAAAGAATGCTTGTGCGAGAGAGAGCGAGAATGCGTGTGTGTGAGAGAGAGAATGAGTGTGACAGTGAATGCGTCTGTGAGAGAGAGAGAATGCATGCGTGAGCGAGAGAATGAATTTGGGAGAGAAAGAGAGCGAATGCGTGAGTGAGAGAGAGAATGAGTGTGTGAGAGAGAGAGAATGAGTGTGCAAGAGAGAGAATGGGTGCGTGAGAGAGAAGGAGTGTTTGAGAGACAGAATGCGTGTGTGAGAGAAAGAATAAGTGTGCGAGAGAGAATGCATGCATGAGAGAGAGAATGAGTGTTTGAGATACAATGAGTGTGCGAGAGAGAGAATGCGTGTGTGTGTGTGAGAGAGAGAGAATTCGTGTGTGTGTGAGAGAGAATGCCTGTGTGCAAGTGCGTGCATGAGATAGTGTGCGCGCATGAGAGAGAGAAAATGTGCACATGTGAGTGAGAAAGAGAGTGAGCGTGTGTGAGATATGATGTGCTCATGCATGAGAGTGTGTGTGAGAATGAAAGGGCGAAAGTGAGAGAGGAAGTGTGTGAGTGTATGTGAAAGTGTGAGTGCATGCGAGTGTGTGTGCATGTGAGAGAGAGTGTGTGTACAAGTGAACGAGAGTGAGTGTGCACGTGAGAGAGAGGGCATGTGTGAGTGACTTTGCAAGTGTGTGTGAGAGAGACAGAGTTTTGGAGAGAGAGTGAGTGTGTGAAAGTGAGCAAATATGAGATCGTGAATGTGAGTGTGTGGGGTGCGTGTGTCAGAAAGTGCGTATGAGAGTGTGTGTGTAACTGAGAGTGTATGTGGAAGTGGGTGTGAGAGAGAGAGAGTATAGAGAGAGAGAATGAGTGAGTGAAAGTGTGTGTATGTCAGAGAGACAGAGAGAGAGAGTGTATGTTTGTGTGAGTGTGAGAGAGAGATGGTGATGGTGCGTGTGAAAATGTTTGAGTGTGCATTTGTGAGTGACTGCGTGTGTGTGTGTGCATGTCAGTGTGGATGTCTGCAAGTGTGTGAAAGGGCATGTGTGCGAGGGACTGAATATGGTGTGTGAGGGTGTGTGTGTACACGTGTGAGAGATGTGAGTAAATGAGAGTGAGGGACAGTGTATAGTTTGTGGATCATTACTGGGACAAGGACATAAACACGTGGTTTATACACAGTTACATTATGGAGGGACAGCACTGACACGGAAACTGGGCACTCCGATGGAAACACACACACAGACACTCTCGCACACACCCACACAGAGGCTTGGTCTCATTCTCTCTCTCTCTCACATACACACAAAAACACACACACACACACACACCCACGCACACAGAGGCTTGGTCTCACTCTCTCTCTCTCTCACACACACACACACACACACACAGAGGCTTGGTCTCATTCTCTCTTCCACACCCACCCATACACACACACCCACACACACAGAAGCTTGGTCTAAGTCTCTCTCTCTCACACTCACCCACACAGAGGCTTGGTCTCACTATCTCACACACACACACGCACACACACACCCACACAGAGGCTTGGTCTCACTCTCACACACACACACACATACACACACACTCTCACACACACACACCCACACAGAGGCTTGGTCTCACTCTCTCTCTCTCTCTCACACACACACACAGAGGTTTGGTCTCACTCTCTCTCACACAGAGACAGTTCTGTGATGATACTTGAGCTCAGATCCTCACTGACTCTCCCCCGCACCTCCAGACTAAATCTGTGCACAGTGCCCATGTCCTGTGTCGGGGTGTGTCTGTGTGTGTCGGTGCCTGTATGTGTGTGTGTCTGTGTGTGTGTGTGTCTGTCTCTGTGTGTGTATGTGCCTGTGTCTGTGTGTGTGTGTCAGTGTGTGTGTCTGTCTCTGTGTGTGCGTGTGTGCGCGGGTCGGTGTGTGTCTGTGTGTGTGTGCCTTTGTGTGCGTGTGTCTGTGTCTCTGTGTGTGTCTGTGTCTGTGTGTGGGTGTGTGTGTGTCTGTGTCTGTCTGTGTGCGTGTGTGTCGGTGTGTGCCTGTGTTTGTGTGCATGTCGGTGTGTGTCTGTGTCTGTGTCTGTGTCTGTCTGTCGCTGTGTGCGCGGGTGTCGGTGTGTGTCTGTGTGTGTCTGTGTGTGTGCGTGTCAGTGTGTGTCTGTGTCTCTGTGTGTGTCGGTGTGTGCCTGTGTCTGTGTGCGTGGCGGTGTATGTCTGTCTCTGTGTGTGTGTCTGTGTCTGTGTCTGTCTGTGTGTGTGTGCGTGTCGGTGTGTGTCTGTGTGTGCGTGTTGGTGTGTGTCTGTGTCTCTGTGTGTGTCGGTGTGTGCCTGTGTCTGTGTGCGTGTCGGTGTGTGTCTGTCTCTGAGTGTGTGTCTGTGTGTGTGTGTCTGTGTGTCTGTGTGTGTCTGTGTGCGTGTGTCGGGGTGTGTGTCTGTCTCTCTGTGTGTGCGCGTGTTGGTGTGTGTCTGTGTGCGTGTGTCTGTGTCGCTGTGTGTGTCTGTGTGTGGGTGTGTGTGTGTGTCTGTGTGTCCCTGTGTTTGTGTGCATGTCAGCATGTGTCTGTCTGTGTGTGTGTGTCTGTGTCAGTGTCTGTCTCTGTGTTTGCGCGTGTCTGTGTGTGTGCTTCTCGGTGTGTGTCTGTGTCTCTGTGTGTGTGTTGGTGTGTGGCTGTGTCTGTGTGCGTGTCGGTGTATGTCTGTCTGTGTGTGTGTGTGTGTCTGTGTCTGTCTCTGTGTGTGTGTCTGTGTGTGTGTCTGTGTCTGTCTGTGTGTGTGTGTCGGTGTGTGCCTGTGTCTGTGTGCGTGTCGGTGTGTGTCGGTGTGTGCCTGTGTCTGTATCTGTGTGTCTGTCTCTGTGTCTGTCTCTGTGTGTGCGCGTGTCGGTGTGTGTCTGTCTCATTGTGTGTGTCTGTGTGTGTGTCTGTGTGTCTGTGTCTGTCTCTGTGTCTGTCTCTGTGTGCGCGCGTGTCGGTGTGTGTCTGTTTCTGTGTCTGTCTCTGTGTGTGCGCGTGTCGGTGTGTGTCTGTCTCTGTGATTGTGTGTTTGTGTGTGTGTCTCTGTGTCTTCTCTGTGTGCGCGCGTGTCGGTGTGTGTCTGTCTCTGTGTGTGTGTCTCTGTCTGTGTGTGTGTCTGTGTCTGTCTCTGTCTGTGTCTCTGTGTGTGGGCCGGTGTGTGTGTCTGTGTGTCTGTGTGTGTCTCTGTGTATGTCTCTGTGTATGCGCATGTCGGTGTGTGTCTGTCTGTGTGTGTGTGTGTGTGTGTATGTCTGTGTGTGTCTCTGTGTCTGTCTCTGTGTGTGCACGTGTCAGTGTGTGTCTGTGTGTGTGCCTGTCGGTGTGTGTCTGTCTCTGTGTGTGTGTCTGTGTGTGTGTGTCGGTGTGTGCCTATGTCTGTGTGCGTGTCGGTGTGTGCCTGTGTCTGTATCTTTGTGTCTGTCTCTGTGTGTGCGCTTTTCGGTGTGTGTCTGTCTCATTGTGTGTGTCTGTGTGTGTGTGTCTGTGTCTGTCTCTGTGTCTGTCTCTGTGTGCGTGCGTGTCGGTGTGTGTCTGTCTCTGTGTGTGTGTCTGTGTCTGTCTCTGTGTGTGTGCGTGTCGGTGTGTGTCTGTCTCTGTGTTTGTGTGTTTGTGTGTGTGTCTCTGTGTCTTCTCTGTGTGCGCGCGTGTCGGTGTGTGTCTGTCTCTCTGTGTGTGTATCTGTCTGTGTGTGTGTCTGTGTCTGTCTCTGTCTGTGTCTCTGTGTGTGGGCCGGTGTGTGTGTCTGTGTGTCTGTGTGTGTCTCTGTGTGTGTCTCTGTGTATGCGCGTGTCGGTGTGTGTCTGTCTTCTGTGTGTGTGTGTCTGTGTCTCTGTGTGTGACGGGGTGTGTGTGTGTGTCTGCCTGTGTGTGTGTGTGTCTGTGTGTGCGTGTCGGTGTGTGTCGGTCTCTGTGTGTGCGTGTGTCGGTGTGTGTATGTCTGTGTGTGCGTCTCTGTGTGTGTGTGCCTCTGTGTGCGTGTGTCTGTGTCTCTGTCTCTGTGTGTGTCTGTGTGTGTGTCGGGTGTGTGTGTCTCTCTTCTCACTTTCTCTCTGTCCCTGTGTGTCCCACTCTCTGTCTCGCTCTCTGTCTGTCTTCTGTGTGTGTGTGTCTGTGTCTCTGTGTGTGACGGGGTGTGTGTGTGTCTGCCTGTGTGAGTGTCTGTGTGTGCGTGTCGGTGTGTGTCGGTCTCTGTCTGTGTGCGTGTCGGTGTGTGTTTGTCTGTGTGTGCGCCTCTGTGTGTGTGTGCCTCTGTGTGCGTGTGTCTGTGTCTCTGTGTCTGGGTGTGTGTGTGTCGGTGTGTGTCTGTGTGTGTGTGTCTGTGTGTATGGGGACAGGGGAGCTGTGAGGGTGAAATGTGGGTGTTGAGGGGCAAGCACGTGATCTATGATTTAAATTCCCAAACTCTGCCAATACATTTGAGAAAGGGAAAGGAAATAAAAGACTCAAAATCAAGTTAGAAATGGCTGGATGTAGAGCAGGGCAGGGAGAGACAGAAAGAGAGAGAGAGAGACACAGAGAAGAGAGAGACACAGGGACACAGAGAGAAGACAGACAGACAGAGAGAGAGAGAGAGGCAGAGAGTGGGACACAAAGCGACAGAGAGAAAGAGAGAGAGACACACACACACAGGAACAGAGAGACAGAGAGAGAGGGACAGAGACAGAGAGAAAGAGAGTGACAGAGAGAGAGACACACACAGGGACAGAGAAAGAGATTAATTCTAGGAATCACACATACAGCAGAAAAAAACCAAGAAACCTCAGCAAATACCCACCCTCTCCATTCCTAGCCCTGTGTGTGTGTCTCAGGAAGCCTAACTACAGCTAGGCTCTGAGACGCTGGTGTGGGAGTAATCTTTAATATTTTCAAACCGCACTGACACAACTAATAAGGCTTCAGTAAAAAAAAGAGAGTTGTCGCAACTGGGAAAGATGACACTTTGTTGCCCCAGAATGAACATCTCAGTGGGCAGCAAGATGCCACAAGGGTCCTGTCCTGGGAATTAACATGTCAATCAGACAGAGCCCTCCCCAGGGAGCAGACTGACAGACGATGCAACGTGTCAGAGAGGGCAGGGCTGGGCTCCACTAACCCCTCACCCAGAATAAATGTGCTCAAGGAATTGGTCAGTTTAATTCTCATACCCTGTTCTCTCTCTGTATGGAGAGTGAGCAGCCCTCCCTGTCTGGTTGTGACAGTGTGTGTGTGTGTGTGTGTGTGTGTGTGTTTAATAATGTTTCCAGCCTCCGGTTAATTGCTTTCTTATGATTTGTTTGTATTTTGATGTTGCTGTGAGGTTATGAAGTGCATTTGGGGATGGGAGAAGGGAGTGGTGGGATTGTGTTTAAACTGGGATCTTGCTGTGTAATTTTGCATCACACTGCTCCCCAACCAACTCATCTCTTCTCTCTTTTATCCCGAGGAACTTTTGTTGGGAAAGCAGGAAAGTGAAGATCCAAAATGCCTGGGGGCCAAGAAAGCCTTGGACAAGAACAACCTCCAGAGGGCGGGGAGCACAGGCCTGAGGCCTGTTGGCCAGGCTGCAGCCCGTGGGGCCCACGTGAGTGGGGGTCTGTTTCCTCCCCCGAGGTTTCATCTCCTCTTGGGATGGGCTGAGGGTGGGAGCCTGGTTTGTCGCGACCTCTGGTTCACTGGGACCTGTCAGATCACGGGTTTTAAGCCTGGGGTGAAAGTCACCGGGGCATCGGTGACACAAACAGGGGAAACCCCCAGGAACTGGGAGATGGGACTCCCTCGGGAGGGAACTCTAACCCAAAATATCTGACCCTCTGGAAAGAATTGTCACACTGTCAGAGGAAAGTTGGTCATAGAGAGGGCAGGGTGATCGAATTGGACACAGAGAGAAAGAGAGTGAGAGAAAGAAATGGAAAATGGTGAGAGCAAGAGAAACAGGAGAGAGAGAGGGGCAGTGTGAGATTGTGAAATAGCTGCAATATTTGATTCTGGGGTGACAGGAAATAATAAAAATGATCAGATTATCGAGCTTCTGCAGCACTGTCACTTTTGGGATCTTGCTGTGCGTCAATTGCCCTCATGCCATCGTTACAGGCAGTGAGTGGTTTTAATCAACTAACCCGTCATTTCAAGAACTATTCAACATGAAAACTCAACTTGTGTTTGTGTTTGGATATTCCTGAGAAATTGTCTGTCTCACTGAGAGGGGAAAAGCCGGGATCTCGCTGCGCTATCTCCCTGTGAAAGATTTTCCTGCTCAGCCTTCCCATTAATGCTGCCTCTTTCCTCCCAAAGGGATCTTCCTGGCCACTTGAGGATTTGAAAAGTGTGTGTTTGGGAGCAGGAAACCTTCAAACAAGAGCTTCCTCCAGAGGGGGGAACGCAGTCCTGAGGCCTGTTTGACAGGCTGCAGCCTGTTGGGCCCAGGGGAGTTTTGTCTGTGTATTACCCCGAGGTTTAATCTCCTCTCTCTGGGGAGGGGGGGGGGGGCGGGCTGGCCTTAACCGGGACCTCTGTTCAACCGGGTCTTGTCGGCTTGCGACCTTATCGTTTTTGAACAGGTTTGAAGCCTGGGGCTAAGGTAACTGGGACCTTGAGATATGACACAAATATGTCAACCCTTAACCAGCATCACCCATGATGTGTGTGGGGTTAGATTGCTGCTTGTGGGATCTCACTGTGTGTACGTAGTTATTAATGTTTGTAGCCTCAGGCCAACCGCTCTGCGGGGATGTCTGTGTATTTCAATGTCGCTGTGATGGCCAGCAATTCGTTCATTCACTCTGCAATAATTAAACTGAAGCAGGGTCACGTGGGAGATTGGGGAAGGCAGAGAGCTGTGGGATCTTGCTGTGCTTTTGGTGCCACTGTCGTATTTTATTTCAAATTGATTTGTTTTTATTTCTCAGTGTGTTTCCCCACCCCTCGCTCCCCCTAACCCTGGGGGTGAGGAGGAGATTGGATCCAGGAGCTGAAGCTTGGGACAACGCAGAGACAGAGAGAATTAAATCACTTCTGCTGCAAGGAATCATCAGACCCAGAGAATAACCAGAAACTGTCCTGTCTCCTTCACAGACACACAGACGGGGTTCAGGCTGTCTGGGATTTTTACCACAAGTGGGTGTGTTCGGGTCAGGACTGGGGGAGACAAAGGGGGCGAGGGGGGGAGATAGAGGAAGAGCTGCTGCACAGTCTGATCCCACAGATGTCACTGCCTCCCCCTCTCTCACTCCAATGGGGGTGTGAAGGGGGTCAGTCAGACAGAGAGAAGTGAAAGAGCGCTGACTCTCCTGTCGGAAGGTTCATTGATTTAAAATGAATTGAGGCCTGGGGTTAAAGGAACCGGGGCCTTGGGATTGTGACACAAACCGGTTACACCCCCAGGGTCTGGGAGGAAGGACTCCCGGAGGAGGGAATGAATACCTTATCATGAGAAACTCTCTCCAAAACCCCATTCTAATGTCAGAGTCATGTGCAGAGGCCAGGGGGATAAAATGTGAGAAATCTGAGAGACAGTGAGAAAGACCTTCAAGATGGAGACAGCGAGAGGGGGGAATACAGGGGAAGAGATTTCAGAGATAGAGGGAGAGAGGGGAGGAACAGAGATATCTCTGAGATGGAGAGAGTAAGAGGGGGAACAGAGAAGAAAGGGGGAAATGTTTGGAATTTGTTCAACAGGAGGATTGCTCCTTCTTGTCCAGGAGACCGAATCAAACCCTTAACCAGCATCAGGGACACACACGATCTGTCTGTGGTTACACTGCTGCTCGTGGGATCTTGCTGTGTGTTTCAAGCAAGCATCTGGTTAAAAGCTCAACGGTGATCTTTATATTTCGATGATGGAGATGCCAGTGTTGGACTGGGACAAAAGCTAGTGTTGTGTGACGTTGAACGTTATATATCAAGATATATATAGAGACACAGTGGGGAAGAGGGGCTTATGTGTTTTGGGGGGCATTTATGTGAGGGTCCTGCTGTATTTTGATGGAGAAAGAACACTGCATTAAAAGTATTTTTTTTAATAATGCGTGGGGGGGTGAAATGCGTAGAGGGCAGCTTCTCCAACACAAAGACACACAACAACATCGGTCACTCTGCTGCTCGGCACGCTTTAATCAATATTTTTATTGTTTACAAATGGAAGTGATGGATACAGTCAGTGGGATGGTGCCTTTTCTCACTGGCCCCTGAGTTGTGAGAAACATTGAAATATTTCCCTGTTAGCCCCCTGTGGGATAAGGATGGACAAAGAAGCGCTACCCTCAGTCTGTTACCATAGCGACAGGCTGCTCCATCGCTGAAACACTGAACTGAAATGAGAAAATCCCGGATGGATTTATTAATGAGGGAATTTGATGGATAGATGGATTTGGGTGAAGGGATATTTCAGCACATTATTCAGCTGCTGCCTGAACTTAGTCTGGGTCACGGCATAAATCGCGGTGTTTGTGCAGCAACTGAGGAGCTGCAGCATGAAGCCCAATTCCTGCACAAAGGGATGGAGATACACAGAGTAATACCGAATAAACCACATCCGTCTCCATATAGTATACAGCATTAACATTGACCATAACAGGATGAAATTGGCCGAGATCACAAACAGTAAAATGATGGATCTTTTTTGGTTTCTCATTTCAGTGTCAGACTGAGCGTCCCCATTGGCGTGAGCGCGGTGAGAGAGCAAATGAAAATAATGTGCCCGTTTTATGATTTGATAAGATGCTTATATGCATCTGAGTAATTTTTACAAATGGGTTGATATCTTCATAATATTTGTGTTAATATCAGTGCATCTCATTCTTGAAAAAATATTATCTAGCTTTAGTCTTCTTAACAAGAGAAAATATGTATCCAGCTGAAAGACTTCTCTGAAAATCGTGATTCAGTAAGATTTCTCATCTCAGATCTAAATAGATAATCCCCGATAACAAAAGGCCTTCATTTCAGGAATGAGTAAAGGGAAGCATCTTTGAACATCTTTGAAAGGAATTGAATCTTTTTTTTAGTTCTCTCCCCACTCTCTTCCCTCCTCCTCTACCCCCGTCTCTCCCCTCTCTCTCCTCTCTCTCCCCTCCTCTCTCTCCCCTCCTCTCTCTCCCCTCCTCTCTCCTCTCCTCTGTCTACCCTCCTCTCTCCTCTCCTCTGTCTACCCCTCTCTCTCTCTCTCCCCCTCTTCCCCGTCTGTCTCCCCTTCTCTCTCTCCCCTGTCTCTCCCCTCCTCTCTCTCCCCTCCTCTCTCCCCCTCTCTCCACCGTCTGTCTCCCACTCTCACCCCTGTCTCTATCTGTCCCCTCTCTCTCTCTGTGCCCCACTCTCACTGTCCCCTAACTCTGTCCCCCTCGCACTGTCCCGGCTCTCTCTGTCCCTCCTTTCTCTCTGTCACCCCTCTCTCTGTCCCCCTCCTCTCTGTCCCCTCCTCTCTGTCCCCCCCCCTCTGTCCCCCCTCCTCTCTGTCCCCTCTCTCTGTCTCTCCTCTCTGTCCCCCTCTCTATTCCCCTCTCTCTGTCCCCCCTCTCTCTGTCCCCTTCCTCTCTGTCCCCCTTCTCTCTGTCCCCCCTCTCTCTGAACCCTCCTCTCCCTCGGTCCCAATCTCTCTATCCACCCCTCTCTCTGTCCCTCTCTTTCTGCCCTCTCTCTCTGTCCCCCCAATCACTTTCCCCCTCTCTGTCCACCCTCTCTCTTCCCCCTCTTTTTACCCACCTCCCTCTCCCCATCTCTCCCCTCCCTCTCTCCCCCTCTCTCTCTGTCCCGTCTCTCTCTGACCGCCCCTCTCTCTGTCACCCAAACTCTATCTCCCCTCTCTCTGTCCCTCCATCTCTCTGTCCCCCTCTCTCAATGCCCCCTCTCTCTCCGTTGCCTTCCTCTATCCCCCTCTCTCTGCCCTCCTCTTCTCTGTCACTCGCTCTCTATCCTCCCTCTCTCTGTCTTACCTCTCTCTCCGTGGCCCTCTCTCTGTCCCCTTTCTGTGTCCCCCTTTCTCTGTCCCCCCTCTCTCTCCATTCCTCTCTCTCTGTTCCCCCTCTCTCTGTCCCCATCCTCTCTGTCCCCCCTCCTCTCTGTCCCCCTCCTCTCTGTCCCCCTCTCTCTGAAACCTCCTCTCCCTCTGTCCCAATCTCTCTATCCACCCCTCTCTCTGTCCCTCTCTCTGCCCTCTCTCTCTGTCCCCCCACTCACTATCCCCCTCTCTGTCCACCCTCTCTCTTCCCCCTCTTTTTACCCCACTCCCTCTCCCCATCTCTCCCCTCCCTCTCTCCCCCTTTCTCTCTGTCCCCTCTCTCTCTGACCGCCCTCTCTCTGCCACCCAATCTCTCTCTCCCCTCTCTCTGTCCCTCCATCTCTCTGTCCCCCTCTCTCAATGCCGCCTCTCTCTCCGTTGCCTTGCTCTATCCCCCTCTCTCTGTCCTCCTCCTATGTGTCACTCTCTCTCTGACCCCCCCTCTGTCTGTCCCCCCTCTCTGCCCCCCCAGTCTCTGTCCCCCCTCTCTGTACCCATCACTCTCCCCTCTCTCTGCCCCCCCCCCCCGCCACCCTCCCCCCCTCCCCGTCACCTCCTTCTCGGTCCCAGCCCTGTCTTGGTCCCGCTCTCTCTCCGTCCCCCTTCTCTCTGTCCCCCTTCTCTCTGTCCCCCCGCTCTCAGTCCGCCCCCTCTATAACCGGTATTCTTTACCCCACTCTATGCCCCCCTCTATCTGTCCCCCCTCTCTCTGTCCCCCCGTCTCTCTGTCCCCTTCACTCTCTGTCCCCCTTCTCCCTGTCCCCACTCTGTTCCCCCACTCTCTGCCCCCATTTCTGCCCCCATCTCCGTCCCTCCCCTCTCTGTCCCCCTCTCTCTGTCCGCCCTCTCTCTCACATCCCCTCTCTGTTCCCCCCGTCCCGCCTTCATGGTCCCAGCCCTCTCTATGTAACCCATCTCTCTGTCCACTCACTCTCTCTGTCCCCCTCTCTCTGTCCCCCTCTCTGTCCGCATGCTCTCTCTGTCCCCCCCTCTCTGTGTCCCCCCTCACTCCGTCCTCTCTATGTCACCTCTCTCTCTGTCCCCCAGTCCCCTCCCTCTGTCCCCCACTCTCTCCATCCCCCACTCTCTGTCACCCCCTCTCTGTCCCCCCTCTCTGTTGCCCTCTCTCTGTCCCCCTCTCTCTGTCCCCCCTCTCTCCCGTTCTCTCAGTCCCCCTCTCTCTGTGCCCCCTTTCTCTCTGTTCCCCTCTATCTGTCCCCCCTCTTTGTCCCGCTCTCTCTGTCCCCCTCTCTCTGTGCCCCAATCTCTGTCGTTCTCTCTGTCCTCATCTCTCTGTCCCCTTCTCTCTGCCCCCCTTTCTCTCTATCCCTCTCTCTCTGTCCCTCTCTCTCTGTCCCCCTCTCTGTCCCCAGGCTCTCTCTGACCCCCCTCTCTCTTTTTCCCCCTCTCACTCCCTCCTCTCTCTGTCACCTTTCTCTCTGTCCCCCTGTCACCCCTCTGTCCCCCATTCTCTCCATCCCCCACTCTCTGTCTCCCTCTCTCTATCCCCCTGCTCTCTGACCCCTCGCTCTGTTGCCCTCTCTCTGTCCCCCTCTCTCTGTCCCCCTCTATCGGTGCCCCCTTTCTGTCTGTCCCCCTCTCTCTGTCCCCTCTTTTTGTCCCCTTCTCTCTGTCCCCCTCTCTGTCCCCCTCTCTCAGTACCCCCTCTCTCTGTTCCCCCTCTCTTTGTCCCCTTCTCTCTGTCCCCCTATCTCTGTCCCCCTCTCTCTGTTCACCCACTCTCTCTACCCCCTCTCTATACCCCCCCTCTCTCCCCATCTCTCCCCTACCTCGTTCCCCCCACTCTCTGGTCCCCTTCTCTCTCTGTCCCCTCCCTGATTGTCCCCCCTGTCTCTGTCCCACCCTCTCTCTGTCCCCACTCTCTCTGTCCGTCCCCTCTCTCCACCTCTCTCTTTCCTCCTCTTTCTTTCCCCCGCGCTCTCTGCCCCCTCTTTCTGTCCCCCTCTCTTCGCCCACCTCTCTCTCTGTCCCCCTTGTCTGTCCCCCATCTCTGTAACCCCCACTCTGTCACCCTCCTCTCTGTCCCCACTCTCTCTGTCACCCTCTCAATCTGTCCCTCCCTCCCCCTCTGTCCCCATCTCAATCTCCACCCCTCTCTCTCTGTACCCCTCTCTCACAATGTCCCACCTCTCTCTGTCCCCACGCTCTCTCTGTACCCCTCTCTCTGTCCTCCCTCTGTGTACCCCCCACTCTGTCACCCTTCTCTCTGTCCCCACTCTCTCTGTCACCCTCTGACTCTGTCCCTCCCTCTCCCTCTGTCCCCCTCTCTATCTTCTCCCTCTCTATACCCCCTCTCTCCCCTATCATTCCACCCTCTCTCTCCCCCCACTCTCTTGTCCCCCACTCTCTTGTCCCCCCTCTCTCTGTCCCCACTCTCTCTCTGTCCCCCTCTCTCTGTCCCCCTTCTCAGACCGCCCCCACTCTGTCCCCCTTCTCTCTCTCCCTCTCTCTCTGTCCCCTCTATCTTTTCCTTTCCCTCTCCCTGTCCCCCTCTCTCTCTCTCTCCGTCCGCTCTCTCTCTCTTTCTCCCCTCTCTCTGGCACCCCCCTCTCTGTCACCACTCTCTCTCTGTCATCCTCTCTCTGTCTCCACTCTCTGTCTGTCACCCCTCTCTCTTCCCCTCTGCCCACCTCGCTCTGACCCCCTCTCCCTCTGTTCCCTCCTCTCTCTGTTCCCTTTTCTCTGACGCCCCGTACCCCGCTGTCTGTTCCCCTCTCTCTGTCCCCACTCTCTCCGTCCCCCCCTCTCTCTGTCCACCCCCCGTCTGTCACCCCTCTGTTCCCCTCTCTCTGTACACCTCTCTCTGCCACCTCTGCTGCCCTTACTCTGTGACCCCACTCTCTCTGTCACCCCACCTCTCTCTGTCTCTCCCGCTCTCTGTCCTCCTCTCTCTGCCGCTACTTCTATCTGTTCTCCCTGCTCTCAGTCCGCCGCCTCTGTCCCCTTCTCTCTTTCCCTCTCTCTCTGTCACCCCTCTCTCCATTCCCCTGTCCCCCCTCTACTGCGGCCCCGTCTCTCTGTCTCCCCTCTCTTACTGTCCCCACACTCTCTGCCCCTCTCTCTGCCCCTCTCTCTGTCCGCTTTCTCCCTGTACCCCCCTCTGTTCCCCCTCTCTCTGTCCCCCCTCTCTCTGTACCACCTCTCTCTGTTCTCCCTCTCTCTCTGTCCCCTCTCTCTGTCCCCCTCTCTCTCTGTCCCCCTCTCTCTGTCCCCCACCCCCTCTCTGTTCCCCTCTCTCAGTATCCCTGTGTGTACCCCCCTTCTCGGTCCCAGCCCTCTCTATGTCCCCCCATCTCTGTCCCTCTCTCGGTCCCCCTCTCTCTCAGTCCCCCTCACTCTCTTTCCCTCCCGCTCTCTGTCCCCCTCTCTCGGTCCCCCTCTCTCTCTGTCCCCGTTCTCTCTGTCCCCCCGCTCTCAGTCCGCCCCCTCTGTCCCTGTCTCTCTTTACCCCTCTCTCTGCCCCCTATCTGCCCCCCTCTATCCCCCCGTCTCTCTGTCCCCTTCACTCTCTGTCCCCCTTCTCCCTGTCCCCACTCTCTCTGTTCCCCCCTCTCTCTGCCCCCATCTCTGTCCCCCATCTCCGTCCCGCCCCTCTCTGTCACCCTCTCTCTGTCCCCCATCTCTCTGACACCCCTCTCTGCACCACCCCTGTCCCGCCTTCTCGGTACAAGCCCTCTCTATGTACCCCCTCTCTCTGTCCCCTCACTCTCTCTGTCCCCCCTTTCTCTCTGTCCCTCTCTCAGTCCCCACGCTCTATCTGTCCCCCTCTCTCTGTGCCCCCCTCACTCCATCCTCTCTCTGTCACCTCTGTCATTGTCCCCCCGTCCCCTCCTCTGTCCCCACTCTCTCCATCACCCACTCTCTCCATCCCCCTCTCTCTGTCCCCACTCTCTCCATCCCCCTCTCCCTGTCTCCCTCTCTCTATCCCCCTGCTGTCTGTCCCCCTCTCTGTCCCCCTCTCTCTGTTGCCCTCTCCCTGTCCCCCTCTCTCTCTGTCCCCCACTTTCTGTCCCCCCTCTCTCTGTAACCCTCTCTCTGTCCTCATCTCTCTGTCCCCCCTTTCTCTCTATCGCTCTCTCTCTGTCCCTCTCTCTGTCCCCCTCTCTGTCCCCACGCTTCCTCTGTCACCAATCTCTCTGTGTCCCCCTCTCACTCCCTCCTCTCTCTGTCACCTCCCTCGCTGTCCCCCGTGTCCCCCTGTCCACCACTCTCTCCATCCCCCACTCTCTGTCCCCCTCTCTCTGTGCCACACTCTCTGACCCTTCTGTCATTATGTCCTCCCCTATTTCTCTCTCTCTCCATCACCTTATCTCTCCCTTGCCTCTCTCTCTCTGTCTCTCCCTGCTCCTTCTCTCTCTGTCCACCTCTCTCACTCTCGTTCCCCCGACCTCAGTCTCTTTCTCCCCACCTCCCTCTGTTTCTCTCTGATTAAATCTCTCTCCCTCCTGCCCATCCCTCCCTCTCTGACACACTCTGTCTCCATGACGCGCCCCTCTCCCTCTGATCCAGAGACTGGGGAGGGGTGTAGTGGTTGGTGCTGTGGCTGCATGTGGTTGGAGGGGTGGTTGTGAGATGATAGAGAGATGTAGAAAGTGGTAGGAGAGGGAAAAATGGGGTAGAGACGGAATTGCGGAAGGGAGACAGATGGCAGGAGAGAGAGAGAGTGCATGGGAGGGGTAGAGGAAAGAGTGGAGGCAGGTGGAGAGAGTGGGGAAGAGGAAATGGGGAGGCCAGGTTGGAGTGGGGGGGACAGAGAGAGTTAAACCCAGCTCCTGTGCTCAGGGCGTGGTGCCCTCCCCTTCCCTGAGGACCAGGACTTGGGGCTGAGTCTGTCTCTCTCCAGCTCAGCTTCTCCAACACAAAGACACACAACAACATCGGTCATTCTGCTGCTCGGCACGCTTTAATCAACATTTTTATTGTTTACAAATGGAAGTGATGGATACAGTCAGTGGGATGGTGCCTTTTCTCACTGGCTCCTGAGTTGTGAGAAACATTGAAATGTTTCCCTGTAACCCCACTGGGGGATAAGGATGGACAAAGAAGCGCTACCCTCAGTCTGTTACCATAGCGACAGGCTGTTCCATCGCTGAAACACTGAACTGAAATGAGAAAATCCCGGATGGATTGATTAATGAGGGAATTTGATGGATGGATGGATTTGGGTGAAGGGATATTTCAGTACATTCTTCAGCTGCTGCCTGAACTTAGTCTGGGTCACGGCATAAATCACGGTGTTTGTACAGCAACTGAGGAGCTGCAGCATGAAGCCCAATTCCCCCACAAAGCCTTCGAGATACATAGACTTATACCCAATAAACCACATCCGGTACCATATAGAATACAGCATTAACATTGACCATAGCAGGATGAAATTGGCCGAGATCACAAACAGTAAAATGATGGATTTTTTTCGGTTTCTCATTTCAGTGTCAGACTGAGCGTCCCCATTGGTGTGAGCGCGGAGTTGCTTGCGGGCTCTGCTGGTCACTACAATGTGTCTGATGGTGAGAACATTGAGCACCAGAATCAGGAGAAATGGGACACACGGGGTTAGAATGTGGTGGAGGAACTCGATTGTGACCCAGACACTGGAGAATCGAACATCGTCTGTTACTTCACAAAACCAGGGCTGGTTCCCCAGCCAATACCAAGCGTTGAGCATAAAATACCAGAAAATGTTCTTTAAACAGCTCAGCACAGTCACTGCTCCCAGAACCACAGCCGCCGTTTTCTCACTGCAATATTTACTTTTCAGCTTCTGGTAACAAATGGCTACAAACCGATCAAAAGTGAAAGTGACGGTGAACCAGACAGAGCAGTCAGTGGCTGCATAAAGCAGGACGGCGTGAATATTACACACGGGGATGGTGTACTTCAGGAAATAAAAGTGTTCCCCATAAACAATGGGAATGTGTCTCAGGATCAGGTCGAGGATAATGACCAGGAGATCCGCCGCTGCCATGGCCCCCAGGTAACGTCTGACACATGGAGACAATCCACACTCTTTATAAAGCAGGACGTAGATGGTCACTCCGTTAACTGTGAGGAAGGAAAACAAACCCATTATCCATCAGCCTGGAGGCAAAGGGAACCGTTTGATCGGGGACCCAGTGAGATTTTCAAATGTGTCCCTGTATTCAGGGATTTTTTAAAATAATTGGAGCTGGAATAACAAATGGGAAGGTCGGAATTACTGACAAAAATGTGACATAAACCACAAGAAACCCTCCCTCCCCAAACACACAGAGACACATTCATAAGGACAGATTGTTTCTAGAACATTCCCACACACTCGATCACTCGAGAACAGACACAGGTCACTCCTTCCCAGTTCCTAATACAGAGGGTGGAAACGTTGCTGTCCTGAAGGATTCTCTCCCAGTTTCCTGAAGAAAAACGGAGTTTGGGAATTTCTGTATTTCGGTCTAAATTGTGGTCGATCCTGTTTCGTGGAGAAATGTAAACACAGGGAAAACGTATTCACCCCTTTAACTGTCTGAGGGGCCCTCGGAACTGTGTCTCCTTCTCCCTGGAACGGGATCTCTTCCCTCAGGATCTTATCGTTTGTTCATTTCACTGACGTCCGGCCGTTCACAAACAATGTCAGGGACAGAACGTTCCGGGGAATGTTAGTTATAGAATGTCGGGGACAGAACGTTACGGGAAATGTCGGTTATAGAATGTCAGGGACAGAACTTTCCGGGGAATGGCAGTTATAGAATATCAGCGACAGAACTTTCCGGGAAATGGCAGTTATACAATGTCAGGGACAGAACCTTCCTGGGAATGTCGGTTATAGAATGTCAGGGAAAGAACGTTCCGGGGAATGGCAGTTATAGAATGTCAGGGACAGAACGTTCCGGGGAATGGCAGTTATGGAATGTCATGGACAGAACGTTCCGGGGAACTCCTTGACCTGTCCATGACCTTCCCCCATCCTCTCTGACCTATCAACTCTCCCCCATCTCCGTCTCCCGATCACATTCCCAGCTCCCTTACCCCAGCCCTAGCCCCAGCCCCAGCCCTAGCCCCAGCCCCAGCCCCAGCCCCAGCCCCAGCCCCCTCCCATTTATCTCTCAGCTCCCTGGCCCACAAGCCTCATTCCTGATGAAGGGATTATGCCTGAAACATTCATTCACTGCTCCCCGGATGCCGCCTGACCTGCTGTGCTTTTCCAGCACCACACTCCCAGACAGGGGACAGTCCGACACCGTCATACTCACAGGATCAGGCCTGATGGGTAATTTAGATTAGATTAGATTACCTACAGTGTGGAAACAGGCCCTTCAGCCCAACAAGTCCACACCGACCCGCCGAAGTGCAACCCACCCAGACGCATTCCCCTACATTTACCCCTTGAACTCACACTACGGACAATTCCCATGGCCAATTCACCTAACCTGCATATCTTTGGACTGTGGGAGGAAACCGGAGCACCTAGACGAACCACACGCAGACACGGGGAGAATGTGCAAACTCCACACGGTCAGTCGCCAGAGGCTGGAATTGAACCCGGGTCTCTGGTGCTTTGAAGCAACAGTGCGAATCACCGTGCCACCGTGCTCACCCATAATGTTTCATGAAACCCCATCACCATCCCTGGGTATATCCTGATCCACCAGCAGGACAGACCCCCCAGTGGTGGGGACACCCTGGGATACAGTCAGGGAAGGAGTTACACTGCAAATCCCCAACATTGATTCCAGAACCTAGGAAATCTCATGGTAACAGATCATGGTCAAGGAAGACGTCAGATGATGGTTGTCTCCTGCCCCACACCCCTCCTCTTGGAAACAAATCAGAGGAAGCACTGAGGGTGATAAGGACTCAGACCATCCTCTGGGTGTGGGAATTCAATGTCCATCACTATGAGTGTCCCCACAGCCCCACCGCTGCCTGAGCAGGGACAGGCTTCAATACACAACAGCCAGACTGGGGGAAACATTCTCACCAAACTCCATGTCCCAGATTGATCTGTCCCTGACAGTATCTGTAGGAGCAGCCAGCACACAGTCCTGGTGGAGGCACAGTCTCAGTCTCATATTTGACATCCTCAAGATTAATGTGTTCCTGGAAAAGCACAGCAGGTCAGGCAGTATCCAAGGAGCAGGAAAATCACCGTTTCGGGCAGCAGACCTTCATCACGAATGAGACTGCGAGCCTCCGGGATGGAGAGATAAATCATATTAGGGGTACTGCTCACTGTGTTATGTGATACTGCCTCCTGTGAAGTAGGACATACTTCTAAAGGGCTGAGCACATGGAAACTGGCCATCCATGAGGCACTGTGGGCTAGTAACAGCCGCAGCATCAATGGCCTTCCCTTCATCATAAAGTCAGAAGTGGGCTATTCACTGATGGTTTCAAAATATTCAGCACCACTCACAACGACATCGATACTGAAGCAGGCTATTCAGCCCATCAAGAGATTTAAACAGGAACAGAATGAGACCATTCAGCCATTGGAGGCTGTTTCTCACCGATTGGAAAAGAACAATTAATCTCTCATACCTGTTACACAGGAAATGGAAGGCAACATTCAGCACTTCAAAGTTGATACACGGGAATACAGGGAGCTGTGCAGACCACAGCAGTGCATTGATCTATAAACCCAGACTAGATATCTGTCCAGGACGGGGAGCTGTGCAGACCACAGTAGTGCATTGATCTATAAACCCAGAATAGATATCTGTCCAGCACGGGGAGCTGTGCAGACCACAGCAGTGCATTGATCTATAAACCCAGACGAGATATCTGTCCAGCACGGGGAGCTGTGCAGACCACAGCAGTGAATTGATCTATAAACCCGGACTAGATATCTGTCCAGCATGGGGAGCTGTGCAGACAACAGCAGTGCATTGATCTATAAACCCAGACTAGATATCTGTCCAGCATGGGGAGCTGTGTAGACAACAGCAGTGCATTGATCTATAAACCCAGACTAGATATCTGTCCAGCATGGGGAGCTGTGTAGACCACAGCAGTGCATTGATCTATAAACCCGGACTAGATATCTGTCCAGGACAGGGAGCTGTGCAGACCACAGCAGTGCATTGATCTATAAACCCGGACTAGATATCGGTCCAGGGCGGAGAGCTGTGCAGACCACAGCAGTGCATTGATCTATAAAGCCAGACTAGATATCTGTCCAGCATGGGGAGCTGTGCAGACCACAGCAGTGCATTGATCTATAAACCCAGACTAAATATCTGTCTTTGATGGGGAGCTGTGCAGACCATAGCAGTGCATTGATCTATAAATCCAGACAAGATAACTGTCCAGCACGGGGAGCTGTGCAGACCACAGCAGTGCATGGATCTGCAAACCCAGACTAGATATCTGTCCAGGACGGGGAGCTGTGCAGACCACAGCAGTGCATTGATCTATAAACTCGGACTAGATATCTGTCCAGGACGGGGAGCTGTGCAGACCACAGCAGTGCATTGATCTATAAAGCCAGACTAGATATCTGTCCAGCATGGGGAGCTGTGCAGACCACAGCAGTGCATTGATCTATAACCCCGGACTAGATATCTGTACAGGACAGGGAGCTGTGCAGACCACAGCAGTGCATTGATCTATAAACCCGGACTAGATATCTGTCCAGGACGGGGAGCTGTGCAGACCATAGCAATGCATTGATCTGTAAACCCAAGACGAGATATCTGTACAGCACCGGTAGCTGTGCAGACCACAGCAGTGCATTGATCTATAAACCCGGACTAGATATCTGTCCAGGACAGGGAGCTGTGCAGACCACAGCAGTGTATTGATCTATAAACCCAGACGAGATATCTGTCCAGGACAGGGAGCTGTGCAGACCACAGCAGTGTATTGATCTATAAACCCAGACGAGATATCTGTCCAGGACAGGGAGCTGTGCAGTCCATCGCAGTGCATTGATCTATAAACCCAGACTAGATATCTGTCCAGGATGGGGAGCTGTGCAGACCACAGCAGTGCATTGATCTATCAACCCAGACTAGATATCTGTCCAGGACAGGCAGCTGTGCAGACCACAGCAGTGCATTGATCTAAAAATCCAGACAAGATATCTGTCCAGGACGGGGAGCTGTGCAGACCACAGCAGTGCATTGATCTATAACCCCGGACTAGACATCTGTCCAGGACGGGGAGCTGTGCAGACCATAGCAGTTCATTGATCTATAAACCCAGGTTAGATATCTGTCCAGGACGGGGAGCTGTGCAGACCACAGCAGTGCATTGATCTATAAACCCAGACGAGATATCTGTCCAGCACGGGGGCTGTGCAGAATACAGCAGTGCATTGATGTATAAACCCGGAATAGATATCTGTCCAGCATGGCGAGCTGTGCAGACCACAGCAGTGAATTGATCTATAAACCCCGACTAGATATCTCTCCAGGACAGGGAGCTGTGCAGACCACAGCAGTGCATTGATCTCTAAACCCAGACGACATATCTGTCCAGGATGGGGAGCTGTGCAGACCACAGCAGTGCATTGATCTATAAACCTAGACTAGATATCTGTCCAGGACGGGGAGCTGTGCAGACCACAGCAGTGCATTGATCTATAAACACAGACGAGATATCTGTCCATGACGGGGAGCTGTGCAGACCACAGCAGTGCATTGATCTATAAACCCAGACGAGATATCTGTCCAGGACGGGGAGCTATGCAGACCACTGCAGTGCATTGATCTATAAACCCGGACTAAATGTCTGTCCAGCACCGGAAGCTGTGCAGAATTCCGCAGTGCACTAATGTGTGAACCTGAAAGATGTATCTTTCCAGTATGTGGAGCTTCACGGACACTATCTATAAACCTCACCCAGTTAGTCTGACCAGTACAGGGAACAGTGCAGTAATCACCGTGAATTAATCTGTAAAACAGGAGCATTTACCCTGACCGCATGTAGGACTGTCTACACCACCCCAGTGCATTGTTCTGTAAACCAGGAGCAGTAACCCTCCCAGCATGTAGGACTGTGTACCCCACCCCGGGACATTGATCTGTAAACAAGGAGTAGTAAACCTCCCAGCCTGAACGACTGTGTGCACAGCGCCAGTGCATTGATCTGTAACCCAGGAGCAGTTACCCTCCCAGCATGTAGGACTGTGTACCCCACCCCGGGACATTGATCTGTAAACAAGGAGTAGTAAACCTCCCAGCCTGAACGACTGTGTGCACAACCCCAGTACATTGATCTGTAACCCAGGAGCAGTTACCCTCCCAGCATGTCGGACTGTGTACATCACCCCAGTACATTGCTCTGTAACCCAGGAGCAGTTACCCTCCCAGCATGTCGGACTGTGTACACCACCCCAGTACATTGATCTGTAACCCAGGAGCAGTTACACTCCCAGCATGTCGGACTGTGTACACCACCCCAGTACATTGATCTGTAACCCAGGAGCAGTTACGCTCCCAGCATGTCGGACTGTGTACACCACCCCAGTACATTGATCTGTAACCCAGGAGCAGTTACCCTCCCAGCATGTAGGACTGTGTACACCACCCCAATGCATTGATCTGTAACCCAGGAGCAGTTACCCCCCAGTATGTAGGACGGTGTTCACCACCCCAGTGCATTGATCTATAAACCAGGAGTAGTACCCTCCCAGCATGTAGGACTGTGTACACCACCCCAGTACATTGATCTGTAACCCAGGAGCAGTTACCCTCCCAGCATGTAGGACTGTGTACACCACCCCAGTGCATTGATCTGCAACCCAGGAGCAGGTCCCCTCCCAGTATGTCGGACTGTGTACCCCAACCCAGTACATTGATCTGCAAACCAGGAGCAGTTACCCTCCCAGTATGTCGGACTGTGTACACCACACCAGTACATTGATCTGTAAACCAGGAGCAGTTACCCTCCCAGCATGCAGGACTGTGTCCACCACCCTCGTGCATTGCTCTGTAACACTGTGTTAAATCCCTGCCCAGTGTGGGGAAACTTGCAGCCCATGCTGAAAGTGACAGGATGTGCAGCTCCCACCCATTCACAGCTCCATATCCCCATTGGGCCATGAAGAGGGGGTGCTGTGTGTGTGAACATCACTGCCAGAGAGAGATGGCGAGGGAGTCAGTTTAAACAATAACAAATAAGATGGGTCTGCGAAATAGACAGAGAGGGGGAGACTGAGAGACAATGTTATGGAAGGATGTGTTCCCAGGTTTCAGAATGCTGAAATGAAAACATTTTAACAGCATCCTGTAACATAAGCCAGTGTTTCCAGGAGTGATAGGTGAACATTATATTGTTGGTGTACAGATGATGCAGAGTTTTGGATGAGTATTTGTTCTTCAGCTTTGTATCTGGTTGTAGGGTCAGCAGAGTCTTTGACTCATTGGGCTAAATCTAACAATAATTTGTCTCAGTGCCATTTCTATTGACTGTGACAGAGGGATCATCCGCACTAGGCCGAGCTAGTTTCCTGGTGCTATCATATCGAACTCACCTCATTAACTACCCACCCCATCCCATGGTGTCCGTCTCATTCAATACCAGCCCGATTCTTCTACCCATCATGACTGGAGGTACTCACCATCGCCTGGGTGCCCCTGGATATTCCGTGATCCCTGGAACTGGTGCCATTTTTATAAGGCCAAGGGGCACACGGTTGAGCTTTCTCAGTTTGGAGCTGCCCTGCACAGTTTACCTCGAGCATGGCAGATAAGGGACAATTACACCACGGTTTGTCGACAGGGGCATGGAGGTCCTGGTGGATGGGCTAGTACAGAGAGGGGCCATTCTCTTCCCAGAGTGGGCCACACCACCAGACCCACCGAGCATGGTCTGACCTCCCCACCCAGCTCAGTGCAGTATCTGGGGTCTGAAGAAATGTCCAGCAATACAGGACAAGCATCAATAACCTTCCCCCCTCTGTCAGGATAAGTGTTATCATATTTGCTCTGCTCCCTCACACTCACTGTATATCTGTTACAGAACTGGCCCCCGAACAAGGCTCATGCTCCACAACTCTCACTGCCTCATGCTGCACCTTCTCTCTCTGTCTCTCTGTCTCTCTGTCTCTCTCTATCTCCCTCTCCCCCCCCCCCCTCCACTTCACCCCCACACGAATAACACTGCATGAATACAACACTCCGGACAACACACCATGACCCTGTTCCCCATCTTTTCCAGCACTAACAGCAGGACCACACATCCTGACCCTTCCTCAATCCCCTTCTCCTATTCCAGGAGAAACAGCCTGGAATAGGTCAGGAAGGGCCTATCCGGGTGGTGGAGTGCCTGATATCCGTTCCCTCACCCCCTCCCCCCGCCATGTGGGGAGGACCCTGGTACAAGCCTGAGAGGACCAGGACGCCTCGTGTGGAGATTCTGAAACATCCACGTCCCACCGACCGAGTAAGGAGCAATGTTCAGTGAAGGGCAATTCTCACTTTAAACACCACTGGCAGCACCATTTCCCCCCCGGCACAACTTGGAAGCCGTGGCCCTGATGCCATCTCCCTTTTGTATCGAGCTGGTACAAATGGAATCCCCACGGTCTCGGTGGGCAGGAGGGTGGGCTCACAACACATCATCACCACCACCTCCCAGGAAGGGAGCACCGAGACTCCCTCCTACACATCCCCCTATAAACAGCTCAGATACTGAAACTGATCTGTGATAGTTACTGCTCTCCCCACTTGTCGTGACATCTTCAACAATCTATGATCATATACAGGCAGGGCTCTCTGCTCGTGCACTCCCTTTATAACGGTATGACCTGTATTAAACTGCCTTTCAATGTCCTTCCTACTACAGTCCATCACCTCACACTGCTCTGCATTATCCACATCTGCCTTACACCTGAACACGACTCCAACGTGTCACTGTCCTGTTAGAGTTCCACACTGACCTCCATAGACTTCAGAGTTCTTCCAGGTTCGGTGCCACCTACAAACATTGAGATTCAAAGTTTGAGCGAAGATTTGTAGCTCGGGTGCTCGTTGTTGTGGTTCTGTTCGCCGAGCTGGAACTTTGTCTTGCAAACGTTTCGTCCCCTGTCTAGGTGACATCCTCAGTCCTTGGGAGCCTCCTGTGAAGCGCTCCTGTGCTGTTTCTTCCGGCATTTATAGTGACCTGTCTCTGCCGCTTCCGGTTGTCAGTTCGAGCAGTCCGTTGTAGTGGCCGGTATATTGGGTCCAGGTCGATGTGTTTGTTGATAGAGTCTGTGGATGAGTGCCATGCCTCTAGGAATTCCCTGGCTGTTCTCTGTTTGGCTTGCCCTATAATGGTAGTGTTGTTCCAGTCGAATTCATGTTGCTTGTCGTCTGTGTGTGTGGCTACTAAGGATAGCTGGTCGTGTCGTTTCGTGGCTAGTTGGTGTTCGTGTATACGGATCGTTAACTGTCTTCCTGTTTGTCCGATGTCGTGTTTTGTGCAGTCCTTGCATGGGATTTTGTACACTCCATTAGTTTTGCTCATGTTGGGTATCGGGTCCTTGGTTCTGGTGAATTGTTGTCTGAGCGTGGCTGTTGGTTTGTGTGCTGTTATGAGTCCTAGTGGTCGCAGTAGTCTGGCTGTCAGTTCAGAAATGCTCCTGATGTATGGTAGTGTGGCTAGTCCTTTGGGTTGCAACATGTCCTCGTTCCGTTGTCTCTCCCTTAGGCAACTGTTGATGAAATTGCGAGGGTATCGTTTTTGGCGAATACTTTGTATAGGTGTTCCTCTTCCTCTTTTTGTAGTTCTGGTCTGCTGCAGTGTGTTGTGGCCCTTTTGAATAATGTCTTGATGCAACTTCGTTTGTGTGTGTTGGGGTGGTTGCTTTCATAGTTTAGGACTTGGTCTGTGTGTGTGACTTTCCTGTAAACCTTTGTGGTGAATTCTCCGTTCGGTGTTCTCTGTACCATCACGTCTAGGAATGGGAGTTAGTTGTCCTTTTTGTCATGGTTGTCATGCAGGCAACTCCGGTTCCTGCATGAATGCTGAAAGAATCGAATCCTTCCACCATGTGTCAGATACAGACCACCAGTCAACAATCCACAAGCCAGGGACACAGCCAGGCAGAACGGATTCAGGATGATCCAGGTAATGATTACAGACGCTCACAACAGACTACACAAATACAGACAAGACATTGCGCGCGAAAAATCGTCAATTTCAAAAACCACTAATCAGGAATGGACCCGGACCATAGAACAGGCCGTCAACATAGGACAGAATAGGACCACACACCGCAAAAAAACGCCACTAAAAGAAAAAATGGCCAAACTAACACACAAAGAAGAGGACACCACAACACACACCTGTGTTAAAAACCTCTCCCACAGACAGCTCACAGACACGGAAAGAACAATACTGGCTAAGGGACTCACCTACAATCACAGGGACGCCAAGACAGCAGACCTCCTAGCAGCACAAGAATGCACACTCAGGAACAATGGACTGACAGAAGAGACACAATAAACTGTGAGACAAGGTATCGTACCGCTGATAACAAGAAAAAGACAAACACATAACCTCAACACCAAGGAGAGGGAAGCACTAAAATCACTAAGGAACGATAGGAACATAAGTATACTACCAGCAGACAAAGGCAGAATGACGGTCATCCTGGACAAAGCAGAGTCCATGCAAAAAGCACAACAACTATTTGCAGATACCAACACCTACCAAAAGAGGGAGTTTGACCCCATACCACAGCTCACCAATAGGAGAAAGAACACACTGAGGAATCTACAAAAAAACGGACAGATAACCAGGTCTGACCTACAAAGAATGAAACCTGAAAGCAACAACACCCCCAGATTCTATAGACTACCCAAAGTGCACAAACCAGACATCCCACTCAGACCCATAGTATCACTACCAGGGACACCATCACACAAACTGGCCAAAGAACTACAGCAGAAACTGAAACACCTGATCAGCGGATCCAGACAATCTATACAATCGACACAAGAATTCTTGGACATCATCAGAAATATACACATAGACAAGGAAGAAACTATGGTCTCATTCGATGTAACGGCACTATTCACCTCCATCGACAAAACACTAGCCAAAGAAACAATAGCCAACCTGCTGGACAGACATAACAGACAACAGGACGTTGAAACTATCAACAAAAACGGCATACTTAAACTGCTGGATTTGTGCCTCACAACACACTTCACATTCAACAACCAAATATACGAACAAATCAACGGAACACCCATGGGCTCACCGATCTCTGGACTCATAGCAGAAGTAGTAATGCAAAGGTTTGAACAAACAGTCTTACCACAAATTCAAACCAAACTCTTGGTCAGATATGTGGATGACACCTTTGTAATAATTAAAAACACGGAAATAGAGAACACACACCAGATCATCAACGCCACACTCACAGGAATCCGATTCACTAGAGAGGAAGAAAAGGACAACCAACTCCCATTCCTTGACGTGATGGTACAGAGAACACCGAACGGAGAATTCACCACAAAGGTTTACAGGAAAGCCACACACACAGACCAAGTCCTAAACTATGAAAGCAACCACCCCAACACACACAAACGAAGTTGCATCAAGACACTATTCAAAAGGGCCACAACACACTGCAGCACACCAGAACTATAAAAAGAGGAAGAGGAACACCTGTATTCGCCAAAAACGGATACCGTCGCAATTTCATCAACAGATGCCTAAGGGAGAGACAACGGAACGAGGACATGTCACAACCCAAAGGAATAGCCACACTACCATACATCAGGAGCATTTCTGAACTGACAGCCAGACTACTGCGACCACTTGGACTCATAACAGCACACAAACCAACAGCCACGCTCAGACAACAATTCACCAGAACCAAGGACCCGATACCCAACATGAGCAAAACTAATGTAGTGTACAAAATCCCATGCAAGGACTGCACAAAACACGACATCGGACAAACAGGAAGACAGTTAACGATCCGTATACACGAACACCAACTAGCCACGAAACGACACGACCAGCTATCCTTAGTAGCCACACACACAGACGACAAGCAACATGAATTCGACTGGGACAACACTACCATTATAGGGCAAGCCAAACAGAGAACAGCCAGGGAATTCCTAGAGGCATGGCACTCATCCACAGACTCTATGAACAAACACATCGACCTGGACCCAATATACCGGCCACTACAGCGGACTGCTCGAACTGACAACCGGAAGCGGCAGAGACAGGCCACTATAAATGCCAGAAGAAACAATACAGAAGCGCTTCACAAGAGGCTGCCAAGCACTGAGGATGTCACCTAGACAGGGGACGAAACGTTTGCAAGACAAATTCCCATCTCGGCGAACAGAACCACAACAAACATTGAGATTGTTATCGTGTCACAGTCCCCATGAAAGAACTGAAATCCTGCCACTCTCACGAGTGTGAGCAAGTAAACTACTGATATATTCCCATGGACAGAGTTGAATAATATCATACTGTCAATGGAGCAACAAAACTCCTGACACATACGAGACAGAGTAGATGAAATAGTGACAAACCACAAACCAAGAGAAATCGGATAGTTTCCACTTATCTATATTCATCAGAGTATAATGTGATGGATTTGAAAGTGTGTACTGTACCTTTAAGAGAGGGTGTATGCTGTTCTGAACTGAGAGCTTACAAGCACCTGTGATATGAGAGGATGGCAGACCCAGAAACAATATATTACTATAGAGCTGGAGTCGGGTAATAAGCAGTTAAGAAAAAGAGGGCCCCAGAGTTGCGAATAGTTCATGTTAAATGTTCACTTTCAGAGTGAAAAAATAAATTGATGTTATTATTTAAATAGTAGAATTTGGTAGGTCTGTCACTCATATTTTAACAGTTTACGAGGCGAACTTATAGTTAGTTTAAATTACCAGATGAGCTTCATGCAGTGTCCTAACAATTCCCGTGTGTGTATCTGTGTGTCTCTGTGTGGGGCAAGTCTGTCAGTCTCTGTGGTGCTTAAAGTGATGCAATGCCACCCTCTGCTGGCCTCCCCACGCCACTGCACTGGCGTTGGCAGAGAGTGAAAACTAACAGGGATTCATTCAGAGATGGGGAGGGAGAGGGCAGCTGCCCAGAGCACCATCCAAACTGATGTCTTATCCATGTACTGATCTAAATGTCCTTTAAAGGTTGTAACTGTCCCTGCTTTCACCACTTCCTCTGGAAGTTCATTCCACACACAAGCCAGACTCTGTCTAACATAATTACCTCTCATGACTTTTGTAAATCTTTTTTCTTCGCATCTTAAAATATCCCTCAGTTTTGAATCCCCAACTCGAGAGAAAAGACATCAGCTCTTCTGCTTATCTGTACCTCTGACGATTTTGTAAACTTCTGTGAAGTTACCCCTTAATCTCATACTCTCCAGTGAAAAAAAGTATCAGCCTATCCAGCCTCTCCTTATAGCTCACTCCCTCCATTCCCAGCAACATCCAGGTTAATCTCTTCTGAACCCTCTCCAGCTTAATAATATCAAGGTCAATAATATCAAAGTGAATAGTCAAGGTGTTTTCTAAGGGTAGGGGAGACCAAAACTAGAGAAAACTAGTAGCGGGAGCCTGTCCCCGCTTCTCAGAAGGGAAGGGTGGAGAAGAGCAGAGCAATAATAATTGGGGACTCGATAGTTCGGGGCACAGATAGGCGGTTTTGTGGGAACGAGAGAGACTCACGTTTGGTATGTTGCCTCCCAGGTGCAAGGGTACGTGATGTCTCTGATCGTGTTTTCCGGGTTCTTAAGGGGGAGGGGGAGCAGCCTGAAGTCGTGGTCCATATTGGCACCAATGACATAGGTAGGAGTGCTGAGGATGTTAGACAGGCTTTTAGGGAGCTAGGTTGGAAGCTCAGAGTTAGAACGAACAGAGTTGTTGTCTCTGGTTTGTTACCCGTGCCACGTGATAGAGAGTCGAGGAATAGGGAGAGAGAAGAGTTAAATGCGTGGCTACAGGGATGGTGCAGGAGGGAGGGATTTCGGTACTTGGATAACTGGGGTTCTTTCTGGGGAAGGTGGGACCTCTATAGACAGGATGGTCTGCACCTGAACCTGAGGGGCACCAGTATCCTTGGGGGGAGGTTTGCTAGTGCTCTTGGGGGGGGTTTAAACTAACTCTGCAGGGGCATGGGAACTCAGACTGTAGCTTTAGGGTGCAGGACCTGGAGTGTAGGGAGGGTAGGAATATGGCATCAATCTTAAAGGATGGTGCCTGTAAACAGAAGAGTGGCTTGAAGTGTGTATACTTTAATGCCAGAAGTATACGAAATAAGGTAGGTGAACTCGCAGCGTGGGTTGGTACCTGGGACTTCGATGTTGTGGAAATTACGGAGACATGGCTAGATCAGGGACAGGATTGGCTGTTGCAGGTTCCAGGGTGTAAATGTTTTAGTAGGGTCAGAGGTGGGGGTAAAAGAGGGGGGGTGTGGCTTTGCTTGTCAAAGATAGTATTACAGCGGTGGAAAGGAAGATGGATGAAGATTTGCCATCTGAGGTAGTTTGGGTTGAGGTTAGGAATAGGAGAGGTGGGGTCACCCTGTTAGGAGTCTTTTACAGGCCTCCTAATAGTCCTGGAATCGTTGAAGAAAGGATTGCGAAGATGATTCAGGAGAAGAGTGACAGTAATAGGGTGACAGGACAGGATTGGCTGTTGCAGGTTCCAGGGTGTAAACAACAACTCTGTTCGTTCTAACTTTCCTGATATTGATTGGGAAAGCTATAGCTCAAGTTAGTTAGATGGGTCAGTGTTTGTGCAATGTGTGCAGGAGAGTTTCCTGACACAATATGTAGATAAGCCAACAAGAGGTGAGGCCATACTGGATTTGGTTCTGGGTAACGAACCAGGCCAGGTATTAGAACTAGAGGTAGGTGAGCACTTTGGGGACAGTGACCATAATTCGGTGATTTTTAGTCTAGTGATGGAGAGGGATAAGTGTGTACTACAGGGCAAGAGTTATAGCTGGGGGCAGGGAAATTATGATGCGTTGAGGCATGACTTAGGATGTGTGGATTGGAAAAGTAGATTCCAAGGCAAGAGCGTAATTGATATGTGGAACTTGTTCAAGGAGCAACTATTGAGTGTCCTTGATAAGTACGTACCTATCAGGCAGGGAGGAAAGGGTCGTGTGAGGGAGCCGTGGTTTAATAAGGAGTTGGAATCCCTTGTTAAATGGAAGAGGGCGGCCTTTGTAAAGATGAGGCGTGAAGGTTCAGTAGGAGCGATTGAGAGTTATAAGGTAGCCCGGAAGGACCTGAAGAGAGAGCTAAGAGCAGCAAGGAGGGGACATGAAAGGTCCTTAGTTGGTAGGATTAGGGAAAACCCTAAGGCTTTCTATAGGTATGTTAGGAATAAAAGAATGACTAGGGAAGGAATAGGTCCAATCAAGGATAGTAATGGGAAGTTGCGTGTGGAGGCTGAAGAGATTGGGGAGGCGCTGGATGAATACTTTTCGTCAGTATTCACTCAGGAACAGGACATTGTTGTCGATATGAATACTGAGGCACGAATAAGTAGAATGGATGGCTTTGAGATATGTAGAGAAGAGGTGTTGGAAATTCTGGCAAGGGTGAAAATAGATAAGTCCCCTGGGCCTGATGGCATTTATCCTAGGATTCTCTGGGAAGCAAGGGAGGAGATTGCAGAGCCATTGGCCTTGATTTTTGTGTCCTCTTTGTCTACAGGAGTAGTGCCAGAGGACTGGAGGCTAGCAAACGTGGTTCCCTTGTTCAAGAAGGGGAGTAGGGATAATCCTAGTAACTATAGGCCAGTGAGGTCTCACTTCTGTTGTGGGCAAAGTCTTAGAGAGAATTGTAAGGGATAGGATTTATGCACATCTGGATAAGAATGATGTGATCAAGGATAGTCAGCATGGTTTTGTGAAGGGCAGGTCGTGCCTCACAAACCTTATTGAATTCTTTGAGAAGGTGACGAAGGAGGTAGATGAGGGGAAAGCGGTAGATGTGGTATATATGGATTTTAGTAAGGCGTTTGATAAGGTCCCCCATGGTAGGCTACTGCAGAAAATACAGAGATATGGCATTGAGGGTGAGTTGGAGGTTTGGATTAGGAATTGGCTCTCTGGAAGAAGACAGAGGGTAGTAGTTGATGGCAAAGGTTCATCTTGGAGTGCCGTCACTAGTGGTGTTCCGCAAGGATCTGTTTTGGGACCATTGCTGTTTGTCATTTTTATAAATGACCTGGAGGAAGGGTTAGAAGGTTGGGTGAGCAAGTTTGCGGATGATACGAAAGTCGGAGGAGTTGTAGACAGTGAGGAAGGATATGGCAGGTTACAGCGGGATATAGAGAAGCTGCAGAGCTGGGCAGAAAGGTGGCAAATGGAGTTCAATGTAGCTAAGTGTGAAGTGATTCACTTTGGTAAGAGTAATAAAAAGATGGATTACTGGGCTAATGGTAGACTACTTGGTAGTGTGGAAGAGCAGAGGGATCTTGGTGTCCATGTACACAGATCTCTGAAAGTTGCCACCCAGGTAAATAGTGCAGTGAAGAAGGCATATGGCGTACTGGCTTTTATTGGGAGAGGAATTGAGTTCCGGAGTCCTGAGGTCATGCTGCAGTTGTATAAGACTCTGGTGCGGCCGCATCTGGAATATTGTGTGCAGTTTTGGTCGCCATACTATAGGAAGGATGTGGAGGCACTGGAACGGGTGCAGAGGAAGTTTACCAGGATGTTGCCTGGTATGGTAGGAAGATCCTATGAGGAAAGGCTGAGGCACTTGGGGTTGTTTTCTTTGGAGAAAAGAAGGTTTAGGGGTGATTTGATAGAGGTGTACAAGATGATTAGGGGGTTAGATAGGGTTGACAGTGAGAACCTTTTTCCACGGATGGAGTCAGCTATTACAAGGGGGCATAGCTTTAAATTAAGGGGGGGTAGATATAGGACTGATGTTAGGGGTAGGTTCTTCACTCAGCGAGTCGTAAGATCATGGAATGCCCTGCCAGTAGCAGTAGTGGACTCTCCCTCTTTATGGGTATTTAAGCGGGCATTGGATAGGTATATGGAGGATAGTGGGTTAGTGTAGGTTAGGTGGGCTTTGATCGGCGCAACATCGAGGGCCGAAGGGCCTGTACTGCGCTGTATTGTTCTATGTTCTATGTTCTTAACATAGATTTAAGGTGAGAGGGGAAACATTTAAAAGTGACCTAAGGGGCGGCTTTTTCACCCAGAGGGTGGTGTGCCTATGGAATGAGCGGGCAGGGTGACCAGGCTGGACACAGTATTCCAGAAGGGGTCTCACCAATGTTCTGTACAACCACAACATGACATCCCAATTCCGGCACTCAAAGGTCTGACCAATGAAGACAAGTGTGTTAAACACTTTCTTAACCACAAGATCTATATGAGTTGCAAATTTTAAAGAATTATACCTGACGGCCTAGGTTTCTGTACTACAGCACTGCCACAGGCTCTACTTTTAATTGTATAGGTCTTGCTGTTGTATGATTTACCAAATCCAATTGCTCGCATTAATCCAAACTAAACTCCACCTGCCACCCCTCAGCCCAGTGTGTGATATTAATGCCACCTCACCGTCCCCCTTCAATTTTAAAGTTCCCATCCCTCTCCAAGAGGCCTGCACACTCCAGCCTTGATTTTCACAAAGACCCTGAGCTTGGGTTGCCTTGTGTGGTTTGGGGGAGGAGGGACGGATTGCAGACACAGTCAGTGGGGAGGAGGGGCTGGACAGTTATCACTGGCCTAGTATCATTTCATGGCTTTAGGAAGTGGGCAGTCGCATGTTAGAGGTGGGTAATACCGCTCGGTGCTTTGGGGCTAGAAATTAAGCTCTTCCTTCGTCTCTGGTGTTCAGTAATAAATATCCATTTGAGACCCTTCATTGGGCAGAGTGTGTCTGCAGGATTTCTTTCCCTAATATTGCAGACTACAGATCATAGCAATTAAAGCTGTTCATAGTTAATTTCGATGGCACAGCACGTGCACTCAATATACTAGTTAAGACAAATATTTTGCATTTGTTTAACAATACAAAGTGTTTTCTTGCAACTCAGTAATGGCAACCTGATTATAATAAATAGGAGAAAGTGAGGACTGCAGATGCTGGAGATCAGAGCTGAAGAATGTGTTGCTGGAAAAGCGCAGCAGGTCAGGTAGCATCCAAGGAGCAGGAGAATCAACGTTTCGAGCATAAGCCCGTCTTCAGGAATGAGGCTGGTGTGCCAAGCAGGCTAAGATAAAAGGTAGGGAGGAGGGACTTGGGGGAGGGGCATTGGGAATGTGATAGCTGGAAGGAGGTCAAGGTGAGGGTATTAGGCTGGACATTGGCCTATCGCAGATACACTGGCACCACCCCCTACCTTTTCCTCCGCAACATCGATGACTGTATCGGCGCTACCTCATGCTCCCACGAGGCGGTTGAACAGCTCATCCACTTTACTCACACTTTCAACCTCAACTTCACCTGGACCGTCTCAGAATCCTCCCTCCCCTTCCTAGACCTCTCCATTTCTATCTCGGGCGACGACTCAACACGGACATTTTCTATAAACCGACCGACTCCCACAGCTACCTAGATTACACCTCCTCCCACCCTGCCCCCTGTAAAAACGCCATCCTATATTCCCAATTCCTTCGCCTGTGCTGTATCTGCTCCCAGGAGGACCAATTCTCATACCGACCAACCCAGATGGCCTCCTTCTTCAAAGACTGCAACTTCCCCTCAGCCGTGTTTGACGGTACTGTCCACCACATCTCCTCCACTTCCCGCACCTCCGCCCTTGAACCCCGCCCCTCCAATCACCACTAGAACAGAACCCCATTGGTCCTCACATACCATCCCACCAACCTCCGGATACAGTGGATCATCCTTCGTCATTTCCGCCACCTCCAACAGACCCCTCCACCAAGGATATATTTCCTTCCCCACCCCTATCAGCGTTCCGGAAAGACCACTCCATCCCCCACTCCCTCATCAGATCCACACCCCCCACCAACCCAACTTCCACTCCCAGCACCTTCACCTGCAACCACAAGAAATGCAAAATTTGTGCCCACACCTCCCCCCTCACTTCCCTCCATGGCCCCAAGGGATACTTCCATATCTACCACAAATTCACCTGCACCACCACACACATCATTTACTGCACCCGCTGCACCCGATGTGGCCTTGTCGACATTGGGGAGACAGGCCGCCTACTTGCAGAACGTTTCAGAGAACACCTCTGGGACACCCGCACTAACCAAACCAACCGCCCCGCGGCTGAACACTTCAACTCCCCCTCCCACTCCACCAAGGACATGCAGGTCCTTGGACCCCTCCATCGCCAGACCATGGCAACAAGACGCCTGTAGGAAGACCACCTCATCTTCCACCTCGGAACCCTCCAACCACAAGGGATGAATGCGGATTTCTCCAGCTTCCTCATTTCCCCTCCATCCACCTTATCACAATCCCAACCCTCAGATTCAGCACCAACTTCTTGACCTGCAATCTTCTTCCCGACCTCTCCACCCCCACCCCCTCTCCGCCCTATCACCCTTACCTTAACCTCCTTCCACCTATCACATTCCCAACGCCCCTCCCCAAGTCCTTCCTCCCTACCTTTTATCTTAGCCTCCTTGGCACACCAGCCTCATTCCTGATGAAGGGCTTATGCCCGAAACGTCGATTCTCCTGCTCCTTGGATGCTGACTGACCTGCTGTGCTTTACCAGCAACACATTTTTCAGTTCTGATTATAATAAATCCACACCGAGCTGAAAGCGGGCACTAAAATATGTCCCAAAATCTGGGTATGGTAGTGTAGTGGGTAGTGTCCCTCCCTCTCAGTCAGTGCTCTGAATTTCATCCAATTCCTGAACTTGTGTGGTAGTGTTCCTAGCTCCGGACTAGAAGGCCTGGATTCAAGTCCTGCCTATTGCAGAGGTATGTCACATCATGTCAGAACAGGCTGATGAGCAAACACACAGGAGAATAATGTTCCAGCTTTATGGGTATTGCTGAGTGATGCTCGCGTCCCTACCTCCGGGCACAAAGGTCTAGGTGTAAAGCCCACAGAAGTGTCTCAGGATACATCTGAACAAACTGATTAAAATGGATTTAGAATTGTGACCTGATATAGAAGGAAGAGGTGTCAGTATTGAATTTCAGAATTTAGGCCCAGGATGACTGAAAGTACAGCTATTCATGTTGATTGGAGGCACATTTCGCAGCCGTAAAGGTTTATAAAATCAGAATGGCCATGGATAGGGTGAGTAGTCAGGGTTTTTTTCCCCAGGTTAGGGGTGTCAAGAACGATAGAGGATTGGTTGAAAGTGAGAGGGGAAAAGTTTTGATGAGGCCTAAAGGGCATTATTTGACACAGAGGGTGGTGTTTGTTTGGAATGAGCTGCCAGAGGAAGTGGTGGAGTGTGGTACAATTGCGGCATGTGAAAGGCATCTGGATGCTGACAGACCTGGCGAGCTTTTCAAGCATTTTCTGTATTTCTTTAAAAAATGCATTCATTTTAACACAGGTATTCTGAATAAATTAAACATTTTATTTTTTAATGACGCAGGGCCATGTAAACATATTTCAAATCAAACGAGACCATTTTCTGCGAAGGATATGGCTCTGAGTATGACAGCAGCAATGATGCACCTACATGGAACAGGGAATGTGATGGAGACATAGTTTGGACAATGTACAAGGAGACCTCACATGGTCCAGTTTGGGAGAGGATGACATTACTGTGTGATTCAACTCAGAGAGGTAGAAAATGTAATCTGCCTGAGAAGGAATGGCCTATTACACTCTCTCTCCTTCATTGTTCCTCATCACAGCAATGTGTGCGAGCCAAAAAAAACCTCCACAGTCATCGTTACCATTCTTATTTTTATGGAATCCCTGCAGTGTTGACACAGGCCCTTCGACCCAACAAGTCCATACCAACATTTCCAACCCATTTCCCTATACTTACCCCTGACTACTTCACCTATCCTCGAAATCCCGGAACACTACAGACAATTTAGCACGACCAATCCACCTAACCTACACAGTTTGTGGAGGGAAACTGGACCACCCATTCGAAGCTCACACAGAAAAGTGGAGAATGTGCAAACTCCACACATACAGTCACCCAAGGCTGGAATCGACCCAAGTCCCTGGTGCTGTGAGGCAGCAGTGCTAACCACCGTGCTGCCCTTTGGGTGATCACTGACCAGAATTCACTGGAATCTCCTCTCTGCCTAAAGCAAAGGGAATTAAGCCAAATCCAACTGTCCCTGGATGGAATCCCATTGCTAGCAGCTGTGTGAGTACAATATCTTCAGAAACAGAATAGCGTTTTGGACAATCCCACAATTTTCCCTTTAGTCATGAGTTCCAATAATATCTGAACAGAGTTCTTTCAAGTTAAAAGTGTGTGTGTGTGTTTAGAAAGGGAAATATTGATTATATACTTGCAATACCCAAACAGTTTGCCATTCATCTTTCCATCATAGTTTGAGTAACATTGCTCTGGATCATAAATGTGCTATTTGAGCAGATTAAATAAACTAGCCTGACTTGTTCCTAAAATTGACCCTGACCCAGTCTGAGACCGATATGATCGGCCATATCACAAAACCTGGTTAAATTTAACATTTGTTGTGAGCAGTGGAGGAGTGGGACTAGAAAAGGAAATAGTGACCCAAAAAGCCGGGGAACTATAGACCGGTGAGCCTGATGTCAGTGGTGGGAAAGTTGTTGGAGGGGATTCTGAGGCATAGCATTTACATACATTTAGGAAGCCAAGGGCTTGACGTGGCTTTCTGCATGGAAAATCATGTTTCATTAATTTGGTTGAGTTTTTTGAAGAGGTAAAAAAGAAGATCGATGAAGGCTGTTTGGTAGACATTGTCTATATGGACTTCAACAAGGTGTTCATTTGAAGAACAAAGAGCAAAGAAAATTTACAGCCCAGGAACAGGCCCTTCACCCACCAAGCCTGAACCGATCCAAATGTACTGTCTAAACCTGTCGCCCAATTCCTAAGCATCTGTATCCCTCTGCTCCCCACCTACTCATGCATCTGTCCAGACGCATCTTAAATGAATCTACCTTGCCTGCCTCTACCGCCTCTGCTAGCAACGTGTTCCAAACGCCCACCACCCTCTGTGTGAAGTACCTACCGCGTGTATCCTCCTTAAACATTCCACTTCTCACCTTGAAAGCACGACCTCTCGTTATTGAATCCTTCAACCTGGGAAAAAGCTTTTTCGATCCACACTGATTCCTGAAGAAGGGCTTATGCCCGAAACGTTGATTCTCTTGCTCCTCGGATGCTGCCTGGCCTGCTGTGTTTTTCCAGCACCACATTTTTCAATTCTGTCCACCCTGTCTATACCTTCTTGATTTTGCAAACCTCAATCAGGTCCCCCTTCAATGTCCTTTTTTGTAGTGAAAGTAAACCTAACCTACTCAGCCTCTCTTCATAGCGAGTATTTAATTCTGATTGGTAGACAGATTAGTAAAGTTCGGTCACATGGGATACAGAGGAAGCTCGTCACAATTGGCTTGAAGGAAGAGGGGTATATTTCAGACGAGAGGCTTGTGAGCAGCAGTGTGCTGTAAGAATCAGTACTGAGTTCACTGCATTTCATCATTTATGTCAGGGTTTTAGATGTGAATATTGGGGCCATAGTTAGTAAGTTTACAGATTACATCAGAAAGGTGGTGTAGTAGATTATCTCAGAGTATAACGAGACAGCAATTAGATGGGACAAAGGGGCAAGGAGTGACAGATGAAGTTTAATTTAGATAAATACGAGGTTTTGCAGTTTGGGAAGGCAAATCATGGCAGGAATTATACACTGATGTTAAGGTCCTGGGGCATGTTGTGGAACAAAGGGACATAGGACTGCAGGTACATTGTTCCTTGAAAGTGGAGTCGCAGGTGAACAATGTGGGACAGAACACATTTGGCACATTTGCCTTAATCAGTCGGAGCATTGAGTATATGGGTTGTGGTGGTATGTTGGATCTGTACAGGATGATGGTGAGGCCACTTTAAGAATACGACGTACAACTCAATGTCTGCAGAAATGATTTAGACACTGATGTTCCAGGACTGGAAGTTTGAGCTTCGTGGAGAGGTTGATTAGGTTGAGGTGCTTTCTCCTGGAGTGTCAGAGGCTGACGGGTGACATTATAGAGGTTCCCAAAAGCAGCAGTGGCATGGATATTCTAAACAGCCACGTTCTTCTCCCCAGTGTGGGGGAATCCAGAACAAGAGGGCATAGGTTGGAGGAGAAAGGGCGAATGATTTCGAAGGGACCTGAAGATAAATGTTTCACACAGAGAGTGGTGTGTGTACAGAAAGTGCTGTCAGAGGAAGTGGTGAAGGCGGTTGCAATCGCACATTTAGAAAGTATCTGAAAGAAGTGGGATATTGGTCAAATGCGGCCAAATGGGACTAGATCAGATTTGATATCTGATCGGAGTGAACAGGTTGGACTAACGGGTCTCTTTCCGTTCTGCATGACTCTCTGATTCGATAAGAAGAATGACGAATAATTCTTAAAGGCCCTTTCAAGTCGGAATCCTCTTCACAGGAAGTTTATTGTGCCTCCATGCTCACATTGATTGAAAGCTGCATTAGTTAAATATTTGACAGAGAAGTGAGTCATGCATAATGGGATATAGACAGGGAAGTGGGGCTGAGACCACAACCTGATCAGTCAAATCTTAGTGCCTGGTGGAGAAGGCACAAAGTATCTAATTACCCACTCCTGCTCCTCAGTCCCATGTTTCTGTGTTCCATTCAGCCCATCAAACCGGCTAGACAGGAGCACTTAGATGCTACTTACTGTTATAAACTGGTGCACAGAAACACAGACAATTCAGCCCTTCAAAACTGTCCCACACGCTTTGAGTTGATTTGGTAAGTGTAATTGGAAAATCCAGGCACGGGGATGAAAGAGGCCCCTCATCTCTCTTTACAGAGCTTCCCCTCTCTGAAACTTGTGCTCATTTGTTGGTCATGTTTAGACCCAAGTTCACTGAGAATACAGCCCCCATACCTCACCCAGAGATGTCTCACAGAATCCTCTGGTCTCCCTGACTGCAATATGCAACAACAGAGCATTCATGAAAATAACACCCATTAACTTTCCAATAACAGAATGTGAGAACATCAGAACCAGGGACAGGTCGTTCACTCCCCAAGCCTGCCTTGCCCTTCACTAAGATCATGACTGGCCTGCTCTTGGTCTCAAATCCTCTTTCATACCCAATTCTTCATAGCCCTCAACTCTCTGACAGGTCAATATTCATCTAGCTCCTCTTCAAATACTTTCAGTCATCTAGCTTCCCGAACACTCTTGCGAAGAGAAATCATGACATTCAATCCCACCTGTTTGAAGAAAACACTTGCTGCTCCTATATCATGGTTTATTGATATGAACAAAAGAGGTTGAGACAAGGGTTCAGGTAAATATGACTGGTCCCGATATCAAAGCAGTGGTTGACTTCTGTTGACATCAAGGAGCTTAACAAAACTGGACTTAATGGGAATTAGAGTAAACTCTCCAGTGTTTGGAGTCAAACATGGAGTCAAACTGCCTGACACTGCACATTGCCACAGTAAAACAAGAGTTCATTCAGCACCTCACGCTGGTTTCACAGGAATGTGAGCAAGCCATTCAGCCCATTGATATTATTGGAGTAGAACAGGGACAGCCCACTCAGTACCTCCGGCCTATTACTCAGGAAGAGAAGGAGTCTGGTGTGATGGACCACCAGAGCCCCTCGAAAATATTTGAAGGCAGTAGCGTAGACTCTAATGTTTTCTTATTTTAAAGGGAATGTAAAGTGTCTGTTAATGATGCAATGTGGCAGCATCAAGAGAAAATTCAGAGAGAGGAGCAGTCAGGAGACATTCACTGAAGCTTCCAACTCTGTGGAGACCCCAATAGTTTCTGATGTTACTGAGAAACCAAAACCCAGAGATCCAAACCTGTGAGAGCTGGCCACACCCATTCAGGCTGCATGAAAATTAACCTAAGGCCTCCCTCGCTGTTTACTCAAGTGTCTTAACTATCCAGCTTGGTAATGATTATTCAATCACTCTCTTAAAAGAATCCAGGACAAAATAACCTCTTATCGCTACAGCATCATCAGACTTGTCAGTACATCGACCTGTCAAACAGGAACCAGGGGTAACCCAGTCAGGCCCTTGGCCTTGTCCAATCGGACGAGGAAGATGCCAATCAGCCCCTTGAGTCACTTATACAGGAACAGCAGGAGGCGAGGCCCACCTCAATGCACTTACACGGGGGCAGAATGTGGTAATTGATGCTGATTCCTGATGAATGTCTTATTCCGAAATGTCGATTCTCCTGCTTCTCGGATGCTGCCTGACCTGCTGTGCTTTTTCAGCAATCAACGCTCTACTCTGATCTCCAGCATCGGCAGTCTTACGTGTCTCCAGATTGATGCTCTGACATGATGAACAATTCGAGCAGAGGCTGCACAGACAGACTGTTCCACGTTGTTCCTCCTGGCTCCGTTGCTCATGATACACATGTAGGACTTTAACATGGTGAGGAGGGAAGCCATGTATCTTGTGTGAAGTCTCAAGAAGGCACCTTCCATCTCCGAGAAGCCAGCCTGGTGTTCTCTATGTAAGGCAGAAGCTGGTGGGAATGGCTACCTGTTTCAGATGGAAGGTATTGTGGCTGCTGTTGGGGATTGTGAACAACCTGGCGTTCAGTACAGGGTTCACACGCCGACTGCACAATAACGTGGGGAGAGTTAGTAAAGGCATATAAACTATTCGGAAAGCCATGTTAGATTGATGAATGGAATCTCTAAGTTCAAATAATGGTGATCTTGCTCGTGTTGACCTTGTCTAGTGCACGTCCTGTTCAGTTTAACCTGTATGCCTTACTCGGTCCAAGTCTATTTCCACCCTATGATCTCTCTGGCCATGCTTACGATGACCTGCCCCCACTGCTCATAAACAAAGTGTTTCCATTTACTGAGGTACACGTGACAATCAATCAAACCAATCAATCCTGGGTAAAGTATGGAATTTCGCACACAACCAATGTGTCTTTTGGAAATAAGTGATCGCTGCCACTCCTCGTGTTTCAGCGTCACCATTTCTTCGTCTCTCACAGCTCTACAGGTTAAACACTTAGCTTCTTTACTCTATCCTCATGTTACCATCACTGGTGTCTGTGGTAAGAAGATCATTCCTTACAAAGGACATCAAATCTGTAGAGAGTGCCCCAAATGCTCTCTCAGCAAGGCTGTACAACAGCAGGAAGATGGCTTTACTTATGTCCGCGAATAATCTTACAATGAAGGACAGCATACCATTGACTGTACCCATTACTTACGCAGGGTTTGATTCGGAGCAGTCAGCATCGACTTGTGAGTGGGAGATCATGCTTCCCAAATTTGTTTGCGTTCTTTGATGAAGTGACCAGGAAGGTTGATGAGGACAGAGTGGTAGACATAGTCTCTGTGGATTTCAGTAAGGCCTTTGATAAGGTCCCACACGGCAGGCTGCCCTGGAAGGGGACACCACGTGGAATGCTGGGGGAACTGGCAAATTGGAAACACAGTTGGTTTGATGGTAGAAGGCAGAGAGGGTTTAGTGGAAGGATGCTTGTCAGACTGGAGGCTGGGTCCATAGCTGTTTGTTATCTATGAATTAGTTGAGAATGTACAAGGCATGATAAGTAAGTTTGCAGATGAAACTAAAATAAGTGGGAGCATGATCAGTGAGGAAGGTTATCAGAAATTGCAGCAGGACCTTAATCAGGTGGAGAAATGGGCAGAGAAATGGCAAATGGAATTTAATATAGATGCGTGATGTTTTACATTTTGGGAACTCAAATCAAGGTAGGAGTCTCATGGTGAATGGGAGGATCTTCAAGTGTGTAGTGGACAGAGAGACCTTGGTGTTCAGGTGCACGGTTCTCTGAGAGTGGAGTCACAGGTAGGCAGGGCAGTGAAGAAGGCTTTTCGCACACTAGCCTTCATCAGGTAGGACATTGAGTAAAGAAGTTGGGAATTTATTTTGCAGTTACACAGGACTTTGGTAAAGCTGCACTGAGAGTATAGTATTCAGTTTTGTCACCTTGTTACAGGGAGGATGTTATTAAACTAGAAAGAGTGCAGAAGAAATTTTCAAGGACGTTGCCAGGACTCAATGGTCTGAGTTATAGGGAGAGTTTGGACAAGCTCGGACCTTTTCTTTAGCGTGTAAGACACTGAGGGGGGACCTGAAAGAGCTGTATAAGATCATGATGGTAGGGTTAATGCTCTCAGTCTTTTTCCAAGGTTTAGAGAATCGAGGACGAGAGAGGATCAGTTTAAGGTTAAAGGGGAAGGAATAAAAGGGAACCTCAGGGGCCACTTCTTTACACAGAGGCTGGTACGTGGATGAGCTGCCAGCAGATGTGGTTGAGGGGGTTACATTAACTACATTTCAAAAGCATTTGGTTAAATATTTGGATAGGAAAGGACTGGAAGGATATGGGCCAACTGCAGGGAATTGGGGTTAGCGTGGATGGACATTTACAAGGTGGAGGCGAAACCCCTTTGTTAATTAAAACCAAAAACCCAGAAAAGCTGGCCTCACCTGGTAGTCTGTTAAGATATGAGTGACACAGATCTCCAACATTCCACTATTTAAACAAAAATTAACAAGTTAGTTTCTTAACTTTAATAGTGAATACTAAACAACAGCTACTCACAAATACAAGCCCCTCTTTTCTTAGCTACTTACTAACTGACTCCGACTCTGGAAAAATATTCTGTTCCAAAAGCCCATATATTAAACATTACAATCTCAAGACCACACAGTCTCCATCTTCCCCGCTGTGTTCACTCTTCCAGCTGCTGATCTTCCTGGGTCATTTTTTAATTGTAATTAGGTTTACATGAACATGTGTCTTTGATAGAGAGTGTTTGAGATGGCCAGTTAGCACTGCAACTCGACAGCAGTTACTCTGCTGTAGGATGGCAGTGGCTCTCCCTCTAGTGTTCAAATGCTGGGTGTATATACTCCCCATGATACAACAATTCTCATAATTTGATTGCTTTCCAGATGTCCAAACAATAATATTCAAGTTTCGTAGGCTTCTGGTAACCTGAACGTTATTTTAAATCTTTGGTTGTATTTGAATTGTTGTCAAAACAGCAACCAAAATGCAGGTCTCCATTTCCCAGCTAATTGTGACATATGGAACAATCTGACCTTTAGCTGGCATCTGTGCTGTACTTTCTATTCAACAAAACCCGTTCTGTCTTAAAGTGACCTGACATGCTTTCGGCTTCATAAGACCTCCCTCCTTCAGAAAACAAAAGGACCATCAGAATGAAAAGATGGCTTCGTTTCTTTTCCCCTAATTCTTAATCCCATTATTATAAATTACAAAAGTATTAATCTCAATTATGTCATTCATATTAATTTTGTACACCTATTTAAACCGGAATAAGTCAAATCTTATCTAAACGTTTTCCTTTAAATCCGCGATAACACATCTGCTATCACATTTTCGGACCCACAGCATGTACATTTTGTAAGTTTAAAGTTGGTGTGATAAGACTCCAATGAAATACTCTCATATTCTGGTCTTTAAATATTCCAAAAAACGTGGGAGGTTTGTCGTTGTCCACAACCATCTCCGACAATTTATTTGTCACATAAACATTAAAATATTGTCAGGTCAGTGCAAAACTTAATCATTCTTTTTCAGTAATGGAGAATGTTGTATTTTTCTTTCTGGTGGATATTGCGTTTTTTGACAAGTAGCCAATTAGCCACTCAAATCCATCATAACCTTTCTGTATCAATACATCTCCAACCCCTAAATCCCTAGAAGCAAATAGAATTTTCAAAGGGTTTCAGAATATTTGGTGTAGCTAAAACTGACGCGGTGATTAATACTGCTTTAAAATTCTCAAATACTTCCTGGCATTGTTCTGTCCACCACAATTCTGTTTCCTTCTTTACTAAGTCCATCAGTGGTGCCAATATGCTGCTGATGTTTGGAACAAACTTCCGATAGAATCCAATCAGTTCCAAAAATTGAAGCACCTTTCTTCGAGGATGGTCGTGGAAATTCCTCAAAGCCCTTCGTCTTTGTGTTCCATGGGGTCAACCTCCCATGTCCAATGTAATGTCCCAACAACGTCACCTCTGCCTTCGCGAATTCTGTTTTCTTTAAGTTTATTACCAAGTTTGCTTCTTGTAATCGTTCAACATGCTCTGCCAACTGTAACATGTGAGCTTTTAATCACTTGCTAAAGGTCACAACATCATACAGATAAACATCTGACCATACCTCTGTTCCTGAGTCACTCAACCTGGCTTTGAAGGGAATTCCTATCACTGGTGGCAATACTAATACGTCATCCCCACAGGAAATCGTCAAAATTTCAGAGTTTTTATCTGCCACGTGCTTCATTCTATGCTGTGCCCTTCAGGTGCTGTTTAGATAACTCACCTACTCCATCTAATCTCTCCGTCACCTCACATACATAAGCTGAGTGTGAGATCTCTGACTTTGGTCCTGTCAATTTATATTCAATTAATTCCAAAGGACTTCTCACTTTAAATATTAACTCAAAGGAAGTAAACTGAGTAGATTTATTTCGGGCAAATATTTTTTGTCCAATGGCAAACAATTTAATGAGACACCTTAATTCCACTCATTCCGGTAATCCTGACAGTACACTGCTAACATGGTCTTCAGCGTCTGATGCTAACTTTCCAAGGCTCCCTGGGATTCAGGATGGGACGCCCTTGATTTAAACTGCTGTATGCCTAAGTTATCCATGACTTCCTTAAACATCTGATTGGCAAAATGAGACCTTGGTCTGACTGAATCTCTCTGCGGAGCCCACAGTGAGTAACGAAAGCTACCAACTCCTCCACCTCCCTTTTTACCTTAACACTCCATAATAGAATTGCCTCTGGAAATCTGGTAGACACATCCATTATGGCTAGTAAATATTAGTTTCCACTTTTATTTTAGATAGGGGAGCTACACAACTCATCATAACCTACGTGAAATGTTCTTCGAATGCAGGAATTGGTAACAAAGGTTCTGGCGTTCTTACTGCCTGTGACTTACCTACCATTTAGAATGTTTGACATGTCCGTCAAAAAATAACCACGTCCGTGTGCATTGCAGGCCACTAGAAATGCCTCTGTACCTTAGCCTGAGTCTGCTGTACACCTCGGTGACCTCCTGCAGTTAGTTTATGTGCTACCCGTAAAACTGTACACTACCTCTAAAACAATCTGGTGCACTTCGGCCCATTTCCCTTCTGCACTAACCTATCGGGGTCTCCATTTTAATTTTAGCATTCTATCTTTAAGTTAATAACGTTCGACAATATATTTTGATTCCTTTTCTGTGTGTGTGTGCATGTGTATGTGTGTGTGAATGTGTGTGTATATATCTATTGTAAGTCCATTCGCCTTTCTGGACTAAACACCTCTGTCTGATCCTCTGCCTGTTCAGGTTTTTCCTGGACCGTTTCATCAAACAGGGGGTCAGTTCACTGCACATCAACTCCTTTGGCTTTTTATTCCGGTTTTCGTTCCTGCTCTAACTTATGACAGTGGAATCTTGTTACTATACAGTCTGGAAAAATCCTGGGTATTTTTCTTTTAACTCCCCAATTCCCTAGTTTTCCTTTTGCCTTCCCCAATACAAGGCGTGCCACTCCCACCTTGGATCCTGTTAAATCGTTCACAAGAATAAACTATATTCCTGGAAATGACACTCTGTTACTCACTGTCACTGTTACTTCCCCAGCCTTGATTTGGCATTCCATCCTGATGTTACACAAGGGAATACTTAATTTCTAACCCCATTCCACAAATTGTTATGATCTTGATTAATATGTCAGAAAGAATGAAAATACTTTCATCTCTCACTATTAGAGGCCGAGAGAAAGTGAGGGCTGCAGATGCTGGAGGTGAGAGTTGAAAAGTGTGGGGCTGGAAAAGCATAGCCAACCAGGCAGCATCTGAGGGGTAGAAGAGTTGACGTTTCAGGCATAAATCCTTCATCAGCAAAGTGGGAGGTGGGGTAAGGGAGGGGGAAGGGGGCCGAGAAATAAAGAGGAGAGTGGGAGTGGAGCTGGGTGTAAGATAGCTTGGAAGGCGATAGGTAGACGCAGGTGGGGTGTGATGGTGATAGGTCGGAGAATAGGGTGTTGTGGATCGGTGGTAGGACAACTCGAACCCTCAAACTAGAACCATCATCAACGTTGACTTCACCAAATTCCAAATCTCCCCTCCCCAACCTCTGCCAGATTGAACCTTTCAATCTAGCACTGCCCTCTTGAACCGCCCTAACTGTCCAGCTTCCTTCCCACCTACCGACTCCACCCTCCCAACAGACATATCACTATTACTCCAACCTACATTTTCTTATCGCCTTCCCAGTGACCCTCCCACCAGCCCAGCTACTACCCTCGTATTTATCTTTCAGCCCCATTGTCCCCCCACCACATTCCTGACAATCGGTTTCTGCCTGATATTCGATTGTTCTGCTTTTCGGATTCTGCCTGATCTGTTGTGCTTTTCCAGCGTCTCACTTCTCAACTATTAGAGATTGATCAGATTCTATATCTTACAAAATTATAACTTCTTGTCCTTCTCCTCCTGATCTTTCTAAGTAAACTTTATCTACTGAGGCGAATTCTTTCAGAGATCAGGTACCGACTCCATACCCAGACCCTGCCTCGGCTGTGCACTCTCCTGCAGCTCCTCGGCTCCACTTGTGGTCTCCTTTAGCAGTTTCACTAATGCCACTGGCTTAGCCTCTTCTACCTCATCTTTCCCCAAAGTGCCTTCCTTCAACGACCATCACAGTGTGTCCCAGCTTACTTCAATGAAAACACCTTTTCCCAGTGCCCTTCTTAAACCATCAGCACTGTCATTTTATGTGTTCCACTCCCTTATACTGAGAACACCTGAGGCCTTTCACCTCCTTTCAACCCCTTTGGGCTTCTTTTTTCACCTGTGGTAAACTATTGTGCGCTACTGTTTGCTTTGTAATGTGTGAACTTCCCTTCTCCCAATTTCTATCCCTCATAGCATGAAAATTCTCCTGGAAGCTAAATTTCATCTCATGCACCAATACATATTTACCTGCTATTTCTGCCGCGCTTCTCACTGCTTGAACTTTCTGTTCGTGCACATGAATTTTTACCATCTCTGGAAGTGTGTCTTTCAACTTCTCCAGCAGATTAATCTCCCTTCGAGCCTCACAGGTCTTATCTATTTTTAAGTCCAGCACCCACCTGTCAAAATGACTGTAGTTAATTCTTTCAAACTTAACATAAGTCTGACCTGGTTCCGTCTCTATTTTTATGAACCTCTGTCTATATGCTTCTGGTACCAATTCATAACCAATCAAAATAGCCAATTTGACATCTGCATAATCTCTTGATCCCTCATCTGACAGCGCTGCGCATATCTCACCAGCTGTGCCCACCAGCTTAGTCTGAACGAGCACTACCCACAAGTTCACTGGACACGTCATCTGCCGAGCCATTTTTTTCAAATGAAATAAAAAAGGTTTTGAAATTTTTCCCACCGAAATATGGCAAGGCGCTAACATAGTTGTGTACATCCGGATGTTCTCCCTTCATCTCCATCCTGTTAATTTAACTTTCTTGTCTAATTCCCAACTTCTGAATCTCAAATTCTCTCTCTCTTTCTTTTTCCTCTCCTTCACTTTTTTTCTCTCTCTGTTTCCGTCTCTTTCTTTATCTTCTAACTTCGGTTGACATATTTGCAATTTAAGTTTTATCTAACTCGACTGCACTTGTCTGTTTCTCTGATACATCAAAGTGCTTTACCAACTCCATTATAATTTCAGCTTTCCTTTTGTCCCTGGTTAAACCCAATTCCAACCTATTTGCTAATTCTAAAAAATGTCCTCCTTTTGTCTTTCTAAACTTTCTTGGCAAATTTGGGTACCTCTTTAGTAATGTTAAAAGCCTTCTCCCTCATTTTTAATTTAAACCACCACCAGTAAACAAAATTAAACAAATTTTCCAACCGGGTTTTATTTGAAGATCTAGGTCACTAATTGCAACGTGTTGGAATTTGCTGGGACATTTTGTACCCGAAATCTGTTCAAATCTGTCCAAGTCCCATATGGCAGGGCCCCAAACTGTGGAGACATCTATGTCGAGCACTTCTGTTAATTAAAACCACAAACCTAAAAAGCTCACCTCACCTCGTAATCTGTTAATACATGAGTGACAAAGAACTCCCAAGTTCCACTAATACAAGAAACATAACCGTTTGTATGTATGCAAGTTAGCTCGCTGTGCTTGAAGGTTTGTTTTCTGACCATTCGACACTATGACGAAGTAACATCATCAGTGAAACTCTCTGCTGAAGCGCTGGTGGTATGTCGCGCCTCTCTATTTATAGGTCTTGGGTTCTTACGATGGGTGATGTCATTTCCATTTCTTTTGTTTTAAAAGAGAAGGTCGATAGGATCTAAATTGCTGTGTTTATTGATGGACCTCTGGTCAGAATGCCATTCCTCTAAGAACATCCTTGCGTGTCTTAGTATGTGTGTGCATTGTCCCAATCAAAGTGGTGCCCTTCTTTGCCTGTATGTATGGAACATAGTGATAATGGGTCATGTCTTTTGGTGGCCAGTTGGTGTTCATGTATCCTGGTAACACAACAACAGGACCAATTCAATGGCGGAAAAATGATTTTATATACACTGTTTAAATAATGTGTGTGCAGATAAGTAACATTTTTCATATGTGCACAACACATTCTAAATGAACAACGGAGACACAGTTAACAAAAAGTGATGCATATGATGTATAAAAATTATATAACATTAAAACATCATTTGATTCTCATCTAAAATGATATGTTCCCCTTCCCTCAACGTTCCCTGTTTTTCTGGAATTCTCCATTCCAATCTCTCATTCTTATTCGGATGTGTTACAAATTCTTGCTTCTGGTGTCCCAACTTATTTCAGGTAATCCCCTTTCTCCCAGAATTCAATATATTGGCCTGTTGGATACTTTCCAAAGCGAGTGTCTATCATATTATTGGAGATAAAAATTCTGGCAACAGAGCCAGCAATTGAACACGTTACTCTGTTGTCCATGGCCTATACAAAGGACCACAGTACACAGGAATTGCCAAAACATTGAGGGATGTGCATCTACTGCTTTCGATGATCTAGTTTTCTCATTTTTCACATTTCCTCATCTATGTTGTCTCGCTCTTTCTCTCTTTGTATCTAGTTAAGAGATTTACCAATTATTCTTTGCGTCTCCTCTCTCAAAGTTCCTTCTTTCGGTTTATATCTATTGGTTTCTTCTTGATGTAATGTGATTATAATTGAACAATGTAACTACAATGACATGTGGGAGGAGCTGGCCAGAGTTAATTGGAAGGGGAGCCGAGCTGGGCAGACCATGGAACAGCAAAAGCAGGAATTTCTGGGGATATTTCGGAGGATATCAGAAATTCTCCCAAAGGTGATGAAACATACTCATGACAGGACAAGGCAACTATGAGTAATAAGGCATCAAACCAAAAGAGGAAACATACAATGTGGTGAAGATGATTGGGAATCCAGAGAATTCATTGGCTCGGAAACTACATAAGGCTGGCATCACTGTCACTGCAGATCTCTTAATCATGGTCATGGAGAGAAACAGAGGAAACACATTCACTTTAAACACAGAAAGTGGTATTATTCAATGAAAAAGATTCAGATGAATTAAACAATTGAATTAAAATCAGTTAATTGGTTTTGCAGAATGTGTCAGATTGAAAGCATGACCCGGGAAGAGACCCTCAGCAGAATGACAGTATGAAAATGGAAGTGTTACCACATCAGAAACCAGAGTAGGTCACTGAGTACATGACTGATGGGTGAATGGGTCTCGATGTGAACTAAGGGACAGACAGCAGAATTGCATTGCAGATATTGCAGCTCAAAACTGCGTATTTATGTAGTGCTGTAGACTACAGCAGCAGAAGCAAAACAGCATTCAACCACAACCTGCAACTTTTAGCCTCGAATAATTTCCTCAGTCTGCCATTACCATCAATATGATCTATGTTTCAGTAATGACTGTGGGTGAACATGACTGGGTCAGAACCACGTGAACCTAAACCTGACGTGAACCCATTAAAGCTCCCACATTTGACCATCAGATCTGATCGAAGCTCCGCAATCCTGTCATATTCTGACATAACTGGTGATGGATGATGAAACAAATGACTGGAGCAAAGGGCTCCACAAATATCCCCATCCTCAGTAATCGAACAGCTCTGCACATCAGTGTAAAAGACCAGGATGTGGAAGCTGCACCACCCTCAGCCAGAAGTGTTGATTTGATGATCCACCTCACCCTTGCCATGATACCCACAGAATCACAGATGCCAGTCTTCAACCAATTCATTTTGCTGTATGTGACATGAAAAACCAGCTGAACACAGTACGTACGAAAAAGGCAATTGTCCCTGACACCATTCCTGTCATCGGACTGAAGACTTGTGCTGCACAACAAGCCGTGTCCCTGGGGAAGCTCTTTCATTCCAGCTCTAACTCTGACATCTCCCTGGTAATGTGGAAAATTACTCAACTATGTGCAGTTCCAAAGAGGATTCTTATTACAATCTGGCCAGTTACCTCCCCCTCAGTCCCACCTCGACTGTCAAATTGGTGGGAGTTCTTTTTGACAGAGTTATCAAGCAGCACAGAAATAACCTGCTCAGTACAATTTCAGATAGGTCCCCATGTAGAGATGGTGCTGCTGTGGAAAGGTCACTGGATTACTAATCCAGACCAGGCGAATGCTCTGGCAGCTGGTGGAAGTTAAACAAAATTGACAAAATATTAAGATGCAAAATCTGGTGTCCGTAAATAGTGACCTTCAAGCCAATGTCGATTGTACACACCAATTTGATTCACAAATGTACATTCAGATAGTGAATCTCCCGTGTTTTCCTGGTCTGGCCTAAACGTGACTGCAGACACACAGACATGTGATAAACTCTTCAATGGTCTCTGAATCCGCCAAACAAGACATTCTATTGTATCAAACTGTTCCGAGGTCTAAAGGATAAAACCGGACAGAACACCCGGCCCCAGCCTCAGTATCGGAAAAAGGGAATGAGAAACACAGTCCTGTTGACCCTGCAGAGACCTCCTTCCTAACATCTGAGAGCTTGTGACAACATTTACAGACTACATAGAAACATCGGGAATGGAGTAGGTCATACAACACATTGAGCCTTCCCCATTCCAGTTCACGTTCAAATATGTACACAATGCACTTTTTCCACACACTGTACACATCCCTTAATGTGATTAACTATGGGAAGCTATAAAGTAGGATGTGCAGTAGTCCATTTGGTCTGTCGAGTTTGCTACCCAATTCAATATAATGATACCTTGCCCTTTATTTCCATATCGTTCTCCTTCTCTCCCAACATTCCTTTACTGTCTCTAAATCCTTATTTATATTCAGTGTCTTCGCTTCCAGGTTCGAGTGCATTCCCCAGGTTCACCAGTCGCTGAGTGCAGACATTTATTGTCATCTCATTGCAGAATGGTCTGTCTGTACCTAATACTGTGGACCCTTGTTTTAGACACCACAGCCAGGGGAATTATTATCCCTGCTTCCAATCCGTCTCACCCTGTCAGATCTTTATATATCTCAGTGATATCTCCACCCATTTTCCTAAACCCCATGAAATACAGGCCCAGTCGACCCAAACTCTGCGCCCACAACAAGCCTGTCATCCTAGAGATCGGTCTGGTCATCCTTCACTGCTCTCCCTCAATGTCAGGTTTGTCCTTTAGTATGTACTGAGACCAAATCTGCAGAATACTGCACATGTTTGAGATGGGGTCACACCAAAGCTCTCTACAGCTGCAGTAAGACACGCTTACTCCTGGACTCAAATCCCCCTGAAATGAAGGTCAGCACATCATTGATCTTCCTATCTGGTTCTTGCTCCTGCAATATTGCTTTCAGTGACTGGTCTACAGGGAGATCCAGATCCTTTGCAATGCTCCAGCTCCCCACTTGGTAGGTCTATGTACACTGGGCAGCGTGTGAATGCCATTCCCAGTATTGCCATGTGGGTTCAGACCTCACTCTGCTGCAGGGACCTCGGAGGGCGGCGCAGAATGAAACAACAAAAAGGCCCATACGTCGCTTTTCAGATCAACATGTTTCAAACAATCCCTTTTCAAACGAAAAGCTGCCAATCTCTTGTTCCAACCAAAGGGCACACTGTCACCTCAACCCACCTTGCTCTCCATTCACTCCACTTGTCTTAGTCACCTTGAAGCTTTTTTACAACCTCCTCACCCACTCGCAATCCAACATCCTTTAGTTCTATCAGCAGGTTGGGATATATTGTATTTGATTCCTGCAACCAAATGTTTAATGGGTATTGTGAACAACTGGGACCTGAGCACCAATATCTGTGATATCCCAGAAACCTTCCTCTGTTATTTTATTTAAATAGTATTTATTTCCTGAATCTGGGTGTGACTGGCTGGGCCAGCATTTGTTGCCTGTCCCTGGTTGTCCCTTGCGAAGGTGGTGGTGAGCTGCCTTGTTGAACAGCTGCAGTCCACTGTGGATTCAGTGACAGTAACACCATTGAATGCCAAGGGGCAGGTTAGATTGTATTTTCGTGGTGATGTTCACGGTCTGGCATTTGTGTGACGTGACTATTACTTGCCACTTGTCAGCCTGGATACTGTCCATATCTTGTTGTATTTGAACATGGACTGCTTCAGTATCTGTGGAGCCAGAAATGTTGCAGAAGATTGTGCAATCATTGGCAAACATCTCCACTTCTGACCTTAAAATGGAGGGAAGGTCATTGATGAAGCAGCTCTGAAAATGTATGGGCCTAGGCCACTGCCCGAGGGACTCCTACAGATTTATCCTGGAGCTGAGTTGACTGACCTTTATCAACCATGACCATCTTCCTACGTGTCAGGTATGATTCTAACCAGCGGGGAGTTTGCCCCTGATGCCCATTGATTCCAGTTTTGCTAAGGCCCCTTGATAACACACTTGGGTGAAGGCAGCCATGATTTAAAGGGCTATCACTCTCACCCCACCTCTGGAATTCAGCTCTTTTGTCCATGTTTGGACCACGGTAATGAGGTCAGGAGCTGAGTGGCCCTGGTGGAGCCCACACTGGGCGTCATTGATCAGGGTATTGCTGAGTAGGTGCTGCTTAAAAGCACTGAGACCTTCCACCACTTTACTGAAGATCGAGAGTAGACTGATGCGGTGGTATTGGCCGGATTGGATTTGGTCTGCTGTTTATATACAGGAGATACTTGGGGTAATTTTCCATGTAATCGGGGAAATGTTGTTGTAACGGTATTGGAACAGCTTGGTGAGGGCAGTGACAAGGTGTGGAGAACAAAGATTCAGTACTATTGCCAGAATGTTGTCAGGGTATGTCCCCTCTGAGGTATCCAGTGTCTCCAACTGAATCTGGATATCGTGTGGAGTGAATCAAATTGGCTGATGACTGGTAACTGAATTGTTGAGGGCCACTGGAGGAGGCCGAGATGGATCATCCACTCAGCACTTCTGACTGAAGATTGTTGCGAATGCATCAGCCTTATCTTATACACTGAAGTGCTGGGCTCTTCCATCATTAAGGATGGGGATACCTGTTGAATGTCCTCCTCCGATGACTTGTGTAATTGTCCATAACTGTCCTCAACTAGAAGTAGAAGGACTGCAGAGCTTAGATCTGCACCGTTGCTTGTGGGATCACTTAGCTCTGTCTATGACTAACTGCTTATGCTGTTTGGCACGCAGGCAGTCCTGGTTGGTGACTTCATCAGGCAGATACCTCATTTTCAGGTATTCCCAGTGCTGCTGCTGCCCTCCTGTACACTCCATTGAATCAAGGTTGATCCTCTGGCTTGATGGTAATTGTTGTGAGGAGGATATGCCAGGCCATGAGGTTGTGCTGGAGTACAATTCTGCTGCTATTGATGACCCACAACATATTATCGAAACGCAGACTTGAGCTGCTAGATCTGTTCAAAGTCTGTCCTATTTAGCATGGTGACAGTGCCACCTAAAATGGTGGAGGTTATTCTCAATATGCAAGTGTGACTTTATCTCCACAATGACTATGCGGTGGTCACTCTTAACCGATACTGTCATGGACAGATACTTCTGCAGCTGGTAGATTAGTAAGGCTGTGGTCAAATATGGCTTTTCCCTCTTGTGGGTTCCTTCACCACTTGTCGCAGACCGAGTCGAGAAGTTATATCCTTTCGGACCCAACTAGCTCAATCAGTAATGCTGCTGCTGAACCACTCTTTTTGTGGACATTGACGTCCCTAACCCTGAGAACATTTTGTGCCTTTTCCACCCTCCGTGCTTCCTCCAAGTGTTGGTCAGATTGGAGGAGTACTGACTCATCAGTTGGGAGAGGCTGGTACATGGTAATCAGCAGGAGGTTTCCTTTCCCATGTGTAAACTAACGCCATGAGAGTTCATGGGATACAGACTCACTGTTGAGGACTCCCAGAACAATTCCCTTCAAACTGTATCCCACGGTGCCACCACTTCTGCTTTGTCTGTCTTGCTGGTGAGAGAGGAGATATCCGGAGAAGGTGATGGGGTGTCAGGGATATAGTCATACTCACAGAATCAGACCTTAAATACAATGCCAGGCTGTTGCTTCACCTGTCTGTTTATTTCTATTCACTGTTTCCTGCCAGCTGTCCCATTCTAGAAGTATGGCCATATATTCACCCCAATCCACGAAGATTTGATTTTGTCAACTCGGCTTGGAGATTTACCAAAATCTTTCTGAAAATCCACATGTTTTACATCCATTGCTTCTCTTTCATTTGTCTCCCAGTCTGTTTCTCAAACATAATTCCCATTTCATAAACCTGTGTTAGTGTTGTCTATGAACATTATTTTCAGTCCCAATAATTTCTCCCAAACGATTTACTTACTATGCTCTATGTTCCATGTACTATTTCGTTTTCCACGCCAGACTTGGTTTTCCTGGTATTGTCAGAAAGTTCTGTGAAGACAGAACTGAAGTAGTGGATTCATAGTTTTGCCATTCCCCTGTTTCCCATTCTCCATTCTCTGGTTTCAAACTGGAAAAAACCTGCACTTTTTTTTCATACTTCTCACACTGACATAATTTGACAAGCTATAACAGTCACTCTTATAACCTTTGTGAATATTATCTTCAGAAACCCATCAATTCTTGTGTTAAGCTGCTCAATCATTGACCTTCCACATCATACACTCACAGGAGCATAGTCTCTGTGCCAACAGAAATACAGCACGATCTATATTAGTCCCACTTTCCGACAAAAGGTTCATAGCCTGGAATGTTATGGCACTTCCAAGTGCTTGTCCAAGTACTTTTAACAGTTGAGAGGTTAACCTTGATAACTCCCCTCTCAGAAAGTACTTTCCAGACCCCAACACCTTCTGGGTGAAGAAAAAGTCATCTTTAAATCCTCTCTGAACCTCAAACCCTTCACTTTAAAATTGTGCTCCCTTGTTCTTGACCCTCTGTCTAAAAGGAACAGATGCTGTCTGTCCACCCTGTCGATGCCCCTTGTTAACTTATCCTTCTGAATCACACCCCCCTCAGCCTCTCTGTCAAAAGTAAACAACCCGAGCTTATCCAGCCTCTCTCCATAGCTGATATGCTCCATCCCAGGGAACATCCTGGTGAATCTGCTCTGCAAACCCCTCCAGTACAATCACATCCTTCCTTCTAATGAGGCTCCCAGAACGACATACAGTACTCCATTATGGACTAAACCAAGCCCTGTATAGCACTTATAATCTACTCCCTGATTAATAAACGCTCCACCCAAGGTTCAATTCTTAACTAGTCCATTACCCTGTTCAGTCACATTCAGGGATGTGTGGAGAAACACCCTCTGAGCTCCCTAGTGTGCTGCCAATCATTGTGTACACCCCATGTCTGGTTCCTCGTTCCAAAGTACATCACCTCATATTTATCAGGATCACATTCCATCTGCCATTGATCTGCCCATCTGATCATTCCACTTGTATTTTCCTGTAAAATCAGAACTTCCTCCTCACTGCCAACCATCCGGCCAATCTTTGTGTCAAACACAAACTTGCTTATCACAACTCCCACCCCTCCACCCACTCCCCCTCCAGATTCACATCTATACCATTTATGAATGCTACAAACAATAAGGGACGCAGCACTGATCCCTGTGGTACACCAGGGGACACTGGTCTCCAATCACACAAACAGCCTTCTCCCATCACCCTCTGCCCCCTGACACTAAGGCAATTTTCGCTGTAACTTTTCAAGTTATCCTTGATACTGTGAGAATTTACTTTTTTTTCAGTTTCCCATGCGGAACTTTGTCAAAGGCATTGCATCAAAACAAAATAAGCGACCTCCTCAAATTAATTGAATCAACTCCATTAGTGTGACTTACTCTTATAAAGTCATGATGATTATCCCTGATCAAGCCTTACCATTCTGATTGGAGTTCAATTTTCTCCTTCTCTATTTTCTCCAGTAGTTTCCCGAACAGTGATTTAATACTCGCTCGTCTATAGTTTCCTGGTCTATCTCTATCACCCTTACTGTGAAGTGCAATCATAATAGCTGTTCTCCAGTCCTCTGGTACCTCCCCTATTGTCAGATTCTAATTAAAATTTCCAATCAGCGTCTTTCCTCCCTTGACTCCAACATTATCCAGACCTGCAGATTGGTCCAATTTTATACCAGACAAAGCCTCAAACCGCCGCTCGTATTTTACATCAAACTCTTTTCAAGAGCTTTCCAGTCCATCTTCTCGAATTCTGTACCTGCATCCTCCTTCTCCCAAGTAAAACAGCTGTGATGTTTACATGGAACAATCTATCAATGTTCTCTGGCTTGACACACTGATTGCCCCTTTGGTTTCTAATGTACACGAACTGTTGCTGATTATTCTGTTCTACTTGTCCTTGTAGAATATCATGGGATTCTCTCTCATCTCTCCTGCTTGCACTTCTCCATGTCCCTCGGTTGTTCTCTCCCCTCTCTGTTTCTCAGTTTAACTAAAATCACCTCTCATTTTTTGAAACTCGAGATCACAGGCTGAGTTTCCACATCAGACAATCTTGCCATTTTAGGGATTAATCTGGAGAATACCTTTTGCAGTTCGTCTGTGGTATATTCTATCTTAGATTGGGACTCCAAACGGTACACAATACTCTCAGTTTAGTCTCAGCAACACTCTGTGCAGCTGGCGCATGGCATCTACTATATTTCAATTGCATTCACATGAATGTAACCCTAATTTTTCGTTTCCTATTTGCTTGTGTTTAGATTACATTGCGTTACAGTGTGGAAATAGGCCCTTCGGCCCAACAAGTCCACACCGACCCGCCGAAGCGCAACGCACCCATACCCCTACATTTACCCCTTACCTAACACTACGGGCAATTTAGCATGGCCAATTCATCTGACCTGCACATTTTGGACTATGGGAGGAAACCGGAACACCCGGAGTAAACCCACACAGACATGGGGAGAATGTGCAAACTCCACACCGTCAGTCACCTGAGGCGGGAGTTGAATCCGTGTCTCTGGCGCTGTGAGGTAGCAGTGCTAACCACTATGCCACTGTGCCGCCCAATTCTTCCCAATTCCTTTTACTTTAACTTTTCTTATGATGTTAGTGGGAGAGTTCTTAAAAAAGATCCTCTTGAGTATCCAACGATCTGTTATCCATTAGCTCCTCATTGCCTACGTCCACAAGAATCGTCTTCAAACCATTCCAAAAAATGTTTGCCACTTATGGTTTTCGTTTCATCGATGCATTATCATCCTCCCCAGTTTTCCCATTACCTTCTATATATCCAGTAACACCTTCTTTATAATCGAGCCCATCAGACACCCGATCGCGGATGACAAGTTACTGATCTGTAGTTCACCACTCTCCATCTTCATCCTTTCTTAAACTGTTGGATAATATTTGTACCCTTTGCCTTATCCAGATTGGCTAAATATCTTTCGGGAATGTATTGGAAAACAACGTGATAATCTGCGATGCAATTAATATGCCAATTGCTGCTTCCTCTGGAATTCTTGTATGAAGTACATCTGATCTGTCAGATTTATAAATACTCAATCCAGTTTTCTTTTAAAACATGACTTCAACACTTATAAGAATGATCTTAGACTTTACTTACACAAGTCCCATGGTCACTTGGTATTTCTGGGAGAATTTCTGGATATTCTGCCTTGAAGATAGACACAAAGATACTGTTTCTTTTCCCTGTGATTTCTCTGTTGTCTTCAATAAATTATTCCATCCGCACACCTACTGTTCCATATTTGACCTTGTTTTTATTTTTGTTTCATACACTGATGTACTTTTTTTGCAGTCTTTATGTTTTTCTTTTGTTTGTCTGCTTTTTTGCTTTTTGATTTTCTTTTCTTGGTCATCCGTTGCTGGGTCCTATATTTCTCTGAATCCACTGGCTTACTACGGTACTTGGCATTTTTCTAGGCTAATTCCTGTGATCTAATAGATAGTTGAAGGTGAGGCTGTAAGAGTTAGGTCAGAGAGGCTTGTGGATCAGATTGATCGGAAGGAAGATGAACACATAGGAACGTTCAAAAGGGGGGAGGATGCTGAGTTGGAAGATTGGACTGGGATAAGGTGGAGTTAGGGTAATTGGGGAAACTGCTGAAACCTACATTAATCCCCTGTGGTTGGAGGGTCCCAAGGCAGAAGAGGAACCTTTCTTCATCCATGCTTCGGGTGGTTAGGGTTTGGTGATGTAGGAGGCCCAGGACTCTCATGTCCTTGGCAGAGTGGAAAGGCGAGTTAAAGTGTTCAGCCACAAGGTGGTGGAGTTGGTCAATGTGGCTATCCCAGATATCTTGTCTGAAATGATCCACCTGCCTTACCAATGTAGAGAAGACCACACTGGCTTTAATGTATGTAGTAGATGAGGCGTTCTGTCTCCCTTCATCACCTATCACTTTCAACCCCACCTTCATCTACCTATCGCATTCCTAGCTACCTCCCTCCTGCCACACCGCCTTCTCATTTATCTCTCAGCCCCCTTCATCATAAGCCTCATTCCTGATGAAGGGCTTATGCCCAGAACGTCAATTCTCCTGCTCCTAATACGCTGCCTGACTGTGCTTTTCCAGCACCACACTCTTCGACACTGATCTCCAGCATCTGCAGTCCCCAATTTCTCCTCACACCTTCAGGGCTTGCACGATTCAGATTTATGACAGTTACTTCAAATAAACCAAAAACTACCGTGTACTCAAACAGCATAAAAGAAAACCAATGCATTGTGGTCACTGTTCCCAAAAGGTCCTTTACAGCAAAGTTTTCAATTAGTTCTTTTGATCATTCAACATCAATTTCTAAATAACCTGATCTCTAGCTCAGTGCTCGACAAAATGTTAATGCCACCATCTAACACATGCTCGTGAGATCCATTTTTCCCAGCATTAGCGTTCAGTTGGGTTAACACACTTTAGATATAATGTAAACAGTACGTTATTACTGCAGTAGCCAGAAATGTGTATAGCTCATTTCCCGTTTTCAAACATGTCCAGCATTTGTATAGCAGCTTTCACTTTGATATATATAACTCCCATCAATGTTTCCCTCTCTTTGCTGTTTTTGCACTCCACCTTACTAGATTCTGGAGAATCTGAGCGATGTGGGATTTGGGGGGATTAATGGTAGAGATCATCTCGCCACATCATTTATGATCATCTTAAGCATCATTGTGACATTTTCTCCAGATCTCCCATTATGCTAGTGGAGTAGAAAAGGACAATGATCGTTCATAAATGCTCTGTATTTCCCCCAGAGAGCTGAGACTGCTCTAACCTGGGTGGGAACCTTACAACAGGCTGGTAAAGCATTGCTGCTGCTGTACAGGATCTTAGTGAGATCACATCTGGAGAAGTGTGTACAGATTTAGTCTCTTCAATGAAGAAAGGATGTTGTTATATTGGAAGCAGCTCAGAGATGGATCCCTCAGCTGATTCCTGCAATGAAGATGCTTGCTTATAACTAAAGGATGATCAGGTTGATCAAATAGCCATTGGAGTTTACAAAAATAAAGGATGATCTTATTTCAACATAGATGACAGGAAGGAGTCAACAACTGAAGAGAATTACACAGATTGTGGGGGAATCCATTCCGTTCTCCAGCCTGTTACACCAGAATAGGACGACACTGATCAGCCCCTCGAGCCTGATATATATTCGAGGCCAATCAGCCCCTCGAATCTATAACACTGGACCCAGAGTAGGCCATGCTGCACCAGTATCCTGTTACACAGCAACAGGATCAGTCCATTCAGCCTCCTCAAGTCCGTAACATAGGAACTGGAAGTGGTCACACAGTGACTGGAGATTGTTACACTGGGATAACAGGAGGCCATTCAGACCCACCGAGTCTGTTGCAAGGGAAATGTGTTAGGATAAAAACTATCTGAGACTTTTTTCGTGAGAAAGGAGGAGGTAATTCAGACACGTGTCTGTTGGATGTGAACAAGAGAAGACCAATCGCTCCCTTCGTTCCATCTCTGGGATACATGAGGAGACCGTTCAGTATCTCCACCGATTATGGAGAAATATGAGAAGACACATCAGACCCTCAAAATGTTACACAGCAACGGGAAGATTCCATAATCCCCAACCCCTCTAACGCATCAACAGGAGGTGGTTATTTTGCCCTTGGAGATGACAACATGGGAACACCAGAAAGACTTCATCCCATCGATTTTGTACACCAGCAGGATGATGAGTCCAGTCAGCCACACATACCGCTTATGCAGCAATTGGAGCACATCTCTTAAAACCTTTTGCTCATCAAACAAGAATTCAAAGAAAACGTAAAGGTTTTCGAAAGGGAAGAACTTAAAATAACTGAATACATTAGGGAGTAAAATGTAACAATAAAGGATTGTAATTTAAGGGAAATTATTCGAATCCATTGTTGTGGACATTTGCAAACGTAAACCACAATTCATGGGAGTCAACATGGTTTTACAAAGGATAAATCATGATTGAAGTGTTTTCTTGAGTTATTTAAAATGTGAAAAACAAGGTGGATAGTAGGAATCCTGGAAATGGAAGATAGCTGGTCTTCATGAAGGATTCCGATACGTCGCTTCTCCAAAGAGTGAGTGGTCAGATCAGACAGCATCAGTTTAGGAGTAATTTATTGGCTTGGATGGAGGATTGGTTAACCAACAAAATGCAGTCAGATGAATAAACTGTGTCATTTTCTATTGGAAAATGCAACTTGTTGGGTGCCATAGATTTCAGTTCTCATGCTTCAACCATTTGTGATCGATATCATTACTCGGTTGACGGGATAGAAAATGCTATAGCTACATTTTCAGATGATACTAACATTGGTGGGACATTACTTCGGAATGATGATGCAAGAGATTTAAAAACTATGTGTATAGATTGCGTGAATGGCCAAACATTTGTCAATGAAAATTAAAGTGGATCAATATGGGGTTATTCAAGTTGGCCAGCCTGATAAAAAGGCAAATTATTTTCTAAATGGAGAGAAACTTCAAAGTGCTTAAGTGCAGAGGGATCTGGGTGCATGCTTGCATATCACAGAAAACCTGCTTGCGGGTACTTGAAGTAATGAGGAATGCAAGCATAACTTCAGCATTTATTTGTAAATGTATAGAGTAGAAAGGTTGCTGTAACTATGCAAGGTGTTAGTGAGGCTGCAACTGGAGTACAGTTTGGGTGTCCTGCAGAATGAGGTATTTCCATTGGAGGCAATTCAGAAGAGCTTCATTAGATTGATTCCATATTTGAAGTGTTTGTCTTATGAAGAGAAATTGAGCAGTTTAGGTCTATATTCTCCAGTTTATAAGAATAAACGGAGAGCTCATTGAGGGCTGTAAAATGCTAAAGGTCATTGAAAGGGTAGCTGTGGAGTGGATATTTTTTTCATGTGGCGCAATCTACAATAAGAGACTACAGTTTGAGGATCGAGAGATGGCAGGAAAGTGGAACAGAGGCCTCGATGACATCAGCCATGAATGTATTCCATGGCGGAGCAGGTTCGAACGGTTGGATTCCTGACTGATTCTCCTCGTTCATATTCAGCTTTACGACTGTGTTACACAGTAATGGGGGAGGATTATGTATCAAACAGGAAGCAGGAACTCCGGAAAAATCAGTCTAAATCAGTTTGACAGAACGTCAACAGTGGAGTCACACAGTGACCAGTGCTGGGTCCTCAACTATTTACAATCTATATCAATGATCAGGAGGATGGAACAGATATAGAGATACTGAGTTTGGTGATGTCGCTGTGATAAGCAAGAGATTAAATTATCAAGAGAGAGTGGAGGGTCTACAGATAGATACAGAGAGGTAAAGGCAATGGAGAATAATTTGGCAGCTGCAATATAACATGATGTAACCTGTCATTTCATTTACAGGAATAATGGAAGGCAGTATGTTACTAAGATGGAGAGGGATTACTGGGATTAATGATACTGTGAACTGGGGGGGTGACTCAGACCCGTTCAGACATGGGAGGTTTTGCTCCATCCCTGATCGTCTGCTCCTTGATGCTCCAAGTGACCCCATTGTTCTCCGTACACATGGAATTTTTTGAAGTGTTTGGTTGGTGATGGGGGATGCTATTTTCAAACGTGTATCAAGGGGATGGCCTTTATCCAAGATACATTCATTCCTTTCTACATGTAGATCTGAAGACGATGGAAATGGCTGCCTGCTTGTGAATGAAGAGGCTGTGGCTGCAGTGAGGACAGGGATATTCACCAACATGCTGTACTGTGATGAGCACGCTGCAAGATTAATACAGAGAGTGCTCCTTCAGTTCCTCTACCTCTCCCCATTGACACGGCTACTCCATGTACACCATCAGGAATCCCATTATACTGGATACACCCGGCAGTTCCCTGCTGTGGGTGAAACAATGTATTTACCTCATCCACCATATATATCCTCCATCACTGAATGGCAACATACTGGGGGATGATGGATATGTCACCCAGTCCTGTTTGAAAAGTTCCAGAACATAGAAGCTGAATGAAACTGTGACCCGAACAGCCCCTGGCAGCACCATCCTCCCCCTGGTGTGAAGCTGCAGGACGTGTTAAAGAAGGTGACACCGCTCTGTGACCAGCTCCTTGTTCAGTCAGGGTCCCCTCACACTCTGTTCCTGGGTGAAGTGGAGCTTGGGAAGCTGTTCCTGGAAAATCCGGGGTGGACACAGCAGATCCCTTTCCCCACACACACTCACTGCGTTGTTTCAAAGCTTCACCTCTCGGCAACCTCTGCTCCATTTGTTGTTCATGTTGCAGACCCAGATGTTGTAACTACAGTCCCCAGGCTCCATCCAAAGTTGGGTCACCAAATCCTAAGGTCTCCCTGAATGTCTGAGGCAGCTCACAGCACAACCTCCAGCAAACCATCCCCAGCTGCTGCACTAACATTTCAATGACAGGAGTCAGTCAGAAACCCCTCGTCTATAAGTGTTATGAACCAGACCAGATTCTCGCAAAATATTTTAAGAAGGCCGCTTAGACCAAAACCTTTCCTTATTTTGAATATAGATGTGAAGTGTGCTTTCCAGATATGTTGTGTCTGGTCAAACCACTCGACATTAAGCAAAATATAATCTATTTAAATGCTTTCGTTAAAATACAATCAAAGAAAAGAATATTTCAGGATGGCTTATATGTGGAACACTAGCACAAACAATAGATACCGTACCTTCTTGGTATACACTGCTTGGCACAAAGATATATTCAAATACAGATTCTTACATGCAATTTTCTTATCCAGGAGAAATGAACATCAACAGAGATCTCAGAGAGAAAGGCAGTGAGGAATCATGTATTGAGACTTCCAACCATTCCGGAACCCTGAACAGCTTCTGGATGCTGCAGCTAAAAACAAAACGAGGAAACCTGGTCTGGGAGAGCTGACCACTGCCCTTCCATTGTTACCATCGTTTTAATAAAACTTAAAGGCTTTCTCAGTTATTTACTTAAACTGTTTTCAGACACAGTTCCGCACCTCTGCCTTTAAAACGTCTCTTCAAAAAAAAATCCAAGAGAAAATAACCTTTTTACAGTGATAGTATCCTCCCGACTCCATCGGTAATAAAATAATCCATCAATATACAACCGTGGATTCATTTCAGACATCCTAAACTTCCTCTGTTAGTAGACTGGAATGAATATCTCTTACATTGACTCTGAGCATAAAAATGTTCACAACCTGATTCGATGTCAGTCATTTTACTTCTGCCACAGAATGCCTTTTGCTTTTCTTCATCCAAGTCTCCACACTGTGTCAAAACTTACTTTTTCTCGCCCTGTCAACTTTATAATTTCAAATTGAATGGCAGCAAGAATAAGCTCAGTCGAAACAGACTGGTATTTTTCTCCCTAAATTTCTCCAAAAACTTTAAGAGGTCACGATCAGTGATAAAGATTTGTCTCAGGTATGTTATTCGCAATTTAAATGCTGAAATGTTGTAACGCCAACACCAAGCTCAAGGCCTCCTTCCTCATTGTGGAATAAATCTGTTGATGTTTCCACTGGACACTCTGACCACATGTTACATAATGGAGCACTTCTCATCTCTCCAATAGTCCTTCTGAATGACATAGCTCCTCATTCTGGATTAGTGGTGCTGGAAGAGCACAGCAGTTCCAGCAGCAACCAAGTAGCTTCGAAATCGACGTTTCGGGCAAAAGCCCTTCGTCAGGAATAAAGGCAGTGAGTCTGAAGCGTGAAGAGATAAGCTGGAGGAGGGTGGTGGTGGGGAGAAAGTAGCATAGAGTACAATGGGTGAGTGGGGGAGGGGATGAAGGTGATAGGTCATGGAGGAGAGGGTGGAGTGGATAGGTGGAAAAGAAGATAGGCAGGTAGGACAAGTCCGGGCAAGTCAAGGGGACAGTTACTGAACTGGAAGTTTAGAACTAGGTTGAGGTGGGGGAAGGGGAAATGAGGAAAATGTTGAAGACCATATTGATGCCCTGGGGTTGAAGTGTTCCGAGGCGGAAGATGAGGCGTTCTTCCTCCAGGCGTCTGGTGGTGAGGGAGCGGCGGTGAAGGACGCCCACGACCTCCATGTCCTCGGCAGATTGGGAGGGGGAGTGGAAATGTTGGGCCACGGGGCGGTGTGGTTGATTTATGCGGGTGTCCCGGAGATGTTCCCTAAAGTGGTCTGCTAGGAGGCGCCCAGTCTCCCCAATGTAGAGGAGACCACATCGGGAGCAACAGATACAATAAATGATATTAGTGGATGTGTAAGTAAAACTTTGATGGATGTGGAAGGCTCCTTTTGGGCCTTGGATAGAGGTGAGGGAGGAGGTGTGGGCGCAGGTTTTACAGTTCCTGCGGTGGCAGGGGAAAGTTCCAGGAGTGGAGGGTGGGTTGTTTGGGGGCGTGGACCTGACCAGGTAGTCGTGGAGGGAATGGTCTTTGCGGAAGGCGGAAAGGGGTGGGGAGGGAAATAGATCCCTGGTGGTGGGGTCTGTTTGGAGGTGGCGGAAATGTCGGTGGATGATTTGGTTTATGCGAAGGTTGGTAGGGTGGAAGGTGAGCACCAGGGGCTTTACTTCTCTCTCAGAGTGCCATAGGTTTGCTCTGTTTTTATTACCCTTCCCCACCTTTCAAAATTACTTGTTCGATTCTTTCAAACACAACGTGTGTTTAACCAGGGACACTATTTTAGATTCCTGAAACACTGTCGGATTCTGGCACAAGCTCATATGCACTTCGGATGGCTTTCTTCACCTCCTCCAATAGGGATGCAAATACCTATCAGCTTTGTTTGGATAAACTAAATCCACATGTTCTCTGGCTGATGCACTTGTTTAGCCACTTTCTGAAATGAAATTAAAAAGGCTCCCCCATCATTGTCATCAAATTTTGATAATGCCTGGATGTATTTAAACAGATCCTGATCAGGCCTTTGGCTACCATAGGGTTGTTCTACCTCACTATCCTCTAATGAAAATCCATACAAAATGAAGAGGAAAATTCAGACATGCATTTTTGCATACAGTTCTCCAATCCAGGAGGAAACACCAAAAAGTGAGGCTTTGGACAGAGTAGCAGCTACGGATAATTTACTAAAACTTCCAACCCCTTTGGGACCCCAAGCACCCGGTGATTGTTACAGCTACAAGAAAAAACAAACTAGAAAGCCTGGTCTGTGCGAGCTGGCCATTGTTACTACTATTTATTAAAAACCCTAAACGCCCCGTAAGTTATTTACTTGAGCTGTTTTCAGTCAGCAGTTTGGCCTTTAAGACCGCTTACTAAAAAAAATGAGAAACCAACGTTTTATTAAAAAAAGTGACAGCATTGTCATGCAATTTAGATGCCTGGCCCTCCACGCATTGGGCTTCCTCGTGCTACTTATCGCAAGGTCACCTGAGAGGGACAGCCAAAGGTACAGACCAAGTTACAAGGATGTATCTCATAACTTCTGAAACACCCCTGTCCATGGACCATCACATGGGACATACCAGGAAGTGAACAACAGCTTGATACACACCATTTCAGTATTTCTGAGCTACACAATGCCAGCACTCGATACACCAGGGAGCCAAAACCCAAGGCCAGGGTAAGATATAAAGGGACAGAGGGATTCACTTTAAAGACAGAAACAGTCAGTTAATTAACTGAAAAGATGTTGTGGAAATATGTGGAAAAAGATAGGACAGTGGGACTAACTGGAGAATTGAGATCTTCGTGAGTAAAATGACAAGAATGAGAACATTGAATAAAGGCATTGTCAGATCAGCTGGAATGGTTTGTAACATCAAATTCTGAATCTGCTTGACAGAACACCACAAACAACATAAACTGGGACAAGATGACAGCCCAGCATGGAGAGCTGTGCAGACCATGCTCGTGTGTTGATCAGTAAACTGCACTATCTGTCCAGAATAGAGAGTATTGCAAACTTTACTATCATATGCTAACTATGCTCGCATCAGATTACTGCCTACAATGGGAAGGTTTGCTGTGTGTGTGTGTGTGTGTGTGTGTGTGTGTGTGTGTGTGTGTGTGTGTGTGTGTGTGTGTGTGTGTGTGTGTGTGTGTGTGTGTGTGTGTGTTTGAATGCGAAACTCATTGTTTGGGAAGGAACGCTCATGGAGGAAACTATTTTAAATAGGAACAACTGGCAGGCCTTTTGTTAATCAACAGAGAGAACGAGGGAAGTTTCATGCACAGATGATATAAAGTGTTTGAGAATGTTAAAATAAAGCTATTGCCAGACACAACAGCAATATACATCGGCGTGCACATGAATGACAGATGGATAGGAGTTTGGTGTGAGGTCGAATCAGATTTGTTTCGGCAGGTCTGAAGCCGGGACCATCAGCAGCAGATTATTGGCTTCATTAAGCCTGTACTTCATAGCTCAAGGTTCAAACAGCAGATGGAATAAACCAGTGAGATACATTCTGGAGTGGGGAGTATTTCAAGTTAGAAATGGTCAGGGCATGGTGTCAAGAATCAGCTCATAGTCAAAGAGATATCCCACAGTTGTGACTTGCCTGCTTCAGCTGCAGATATTGGCCAGGGATGGGATGGAAACAGTGGAAGGAAGTGGAGTTTGTAACCAGAGCAGTAGACGGTGACCTCCAAGCTCCTAACAGCAAAGGCAATGATACAATGCATTGTGGTTCTCCCCTGAAACTGAATAGATCAACATAGAGACCCGTGAGTAACACTGCCAGCGCAGAGAGTGAGACAGGAATTGAACACGTTCATTAATGTAGTTAGTAGTGCTCTGTAGAGTGAATGTCTGGATTCAGAGATTCAACAGGAACAATAATAGTGGCAAGATGTGTAGACTATATGAAATAACAATAATAAATTCATAATTGGTTTATATAAAACAAAATCTGGACAGTGACACTCACCAGGAACACCAACGATAGCCAGGAAGGGAAAATAAAAAAATTTAATAATGAGAAGAACGTAATAGATCCGCGATGATAATGACAACCAATAATATGCAGAAAGACGCCAAATATAATTGGATAAGCTCCTGTATATTGTTGGAATATTCCAGTCTAATGTTCTAACATTCTGATCCATTGTTGGTATATTCCAGTCTAATGTTCTCAGATTCTGATCGCTCCTTCCACTCTCTGGATATGCTGATCCCTGTCAGTGCTGTCGGTGATGCTCCCGCTCATGTTATGGGATAACACATTGAACGGAGCCCATTTATCATGAAAAGATGGAAATCCTCCACTGGGATCATTAGAATCCATGGAGACTGGCATTAACAGCACTTACTGAACAAATAGGCTCAGTTAACCTGTTCAAAACATCACTTTTCATTTACTGGTTTTGGATGGAATGGATGAGGGTTGCTGAGGGATGGATCATAAATATTTAAATCTTTTTGTTAACTTGTATATGAGAGTATTAACAGGACACTGCAGGCGTCTATATATGTTCCACTCTGTTTATGAAAGGAGGCAGTTATAAAATAACAGATCGGCTGCATAAAAGAAAATCGGGTGGGCAATTTTCTCGATACCTGAACACAAAGTACGGTACTTATTGACCAGTGTGCTGCCACTCCTGGTTTTAATGCCCTGTTGTCAAATCCTTTCATAACCTTGAGACAGAGCATTGAGACTGCTGCTCAGGAACAGGCCGAAGCAATTCTGTCCCTATGGGCGTCTTACAGTGGGCTAAGAGAAGGCCATTTAGCCCATATTAGCCTGTTGCAACTTGAAAAGGTGGAATGCTGGAATATTGGCACATTTTGCCGAAAGAATAATTCAAAACGAAGAGATGCATCGCTGCAGCTGTATGAAGTGTTACTGAGAGGGCACCTGGAGTAAATAGTGTTGTTTGTGTTTCTGTAACTGAGAAGGAATAGACCTCCATGAGATCCAGTTTACCAGCTGCTCATAATCCACGGGTTGTTGTCTCATTTAATATCTCGGATCTGTTACACAGGGACAGGAGGAGGCCATGAAGCCTCTTGAGTCTAGTTCAGAGGGACGAGAGATGGTCATTCAGCCTTTCCAGTCTAATACAGAGGGACAGGAGGAGCTTATTCAGCCTCTCGAGCCTGTTACAGAGGGGCAGGAAATGTTTATTTAACATTTCAAGTCTGTAACACATAAATACTAGTTTTAAACTAGTTCTGGAATAGGAAAGACCTTACGTAAACATTAAAGTTCTAACTTTGAACAAGACCAATTTGGAAAGTGTTAGGCGAGCCCTGTGAAAGGCTGATTGGAATACCCTATTCACAGGTAAAGGGATGATTCGTAAATGCAAGGCCATCAAAACTTGGTTTCAGAGAGTCCAGAGCCAACGTGTTCCTATTAGTGAGAGGGGCAAGGTTGGTGGGTGCAGGGAGTGCTGGATGGCTAGATATATTGATGCTCTGGTCATGATTAGCAAGGAGGCATATATCAGGTAAACAGAGCTGAGATTAAGTGAATCGTCAATGTATAGTCAATAGACTATACAAGTGTATAGTCAATGGGGAAACTGGGCCAGAAACATGTGGACAAGAGATGGCTTTAGAAACAGGGTTAACGAGGCATTGAAGCACCTCTACACATCCTTTAATTGCAAAATATTAACTAGGGAGAGAATAGGGCACATTAAAGATCAGTAAGGCTACGTATGTGTGGAACCATAGGAGGTGGAATGGATACTAAGCAAGTATTTTTCCTAGTATTTAATGTAGAAGAGGTTACAAGAGCGAGAGAATGAAGAAATACATAGTGATATTTTGAAAAGTATCTATATTACAAGGAGATGTTTGACATTTTAAAACACATAAAGGTGAACAAATCCCTGGGGCCTGATCAGTTGTATCCCAGAATATTGTGGGAAGCTAGGAAAGAAATTGCTCAGCCTTTTGCTGATATCTCTGTAACATTGATTTCCACAGGTGAGGTGGCAAAAGACTGAAGGGTTGCTAACAGAGTGTCATTGTTTCAGAAACTAAAGAAAACCCAGATAACTATAGAGTGGTGAGCTTGATGTCAATGGTGACTAAATTGTTGGAGGGGATTTTGAGGGAAACGATGTATATGCATTTGGAAAGACAAGGACTGAAGAGGGCTTTGTAGATTGGTGATCACGTCACACTGATTCGGTGGAATTTTTTGAGGAAGTGAAAATGGTGTTTGATGAAGGCAGGAGAGTGGATGCTGTCTTCATGGAATTCAGTAAGAAAACCAAAATGTTCGACATGGTAGACTGGTTAGCAACGTTAGGCTGCCTGGGATCCAGGGAGAACTTGCCATTTAGGACCAAACTTTCCTTGAATATCGGAGACAGGGTGTGACAGTTGGCATTTGTTCATTAAACTTGGAGACCTGTGACCAGTGGCGCTGCTCACAAAGATCAATTGTGGGTCCACTGCCTTTTGTTACTTATACAAATCATTTGCACTTCAGTATATGAAGTATTGTCAGTTAGTTTGTAGATAATTCCAAATTTGGTGGTGTAGTCGACAGTGAAGAATGATCTCTCAGAATATAATGGGAACTTAATTAGGTGAGCTGAGGTGTGGCAGATGGAGTTTATTTTAGATAAATGTGAGGTGTTGCATTTTGGCAAGAAAAATCAGGGCCAGGCATTTCGGTAGGATCCTGTCGAAAGTTGCCAATGAAGGAGAACTCCAAAGAAATTATAGAATCCCTTACAGTTAGGAAACAGGATTTTCGGCCCATCAAGGCCACACCGTCCCTCGAAACAGTAGCCCACTGGACAAACACCTACCCTATCCCTCTCAGCCTGCATTTCCCATGGCTAATGCACCTTGCCCTCACATCCAAGGATACTATGAGCAAATTTGGATGGCCAGTCTACCCTGATCTGTATATCGTTATACTGTCGGAGGGAAACATAGCACCCGAGGAAGCTAACACAGTCACGGGTAGATTGTGCAAACTCCACACAGCCAGTCATTCGAGGATGGAATTAAACCCTGATCGCTGCCCTGTGAGGCAGCTGGTGGTGCAGTTTCTCCGTTCCTTGAAATTGCCGTCACAGGTAGGCAGTGTAGTGAAGACGGCACTCGGTGTTCTTCCCTTTATTGGTGCGTGCCTTGAGTCTAAGCATTTGCATGATGCCTTGCATCTGTACAGCACATTGGTTTGGCCACCTTTTTAATATTGCCTTTAATTCTGGTCAACCTGCTGTCGGAAAGATGTGAGGGACAACATTTTCACACAGAGACTGCTGCGTGTATGGATTGAACAGCCGAAACAGGTGGTGGAGGCAGATGCAGTTACACCATTTAAAAGGCATTTGGATGGGTATGTGCATGGGAAGGGTTTAGAGGGAGATGGGACAACTGCTGGCTAGGGGGACGAGATTAATTTAGGATATTTGGTTGGTATAGATGACCAGACCGAAGGATCTTTTTCCATGCTATACATCTCTGAGAGTCTGTTGACTCTTGAGTGTTTAACATGGGAGCAGGAGGAGGCTATGCAGCTTCTGAAGTCTATCAGTCAGCTTGTTTATTCAATTACTGACAGTAAAATATAAAAATAAATCATTCAGATTTTGATGGTGTTTTACAGAAACAGGAGAAAGGCTTTTAGTCAAGAAAAGCTGTAAACAATGTGAAGAGGCCATTCAGTCCCTCAACTTCATTCCACAGGAGCAGCAGGTGAGCACAGAGCTCTTGGAGCCTGTTACTCAGAAGCAGGAGGAGGACATCTACTTTCCCAAAACTTCGATTAGGAGGCAGTCACTCAACTGCTCGAGACTGGAACACAGGAACAGGAGGGAGTCACTCAACTGCTCGAGACTGGAACACAGGAACAGGAGGGAGTCACTCAACTGTTCGAGACTGGAACACAGGAACAGAAGGGTGTCATTCAACTGCTCGAGACGAGGACACAGGAACAGGAGGGAGTCACTCAACTGCTCGAGACGAGGACACAGGAACAGGAGGGAGTCACTCAACCGCTCGAGACTGGAAGACAGGAACAGAAGGGTGTCATTCAACTGCTCGAGACTGGGACACAGGAACAGGAGGGAGTCACTCAACTGCTCGAGACTGGAAGACAGGAACAGAAGGGTGTCATTCAACTGCTCGAGACTGGGACACAGGAACAGGAGGGAGTCACTCAACTGCTCGAAACTTGGACACAAGAACATGAGGGAGTCATTCAACTGCTTGAGACTGGGACACAGTTACAGGAGGGAGTCACTCAACTGCTTGAGACTGGGTCACATGAACAGTAGGCGGTCATTCAACTGCTCGAAACTCGGACACAGGGAAATCTAGAGGCTTATGAGTCCCGAGGATCCTGTTACGATGGAACAGGAGGAGGAGACTCACTCCCCACCAGTATGGGACACTGGGAGAGAAGGGGAGTTTGCTTGGAACAAAAACAAATATATGAATAAGTTGCATGAATGGTCCACTAAATCCTGCCCCACCATTCACTAAGACCACGGCTGATCTGATTGTGATTCCCTCATTCCATTTTACAGAGATTCCCCTCTCTGCAGCCTCTGCTCCATTTGTTGGTCATGTTGCAGACTCAGATGCTGCAGCAACACTCACCATGACTCATCCAGAGGGCCGGGTCTAACCAGATGAGTCTGGATTTGAAGGGTCCAATCACAAGAATGGAAACACAAAATGAAGGTATTGTCAGATGTTTAGTTCTCTCACATTCGGAATCCGACTCACGTAACCAGCCCATCCATTATACTTTCAGGCTGGAGCACTGTTTAGATCCGGCTACCGTACTGCAGAATACAGCACAGCAATATCCAGAATGGAACTCTTTGCAGCCCACACCAATTCTTGATCTATAATCCTGGGCTAAATATCCAGCGTGGGGAGCTGTGCAGAACGCTCTGGTTCATTCATATATAAACCCAGGCTATTGCATTGTTCGGTAACACTGTGTTAGATCACTGCCCAGTGTGGGGAATCTTGCAGCCAATGTTGGGAGTGACAGGATGTGCTGCTCCCATCCATTTACAGCTCCATGTCTCCACTATGGCTTGACAAGGGTTGCCATGGATGTGAAAATCCCTGCGATGTAGAGATGTAAATGGAAACAGTTCAAATACCAACTACTCGAGACTGGGACACAGGAACAGGAGAGAGTCATTCAACTGCATGAGACTGGGATACAGGGACAGGAGGGAGTATTAAGGCGTATATCACACCAGCATTTAAAGTTGAAATACCTGAGATAATATCCAAAGAGGTTTCGTGAATGGTGCAAAGTAGTTAGAGAGGGGTGGTAATGTTACAGTGTTTGCACTATAATCAACAATGTGAATTAGAGGAAGAAATATGCAGGGGGACTGGGGAGACTTGCAGGAACAATAGGGTTGTTATAATTGGTGATTTTAATTTTCCTAACATAGACTTCCATATGGTTAAGAACTTAGATGGAACGTAATTTATTAAGTGTATTCAGGAAAGATTCCACAATCAATATATAGAGTATTGTACTCGGGAAGGGACAAACACGACCTACTGTTGGGAAATAGGGCAGGATAGGTGAAGGAGATAAAGCGGGGGGCGCATTTTGGGAAAAGTGATCAGAGTTGTATCAATTTTAAAATAGTTATGGGAGGGACAAAATTGGTCCACAGTTTCAAGTTCTAAATTGGGACAAGGAGTATGTTGTTGGAGTTAGACAGGGGATTGCAGGGGATGATTGGAGTTGTTTGTTTCCAGGAAAAGAATCCCGGGCAAGTGGGAGGGCTTTAAAAGTGAAATAGCTCGAGTTCAAGGTTTCCATTTTCCTGTGAGGGTGAAGGTTATGTGAGACTGGAAGAGAGAACTCTGGATGTCAAGAGATATTGAGGCTTTGACCAGAAAACAGGAGGCGTGGCTCATGTTCAGGCAGCTCATATCAAGGGAATCCTTGGAGGTATATACAGGGGATAGAGGAGTTTACTGAAGAAGGATATCAGCAAGGCCATAAGGGGGTATGAGGTAGTCTTGGCTGAGAAGATTAGAGTGAATCCAAATTCAGTAAAGTAAAGATAAAGAGCAACTAGAGAGAGAATAGGATGCTTTAAAATCCAAAACCAGCATGCATGCGTAAAACCTCAAGAGATGGGTGAAGTCCTCAATTTCCCCTCTGTGTTTATCATGAAGAAAGACATGAAGATCTGTGACCTTTAGGAGGTTAGTTGTGATATCTTGGTCCTGTTCATATCACAGTAGAGTTGCTGTTGGACATATTAGAACGCACAAAGTCAGACAAATCTCTTGGTCCTGACCAGATATATCTGAGAGCACTGTAAGAGGTGAGAGAAAAAGCTTAGGGACCAAGATCCCGGAAGTCTGGGTGGTAGCAAATGTTGTGCCCTTATTCGAGAAGATCTGCAAAGAAAAGCCTGGGAAATAATATCCCCAATTGTGCAGGATGCCACCGTATCTCAGATTGTTGCAGGAATGGGGAAGAGATCAACTCTCGTGTGTCATTTCTGTGGGTTAAAGAAGAAAATAAAATCCTTACTTGTGAGGTAGATCTGCCTCCAGACATCCACCAGCTCTAGGTCTAGACACAAATCCATTAATTGCATACATTATAACGAGTGTTTTGGGGGACCTTTGGACATTCTGTCCATCGTGGGGCGATAATCCAGTCAAAATCTCCTTCTACAATAATGCGCCATGATGCAAGATAACTGAATTTGGAAAATGCATCTACCAGGATTTTAAGAGGGTTCACCGGGTGGCAATAAACATTTAAAATACTGTATTAATTCCCGTAGTTCAAGACTTTGAGGATTATGATCCTTCCATGGGTGTTTAATACAATCTAGTAATTTAAATGGAAGATTCTTCCTATCTATTATGATTTTTCCCCCACACTTAGTATTAAAAGACGAGAAATAAACCCGATCATACCCGCCCTGCTGTAACATCAAATGTTCCTTGTCATCAAGGTGCATCTCCTGCAACAGGACAACTCTCTCTTTTTTAAGACGAGAAAGCATATTTTTCCTCTTGACTGGCAGATGGCTCCCCTTAATGTTCCAGGTACACCATTTAAGCACATCATTATCCATAACACACTGCAGCAACATTTGAACTCTAGAGAATTTCATATCGAATTACACATCGCTGAGCATTAATGACAAAAGCCTCATCGAGCCTAAAATCTGTACAAACTAAAACTACTGCAACTAACAAGCTCTCAAAACTTTCCAAAGCTAAAGACATCAAAAAGAACGAAACAAAATCCAAAGTGCCAATGACACTTGATAGGGGTTTTTACCCCCTCCCCCCCTCACCCAATGGGGACGCTGACGACCATGGTCTCTGTTCTCCAACACTGACAAAGGCCCTGCTTTTAATTGTAAAGGTCATGCTCTGGTTTGATTTACCAAATCCAATACCTCGCATTAATCCAAACTAAACTCCATCTGACACTCCTTATCCCAGTGAGTGATATTACTGCCACCTCATCTTCCCCATTTAATTGTAAAATTTCCTCCCCCTCTCCAGGAGGCCTGCACATTCAGGCCTTGATTTTCACAAAGACCCTGAGCCTTCTGTGGTTCTGGGGAGGAGGGACAGATTGCAGACACAGTCAGTGGGGAGGAGAGGCTGGACAGTAATCAGCGATCTGGTATCATTTCTTGGTTTTATGAAAAAGGCAGTCACACGTGAGAGTTGAGTAATACTGATCGTTTTTTGGGGGGTCAGAAAACATGATCTTTTTCCGTCTCTGGTGTTCAGTAATGAAAATCTATTCGAGACCATTCATTGTGCAGAGTGTGTCTGCAGGATTTCTTTCCCGAATATTGCAGACTACAGATAATAGCGATTAAAGCTGTTCATAGTTAGCTTCGATGGCACAGCACGTACATTCAACAAGGTAAAAACAATGACTGCAGATGCTGGAAACCAGATTCTGAATTAGTGGTGCTGGAAGAACACAGCAGTTCACGCAGCATCCGAGAAGCAGTAAAGTCGACGTTTCGGGCAAAAGCCCTTCATCAGGAAGGGCTTTTGCCTGAAACGTCGATTTTGCTGCTATTCAGATGCTGCCTGATCTGCTGTGCTCTTCCAGCACCACTAATCCCGTATACTCAACATCCTACAGTTGAGACAAGTATTTTGCATTTGTTTAACAATACAAAGTGTTTTGTGTAATTAAGTAATGGTAACTTGATTATAATAAATCCACACCGAGCTGAAAGCTGACACTTAAAATATGACTCAAAATCTGGATATGGTAGTGTCGTGGGTAATATCCCTGCCTCTGTGCCAGAGGTCTGGATTTGATTCCTGAACGTGCGTGGTGGTGTTCCAAGCTCTGGACTAGAAGTTCTGGATTCAAGTCCTGCCTGTTGCAGAGGTAGGTCCCAGCATGTCAGAACAGGGTGATGAGCAAACACACAGGAGAATGATGTTACAGCTTTCTGGGTATTGCTGAGTGATGCTAGTGTCCCTACCTCCGGGCACAAAGGTCTGGGTGCAAATCCCACAGAAGTGTTTCGTAACACAACTGAACAAACTGATTAAAACGGATTTAGAATTGTGGCTTGATGGAGAAGGAAGAGGTGTCAGTATTGCATTTCAGAATTTAGGCCCAGGATGATTTGAAGCACAGTCATTCGTGTTGATTGGAGTCACATTTTGCAGCAGTAAAGGTTTATAAAACCAGAAGGGTCATGGATAGGGTGAGTAGTCAGGGTTTTTCCCCAGATTGGGGCATCCAAAACTAGAGGGCATTGGTTGAAAGTGAGAGGAGAAAGGTTTTGACGAGCCCACGAGCACTATTTCATGCAGAGGGTGGTGTGCATGTGGAATGAGCTGCCAGAGGAAGTGGTGGAGGCTGGTACAAATACTGCATGTAAAAGGCATCTGGATGCTGACAGACCTGCCGAGCTTTTCCAGCAATTTCTGTATTTGTTGCAAAATGCATTCATTTTAACACAATATTCTGAATTCATTAAATATTTTATTTTTCAATGATGCACCGACATATAAACATATCTTTGAATCGACCGAGACCATTTTCTGCGAAGGATATGGCTCTGTGTATGACAGCAGCAATGATGCACCTACATGGAACAGGGAATGTGATGGAGACATAGTTTGGACAATGTACAAGGAGGCCTCACATGGTCCAGTTTGGGAGAGGATGACATTACTGTGTGATTCAGCTCAGAAAGCGAGAAAATGTAATCTGCATGAGAAGGAGCGGCCGATGACACTCTCTCTCCTTCATTGTTCCTCATGACAGCAATGTGTGCGAGCTAAAACAAAAAATCTACAGTCATCGTTACCATTCTTATTTTTATAGAATCCCTACAGTGTGCAAACAGGGCCTTCGGCACAAAACATGCATACCAATCTTCCCAGGCTCCCTCCCTTACATTTATCCCGACCGATGCAGCTAACCGAGAGACCCCGGAACACTTCGGACAAATTATCATGGCCAATGCATCTAACCAGCACAGCTTTGGACTGTGGAAGGAAACTGGAGCAACCATTAGAAGGGGAGAATGTGCAACCTCTACACAAATAGTCACCCGACTCTGGAATTGAACGCAAGGCCCTGGTGCTGTGAGCAGCAGTGCTAACCACTGAGCCACTGTGATACCCGTGGGCGATCCCTGGCCAGAATTCATTGGAATCTCTTCACTGCCTAATGCAAAGGGAATTCAGCCAAATCCAATTGTTCCAGGATGAAGTCCCATTGCTAGCGGCTTGTGTGAGTAGAATGTCTTCAGAAGCAGAATAACATTTTGAACAATCTCTCAATTTTTCCTTTTGTCATGAGTTAAAATAATATGTGGACAAAGCGCGTTTAATTTGAAATTGCAGAGATTTTATTTATTGGTGTGTGTGTGTGTCAGTGTTTTTAGAAAGGGAAATGTCGATTCTTTATTTGCAATATCCAAACAGTTTGCCATTCATCTTTCCATCACAGTTTGAGTAACATTGCTCTGGATCATAAAGGTGCTATTTGAGCAGATTAAAAAAACTAGCCTGACTTGTTGCAAAAACTGACATTGACCCAGTCTGAGACTGATATCATCGGCCGTATCACCGACCTGGTTACATTTGACATGCATTGTGAACAATGGAGCATTGGGAATAGAAAAGGAAGCAGTGACCTCAAAAGGTGGGGAATTATAGACCGGTGAACCTGATGTCAGGGGTGGGTAAGTTGTTGGAGGGGATTCTGAGGGACAGGATTTACATACATGCTTATGCTGAAACGCCGATTCTCCTGCTCCTTAGATGCTGCCTGACCTGCTGTGTTTTTCCAGCAACACATTTTTCAGCTCATAAATTTGGGAAGGCAAGGGCTGATCGGGGTTGTCAACGTGGCTTTCTGCATGGGAAATCATGTCTCATTAATTTGATTGAGTTTTATGAAGAGGTGACAAAGAAGATTGATGAAGACAGTTTGGTAGACATTGTCTATATGAACCTCAGTGAGGTGTTCACAACATTCCGATTGATGAGTAAGGTTCAGTCACATGGGATACAGAGGAAGCTAGTCACAATTGGCTTGAAGGAAGAGGGATATTTTTCAGACTGGAGGCTTGTGAGCAGCAGTGTGCTATAAGAATCAGTACTGAGTTCACTGTATTTCATCATTTATGTAAAAGATTTAGATGTGAATATTGGGGCCATAGTTAGTAAGTATACAGATGACATCAGAAAGGTGGTGTAGTAGATTATCTCAGTGTACAAGACCGCAGTTAGATAGGACAAAGACACAAGGAGTAACAGATAAAGATAACTTAGATAAATATGATAAGTGTCCTTAACTAGCCAGCTTGGTAATCTCTCTGAAAAGAAACCAGGAGAAAATAACCTCTCAAAGCCTACAGCATCATCACACTTGTCAGGACATCGAGCTGTCAAACAGGAACCAGGGGTAACCCAATCAGGCCCTTGGTCCTGTCCATTCGGAAGAGGAAGAAGCCATTCAGACCCTTGCGTCTCTTACACAGGAAAAGGAGGAGGCAATTCGGCCCCTAAAATATCATCAGCTCCTCCCTATGGTTTGAATATTTCAATACTGGCAACACCCTTGTAAATCTTTTCTGAACTCTTCCAAGTTTCCCAACATATTTGCAATGGCAGGGAGAGTGGAATTGAAAGCAGTTTGGGCATTACAAAAGTGGCCGAGCCAATAAACTGTACAGCCGAACCATGATCTCCCAACTCCTATATTCAGTGCACTGCCCAATAACAGCTAGCATAGCAAACACCACCTTCACTGACCTGTCTACCTTCAACCACACTTTCAAGGAACTATCAACTCACACTTCAAGGTCTATTTGTTCGTCAAAACTTCCCAGGAACTTGTCATTATGGGGTTGAGGCCTATTCTGAAGTCGGGAGCCTAGAATTGAATGTAGTACTCTAAAACAGGCCTCACTAATGCCCTATACTGTCACAACATGACCTCCTACCCCCTTATACTGAGTCACAGAATCCCGAAAATGTGGAATCAGCCCATTCAGCCCATGAGACCAGAACAACCATCGGAACAACATCCCACCTGAACCATGTAACCAAGCATTTCCCACAGCTAATCCACCTAACCTGCACGATTTTGGATTGTTTGAGGAAATCAGAGCAACCAGAGGAAGCCCACAGAGACACTTAGAGGAAGAATGTGCAAACACCACACAGAGTGAAATTGAATACAGGTTCCTTTATTGATCAGTGCACAGACCAATAAAGGTCACTGTCCCAAATGCCACCTTCAGCACCTGATCTCCCTGAAACTTTACTTTTCAGGAACTGCACAGTTGTTCTGAGCCATTCAGAGGGATTGAAGGTGAGGAGGAGAAAACAGGAACAGGGTTGAGTTGTAGATCTATAAAATAACATAACTGTCTGTCCCCTCCCCCTCTCTGTTCCCATGCTAACCACTGAGCCACCATGCTGCCCCCTTCTCTACAGTGTGGAAACAGGCCCTTCAGCCCAACAAGTCCGCACAACCCCTCTGAAGCATAACCCACACAAGCCTATTTCTCTACCCGATATTTACCCCTGACTAACACACCTAAAACTATGGGTAATTTAGCACAGCCAATTCACCTGACCTGCACATTTTTGGATTATGGGAGGAAACCAGAGCACCTGGAGGAAACCCACGCAGACATGGGAGAATGTGCAAACTTCACACAGGCGACGGGAATTGAACCCAGGTCTCTGGTGCTGTGAGGCAGCAGTGATAACCACTGAGTCACCGTGCCACCCTAGTTGACGTTTCGGGTGTAACCCTTTTTCAGTAATGGAGGTGGTGTAGGGGGAGATGAAGATAAAAGGGGGAGGCAGGGATCGGATGATGAAGTGGTGATTGGTGGTGACAGGTCGAGGTTATGACCTGGTTGGTCAATGGGAGGAATGAATCTAGTAGGTGGCAGGAAGGAGTGGAATGGAGGGAGAGGGGTTGGGAAGGAAGACATGGGATGGGAAGGGTGGTTATATGAAATTGGAGAAGTCAATGTTCAGCCCTCCGAGCTGTCGGGCGCCCAGGTGGAAGATGGGGTGTTCTATCTCCAATTTGCGGTTTGGTTCGTTGTGGCAATGGAGGAGGCCAAGAATGGTCATGTCAGAAAGGGAATGGGAAGGGGAATTAAAATGGGTGGTGACTGGGAGGCCTGGTCAGTCCCTGCAGGCCCAGCTAAGATGCTTGATAAACCATTCCTTAAGTTTACGTTTGGTCTTCCAGATGGAGAGAAGACCCCATCAGGAGCTCCTAATGCAGTAAACTAGGTTGGAGGAGAGGCAGGTGAACCTCTGTCTCACCTGGAAGGACTGTTTGGGGTACTGGATGGAGCTGAGGGGTTGATGTACCAGCAGGCATTACTTCTTTTTGGGTTGCTGGGAAAGGTATCTCGGGATTCGGGAGGGTTGCTGGGAGAGTGACACAAACCAAAAATTGTCAAACGGAATGGTCCTTGTGGAAGGCAGCCAGAGGTGGGGAGAGAAGGATGTACTTGGTGGTGTGGTCTAGTTGGAGTTAGCAGAAGTGTTTAAGGATGATGCATTGGATACGGAGATTGGTGGGGTGATAGGTGAGGACACTGGGGACTCTGACTTTATTGTGTTTGGAGGTGGTGGTTTGAGAGCAATGGAATGGGAAATGGCAATTGTGCAGTGTATGACAGAAGGAGGAAAAGCACGTTGTTCAAAATAGGTGGACGTCTGTGATCACTGGAATGTCTCCTCATCCGAGCAGATTGGGCAGAAGCAGAGGAATTGGGAGAATGGGATGAAGTTCTTGCAGGATACTCGGTGGGCGGAGGTGGAGTCCAGGTAGTAATGGGAGTCTGTTGGTTTGTAGTAAATGTCTGTCTGAACACTGTCACCAGAGATGGGAATGGAGAGGTCAAGAAAGGGAAGGAAGGTGTCCGAGATGGACCAAGTCAATTTGAGGGTGCGGTGAAAGTTGTGAGCGAAGTCGATGAACTGCTCCAGTTCAGCCTGGGTGCAGGTCACTCCATCATGCAGTCATCAATGTAATTGCAGAAGAGTTGGGGCATTGTGCCTGTGTAGGCACTAAAGAGGGACTGTTCGACATAGCTGATAAAGAGGCGGGCGGGTGCCCATGGCCACTCCCTGGATTTGGAGTTAGGAAGAAGACTTAAAGGGAACGTTATTGATAGTGAGTACCAGTTCAGTGAGGCAGAGGAGGGTATTGGTGGAGGTGGACTGGATGGGTCTGTTGGAGAGGAAGAGGTGGAAGGCCTGGAGGCCATCCTTATTGGGTATGGACATATATAAGGTCTGCACATCCATCGTGAAGATAAAGCACTCGGGGCCAGAAAACTGAAGGTTACTGAAGAGTTGGAGGGTGTGGTTGGTGTAGCGGATGTAGGTGGGAAGTGCCTGAACCAAGGAGGAGAAGATGGAGTCCAGGTAGGATGAGAGGAGGTCGGTGGGGCAGGAGCATAAGGGGATGATCGGTCAGCCGGGGTAGTTGGGTTTGTGGATCTTGGGGAGCAGGTTGAACTGGGCATTGCGGGCCGGGGGACTATGAGATTAGAGGCAGTGGCGGGGAGATCACTGGAATTAATGAGGGCACTGACAGTGTGAGTGATTTTGGCCTGATGGGACGCGATGGGGTCATGGGCAAGGAGGAGGTAGGACGTGGTGTTGGAGAGTTGGTGATTGGCCACAGGCACATCGAGTTCCATTCTCCAGACTACCACCGCTCTGCCTTTGTCAGCGAGTGTGATGGTGAACCAGGGGTTGGTGCAGAGAGAGTGAGCACTGCACTTTCAGCGGGGTTATGGTTGGAGAGGGTGTGGCGTGGGGGGAGGGTGGAGAAATTGAGGTGGCTGGTCAGCAATGAAGAGGTCTAGGTCTGTGTATACATCTGGAGGCGTGACCAAGGGGAGGAGGAAGGTTGGAGGTGGGAGTAAGGGTCCTCAGAGGGAGGTTGGGAGTTTTTGTTAAAGAAGACGACACGGAAGTCGAGGTGGTGGAAGATGAGCTCCGCTTCGTGGCGGTTGCGGGTTTCGTTGAGGTGGCGTCGGGCGGGAATGACTGTGAGCCCTTTCCTGAGGATGGACATTTTGGCCTCAGTGAGTTCGAGTTCGGGGCGGGACAGTAAATATAGGGCAAGGCTCAGGGGTGAGGTTTTCGGGTGGGCCCAAGTTGGTTGAAGGTGGGGAGGAGGGTGGGTTGATGGCATGTGGTGTGGTATAGCACGGGGAATGGGTGTGGAAGAGAAAGGAGATTGGGGCAGAGATGGGTTGTGGAGTGAGGTGGGGGAGTGGGAAGGTGGGGATGAGGAGAAGAGGGAAAAGTGGAGGGATAGGGTGCACTGTGGGGGTGGATGGTTGAGGAAGGAGAGCGAGTGTGCTGGCTGGCTGCTGGTAGGCAGTTGGACTCAGAGTGACTCTGGGAAACGTAGTCTGAGTCTTGGTTGCAAAGTGGGTGGGGCCAGAAGTGGAGGCAGAGGCTGGAGTGAAGTCAAGGCTAATCCAAGTGTTTTGACCCAGGTTCGATTCCAGCTTAGGGCAACTGTCTGTGTGGAGTGAGCATGTCCTACCCATGTCTGTGTGGATTTCCTCTGGGTATTTTGTTTTCCTCCCACAATCTAAAGACATGCAGGTTAGATGAATTGGCCTTTGCTAAATTGCCCACAGTGATCAGGGATTTGTAGATTAGATTACTTACAGTGTGAAAACAGGCGCTTCGGCCCAACAAGTCCACGCATACCCGCAACCCATCCAGACCCATTCCCCTACATTTACCCATTCACCTAACACTACGGGCAATTTTGCCAGGCCAATTCATCTAACCTGTGTTATGGATTGTGGGAGGAAACCAGAGCACCCGAAGGAAACCCAAGCAGACTTTGGGAAAATTTGCAAACTCCACACAGAGAGTCGCCTGAGGCGGGAATTGAACCCCAGGTCTCTGGCGCTGTGAGGCAGCAGTGCTAACCACTGTGCCACCGTGCTGCCCACAATTGATTTGGGCCTGATGGGTTAGGTTAGGTTCATTAATCAGGGGAAAAGTAGAGTAATACGATAAAACGTCTAGGGTGGGTAACTCCTCGAAGGATCAGTGTGGACTTGTTGGGCCAAATGGCCTGTTTCCTCACTGTAGGGATTCTATGACATCCATTCCAGATTCCCGAGTCAAAAAGCCCTTTTTCAAATCTCATTTGCGATGTCCAAATGAAATCTTTCAAACCATTCATTTTGTCGAGTGTCATTGAGCTCTTGTGTTCCTTGTTCAATAAATGTTTTATTCTTTTTGATAAAATATGAGTTCCCTGAGAGGGACAGTTAACTTTTGTCCAATCAGGGAGCCCTAACTGACAGATAAACAGGGGAGTGTCAGAAGAACTGATAATCTGGTACCTGACTCTGACTAACAACCTGCCAACCAACCCCCTCCTTTTGTCACCCTCAATCTCCCCATGCTTACTCTTGATGCCCCTTTTATCCAGCTTATGCTGCCTTTGGGAGGAGTTGATCTTCCCTCCATCACCCAGGAACGTGGTCATCATCCCAGAGGAGCATAGTCCCACATGGTCATCACAGCTGGGGCAGGGGGAGAGAATTCTCGGGGTTTCAAGAATTCAACCTCCCTCCCTCACTCAGACAGCTCCCCTCCCTGGAAGGTAATATTGTTGCACCTAGGTTTGGGTTAATTAACCACTGAATTATGACTGTGGGAATCCAGCATTGGCTGGGCAGGCAGTCATGACTGCTCTGACTCTGGATTCAGAAAATCCACTTGTAATTGAGCAACGCATTGGGGAACACAGTGCCCACTGCCTCTGAAATCGCTCCCTTACTGAGAATACACTCTCAATATTCACCTTTTTCAACTGCAATCTCAATTTCACTGCAAATTCTGTGTCCAATAATCCTGCCCTCCAGATACCTAATGAAGGAGCAGCGCTCTGAAAGCTTCTACTTCCAAATAAACCCCGTTTGACTATAACCTGGTGTTGTGTGATTTTTACCTTTGGCCATCTGAATGAACTGCCATCTCAGACTGAATCAGCTGAACTGTTTTTCATTCATGATTTGAGAAGATTAAATCCTGATCTTCAATCCCCAGCACAAAGCCCGTTCCCAATCCATCGCTCGGAGACACATACCTCAGAGAGACAACTGCAGGCAGCACAGAGTCACACACTCGCACTGAGAGAGACACCTGCAGGCAGCACAGCACAGAGGAACACACTCACACTGAGAGAGACACCTGCAGGAAGCACAGAGTAACACACTCGCACTGATGAGACACCTACAGGCAGCACAGAGTAACACACTCGCACGGAGAGAGACACCTCCAGGCAGCACAGATTAACAAAAGCACACTAAGAGAGACACCTGCAGGCAGCACAGAGTAACACACGCACTCTGTGAGACAGGATTTGGAGATGCCGGTGTTGGACTGGGGTGCACAAAGTTAAAAATCACACAACACCAGGTTTTAGTCCAACAGGTTTAATTGGAAACACACTAGCTTTCAGAGCAACGCTCCTTCATCAGGTGATCGTGGAGGCCTCGATCATAACACAGAATTATGATCGTAACACAGATCGTGACAAAATCTGTGTTACAATCGAACCCTCCACTATCACCAGAGTGGTGCTCTGAAAGCTAGTGTGCTTCCAATTAAACCTGTTGGACTATAACCTGGTAAAAACAATGACTGCAGATGCTGAAAACCAAATACTGGATTAGTGGTGCTGGAAGAGCACAGCAGTTCAGGCAGCATCCAACGAGCAGCGAAATCGACGTTTCGGGCAAAAGCCCTTCATCAGGAATAAAGGCAGTGAGCCTGAAGCGTGGAGAGATAAGCTAGAGGAGGGTGGGGGTGGGGAGAGAGGAGCATAGAGTATAATGGGTGAGTGGGGGAGGAGATGAAGTTGATAGGTCAAGGAGGAGAGGGTGGAGTGGATAGGTGGAAAAGAAGTAGGCAGGTCGGACAAGTCCGGACAAGTCAAGGAGACAGTTACTGAGCTGAAAGTTTAGAGATAGGGTGTGGTGGGGGAAGGGGAAATGAGGAAACTGTTGAAGTCCACATTGATGCCCTGGGGTTGAAGTGTTCCGACGCGGAAGATGAGGCGTTCTACCTCCAGGCGTCTGGTTGTGAGGGAGCTGCGGTGAAGGAGGCCCAGGACCTCCATGTCATCGGCAAAGTGGGAGGGGGAGTTGAAATGTTGGGCCACGGGGCGGTTAGTTGATTGGTGCAGGTGTCTCGGAGATGTTCCCTAAAGCGCTCTGCTAGGAGGCGCCCAGTCTCCCCAATGTAGAGGAAACCACTTCGGGAGCAACAGATAAAATAAATGATATTGGTGGATCTGCAGGTGAAACTTTGATGGATGTGGAAAGCTCCTTTAGGGCCTTGGATAGAGGTGAGGGAGGAGGTGTGGGCACAGGATTTTCAGTTCCTGTGGTGGCAGGAGAAAGTGCCAGGATTGGAGGGTGGGTTGTTTGGGGGTGTGGACCTGACTAGGTAGTCACGGCGGGAACGGTCTTTGCGTAAGGCGGAAAGGGGTGGGGAGGGAAATATATCCCTGGTGGTGGGGTCTTTTTGGAGGTGGCGGAAATGTCGGTGGATGATTTGGTTGATGCGAAGGTATGTAGGGTGGAAGGTGAGCACCAGGGGTGTTCTGTCCTTGTTACGGTTGGAGGGGTGGGGTCTGAGGGCAGATGTGCAGGATGTGGACGAGATGCGTTGGAGGGCATCTTTAACCACGTCGGAAGGGAAATTGCGGTCTCTAAAGAAGGAGGCCATCTGGTGTGTTCTATTGTGGAACTCGTCCTCCTGGGAGCAGATACGGCGGAGGCGGAGAAATTGGGAATACGGGATGGCATTTTTGCAAGAGATAGGGTGGGAAGAGGTGTAATCCAGGTAGCTATGGGAGTCGGTGGGTTTGTAAAAAATGTCAGTGTCAAGTCGGTCGTCACTAATGGAGATGGAGAGGTTCAGGAAGGGTTGCGAGGTGTCAGAGATAATCCAGGTAAATTTAAGGTCAGGGTGGAATGTGTTGGTGAAGTTGATGAATTGCTCAACCTCCTCACGGGAGCACGAGGTGGCGCCGGAGAGGAAAAAATGGAGGGCTAGGAGGCTCTGGTCATGGCGAATGGAAGTGTAGAGTGATTGGATATCCATGGTGAAGATAAGGCGTTGGGGGCCAGGGGAACGGAAGTCTTGGAGAAGGAGGAGGGCGTGGGTGGTGTCTCGAACGTATGTGGGGAGTTCCTGGACTAGGGGGGATAGGACAGTGTCAAGGTAGGTAGAGAAGAGTTCAGTGGGGCAGGAGCATGCTGAGACAATGGGTCGGCTAGGGTGGTCAGGCTTGTGGATCTTGGGAAGGAGGTAGAACCGGGCAGTGCGGGGTTCCCGGACTATGAGGTTGGAAGCTGTGGGTGGGAGATCTCCTGAGGTGATGAGGTTTTGTATGGTCTGGGAGATGATGGTTTGGTGATGGGGGGTGGGGTCATGGTCGAGGGAACAGTGGGAAGAGGTGTCCTCGAGTTGGCGTTTGGCTTCAACGGAGTAGAGGTCAGTGCGCCAGACTACCACTGCGCCCCCTTTATCCGCTGGCTTAATGGTGAGGTTGGGATTGGAGCAGAGGGATTGGAGGGCTGCGCATTGTGAGGGTGAGAGGTTGGAGTGCGGGAGGGGGGACGACAGGTTGAGGCGGTTAATGTCCCGGCGGCAGTTGGAAATGAAGAGGTCGAGGGCAGGTAATAGGCCAGCGCGGGGTGGCCCGGTGGATGCAGTGTATTGGAGGTGGGCGAAGGGGTCCTTGGAAGGTGGGCGGGAGTCCTGATTGTGAAAGTAAGCTCGGAGGCGGAGGCGACGGAAGAATTGTTCGATGTCACGTCATGTATTAAATTCATTGATGCGTGGACGGAGGGGGATGAAGGTGAGTCCTTTGCTGAGGACTGATCGTTCGTCCTCAGTGAGTGGGAGGTCTGGAGGGATGGTGAAAACTCGGCAGGGCCGGGAGCTGGGATCTGGTGTGGGTCTGGAGCTGGGAGTGGGGTCGGAGCCAGTACCTGGAGTGGGTGTGATGGTGGGGGGAATGGGGGTGGAGGCATCAGCTGGGGTAATGTTGCCCTCGGGGTTCTGGGGTGGGGGGATAGTGACAGGGGGGTCTGTGGGGGGCATGTCAGCAGAATGCAGGTAAGTAGCGCTGCTGGAGGCGGAAGTGGTGGTGATCATAGCAGTAGGGGTGGCGGAAGTCACTGAGCGTGTGGCATCAGCGATGCTGTGAGGGCCGGAAGTGGCTGTGGGAGTGGCCATGATGTGGGCGGAAGTGACATCATCACTCAGCGTGGTGGTGGTAGCTGCGTCAGCCGCATGGCTCATGGCGTTTCCGAGGCCAGGGGAATCTTCTGGAATGTTTGAGGAGCGCTGGTTATGGAGGTGGGTGGATAAAAGTTTGTTGTCCTTACAGTTTTTGATGTTTGAGATGTTGTTTGATTTTTAACAGAGTAACACACTCAAACTGAGAGAGACACCTCCAGGCAGCACTAAGCAACACATGCACTCTGTGAGACAGGCAGCACAGGAATAATGTGATCAAGGATAGTCAGCATGGTTTTGTGATGGGCAGGTCGTGCCTCACAAACCTTATTGAATTCTTTGAGAAGGTGACCAAGGAAGTGGACGAGGGTAAAGCAGTAGATGTGGTGTACATGGATTTTAGCAAGGCGTTCGATAAGGTACCCCATGGCAGGCTAATGGAAAAACTACGGAGGTATGGCATTGAGGGTGCATTAGAGGTTTGGATTAGGAACTGGCTGGCTGGAAGGAGACAGACGGTAGTAGTTGATGGTATAGGTTCATCTTGGAGCGCAGTTACTAGCGGTGTTCCACAAGGATCTGTTTTGGTACCATTGCTGTTTATCATTTTTATACATGACCTGGAGGAGGGGCTTGAAGGCTGGGTGAGCAAGTTTGCGGATGACACGAAAGTCGGTGGAGTTGTGGACAGCGAAGAAGGGTGTGGCAGGTTACAGCGGGATATAGATAAGTTGCAGAGCTGGGCAGTAAGGTGGCAAATGGAATTCAATGTAGCTAAGTGTGAAGTCATTCACTTTGGTAGGAGTAACAAGAAGATGGATTACTGGGCTAATGCTAGACTACTTGGTAGTGTGGATGAGCAGAGGGATCTTGGTGTCCATGTACACAGATCTTTGAAAGTTGCCACCCAGGTAAATAGTGCTGTGAAGAAGGCATATGGTGTACTGGGCTTTATTGGTAGAGGAATTGAGTTCCAGAGTGTTGAGGTCATGTTGCAGTTGTATAAGACTCTGGTGCAGCCTCATCTGGAGTATTGTGTGCAGTTTTGGTCGCCTTACTATAGGAAGGATATGGAGGCATTTGAACGAGTGCAGAGGAGGTTTACCAGGATGTTGCCTGGCATGGTAGGAAGATTATATGAGGAAAGGCTAAGGCACTTGGGACTGTTCTCATTGGAGATAAGAAGGTTTAGGGGAGATTTGATAGAAGTGTACAAGATGATTAGGGGTTTAGATAGGGTGTCAGTGAGAATCTTTTTCCGCATATGGAGTCAGCTGTTACTCGGGGACACAGCATTAAATTAAGGGGTGGTCGGTATAAGACAGATGTTAGGGGTAGACTTTTTACTCAGCGGGTTGTGAGTTCATGGAATGCCCTGCCAGTAGCAGTGGTGGACTCTCCCTCTTTATGGTCATTTAAGCGGGCATTGGACAAGCATATGGAGGTTATTGGGTTAGTGTAGGTTAGGTCGGCTTCGGTCGGTGCAACATCGAGGGCCGAAGGGCCTGTACTGCACTGTATTTTTCGATGTTCTATGTTCTATGTTCACTGAGTAACACACTCACACTCCATGCCATGGATAGGTGTCTCGCCGAATGTGGGTGTATTACTGAATGCTGTCTGTGGGTGTCTCTCTGCATAACACACCCACACTCAGAGAGACATCCACAGGCAGTATGAGGTTAAACACTCACACTCAGAGAGACACACTCAGCCAAAAATGTCTGTGATTGGCCGAAGATTGTTTCGGGGGCTATTCGACATACAGCAGAGATTGCACAGTTCGATCCCATCAGCTGGTCCTGGACCATCAGAGTGAAGAGGGAATACATCAGATTGTACTTATTGAGTCCTAACAATTTTCAGTTTCTGTTCTTTTTGAAATCGACATAAATTCCTGATTAAAGGGATCATTTGTAAATGACTGATGATTGAGAATTGAAATTGATTGAAAGGCCAAGTAACCAATTGTGACAATGACCTGCTGAAATACAGCTTTCAACTCAGAGTTGAGGGGGGAGGGGTGGAGGTGGAGGTCAGTTATTTCCAAAGTACGCAGAGACAGAAAGTGAATCTTCACTTTTATTCCCTTTTCCACATTCACATTGACAGAAAGAAAAAACTGCAATTAACAGCCCAGACAGAGGAAGCTGCTCAAATTCACAGCCACAATGGAGCTTGAGGAAAACACTTGGAGAGATTTTCTCAATAACATGAGAATCCTGTCCCTTTAATCAGTGATAAAACCTTAAATTGTAACTCGCAGCTGAGCAGGAAGGAGATATGGTTTACTGAAGCAGAGACTTCTGAGGTACACATTGGTTTGTACGGCTGACATCACAAGGCAATCCTGTCCCCACAAACACTCCCAGGACAAGGACAGTATGAGGTCTGACACAGTGTAAAGCTCTCTTGCCGCTACCCCAATGATCTGCTTTAACATCCAAACATCAGAAGTGTCTCTGAGCCAGTCCCAAGAAGGAAGAGAGTTGAAATTCAGTGCTGACAATGACCTTTGTCCTGCCAGCTCAGCCCTGTTCTGTTTAAAGTTGTGTCTCCTCTGTGGACTGTCTCAAACACTCTACACACATTCTGATCTCCTGATGCTCTTGCTGAGGGGAGAGGGGAGTGTCACGTGGGTGAGGGCACAGGAGAAGCGAGCGTTGGACTCCCAGTCAGACCCAGAGAGGGTCAGCAGGCTGCTGACACTGTAGGTGCTGTCCGAAGCTCGCAGGTAGTTACTGGTCTGAACCCCGTCCGAAATGACTGCACCGTCCTTCTTCCACTGCACCTCCAGCTCATCGGGATAGAAGTGATTGGCAAGGCACACCAGGGTGGCAGTGCCCTTGGCATCTATCTGCTCCGGGGAGGGGGGCAGGAGGGTCAGCTTTGGCTGAGAGTTCTCACGGCCTGAAAGACAAGAGAAACAATTTTAATTCCTGCCACTGGAAGGGAATTCAACCCTTCACTGTCCATACAATCTTTTTGAACATTTGTCGTCAATACAGAATAAACCCAACAAATGACCAGGCATTGTTCAAATTGCTTCTTGGGATGTGAGTGTCACTGGCAAGGCCAGCATTTATGACCCATCCCTAACTGCTCCAGAGAAAGTGATGGTGAAGCAGCAGAGAGAGAATGGACAGTTTTGGACCATTGTTTATAAAATGAATGTGGGCAGCTGGAAGGGCTGTCAATGGGGGAGCATTTCAGTGACAGTAATCAGAACTCAGTGAGATTGAGAGGAGGGATGGAAATAGAGAACCATGGAGCAAGTGTTCAAGGTTTCATTTTACTCAAATGTGTGGTGTTTTGGGAAAAGTGGATCGGAACAAGCGGCATTGTGGGAAATCAGTGTCAAGACAATGGGAGCCCTCGAAGGATGAGACAGAGATTGTTCAGAATCTGTTCCCACAATGAGTAAGGGTGGGACTCCCAGATCTAGACCAAATGAACAAGAGGATTGGGTGTCATGTACTGACATGGATTGGGAACTGGTTGGCAGACAGGACAGAAAGAAGGAGTCTTTTTCTGAATGTCAGGTAATTACAACTTAGGATGCCACAGGAGTCAGTGCTTGGTACTCAGTTATTCATAAATTATAATAATAGAATCATCGAGTCAGAGAGACCCAAAAGGCCCATCAGCCATTGTGTTCATACTGGTCAAAAAACAACAACCCAATAATTCTCATCCATTTTAACAGCAAAAGGGAATTTGATGCAGTATGTGTTCAATAAAGAATTAGATATATTTGTTTGGATTAAAGGGATCAAAGAATGTGGGGAGAAAGCAGGAACAGGGGACAGTGTTGCATGATCAGCCATGATCATATTGAATGGTGGAACATGGTTGACGGGCCGAATGGCGTAATGCTGCTCCAGGTTTGGATGTTTCTATCTCTTTTTCAGATAATGAAGGAATGTCTCTTGTCAATTTGAGGCTGCAACTCAAATGTTTGTGGAGGTGGAAGATGTGGCCATGGTGATTAATGCGGGTCAGTAAGGTGGTAAGAAGACACATGGGATAAACTGTTCTTCATTTTCCCTTGATGGAATGAGGCAATTGCTGGATTGGCAGCATTTATTGCCCATCCCAAATCACCCAGAGGGCAGTTTAGAGTCAACCACATTGTTGTGGGTCTGGAGTCACATGGTAAGGATGGCAGTTTCCTTCCCTAAAGGACATTAGGGAATCAGACGGCTTTTTCCTGACAATCAACAATGGTTTCATGGTCGTCATTAGACTCTTAATTCCAGATTTTGTTTGATTGAATTTGAATGCCACCATCTGCTGGATTCTTACCCTGGTGCCCAGAACATTATCTGGATCTCTGGATTAACAGTTCAGCAATAACACCATAAGACCATCACCTCCCTTACCTCATTATTGGTTGACAGCGAAAGCAAGGAGTTTGTTTATTCTGGAACTGGATAAAACCCCAGTTAGAGCACAGTGAGGGAAAAGTGTATGGTTCTGGTCACCACATTACAGGAAGGATGGGATTCCATTAGAGATGGGGTCGGGCGAGGAGTTTGTCTGGAATGGGGACTTTGAGCTTTGAGGAATGATTGGTTTGGCTGGGAGTGTTTTCTTTGGAACAGAGGTGGCCGAGGGGAGATTTGATTGTGGTGTGTAAAATGATGAGGGGCCTGGACAGAGTGGGTAGGAGGGACTGATTTCCACCAGCACAGAGGGCAACAACCATGGGGAGAGATTGAAATCAGTTGGGGGCAGGATTAGAGGGGAGTTGAGGGTATTTGATTTCACCCAGAGGCTGGTGGGATGTGGGACTCACTGTCCGAAAAGGTGGGAGAGGCAGAAACACTCATCACATTGATAAAAAGCTTGGATATTCACTTCAAACAGTGAAACCTCCAGAGTTATGGAGCAAGAGCTGGAAAGTGGGATGGAGCTCGATACCTCTTTAACAAACCTCCGATCACCCACAGATCAGGAGAGCCTTATCTGAGAACATTGGAGCAGAATCGGCTCCACACTTCGGGAACGAGTCACATTGGGGTGTCTGTGTAGAAGGTCAGCGAGAAGGGGACATGAAAAGTCCTCGGGTGGTAGGATTAGGGAAAACCCAAAGGCTTTCTATAGGTATGTCAGGAATAAAAGGATGACTAGGGTAGGTATCGGTCCAGTCAAGGATAGTAGTGGGAAGTTGTGTGTGGAGGCGGAGGAGATTGGTTAGACACTAAATCAATACTTTTCGTCAGTATTGAGTCACAAGTGATTAGAATGGATGGCCTTGAGGTAGGTCGAGAAGAGGTCTGGGGAATACTGGAAAGGATGAAAATAGATAAGTCCCCTGGGCCTGATGGCAGTTATCCTAGGATCCTCTGGGAAGCTAGGGAGGAGATAGCAGAGCCATTGGCCTTGACTTTTGTGTCGTCGTTGTCTACGGGAATAGTGCCAGAAGACTGGAGGATAGCAAATGTGGTCACCTTGTTCAAGAAAGGGAGCAGGGATAGCCCGAGTAACTATAGGCCAGTGAGTCTCACTTCTGTTGTGGGCAAAGTCTGAGAGAGAATTGTAAGGGATAGGATTTATGAACATCTAGATAGGAATAATGTGATCAAGGATAGTCAGCATGGTTTTGTGAAGGGCAGGTCGTGCCTCACAAACCTTAGTGAATTCTTTGAGAAGGTGACCAAGGAAGTGGACGAGGGTAAAGCAGTGGATGTAGTGTATATGGATTTTAGCAAGGCGTTCGATAAGCTACGCCATGGCAGGCTAATGGAAAAAGTACGGAGGTATGGCATTGAGGGTGCATCAGAGGTTTGGATTAGGAATTGGCTGGCTGGAAGGAGACAGAGGGTAGTAGTTGATGGTATAGGTTCATCTTGGAGCGCAGTTACTAGCGGTGTTCCACAAGGATCTGTTTTGGGACCATTGCTGTTTGTCATTTTTATAAATGACCTGGAGGAGGGGCTTGAAGGCTGGGTGAGCAAGTTTGCGGATGACACGAAAGTCGGTGGAGTTGTGGACAGTGAAGAAGGATGTGGTAGGTTACAGCGCGATATAGATAAGTGGATCCTTCCAGCAGACTGTGCACAGCTAGATCCCAAACACCGTGTGATAAATAGCAGAGAAATAGATTTTCAGTGATTTTGATTGGGGGATATATATTGATCAGGGACACCAGGGGGAACTGCCTGCTCTTCATCCAACAGTGCCATGGAATGGCATCTTTTACAACTGAAAGACTCCCAGTTCATCCAAAAAAAAAGAATAGTTCACTGAAAGTGAAGTTGCAGGTCGGAGGGGGGAGGAGGGGGGTGCGGGACTTGGCGGGGAGTGACAAAGTCATTTGGTTTGCTTTCCTTTATTGGTCAGTGCATTGAGTATTGGAGTTGGGAGCTGTTGCCGCTGTACAGGACGTTGGATAGGGCACTTTTGGAATACTGTGTGCAATTCTGGTCTCCCTGCTGTAGGGATAATGTTGTGAATCTTAAAATGGTTCGGAAAAGATTTACAAGGATGCTGCCAAGGTTGGAGGGTTTGAGCTCTTGGGAGAGGCTGAATATGCTGAGGCTGTTTTCCCTGGATCATTGCAGGTTGATGGGTGACCGTATAGAGGTTTATAAAATCATGAGCGGCATCGATAGGGTGAATAGAGAAGATCTTTTCTCCAGAGTGGGGGAGTCCAGAACTGGAGGGCATAAGCTGAAGGTGACAGGGGAAAGATTTAAAAGGGACCTAAGGGGCAACGTTTTCATTCAGAGGGTGTTAAATGTGTGGAATGAGCTGCCAGAAGAAGTGGTGAAGGCTGGTACAATTACAACATTTAAAAGGCATGCATATGTAAATAGGAAGAGTTTAGAGGGATATGGGCATCAATCCAGCCCTTAACATTTCAGGCTCTTCCAAAGACATTTCCAGACAGTTTTGTTTGACAAACAGTCACAGTTGCAATGTCAGGAACGTGGCAGCCAGTTTCTACACAGTAAGATCCAACTAGAAGCAATGATATCAAAAAGCATTAATGATGTTGGATTAATGATAAATATTGGCCTGATTAGATTCCCTACAGTGTGGAAATAGTAGTTCAGCCTGACAAGTCCACATCAACCCTCCGAACAGCAGCCCAATGAGACACCTTCCGTACATTTACTCCTGACTATTTCACCAAACACTGTAGGGAATTTAGAACGGCCAATTCACCTGACCTGCACATCTTTGGTCAGTGGGAGTAAACCAGAGCACATGGGGGAAACCCACACAGCCACAGGGAGAATGTGCAAACACCACACAGACAGTTTCCCAAGGCAGGAATTAAACCCGGGTCCTTGGTGCTATGAGGTAGCAGTGCTACCCACTGAGCCACCATGCCTGAAGTCAACACAACGATAAAGTAAGTTGGTTCACTTGGATGGAAAATGAGAAAACAGAAAGTGAAGGAGAAGGTACGATTGCTGGTTAGTGATGGGATTGATTGTTACCAGAAAATAAAAGATAGGGACGGATTTTTTCAATATCAAAGGAACTGAAGAAGTGCAGGGAAAATCAATAACAGAACAAACTTAAAGGGTTCGTATCTAAATGCAAGAATCATTCCGAATAAGGTAGATAAAGTGATGCCATAAATCAAGGTAAATTGAGTGTACAAGGAGTTTAAACTAATTAAAGTGGAGGAGGGCTCAGGAGAGGTTATTCAAGTTTCTAGAAGACGTACGAGGACAGAGTGTACAGAAAGGAACAAGAGTCGAACATCAAACACAGCATATAAGTGGACAATGATGGGAAGGAGGGCAGTCAATGCAGGACTGAGGGTGTTGTACTTAAATACACACAGTATACACAATGAGCTGGTAGTGCAGATTGAAACTGGCAGGTACAATGTTGTGAGTATCACAGAGACATGGCTGTAAGGGGATCCCTGCTGGGAACTAAATATCCAAGGATACATGTCCTATCAAAAGGACAGGCAGATGGTCAGAGGGGGAAGAGTTGCCTTGTTAGTGTGAAATAAAATTCAATCAATAGCAAGAAGTGGTAGAGAGTCAGAAGGTGTAGAATCTGTGTGGGTAGAGTTGAGGAACCGCAATAAAGAATCTGATGCAGGTTATGTTCAGGTCTCCAAACAGTAATCAGGGTGTGGGGAATAAAATCAATCAGGAGACAGAAAAGGCATAAACTAAATTTCAGGGTAGACCTCAATGGATGGGTGGACTGGGTAGTGCGTCTAAAGAAAAGGATTTCAAGGAATATCTACGAGATGGTTATTGGAGCAGCTTGTGGTTGAGCCACTACAGAACAGGCAGGTCTGGATTCAGTGATGTGTAATGAGGCAAACTTGATTAGTGAGTTTAAGGTGAAAGTATCCCTGTGGATAAATGACCATAATATGATGGAATTCTCCCTGTCGCTTGAGAGGGAGAAACTACAATCAGATGGAACAGTATTTCAATTGAGTAAAGGTAACTACAAAGACATGAGGAAGGAGCTGGCCAGAGTTGATTGGAAGGGGACCCGAGCAGGTAAGATGGTGGGGCAGCAAACAGCAGAGTTTCTGGGAGTAATTCAGGAAGTAGAGTAGGAATTCATCCCAAAAAAGAAAAAAAAAACATACTCAGGGGAGGACAAGGCAACCACGGCTGATGAGAGAGGTCTAGGACAGCATAAAAGCAAAAGAAAAGGCATCCAATGTGGTGGAGAATAGTGAAGTCAGAGAATTAGGAAGTCTTTAAAAACCTATCGAGGATAACTAAAAAAGCATTACAGGTGGAGAAGGTGAAATGTTGGAGTATGCTCGCCAGTAATACAAAAGAAGATTGCAAGAATTTTAGCAGATATATAAATAGACATTGGATCACTGGAAAATGAGGTTGGAGAAAGAATAGTCGGAAATGATGGAATAGCCGAGGAATTGAATCGGTCCTTTGCATCAGTCTGCACCATGAAAAACACCAGCAGCGTTCCAGTACTTCAAGACTGTCAGGGGGCAGAGGGGAGTGTAGTGTCCATTACTAAGGAGGAGGTACTGGGAAAGCTGAAAGGTCTGAATATGGATAAAAGACCCAGATTGGATGAACTACACCCGTGTGTTCTGAAGGAGATCACTGAGGAGAGTGTGGAGGCATTGGTGATGATCTTTAAGGAATCAATGGAGTCAGGGTGTGGAGGTGGAGGTTTGGTGGGGGTAAGGGATAAAAAAATGGCTCACATACCAACCCTGCTTAAGAAGGGAGGGAGGTAGAAGATGGTACATTATAGGCCAATTAGCCTGGATTCAGTTGTTGGTAAGATTTTAGAATTCAATTTAGGGATGAAATTGCAGAGGACTTGGAAGTGCAATGGTAAAATAGGGCTGAGTCAACACGGTTTCATCAAGGGGAGGACATGCCTGGCAAATCTATTAGAATTCTTTGAGGAGGCAATGAGCCAATCAGACAAAGGAGAGTCCGAGGAAGTAATGTATTTGGATTTCCAGAAGGTATTTGACGTAAAATAAGCACCCATAGTTTTAGGGGCAATGTACTGGCATGGACTGAGGACTGGGGCTGGCAGGTTGTTATAAAGCAGAGAGTGAGGAAAGATGGCAGCTGGTGACGAGTAGAGTTCTGCAGGTGTCAATGTTGGGACCATAACTATTCACGTTATACATGAACAATCTGGATGAAGCAAGTGAAGACATTGTTGCTAAGTTTGCAGACGACATGAGATAGGTGGAGGGACAGGTAGTGTTGAGGAAGTGGGAAGGCTGCAAAAGATCCTGGAGAGGCTCTGAGAGTGGGCAAAGAAATGACAGATAGAATACAAGAAGGAATGCAAAAACTGTTTGCTCAATAAGGAAAGCCTTTGGAAATCTAAAGCAGAAACCTCATTCAGGTTTCTCTTCAGGTGAACTCGCAGGTCCAGTTTGTGCTTGGGAAGGCAAATGAAAAGATAGCATTCATTTCAATAGGGCCAGAATACAAGAGCAGAGATGTACTGCTGAGGCTGTGTAAGGTTCTGGTCAAACTGCATTTGGAATATTGTGAGCATTTTTGGGATCCGTATTTTAAGAAACAATGTGCTGGCATTGGTGGGGTTTACAAGAATAATCCTGGGGATGAAGGGCTTGTCATATGAGGCGTGTGAAAGGACTCTGGGTCTGTAATCAATGGGGTTTAGAAGGATGAGGAGGGATCTTATTGAAATTTACTGAATTCTAATAGTCCTGGAGAGAGTGGATGGGGAGAAGATGTTTCCAAAAACAGGAGTGACTCGGTAACCAAGGCACAGCCGCAGAATGAAGGGCCGACTCTTTAGAGCTGAGATGAGGAAGAATATCTTCAGCCAGAGGGTGGGGAATCTGTGGAACCCATTGCTGCAGAGGACAGTGGAGGCCAAGTCACTGAGTGTATTTAAGACAGAGATAGATAGGTTCGTGATTGTTAAGGGGATGGAAAGTTCCTATGGAGCAGGCAGTAGAATGGGGGTGAGAAGCATATCTGCCAAGATCAAATGGCAGAGCAGATTCAATGGGCTAAATGGCTGATTTCTGCTCCTATTTCTTAAAGTCTTCTGGAGAGTTTCCCCAAAACCCTGGAACATTGAACCCACTGGACTGTGAGCCCTGCTGCATCTGTTTACTATCAGAACATTGCCAAGAGATGACCAATGAGTGGAGAGAGTGTGCATTTAGGTGGGAACTTCAGAATGCTTCACAGCTCCTGGAATACCATGAGAGCAGGAGGTGTGTTCAGTGACAGCAGTTGGAGATCCGGGTTTCGGAGCTTGAGCAGCAGCTGGTGTCAGTGCGGAGAATCCGTGAGGCTGAGAGCTCCGTGGAGAGCACGTTTCCAGATGTGGTCACTCTGCAGCTTCAGAGTATGCAGGGAGAGAGGGAATGGGGGAGCAGCAGACAGTCCAAAACGACTAGGCAGCTAATACCGGAATCCCCGATTGTATCCCACTCTCCAACCAGGATTCAGTTCCAAATCCTGATAAGAATGATGGTTCATCTGGGGAGTGCAGCCAGAGCCAAGTCCCGAGCAACACAGTGGGGTGCTCAGCTGTCAAGGAGGGCACAAGGAAGACTGGAAGAGTGATACTGAGAGGATATTCGAGAGTGAGGACAATCGATAGGTGTTTCTGCAGCTGCAGATGGGAATCCAGGATGGTGTGTTGTCTCCCTGGTGCCAGGGTCAAGGATGTCACTGAGCGGCTGCAGAGCACCCTGAGGGGAGAGGGGGAACAGGCAGCAGTCGGGGTCCACATTGGTCCCAGTGATGGATGGAGAAAAAGGAACATGGTCCTGCAGTCAGAAGTTCGGCAGCTCTGGAGGGAATAAGCAGCAGGAACTCAAAAGTAGGAATATCCGGATTACTCCCAGTGCCGCACGCAGGTGAGAATAGAATCAGGAGGTGAACACAGGTGACTGTGAGGCTGGAAAGAGGATCCCTGAGGGAGTGCATTAGATTCTTGTGAGGTGGTTTACTAGTGCTGTTAGAGAGGGTTTAAACTAACTTGGCAGTGCTGTGGGAGCCAGGAGGGAATGTCAGAGAGGAACACAAAGGAACACAGAATCCTCAGTGCAGTCAACAAGTCACCTCCCAGTGGGAAGGATGTGGAGGAATACAAATGCATGAATTTACAGAGACCTGCAAATATGATAGAGTTGTTAAAAATGGGGGGGGGGGGGGTCTTTAGTTTCTGAATATAGACTGGGATCGTAGCAGTGTACTGGGCAGGGAGAGCCCAGAGTTGGGACAGTGTGTTCAGGTGAATTTTCAGGTGGCATCGGTGGCTCAGTGGTGGCTCAGGTGGGGCAGCACGGTGGCTCAGTGATTAGTACTGCAGCCTCACAGTGCTAGGGTCACAGGTTCGATTCCAGCCTTGGATGACTGTCTGTGTGGAGTTTGCACTTTCTGCCTGTGTCTGCATGGGTTTCCTTCCGGTGTTATGGTTTCCTCCCATGGTCCAAAGATGTGCAGGTCAGGTGAATTAGCCATGTTAAATTGCCCATAGTGTTAGATGCATTACTAATAGGGAATTGGGTCTGGGTGGGTTACTCTTCGGAGGATCGGTGTGGACTTGTTGGGCCGAAGGGCCTGTTTCCACACTGTAGAGACTCTAATCTAATTATTGGCAGCGAAGAAGGCTGTCTAAGAATACAATGGAATCTTGACCAACTGGGCCAGTGGGCTGAGGAATGGCAGATGGAGTTTAATTCAGATAAATGTGAGTGCTGTATTTTGGTAAGACACAAGAGATGGGTGAGATCCCAAACAAATATTTCAGGTCAGTATTTGTTGTGGAGAAAGCTAGGGAATTTGGAAAAATAGTGATGTCTTGAAAAGAGATCACACACAAAAGAGGAGACGGTCAAGATCTGAAAACACATAAAGGTAGTAGATAAACCCTAGGACCTGATCATGTGTATCCCAGAACATTGTGGGAAACTAGGGAAGAGACTGCTGGGCCCCTTGCTGAGAAATGTGTATCACCGACAACCGTGGGTAAGGTGCTGGAGAACCAGAGAGGTTGGCTAATGTTATGCCATTATTTAAGAAAGACTGTAAGGAAAAGCCAGGGGAACTATAGACCAGTGAGCCTGATGTCAGTGCTGGGTAAGATGTTGGAGTGGATTCTGTGGGATAGGATTTACATTCTTTGGATAATCGATGTAGTTTTATGCATAGGAAATCATGTCTCCTGAATTTGATTGAGGAGGTGACAACGAAGATTAATGAAGACAGAACAGTAGACATAGTCTATATGGACTTTAGCAAAGTGTTTGACAAGGTGCCACATGATAGACTGGTTAGTAAGGTTAGACCACATGGGAACCAGGGGGAGTGAGCCATTGGGATACAAAATATTAGATCGAAGAGAGGAGAAAGAGAGTGGTGGTAAAAGGTTGCTTTTCAGACTGGAGATCTGTGAATAGCTGTGTGCCACTAACTTTGGTGCTGGGTTCACTACTTTTATCATTTAAAGAAATGATTTGGATGTGAATATAGGAGTTACAGTAAGTTTGTAGATTACATCAAAATTGGTGAGATAGTGGATAGTAAAGAAATTCATCTCAGGGTACAGCAGGACCTTCATCAGATGGGGCAATGGGCAGAGGTGTGCCAAATGGAGTTCAGTTTAGATAACTGTGGGATGTTGCATTTTGGAAAGGCAACCCAGGGCAGAACGTATACAGTGGTAGGGCCCTGTGGGGTGTTGCTGAACAAAGAGACCTCGGAGTGAAGATGCAAATGCATTATGACTTGAAAGTGGGGTCACAGGTAGGCAGGGTGATGAAGAAGTTGTTGGGTACACTTGCCTTTATTGGTCATTGCTTTGACTATAGGAGTTGGGACATCATGTTGCTGCTATACAGGATATTAGTGAGGCCACTTTGGGAATAATGTGAACAATCCTGATCACCTCGCAATAGTAAGGATGCTGTTAAACTTAAAAAGCTGCAGAAAATACTTACAAGAACATGGCCAGGAATTCGAGGGTTTGAGCTATAGGGAAAGGCTGAAGAAACTGGGCCTATTTTTCCTGCAGCAACTAAGGCTTCAGGATGACTTTATAGATGTTTATACAATCATGAGGGGCATGGACAGGGTTATATCCAAGGCCTTTTCCTTGGGAAAGGGATTCCAAAACAAGATGGCATAGGTTTACGGTGAGAGGCAAAATATTTAAAAGGGACCTGAGGGGTATCTTGTCACACAGAGGGTGGTGTGTGTCAGGATCGAGCTGCCAGAGAAAGTATTAGAGGCAGATACTATTACAGCATTTAAAACGCATTGGGATGGGTACATGAATAGGAAGGGTTTTGAGGGATGTAAGCCAAATGCTGGTTAATAGGATGAGGTCAGTTTAGGATATCTGGTTATCATGGACAAGTTGAACTGAAAGGTCTGTTGACTTCATGACTATGAGAGGCTGGAAAAGTTGAGACTTTTTATTCTGACGCATAAGAGGCTGAGAAGTGAACTTATAGATGGTTATAAAATCATGAGGGCCATAGAAAATGTGAATAACTCAGGAAGGAGGTGAGGTTTTATAGGAATGGCAAAAAATATTCCTGAAGATCATTCCAGGGATGAGAAACATCAGTTATACAGATTGATTGGGGAATTTGGAACTGTCTTCTTAGGAGAAGGCTGAGAGGAGATTTGTTTGAGGAATTAAAACCAGCAGGGGCCTGGACAGAGTAAATAGGGGGAAAATGTTTCCAATTGAGAAAGGATTGAGACCGAGAGATGTCAGATTGAAAGTAATTAGTGAAAGTAACAAAAGTCAGATGGGGAACAACATGTTCAGCCAGTGAGTGGTTAAGGTGTGGAATGCACTGCCTGAGAGTGTGGTGGAGGCAGCTTCAATTGAAGCATTCCGAAGGGAATGAGACTGTTATTTGAAAAGGAACAATGTGCAGGGTGACAGAAGGCAGGAGAATGACACTCAGTGAATTGCTCATTCAGATAATCAGTACAGACAGGATGGGCAGAATGGCCTCCTTGTGCACAGTAACAATTCTGTGATTGTGTGATTGAGCAGAGTTAAAGCTGGGGGAGGTTGGAGCTCGGTGTCCCACTGTGCTGCTGCTGCTGCTGCTGCTGCTGAGGTCAGTGAGATCAGAGACTGGGACAGGGAGCCAGAGCTCACATCAAACTCTGTCCGTGTCTGTCACACTGAGACTGACAGGAGGCTACTCACTGATTTCACTCCATGCTGCAGGAATGGGACCACAGGCTGCAAATGGACAGAGCTCCTCCACACGGTGAGTAAAACTGACTGACTTATATCTTGCTGTTTAAAGGGGGCAATGGGACTAAAGAGGTACGGCTGTACACCCTGTTAGACACAGTGCTCCTCAATCAACCATTTCATTCACTGTAGCTCCCCTCTAACACCTTCAACAATTCAGCAACTGTATTTTAGAAGGTGTATTTCAGTATTGACAGGGTAATAATGGAGGATTGAGGTTTACTTACTCAGTCTGAGCTTGGTTCCTTTACCGAACGTGGACCACAGTGAGAGTTCCCAGTGCAGAGGCTTTACAAAAACCTCTACTCTCTGCTTCCCCCCCCGTCACTCTCAACCTCTCCCTGTCTCCCAGTCTCTCGTTCACTCTCAGCTTCTTTCTGAACCTCTCTGTCTCTCCCTCATTCATGTGTCTTTCTGTCTCTGTCTCTCTCTGTGTCCAGCTGGGCTTGGGAGCTTTGTGAAATGTTTTTCCAATATTAAATCTTGAAGCTGATCTTCACGCGTGGCCATGGAGTGTAAGAGGGAAACTTGAGGCCTTCAAGTGAGTGGTGGACAGCACAGGGACTGGAGTGTGTCGTGGACAGTGACAATCCCAGCATGGGGTAAGTTGTTCATTTTCATTTGTATCTATTTGTGGACGTGTCAGTTCAGACTGTGTGTCCATTATTATACATTTTATATAACTGATTCATGTGTCAGGGCACGAGGTGGTGCTGTGTGTCTTGAGGTTTTTGTATGGCTTTGTATCACTGTGTTGAGTGTCGCTGCTATAGTCGTTGTACTGACAATAATAGTCAGCGACATCCTCATTCTGAACATTATTGATTGTCAGGGTGTAACTGGTCCCTGATCCACTGCCGGTGAATCGGTCGGAGACTCCTGTGTCTCGAGATGTTGCATAGTAGATCAGGATAGAGGGTTTCTGACCTTCTCGCTGCTGGTACCAGCTGAGGAAGCTGCTTATGTCTTGACTGGCCGTACAGGTGATGGTTGCGGTCTGGCCCAGTCCCACTGACAGCACTGGGGGAGACTGGGTCAGGGTGATGTCCCCACTGATACCTGAGGGGTCAGAGAGAAACACAGTAAAGTCAGAACTGTCACAGAAAGAACCTGTCAAATGAGAGATTGTTGGAGACACTGAGCATTCCTCTGGTTTGAACATTTTCCCTTCAATCACAAGTCAGTGGAACTGGAGTGAAATGGAGAGCAGCTAAAGATTCAAGGATAAGGAGAGAGTTTTGTACCTGCGACACAGAATGCCAGGGGCCAGATCAGCTGGATGTGTGAAATCATGGTTTGTGCTCCTGTCCCTGTGCCTGGTTCCTGATAAACTCTCCCTTCACTGGGCTCTGCTTTATAAAGTTGTAGCCTGTGAGAGTCTGACTGGGTGTTCCCCAGTATGTAAATGGCATCAGGCAGAGAGAGACACGTCAGCCCCTCACACCACCTCTCTCTCTCTCTCTCTCGTCCTTCCTTTTCATACTTCCTTTCGCCCTTTTCCCTTTTTTCTCTTTCTCATCTTTCTCTTGTATATATTCCTGTTATTCGTTTGCTTTCTCCCTCTTTTTCTATTTCCGTCTCCGACTCTGTCCTCTACCAATTATATAACCATTTATATCTTTCACTTTATCCATGTATGTTTGACACTCTGTTTAACTCCCTTTCGTTCTGTGTTGGTTGGTCTCTCTCTCTCTCTCTCTCTCTCTCTTTCTTATCATTCATTTTTCTCCTTCACTTATATTACTATCTATTTTCTCACTCATTCTCTCCTTATACCCTCAATCTCTAATTGCCTCACTCTCTCTTTGTCGCTCTCTAACTGATCTCGCTAACAGGCGTTATTCCAGGACATTGGAACAGTGAGTCCTGTGGCAGCAATTACATGCCTCGCCCTCTCTCACTCAGTCCCACAATGTACACTTGCGATCTCTCTCTCTCTCTCTCTCTCTCTCTCTCTGTATATATATATATATATTCTTTCTCTCTCTCATTCAGATGTTCAATGACATGAACAGCATTTAATAAGTCTGTACTGGTCATTAATGCTCTAGCAACTTCAATCTCAGCTTGGCATTGAGGGAGAGGATCAGCCATGGTCATATTGAATAACAGAGCAGACTCACAGGGCCAATCCCTAACCCTAACCCTAACCCTAACCCTAACCCTACTATCTGTTTCTATCTCTGTATGTCTGTGTAATCTCTAATCTCTGCCCCTGGATATTGATCCCTCTATTCATTGAAAAAGTTGCCTTCCTGTCCACACTATCCCTGCCCCTCATAATCTTTTTGCCCTTCAGCAGGTTCCCTCTCAACCTTCACTGCTCCAAGTAAAAACAATCCTGGCCTTTCCAATTCTTCCTCATAGCTCACACCCTCCTGGGAAATCTTTGCACCCTCTTGAGTACAGTCATATCCTTCTCATAATATGGTGACCAGGACCTGTCTGCATGTCTGTCTCTCTCTTTCACTGGATTGCCTTTACTCTTTGTCTCACACCTACTCTCTCTCTCTCTCTGTCTCTCTCTCTCTGTCCCATCTCTCTGAGCCTCACTGTCTCATACTCTATCTTGCTCTATCTCTATTCTTCAACCCCACCATCTCTGCCTCTCTCTACCACTCTCTGTCCCCCTTTTACTCATCTTACACTGCCTGAGACTCTTTTTCCCGCTCTCTCTCACTTTCACACCCTGTCCTTCTATGTCTCTCTCGCCAACAATCTCTCTCTCTCCCTCTCACTCACTCCCTCTCCCTCTCTCTGCCTTTCTAACAATGTCCCAAATGGTAAAAGTTAAATACACGGTAAATCTGCTCCAGCTCTGCCCCACTAATGGATGTTAACCCTTGACACCAGAAAGATGTCTACTCGTGAATAAAGCCCCATTTCCCACATTGACCAGGGTTTGACCTCTCTCAGGAAGATGGTCAGATTCTTGTGAAATGAAGAGCAATTCTGTGCTGTTGACCTATTCTTACTGGGGACTGGTTTAGACACAAATCTCATTCCATGAAGGCCCAGCAGAGACAGGAGATCCTCAGGCCATCAGTGTGAGCTGGAGGGATAGGACAGGCTCTGACCCATTGACCCATCCTGTCCATTCACAACATGTTCCAATCCTTTCCCCTCTCCTTCCCCTTCCATGGTCAAGCTCCAGTTGTACTGGTATGAGGATTGGACCATCACACAGTTACTTCAGAAAGGAAATGGGCCCCACACTCACTCCGGTGATCATGTCCCACTGGACTGTCCAGTGGAGACCAGTAAGCATGGAATTTATTCCCACTGAACTCTCCAGTAGAGACCATTAAACATAGTCCTCTTTGCCACTGGAGCCTCCAGTGGAGACCAGTAAAAGTCGCTCTATTTCCCACTGAATACTCCAGAAGAGACTAGTTAACATAGACCTTATTCCTGTTGGGCCCTCCAATAGAAACCAGGAGAGAAAGGCCTCCATTTCTTTGAACTCTCCAGGACAGATCAGTAAATATGGACCAGCTTCAAATTGGACCATCCAATACAGACCATTAAACATGTGACTCTTTGTGACTGGATCCTCCAACACAGACCAGTAAGCAAGGAGGATCTCATTGCCTTAGCAAGATTGAACTTCGGAATGAGGAGCAGGAATAGGTAATTCAGCACTTCAAGCACGTTTGCTATTTAACATGATCATGTCTGATCTTAACCTCCTCTCCACTTTCCAGACTGCTCCCAATTGCCCTCTAGCCTGTTTTTCATCAGAAAGATATCTGTTTCTTTCTTGAATCTGTTGATGGATTCTGCCTAAACTGTACTTGAGGAAGAGGTGGATTTGGGAGGGGGATGGGAGAGCTGGGGGGTGGCTGTTGCGCACTAACTTCAACAGATTCGCAACCCTCTGAGAAAATTAGTTGGAATGGAACAGATTCCATACAGTATGGAATCAGGCCGTTCAGCCCAATAAGTCCACACTGAACCTTCAAAGTGCATTCCACCCAGAGCCATTCCGGAACCCTTTCCCTGTAACCCTACATTTCCCATGACTAATGAATCTAACCTGCACTTTCCTGGACACTATGGCTAAATTAGCATGGCCAATCCTCCGAATGTGTACATCATTAGACTATGGGAGGAAATCGGAGCACACAGATGAAACCCACACAGACGGAGGAAGAATGTACAAACTCCATACAGTTGCTGAGGATGGAATCGAACCTGGGTCCCTGGCACTGTGAGGCAGCAGTGCTCACCATGGCACCACTGTGCCACCTGTAGATTCTCCTCATCCCAGTTTTAAACATACCTCCTCTCACTCTATATCTATGACCTATTGTTCAAGATTGGCCCACAAGAGGGAACATCTGTTCCATGCCTGCCCGATCAATCCCCTTTAACATCTTATATACTTCACTCAGATTCTCCCTTCATACGACTGAATTCCAGTGAGTACAAAAGCTAGCTATTCAACCATTCCTCATATGACAGCCCTTTCATCCCAGGGATCAATCTGGTGAACATCCTCTGAACTGCATCCAGTGCCACCATATCCTTCACTAAGGAAGGAGACCACAACTGAACACAATGCTTCAGATGTGGTCTCACCAATGCCTCATAGAATTGTAACAATATTTCTTTATTTCTGTAATCCAGTCCTTTTATAATAAATACCAAGATTCCAATTGCTGCAAGAAATGACAACATTCCAATTCCATGGGACTCAATTGGAACCTCCAACAGAGATCAGGAAACATGTGCTTCCATCCCACTGGAATGTCCAATGGACATCAATAAGCTTGGGCCTCTTTCCCACCGGAGCCTTCAGTATTGGAGCTTCAAATCCCACTTCCTCTCCATCACATAGGTCTCTTATTTCAAACTCCAAAACATTGTCCTTCTCTGCTCTGCATCAGCCCCTTGACCACAGAAACTCTTATTCCTGCTCATCCCACCTCCAAACTCCATCATTCTGATGTCCTCTCTCAGCTTACTCCATCTGTGCTCCATAAATTCCAAATTGACTGGAATGAAGTGGCCCCTTTCCTGTCTCACACGAAGGAGGAGATGGACAGATTTGATATTAGTAATTAGTTGAAAGTTTACGGAGAGTGGGTGTGGTCAGAATTGGACAAATTGATGACGGTTCCTGCAGTTGAATATCCTGCTGGCAGGCTCAAGCCTTTTACACACAGAATGGAGAAGTGTGTATGGTAGGAATATATTGTACAGCTCCACAGAACTAAACCTCAGCATCAGATGTCCCACAGGAGGGGAGAGAGAATGTTCAGGGTCCTGAGCGCCATTTCCCAGCCTAGACAGTTTGCCTCCCAATGAATGAATGAGGTGCCAGTTTGGAGCCCAGGTTAGGGGCAGTCTCTGCTCCTGACCCAGGTCTACCAGAGGCAGCTGGACATCGAGCTGAAAAGGAAAGATTTGCTGGGTTATGGGGAGAGAGGGGAGCAGTGGGACTAATTGGATCACTCACCGACACGATGGGCTAAATGGTCTCCTCCTGTGCTGGGGGAGCAGATTTAGGACTGAATTGAGAAGGAACTTCTTCACCCAGAGGGTTGTGAATCGATGGAATTCCCCGCCCAGTGAAGTGGTTGAGGTTTCCTCAGTACATGTTTTTAAAGCTAAGGCAGGTAATTTTTTGAGTAGTAAATGAATCAAGTGTTTTGGTGAAAAGGTGGGTAAGGGGGAGCTGAGGCCATGAAAAGATCAGCCATGATCTTACTGAATGGCAGAGCAGCCCGAGAGGCCAGAGAGCCTGCTCCCGCTCCTAATTTTAATGTTCTTATGTGCTGTCAGATTCCAGGGAGTGCAGATGGTTCACAGTTTTGTCCCGTCTCAAACGGGACAAACGTCCAGCTGCTCCGAGCTCCTTCTTTCATTTCCTCTTTTGGTGAAGTTTCAACCTTGCGATCTGACAGTCTTTGCAGTTATTTTTTACACTGGGGCTTTCTGCTGTGGTCAGAATCTCTAATAATAAGTGTCCAATCAGTGACAATCACAGCAGCTGAGAGCAGTCAGGACTGAGGAGCCAGGCTCACTGGGAAACACATTGGGAAGATCAAAACCATCCTCTTCATTTCCCGGTACAAACTCCATCTCTCTCCCCGAGCACTGTCTGCTGCTCAACCAGACTCTTGACAAAAACAGAATACCTCAGCAGATGTGTTCGCACCTGGGGTAAGAAATCAGAGTTAATGTTTTGGGTCAAATGACCCTTCTTCAGAACAGTTCTGAGAAGATTCACTTGTCCCAAAATGTTAACTCTGCTTTCTCTCCACAGATGGTGCCAGAACTGCTGAGCTTTTCCAGCAATTTCTGTTTTTGTTTCTCATTTGCAGAATGTGCAGCTTTTTCCGCTTTTATTTAGTACAAGATTCCTTACAACTTGGCCTCATCTTTGAGGCTGATCTGAGCCCCAAATCCTCCACATCACAGAGATCACTCAGTGAAAATCTCGGTCATTTCTTTCAGACTCCAAACGTGATCATTCTAATGTTGTCGTGGGCCACATCACAGCCACTGCCCTCTGTACTCTTCAGCTCATCCCAAACTCTGCTGGTCGTATCTGAACTCGCAACAAATCCCATCTCCATCCCCCACTGTCCTCACTGACCTACATTGGCTCCCAGTCCAACAACACCTCGATTTTCAAATTCTCGTCCTTGTTCTGAAGTCCCTCCTTGTCCATCCACCCTCCCCATCTCTGTAACCTCCTCCGAGCTGCCTCACTCAGTGTTGTCAGCTATCATGGATATATGGCTCTCTATTTCCTCATCCAAGTCATTGAGAAATATTGTGAAATGCTAAAGTCCCAGGATGGATCCCTGGGCACTCCACTATTCACCTCTTACTCATTGGAGGACACACACATTATCCCCTCACTCTGTCTACTATCTCCAAACTAATTCCTAACCCAAGGCAAATGTTATTTTCTCTAATTCAATATGTTTCCACATTGATGAACAGTCTCTCAAACAGTGAAACTCAGAGCAGGAATAGGCCATTCAGCCCTTCGAGCCTGTTCTGCCATTCAATATGATCATGGCTGATCATCCAACTCAGTTGCCTGTTCCTGCTTCCTCCCCATAACCTTTGATCCATTTCATTCTAATAACTGTATCGTGCCCTTTCTGGAAAGCATTCAGTGGTTTGAGCTGAACTGCTTTCAGTGACAGAAACTCCTCCAGGCTTCCTGTAGAATGAAAACATTTCTCTCCATCTCAGCCCGAAATGTCCTTTCCCAAAGCCTTAAACTTTAATCCTTGATTCTGGACTCCCTCGTCATCAGGAACATCCTGCCTTGTTAGTTAGGATTTTAGAATTTTCTATGTGACTCCCCTCAATCTTCTAACCTCCAGTGAATGTTATCCTAACTGATCCAGTTTCTCATCAGATCTAAGTGCTGTCATCCCCAGTCTGGTAAACCTTCATTGCCCTCCCTCTACAGTCAGAACATCCTTCCTCAGATAAGGAAACCAAAACTGCACACAATACAATCATAAAATGACACAGTACAGAAGAGGCCCTTCGACCCATTGTACCTGTACCATCCAAACTACAGTAAACCTGCATTCATCCAACTTTCCAACACAAGGCCCACAGCTTTAAATGTTATGATATTTCAAGAGTTAATCCAAGTAATTTTAAAAGTCCTCCTCAACGACCAGCCCAGACAATTCAAACCAGACCCCCACCACCCTCTGGGTGAAAACCTCCTCTTCAAATCCCCTCTGAAGCTCCTGTCTTTCACAGTGAATGGGTGCCAACTCCGAAGAAGAGGAACAACTGCTTTCTATTCATTCTGTCCATTCCCGTCATACCCGTTTACACCTCTATCAGGTCCTCTCAACCTTCTCTGCTTCAAAGAAACCAACCCGAGTTTATCCAGCCTCTCTTCATCCAAAGCAACATCCTGTTGACTATCCTCAGCACCCCCTCCAGTACAATCCCATCCTTCCGATCGCGTGGTGACCAGAACTGGACACAGTACTCCAGCTGTGGCCTAACAAAAGTTCTGTACAGCTCTAACATATCTCCCCTGCTCTTCTCATCTATACTGGAAATGATAAAGGTAAGTGTCCCATATACCTTCATAAATACCTTCTTCACCTGTTACATCGTTCAAAGTTCATCACCTCACATTTATCAGGGGTAAGTTCCATCTGACTCTGATCTGCCCATTTGACCAATCCAGTTAGATCCTAATGTAACCTGAGAACTTCTTCCTCACTGTCAACCATCTGCCAAACCTCGTGTCATCTCCAAACTCAGTCATCATCCACTCACCCCCACCCCTCACCTCTCACATTCTCATCTTCATTGTTTCAATACATCCTGAACAATAAGGGACCCAGCACTGATCCCTGTGGTATCCCACTGCACACTGGGCCCAGTCACATAAACAAATTTCTGCCTCCACCCTCTGTCCCCTTTCACTGGTTTGAATATTCCAGGTGTGGACTCACTAAGGCCCCATACAATTACAGCAAGACATCCCTGATCCTGTACTCAAATCCTCTCACGATAAAGGTAACATATCATTTACCTTCTGCACTGCCTGCTGCACCTGCACGCTGACTTTCAGTGACTGGTATACACGGACACAAGCATCTCTGCATCTTCTTCACAGCTCCCCCTCCCACCCAGCTTTGTGTCATCTGCAAACTTGGAGATATTACTCTTAAGTTCCCTCATCTCGACCACGAACAAATATGTGACTAGCTGGATCCAGGCCGTGGTGCCCTTTCAGAAAAAGGTCTGTTTTTTTTTACTCTTTGTTTCCAGCCTGCCAACCAGTTCTGTATTCATGTCAGTACACTGCCCCCAGTCACATGAGTCTTACTTTTATACAATAATTTCTACTGTGGGACTGAATAAAAGCCTTCTGAATGTTCCAGATAAAACACATCCGTTGGCTCCCCCTTGTCAAATCCACTCATTATAACCTCGAACAATTCCAGTCAATTTGTTGAGCATGATTTCCCTTTCACAAACCATGCTGACTCTGTCTAATCCTGTCACTGTTTTACACGTGCTCAGTGATTAAATCTTTCACAACGGACTTGAGTATTTTTCCCAATACCAATGTCAGGCTGACTGGTCCAGGTTGCCCACGTTTCTCTCTCTCTCCCATTTTAAACAGTGATGTTTTCTTCGCAACTCTCCAGGCACTGGGAAAGTTCCAGAATCGATAGAATCTTGAACACCAATGTTCACAAAATTTTTGGGCAATTCCTGAAGTAATTTGAAATGTTGGTTATTCGTCCCTGCGGATTTATCAAACTTTAATCACATAAATTTCCAAAACCATTTCCCGAATACAACTAATTCTCTTCACTTCTGCTCTCAGTCTATACCCTGTCGTTCCAACATTTTTCAAATGTATTTGAGTTTTCCATTGTGTACAAAGATCCAGAATGCAGCAAAGGCAGAAATTTCCTTGGTTTTTGTCAGCGGTACTTGTCAATATACTTTCATCAAATCAATTTTCGATAGGAATGACGCACCACCCAACATTTCAATGCAATCTTCTGACTTGGGAATAGGATACAAATCCATCTCTGTGACTACATTCACTTTCCTATAGCGTACACAGAATCGAATTGAAACATCTGGCGGAGTCACCAAACAAGAGAACTCCAATTACTCTTAACAGTTCAATCAGGGTACCCTCTCTTGTTTGTGATCTGTAATTTGCTGATTTTTAGGTGGTTTGAATCATCCCCAGTTCCCTGGTTGCACAAATGGGCTGATTTAAAACTGTGAAATTAAGAAGGCAATAGACAGGTGTTTCAGGGCAAAAGAATCTCTGTGTTTATTCCGAACAGGCCCGTGTCTGGAAGCTCTTGTTCAGAGAGCGTTTGGTTGGTGTTCCCGCTCTCGGGTGTCCTTTGTTACGATGATGCTCTTGGTTTCATGTCTGGATTCAGCTTCTCTGTTCGGCCTCTGTGGTTCTTTGTTCTAAAGCTGCTTGTGGTACTGTGTGTTAGTAGGCCGAGGTTGTAAAAAGTTAGTTTCAGTCAAGAGAATGTGTTCTGGTTGGTGTCCCTTTCAGAGTTGAGGTGTGAATTGGAATTCCAGGCAGAACAATAGTTCCAGGCAGCCATTCTTTACAAAAAATCCAGGGTTTTAGATGATAGTGACTTTTCTCAATCCAACACAAGAGAACTCCAATTACGCTGACAGTTCAATCAATTGATTCTCCAACAAGTATTGAGCTTCATTTGTTACTTTGACTTGTTTCTCTGGTCTTAATCAAAATGGATTTTATTGTATTGTGTCTGAATAACCTACATCCACATCAGGTTCGATTAATCTGGGACACCGAAGTGTATCTTTTAAAGACCATGTATCAGTGCAGAGTTAGGCCATTCAGCCCATTACTTCTGCTCTGCCATTCGATCATAGTCGATTAGTTTGTCAACCCCATTCTCATGCATTTTCTCCATTATCCTTGATCCCTTTACCAATCAAGAATCCATCTATCTCTGTCTTAAATACACTCAATGACTTGGCCTCCACAGCATTCTGCGGCAATGATTAATCCACAGATTAACTACTCTCTGGATGTAAAATCTCCTCCTCATCTCAGTTCCAAAGGATGGTCCCTTCACTCTGAGGCTGCGCCCTCAGATCTCCATCTCTCTGCCAAGTGGAAGCATCTTCTCCATGTCTACTCTATCCAGGCCTCTCAGTATACTGTATGTTTCACTGAGATTCCCCCTCATACTTCCAAACTCCATCGAGTACAGACCGAATACAGGCCCTAACCACTCCTCACATAAACTTCTTTGTATTTTCTGAGCAATCTCACTCTGCCCCTCTGTTGATCTTCCTTCAGATGCAAAAATACAGTGTCTGAATTCTCTAATATCTCTGAATTTGTTCACCTCATAGGAGGAAATTCGCTTTGGAAATTGTCCAATTGTCTTTGGATCTCATGCTTTTTCTCATCCCCTCCTCCATTATACTCACGACTTGACCCATCTGTACATGACTTAATGGTTCCTCAAAAACTGGGAGAGGAATTAAGGATGCTGTTTCAATCATATGTTGAGGTTTACCTATAACTAGACAAGTGTTTTTAAAAAAAATTCATTTTGAATAATGTGAGCATCACTGGCTGGCCAGCATTTGTTGCTTATCCCCATTTGCCCAAGGCCAGCATTTATTGCTAATCCCTAGTTCAACTCTTTTGTCCATGTTTGAACCAATCTGTAATGAAGCCAGGAGCTGAGTGACACTGGAGGAACCCAAACTGGGCATCACCTGAGCAGGTTATTGCTGAGCAGGTGCTGATTGATAGCACTGTTGATGACACATTCCATCACTTTCCTGATGATCGGGAGGAGATTGATGGGGCGGTGACTGGCTGGCTTGGATTTGTCCTGCTTTTTATGTACAGGACATAGTTGGACAATTTTCCACATTGTCGGGCAGATGCCAGTGTTATACCTTTCCTGGAACAGCTTGACGAGGGAAGTGGCAAGTTCTGGAGCTCAACTCTTCAGTATTATTACCAGAATGTTGTCAGGGCCCATAGCCTTTGCAGTACCCAGTGCCTCCACCCATTTCTTGATAACACGTGGAGTGAATCAAATTGAGTGAAGATGGTTGTCTTTAATGCTGAGGACCACTGGAGGAGGCCAAGATGAATCATCCACTCAGGACTTGTGGCTGAAGATTTCTGCAAAAGCTTCAGCCTTATCTTTTGCCCTGATGTGTTGGACTCTTCCGTCATTGAGTTTGGGGATATTTGTGGAGCCTGCTCATCCAGTGAGATGTTTAATCATCCACCAGCACTCATGACAGGACGTGACAGGACTGCAGAGCTTAGACCTGATCCATTGGTTGTGGGTTGTCGAATACTGTCTGTCACTTGCTGCTTGTGCTGCTTGGCATGCAAGTAGTTCTGTTTGGTGGTTTCACCAGGTAAATACCTCATCTTGGTGAATGACTGGTGCTGCTCCTGGTATGCCCTCCTGAATTGTCCATTGAACCAGTGTTGATCCCCTTGTTTGATAATAATGGTCGACTCGGGGCTGACGCACAATTCTACTGCTGTTGATGGCCCATAGTGCTTCATGGATGCTCAGTCATGAGTTGTGAGATCAGTTGTAAGTCTGTCCCAGTTAGCACGGTGATAGTCCCACACAACACGATGGAGGCTATTCTCAATGTGAAGGTGGGTGTTGGTCTTCACTAGGACTGTGCGGTGGTCACCCTTACTGATACTGTCATGGACAGATGCTTCTGCAGTAGGCAGATTGGTAAAGATGAGTTCAAGTATGATGCATTTATAAAACTGCGCCACATCTTTATATAATTTTGGCTCAATAAAACACCTGATTCTGGATGCCTGTGTTTTCCAAATCCCTATGGTCCTGTCATGGAACTCTGATGTGCTCCTCACAATATCTCCCTATGTAGCTGGGTGGGACCACTAGCCAATGTCTAACTGACCATCCTTCATCTGGGAGTCGATGAGGGGGGGTCGCCACTTCCTCATCAGTGCTCCAGTCTGAAGGTAATAACACTCTGAAACCCCTCCAGCCTTGACCTCAGTATGAGCTGACCGTGCTCATTTATTTCACTCAGGATCTGCTTTTTGGATCTGCTGTAATTAGTGACATCATAGCAAACACTCCACCTGGATTATCTTCACCCTTTTGGAAAGTGTCAGCGATCCTTTCACTTGCTATAGTGTCACATCAACCCTAATTGCTGGATTTTGTTTAACCATTGCCCTGGTTACCTCACACGAAGGAGAGAGAGGGACCAGGAACTTGTTCCTGTCATTGTTCTGTTTCTTGGCCCTCCTTTGGACATTCTGTAATTATCGGGAAGTTACTGCCTTTAGTCCTGACAAATCATTCCCCAGAAGGAAATCAACTCCTTCAACAGGGAATGTTTTCCCCACTCCGTCAATTACTTCTCCTGATAACAAATCACATTCCAGTTGTACGTTATATAGTAGAAGTGCAATATGTTCTCCATCAATCCGATTGATTAATACCTTAGCTCCCATCGAGCTCTGTGGAGGGAAAATCAATTCTCTCTCCAGTAAAAGTGATTGTGTTGCCCCTGTATCTCTCAGTTTGATTCTGGGTTTAGCTGAAGAAAAAGGAGTCACCATTCCTTTTGATAATAATCCTGTCCACCTCTCATCTATCTTATAACTTCCTTTACTAATGACAGAATTCACCTCCAGCCTTTTTGTTATAGTTACAGCTACAACCTGCTCCATGTGACTATCTGTTTGTGTTCCCTCCTCTGACTCAGTTTTATTAACTCCCATAAATCCCCTGGGTCTACCTCACTGCTTTCAACATTCCATAGGCACATGGCCCACCTTACTCCCAGAGAAACATTCAGTTTCTGAGCATCACTTCCACCGTCAGCAATTTCTTTCTTAATCTGAGGAGGAGTCCTTGGGCTGTTCCCTTCTGTCCATTCTCTCCCCTGGCTACCTGCCTTCCACACACTCTCCCAATTTTTATTTTACTCCCATTTCTAGGCCTGATGGGAATAAGGTTTCTGGATCAGTCTCCCATCAGGTGACTTCTCCACCTCCTGATGCTGCTTGGCTTGTTGTGCTCTTCCAGCCTCCTGTTTGTCTACTTTGGATTCCAGCATCTGCGGGGTTTTGGCTTCAATAAAGTCTATAATCATTAGCCATTCTAGCTGCTTGTTTTACTGTTGTTCCTCTTCAGTGTTCTACATGAATTCTGTTTCCAGAATGGAAGGAAGTTTTAAATCCTTCTCAAAGAATAATTTCTCTGACAGCATGGCAAGTATTCTCAGCCTTTAATGGTCTTATCCACCTGTCAACATTATTTTGTTAAATTCTCTCAAACTCAGTAGAAGTTTGTGGAGACTGTTTCTGTAAGTTCTGAAACATCTGTCTGTATGTTTCTGGGATCAATGCATATGTGCTTTTCACCTTGTAAGTTCCTCGTGATCCTGAGAATGTTCCTCTGGCAGGGATAGAGAAACATCTTGTGCTTCCCAAGTTCATTTTGCATGGGCAAGCTCCAGTGTTTTTCCTCACCTCACTTGTTTAAATATCTTCTCAAATGATATCAAAAGTGCCTCCACTTCCTTCTCTTCATAGTTATAGAGTCATACAGCAAACAAACAGCCCCTTATGCCCACCATGTCAATGCCAATCAGTAAACACCAAACTGCACTAATCCCATTTACTTGCACATGGTCCATAGCCTTCCATGTCCTGGCATTTTATGTGCTCATCTGGATGTGTCTTATATATTGTGAGAGGAGCTGCCTCCACCACCATCTCAGGCAGCACATTACATATTTCTACCACCCTCTGGGGAAAGAAAACAATCCTCAATTCCCCTCTAAACCACCTTTTCATCACATTAAGCTTATTCCCTCCGGCCATGGACATGTCTGTCGTGGGGAAAAGATGATCACGATTGACTTTGTCTGTGTCTCTCAGAATTTTGTATACCTTAATCAGATTCATCACCCCCTTCCACCCCGCCCCCACCCCGCCCCCACCCCACCCCACCCCACCCCACCCCCGCCATGATTCCTCTGCTCCACAGGAAACAAACCCAGTTGATCCAGTCTCTCTCCTCATAACTATCACTTTCCATCCCAAGCAACATCCTGGTGAATCTCCTCCACTTACCTGCGCTCTCATCTTATCTCTTAATTCCTTTAAATGTTTAAAAATGTTTACTGAAGTAGCGTCAACGACTTCGCTGGGCAGGGAATTTCATAGATTTACGACCCTCTGGGTGAAGAAGTTCCTTCTTAATTCAATCCTAAATCTGCTCCCCTTAATCTTGAGGCGATGCCCTCTTGTCCAAGTTTCACCTGCCAGTGGAATTATTCTCTCTACTTCTGTCTTATCTATTCTCTTCATAATTGTATATGTTTCTATAAGATCCACATCAGTCTTCTAAGTTCCAATGAATATATGCCAGTCTACTCAGTCTCTCCTCATAAGCCAACCCCCTCAACCATGGAATTAACCTTCTCTGCACCCCTCATCCTTTCTCAAGTAAGGAGACCAAAACTGCACATAGTACACCAGGTGTGGCCTCACCAGCATCCTGTAACACTGCAACATACCCTCTCTGCTTTTTAAACTCAATCCCTTTAGCAATGAAGGACAAAATTCCATTTGCCTTCCGAATTGCTTGTTGTACCTGCAGACCAACCCTCTGTGATTCATGCATAAGGACACTCAAGGCACATGCCTTTCATTGTGTATATCCTTCCCTTATTAGACCTCCCAAATTGGATCACCTTACACTTGTCAGGATTAAATTCTATCTGCAATTGTTCTGCCCAATTACCAGCTGATCAACATCAGAGTGTAGCCTGAGACCCAGTAATCCAAGATGGCAGCAGAGTAGGACTCTTCAGACCAAATTCATCTGCTCCATCTGTTTCCTTTTCTGCTTTTTCTTCCACTGGTTTTTATTTTCTTTTGTGTTTTTCTTTTGTCGTTCTCTCTTCTTTTCTCTCCCAACCACGGACTCCCAGCCCCACTCACCAGGCCTCTGACAAGTGCAGCCCCAGTGTTGCGGCCTCTTGACTTGGTGTGGCAGAGTCCTGACCTGGCAGAGAGACCTCCCAGCTCGGTGAGGCAGACTCTCGGTCTGACGTGTTGGGCTCTCAGTTTAATGTGGTGGCCTCTCGGCTCAGTATGTTCAATTGTCACTCCAGCGTGATGGACTCTCGGCCTAGCATGGTACTCTCTCAGTTGTCCAGCGTGGTTGTCTCTTGGCCCACAGGGTGGTCTTTTGCAGTATAAGTTGGTCTTTCGGCCCAGCACAGCCTCAGCTTGCCTTCCGGTCTCGAAGTGGTGACTCAAAGTATGATCCCACTTTAGCTAAGCACTTAAGAAAGACTGTAATGATTGAACTTCCAGACTTATTTATTTATTTTCTTCTTAAAACTAAAAAGGTCAACAAGTCTGTAATGTGTAACTTTTAAATTTATTCTTTCTTTATACCTTTTTCTTAAGATTCTGTACTTTGGTCCTTGTGCCTAAGATGGCTCCTTCCGAGGTGACATCACATACTTTTCACTGCACTCCAATACTTTTGTACTTGAGTCCATGTAACAATAAAATAAAATAAAACAATTATCAACAACACCACCAATTTACATGGCATCTGCAAACTTTCTAATTATACAATCACAGTCAATTCATTAAGGTACTTTACAAACAGAAAGGGTAGCAGCCTCAATCCCTGTCATACACCACTGGTCACAGGCTTCCAATTACTAAGACAACCCTTCACCATCAACTTGTCAACTTGCCTTGGATCCCATGGGCTCTGACCATCTGGACCAGCCTTCCATGTGGGGTCTTTGTCAAACAAATCAGTACTGGCATCCCTACCTCTCCAAGTATTGCTTAATCCTGTATTTCAGGATATTTCCCAATAATTTCCCTCACACTGACATCAGACTAACTGGTCTGGAATTGCCTGGCCTATCCCTGCTGCCCTTCTTGAACAAAGAAACCACATTGACAATCCACCACTCTGGAACTTCACCGTTGGCCAGTGAAGTATTAATCAAGGAAAAGGCAATCAAACTTTCAAGACAATGAAATGAAAACTACAGTTAAGTTAAACCTAAAGACGCGTTAGAGAAATGAACCTCTTCTCCCTATTATTTAAGTACAATAAAGCAATAATGTTAGAAGAGAAAGGATTTTATTTTGCCGTGTTTTGAAATCTTTTGAATTTGTGTTCCTGTCAGTATGTTTCATCTTCATTTCTTTTGTCTAAGGCGGTATTATTATTACATCGAAATCATTGTGTACTCATGCTCTACAGATGCTGCAGACCAACTGCATTTCTTCAGCAGTTTTTGGGTTTGGTTCAGTCTGAGATCTGTGTTGCCCAATAATACCAGCAGTTGGGATGGGAAAAGTTGGCTAGCATCGTGACTGTCACTCTAATTAGAAATTGGCACTTCATATTTGATGAATCCAACAAACCCTTCCACTGTTTTCACATCTGTCAGTCACCACATCACTGCGACCGCTCCGACCTTTCCAGAATCCAGGCAAATCCTTATACTCTCAGTATGTGACTTATGTCCTTAACTTGGGCATCTTTAATTGCAAACTTTCTTGTTCAGCAAAATGACTCTTTCTTGTTCAGCTCCTGACAAGCTACACCCAGCAGGCCACTGGATGATGATTGTGGTCAGCAATGCTTTGTATCTCGAATAGCCCACTCTCTCCACATATCCTTCTCACTCACACTCTCAACTGATTACCTGGGCATCGCGGCAGGTCACCGAGTTTGAGGAGAAATTGACTCGAAATTGAATCAACTGTTGATATTTCATGCGGCCATTTAATTGAAAAACAAGTATATTTACACTGAAGTTAATAAATTATAAATGTATAATAATTGGACAGAATGAAACTTTGCGGCATTTGAGAGATATACGTTTTGCCGGTTTGTCAAGAGTGCTAGTTCATAAGGTGCAAGTTTGCTGCACATCTTTAATAATGATTTCTCCCACTACTGATGGCAAGCTAACTGGTCTACAAAAGCCACTGTTTTCTCTCTGTCTTCCTTCTTAAATAGTGGGGTTATGTTAGCCACTCTCCAATCCATTGGAAACTGCTCCAAAGTCTAGAATTCTGAAAGGTGACCACGAGTGCATCTATTCTTCCTCGTGCCATTTTCCTCAGTATTCTGGGGTGAGGGGATCAGGCTGCCAAAGATATTTTCTGGCTCCTCTTTGTCCTCCTATTTTTTAAGCACCTCCCCACACTTTTTCTCCTCCTTTCGGGCCTCCCATCTTTTTGATATTCTGTACTGGCATATGCTTATTCCTTTTTCTTTCTCAAACTATCCATGTCCTTTGACATCCAGGATCCCAGGAGCTGCTGTCCTTGCATTTCTTTCTGAGCTGGTCCTGAACTACATTAAAAAGATATCCACTTTCCAAATGTAGACTGACCTCCAAGTAATTTCTCCCAGTCTGTATTTGCCAGATCCTGTCTAATGAAATTGAAATTGGCCTTGCCTCACTTTAGACACAACTTCTGTGTTACCCTTATTCCTTTCCATAATAATTAGGAAATATACGGAGTTATGTTCGCTATCTCCAAAATGCTCACCCACTGACTCTTCAACAATTTGACATTACCTCAGACTGAGCCCAGCACTGCCCATGTCTAGTGGGACTATGTACGTACTGGCACCAAAGGCTCTCCTGGGTGGACTTTAAAAATTCCATTCACATTAAGTCAAACATAAAGTTTATGTGAGAGAAGTTGAAATTCCATGCTCATTTAACTCTATTCCTCTCACACCTCTCAGTGATTTGCCGACATATCTGCTCCTCTCTCTCCATCTGACTATTGGGGAGTCTGTAGGATAATTCCAGCAAAGTGATTCTCCTTTTGTCAAGCTCTACTCAGACGGCATCATGTGAAGACCCTTCCAAGCAATGCTCCTTCAGTAGCAATACTGCAGTCATGGTTTCTTTTATCAATAATGCAACACACCCACCTCTCTTGCACCCTGTCTATCCCACCTGAGACTTCTCTGCCCTGGAATGTTGAGCTGCCAGTCCTGTCTTTGTTCAATCATGTCTCAGCAATTGCAACAATATGATACTCCAAAAAGACAATGCAACAACAAATGAAATAGCAAAAGAGGTATGGTTAGTAAGTTTGCAGATGACACCAAAATTGGAGGTGAAGTGGAATGCAAAGAAGGTGAGGAGAAAGTGAGGACTGCCGATGCTGGAGATCAGAGCTTAAAAATGTGTTGCTGGAAAAGCGCAGTAGGTCAGGCAGCATCAAAGGAGCAGGAGAATCGACGTTTCAGGAAGAAGTCCTTCTTCAGGGATTTATTTTAAGCAAAGAAGATTACCTCAGATTACAACAGGATCTTGATCAGATGGGCCAATGGGCTGAGAAGTGGCAGATGGCGTATAATTCAGATAAATGCGAGTTGCTGCATTTTGGGAAAGCAAACGTTAGCAGGGCTTATACACTAAATGGTAAGGCCTGAGAGAGTGTTGCTGAACAAAGAGACCTTGGAGTGCAGGTTCTTAGCTCCTCGAAAGTGAAGTCACAGGTAGATAGGATAGTGAAGAAGGTGTTTGCTATGCTTTCCTTTATTGGTCAGAGTATCGAGTACAGGAGTTGGGAGGTCATGTTGCGGCTGTATATGATATTGGTTAGGCCACTATTGAAATATTCTGGTCTCCTAACTATCGGAAAGATTTTGTGAAACATGAAAGTGTTCAAAAAGGATTTACTAGGATGTTGCCAGGGTTGGAGGATTTGAATAAAGGGAGAGGCTGAAAAGGCTGGGGCTGTTTTCCCTGGAGCAGTGGAGGCTTATAGAGGTTTACAAAATTATGAGGGGCATAGATTGGATAAATAGATAAAGTCTTTTCCCTGGGGTTGGGGAGTCCAGAACGAGAGGGCATAGGTTTAGGATGAGAGGGGAAAGATATATAAGAGACGTGAGGGGCAACGTTTTCACTCAAAAGGTGGTACATATACGGAATGAGCTGCCAGAAGAAGTGGTTGAGTCTGGTACAATTGCAACATTTAAAAGGCATTTGGATGCACACATGAATAAAAAGGGTTTGGAGGGATGTGGGCCGGGTGCTGGCAGGTGGGACTAGATTGGGTTGGGACATCTGGTTGGCATGGACAGGTTGGACCAAAGGGTTTGTTTCCATGCTGAACATCTCTATGTCTTGATGACTCTATATCCCCATGTGCTGTTCAATGCTCTCAGTTCAACCACATTACTGGTCAAGCTCCTGACATTAAAATAGCTACAGTTCAGCTTTCTGATCCTCCTGTGTTCTGGATCCTGTCCTAGTGGTCACTCAGTGGTTTTCTGTGTAGCCCTTACTTTCGCATGAAGTGAAACATTGAGCATTAACTTTTGGGAATTTTAGACCAATTATCCAGACATCTGTAGTGGAGAAAAAGCTCACATTCATTATAAAATATTTTATAGCGAAGCAGTGGGAAAACAGTGACAGAATCGGACAGAGTCAGCATGGATTGTCAAAAGAAAAATCATGCTTAACAAATCGACTGGAATTGTTTGAGGATGTAGTGAGTGGATTTGATAAGGGGGAGTCAGCGGATATGGTTTATTTGGACTTTGTATGGGGAATAGTTTGGTGGTTCTGTGGTCAAAAAAAGTCTCCTGAATAGCTCTGAACAGGGAGGGTGAACAGCTAGCTGTGATGGTGCATGTCGGCCGCAATGATATACGTAATAAACAGGATGAGGTCCAACATGCAGAATTTCGGGAGTCAGGAGCCACATTAAAAATAAGGACCTCAGAGGTAGTAATCTCAGGATTGCAAACAGTGTCGCGTACTAGTCAGAATAGACATGGAAGAATAGGCAGGATGAACGAGTGGCTTGAGAGATGGCGCAGTGAGGGGGGGGGGTCAGATTTTTGGGACATTGGGACTGGTTCTGGGGGAGGTGGGACTATTACAAATCAGACAGTCTGCACCTGGGCAGGACTGGAACCAATGTCCTCCAGGCTACTTTTGCTCACGTTCTTGGGGACGTTTCAAAATAATGTAGCAGAGGGATGGGAACCAAATATGGAGGTTAGTGGACAGTAAGGAGTTAGTAACTAAAGCCTGTAAGGAACTAGGTAATCAAATCAGTGTGACTAAGGGTAAGAATAGGTAGATGATGAACGCAAAGGAACAGGTGGTCTGAGGTGCATTTGCTTTAATGCAAGAAGTGCAGTAGGTAAGGCAGATGAATTCAGGGCTTGGATTTGTATCTGGTAGTATGATGTTATTGCTATTACTGAGTGTTGGTTGAGGGAAAGGCAAGATTGTCAACAAAATATCTCAGGATACAGATGTATCAGATGGGTTTGAGAGGGAGGTAAAAGGGGTAGAGGAGTGGTGTTACTGGTCAGAGAGGATATCACAGCTGTATTGAATGAAGGGACAATGGAGGACTTGAGCAGTGGGGCAATTTGGGCAGACCTCAGAAACAGGATGGGTGCAGTAACAATGCTGGGGCTGTACTACAGGCCTCCCAACAGCGAGCGCGAGATAGTGGTCAAATCTGTGAACAGATTATGGAAGATGTAGGAGTAACAGAGTGGTGGTGATGGGAGATTTTAATTTTCCCAACATTGACGGGGATTCACTTAAAGTTACAGGCTTAGACAGAGCAGAATTTGGAAGGAGCACCCAGGAGGATTTTACATACTATGTAAATAGTTCAACTCAGGAAGGGGCCATACTGGACCTGGTGTTGGGGAATGAGCCCAGCCAGGTGGTTGAAATCTCAGTCGGGGATTACTTTGGGAACAGTGATCACAATTCTGTAAGTTTTTAGAATGCTAATGGACAAAGACGACAGTGGTCCGAAAGAAAGTCGGCTAAACTTGGGGGAGGCCAGCTATAGCAAAATTCGGCAGAAGCTGGGGAAAGTGAATTGGGAGCAGCTGTTTGAGGGTAAATCCACATTTGATATGTGGGAGGCTTTTAAAGAGAGGTTGGTTAGAATGCAGGACAGACATGTCCCTGTGAAAATGGGGGGATTGAAGTGGCACGATTAGGGAACCCTAGATGACAGGTGAAATTGTGAGACTAGCTAAGAGGAAAAAGGAAGCATACATAAGGTCTAGGTGGCTGACAACAGGCAAAGCTTTGGAAGAATATTGGGAAACTAGGACCGATCTGAAATGAGGAATTAAAAGGGCTAAAAGGGGTCAAAAAACATCATTAGCAAAATGGGTTCAGGAAAATCCCAATGCCTTTCATTCATATATAAGGAGCAAGAGGGTGACTAGAGAAAGGGTTGGCCCACTCAAGGACAGAGGAAAGTTACGGATGGAGTCAGGGAAAATGGGAGAGATTCTTAATGAGTGGTTTGTTTTAGTATTCACCAAGGAGAGGGAAAAGATGGATGTTGAAGTTGGGGATAGATGTTTGATCACTCTTGGTCAAGTTGGTTTAAGGAGGGAGAAAGTGTTGAGTATTCTAAAAGGCATTAAGGTGGACAAATCCCCATATCAGGATGGAATCTATCCCCGGGTATTGTGGGAAGCAAGAGAGGAGATAGCTGGGGCCTGAAGAGCTATCTTAATAGCAATCTTGAACATGGGTGAGGTCCGAGAGGACTGGAGAAGAGCTAATGTTGTCTCCTTGTATAAGAAGAGTAGCAAGGATAATCCAGGTAATTATCAAGTGGTGAGCCTGACGTCAGTGGAAGGGAAGCTGCAGGAACAGATACTGATTTGGAAGAAAATGGATGTATTAGTGATAGGCAGCATGATTTTGTGCAGGGAATGTCATGTCTTACCTACTTCAGAGAAGTTTTTGAAGAAGTGACAAAGTTGATAGATTAGGGAAGAGCTGTAGATGTTATACACGTGGACTTCAGTAAGGTGTTTGATAACGTTCCCCATGTAGCCTGATGGAGAAATTAAAGTCGCATGGGGTCCAGGGTGTACTCACGAGATGGATAGAGAACAGGCTGGGCAACAGGAGACAGAGAGTAGTAGTGGAAGGGAGTTTCTCAAAATGAAGAATAGGAATCTATGCTGAGACCACTCTTATTTATGATAAGTATATATAAATGATCTGGAAGAAGGTATAGGTGGTCTGATTAACAAGTTTGCAGATGACACTAAGATTGGTGGAGTATCAGGGGACTATCAGAGAACGTAGCAGAATATAGATAGATTGGAGAGCTGGGCGGAGAAACGGACAGATGGAGTTCAATCTGAGCAAATGTGATCTGATGAGTTTTGGAAGATCCAATTCTGGAGTAAACTATATGGTGAATGGGAAGCCCTGGGGAGAATTGATGCACAGAGAGATCTGGATGTTCGGGTCCATTGTACCCTGAAGGTGGTAATGCAGGTTGATAGAGTGGTCAAGGAGGCAGATGGCATGCTTTCCTTCATCGGTTGGGGTACAAGAGTCGGCAGGTAATGTTAGAATTGTATCGGACTTTGGTTTGGCCACAATTTGAATGCTGCATACAGTTCTGGTCACGACATTACCAGAAGGATGTGGATGCTTGGAGAGGGTGCAGAGGAGGTTAACCAGGATTGTCTCATATGGAGGGTGTGAGCTCTGAAGAGAGGTTAAGTAGATTAGCATTATTTTCAATAGAAATTTGAAGATTGAGGGAGGACCTTCTAGAGGTCGACAAAATCATGAGAGCTATAAACAGGGTGGATACCAAGAGAATGATTCCCAGAGATGGGGGCTCAATTACTAGGGGCCATGGGTTCAAGGTGAGAGGAGAAAAAATTAAGGGAGATATGTGTGGAAAGTTCATTCTGCAGAGAGTGATTGGTAGCGGTAGTGGTCGAGGTGGGCATGATAGCATCATTAAAGATGTATCGAGATAGATGCATGAATGGGCAGGGAGCAGAGGGATACCGATCCTTGGAAAATTGATGATAGATCTAGATAGAAGCTGTGGATCAGGGCAGGCTTGGAGGGCCGAAGGGCCTGTTCCTGTTTTGTAATTTTCTTTGTCCCTTGTTCTTTGACCTGAGAAAGGTCAAAGGAACAGAGTGATCTTGGGGGACTTGTCCACTGATCCATGAATATGGGAAGACAGGTTAACAGACCACTTAGGAAGGCACAGGGGACACTTGCCTTTATCATGTCAGGTATTGGTTATAAAAGCAGGAGGATATGTTGCAGTTAAGCAGAACATTGGTTAGGCCACAGCTGGAGTCCTGTGTGCAGTTCAGGTCACCACACTGTAGGTGATTGCACTAAATGGGGTGCAGAGGGGAATCACCAGGATGTTGTGTGGGATGGAACCTCTCAGCGATGAAGAGAAATTGGATCAGCTCGGGTTGTTTTCTTCAGAGCAGAGAAGGTGGGTGGGGGGGGGACCTGATCGAGGTGTATAAGGTTATGAGGGGAACGGACAGGATGGAGAGAAAGCAGCTGTTCTCCTTCATGGGAGGGTCACTAACAAGTTGGCTCACATTCAATGTGAAAGATATGAGGTTTCAAGATGCTTTGAGGAAAGTGTCTTTTACCCAGAGGGTGGTGGGGGTCCAGAACGCACAGCCTGGGAGGGTAGTTGACGTGGGAAACTCACAAACTTTAAAAACTACTTGGGTGAGCAGTTGAAATGTCATAACATTCAAGCCATGGGCCTCATGTTGGAAAGTGGGATTGGTGTAGGTTTAGTGTAGTTTGGCTGGTACACAGTTAATGGGCTGAAGGGCCTCTTCTGTACTGTGTGATTTTATGATTGTATGAAGTGCAGTTTTGGTCTCCTTATCTGAGGAAGGATGTTCTGGCTGTGGAGGGAGGACAGTGAATGTTTACCAGACTGGGATGACAGCACTTAGAACTGATGAGAAACTGAATCATTTAGGATTATATTCACTGGAGATAAGAAGGTTGAGAGGAATCACATTGGAATCTTTAAAATCCTAACAGGACCAGACCGGAAAAACACAGGAAGTATGTTCCTGATCACTGGAGAATCCAGAAACAGGAATTACATTTTTAAGAAAAGGGAAAGATTATTTCAGACTGAGATGAGGAGACATTTCTTTAGTCAGAGAGTGGGAAGCTTGTGGAACATTCTATCACAGAAAGCGGTTGAGACCAAAACATAAAAAGTTTTCAAGAAGGAGATAGGTCTAAAGGGACATAGGACTAAAGGGATTAAGGTTATGGGGAAAAAGTGGGAACAGGGGACTAGGTTGGATGATCAGCATTGGTCATATTGAATGGCAGAGCCCACTCGAAGGGCTGAATGGCCTACTCCTGCTCCTAGTTCCTTTGTTTCTGTGTTTGACTGAATGTCCATAAACATGGAAACCTATGGAATTATAGAGTCAAAGAGTCATTGAGTCCTGCAGCACAGAGACAGGCTTTTTGGTCCACACTGGTCCATGCTGACCAAAATGTCCATCCATGCGAACCCCATTTCCCTGCATTTGGCCCATATCCTTCAGAGCCTTTCCTATCTATGTATTTGTCCACATGCCTTTTCAAAAGTTGTTAATATACCTGCCTCAATCACTTCCACTCACCGCTGACTCCATATGTGTGACACCCTCTGTGTGAACAAGTTGCCCCTCAGGTTCCGTTTTATTCTTTCCACTCTAACCTAAAACTGATGCCCTCTCATCCTCAATTCCCCAACCCTGGGAAAGAGACTGAGGGCACTCACCCTATCCATGTCACTCAAGGCCTTATACACTTCTAAAAAAAAACCCTCAGTCTCCGACACTCTCTTAAAAAATCCGAGCTTGTCCAACCTCTCACAAAAACTCAGATTGTCGAGTCCTGGCAACATGCTTGTACATTTCCTCTGAACTCGTTCCAGTTTAATAATGTCCATCCTATAACAAGGTGACCAAATACTCCAAGTGCGTCCTCACCAACGTTCTGTACAATTGTAACATAACTTCCCAACTTCTATACTCAATGCCCTGACTGATGAAGGCCAGTGTGTCAAAAGTCTTCCTCACTGCCCTTTCGAACTGTGACAACTTCCAGAGAACTGTGTACCTGAACTCCAAGATCACTCTGTTTCACTATTTCAGCTTTTTATGATATTTCACAATGACTTGGATGCAGAAACAGAGAGCCATACATCCAAAATGGCTGATCACACTGACTGAGGCAGCTTGGAGGAGGTTATAGACATAGGGAGGGTGAAGGACAGTCAGGGATTTGCGAACAAGGATGAGAACATTAAAATCAAGGTGTTGCTGGAGAAGAGCCGATGTAGACACAGGGTGCGGGGGTTGGGGGAACAGGACTTGATGCAAGTTTTGATACAGGCATCAGAATTTGGGATGAACTGAAGGTTACGGAGGGCGATTGCTGTGATGTGTGCCAGAACAACATTGGAATGGTCATGTTTAGAGTCCCACCGGCATGACTGAGATTTTCAGTGGCGGGTCTGTTTAATATGGAGGATATTGGGCTCAGATCATTCTCCGAGATGTGGCCATGTTTGTAAAGTGTCTGGTTGTGCAGCAGACCCCCAGGGAGAGAGATGGAGTTTGTACGAGGAGATGAAGAGGATGGCTTTGATCTTCCCAATATGTTTCACAGTGAGTCCAGGCTCCTCAGCCCTGACTGCTCTTAGCTGCTGTGATTGTCACTGACTGAACACTTATTATTGGAGATTCTGACCACAGCAGAAAGCCCCAGTGTAAAAAATAACTGCAAAGACTGTCAGATCGCAAAGTTGAAACTTCACCAAAAGAGGAAGTGAAAGAAGGAGCTCGGAGCAGCTGGATGTTTGTTACTGAGTTGGGAGAAAAGTGTGAACTGTCTGCAATCCCTGGAATCTGACAGCACAGGAGGTTGGTTCTGGGATTTTTTTTGCAGAAACAGCACAGTGATGGAAAAAGTGTCAGTCACTCTCTCACAAACACACACGCCTGCACTTGGAGATCAGAAACAGAATCCAGCAGCAGCTCTGTCTCCAAGCTGTGAAACCTGCACAGAAATCTTCCCTCATTCAGTTTTTAACTGGCAGGATAGACCAAGCAGGGGAGGTAACACAGTGGTGTGTACAGTCAGGAGGGAGTTGCCCTGGGAGACCTCACCATTAACTATGGAACCCATGAAGCCTCTTGACAGCAGGTCAAACATGGGGAAGGAAACCTCCTGCTGATTACCACATAGCACCGGCCTCCCCTGCAACCTCAACTGAGCAGTCAGTCCTCCTCCATGTTGAACAAAACGTGGAGGGAACCCTGAGGGTGGGAAGGATAAAGGATATACCCTGAGTCAGGGACTTCAAAGTCCACCATCAAGAGCTGCTCAGAAGCATCACTACTGAGCAAGCAGGTCAAGTTCCACCTGATTCAGCTGCTAGACTGGACCTGGGGCAGGTGGTGAGGGAACCAACAAGAGGGAAAAACATACTAACTATCACCCTCACCAATCTGCCTGCTGCTGGTGTATCTGTCCATGACAGTATCAGTAAGAGTGACCACCACACAGTCCGTGTGGAGACAAAATCCCATCTTCACATTGCGATTACCTTACATTTTGTTGGGTAAGAGATACGGGATGTCAGGAAGAACTTTGTTTTTAGCAGCAATTGGTAATGCCATGGAAATCAGTGCCCATTCAGGTGAGGCAGGTGAAGACACTCAGTGACTACATTGACAGATTGGATGGGCTCTTGATGGAAATAAACCTGCAAGGCCCTGGGGATCGAGTAGGGGAGGGGGTGGGACTGACAGGATTGCTCCATGAAATGACAGCATTTCCCTGACAGGCTGAATGTTCTCCCCCTGTGCTGGAAATAGGTCTCACTTAATGAGGGGTTCACAATTAGAGAGTTTGGATGCAGTAAATACAGGACAAATTGTTTCTCCAGGCAGGAGTGTCAGCAACCAGAGGGCACACATTTCAGAAAGGGTCTGAAGGACAAGTGAGAAGATAGGAACATTTTTATCCAGCGAGTTCATGATGACTGTCTGCAAGGTGAGTGGAAGTGGATTCAACAGCAACTTTCAAAAGGGCATTTGGAGAAATAGCTGAAAGGGAAACAATTGCAGGGTTATACAGGAAGGGCTGGGTAAATGGGACTCATTGGACTCATTTGACTAACAGTCACAATAGGCCCAGTGACCTCTGTCTGTGCTGTATAAGAGCTTACACACACTTAGTCTCACCTTTACACAAAGACTGGGAGAAAGAGACAACCCAGTTTAGAGAAAAGTGTTTTCTCAAGCAAAACACTCTTGAACCAACTCAGGGAACAGGCCAGACTAGATTTACTAGAATAAATCTGCAAATTCCATGTCAAGGGAACAGTGAACCAAAAGCAGTGGGACTGTACAATATATTCAACAGCACAACAATTGAGAGGAGGAGGGATGAAGGGCAGGAGGTCAGAGAGCTCGCTGTCGGGGCCTGAAAGCTCTGCTGTCAATGGTGGGATGGAGGAAGCAGCAATGGGCAGGAGACCAAAGACAGAAGATGTAAGGGGGAGGGAGTGAGTGTGTGTCTGCAGCAGGACACAGATTGAGGTAGGAGGGAGGCCATGGAGGCAATTGGCTGGCAGTGAGTTCGGGGGCCATTGTTGAACGACTTCAGATGTCAGACAAGGAAGGGACCACTCCATATCAGACAAGTTGCGATTTATGGAATGTGACTTCAGGAAGCTGGGAGAGGACATTGGAATCAATAGTTAGGAGGTGGTACCAGCAGGAATTAGGGTTTCTGTGGCCCAGCGACTGAAGTCGTGCAGAGACAGACAGTGTTGTTGAGATTGAAAGAAGAGATCTTCATGATGGAGTGGATGTGGGGTTTGCAGCTCAAATACTGGACAGTCCCGAGGGAAGGAGGCCCATGTTTACTGGTCTCTCCTGAAACAACCAGTGAGGAGGAGGTCCATGTTTATTGGTGTCTATTGGAGATTCCAGTGGGAAGGAGGCCCATGTTTACTGGTCTTGTGGGAAGGTGGCGCATGTATACATCATCATAGAGTCATAGAGGTTTACAGCATGGCATCAGGCCCTTCAGCTCAACTCATCCATGCCGACCATGTTTCCAAAACTGAACTAATCCAATTTGCCTGTGTTTGGCCCAAATCTCTGTGAATCCTTCCTATCCATGTTGCTGTAAAAACCTCCTTGAAATGTAGTAACTGTACTCCCTTCTACCACTTCCTCTGGCAGCTCATTACACATCCACACCAACCTCTGTGTGAAAAGGTTGCCTCTCATGTCCCTTCTAATTCTTTCCCCCCTCAACTTAAACCTATTCCTTCTAGTACTGGACTCTCCTACCCTGGGGAAAAGACTTTGGCTATTCACCTTATCTATGAGCCTCATGATTCTATAAACCTCTATAAGGTCACCCCTCAGTCTCCTGCATTCCCTGGAAAAACATCTTTGCATATCCATCCTCGCCTCATAATTCAAGCCCTCCAATCTTGGTAACATCCCTGTTAATCTTTCTTTTATTCAAACCAGTATAATAACTTCCTTCCTATAGCAGGGCGAGCAGAAATGTACACAGTGACCAAATGTGGCCTTCCCAATGCCTTGTACAGCTGTAACATGATGTCCCAGCCCCTGTACTCCCTGCTTTGACCAGTGAAGATGAGCGTGCCAAAAACCTTCTTCACCCTGTCTACCTGTGACACCATTTTCAAGGAACTATGTACCTGCACCCCTCGGTCTCTCTGTTCAATAACACTCCCCATGGCTCTACCATTAATTGGGTAATTCCTGCCCTGGTTTGTCTTCCCAAAATGTAACTCCTTGCATTTCTCAAAATTTCCATCTGGATTTGTTGACCCACTGGCCCAGTTGATCAAGATGACATTGCACTCTTGGATAACCTTCTTCCCTGTCCACGATGCCAACAATTTTAATGTCAGCCACAAACTTCCTGACTATTGCTGTTATTTTCACTCCAAATTGTTCATATAACTGACGAACAACAGTGGATCCAGGATCGATTCTTTTTGCAGATGGCTGGTCACTGGCCTCCAGTCTCAAGAACAACCCTCTCTCACCAGCCTCTGCCTCCTATCATTAGGCCCATTTTACATCCAATTGGCTCGCTCTTCTTGGATCCTGTGTGATATAATCTTACTGAGCAATCTACCATGAGGAACCTTGTCTAAGGCCATGCTAAAGTCCAAGTAGACAGATTGTACTGATCTACCTTTATCTATCTTGGTGATTATTTTTCAAAAACTCAGTCATCTACTTGTCTGAATCGGAAAGTCCAATGAATAGGAGGCCCATGTTTCCTGATCTCTCTTGGAGGATCAAATCAGAAGTAGGCCAATGTTTACTGGTCTCTCTTGGAGGTTCCAGCAGGAAGAAGCCCATGTTTAATGGTCTCTTCTGTGAACTTCAGTTGGAAGGAGGCCCATGTCTCTCTATCGAGCAGCCTTGTGAACTGAATTCCATGTTTAGTGGACTCTGTTGGAGAGTCCGGTGCGTCATGAACACATGGTGGGTGTGGGATCAGTTCCTTTCTGTTGTAACTGTGTGATACTCTGACCTTTATCCCAGTCAAACAGCCTGATTCAGAGACTGATCATGGAAGGGGAAGGAAAGGGAAAAGGATTGGAACATGTTGTGGATGGACAGGCTGGATCACTGGGTCAGAAAATGTCCTGTCCCTCCAGCTCACACTGATGGCCTGAGGATCTCCTCTCTCTGCTGGGACTTCATGGAATGAGGTTTGTATCCAAATCAGTCCCCAGTGAGAATAGGCCAACAGAACAGAACTGCCTTTCATTTGACAAGAATCTGTCCGTCTTCCTGAACGAGGTCAAACCCTGGTCAATGTGAGAAATGGGGAGTTCCTCCAGGAAAAGACATGCTTCTGGATCAAGGGTTAAAATCCATTAGTGGGGCAGAGCAGAGGGAGATTTATCCTGAATTCAACTGTCACCACCTGGGACACTGTGAGAAAGACAGAGAAGCGAGACAGAGAGAGAGGTAGAGGCAAATTGTGTGTGTGATCGAGCGATAGAGGGAGGGGCGTCTGAGACAGTGTGAGATATGTGAAGGGACTGAGAGAGGTAGAGGGAGGTAGAAGTTGTGTGGTTGAGGGACAGAGAGAGAGAGAGAAACAAGATGTGACTGATAGGGAGGATAGAGAGAAAGAGATAGGATGGGTGTGATACCAAGAGTGAAGGAAATCAAGAGAGAGTGGGTAGGTTTGAGTGTGTGTGTGTGTGTGTGTGTGTGAGAGAGAGAGAGAGAGAGAGAGAGGGAGAGAGAGAGAGAGAGAGAGAGAGAGACATGAGTATGATAAGAGACAGGATGACAGAGAGGGAGGAGAGAGACTGTACATTGGGATGCAGAGAGGGACGGAGAGACAGAGAGAGGAATGGAGAGGGGCAATTAACTTTTGGAGGCTTTCGATTGAAGCGAGCGATGAAGCGAGTGACAGTGAGAGAGAAAGATGCAGAAATAAAGATTATGAGACAGAGTGAGGAAGTGTAAGTTGGAGAGAGTGGCTACGAGACAGAGTGAGAGAGAAAGAGAGAGACAGAGGGGCAGGTCCTGGTCATCACATTCTGGGAAGGATGTGATTGTACTTGAGAGGGTCCAGAGATTTCCCAGGATGCTGCCTGGGATGGAGGGTCAGCTGTGAGGAAAGATTGGAAAGGTTAGGGTTGTTTTCCTTGCAGCAGGGGACCTGATAGTGGGGGATAAGATTATTCAGGGCACTGATAGGGTGAGGAGGAAGGCACTTTTTACAAGAGTCAAGGACTCAATAACCATGGACAGAGATTGAAGGAAAAACAGACATGGACACATAGAAACTGCTGCAGGAGTAGGCCATTCGGCCCTTTGAGACTGCTCTGTCATTCATTATGATCATGGCTGATCCTCTCTGTTGAAGTCACCTTCCTACTTTCTCCCCATTCCCTTCATGCTGTTAAAATGCAAAACAAATATCTCTCTCTTTCTCTTGAATATATTCAGTTCCTTGTCCTCCATAGCCTTCAGTGGAAGATAATTCACATATTGACCACCCTCTGAGTGAAGCAATGTTTCCTCATCTCAGTCTGAAATGGTCTACCCCGTATCCCCCTGTGACTGTCCACCTGGTTCCAGACTCCCCAACCAGGGGAAACATCCTCCCTGCCCAGCCCAGTTAGAATATTATACATTTCAATCAGATCCCCTCTTAACCTTCTGAGTCCAGGTCCAATCGAGTTGGAGAGTGAGAGGAGAGTTAGGGAGAAATGTTTTCAACCAGAGGGTGGTGAGAGTCTGAAACTCACTGCCTGAAAGCCTGGTTGTGTCACAAACTCTCGTGACATTGGAGCAGTGTTTAGATATTCCCTTGTGTTGCTGTAGGCGCCAGGGTAATGGGCCAAGAGCTGGAGTGTGGGATTAGTGTCATCAGATCTTTGTTGAACAGCACAGAAACAATGGGCCAAATGGCCTCATTTAGTGCTGTTGACATCAATGACTCTCTGAGACAGAGAGAGAGATAGAGAGAGACAGAGAGAGCAGAGGAAGTGTGAGGGGCTGACGTGGCTCTCTCTGCCTGATGCCATTTACATACTGAGGAACACCCAGTCAGACTCTCACAGGCTGCAGCTTTATAAAGCAGAGCCCAGTGAAGGGAGAGTTTATCAGGAACCAGGCACAGGGACAGGAGCACACACCATGATTTCACACATCCAGCTGATCTGGCCCCTGGCATTCTATGTCATAGGTACAAATCTCTCTCCTTCCACCTTGAATCTTTAGCTGCTCTTCATTTCACTCCAATTCCACTGACTTGTGATTGAAGGGAAAATGCTGAAACCACAAGAATGCTCAGTGTCTCCAACAATCTCTCATTTGACAGGCTCTTTCTGTGAAAGTTCTGACTTCACTGTGTTCCCCTCTGATCCCTCGGGCATCAGTGGGAGACATCATCATGACCCAGTCTCCCCCGGTGGTGTCAGTGGGACTGGGCCAGACTGCAACCATCACCTGTACGGCCAGTCAAAGCAGAAGCAATTACATTGCTTGTACCAGCAGAGAGAATGTCAGAAACCCTCTCTCCTGATCTACAGTGCACAACTCCATTCATGGAAGTCTCCGAGCGAGTAGACCAGGGACCAGTTTCTTCCTGACAATCAGCAACGTTCAGTATTACAGCTGGCCTTACGTTCTGTAAAGGAACCAAGATCAGACTGAGTAACTAAACCTCAGTCCTCCATTATTAACTCTTTCAATCTCTAACCACAATTTATAAAACACAAATACTGAATTGTTGAAGTGTTTCAGTGAAGGAAATATTTTATTGAGGAACACCACGTCCCCCCATACGATGTACACCTGTATCTCTTTAGTCCTATAACCCCGTGAAAAAGCAAGATATAAGTCAGTCAGTTTTACTCACCGTGTGGAGGAGCTCTGTCCATTTGCAGCCTGTGGTCCCATTCCTGCAGCATGGAGTGAAATCAGTGAGTAGCCTCCTGTCAGTCTCAGTGTGACAGACACGGGCAGAGTTTGATGTGAGCTCTGGCTCCCTGTCCCAGTCTCTGATCTCACTGACCTCAGCAGCAGCAGCAGCAGCACAGTGACACACCGAGCTCCCACCTCCCCCAGCTTTAACTCTGCTCAATCACATAATCACAGAATTGTTTCAGTGCACAAGGAGGACATTCTGCCCATCCTGTCTGGACCAGCTCTCTGAATGAGCAATTCATTGAATTTTATTCTCCTGCCTTATCCCTGTCACCCTGCACATTGTTCCTTTTCAAATAACAGTCTCATTCCCTTCGGAATGTTTCAATTGAAGCTGCCTCCACCACACTCTCAGGCAGTATATTCCATATCTTGAACACTTGTTGGCCAAAAATGTTGTTCGCCATCTCACTTTTGTTACTTTTCCCAATTACTTTCAATCTGTGGTCTTTCAGTCTCAATCCTTTCTCAATTGGGAACATTTTCTCCTTATTTACTGTATCTCGGCCCCTCCTGATTTTAATTCCTCGAACAAACCTTCTTTCAGCCTACTCCAAAGAAGACAGTCCCAAATTCTCCAAACTATCTTCAGAACTGATGTTCCTCATCCCTGGAATGATCTTTGGGAATATTTTTTGCCATTTCTCCAAAACATTCACCTGCTTTCTGAATTATTCACATCATCTATGTCCCTCATGATTTAATAAACCTGTATGTTGTCACTCCTCAGACTCTTACACTTGAGGGAAAAAAGTCTCAGCTTTTCCAGCTGCTCATAGTCATGGAGTCATACAGCGTGGAAACAGACATTTCAGTCCAACTTGCCCGTGTTAACCAGATATCCTAAATAACCGCATCCCATTTGCCAGCATTTGGCTTACATCCCTCTCAACCCCTCCTATCTATGTTCCCATCCCAATGTGTTTTAAATGGTGTAATTTTATCCGCCTCCAACACTTTCTCTGGCAGCTCGATCCAGACACACACCACCCTCTGCGTGACAAGTTACCGCTCAGGTCCCTTTTGACTCTTTTGCCTCTCACCTTAAACCTATGCCATCTTGTTTTGGACTCCCCTTACCAAGGAAAAGTCCTTGGATCTACACCCTGTCCATGCCCCTCATGATTTTATGCACATCTCTAAGGTCACCCCGAGGCCTTAGATGTTGTTGGGAAAATAGGCCCATTTCTTCAGCCTCTCCCAACAGCTGAAACCCCCCAATTCCTGGCCACCTCCTTGTAAATCTTTTCCGCTGCCTTTTAAGTTTAACAACATCCTTCCTATCTCAGGATGATCATAATTGTTCACATTATTCCCAAATGCCTGGCCTCAGCAACTGGTGCACAGCTGCAATATGATGTCCCAACTCCTACACTCAATGCAGTGGCTAATAAAAGCAAGCATACCCAACACCTTCTTCATCTCCCTGTCTACCAGTGACTCCACTGTAAAGGAATAATGCACCTGCACCTGCACGTTCACCCCTAGGTCTCTGTTCAGCAACACTCCGCAGGGCCCTATCATTAACCGTAAAAGTCCTGCCCTGGTTTGGCTTTGCAAAGTACAGCACTCACATTTATCTGAATTAAGCTCCATCTGCTATTCCTCAGCCCACTGGCCCAGTTGGTCAAGAGCCCATTGTACTCTGAAACAGCCTTCTTCACTGGACACAATGCCACCTGAAGATTCATCTGAACAAACTTTCACAACTCTGGCCCCTCCCTGCCTGTTACACTGCTACTACCCCAGTCTATATTCAAAAATTAAAGAGCCATTTATAATGACTCTATCAAGTTTGCAGGTATCTGTAAATTCCTTGCACTTGTATTCCTCTGCATCCTTCCCACTGGGTGGTGACTTATTGACTGCACGGAAAATTCTGTGGTCCTTGGTGTTCCTATCTGTTATTCTCCCCTGGCTCGCACAGCCCTGCGAAGTTAGCTTAAACCCTCTCCAACAGCACTAGTAAATCATCCCAAAGGAACTCAGTCCCAGCTCTGTTCAGGAACAACGCTGTCTGGTCTGTCCAGGTCCCATCTCCCCCAGACCCAGCCCCAATGTCCCAAGAATCTAAAGCCCTCCAACCTGGATCCTTTTTCCAGCTTCACATTTACCTGTGTTATCCTCCTGTTCCTATTTCCACTTGGTTGGGGCACTGGGAGCAATCCGGAGATTCCTACTGTTGAGCTCCCAGTGCTAATTCCCTCCAGAGCCCCCTAAAGTCTGACTGCAGAACCACATCCCTTTTCTCCCGCTGTCACTGGGACCGATGTGGACCACGACTGCTGGCTGTTCCTCCTCTCCCCTCAGGGTGCTCTGCAGCCGCTCAGAGACATCCTTGACCCTGGCACCAGGGAGACAACACACCATCCTGGATTCCCATCTGCAGCTGCAGACACATCTATCGATTGTCCTCACTCTCGAATCTCCTCTCACTATCGTTCTTCCAGTCTTACTTGTGCCCCCTGTACAGCTGAACCCTCCACCTTGGTGCCAGGGACTTGGCTCTGGCTGCGCTTCAGAGATGAACCATCATTCTCATCAGGATTCTGAACTGAATCCCGGTTGGAGAGTGGAATGCACTCAGGGGATTCCTCTCCTAGCTGCTTGGTCCTTTTGGACTGTCTGCTGCTCCCCAATTCCCTCTCTCCCTGCATACTCTGAAGCTGCAGAGTGACCACATCTAGAAACGTGCTCTCCACGGAGCTCTCAGCCTCACGGACTCTCCGCACTGACACCAGCTGCTGCTCAAGCTCCGAAACCGGGAGTTCCAACTGCTGTCACTGACCACACTTCCTGCAATCATGGTATTCCAGGAACTGCAAAGTATCCTGTAATTCCCACATGGAGGCACACCCTCTCCACTCTTTGGTCATCTCTTTGCAAAGTTCTGATGATAAACAGCTCCTGCAGCGCTCACAGTCCAGTGGGTTCAATGTTCCAGGGTTTTGGGGAAACTCTCCAGAAGACTTTAAGAAATAGGTGCAGAAATCAGCCATTTAGCCCATTGAATCTGCTCTGCCATTTGATCTTGGCAGATATGCTTCTTCACCCCATTCTCCTGCCTACTCCACACGAACGTTCGATCCCCTTAACAATCACGAACCTATCTATCTCTGTCTTAAATACACTCAGTGACTTGGCCTCCACTGCCCTCTGTAACAATGAGTTCCACAGATTCACCACCCTCTGGATGAAGAAATTCCTCCTCATCTCAGCTCAAAAGTGTCGGCCCTTCATTCTGAGGCTGTGCCTTGGTTACTGAGTCTCTCCTGTTTTTGGAAACATCTTTTCCACAACCACTCTATCCAGGTTGATCATTATTCAGCAAATTTCAGTAAGATCCCTCCTCATTCTTCTAAAGTCCATCGAGTCCAGACCCAGAGTGCTCAACCACGCCTCACATGACAAGCCCTTTATCCCCAGGATCATTCATGTAAACCCCTCCAATGCCAGCACATCGTTTCTTAGAATATGGGTCCCGCACTGTTCACAATATTCCAAATGCAGTGTGACCAGAGCCTTACTCAGCCTCAGCAATACATCTCTGTCCTTGTATTCTGGACCTATTGAAATGAATGCTATCATTTCATTTACCTTCCCAAGCACTAACTGGACCGGCCAGTTAACCTGAAGAGAAACCTGAATGAGGTTTGTGCTTTCGATTTCCAAAGGCTTTCCTCATTTAGCAAACAGTCTTTGTGTTTCTTCTTCCTCCCAAAGTGCATAACCTCACACTGAAACACATTGCATTCTGTCTGCAACTTCTTTGCCCACTCTCCCAGCCTATCCAGGACCTTTTTCAGTCTTCCCACTTCCTCAACACTACCTGTCCCTCCACCTCATGTTGTCTGCAAACTTAGCAACAATGTGTTCACTTTCTTCGTGTATGACGTGAATAGTTATGGTCCCAACATTGACACATGCAGAACCCTACTCGTCACCAGCGGCCATTTTTCCTCATTCTCTGCTTTGTGCCAACCTGCCCGTCCTCAGTCCATGCCAGTACATTGCCCCTAACACTATGGGCTCTTAACTGATGTCAAAGGCGTTCTGGAAAATCCAAATAGATTACTTCCTCAGACTCTCCTTTGGCTGACTGGCTCATTGCCTCCTCAAAGAATTCTAACAGATTTGCCAGGCATGACCTCCCCTTGATGAAGCCATGTTGAATCAGCCCTATTTTCCCATTGCACTTCGAAGTTCTGCAATTTCATCCTTAAATTGAAGTCTAAAACCTTACCAGCAATAGTCCAGGCTAACTGACCTATAATTTCCCATCTTCCAACTCCCTCCCTTCTTGAACAGGGCTGTTATGAGAGCCATTTTCTATTCCCTTGCCCCCACCAAATTCCTCCCCACCCCACCGACAACCCCGAATCCATTGATTCCTGAAAGATGATCACCAATGCCTCCACAATCTCCTCAGCGATCTCCTTCAGAACACAGTGATGAAGTTCATCCAATCTGGGTGAGTTATCCACATTCAAACATTCCATCTTCCCCAGTACCTCCTCCTTAGTGATGGCCACTACACTCCCCTCTGCCCCCTTACAGTTTTGAAGGACTGGTATGCTGCTGGTGTTTTCCATGGTGAAGACTGATGCAAATTATCTATTTAATTCCTTTGCTATTTCTATTATTCTTTCTCCAGCGTCATTTTCCAGTGATCCAATGTCTATTTTTGCCTCCCTCTTCCTTTTTATATATCTGATAAAACTATTACAATTTTCTTTGTATTACTGGTGTGCTTACACCCACATTTCACCTTCCCCATCCTTAATGCTTTTTTCGTTGTCCTCTCCAGGTTTTTTAAAGACTACCTAACCTTCTGCATTCCCACTATTCTCCACCATATTGTATACGTTTTCTTTTGCTTTTATGCTGTCCTTGACCTCCCCCATCAGCCATGGTTGCCTTGTTCTCCCTTTAGTATGTTTTTTCTTTTTTGGGATGAGTTCCTGCTCTTCTTCCTGAATTACCCCCAGAAACTCTGCTGTTTGCTGCCCCACCATCTTACCTGTTCGGCTCCCCTTCCAATCAACTCTGGCCAGCTCCTTCCTCATGCCTTTGCAGTTACCTTGACTCAACTGAAATACTGTTCCATCTGACTGCAGCTTCTCCCTTTCAAACTATAGGGGGAATTCTATCATATTATGGTCATTTATCCACAGGGATACTTTCACCTTAAACTCACTAATCAAGTTTGCCTCATTACACATCACTGAATCCAGACCTGCCTGTTCCACAGTGGCTCAACCACAAGCTGCTCCAAAAACCATCTCATAGACATTCCATGAAATCCTTTCATTGAGTTGTGTTACCCAGTCCACCTATCCATTGAAGTCTGCCATAACATTTTGGATATGGCTTTTCTGTCTCCTGATTGATTTCCTTCCCCACACCCTTGGAGATCTGGACATAACTTGCATCAGATTCTTTATTTCTTGCGGTTCCTCAACTCTACCCACCCAGAGTCTACACCTACTGACTCTCCATCACTTCTTGCTATTGATTGAATTTTATTTCTTACTAACAAGGAAACTCTTGCCCCTTTGCCCATCTGCCAGTCCTTTTGATAGGACATGTATGGTTGGATATTTAGCTCCCAGCCCGGATCCCCTTACAGCCATGTCTCTGTGATACACACAACATCGTACCTGCCAGTTTCAATCTGCACTACAAGCTCATTGTGTACACTGTGTGTATTTCTGTACAACACCCGCAGCCCTGCATTGACTGCCCTCCTTCTCATCATTGTTCTCTTATCTGCTGTGCTTTGCGTTCGACTCCTGATCCTTTCTACACTCTCTGTCATTTTACATCTTCTAGAAACTTAAATAATCTCCCCTGAGCCCTCCTCCACTTTAACTCGTTTAAATTCCTTGGAAACTCAATTTACCTGGATTTGTGGCATCACTTTGTCGACCTTACTCGGAATGCTTCGTGCATTTCGTTACAAACTCTCTACGTTTGATCTATTATTGATTTTCCCGGCACTTCTTTGGTTCCTTTGATTTTGAAATTTCCATCCCTACCTTTTATTTTCTGGTAACAATCAATCCCATTACTAATCTGCAATCGTACCTTCTCCTTCACCTTCGGTTTTCTCATTTTCCATCAAATTGAAACAAATTACTTTCGCTTTGGCTTACCTTCAGGCATGGTGGCTCAGTGGTGAGCACTGCTACCACACAACATCAAGGACCTGGGTTCAATTCCTGTCCTTGGGAAACTGTCTGTGTGGTGTTTGCACATTCTCCCTGTGTCTGTGTGGTTTTCCCCCTGGTGCTCTGGTTTCGTCCCACTGACCAAAGACGTGCAGGTCAGGTGAATTGGCCGTTCTAAATTGCTGACAGTGTGAGGTGAAATAGTCAGGAGTAAATGTAGGGAATGTTTCTGGGTCGGCTGCTGTTCGGAGGTTTGGCGTGGACTTGTCAGTCTGAACTGCCTGTTTCCACACTGGAGGGAACCTAATCAGGCCAATATTTATCATGAATCCATCATCATTAATGCTCTTTGATTTCATTGCTTCTACTTGGATCTTGCTGTGTAGAAACTGGCTGCCACGTTCCTGACATTGCAACAGTGACTGCTTGTCAAACAAAACTGTCTGGAAATGTCTTTGGAAGAGCCTGAAATGTTAAGGGCTGGATTGATGCCCATATCCCTCTAAACTCTTCCTATTTACGTATGCATGCCTTTTAAATGTTGTAATTGTACCAGCCTTCACCACCTCCTCTGGCAGCTCATTCTATACATTTAACACCCTCTGAATGAAAACGTTGCCCCTTTGGTCCCTTTTAAATCTTTCCCCTGTCACCTTCAACCTATGCCCTCCAGTTCTGGCCTCCCCCACTCTGGAGATAAGATCTTCTCTATTCACCCTATCTATGCCCCTCATGATTTTATAAACCTCTATATGGTCACCCATCAACCTGCAATGATCCAGGGAAAACAGCCTCAACATATTCAGCCTCACCTTTTTATGCAAACCCTCCAAACTTGGCAACATCATTGTAAATCTTTTCTGAACCATGTTAAGATTTACAACATTTTTCCTGTAGCAGGGAGATCAGAATTGCACACAGTATTCCAAAAGTCGCCGAACCGATGTCCTGTACAGCCGCAACAGCTTCCAACTCCAATATACAATGCACTGACCAATAAAGGAAAGCATACCAAATGACTTCATCACCTACCTACCTACCTGCAACTACACTTTCAGGGAACTTTTCTTCATTGTTTTGGATGAACTGGGAGTCTTTCAGTTGTGAAAGATGCCATTCCATGGCACTATTGGATGAAGTGCAGGCAGTTCCCCCTGGTGTCCCTGGTCCATATTTATCCCCCAATCAAAATCACTAAAAATCTATTTCACTGCTAATTATCATACTGTGTTTGGGATCTCACTGTGAACAGTCTGCTGGAAAGAGCCATTGGGACATCCTGAGTTGGGGCAGGTACTACACAAATTCAAGTTTTTCTTTAAGGTTGACGTCTCCTGATTCGGGTCCTCATCCATTGACTGCGCGCTCTCACCTTCCAGGGGTCATGGGGTCATTAGGAGCAGTGACCCTGTCTGACCCCAGGACATTGAGACTTTTTGCAGTCTCACCTTAGACCCTCAGCCCAGCAGTGTGCAGTAAGGTTTGAAATGTAATCTGGAACCTTCTAAACAGACACCCCAATGTGACTCCTTCCTGAAATGTTTGGATCCAAGTCTGCTCCAATGTTCTTGGATAAAGTTCTCCTGATCTGTGGGTGATCGGAGGTTTGTTAAAGAGGGATCGAGCTCCATCCCACTTTCCAGCTCTTGCTCCATAACTCTGGAGGTTTCACTGTTTCAAATGAATATCCAAGTATTTTTTCTCAATATGATGAGGGTTTCTGCCTCTCCCACCCTTTCAGACAGTGAGTCCCACATCCCACCAGCCTCTGGGTGAAAACAAATACCCTCAACTCCCCTCTAATCCTGCCCCCAACTGATTTCACTCTCTCCCCATGGTTGTTGCCCTCTGTGCTGGTGGAAATCAGTCCTTCCTACCCACTCTGTACAGGCCCCTCATCATTTTACACACCACAATCAAATCTCCCCTCGGCCACCTCTGTTCCAAAGAAAACACTCCCAGCCAAACCAATCATTCCTCAAAGCTCGAAGTCCCCATTCCAGACAAACTCCTCATCTGTCCACATCTCTAATGGAATCCCATCCTTCCTGTAATGTGGTGACCAGAACCGTACACTGTTCCCTCACTGTGCTCTAACTGGGGTTTTATACAGTTCCAGAATAAACAAACTCCTTGCTTTCACAGTCAACCAATAATGAGATAAGGGAGGTGATGGCCTAATGGTTTTATTGCTGAACTGTTAACCCAGTGATCCAGATAATGTTCTAAGGACCAGGGTTAGAATCCATCAGATGGTGGCATTCAAATTCAATCAAAACAAATCTGCAATTTAGAGTCTAATGATGACCATGAAACCATCGTTGATTGTCAGGGAAAAGCCATCTGATTCCCTAATGTCCTTTAGGGAAGGAAACTGCCATCCCTATCATGTGACCTCAAACCCACAGAAATGTGGTTGACTGTAAACTTACCACCTTCCTGACCTGCATTAATCACCATGGCCACATCTTCCACCTCCACACACATTTGACTTCCAGCTTCAAACTGATGAGAGACATTTCTTCATTGTCTGAGAAACAGATAGAAACATCCAAAAGTGGAGCAGCAGTAAGCCATTCGGCCCGTCAATCATGTTCCACCATTCAATATGATCATGGCTGATCATCCAACACAGTCCCCTGTTCCTGCTTTCTCCTCACATTCATTGATCCCTTTAATCCGAACAACTATATCCAAGTCTTTATTGAACACATCCTGCATCTAATTCCCTGATGCTGATAAAATGGATGAGAATTATTGAGTTGTGGTTTTTTGACCAGGATAGACACAATCGGCCTTTGGGTCTCTCTGACTCTACGACTCTATTATATTATATTATGAATAACTGAGTTCCAAGGACTGACACATGTGGTACCCTAAGTTGTAATTACCTGTCATTCAGAAAAAGACTCCTTCTTTCTGTCCTGTCTGCCAACCAGATCCCAATCCATGTCAGTACATGACCCCCAATTCTCTTGTTCATTTGGTCTAGATCTGGGAGTCCCACCCTTACTCTTTGTGGGAACAGATTCTGAACAATCTCTGTCTCGTCCTTCGAGGGCTCCCACTGCCTTGACACTGATTTCCAATCGTATCGTTGGTTCCAATCCACTTTTACCAAAGCACCACACAGTTTAATAAAATGAAAACTTTTACACTTGTTCCATGGTTCTCCATTTCCATCCGTCCCCTCAATCTCACTGAGTTCTGATCACTGTCATTGAAATGCTCCCCCATTGATATACATTCCAGCTGCCCACATTTATTCTATACACAATGGTCCAAAACTGTCCCTTCTCTCTCTGCTGACTTCACCATCACCTTCTCAGGGGCAATTAAGGATGGGTCATAAGTGCTGGCCCTGCCAATCACACTCACATCCCAAGAAGCAATTTGAACAATGCCTGGTTTTTTATTGGGTTTATTCTGTATTGCTTACAAATGTTCAAAAAGATTGAATGGCCGGTGAATATTGGGAGGTTTGAATTCCCTTCCAGTGGAAGGAATTAAAATTGTTTCTTGTCTTTCAGGTGGTCAAAACTCTCAGCCCAAGCTGACCCTGCTGCCCCCCTCCCCAGAGCAGGTCAATGCCAAGGGCACTGCCACCCTGGTGTGCCTTGCCAATCACTTCTATCCCGATGAGCTGGAGGTGCAGTGGAAGAAGGATGGTGCAGTCATTTCAGACGGGGTTCAGACCAGCAACTAACTGCGAGCTTCGGACAGCACCTACAGTGTCAGCAGCCTGCTGACCCTCTCTGGGTCTGACTGGGAGTCCAACGCCCACTTCTCCTGTGCCCTCACCCACGTGACCCTCCCCTCTCCCCTCAGCAAGAGCATCAGGAGATCAGAATGTGTGTAGAGTGTTTGAGACAGTCCACAGAGGAGACACAACTTTAAACAGAACAGGGCTGAGCCGGCAGAACAAGTGTCATTGTCAGCACTGAATTTCAACTCTCTTCCTTCTCAGGATTGCTCAGAGAAACATCTGAGGTTTGGATGTTAAAGCTTATCATTGGGATAGTGGTGATAGAGCTTTACACTGTGTCTCAAACCTCATACTATCCTGGGAGTGTTTGATGGGGACAGGATTTCCTTGTGATGTCAGCTGCACAAAACGATGTAAACCTCAGAATCTCTGCTTCAGTAAACGAGATCTTCCTGCTCAGCCACAAGTTCCAATTTAAGGTTTTGTCACTGTTTAAAGGGACAGGATTCTCATGTTATTGAGAAAATCTCTCTCAGTGTTTTCCTCAAGCTCCATTGTGGCTGTGAATTTGAGTAGCTTCCTCTGTCTGGGCTGTGAAGTCCGGTTGTTTCTTTTTCTGTCAAGGTGAATGTGGAAAAGGGAATAAAGGTGAAGATTCAGTCTCTGTCTCAGTGTGCGATGGAAATAACTGACCTCCACCCAACCCCTCAGTTGATTGGTTGCATTTCAGCAGATCATTGTCACAATTGGTTACTTGGCCTGTCAATCAATTTCAATCATCAATCATTTTCAAAAGAATCCTTTGATCAGGAATTTATGTAGGTTACAAGATTCCAAAAAGAACAGAAACTGAAAGCTGTTAGGACTCAATAAGTACAATCTGATGCATTCCCTCTTCACACTTTCGGTCCAGGCCCAGCTGATGGGATCGAACTGTGCAATCTCTGTTGTATGTCAGACAGCCCCTGAAACAATCATTAGCCATTCACAGACATTGCCGGCTGTGCCTCTCTCAGTGTATGTTCAATTTTGAAATATTAAACAAAGTGTGTTCAACTTAATGCTGCCTGTCGGTTTCTCTTTGAGTGTGGCCATGTTTCTCAGAGAGACACTCACAGGCAGCGCTCAGTAACGCACCCACATTCAGAGACACCTGCAGGCAGCATGGAGTGTGAGCATGTTACTCACTGCGGCCTGTCTCTCAGAGTGTGTGTATTACTTAGTGCTGCCTGTAGGTGTCTCTCTCAGTGCCAGTGTGTTACTCTGTTCTATCTGCAGGTGTCTCCCTCAGGTATGTGTCTCCGAGCGATGGATGGAGAATGGGCTTTGTGCTGGGGATTGAAGATGAGGCTTTAATCTTCTCAAATCATGAATGAAAAACAGTTCAGCTGATTCAGTCTGAGATGGCAGCTCATTCAGATAGCCAAAGTTAAAAAACACACAACACCAGGTTATAGTCAACAGGTTTATTTGGAAGTAAAAGCATTCGGAGCACTGTTCCTTCATCAGGTCGCTGGAATGGAAGGATCTTTGGACACAGAATTTATAGTAAATTCAGATGGCAGCTGAAAAAGGTGAATACCGAGAGTATATTCTCAGTAAGGGAGGGATTTCAGAGGCAGTTGACACTGTGCTCCCAAATGTGTTGCCGAATTCCGAGAGGATTTTATGGATCCAGGGTCAGAGCAGTCGTGGTTGCTTGACCAGCCAATGCAGGCTCCCCATCGTCATATTTCAGTGGTTAATTAACCCAAAACTAGGTACAGCAATATTACCTTCCAGGGAGGGGAGCTGCCTGAGGGAGGGAGGTTGAATTCTTGTAGCCCCAAGAGAGGTTGCGGTGGATTAATGACAGGTATGACCACCATGAAGGTGCCACCTTCTCTCCCCCTGCCTCAGCTGTGATGACCCTCAGGTTAAATGTGTGACTGCTCTGGGATGATGACCATGTTCCTGGGTGATGGAGGGAAGGCCAACCTCTCCCAAAGGCAGCACAGGCTGGATCGAATGGGCATCAAGAGTAAGCGTGGGGAGACTGAGGGTGACAGAAGGAGGGAGGTTGGTTGGGAGGTTGTTATTCAGAGTCAGGTCCCAGAGAATCAGTCCTTCTGACACTCCCCTTTTTATCTGTCAGCCAGGATTCCCTGACTGGACAAAGTTAACTGTTCCTGTCAGGGAACTCATATTTTATCAAAAAGAATAAAACATTTCTTGAACAAGGAACTCGAGAGCTAAACGACACTAGACAAAATGAATGGTTTGAAAGGTTTCTTCATGGACACCGCAAATCAGATTTGGGGAAGACTGTTTTCACTCAGCGGGTGGTGGGAATCTGGAATGGACTGTCAGAGAATCCCTACTGTGAGGAAACAGGCCATTTGGCCCAACAAGTCCACACTGATCCTTCGAAGAGTAAACCACCCAAGACCCAATCCCCTAAACCATTACCTCTACTTTTGCCCTGACTAATGAACCTAGTCTACACATCCCTGATCACTATGGGCAACTTAGCACAGCCAATTCACCTAAGATGCACGACTTTGGACTGTGGAAGGAAACCCAGAGCACCCAGAGGAAAACTACGCAGACACTTGGAGAATATGCGAACTCCACACATATAGTTGCCTGAGGCTGGAATCGAACCTGGGACAAAACTCTCGGACTGGCCTTGACTTCGCTCCAGCCTCTGCCTGCACTTCTGGCCCCACCCACTCTGCAACCAAGACTCAGACTACATTTCCCAGAGTCACCCTGAGTCCAACTGCCTATCTGCAGCCAGCCAGCACACTCGCTCTCCTTCCTCACCCATCCACCCCCACAGTGCACCCTATCCTTCCACTTCTCCCTCTTCACCTCATCCCCACCTTCCCACTCCCGCACCTCACTCTACAACCCACCTCCGTCCCAATCTCCTTTCTCTCCCACATCCATTCCCCCATGCAAGATCACAACCAACCCTCACCCACCACATGCCATCACCATTCTCTCCTCCCCTCCTTCAGCCAAATTGGGTCCCCCCCGAAAACCTCACCCCTGAGCCTTGCCCCATTTTCACTGTCCCCCCTGACCTCGTACTTGCTGAGGCCAAATGATCTATCCTCAGGAAAGGGCTCACAGTCATTCCTGCCTGACCCCACCTCAAGAAGTCCCACACCCACCACGACACGGAGCTCTTCTTCTGCAGCATCGACTTCCGTGTCTTCTTCTTTAATAAAAACTCCCAAACTCCCTCTGAAGACCCCTTCTCCCACTTCCAACCTTCCTCCTCCATTTGGTAACCCCCCTATACCCCAGGACCAGCTGTGTACACACCCGAGACCTCATCATTGTTGACTATTGATGTGCCATCTGTCGCCTCAATTTCTCCCCTCACCCACTCCAACCACACCCCCTCCGATTGCGCACTCCACTCTCTCTGTGTCAACCCCTGGTTCACCATCAAACCCGCTGACAAAGTTGTGATGATGTTAGTCTGGAGAACTGACCTAAATATAACAGAGGCCGAACTTTCTCCAACACCATGTCCTACCTCCCCCTTGCCCAGAATCCCGCAGTGTTCCTTCAGGCCAAAATCACTCGCACTGTCATTGCCCGCATTGCCTCCAGGGATCTCTCCTCCACTGTCTCCAACCTCATAGTCCCCCAGCCCTGCATTTCCCAGTTCTACCTGATCCCCAAGATCCATAAGCCCAACTACACAGTTGACCCATCGTCTCAGCATGCCCCTTCCCCACTGAACGCCTCTCATCCTACCTCAACCCTCCTCCTTGGTTCAGGCACTGCCCACCTACATCCGCTGCACCAACCAAGCTCTGCATCTCTTTAGTAACCTCCAGTTCCCCAGCCCGAAGTGCTTTATCTCCAGGATGGCTGTGCAGTCCTTATATATGTCCATACCTCACAAGGATGGCCTCCAGGCCCAACACCTTTTCCTCTGCAACAGACCCATCAGTCCCCCTCCACCAATACATTCCTCCGCCTTGCAATTCTGGTCCAGGGGGTGGCCATAGGCACCCGATTGAGCTGTGTTGACCAGTCCCTCTTCAGTGACTATAAAGGCACTGTGCCCCAACTCCTCTGCCATTACATCAGTGATTCCATCAGTGCTGCGCATCCTGCACCCAGGCTGAACTGGAGCAGTTCATTGAATTTCCCCACAACTTCCACCCTGTCCTCAAATTCACTTCATCCATCTCAGACACCTCCCTGTCCTTTCTTCACCTCGCCATTTCCGATTCTGGCGATAATCTTCAGACTGACATTTACTACAAACCCACAGACTCCCATTACTACCTGGGTTACACCTCCTCCAAACCAGTATCCTGCAAGAACTCCATCCCATTCTCCCAATTCCTCTGCTTCCGCTCCATCTGTCGGATGAGGAGACATTCCACTGATCACAGATGTCCACCTGTTACGAACAACGTGCATTTCCTCCTTCTGTCATTCACTGCACCACCTCCATTTCCCGTTCCATTGCTCTAAACCTACCCACCTCTCCAAACGCAATAAAATCAGAGTCCCCATTGTCCTTAACTATTACCAATCTTCATACGCAACGCATCATCCTAAAACACTTCCACCAACCCCCAACTAGACCACACCACCAAGAACATCTTCCTCTCCCCACCGCTGGCTGCCTTCCACCAGGACTGTTCCCTTTGACAATTCTTGGTTTGCGCCACTTGTCCACCTACCCTCCAGAACCGCCATAAACCTTCCCCTGCAACCCGAAAAGATGGAAAGCCTGCTGGTACACCAATCCCTCCCCTCCATCTAGGGCCCCAAACAGTCCTTCCAGATGAGACAGAGGTTCACCTGCTTCTCCTACAACCTATTTCACTGCATCAGGTGCCCGCGATGTGGTCTTCTCTACATTGGGAAGACCAAATACAATCTTAGGGAATGTTTCACCGAGCATCTCATCCAGGCCTGCAGGGGCTGACCAGACCTCTCAGTCCCTGCCCATTTTAATTCCCCTTCACATTCCCTTTCCGACATGACCATTATCAGCCTCCTTCATTGTCACAATGAACCAAACCACAAATTGGAGAAACAATATCTCATCTTCAATCTGGGCAGCCTACAGCCAGAGGACTCAACATTAAGTTCTCCAATTTCACATAACTACTCTTCCCTTCCCCCGATTCCCTTCCCAGCCCTATCCCTCCCTTCCACTCCCGCATTCCACCTACCGAATTCATTCCTCCCATTGACCAACCAAGTTGTACCATCTACCTGTCATCACCAATCCACACTTCATCATCCTGGCCCCACTACCCCCTCTGTCTGCAGCTTTCTCGACACCGTACCCCATTCCCGAAGAAGGGTTACACCCGAAACATCAACTTCTCCACCTCCTGATGCTGCCTGACTTGCTGTGTTCTTCCAACCTCCTGCCTGTCACTGAATGGAACAACCAGGAAAGCGTTAGATCATCAAGTGTCAGGGCCATCAACAAATGCGAATGGGGCATGCTACAGACAGATGCATTGAGATGGTTAATCACAAAGAGAAGACCAAACTGGAAATGAAACACGTATCCACAGTGGACGGAATTTAATGTCAGAAAGTGTGAGACCATGCACTTGGATCGGAATAATTTAAAGGCCGACTATTATTTAAATGTGAGAGATTCCAACAAAGTGCAGTACAGAGTGATCTGGGTAAGATTGTGCATGAAACACAGAGAGTTAGTGCAGGTACAGCAAGTCATCGAGAAGGTGAATGGAATTTTCACATTTATTGTTGGGGGTTGGAATTTAAAAGTAGAGAAATCCTGTTAAAACTAGAGATGGTGTTAGTGAGCCTGTATTTGAAGTATTGTGTGCAATTTTGATCCCTGTATTTAAGAAAGGATGGACAGCTATTGGAGGTTTCATCCTGCTCCTATTTCCTCTGTCCTGTGTGCTCCAGTGACCTTCCCTCACAGCAGAGCTGGTAGGAGTCTGCCTGCAGTAGCAGCCTCCAATCTCTTGGTGGTGCTGCCAAATGATCTGCCTTGCCCAGGCTGTCACAATCCCCACATTGCACAATGTCTGGACTTTGGAAGTATTCCATTGGCTTAAAATATTTCCAAACATCCTCAACTCAAGGAACATATAACACTCATATAATTTTCTCTCCTTTTATATTTTATCTCCAGCTGTCGCCTGACAACTGTGTAAAATCTAGAATGAATCATGAATCTCTGGGAGAACTTAATCTATGACAACACTGGGACTAATGACCACCTCCTCAGTGGGCTTTGAGAGTGAAGGTCAACATCAGTCTCACTGGGACTTGATCAGGGTTATCTTGATCGTGGTCCAGTCAGTCAGTGTTTTTATCTGGGTCCAGATAGTACAGGAGAAAGTGAGGACTGCAGATGCTGGAGAACAGAGCTGAAAATGTGTTGCTGGAAAAGCGCAGCAGGTCAGGCAGCATCCAAGGAACAGGAGAATCGACGTTTCGGGCATGAGCCCTTCTTCAGGAACTCTATGAGTTTCTACAGATTGAGCCTATTCGCTCCAAGCAGGGCCCCAGTTTATTTTTTTACTGATCAGGGACAGTGAAGCAGCTGCCCTCTAGTGGCGAGAGAGCGCTTGCTCGGCTGCTGAGGATTATGGGTAAAGTCCCCTTCCATTCGCGCCCACACAAACCACCAGCCACTTCAGCTGCTTTATTGAAAACCACAAGCTTTAAGGCGCTGATCCTTCAACGGTGGAACTGGCCACACGATCATACGAATTAGGGACAAAAATGAAGGAGATTCATCCTCTTGAGCCTGTTCCCCATGGCTGACCTGATTATTACACATTCTTGCCTCAATCTGATCGATTTTTGATTAGCAATGGCTATCTACTTCTTCACTACAAACGTTCAGAGGTTTCATTTCTATGTTTGAAGAAGAGTTCCAAAGATCTGTGACCTTAAGCAAGAAAGAAAACCTGCTGATCTCGGTCATTAAATGAGGGAACTTATTTTAGTTTTATATTCTCCCTGAAAATAAGCATTCTTTTCACATCCACACTGTATTCTATGTTCATGTTGATATAGCATCTGCTTTAATCAGCTGCTCTCTCATGAGAACAGCTGCCTATCCTGCTATCTTCAATGACTGATGCTCATAAACATCCAGGTCCTACTGCCCCTACACCCACCCATACTTGTACCCTTTAGTTTGTTTGTCTCTCCACGTTTTCCTTCCAAAATGAACCAGAGACAGCTCTTTCCATTAAATTCTATCCGCAAACATCTGCTCATTCCATTAACTTACCTTTATCTTTTTTTGAAGTTAGACACTATCTTCTTCATGAGCCATAATATATCCAAGTTTCATACCATCAGCAAATTTTGAAATTATGCCTTGTACACTCAGGTTAACATAGATGTAACTATTTTAAATAGTTTTTACAGTGAACTATCGTATAAACTATTGTAAATTAAACCTCATTTACTACCCATCTCTAGTTACTCGGACTGAGTTCTGAACCAGATGATGGGGCCATTAAGAGTGAATCATGTCACTGCGGGACTGGAGTCACAGACCGGGTGGTGACTGGGTTCCCTTGTCCAAACTACATTCATGAACATGACATTGAGTTTCATGGGGTTTTTTGTCAGATCCCAGCGCCTTCCTTTCCAGATATTACATGGCTCACCACCGCCCTCTCCAGGAAAATTTGGAAAGGGCAACAAATAGCAGCCACTTTTGTGCCCGCCCATCCCAGGAGAAATCAAAATAATTGAAATACACTTCAAATGATCAAACTGGTGAGACTTGAATTCATCTGTTTGAAAGACTGGAGCCTCGGCAAGAAATAGAGCCATGACATGGGTGAACCTGGTTTGTCAGACTGAAAGGTGGAGTGTCCTTCGGATTAACACTGGGATCAGGCACAAAATGAATTACACTCAAAGAGTGAACAAACGGCTATCAAAGCGGGTCACCAAACTGTAAAGAGCAGCAATTTATCTGGGAGAGCTCAACAGGTATCAGTGGGTGTAAGAGCATTAGGCAGGCAAGTGTCAGATAATGTTGAACACACCAGAAACACAGCCACACAGAAAGGGAAGCTATTGGGATAGAGCAGGGAAAGGGGATGACTGAATTTCTCCACTGAGAGCTGGAAGGGGTTTTCTTGGTTAAAACTCCTCTGAGAACGATAAAGGTTGAAGGGCCGTTTATATTATAAATAACACTGCAGCGCGCAAGAAAGGATATCAAGTGACATATCTCCTTTAAATTGGAAACAATATCAGAAACAAAGGTCAATGTGATTTTAGATTGAATATCGAGAGTGAGGAGATGGAGGGGAGATTGACCATATCAGCTGTCCTGAAGAATGCTTAGGTCATGGCTAGAATGATGTATAGTTAGGGAGTCCCTGCTTTGAGGGACAATACAGAATGGGGCAGGAACAGGGGATCAAGGGTCACAAGAAATGTGCAGGATAGCAAATGGAAAATGCCATGGAAAATGCAGGGTTACAGGGATAGGGTAATGGAGGTGTGGGTCTGGGTGGGATGACCTTCAAAGGGTTAATATGAGCTTGCTGGGCTGTGTGGCCTGCTTCCACCTGTAGGGATCCCTCGATTCGATGATTCTGTGAAGGCCAGAACAGGATCTCAACATTTGAGGGAGGGAATTCTGATGTTCAAACATTCTTAAACAAAGAACACAGTAAATGTAGATTTACTATCAGTGCAGACAAACTGAAAGGAAAAATGACTTATTCTCCAGTCATATACCAAGTACAGAAAAGAGATCAGGAAAAATATTTTGATGCAGTCAATGGAACTTAATGATGAATGATGATAAACATCGTGCTCCATTTAAAAAAAGACAGAATTACTTTTTAGCATTACAACAGCAAAAGAGGAAATCAGGATCAAATAGTCACTTGGTAATATAGTACTTGAGTGAGACAAAACCCTTCTTGTAAAATCATTTCATTTTACCTTGCTTTCTCTCCATGGATACTGCCTGACCCATTGGGGTCTCCAGAGTTTTGCTGTGCTATTTCTTACAAATTGTCCTGATGTATGCAAGACAAAAGTTTTAACAAAATGTGTCTTTTTTTTCAGCAACACTTGAATTTGGATCAGTTTGGAGAGAAAGCAGGGCCATGGAATCATGTTTCCCTGCAGGGAGGGAGGGAGTGTGTGTGGAATCTCCCATGGGCAGGGTTCTCCTGGCTGTCACCACATCAGGAAGGCTGGAGCTTGATGATCGAGCTGAATGGACAGGGCTCACTCTCACAGTCCTCAGGGCCATGGAGCCCCTTGTGATGGGAGCATCTGCTTGGTGTCAGGGCAGACAATGACATTGCAGTGGGATTGGAAATGGGACAACTCAACAATGGATGCTGCACAATGGCTGCACTGCCTCTTCCTCTATGCCTGATCCCTCCCCACACACAGGAGACTCTGCATTAGAAACCTTTTCTAAACGGCTACAACACACTGCAGCACTCCCGACCTGCAAAGAGAAGAACATTTCTACAAAGACTTTGCTGCAAACGGATATTCCAGCAACTTCATCCACAGATGCCTAACAGGCAAACAACGCGATGAGGACATGCCACGACCTAACTCACGAGCCACGCTATCTTATATACAAACATCACAGAACTGACAGCTAGACTTCTCCAACCACTCATAAACTGCCCAAAAACTGACAGCCATACTCAGACAACAACTCACAAGAACAAAAGGCCCAATACTCACCGTGTGAAAGACAGATGTAGTTTACAAGATTCCATGCAACGTTTGCACGAAACACCTCGGACAAACAGGCAGACACCGAGCCATCCACATCCATGAGCACCAATGAGCCACTAAACCCCATGAGCAGCAGTCCCAAGTAGCTGTACACACAGATGACATGGACCACAAATTCGATTGGGCCAACACTATGAACATAGGACAAGCTCAGCAGAGGGCAGCCAGAGAGTTTCTAGAGGCGTGACACTTATCCATGGGCTCCATCAATAAACACATTGACCTAGACCCAGTACACTGACCACTGCAACGAACATCAGGAACCAGGAACTGGAAACAGCAGGAATGGAACCAAATAAATTCCAGAAGACACAACACAACAGCGCTTCACAGGAAGCTCCAAAGCTCTGAAGCTGTCACCGAGACAGAGGACAAAATGTCTGCAAATCAACTTCCCAGCTTGGCGAGCATACCCACAACTACAGCAAAAGTGAGGGGTTTTCCTGTCCTACAGTGCTCTCCAAATCCTTACCTGCCATCTTCATAGTCATACCCTCCTGACCCTTCCTACATATGGAATTGGACTGCCTGGACCTGAGGCTTATAAGTTCCTTCTGGAACAAAGAACAAAATCTCCCTGATGTGTCAAAAATACTTTCAACTCAGCCTCCAATCCAAACACTCTGTGTGGGGGTTGTTGTGGATTTATCCATTCACTGGTGTTTAATCTGAGTCACTTTAACTCAATAAAGAAATGTTAATTCCATTTACAAACGAAAATTTTCTCAGGGGCCTGCATTCCTGCTGAACGTGCCCCTTCTGTCCCTAACTGTAGTATTGCCCTCCTGCCACCGGGACCCCATTGCCCTCTCTATTCTCTCCCTCGTTTTCCGTGCCCTGGTGGTGGAGGGTGTCACTTCACACACCTTTCCCTTAAGCTTCAGCTCGGGCCATTTTCAAAGCACACACGAGACAGAGACTGAGATAGAGACTGAATCTTTTTCATCTTTATTCCCATTTTCAGATTGACATTGACAGAAAACAGACTGCAATTAATAGTCCAGACAAAGGAAGCTGCACAAATTCATATCTATAATGGAGCTTGAGGAAAACACTGGTGGAGATTTTCGCAATAACATGAGAATCCTGTCCCTTCAAAAAGTGGCAAAACCTTAAGGTGGAACTGGCAGCTAAGCAGGAAGGAGATCTGGTTTACTGAAGCAGAGACTTCTGAGGTTCACATTACTTTTGTACAGCTGACAGTCTTCAATACCTTTGAAAGATTATGCTTGTTATTACAAGTCAACATTGTCCCCAACAAACAGTCTCCTGGACAGGAACAGAATAGGGTTAGATACAGAGTAAAGCTCTTTCTGTACTGTGCCCACCAAAAACACCCAGTACAGGGACAGGATAAGATAAGAAATAAAACAGTCTCCACACTGACAGGAACAGCACTGTTTGGGAACAGAGTGAATCTCTCTCTGCCGTGTCACAGTAACCTGCCTTAACCCCTGAACCTCAGAGTCTCTCAGAGGCCAGTCTCATGAAGGAAGAGAGTTGAAATTCATTGCTGACAATGACCTTTGTCCTGCCAGCTCAGCCCTCTTCTATTTAAAGTTGTGTCTCCTCTGTGGACTGTCTCCAACACTCTACACACATTCTGATCTCCTGATGCTCTTGCTGAGGCGAGACGGGAGGGTCACATGGGTGAGGGCACAGGAGAAGCGAGCGTTGGACTGGCAAAAGTATCATTTTGAATATTTGTATCCAATACCCAACAAATCCGATGTTTTTTAAATTCCTTTTTATTGTGGACATTGAAGTCCCCCACCAAGAGTACATGCTGTGCCCTCACCACCCTCAGAGCTTCCTCCAAGTGCTGTTCAACATGGAGGAGAGATTGATTCATCAGCCGAGGGAGGACAGTATGTGGTCATCAGCCATAGGTTTCACAGAATCAGAGAATCATACAGTGTAGAAGAGGTCCCTCATCCGATCATGTCTGTCCCACCAAGACAAAACTAAATCTACTCTCCATCCACTTTTCAGAGCTGGGCCCAAGGTATTGAATGTTTGGATATTTCAGATGCTCATCCAGGTTTTTTTTAAAAGGGATATTTTATGGGGATCTACTCTGCTCTTCTGATAGAGTCACGGCATCTTCTACTGGCCGCTGATAGGGCAGACATCAGAACATCCCATCTGAAAGATGGTCCATGAGAACTGAACCTCTGACAGTGTTGCACTCCCGCAGTATTGACACACCAGCAGTGCATCACTCCTTCATCATGAACTATCTGACAGTGCAGCACTCCCACAGTATTGACTTTCTGATATTGCAGCATTCCCTCAGTACTCACCCTCTGACAATGCAGCACTCCCTCAGTAATTACCCACCATTAGTGCAACACTCCCTCAGTGCTGACACTTCAATAGCGTGGCACGTCCTCAGGACTGACCCTCTGACAGTGTTGCAATGTACTCTCAGCCTGGATAATTTGCTTCAGTGATAGAATAATGTAATGATGGAATCTATACAATGTCAAAGCAGGCCATTCACCCCAGTGAGTTCACACCAATCCTCCGAAGAGCATTCCACCCAGATCCAAACCACTGCACTATCCCTGCAACCCTGCGTTTCCCAATGGCTCATCCACCCAGTCTGCTACATTGTGAGTGTGAGGGGAGAGTGCTCCCCACTGAGACCAGGCTGAGACCTCTCGGTCCAATAGCCTGCCTTGTTTCCCCATCCCAGCCCACACTTGGAGAATGAGACCACCTGGGGAGGCTAGAAATGTTTCCCAACCAGAGATAGTGCCTGAAGGAGAGAGATGGTAAACAGATGATAGGGGCAGGGGGCAGTGGGATCAGTTGTCTTGAGTTGGGGTGTGGGACACATTGAAGCCGGCGTTGCCAGGTGGTGAGCCCTTTCCCCAGAAGAGTTTGTAAGTCGATGGGTGAAAGTGGGAGGGGCACTAGAGTAACACCTTTGTTGTTGCTGAAACCCTTGCTGCCTGCTCAGTCACGTCTGAGACACACAGACACATCAGACACACAGGAGGCAGCTTTCTGTGCATATTCTCCTGGGGCAGGCCTCATCACTCACGGAGCTATGGTCAGTAACAGTGTAAGCTGTGCGGCCCTGAAAGCCAGAGTCTGCCACTCAGCTCGGAAGGACTTCAGCTCATTCGTCAAAACTGGTTATGTCCCTCTGCAGCCTAGCCGGTCTGCCTGTGCCTTTCCACCACTCCCAAGTTTTTCCTTGTGAGACACCTCATTCTCCTGAGAGACAGCTGGACTCAGGCCCAGCACATGATCTTGTCCCACTGTCAGCTTCTCTTCGATAAACTCATTGCTCACCCATAGCCCTCTCCAGGAGTGTTAAGAAAGGGCAATAAACAGCAGACAGATCAATGTCCTCCCCATCCCAGGAGTGATCAAAATAAATGATGATCAATTCAAACAATCTAACTGGTGGAAGGTGGTTAAATCATTCCAGTTATTAAATTTCACCTGGTAATTCCTCTCTTAAGTTTAAGGTGAAACTATCTTGGTCTCTGCTGAATTTAGGCCAATTTTCATTGTTAACTTAATACATTTCCATCTTCATTCTTTCTCTCCAAACTGATCCTAATTTGAATGTTTCGAAAAACAAAACATTTTATTGATGCTTTTTGCCTTGCATGCATCAGGATAATTTACAAGAAATGCCACAGCGAAGAGAAACAATATTTAAACTGGTGTGTTCATGGTGATAACACCTCAGCCTGTCAGCACTTTCCTCATATGCAATATCAATGTCACGTTTTTTCCGTTTGATTGGTTCTTTTACAATTATCCTGATGAGGGCAAAATGAAAAGATTCCAAAAAACAAGCATTTTTCAGGCCAGTTCAATATTCTCAAATGACTATTTGATCCTAATTTGCTCTTTTGCTTCAGACCTGTTCAAATTCCAAGAAGTAATTCAGTCCCATTTTGAATGGAGGACCCAGTTTACCAGCACTTGCTAAATTCCAATTTCTAGATCAAAATATTTTTCCTGATCTCCTTCCTGTTCCTGTTGTATGACCAGAGAATGTGTCATTTTGCCTTTCTGTTTGTCGGTATTGACAGTAAATCTACAATAACAGTGTCGATTTTATAAAGACGTTTTGTTATCAGAATACCCTTCCTCCCTCCTCGAGATCCTGTTCTGGCATTTCCTTGTAACCTAGATCCTCTGTCCCGATCCCATTCTGCAATGCCCCTAGTGGAAGCACATAACTGTACACCATATCCCAGTTGAGACCTAACCATTCTTCAGTGCAGCTGGCCTGGCCACTCTCTCCTCCATCTCCTCACTCTCAATGTTCATTCCAAAATCCCATTGGCCTTTCCCATTTCTTTTATACGACTTCCATTCCCAATTTTAAGCATTTATGTTGCTCAACATCCTTTCTTGCCCACTGCGGTACTTGTTTACAATATTGCCCTGCTCTATCCCAACAGCTTTAGTGCAGTTATGGTGCATTCAATGACATCTGACCCTTGCTTACACCCACTCTTTCTCTTGAGTTCTTCCTGACAAATTGATTAGATTAGTAACAGCGTGGAAAGAGGCCCTTTGGGACAACAAATCCACACCGACCTGCCGAAGCATAACCCACCCAGACCCATTCCCCTACATTTACCCCTACACCTAACACTACGGGTAATTTAGCATGGCCAATTCACCTAACCTGCACATTTTTGGATTGTGGGAGGAAACCGACGCAGACATGGGGAGAATGTGCAAACTCCACACAGAGAGTCGCCTGAGGTGGGAATTGAACCCAGGTCTCTGGCGCTGTAAGGCAGCAGTGCTAACCACTGTGCCACCGTGCCGCCCGTAAAGTTGCAGCTTGGTGACACACCTTGGTAGCCGTTTGTTCGGTCTTTGTGTCATTCATTTTGTGCCTGATCCGTAGGGCACTCCATCTTGCAATTTGAAAATGCAGGTTCACCCATGTCATGGCCAAGGCTCCAGTCTTTCAAAGAGATGAATTTAAGCCTCACCAGTTTAATCATTTGAATTGTACGTCATTTAGTTTGATTTCTCCTGGGATGGGGCAAGCTTTGATTTGCCTGCTATTTGTTGTCTTTCCCTAATTGTCCGGGAGTGGGCGGTAGTGAGCAATGTCATATCAAGAACACAGAACATCGACCATGACAGCGCAAGACAGGCCCTTTAACCCTCGATGTTGCACCGTCCTATGGAACCGTTCTGAAGCCCATCTATACTACAGTATTCCATTTTCACCTATACATTTATCCTGTGACCATTTAAATGCCCTTAGTGTTGGCGAGTCTGCTACTGTTGCAGGCTGTGCATTCCATGCCCCTACTAGTCTCTGAGTAACGAACATACTTCTGACATCTCTCCTATATCTATCACCCCTCAATTTAAACCTATGTCCCCTCAGCATCTGAGGAAAAAGGCTCTCACTGTCCACCCTATCTAACCTTGTGATTATCTTAGTATGTCTCAATTAAGGCAACTCTCAACCTTCTTCTCTCGAATGAAAACACCCACAAGTCCCTCATCCTTTCCTCAGAAGGCCTTCCCTCCATGCCAGGCAACATCCTCGTATATTTCCTTTGAACCCTTAAGTTTTCACATCCTTTTTTTAATGCGGTGACCACAACTGTATGCAATACTCCAATTGTTGCCAAACCAGAGTTTTGTACAGCTGCAGCATGACCTCATGACTCCTCAACCCAATCTCTCTACCAATAAAAATTGACCCACCATAAGCCTTCCTAACCACCCTATCAAACTGGGTTGAAAATGTGTTGCTGGAAAAGCGCAGCAGGTCAGGCAGCATCCAAGGAGCAGGAGAATCGACATTTCAGGAATGAAGAACGGCTCATGCCCGAAACATCGATTCCCCTGCTCCTTGGATGCTGCCTGACATGCTTCACTTTTCCAGCAACACATTTTCAGCTCTGACCTCCAGCATCTGCAGTCCTCACTTTTTCCTATCAAACTTTCAATGATCTGTGTACATGAATACCGAGATCTCTCTGCTCATCTACACTAAGAATTTCCCATTCGCCCAGTGCTCTTTATTCCTGTTGCTCCTTCCAAAGTGAATCGCATCACACTTTTCTGCGTTAAACTCTGTATTTGCTACCTCTGCAGCTTATCCATGCCCCTGTGTAACCTGTAATATCCTTCAGCACTATCCACAACTCCACAAACCTCAGTGTCATCTGCAAATTTACTAACCCATCTTTCGATGCCCTCATTCAGGTCATTTATAAAAATTGCAAACAGCAGTGCCCCCAAAAGAGATTCTTGCAGTACAACGCTAGTAACTGAATTCTAGGATGAACAAAAACCACGCTCTGTCTTCTTTCAGCTCGCCAATTTCTGATCCAAACTGCGAGATTACCCTTAATCCCATGCCTTGGTATTTTGTGGAGAACCTTATCAAATGCCTTACTGAAGTGCATATGCACCACATCAACCGCTTTATCCTCATGCACCTGTTTGGTCACCTTCTCAATTAACTCAATAAGGTTTGTGAGGCCGGAGCTACCGTGTTGACTATCCCTAATTAACTTATTCCTTTCTAGATGATTTTAAATCCTATCTCTTCTAACCTTTTCCAACACTTTACCCACAACCGAAGTAAGGCTCACTGGTCTATAATTACTAGGGTTGTCTTTACTCCCCTTCATGAACAGGGGGACTGCATTTGCTATCCTCCAGTATTCTGGCACGGTTCCTCTCAACAACGATGTCATAAAGATCAAAGCCAAAGCCTCGGAAATCTCCTCCCTGGCTTCCCAGAGAATCCTTGGATAAATCCCATCCGGCTCAGGGAATTTACGTATTTTCACACTTTCCAGAATTGCTAACTCCTCCTCCTTAAGAGGGAAATCAGGATGGCAAAAAGGGAACATGAGATAGCTTTGCTTACTTGGGCTAAGGAGAATCCAAAGGGAGTTTATAAATGCATTAAGGACAAAAGAGTAATAATTAACAGAATAGGGCCCCTCAAAGATCAGCAAGACAGTCTATGTGTCGAACTGCAGGAGATTGGGCAGATACTAAACAAGTACTTTGTGTCAGTGTTTACTGTGGAGAAAGACACAGCAGATATAGAATTTGGGGAAATAGATTGTGACATCTTGAAAAATGTCCATATTACATAGGAGGAAGTGCAGTTTGTCTTATAATGCAAAAGATAGATAAATCACTGATACCTGATCAGGTGCTCCCCAGAACTCTGTGGGAAGCTGGGGAAGTGATTACTGGGCCACCTGCTGAAATATTCATATCATCGATAGTCACAGGTGAGGTGCTGGAAGACTGGAGTTTAGCTAACGTGGTAAGGAATAATCAGTTTCCGATGAGCCTGACAGAGTTGGTGGGCAAATTGTTGGATAGAATCCTGAGGGGCAGGATTTACATGTCTTTGTAAAGACAAGGACTGATTCAGGATAGTCAACATGGCTTTGTACCTGGGAAATCATGACTCACTAACCTGATTGAAATTTATGATTTTTAACAAAGGTTATTGATTATGTCAGAGCAGTGGACGTGATCTGTATGGAGTTCAGTGAGGCATTTCACAAGTTTCCTTGTGATCGATTGTTTTGCAAGGTTAGATCACATGGAAAAACAGAGAGAACTAGCTATTTGGGTATAGAAATGGCTGGAAGGTAGAAGACAGTGATAGAGGAGGGTTGCTTTTCAGACTGGAGGCCTGTGATTAGTGGTGTGCCACAAGGATCAGTGCTCGGTCCACTGCTTTTTGTCATTGACATAATGATTTAGATGTGACCATAGGAGGTACAGTTAGTAAGTTTGCAGATGACACCAAATTGGAGATGTAGTGGGCAGTGAGGAAGGTTACCGCAGAGCACAATGGACCGATGAGTGACAGATGGAGTTTAATTTAGATAAATGCGAGGTGCTGTATTTTGGAAAGTCAAATCAGGCCAAGATTTAGATGCTTAATCATGGAATTACCTCATCATGGAAACAGTGCTATTTGGCCCAACAAGTCCACACCGACCGTCTGAAGAGTAACCCATCCAGATCCACTTCCCTACCCGGGTCCTCTACATTTAACCCTGACTAATGAACCTAACGTATATATGCCTGAACATTTGACAATTCAGCATGTCTAATTCCCAAAATTGCACATCTTTGGACTATGGGAGGTAACCCACGCAGACACATGGAGAATGTACAAATTCTGCACAGACACTTACCCGAGGCTGGAACTGAACCAGGGCTCTGGCACTGTGAGACTGCAGTGTTAATCACTGAGGCACTGAGCCACCGTGCCTTAATGGTAAGGTACTGGGGAGTGTTGCTGAACAAAAAGACCTTGGAGTGCAGGTTCGTAGTTCCTTGAAATTAGAGTCACAGGTTGAAAAGATAGTGAATAAGGCATTTATTATGCTTTCCATTATCAGTCAGAATTGAATACAAGTGTTGGGAGGTCAGGTTGTGGATGCACAGGACATTGGTTTGGCCACATTTGGAATGTTGTGTGTAAATCTGGTCTCCCTCCTATCGGAAAGAAGTTGTGAATCTTGAAATGGGTCAGAAAAGATTGACAAGAATGTTCCAGTGTTGCGTTTTTTTTAAGCAATGGGGTGAGGCTGAACAGGCTGGGGTTGTTTTCCCCGGAAAGTCGGAGGCTGAGGGGTGACCTTATAGAGGTTTATAGAACCATGAGCGTCACGAATAGGGTAAAAAGACAAGGCGTTTTCCCTGGGGTGGGGGAGTCCAGAACTAGAGGGCATAGGTTTAGGGTGAGAGGGGGACGATTTGAAAGGGACTTATGGGGCAACTTTTTCACACAGAGGGTGGTTCATGTATGGGATGAGCTGCCAGAGGAAGTGGTGCAGGTTGGTACAGTTACAACATTTAAAGGACATTTGGATAGGTGTATGAATAGGAAGGGTTTGGAGGGATCTGGGCCGAGTGCTGGCAAATGGGTCTCGATTAGTTTCATACATCTGGTCGATATGGGCGATATGGACCGAAGGGTCTGTTTCCGTGCTGTCCATCTCTATGATTCTGAGACTCTATGAAATGCAGGAAAGCTAACACAAATCCACAGACATTAACTGGGTAACAGTCACACCCACACTCATGGACTGATCATCTTTCTGAGCTAAGTTGTCACTCAGTTCAGCTTTGAGCTGTCACTGTGAGGAACAGGCTAGGGTGGGAGAAATGAATGTAATGACTGAAGCCTCCAGTGTCTGTGATTGGCCTCAGGTCATTTGAAATGTGACTCAGCAGCATCAAAGTGGGCATAGTGCGATCCCACCAGATGGGTCTGGAAAAACAGAGTGAAGAGGAAATGCGTCAGATGAGAATGATTGGGCCCCAGCAGATTTCTGTTTCGAATCTTGTCAACTTGACAGATTCCAGATCGAAGGGATCTCTTGAAAATGATTGAAGATTGGCTCAAATCCAGTCTTCAGCTGATGTGTCATTGATTGACCATCCAAGCAGCCAACCATGACAACCATTTGCTGAAACGTAGCCAATCAACTGAGGCTGGAGCAGTCTATACAAAAAGCACTCAGAGACAGAAATTGAATTTTCTTCATCTTTATTCCCTTTTCCAGATTGACATTGACAGAAAACAGACTGCATTTAACAGCCCAGACAGAGGAAGCTACACAAATTCAAAGCCACAATGGAGCTTGAGGAAAACACTTGTTTAGATTTTCTCAAAAAAAAGAGAATCCTGTCCTTTTAAACAGTGACAGAACCTTACATTGGAACTGGCGGCTGAGCAGGAAGGAGATCTGGTTTACTGAAGCAGAGACTTCTGAGGTTCACGTTGATTTTGTACAGCTGACAGTCTTGAGTATCGAGGAGTTTTACTTGACATCACAAGTCAATGCTGTCCCAAACAAACACTCCCAGAACAGGGGTAGTACGCGGATAGATACAAATTCAATCTCCTTTACACTGTCCCAATGACCTGCCTTAACCGCTGAACCTCAGAAGTGTCTCTGAGCCAGTCCTGAGAAGGAAGAGAGTTGACATTCAGTGCTGACAATGACCTTTGTCCTGCCAGCTCAGCCCTGTTCTATTTAAAGTTGAGTCTCCACTGTGGACTGTCTCGAACACTCTACACACATTCTGATCTCCTGATGCTCTTGCTGAGAGGAGAGGGGAGGGTCACGTGGGTGAGGGCACAGGAGAAGAGAGCGTTGGACTCCCTGTCAGACCCAGAGAGGGTCAGCAGGCTGCTGACACTGTAGGTGCTGTCCGAAGCTCGCAGGTAGTTGCTGGTCTGAACCCCGTCCGAAATGACTGCACCGTCCTTCTTCCACTGCACCTCCAGCTCATCGGGACAGAAGTGATTGGCAAGGCACACCAGGGTGGCAGCGCCCTTGGCATCAATCTGCTCCTGGGAGGGGGGCAGCAGGGTCAGCTTTGGCTGAGAGTTGTCACGGCCTGAAAGACAAGAGAAACAATTTTAATCTCTGGCATAGAAAGGGATTTCTACTCTATGAACGTGAACTGGCAAAACAATCCATTTTGAACATTTGTATCCAACCCCTATAAACCCCATAAAAGAACAGGCATTGTTCAAATTGCTTCTTGGCATGTGGGTGTCACTGGCCATTATTGTCCGTCCCTAATTGCCCCTGAGAAGTTGATGGTGAAAGAGAAGGGACAGTTTTGGACAATCGTTGAGGGAATGAATGCGAGCAGCTGGAAGGGCTATCAATGGGGGAGCATTTCAGTGACAGTGATCAGAACTCAGTGAGATTGAGAGGAGGGATGGAAATGGAGAACCATGGAGCAATTGTAAAATTTTCATTTGGGAACAAACAATTTTACTAAACTGGGCAGTGACTTGGTAAAGCTTGGCTGAAAGACAAAATGCAGGGGTGAAATTAACCAGGGCCTGAGGAAAGCAAAGAGCTGACAGGATGAAATGTGTCCAAATGAAGTCAGGGAAATCCCAGTGATGTTTATAATCACAGAAAGAACAAGAAGAGAATAAAGGAATGTATGAGGCCCATTCGAGAGCAGGAAGGGAACTTGTGCAGAGGTGGAAGATGGAGCAATGGTTCCTCAAGAAAACTTTCCATCTATTTTCACAAAAGAGAGGGACAAAGCAGAAACTGTATTTCAGGAGGGAGCCTGTGAAATATTGGAACGGCATCTTTCACATCTGAAAGACTCCCAGTTGATCCAAAGAAAAGAAAGGTTCATGCTGTCCCCAAGACATTTGCACACAGTGTGGGACTTGTTTGAAATGTGGTCACTGTTGTCATGGAGGAAATGTGGAAGCCAGATTGTACACAACAAGATCTTACAAGCAACAATGAACCAAGGAACACGTTGAGTGATGTTTGTTCAGGGATAAATATCAGTCTGAATATGATTCAAAGCCAAAATAACTGGGATAGTTGGATGGAAAATGAGAAAATGGATGGCAAAGGAGAATGTTGGATTACTGGTTAGTGATGGGACTGATTGTAACCAGAAAATAAAAGGAAAGGACAGAATATTGTGAATGTCATATTGGACGAAGGAAACATAAAAGTGCAGGGAAGCTCAACAAAAGAACAAACGTAAAAGCTTTGTCTTTTAACACGCGAACCATTTGGAATAAAGTAGACAAAATGGTATCACACAATCCAAGGTAATTAAGGAAGATAGGGGCTCATGAGAATTTATGAAAGCATCCAGACCATGTAATAGAATGGAGAGTATGGAAAAGATCAGGAATTGAACTTGATGCCTAGCAGGGTGGAATGGTGGATCAGTGGTTAACATTGCTGTCTCACAGCTCCGGAGACACAGACTCAATTCCAACTGACTGTCTGTGTGGAGTTTACACATTCTCCCCGTGTCTACTTGGGTTTCCTCCTATTGTCACAAAGTTGTGTAGGTTAGGAGTATTATCTTTGGGAATTGTAGGGTGGGTGGAATACTTTTTGGAGGGTCAGACTGGGCTGAATGGCTGATTCAACACTGTAGGATTTCTATGATTTCTGACAGAGATAATTATGAGAAGGAGGCAGTCAGTGCATGACTGAGGGTTTTGTACTTCGTTGCATCGAGTATATGAAACAAGGTAAATGAGCCTGTAGTGCAGGGACATGGCTGCAAGGATATCAGGGCTGGGAACTAAATATCCAAGGATGCACATCCTATTGAAAGGAAATGCCAGTGGATAGAGGTTCAAGTGTGAAGGAGGAACTGAAGGTAATCATTATAAGTTGGGATGTGGTATTGTGGAGACTGACGGTATCAAAATTTGTAATTCCCCAGGGTCTGATGCTCTGCAACTCAGAGTCCTTAAGAAAGTGGGTGTAGAAATTGTAGACACATTAGTGAACATTTTCCAGCATTCTGAAGACTCTGACAGAGTTCCAATGGACTGGACAGTATCCAATATAACTCCACTTTTTAATAAAAGGAGGGAGAGTGAAAATGAGGAATTGTGCATGTGGAAAACGCTGGAGTCAGTTCTTAAAGATACAATAACCGAGCATTTGGAAGCTGTGACAGGATTGGTCCAAGTCAGTATCGATTTACTATAGGGAAATCAGGCCTGACACATCTTCTGGAAGGTTTTGAGGATGTGATCAGTTGAGAGTGGACAAGGCTGAATCAGTGGACAACAAAAACAAAAATTGATGAAAACTTTCATCGGTCTTGCAGCATCTGTGGAGAGCAAGCGAAGTTAGCGTTTCGGATTGAGTGACCCTCCCTCAGGACCCAGTGGATGTTGTGTTCTGGACTTTCAAAAGACTTTTGACAAGGCCCCATACAAGAGATTAGTGAGTGACATAAAACCTCATGGTATTGGAGGGAATGTATTGACATGGAGAGAGAACTCATTGGCAGATAGAAAGCAGAGAGTTGGAATAAATGGGTCCCTTTCAGAGTGGCAGGCAGTGATGAGTGGGATACCGCAGGGTTCAGTGTTGGGACCCCAGCTGTTCACAACATTGATAAACGATATGGACAAAGGAATTGAATGCAATCCCTACAAACTTGCTGATGACACTCAGCTGGGTGGCAATGTGCGCTGTGAGGAGGATGCTAAGAGGCTGCACGGTGACTTGGACAGGCTGGCTGAGTGGATAAATACTTGGCAAATGCAATATAATTTGGATAAATGTGAGAGTATCCACTTTGGTGGTAAAACAGGAAGTCAGATTATTAGTGAATGGTGGAAGTTAAGGAAAAGGTGAGGTGCAATGAGAGCTTGGTGTCATGGTGGAACAGTCACTGAAAGGGGGCATGCAGGTGCGGCAGGCAGTGAGGAAAGCTAATGGCATGTTGGCCTTCACAGTGAGAGGATATGTGTGTTGGAGTAAGGATGTCTTGCAGATTTATACAGGGCTTTGGTGAGGCCTCACCTTGAGTACTGTGTGCAGTTTTGGTCTCCTCGTCTGAGGAAGGACATTCTTGCTATTGAGGGAGTCCAGCGAAGGTTCACCAGACTGATTCCCGGGACGGCAGGACTGACATATGAGGAAAGACTGGATCAACTGGGCTTGTCCTCACTGGGATTTAGAAGAATGAGGGTAATCTCACGGAAACATATAAAATCCTGATGGGATTTGACAGGCTTGATGCTGGAAGAATGTTGCCAATATTAGGGAAATCCAAAATTCAGGGTCAAAGATCATGAATAAGGGGTCAGTTATTCAGATGTTGTGAACTTGTGGAATTCTCTACCACAGAAAGCTGCTGGGGCCAGTTTGTTCGATATATTCCAGGGGGACCGTGTCCTTGAGTCTGAAGGGATTTATCGGTATAGGGGGAGAGTGGGAATGGGATACTGAGATTGCATAATCAGCCATGATCATATTGAATGGTGGTGCAGGCTCTAAGGGCTAAATGGCCTATTCCTCCAGCAGCTTTCTATATTTCTACGTTTCTAATATCGGTGGATGGGGGTGTGTAGGGAGCAAGTTTACTCTGTTATTAAGAAATGAAATTAAATTGACAGCAAGAATAAATATAGAGTTAGACTGCATACAGTCTGTGTGAGTCATCCTAAGAAACCACAAAGGAACAAAGATCCTGATGGGAGTTATGTACAAGCCTCCTCACAGTCGTCGGGATGTGGGTAAGTAAATAAATCAGGAGATAGAAAAGGCAGGTGAGAAAGGCATTATTACAACAGACATGGGGACTGCAATATGCAGGTGGACTGGGAAAATAAGGTTGGGAATGGATCTCAAGGAAAGGAATTCATGGAACGTCTGCGAGAGGCTTTTTTTTGGAACAGTTTGTGGTAGACCCACTAGGAAACAGGTAACTCTGGATTTGGTGATATGTAATAAGGCAGCCCTGATTGGGGAGCTGAAGGTGAGTGAACCCTGAGGGGGCAGTGACCATAATGTGATAGAATTCATCCTGCAGTTCGAGAGGGAGAAGCTGGAATTCAATGTAATAAGAGGAGTTAATGAGCAAGTTAGACAAAGGAGAGCCAATGGACATGATCTACTTGGGTTTCCAGAAGACCTTTGACAAGTTGCCACACAGGAGGTTGCGAAATAACCTAAGAGCCCATGGAGTTTGGCGCCCGGTACTGACATGGATAGAGAGTGGGAATAAATGGATCTTTTGCAGGATGGCAGCAGGTGCCTCGTGCAGTTCAGCAGGGGGCAGTGTTGGGACCTCAGCTATTTATGTAACAATTAATTATATATTAATGATCGGGAAAAGGAACTGAGGGCATTGTTCCTAAATTTGCAGATAACACAAAGATGAGGGGAGGGACAGGGAGAGTTTAGGAAGTAGGGAGGCTGCAGGAGGACTTGGAAAGGCTCAGAGAGTGGGCGAAGAAGTGGCAGATGGAATGCAGTGTGGGAAAGTATGAGGTTATGCCCTTAGGTTGGAAGAATAGAAGCTTAAACTGTTTTCTAAACGGGGAAATTTGGAATTCTGAAGCATCAAGGTACTCAGAAGTCCTCTTTCAGATTTCTCTGAAGGTTATCATTTCGGTTCAGTTGGCAAATAGGAAGACAAGTGAAATGTTATCATTCATTTGAACTGAGTTAGAATACAAGAGCAGGTGTGTACTGCTGAGGCTTGGAATATTGTGAACAGTTTTGGGATCTGTATCTAAGGAGGGATGTGCTTGTATTGGGGGAGATCCAGAGGAGGTTTATAAGAATGACCCTGGGGGTGCCAGCCTGGTCTGATGAGGAGCTGTTGAGTACTCTGGATGTGTATTTGATCGAGTTCAGAAAGACATGAGGGATCACATTGAACTTACAGAATACTGAGAGGCCTGGATAGAGTGGGTGGGGAGAAGATGTTTCCACTCGTAAGAGAAACTCGGACCAGTGGGCACATCCACAGAGTTAAGGGATAACTCATGAGGACTGAGATGAGGCGGAATTTCTTCTGCCAGAAGGTGGTTCATCTATGGACCTCACTGCTGTGGACGTGAAGCAATTGAGTGTATTTCGGACAGACATTGATCGGCTCTTGATTGGATAGGCGATCAAACATCATGGAAAAATGGTTGTGAGAAACACATCTGCCATAACCAAATGGCACAGCAGACTTAATGAGGAGAATGGCCTAATTCTGCTTTAATATCATTGGGCCTTGTGGTCTTTTGAAGAGACTCTGCCAAACCCCAGAACACTGAAAGCACTGGATTGTGAGCCCTGCTGGAGCTGTTTGTCATCAGAACTTTGCCAAGAGATAACCAAAGAGTGGAGAGAGCGCAGATCCTATTCCTTGTAGGAATTTCAGAATGCTTCCCAGCTCCTGGAATACGATGAGAGCAGGAATTGTAGTCAGTGACAGCAGTTGGAGCTCCGGGTTTCGGAGCTTGAGCAGCAGCTGGTGTCAGTGCGGAGCGTCCGTGAGGCTGAGAGCTCCGGGGAGAACACGTTTCTAGATGTGGTCACTCTGCAGCTTCAGAGTATGCAGGGAGAGAGGGAATGGAGGAGCAGCAGACAGTCCAAAAGAACCAGGCAGATAGTACAGGAATACCCTCAGAGTGTCCCACTGTCCAGCTGGGATTCAGTTCAGAATCCTGGTGGGAGTGATGGTTCAGCTGGGGAATGTAGCCAGAGCCAAGTCCCTGGCACCGTGGGGGGCTCAGCTGTACAGGGGGGCACAAGGAAGACTGGAAGAGTGATAGTGAGAGGTGATTCGACAGCGAGTGCAATTGATAGGTGTTTCTGCAGCTGCAGATGGGAATCCAGGATGGTGTGTTATCTCCCTGGTGCCAGGGTCAAGGATGTCACTGAGCAGCTGCAGAGCACTCAGAGGGGAGACGGGGAACAGGCAGCAGTTGTGGTCCACATCGGTCCCAGTGACAGAGGGAGACAAGGGATGTGGTCCTGCAGTCTGAATTTTGGCAGGAAATTTGTAGCAGGAGCTCAAAAACAGAAATCTCTGGATTACTCCAAGGGTCCCACACAAGTGAGAATAGGAACAGGAGGATAACACAGGTGTATGTGAGGCTGGAAAAGTGGTATGGGAGGGAGGGCTTTAGATTCTTGGGACTTTGGGAATCACTCTCGGAGAGATATGACTTCTATAGACCAAATGGGTTGCTCCTGAACAGAGCAGGAACTGAGCTCCTTGCTTGTGTTGTTGGAGAGGGTTTAAACTGCCATGGAAGGGCTGTGGGCACCAGGGGCGAATATCCAAGGAACACAGAATCCTGGAAGAGTTAGATCACCAGAGTAACAAATCGTAACCTATTAGGTAGGGTCAAAGTGAGGAAGGAAGTCATCATTTCTAAACCCCTCTGACTGTGCATGTATGGGACTGCACGGAGTGTGGGGAATAAGATTGGGGAGTTACAGACACAGATTGCCAAGTGGAAATCTGAAGTTGGTGCTGTAACAGATGAGGCTCAAATAAGGACAGGACTGGGTGTTAAATATTCCTGGATACAAGGTGTTCAGGAAAGATAGGAAAGGATGGAAAGGGTGAGAGGTGTGGGATTGGTTAAGGAGATCGGTGCAGAGCTGGAGAATGAGGATGTCCCAGAGGGCTCAAGGACAGAAGCGATTTGGTTTGAGATAAGGAGCAAAAAAGGTGCAATCAGCTTCGTCAGTGCAGTCTATAGGTCACCAACTAGTGGGAAGGAAGTAGAGTGACAAATCTGCAAGGAATTCACAGCAAACATTCGGGGGACTTTAATTATAAGTATACGACTGGGATAGTAGCAGTATGAAGGGCAAAGAGGGGCCAGAGTTGTGAGAGTGTGCTCAGGTGAATTTTCTCCAGCGGTGTGTTCCCATTCTAATGAGATACAAAGCTCTGCCAGACCTGGATCTTGGGAATGAGGAGGCCCAAGTAGATTAAGTGTCAGTGAGAGGACATTTAGGGAAGAGTGAGCATTGTATCACAAGGTTTAGGGTGACAGTGGAAAAGGACAAAGGACAATCCAGAGTAAAGTCATGATCATGGATCGTATCCCATGGAGCACCTCCAAATGTTTTACAATTAGAAATTTTCACTTTCTTTTTAACTAGAATATGAATGAGTCACAAAACAAATATTTTGCCTCAATATTTACCATTAATAAAGGTAGTGAATTGAAGGAAATTCAGAAAATAAATGTTGATGTCTTGAGTAGAGTCCTCATTACAGAAGAAGAGGTGCAGTGCACCTGTTCTTTAAACTGATAGGGAAATCCCTAGGACCTGATCAGGTCCATACCAGTACTTTGTGTGAAGCTTAGGAAGAGACAGTGATACCCCTTGGTGAGATATTTATATCATGAACAGCCACGGGTGATGTACTGGAAGACCGGAGCATGGCTCATGTTGTGCTGTTAGTTAAGAAGGTCTACAAGGAATTCCCAGGGAATTATAGACAGGTGAGGCTGATATCAGTAGGGAATACGTTGTTGGAGGGGATTTTGAAAGCCAGGATTTACCATGCATTTGGAAAGACAAGGATTGATTAAGGATAGTACACAAGGCTTTGTAAGTGGGAAATCGAGTCTCACAAATTTGATTGAGTTTTTTTTAACACATGACCAAGAAGATAGCTGAGGGCAGAGTGGTAGACATTGTCTACATGGACTTTAGCAAGGCCTTTGACGTGTTCCCGCAAGGACAATTGGTTAGTAAGGTGACATTAAATGGGATCCAGGGAGGGCAAGCCAACTGATACAAAATTGGCTTAATGGTTGGAGACAATGTGGTGGGAGAAGGTTATTGTTCAGACTGGAAGCCTGTGACCAGCAGTGTGGTAAAAGGATTGGTTCGGGGTTCATCAGTGTTCGTCATTTATAGGAAATATTTGAATGAGCATATAGGAGGTATGGTTTGTGAGTTTGCAGATGACACCAAAATTGGCGGCATAATGGGCAGTGATGACGGCTATTTGAGAGTACATTTACATTCCATATTGAGATAATAGTGCGGTGTTGCATTTTGGTACAAAAACTAGTCCAGGGCTTACAAAGTTAATTGTAGGGCCAAAGGGAGAGTTGTCAAAGAGGGAGACCAAGGGGTGGAGGCATATTGTGCCTTGAAACTGGAGTGATATGTAGACAGGGTGATAAAGAAAGCATTTGGTACACTTGCCTTCATTGGTCAGAGCATTGAGCAATGGAGTTGGGACATTATGTTACAGCTCTCCAAGATATTGGTCAGGCCACATTTCTGGTAACCCTGCTATTGGCAACATGTCATTACACTGGAAAGAGTGTAAACAAGATGACAAGAAATTCATCAAGACTGGATGGTTTAAGTTATAAAGAGTGGCTGGTTCGGCCTGAGCTATTTTCCTTGGAAGGTAAGAGGCTGTGGGGTGACATTTTAGAGGTTTATAAAATCATGATGGGCATAGATAAGGTCAAAGTCTTTTCCTCAAGGTCGGAGAGTCCAAAACTAGAGTGCAGAAGTTTAAAGCAAGAGGGGAAAGATTCAAAAGGGACCTGAGTTGCATCTCTTTCACATAGAGGATGGTCCGTGTATTGAATGAGCTGCCAGAGGACATCATAGAGGTGAGTCTGATTACAACATTTAAAAGATATTTGAACAGATACATGGAGAGGAAATATTTAGGGGGAAATGATCCAAACGCAGGCAAAAGGGACCAAGGGGAATAGATAAGGTGAATAGCTCATGAAGGCTGTGATTATTTTGCAGATGAGGTAAAAAAATTCCTGTGGAAAATTCAGGGATGAGGAAAGTCAGTTAAGAAAGTCTATTGGAGAAATTTGGATAGTCTTCCTTGGGGAAGAGAAGGCTGCGAGGACATTTGTTTCAGGAATGTAACATCAGGAGGGTTCTGGACAGAGTAAACAGGGAGAAAATGTTCCCACTCATGAAAGGATTGACAGCAAGGGGCCACAGATTGAAAGTAATTAGTAAAATAATCAAAACTGAGATGAGGAAAAACATTTTCAGCCAGTGAGTGGTTAAGGTGTGGAATGCACTGCCTGAGAGTGGGGTGGAGGCAGCTTCAATTGAAACATTCCGAAGGGAATGAGACTGTTATTTGAAAAGGAACAATGTGCAGGGTGACAGGGAGAAGGCAGGAGAATGACACTCAGTGAATTGCTCATTCAGAGAGCTGGTCCAGACAGGATGGACAGAATGGCCTCCTTGTGCACTGTAACAATTCTGTGATTGTGTGGTTGAGCAGAGTTAAAGCTGGGGGAGGTGGGAGCTCGGTGTCTCACTGTGCTGCTGGTGCTGCTGCTGCTGCTGAGTTCAGTGAGGTCAGAGACTGGGACAGGGAGCCAGAGCTCACATCAAACTCTGCCCGTGTCTGTCACACTGAGACTGGCAAGACGTTACTCACTGATTTCACGACATGCTGCAGGAATGGGACCACAGGCTGCAAATGGACAGAGTTCCTCCACACGGTGAGTAAAACTGACTGACTTATATCTTGCTGCTTAAAGGGGGCAATGGAACTAAAGAAATACAGCTGGACACCCTGTTAGACATAGTGCTCCTCAATCAACCATTTCATTCACTGCAGCTCCCCACTAACACCTTCAACAATTCAGTATTTGTGTTTTAGTCAACATTTCAGTATTGACAGGGTTAATAACGGAGGATTGAGGTTTACTTACTCAGTCTGAGCTTGGTTCCTGGACCGAACGTAAGGCACAGTGAGAGCTCCCAGTGCAGAGGCTGCACAAAAACCTCTTTCCCTCCATCACTCTCACCCTCTCCGTGTCCCTCTCTGTCTATCGCTCACTCGCACCCTCTCCTTGTCCATTTCTGTCTCTCACCTTCTCTCTCCCTCTCTCTGTCACTCATGCCTTTCTCTTGCTCTGTGTTTCTCATTCTGTTTCTCTCTCTCTCTCTCTCTCTCTCTCTCTCTCTCTCTCTCTCTCTCTATCCGCTCCCCACCCCAGCCCCCACACCCCCTCTCTCTTGCTCTCTCTTATGTGGCCATGGAGTATAAGGGGGAACCTTGAGGCCTTCAGTGAGTAGTGGACACCACAGGGACTGGAGTGTGTAGTGGACGGTGACAATCCCAGCACGGGGTAATTTGCTCAGTTTTATTTAGATCTAACTGTCGGATATGTCAGTTCAGGTGGCGGGACTATGTGTCCATTATTGTACATCTAATATAACTGTGGGATGTATCAGTACAGGAGTTGGGACTGTGCGTCCAGAGATATATATATTAGATATAGCAGTGGGAAGCGTCAGTACAGGAAGTGGGACTATGTGTATTGAGGTTTTTGTACAGCTGTGTATCACTGTGTAAGGACTGTACTCGTACTGACAGTAATAGTCAGCGACATCCTCATTCTGAACGTTGCTGATTGTCAGGGTGAAATGTGTGCTGGATACTTGTGTCCCGGTGAATCTGCTCGAGACTCCTGTGTATCGAGTTGTTGCATCATAGATCAACAGAGAGGGTTTCTGCCCTTCTCGCTGCTGGTACCAGGTAACATCACCACTGGCACTCTGACTGGATTTACAGGTGAGTGTTGCGGTCTGGCCCAGTCCCACTGACAGCACCGGGGGAGACTGAGTCATGATGATGTCCCCACTGATACCTGAGGGGTCAGAGTGAAGTCAGAACTGTCACAAAAAGAGCCTGTCAAATGAGAGATTGTTGGAGACACTGAGCATTCCTCTGGTTTCAGCATTTTCCCTTCAATCACAAGTCAGTGGAATTGGAGTGAAATGGAGAGCAGCTAAAGATTCAAGGTGGAAGGAGAGAGATTTGTACCTGCGACACAGAATGCCAGGGGCCAGATCAGCTGGATGTGTGAGATCATGGTGTGTGCTCCTGTCCCTGTGCCTGGTTCCTGATAAACTCTCCCTTCACTGGGCTCTGCTTTATAAAGCTGCAGCCTGTGAGAGTCTGACTGGGTGTTCCTCAGTATGTAAATGGTATCAGGCAGAGAGAGCCAAGTCAGCCCCTCACACTTCCTCTTCTCTCTCTCTCGCTCTCTCTCTCATCCTTCCTTTTCATACTTCCTCCCTCCCTTTTCCTATTTTCCTCTTTCTACCTTTCACTTGAATATATTCCTGTAATTTATTGACTACCTCCTCTTTTCTATTTCCATTTCCGTCTCTATCCTCTCCCAATTATATAATCATGTATATCTTTCCCTTTTTCCATGTATGGTTGACACTCTGTCTATCTCCCTTTCCTTCTGTGTTGGTTGGTCTCTCTCTCTGTCTCTCTCTCTCTCTCTCTCTCTCTCTCTCTCTCTCTCTCTCGCTCTCTCTCGCTTATTATCCGTTCCTCTCCTTCACTTATTTTTCTACCTGTTTCCTCAATCATTCTTTCCTTTTATCGTCAATCTCTCATTACCTCATTCACTCTTTGTCTCTCTCCCTCCCTCCAGTCACTCTCTAATTGATCTCTCTAGCAGGCATTATTCCAGGATATTGGAACTCTGAGTCCTGGAGCAAGAGCTAAATGCCTCACCCTCTTTCACTCAATCTCACAATGTACACATGCTCTCTCTCGCTCTCTCTCTCTCTCTCTCTCTCACACACACACACACACACACACACACTCACTATGTGTGTCTTCTGTCCCTCTCTCAATCAGAAGCTCGATGACACGAGCAGCAGTTAACAAGTCTGTACTGGTCATCCATGATCTAACAACACTAATCCCAACTTGGCATTGAGGGGGAGATCAGCCATGATCATGTTGAATGGCAGAGCAGTCTCACAGGGCCAATCCCGAACCCTAACCCTAATTCTAACACTGATACTACCCCAACTCCATGTTTCTATCTTTCTATGTCTGTGTTATCTTCAACCTCTGCCCTTGGGTATTGATCCCTCTACTCATGGAAAAATTGCCTTCCTGTCTACTCTATCTCTAACCCATATAATCTTATCACCCTTTATCAGGTTCCCTCTCAACCTTCACTGCTCCAAGAGAAACAATCCCAGCCTTTCCAATCATTCCTCATAGCTCAGACCCTCCAGGTCAGGCAGCATCCTGGGAAATCTGCTCTGCACCCTCTCGAGTACAGTCATATCCCTCTCATAATGTGGTGAACAGAACCTGTTTGTCTACCTGTATGTCTCTCTCACTAGATTCCCTTTACTCCAGTCTCATATCTACTCTGTCTCTTTCTCTGTCTCAGTCACACTGTCTCAGACCCTGTCTTTCTCTCTCTTTTCTTCAACCACACTATCTTTGCCTCCCTTTACCTCTCTCTCTCCCTGCACTCAGCTTACACTGCCTCGAACTCTCTCTCTTTGTCACACCCTGTCCTTCTATCTCTATCTCTCTGACTGTCTTTCTCTCTGTCTCACTCCCTGCCTCACTCTTTCCCAGGTGACAATAGATAAATCTCCCTCTGCTCTGCCCCACTAATGGATTTTAACCCTTGACCCCAGACACATATCTTCTCCTGGACGAAGGCCAAATTTCTCACATTGACCATGGTTTGGTGTCTCTGCAGAACATGGACACATTCTTGCCAAATGAAGGGCAATTCTGTGCTGTTGGCCTATTCTCACTGGGGACTGGATTGGACATAAACCTCATTCCGTGAAACCCAGCAGAGAGAGGAGATCCTCAGGCCATCAGTGTGAGCTGGAGGGACGGGGCAGGCTCTGACCCACTGACCCATCCTGTCCATCCACATCATGTTCCAATTCCTTCCTCTCTCCTTTCTGTTCCATGGTCAGGCTCTGGATCAGGGTGTTTTACTGGGATGAGGTCATGACAATCACACAGTTACAACAGAAAGGAACTGAACCCCACACCTACCATGATGTCCATCTCCCACTGTGACCCTCCAATAGAGACCAGTAAATATGGAAGTCATTCCCACCGGACAACGAATAGAGACCATTAAACATGGGCCTCTTTGCCACTGCACTCTCTCATGGAGACTTGCAATTATGGGCCTTCTTCCCACTGAATAGTCCAGCAGAGACGAGTTAAAGATGGACTTTATTCCTGTTGGACCTTCCAGTAGAAACCAGGAAAGAAAGGCCAACATTTCATTGAACTCTCCAGTACAGACCAGTAAATATGGAGCAGCTTCAAATTAAGACCAGTAAACAACGATCTTTGGAACGTTGGAAGGAGGAGCAAGAATAAGTAATTCAGCCCTTCAAGCACGTTTGGCATTTAACATAATCATGGCTGATCTTATCCTCATCTCCACTTTCCAGACTGCTCCCTATTGCCCTCTATCCTGCTTTTCGTCAGAAAAATATCTGTTTCTTTCTTGAATCTGTTGATTGAATCTGCCTTCACTGCACTCTCGGGGCAGTGACTACCACAGATTCTCAACCATCTGAGAGAAATAGTAAGAATGGAACAGAATCCCTACAGTACGGAAACAGGTCATTCAGACCAACAAGTCGATCACGACCCTTGAAAGAGCATTCCACCCAGACCTGTTCACCCTACCCTTTCCCCTGTAACCCTACATTTGTCATGACTAATGAACCGAACCTACACATCCCTGGACACTATGGGTAATTTAGCATGGCCAATCCTCCTAGGTTGTACATCTTTAGACTATGGGAGGAAACCGGAGCCCCCAAGTGAAAGCCATGCAGACAGGGGGAGAATGTGCAAACTCCGTACAGTTGCCAGAGGATGGGATCAAACGGGGGTCCCTTGCAATGTGAGGCAGCAGTACTCACCGCTGTGCCACCTGTAGTTTCACCTCATCCCAGTTTTGAACCTACCTCCTCTCACTCTATATCTATGGCCTATTGTTCAAGACTGGTCCACAAGAGGGAACATCTGTTCCATCTCTGCCTTATCAATCCCCTTTAGCATTTTATGTACCTCTCACAGATCCCCCCCTCATGTGACTGAATTCCAGTCAGTACAAGCCCAAGCTATTCAGCCATTCCTGTACGACAGCCATTTCATCCCGGGAATCAGTCTGGTGAACATCTTCTGAAAAGTATCCTGTGCCACCATATCCTTCATCAAGTAAGGAGACCAAAACTGGACACAATGCTTCAGATGTGATCTCACCAATACCTCACAGAATTGTAACAATATTTCTTTATTTCTGTAATCCACTCCTTTTATAATAAATACCAAGATTCCAATTGCTGCAAGAAATGCCAACATTCCAATTCCATGGGGCTCAGTTTCCACTGAAACTCCAACAGAGATCAGGAAACATGGGCCTCCTTCCATCAGGACTCTCCAATAGACATCAATAAACCTGGACATTGTTCCCACTGGACCACGAAATAGAGATCAGTAAACATGGTTCTCCATCCCACTGGAATGTCCAATGGACATGAATAAGCCTGGGCCTCTTTCCCACTGGACCCTCCAGTATCGGAGACTCAAACCCCACATCCTCTCCATCACATTGGTCTCTTATTTCAATCTCCACAACATTATTTGCCTCTGTATTACATCATCCCCTTAACCACAGAAATCTTTATTCCTGCTCATCCCACCTCCAAACTCCATGATTCCGATGTCCTTTCCCAGCTTACTCCATCTGTGTTCCATAAATTCCAAATTGTCTGAAATGGAGTGGCCCCTTCCCTGTCTCACACGTCGGAGAAGATGGACAGATTTTGTATTAGTAATGAGTTGAAGCATTCTGGAAAGTGAATGTGGTCAGAATTGCTCAAACTGATGATGGCTCCTGCAGTTGAATATCCTGCTGGCAAGCTCCAGACTTTTACACACAGAATGGGGAAGTGTGTATAGTAGGGATATATTGTAGGGCTCCATGGAACTATCCCTCAGCAACAAGTGTCCCTCAGGAGGGGAGAGAGAATGTTCAGGGTCCTGCGCTCCATTTCCCAGCCCAGGCTCTTCCTGAATGGCCTCCTCCTGTGCTGGGGAGCAGATTTAGGACTGAATTGAGAAGGCACTTCTTCAGCCAGAAGGTTGTGAATCGATGGAAATTGCCTGCCCAGTGAAGTGGTTGCGGTTTCCTCAGTAAATGTGTTTGAAGCTACGACAGATATTTTTTGAACAGTAAAGGAATTAAGGGTTATGGTGAGAGGGTAGGTAGGGGGAGCTGAGGCCAGGAAAAGATCAGACATGGTCTTATGGAATTGTGGAGCGGGCTCGAGGGGCCAGACGGCCTACTCCTGCCCCTCATTCTTATGTTCTTCCAGATTCCAGGGAGTGCAGATGGTTCACAGTTTTGTCCCGTCTCAGTAACAAAGGTCCAGCTGCTCCGAGCTCCTTCTTTCACTTCCGCTATTGATGAAGTTTCAACCTTGCGATCTGACAGTCTTTGCAGTTACTTTTTACACTGGGGCTTTCTGCTGTGGTCAGAATCTCTAATAATAAGTGTCCAATCAGTGACAATCACAGCAGCTAAGAGCAGTCAGGACTGAGGAGACAGGCTCAATGAGAAACATAATGGGAAGATCAAAGCCATCCACTTCAGATCTTGGTACAAATTCCAAAACTCTCCCTGAGCACTGTCTGCGGCTCAACCAGACTCTTTACAAAAACAGAACAGTTCTGAAAAAGGTTCACTTGACCCAAAATGTAAACTCTGCTTTCTCTCCACAGATGGTGCTAGACCTGCTGAACCTTTCCAGCAATTACTGTTTCTGTTTCTCATTTACAGCAACCACAGCTTTTTCAGCTTTTATTTAGTATCAGACTCCTTCCTATCTTGCCCTCATTTTTGAGGCTGATCTGAACCCCAAATCCTCCACGTCACAGAGATCACTCACTGAAAATCTCTTTGCATTGGGACACCAAATGTGATCAATTCAATGTTGTCCTGGGCCACATCATAGCCACTGCCCTCTGTAAACTTCAGCTCATTCCAAACTCTGCTGCCCGTATCCAAAGTCTCACTAAATCCCATCCCCATCCCCCACTGTCCTCACTGAGCTACATTGGCTCCCAGTCCAACAACATCTCTAGTTAAAAATTCTCATCCTTGTTCTCAAACCCTCCCTGTCCTCCACCCTCCCTATCCAAGTAACCACCTCCTAGCTGCCTCATTCGGTATAGTTATTAATCTTAGATATATAGCTCTCTAATCCTTTGTGCACATCTTTGAGAGATATTGTGAAATGCTGAGGTCCCAGCACAGATCCCTGGGAAACCACTATTTGCATCTTTCTCATTGGAGAGCACACACATTATCCTTCCTCTCTGTCTCCTGCCTCCAAACTAATTCCTGAAAAAAGGCAAATGTGTTTTTTCAATCAATATGTTTCCATGTTGATGAATAGTCTCTCAAACAGTGAAGCTAGGAGCAGGAGTCGCCATTGGAGCTTGTTCCGCCATTCAATATGATCATGGCTGATCATCCAACACAATCACATGTTCCACTTGCACTCCATAACCTTTGATTCCTTTCGTCCTGAGAACTATATCATACCCTTTCAGGAAAATATTCAGTGGTTTGGGCTCAACTGCTTTCAGTGACAGAAACTTCCACAGGCTTCCCATTCACTGGATGAAAAACTTTTTTCCATCTCAGCCCGAAATGGCCTTTCCCATATCCTTAAATTGTAATCCTTGGTTCTGGGTTCCCCAGGCATCAGGAACATCCCGCCTTGACCTGTTAGGATTTTCAAGTTTTCAATGTGACTCCCCTCAATCTTCGAACCTCCAGTGAATATAATCCTCACTGATCCAGTTTCTCATCAGATCGAAGTGCTGTCATCCCAGGAATCAGTCTGATAAACATTCACTACTCTCCCCCCACACCCAGAACATCCTTCCTCAGATAAGGAGACCAAAACTGCACACAATACAATCATAAAATCACACAGTACAGAAGAGGCCCTTCGACCCATTGTACCTGTACCAGCCAAACCACACTAAACCTCCACCGGTCCCAATTTCTAACACGAGGCCCATAGGTTTAAATGTTAGGAAATTGTAAGTGTTCATCCAAGTACTTTTTAAAAGTTGTGAGATTTGCCAACTCACCTGCCATCCCAGGCAGTGCAAACCAGACCCCCCACTACCCTCTGAGTGAAAACCTGCTCTTAAAATGCCCTCTAAAGCTCCTGTCTTTCACAGTGAATGTGTGCCAACTCTAAGTAAAGGGAACAGCTGCTTTGTATCCACACTGTCAATTCTCCTCATGACCGTATACACCTCTATCAGGTCCCCCTCCACCTTCTCTGCTTCAAAGAAAACAACCCAAGCTTATCCAGCCTCTCTTCATCGTTGAAATGCTCCACCCCAAGCAACATCCTGTTGACTATCCTCTGCACCCCGTCCAGTACAATCCCATCTTTCGGATCATGTGGTGAGCAGAACTGCACACAGTACTCCAGCTGTGGCCTAACCAAAGTTCTGTACAGCTCTAACATATCTTCCTTAACATATCTCTAACATATTTTCATCTAAACTGGAAATGATAAAGGCAAGTATCCCATATACCTTCATAAATACCTTATTCACCCGTTACATCGTCCAAAGTTCATCACCTCACATTTATCTGGGGTAGGTTCTATCTGACTCTGATCTGCCCATCTGAACAATCCAGTTAGATCCTCCTGTAACCTAAGACCTTCTTCCTCACTGTCAACCATCTGCCAAACCTCCTGTCATCTACAAACTCAGTCATCATTCACTCACCCCCACCCCTCACCTCTCACATTCTCATCTTCATTGTTTCAATACATCCTGAACAATAAGGGACCCAGCACTAATCCCTGTGGTATCCCACTGCACACTGGGCCCAGTCACACAAACGACCTTCTGCCTCCACCCACTGTCTCCTGTCACTGAAACAGTTTTGGTTTGAATATTTCAGGTGTGGTCTCACTAAGCCCCCATACAATTATAGCAAGACATCTCTGATCCTGTACTCAAATCTTCTCACTATGAAGATAACATATCGTTTACCTTCTTCACTGCCTGCTGCACCTGCATGCTACCCACCCTATCAATGCAATCTCCTGACCTGGGAATAGGGTACAAATCCATCTTTGTGACTCCATTCATTTTCCTATAATTGACACAGGATCGAATTGAAACATTTGGTTTCAGAACCAACACTGCAAGAGATCCCCAATTACTCTTACAGTTCAATCAGTGTACCCTGTCTCGTTTGTGATCAGTAATTTGCTGATTTTTAGATAGTTAGAATCATCCCTAGATCCCTGGTTCTGCCACTGGATTTATTTTAAAATGTCAACTGAAGAAGGCAGTCAATGGGTGTTTCAGGGCAAAAGAATCTCTACGTTTACTCAATACAAAAGATATGTATAATACAAGAACGATTGCAAATGTAATAAAAAGTGAAATTAACCCTGTCATTTGTACAGAGAACAGTAATTAAATACACTATCAAATTAAACACAGGTTATAACCTATTAGAAACTAGACTCGAAAAGTGTGGCGCTGGAAAAGCACAGCAGGTCAGACAGCATCTGATGGACAGGAGAGAATCGCCGTTTCTGGCATAAGCTCTTCATCAGGAATGTTGGGGGGAGGTGCAAGTGGGCTGAGAGATAAATAGGAGGGTGGGAAAGGGATGGGGGCAAGTAGCTGGGAAGGTGATAGATAGATAGATGCAGGTGGGGGGGTGAGGTGATCGTGATAGTTCAGAACGGATGGTGGAGGAGATAGGTGTTATGGATGATGGACAGATACGAAAGTTCAAGAGGGTGGTGTCCAGTTGGAGGATTGGACATTCGTTTGGGCGGGGTGGGGATGAGGGGAGATAACGAAACTGGTGAAATCAACATTGATACCGTGTGGTTGGGGGGTCCCAAGGTGGAAAATGTGACATTCTTCTTCCCTACATGGTGGCTCAGTGGTTAGCACTGCTGCCTCACAGCACCAGGGTCCCAGGTTCGATTCCAGCCTTGGGTGACTGTCTGTGTGGAGTTTGCACATTCTCCCTGTGTCTGCGTGGGTTTCCTCCGGGTGCTCCAGTTTCCTCCCACAGTCCAAAGATTTGCAGGTCAGGTGAATAGGCCATTCTAAATTGTCTGCAATGTTAGGTAAATTAGTCAGTGGGAAATGCTCCTGGGTGGGTTACTCTTCAGAGGGTTGGTGTGGACTTGTTGGGTCAAAGGAATGTTTCCACCTTATAATCTAATCCAATCCAAAAGCTCAGGTGAATTGGCTATGCTAAATTGCTCATAGTGTTATGTGCATTAGTCAGGAGTAAATATAGGGTCGAGGAATGAGTCTGGGTGGGGTACGCTTTGGAGGGTTGGTGTGGACATGTTGGGCCGAATGGCCAGTTTCCATACTGTAGGGAGTCTAATCTAATCCAATCAGACTTCGAGTGGCTTGGAGTTGGCAGTCGAGGAGGCCCAGGACTTGCATGTCCTTGGCAGAGTTGGAAGGGGATTTGAACTGGCCGGCCACAGGGTGGTGGGGTTGTTTGTTGCAGGTGTCCCAGAAATGTTCCGCAAGTTCGTCCTTCCCAACATTCCTGATGAAAGGTGTCTGTGCAAAATGTCGATTCTCCTGCTCCTCAGATGCTGTATGACCTCCTGTGCTTTTCCAGCGCCTCACTTTCCGATTCTGACCTCCAGCATCTGCAGTCGTCACTTTCTACTATTCGAAGCAAAACAGTTTGAATCACACAAACTTTGATCAGGCTCCCTACCCTTGGGGTCCCAATGCACTGTCACCAGCCACCATCCCCTCCCTGCGAGCTCAGAGGGAAACTTTGGGGAATCAGGATTTTCAGCTCAGCACCAAGGAAAATACAGGTTTAAAATGTGTCCTGTTGGTGAGGTTCTCGCCGTCAGTTCTCTTGGCTCAGGACAGGTCTGTGAGAAAGTGAGGACTGCAGATGCTGGAGATCAGGGTTGAGAGTGTTGTGCTGGAAAAGCGCAGCAGGTCAGGCAGCATCCATGGAGCGGGAGAATTAACGTTTCGGGCATAAGCCCTTCATCAAGAATAAGACCTGGGGGCTGAGAGATAAATGGGAGAGGGGGGTAAGACTGGGGCGAAGGAATCTGGGAATATGTTTGGAAAAGGCCTGTCTCTGGAAGCTCTTGTTCAGATCGTGTTTGGTTGGTGTTCCTGCTCTCGGGTGTCCATTGTTGCGATGATGTTCTTGGTTTGGTTCCTGGATGCAGCTTCTCTATTCAGCCTCTGTGGTTCTTGGTTCTGAAGCTGCTTGTTGGGGCTTGCTGAAGCTGTTCCTGCAGAAACTTGTTGTTGAAAAGGCTCACCCTCAGATTAGGGCTGGCTGTTATACAGACTGTGTGCCCCATTTTCTCCCTTCAGATCTGTATTGTCCAATGTGTTTCTGATGTTCCTTTGGGGTCAGTTGGCTTCCTGACAGGTAAGAGTGTTTGTGAATGTATCTTGATTGATGTTGACTGCCCAATATCTCTGTGAATAAATATTGATTGTGTTGAATGTCGAGTATCTGTGTCAGTTCCAAAGTGTCTGTGTTAGTAGGCCGAGGCGTAAAAATGAGGTTCAGTCTGGAGAATGAGGTCTGGTTGGTGTCTCTTTAAGGGTTGAGGTGTGAACTGGAATTCCAGGCAGAACAATGGTTCCAGGCAGCCATCTCCGTGTCTCTGTGTTTTCCCAGAGCTCAGCCCAGCTGCCTCTTTATTTTTAAATGGTTTTTAAAAATCCAGGGTTTTAGATGATTTGGATATTTGCTCAATTCCAACATGGGAGAACTCCAATTACTCTGACAAATCAATCAATTGATTCTCAAATAAACATTGAGCTTCCTTTGTTACTTTGGCCAGTTTCTCTGGTTTTAACCAAAATGGGTTTTGTTTTATTGGGTCTGAATTATCTACCTCCACATCATGTTCAATTAATGTGACCTATCCAAGTGTCTCTTTTCCGACCATGTATCAGTGCAAAATGTGGCCATTCATCCCATCAAGTCCACTCTGCCATTCTATCTGATTTGATTTGTTTGTCAACCCCATTCTCCTGCCTTCTCTGTTACCCTTGATTGGTTTATCAATCAAGAACCTATCTATTTGTCTTAAATACACTCCACAGCACTCTGCAGCAATGATCAATCCACAGATTAACCATTTTCTGGATGAAGAATCTCCTTCTCATCTCACTTCCAAAGGATGGCCCCTTCTGAGGCTGTGCCCTCAGGTCCCAGTCTCTCTGCCAAGTGGAAACATCGTCTCCATGTCTCCTCTATCCAGGCCTCTCAGTATACTGTATGTTTCACTGAGATTCCCCCTCATCCTTCCAAACTCCATCGAGTACAGACCGAATACAGGCCTCAACCACTCCTCACACAAACTTCTTTGTATTCTCTGAGCAATCTCATTCTGTCCCCCTGTTGATCTTTCTCCAGATACAAAAATAGTGTCTGAATTCTGTAATATCTCTGAGTTTGTTCACCTCACCGAAGGAAGTTCACTTTGGGAATTGACCAATTCTCTTTGGCTCTCACACTTTTTCTCATCCTCTTTCTGCTACACTCAGTGCTGGACACACCTCTACACAACTGAATGGTTCCTCAAAAACTGGGAGAGGAATTAAGGATGCTGCTTTCATCATGTGTGGAGGTTTACCTACAACTTGACAAGTTTTTTTAAAAATGTATTCACTTTGTGGAATGTGAGCATCGCTGGCTGGCCAGCATTTATTGCTCATCCCTAGTTGCCCTTGAGAAGGCTTTTGATGAGCTGCCTTCTTGAACTGCTGCAGTATACCTGCTGTGGGTTGACCGACAATACCATTAGGGAGGGAATTCCAGAATCTGGAGCCAGCAACAGTGAAGAGACACAATACATTTCAAGTCAAGTTGGCTTGGAGGGGAACTTGAAGGTGATGGTGTTCTCATATATCTGGTGCCCTTGTCCTTCTAGATGGAAATGGTTGTGTTTGGAAGGTGCTGTCTGAGGATCTTTGGTGAATTTCTGCAGTGCATCTTGTAGATAGTGCACACTACTGCTGCTGAATGTCGGTGGTAGAGGACATGGTTACATGTGCATGCAGTGCCTATCAAGCGGCTGCTTTGCCCTGGATGGTGTTCAGCTTCTTGAGTGTTGTTGGGGGCTTCACCCATCCAGGCAAGTGGGGAATATTCCATCACATTCCTGACTTGTGCCTGACTTGGGCTAGGCTTTCAAGAGACAAGAGGTGAGGTACTTGCTGCAGTATTCTTAGTCTCTGACCTGCTTTTGTAGCCACTGTGTTTATTTGGTGAGTTTCAGCTGGCTATCAACTCCCAGGATGTTGATAGTGGGGGACACGTTCATGGTAACACCACTGAATGTCAAGGGCCACTGGTTAGATTGTCTCTTATTGTTGAAAGTCAGAGTCTAACATTTATATGACATGAAAGTTACTTAAATCTTGTCAGCCCAAGCCTGGATATTATCAGATCTTATTGCATTTGAACATGGGTTGCTCCAATCTCTGAGGAGTTGGAAATGGTGCTGAATATCGTGCAAACATCAGTGAACATCACCCCTTCTGACCTTGTGGAGGGAAGGTCATTGATGAAACAGCTGAAGGTAGTTGGGCGAAGGAGACTACCCTGAGGAGCTCCTCCAGAGATGTCCTGGAGCTGAGATGACTGACCTCGAACAACCATGACCATCTTCCTATGTGTCAGGTATGGCTGTAAATACCAAAGAGTTTGCCAATGATATCCAGTGATTCCAGTTTTTTTAGGACCTTGAACCATTTGTTGACATCATGTGGAGTGAATCGAATTGGCTGAAGACTTTTATCTGTAATGCTGGAGACGACTGAAGGATCATCCACTCGGCACCTCTGGTTGAAGATTGCTGCGAAAGTTTCAGCTTTATCTTTTGCACTGCTGTGCTGGGCTCATCCATCATTGAGGATGGGGATATTTGTGGAGACTCCTCCTCCAGTGAGATGTTTAATCATCCAACACCACTCATGACAAGATGTTTCAGTACTGCAGAACTTAGATCTTATCCGTTGGTTGTGGAATTCTTTAATTCTGTCTATCATTTGCTGCTTATGCTGTTTGGTATGCAAGGAGTCTTCTTTAGTGGCTTCGCCAGGTTAACACCTCATTTTAATGCATGCCTCGTGCTGTTCCTGGCATGCCCTCCTGAATTCTCCCTTGTTGATCCCCTGGTTTGATGGTAATGGTTGAGTGGGGGATACGCCGGGCCATTATGTTTCAGATTGTGCTGGAGCAGAATTCTGCTGCTGTTGATGGCCCACAGTGCCTCATGGATGCCCAGTCATGAGTTGTGAGATCGGTTGTAAGTCTGTCCCAGTTAGCGTGGTGATAGTGTCACACAACACGATGGATGCTATTCTTAGTGGAAGTCAAGAGTTGGCCTTCAAAAAGACTGTGCGACGCTCACTCTGACAAACACTGTATAGGACAGATGCATCTGCAGTTGGCGGATTGGTAAGGATGAGGTCAAGTATGACACATTTTTAAAAACTAAACCACATATTTAAACAATTTTTGCTCAGTAAAACACTTGATTCTGGATGCCTGTGTTTTCCAAATCCCCATGGTCCTGTTATGGAAATCTGATGTACTCTCCACAATATCTCCCTATGATAGCTGGGTGGGACCACTAGCCTTTGTCTAACTAACCATTCTTTATCTGGGAGCCCATGAGGGGGGCTATCTCCATTTCCTCATCAGTGCTCCATTCTGAAGGTAATAACACTCTGAAACCCCTCCAGCCTCGACCTCAGTATGAGCTGACTGTGCTCATTTATTTCATTCAGGATCTGCTTTTTGGATCTGCTGTAATTAGGGACATCATACCAAACACTCCGCCTGGATTATCTTCACCCTTTCGGAAAGTTTCAGCGATCCTTTCACTTGCTGTGGTGTCACATCACCCCTTATTGATGGATTTGGTTTAACCATTGCCCTGGTGACCTCACACAAAGGAGAGAGACCAGGAACCTGTTCCTGTCATTGTTCTGTTTCTTGGACCTCCTTTGGGCATTCTGTAATTATTGGGGAAGTTACTGCCTTTAGTCCTGACAAATCATTCCCCAGAAGGAAATCGACTCCCTCAACAGGGAATGTTTTCCCCACTCCGACAATCCCAGGCAACATCCTGGTGAATCTCCTCTACACCCTCTCCAGTCCAATCACAACCTTCTGACAGTGTCATGACCAGCATGATACACAGTATTTCAGATATGACCTAATCAATGCTCTGTAAAGTAACAACGAGACTTCCTTGCTCCTATATTCTACACCCTAGCTAATGATGGCAAGCATCCTTCATGCCTCCTTCACCACCCTTCCTAGCCGTGCTGATACCTTCCAGGATTGATGGACTTGTACACCAAGGTCCCTTTGTTCCTCACTACTCCCAAGGCACCTAAGAACAGAAGAACTAGGAGCAGGAGTAGGCCTTCTGGCCCTTCAAGCCTGCTCTGCCATTTAATAAGATCATGGCTCATCTTTTCATGGACTCAGTTCCCCTTACCCACGCTCTCACTGTATCTCTTAATTCCTTTACTGTTCAAAAAAATCTTAGCTTTGAAAACGTTTACTGAAGTAGCATCGACTACTTCATTGGACAAGGAATTCCAGAGATTTATGACCCTTTGGGTGAAGAAATTCCTTCTCAATTTGGTCCTAAAACTGCTCCCCCTAATTTTGAGGCTCTGCCCTCTTGTTTTAGTTTCACCTACCAGTGGAAACGTCCTATGTCTTATCTATTCTCTTCATAATTTTATATGTTTCTATAAGATCCCCCACCCCCTCATTCTTCTAAGTTCCAATGATGCATCCCAGTCTACTCAGTTTTACCTCTCACAGGTCAACCCTCCCAACCCCTGAATCAACCGAGTGAACCTTCTCTGCACCCCTTTGTGTGCCAGTACATCCTTTCTCAAGTAAGGAGACCAAAACTGCACGCAGTACTCCAGGTGTAGCCTCACCAGCACCCTGTAGCTGCAACATAACCTCCCTGCTTTTTAAACTCAATCCCTTTTGCAATGAGGACAAAATTCCATTTGCCTTCCTCATTCCTTGTTGTACCTGCAGATCAGCCCTCTGTGATCCATGCACAAGGATACCCAAGGCATATACCTTTCATTGTGTATATCCCTCCCTTATTAGACCTCCCAAATTGGATCACCTCGCACTTATCAGGATTGAATGCCATCTGCCATTGATCTGCCCAATTTACCAGCTGATCAATATCAGACTGTAGCCTGAGACCCGGTGATCCAAGATGGCAGCAGAGTAGGACTCTTCAGACCAAGTTCACCTGCTCCATCTGTTTCCTTTTCTTGTTTTTCTTCCATCTTTTTGTCTTTTCTTTTGTGTTTTTCTTTTGTCCTTCTTTCATCTTTTCTCTCCCAGCCACTGACTCATAGCCTCAGACACCTGGTCTCCGATCAATGCAGACCCAGTGATACGGCCTCTCAGCTTTGTGTGGCAGTATCCTGGCCTGGCAGGGAGACCTTCCAGCCCAGAAAGGCAGACTCTCGGTCTGACATGGTGGCCTCTCAGTTTAATGTGGTGGCCTCTCAGCCCAGCATGCTGGACTGTCAGCCCAGTGTGATGGACTGTCAGTCTATCATGGACATCTCTGAGTGGCCCAGTGTGGTTGTCTCTCAGCCCACAGGGTGATCTTTTGCTTTATTTGGTGGTCTCTCAGCCCAGCACTGCCTCAGCATGGACATCCGGTCTCAGGGTAACAACTCGCAGTATGATCCCATGGTCGCAAAGTGTTTAGGAAAGACTAATGATTGAACTTTCAGATTTGTTACTTTATTGTCTTCTTAAAACTAATCTGTAATGGGTATCTTTTAACTTTATTCTTTCTTTCTATCTTGTTCTTAAGATTCTGTACCTAGGTCCTTGTACGTAAGATGGCGCCTTGTGAGGCGACATTTCATACTTTTCACTGCACTCCTATCCTTTTGTACTTGAGTACTTGTGACAATAAAATAAAAATCAAATCAATATCAACAACACCACCAATTTATGTGGCATCTGAAATCTTTCTAATTATTCAATCACAGTCAATTTGTTAATGTACATTACAAACAGAAAGGGTCCCGGCTCCAATCCCTGTCACACACCACTGGTCACAAGCTTCCAATCACAAAGACAACCCTCCACCATCACTCTTTGCCTCATATTTGGAAGCCACTTTTAGATCAAATTTGCCAACTTGCCTTGGATCCTATGGGCCCTTACCATCTGGGTCAGCCTTCCATGTGGGGCCTTTGTTGACACAATCAATACTGGCATCCCTACCTCTCCAAGAATTGCTTAATACTGTACTTCAGGATTTTTTCTAATAATTTCCTTCACACTGACATCAGACTAACTGGTCTGTATTTGCCTGGCCTATCCCTGCTGCCCTTCTTGAACAAAGGAAACACATTGACAATCCTCCACTCTGGCACTTCACCTGTGGCCAGTGAAGTATTAATCAAGGAAAAGGCAATCAAACTTTAAAGGCAATGAAATGAAAACTACAGTTAAGTTAAACCGAAAGGTGTGATAGAGAAATGGACCCCTTCTCCCTGTTATTTGAGGACTGGAAAGAAATAATGTTAGATTAAAAAGGATTTTAATTTGCCATGAGTTTTGAAAACTTTTGAATGTGTGTTTTCTGTCAGTATGTTTCATCTTCATTTCTTTTGTCAAAGGAGGTATTATTATTACATCGAAATCATTGTGTGCTTCTGCTCCACAGATGCTGCAGACCAACTGCATTTCTTCAGCAGTTTCTGTTTGCGTTTCAGTCTGAGATCTGTGTTGTCCAATAATACCAGCTGTTGGGATGGGAATAGTTGGCTCGCATCATGATTGTCACTCTAATTGGAAATTGGCACTTCATATTTGATGAAACCAACAAACCCTTCCACTGTTTTCACATCTGTCAGTCACCACATCACTGCGACCGCTCCTACCTTTCCAGATTCCAGGCAAATCCTTTTACTCTCAGTATGTGACTTATGTCCTTAACTTGGGCATCTTTAATTGCAAACTTTCTTGTTCAGCTTAATGACTCTTTCTTTCTTGTTCAGCTCCTGACAAGCTACACCCAGCAGGCCACTGGATGATGATTGTGGTCAGCAATGCTTTGTGTCTAGAAAAGCGATCATTTTCCCCATATCCTTCTCACTCACACTCTCAACTGATTACATGGGCATCGCGGCAGGTTGCCGTGTTTGAGGAGAAATTGACTCGAAATTGAATCGACTGTTGATATTTCATGTGGATATTCAATTAAACAATAAGTATGTTTACATTGAAATTAATAAATTATAAATGTATTATAATTGGACAGACTAATGTCTTAAACTTTCCGGCATTTGAGGGATATACCTTTTGCCGGTTTGTCAAGAGCGTTAGTTCATAAGGTGCAGGTTACAACAAAATTTGCTGCACATCTTTTATAATGGACTCCAGTATTTCCCCCACTGCTGATGTCAAGCTAACCGGTCTCTGCCTCCCTTCTTAAATAGTGGGATTATGTTAGCCACCCTCCAATCCACAGGAACTGCTCCAGCGTCTAGAATGCTGAAAGATGACCACAAGTGCATCTATTCTTTCCAGTGACATTTTTTTAAGCATTCTGGGGTGAGGGGCTCAGGCTGCCAAAGATATTTCATGGCTCCAGTTTGGCCTCCTATTTTTTTAAGCACCTCCCCACACTTTCTCTCCTCCTGAAGGGCCTCCCTTGTTTTTGATGCTCTGTCACTGACAAAGGTTTCCTTCTTTTCCTTTCCCAAACTATCCATATTCCTTGACATCCAGGATCCCAGGAGTTGCTGCCCTTGCCTTTCTTTGTGAGCTGGCCCTGAATTCTCACTGTCTCACATTAAAAAGCTTCCCACTTTCCAAATGTAGACTGACCTGCAAGTAGCAGCTCCCAGTCTATATTTGCCAGATCCTGTCTCATGACATTGAAATTGGCCTTGCCTCACTTTAGACACTTACCTTTCTGCACTACCCTTATTCCTTTCCATAATAACTATGAAACTTATGGACTTATGTTCAATATCTGCAAAATGCTCACCCACTGACTCTTCAACTATTTGACTGGTTTCATGACCCAGGATTGAGTCCAGCACTGCCCATGTTTAGAAGGACTATCTACATACTGGCACCAAAAGCTCTCCTGGATGGACTTTATATATTCCACCATTCACACAAAGGCGATGCCAGTTCATATTAGAGAAGTTGAAACTCCCTACTAACATAACCCTATTCCTCTCACACCTCTCTGTGATTTGCTAACATATCTACTCCTCCCTCTCCATCTGACTATTGGGTGGTCTATAGTACAATCCCAGCAAATTGATTGTTCTTTTTGAAAATTTAGCTTCACCCAGATGGCCTGGTTTGAAAGGCCTTCCAAGGAATGCTCCTGAAATCCAGCAGTGATGCTCTCCTTTCTCAATAATGCAATGCAACCACCTCTCCTGCATTCCCTCTATACCACCTGAGACTTCTCTAACCTGGAATGTTGAGCTGCCAGTCCTATCTTTGTTCAATAATGTCTCAGCATTTGCAGCAATATGATATTCCCACGTGCTGGTCAATGCTCTCAGTTCAACCCCCTTACTCATCAAGCTCCTTCCACTAAAATTGGTACAGTACAGCTTTCTGGTCCCGATTTCTGATCCTGTCCGAGTGGTTACCCAGTGGTTTTCTGTGTCGCCCTTATTCTCCCAAGAAGGGAAACATCCAGCGTTTCCCCTGTCAAGACCCTTAAGAATTCTATACATTTCAATGAGATTCCCTCTCATTCTTCGAAACTCCAGGGATCAGATTCCAAACCTGTTTGACCTTTGCCCATAAGACAATCGCTCTGTACCAGGAATCAGTCAAGGGAACTATCTCTGAACGACATCCAATGCAGCTCCTGTCCTTTCTTCAATAAGGAGCCTGGTACTGGACACCATACTCCTGATGTGCGCTCACCAAGCTCCTAACCTTAACCCCTGTACAGCTGCAGTAAAATGTCACTGCTTTTAGATTGCATTCCCTTTACAAGGAGCACCAACACTCCATCTGCCTCCGGATTCACTTGCTGTAGCTGCGTACGAACTTTGTGATTCTTGTCCCCCACATTACACTCCAACTGCACAATATTTCTGCAAAGCCCAGCTGTATCTAATATTCAGCAGAATGGACCCCTTCACTGGGAAATACTTGTTTGTGACAGGAATAATGACACATCACTGAGAATCACATTAATAACTGTTTTATTGATGCTTTTATTTCCTACCCACCATATCACAGCCCTGAATAATCTTATACCCCTCAATGAGGTTCTTTCTCAACCTTCACTGCTCCATGCAAAACAACCTCAATCTTTCCTCATAACTGATTCTCTATTAGATTAGATTATTTCCAGTGTCGAAACAGGCTCTTCGGCCCAACAAGTCCACACCACCCCGCCGAAGCGCAACCCACCCATACCCCTGACCTCACACTACGGGCAATTTAGCATGGCCAATTCACCTGACGTGCATATCGTTGGACTGTGGGAGGAAACCGGAGCACCCGGAGGAAACCCACGCAGACACGGGGAGAATGTGCAAACTCCACACAGTCAGTCGCCTGAGGCAGGAATTGAACCCGGGTCTCTGTGGTATGAGGCAGCAGTGCTAACCACTGTGCCACCGTGCCGCCCATGAAGCATCCGTGCAGCATCCTGGTAAATCTCTGCACCCTCTCAAGTACAATCACATCCTTCCCAGAAAGTGGTGACCAGGACCTGTCCACCTCTCTCTCTCTCTCTCTCTATCTCCCTTTTTGACTCACATCTGCCACTTCTTTCTCTCTACCTCTATCTCTCTGTCCCACTTTTAATCTCTTTCATATTATTTCTCTCTCTCTCTCTCTCTCTCTCTCTCATAGCCACACTCTCCAACCCACTCACGGTTCCTCACTCCGGCAGATAATCTCTATTTCTCCATCTCTCTCTGTCTACGTCACTCGCTCCATCACTTGCTTCAATTGAAAACCTCCAAATGTTATCTGTCCCTCTCTATTCCTCCCTCGGTCTCTCTGCCTTCCTCTTTGCATCCCAATCTACAGTCTCACTCCCTCCCTCTCTGTCATTCTGTCTCTAAACATACTCCTGTCTCTCTATCTCTCACACACACACTCATCCTGACCCTCTCTCTCCCGATTCCCTTCAATCTTGGTATCACCAATCGTGCCTCTTTCTCTCTCTCCATCCCTTTCAATCACATCTTGTTATTTTTTTCTCTCTCTCCATCAACCACACCAGTTCTACCTCCCTCTACCTCTCTCGGTCCCCTCACATATCTCACACTGTCACAGATGCTCCTCCCTCTATCCCTCAATTACCCACACACTCTCCCTCTAACTCTCTCTCTCTGTTTCGCTTCTCTCCCTTTCTCACAGTGTCCCAGGTGATGACAGTTGAATGCAGAATAAATCTCCCTCTGCTCTGCCCCAATAATGGATGTTAACCTTTGACCCCAGAAGCATGCTTTTTTTCCTGGAGTAAGGCCCCATTTCCCACAGTGACCAAGGTTTAGCCTCTCTCAGGAAGATTGACAGATTCTTGTCAAATGAAGGGCAGTTCTGTGCTGTTGGCCTATTTTTACTGGGGACTGGTTTGGACATAAACCTCATTCCATGAAGGCCCAGCAGAGAGATGAGATCCTCGAACCATCAGTGTGAGCTGGAGGGACGGAGCAGGGTAGGTTCTGACCCAGTGACCCATCCTGTCCATTCACAACATGCTCCAATCCCTTCCCCTCTCCTTCTCATTCCATGATCAGTCTCTGAGTCAAGGTGTTTCACTGGGATGATGTTCAGAGCATCACAGTTATAACAGAAGGGAACTGGCCCCACATCAACCATGGCATCCATGATGTAATGGACACTCCAACATAGTCCAACAAACATGGAATTCAGTTCACGGGGCTGCCCAATGGAGGGACATGGACCTCCTTCCCAGTGAACCTCCCAATTGAGACCAGTAAACATGGGCCTCCTAATTACTGGACTTTCCAATGGAGATGAATGGATGGCTGAGTTTTTGAAGAAGTAAGCAAGAAGGTAGATAAAGTTAGAGCAGTACACTCTGTCTACATGGACTTTAGCAAGGCCTTAGACAAGGCTCCCCCCGCCATGGCAGACTGCTCAGTAAGATTATATCACATAGGATCCAGGGAGAGCGAGCCAATTGTATATAAAATTGGCCTGATGGTAGGAGGCAGAGGCTGGTGAGAGACGGATGTTCTTCAGACTGGAGGCCAGTGACTAGCCGTCTGCCACAAGAATCGATTCTGGATCCACTGTTGTTCATCACTTATATGAACAATGTGGATGAGAAAATAGCAGGAATGCTCAATAAGTTTGTGGCTGACATTAAAATTGTTGGCATCGTCAACAGGGAAGAAGGTTATCCAAGAGTGCAATGTCATCTTGATCAACTGGGCCAGTGGGTCAACAAATCCAGATGGAGTTTAATTTCGATAAATGGAAGGAGTTACCTTTTGGTAAGACAAACTTGGGCAGGAAATACACAATTAGTGGTGAGCCGTGGGGAGTGTTGTTGAACAGAGAGACTGAGGAGTACAGGTACACAGTTCCTTGGAAGTGATATCACAGGATGGTGAAGAAGGAATTTGGCACGTTCACCTTCACTGGTCAAAGCAGGGAGTACAGGAGCTGGGACATTATGTTACAGCTGTACAAGGCATTGGGAAGGCCATATTTGGACACTGTGCACATTTCTGCTCACCCTGCTATCGGAAGGAATTTATTACACCGGTTTGGATAAAATAAAGATTAACAGGGATATTACCAAGATTGGAGGGTTTGAATTTTCAGGCGAGGATGGATAGGCTGAGATGTTCTTCAAGGGAATGCAGAAGATTGAGGGGTGACCAGATAGAGGTTTATAGAATCATTAGGGTCATTGATAAGATGAATAGTAAAAGTCTTTTCCCCAGGGTAGGAGAGTCCAGTACTAGAAGGAATAGATTTAAGTTGAGAGGGGAAAGAATTAGAAGGGACTTGAGAGGCAACCTTTTCACACAGAGGATGGCATGTATGTGCAATGAGCTGCCAGAGGAAGTGGTCGAGGTGAGTACAATTACTACATTTCCAGGAAATTTTTACAGGAGCATGGATAGGAAGGATTCGGAGAGATTTGGGCCAAACACAGGCAAATGGGACAAGTTCAGGTTTGGAAACTTGGTCGGCATGGATGATTAGAGCTGAAGGGCCTGATGCCATGCTGTAAACCTGCATAACTCTATGATGATGTCTCCATCGTCCATCTTCCCATAGGACCACTAAACATGGACCTCCTTCCCACTGGAACCTCCAATAGGCACCAATAAACATGGACCTACTTCCAACTGGATGCTTCAGAAGAGACCAGTAACCATGGACCTCCTTCCCTCGGGACTGACCAGTACCTGAGCTGCAAACCCCACATCCTCTCCATCACGTAGGTCTTTTATTTCAGTCTTAATTACATTGTCGGTCTCTGCACTACCTCAGCCCTTGACCACAGAAACCCTAATTACTGTTTGTCCCGCCTTCTAACTATATGATTCCAATGTCCTCTCCCAGCTTCCTGAAGCAAAATTCCATAAACGCCAGCTTGTCTGATATGGCGTGGTCTCTTCCCTGTCTTTCCATGTGTTGTTCCAGAATGACCCCTGACCTCACTGCCAGCCAATTGCCTCCATGGCTTTTCTCCTCCCTCACTCTGTGCCCTGCTGCAGACTCACATTCCCTCCCTCCCCCTTAAATCTTCTCTCGCTGGTCCCCTGCCCATTGCTGCTTCCTCCATCCCACCATTGACAGCAGAGCCTTCAGACCCCTAGAGCATGCTCTCTGACCTCGTGCCCTTCATCCCTCCCCCTCTCAATTGTTGTGCTATTGAATATACTGGTGAGTGCCATTACTTGTGGTTTGCTGTTCCCTTGCCATTGATTTGCTGATGTAGTCCAGTAAATCTAGTCTGGCCTTTTCACGAGTTGGTTCAAGTGTGTGTAAGCTCTTATACAGCACAGAAAGAGGTCACTGGGCCTATTGTGACTGTCAGTCAAATGAGTCCAATGAGTCCCATTTACCCAGCCCTTCATGTATAACCCTGCAATTGTTTCCCTTTCAGCTATTTCTCCAAATGCCCTTTTGAAAGTTGCTGTTGAATCCACTTCCACTCACCTTGCAGACAGTCATCATGAACTCGCTGGATAAAAATGTTCCAATCTTCTCTCTTGTCCTTCAGACCCTTTCTGAAATGTGTGCCCTCTGGTTACTGACCCTCCTGCCTGGAGAAACAATTTGTCCTGTATTTACTGCATCCAAACTCTCTCATTGTGAACCCCTCATTGAGTGAGACCTATTTCCAGCACAGGGGGAGAACATTCAGCCTGTCAGGGAAATGATGTCATTTCATGGAGCAATCCAGTCCGTCCCACCCCCTCCCCTACTCGACCCCCAGGGCCTTGCAGGTTTATTTCCATCAAGAGCCCATCCAATCTGTCATTGTAATCACTGAGTGTCTTCACCTGCCTCACCTGAATGGGCACTCATTTCCAAGTCATTACCAATTGCTGCTAAAAACAAAGTCCTTCCTGACATCCCGTATCCATTCCCCAACAAAATGTTACATAATCTCAATGTGAAGATGGGATTTTGTCTCCACACGGACTGTGCGGTGGTCACTCTTACTGATACTGTCATGGACAGATACACCAGCAGCAGGCAGATTGGTGAGGATGATAGTGAGTATGTTTTTCCCTCTTGTTGGTTCCCTCACCATCTGCCCCAGGTCCAGTCTAGCAGCTGAATCAGGTGGAACGTGACCACCTTGCTCAGTAGTGATGCTTCTGAGCAGCCCTTGATGGTGGTCTTTGAAGTCCCTTACTCAGGGTATATCCTGCATCCTTCCCACCCTTTTTCAACATGGAGGAGGATTGACTGCACAGTTGAGGTTGGAGGGGAGGTCGGTGCTATGTGGTAATCAGCAGGAGGATTCCTTCCCCATGTTTGACCTGCTGTCATGAGACTTCATGGGTTCCATAGTTAATAGTGAGGACTCCCAGGCAACTCCCTTCCCACTGTACACACCACTGTGTTGCCACCCCTGCTTGATCTATCCTGCACAGGGGGAGAACATTCAGCCTGTCAGGGAAATGCTGCCATTTCATGGAGCAATCCAGTAAGTCCCACCTCCTCCCCTACTCGACCCCCAGGGCCTTGCAGTTGGACTTTGAAGTCCCTTACTGCTGCATCCTTCCCACCCTCAGTGCTCCCTCCAAGTGTTGTTCAACATGGAGGACTGACTGCACAGTTGAGGTTGGAGGGGTGGGCGGTGCTATGTGGTAATCAGCAGGAGGTTTCCTTCCCCATGTTTGACCTGCTGTCATGAGGCTTCATGGGTTCCATCGTTAATGGTGAGGACTCCCAGGGCAACTCCCTTCCGACTGTGCACACCACTGTGTTGTCTCCCCTGTTTGGTCTATCCTGCCAGTTAAAAACTGAATGAGGGAACAATTCTGTGCAGGTTCCACAGCTTGGAGACAAAGCTGCTGCTGGATTCTGTCTCTGATCTCCAAGTGCAGGCGTGTGTGTTTGTGAGAGAGTGACTGACACTTTTTCCAAAACCGGACTGTTAATGCAAAAAAAATCATAGAATCAGCCTCCTGTGCTCTCAGATTCCAAGGAGTGCAGATGGTTCACAGTAACAAATCATCTCAGTAACAAACGTCCAGCTGCTCCGAGCTCCTTCTTTCACTTCCTCTATTGGTGAAGTTTCAACCTTGCGATTTGAGAGTCTTTGCAATTATTTTTTACACTGGGGCTTTCTGCTGTGGTCAGAATCTCGAATAATAACTGTCTTATCAGTGACAATCACAGCAGCTAAGAGCAGTCAGGACTGTGGAGCCAGGCTCAATGTGAAACATATTGGGTAGATCAAAGCCATCCTCTTCAGATCTCGGTCCAAACTCCATCCCTCTCCCTGAGCACTGTCTGCTGCTCAAACAGACTCTTTACAAACTGGGTCTTGTTTTTGAGAAAATTCTGAGCCCGATATCCTTCATATCACAAAGATCACGGTGGTACAGTGGTTAGCACTGCTGCCTTACACCGCCATTGATCTGGGTTCTATTCCCACCTCAGGCGACTGACTGTGTGGAGTTTGCACATTCTCGCTGTGTCTGCATAGGTTTCCTCCGGGTACTTCAGTTTCCTCCCACCCTCCAAAAATGTGTAGGTTATGTGAATTGGCCATGCTAAATTGCCTGTCGTGTTGGGTGAATGTACGGGAATGGGTCTGGGTTGGTTGTGCTTCGGCAGGTCGATGCGGACTTGTTGGGCCAAAGGGCCTGTTTCCACACTGTAAGTAATCTCATCAGCCACTGAAAATCTCAGCTATGTTTATGGGACTCCAAACATGAGCATTCCAATGTTGTGGCTGACACACATCGCAGCCACTGCCCTCCGTATCCTTCAGCTCATCCAAACTTCTGCTGCTCCTATCTAAACTTGCACCAAGTCCCGGTCCCACAACCACGTGCACCCCATGCCTATATTGGCTCCTGGTCTAGCAACACCTCGATTTTGAAATTCTCATCCTTGTTCTTAAATCCCTCTCTGCCCTCCACCCTCCCTATCTCTGTAACCTCCTCCAAGCTGCCTCACTCCGTCTGGTCAGCAATCTTGGATAATTGGCTCTCTATTCATTCATCCAAGTCATTGAGAAATATCGTGAAGTACTGAGGGCCCAGCACAAATCCCTGGAGACACCACTATTCACATCTTGTTCACTGGAGAGCGCACATATTGTCCCTCCTCTCGGTCTCCTTCCTCCTTTTCTATAACTGGCTTGATGGTAGGAAGCAGAGGGTAATATTGGAAGGATGCTTGTCAGACTGGAGGCCTATGTTGAGTGGAGTGCTTCAGGGCTCAGTGCTGGCCCCATTACTGTTTGTTATCAATATTAATGCTTTGGATGAGAATCTGTAAGGCATGATTAGTAAGTTTGATGTGCAGCTCAGGTGAATTGTCCATGTTAAACCGGCCATAGTGTTAGGTACATGAGTAAAAGGGAAATGTGTCTAGGTGGGTTACTCTTCAGAGGGTCGGTGTGGACTGGTTGGGCCGAAGACCTGTTTCCACCCTGTCGGGAATCTAATCTCTAATCTTGTACAGGATGTCAGTGAGGTCGCATTTGGAATATTGTATTCAGTTTGGTCACCTTGTTATAGGAAGGATATTACTAAACCAGAAAGTACAGCAGAAATTTACAAGGATGTTGCCTGGACTCAACAATATGAGTTATAGGGAAAGGTTAGGCAAGTTAGGACTTTTTTCTTCGAACATAGGAGACTGGTGGGGGACCTTTTAGAAGTATACAAGATCATGAGAGACATGGATAGGGTTGGGGAATCGTGGATGAGAGGGCATCAGTTTAGTGTTATAGTGGAAAGAATAAAAGGGAACCTGAGGGGCAACATTTTTACACAAAGGGTGGCACGCATGTGGAATGAGCTGCCAGCTGAAGTGATGAGCTGAATACACTAACAACATTTAAAAGACATTTGGACAAATACATAGAAAGGAAAGCATTTGAAGGATATGGGACAAGGGCTGGGAAATGGGTTAGCATGGATGGACATTTTGGTCAGCACGGTCCAGTTTGGGCCACAAGGCCTGACTCTGTGCTGTAGGACTCAATGACTCTATAATTCCATATATTTCCATGTTTATGAACAGTCTCTCAAACATAGAAACAAAGGAACTAGGAGCAGGAGAAAGCAATTCAGCCCTTCAAGTTGGCTCTGCCATTCAATATGACCATGGCTGATCATCCAACTCAGTCCTGTGCTCCCATTTTATCTCCATAAACATTAATCTCTTTAGTCCTAAGAACTATACTTATCCTCTCTTGAAAATATTGAATGTTTTGTGCTCAACTGCTTTCTGTGTCAGAATATTCCACCAGCTTCCCAGTCTCTGGCGAAAGAAATGTCTCATCATCTCAGTCTGAAATGGCCTTTCCCTTTTCTTTTAACCAAAACTCATAGATCTGGATTCCCCAGTCATCAGGAACATCCTCCCTGTGTTGTTCTGGTCTTGTCCTGTTCGGATTTTCAAGGTTTCAATGTGATTCCTCTCAATCTTCCAAGCACCAATGAATAGAATCCTAACTGATCCAGTTTCTCATCGAAATTGGTGCTGTCATCCCAGGAATCAGCCTGGTAAACCTTTCTTTCCCTTCCTCCTCAGCCAGAACATGCTTCCTCAGATAAGGAGCCCGAAATTACACACAACAGAATCATAAAATCACACAGTACAGAGGAGGCCCTTCAGCCCATTAACTGTATACCAGCCAAACTACACTAAACCTATACCAGTCCCACTTTCCAACATGAGACGCACAGCTTGAATGTTATGAAATTTCAACTGCTCACCCAAGTACATTTTAAAGTCTGTGAGGTTTCCCACCTCAACTACCCTCCCAAGGCTGTGCATTCCAGACCCACACCATCGTCTGGATGAAAAACATTTTCCTCAAAACATCTTGAAACCTCCTATCTTTCACATTGAATGTGAGCCAACTTGTTAGTGACCCTCCCATGAAGGAGAACAGCTGCTTTCTATTCACCCTGTCCATTCCCCTCATAACCTTATATACCTCGATCAGGTCCCCCCTCCACCTTCTCTGCTCTGAAGTAAACAACCCGAGCTGATCCAATTTCTCTTCATCACTGAGAGGTTCCATCCCACACAACATCCTTGTGATTCCCCTCTGCACCCCACCCAGTGCGATCACATCCTTCCCATAGTGTGGTGACATGAACTGCACACAGTACTCCAGCTGTGGCCGAACCAATGTTCTGCTTATCTGCAACATATCCTTCTGCTTTTATAACCACGTCATTTATAACCAATATCTGACATAACAAAGGCAAGTGTCCCATATGCCTTCACACTGCTCTGTTAGCCTGTCTTGTCACATTCAGGGATCAGTGTCCAAGCACCCCAAGATCACTCTGTTCCTTTGAGCTTCCTCAGTTCAAAGAGCAAAGTAAATTACAGCACAAGAACTGGCCCTTCGGCCCTACAAGCCTGCGCTGGTCCATATCCTCCATCTAAACCTGTCATCAATTTTCCAAGGGTCTGTCTCCCTTTGCTCCCTGCCCATGCATGTATCTATCTAGATATATCTTAAATGATGCTATTGTGCCTGCCTCTACCACCTCCACTGGCAACATGTTCCAGGACCAATCACTCTCTGTGTGAAGAACTTTCCACACATATCTCCCTTAAATGTTTTCACTCCCAATTTGAACTCATGACCCCGAGTAATTGATTCCCCCACTCTGGGAAAAAAGTTTCTTGCTCTTCACCCTGTCTACACCTCTCATGATTTTGTCGACGTCAATCAGGTCCCCCCTCAATGTTCGTCTTTCTAATGAAAATAATCCTAATCTACTCAACCTCTCTTCATAGCTAGAGCCCTTCATACCAGGCAATCCTGGTGAACATCCTTCCCACCCTCTCCAAAGCATCCACATCCTTCTGGTAATGTGGTGACCAGACCTGTACGCAGTATTCCAAATGTGACCAAGCCAACGTCCGATATAATTCTAACATGACCTGCTAACTCTTGTAATGAATACCATGTCTGATGAAGGAAAGTACGCTCTAAGTCTTCTTGACCATTCTATCGACTTATGTTGCCACCTCCAGAGTACAATGGACCGGATCACCCAGGTGTCTCTTGCCATCAATATTCCCAGGGCGTTCCATTCACCGTACAGTTTACTCCAGATTTGGATCTTCCAAAATTCATCAGTTTGCATTTGCATGGATTGAACTCCATCTGTCCCATTCTCTGCCCAACTCTTCAATCTATCTATATTCTGCTGTATTCTCTGACAGTCCCCTTCACTATCTGCTACTCCACCAATCTTAGTGTAATCTGCAAACTTGCCAATCAGACCACCTATACCTTCCTCCAGATCATTTATGTATATCACAAACAACATGGATCCCTGTTTAACATCACAGATCACAGGTCTCCATTTTGGGAAACTCCCTTCCACTACTACTGTCTGTCTCCCGTTGCCCAGCCTGTTCTCTATCCATCTGGCTAGTACGCTTTGGACCCCAAGCAACATTCATTTCTCCATCAGGCTATCATGGGAACTTTGTGAAACACCTTACTGAAGTCCATGTATATCACAATGACAGCCCTTCCCTCATCAATCAACTTTGTCATTTCTTCAAAGAATTCTATTAAGTTGGTAAGACATTAAATTCCTTGCACAAAATCATGCTGCCTATCACTGATAAGCCCATTTTCTTCCAACTGTAAATAGATCTAATCCCTCAGTATCTTCTCCAGCATCAATAAAACAGTTATTAATGTGATTCTCAGTGATGTGTCATTATTCCTGTCACAAACAAGTATTTCCCAGTGAAGGGGTCCATTCTGCTGAATATTAGATACAGCTGGGCTTTGCAGAAATATTGTGCAGTTGGAGTGTAATGTGGGGGACAAGAATCACAAAGTTCGTACGCAGCTACAGCAAGTGAATCCGGAGGCAGATGGAGTGTTGGTGCTCCTTGTAAAGGGAATGCAATCTAAAAGCAGTGACATTTTACTGCAGCTGTACAGGGGTTAAGGTTAGGAGCTTGGTGAGCGCACATCAGGAGTATGGTGTCCAGTACCAGGCTCCTTATTGAAGAAAGGACAGGAGCTGCATTGGATGTCGTTCAGAGATAGTTCCCTTGACTGATTCCTGGTACAGAGCGATTGTCTTATGGGCAAAGGTCAAACAGGTTTGGAATCTGATCCCTGGAGTTTCGAAGAATGAGAGGGAATCTCATTGAAATGTATAGAATTCTTAAGGGTCTTGACAGGGGAAACGCTGGATGTTTCCCTTCTTGGGAGAATAAGGGCGACACAGAAAACCACTGGGTAACCACTCGGACAGGATCAGAAATCGGGACCAGAAAGCTGTACTGTACCAATTTTAGTGGAAGGAGCTTGATGAGTAAGGGGGTTGAACTGAGAGCATTGACCAGCACGTGGGAATATCATATTGCTGCAAATGCTGAGACATTATTGAACAAAGATAGGACTGGCAGCTCAACATTCCAGGTTAGAGAAGTCTCAGGTGGTATAGAGGGAATGCAGGAGAGGTGGTTGCATTGCATTATTGAGAAAGGAGAGCATCACTGCTGGATTTCAGGAGCATTCCTTGGAAGGCCTTTCAAACCAGGCCATCTGGGTGAAGCTAAATTTTCAAAAAGAACAATCAATTTGCTGGGATTGTACTATAGACCACCCAATAGTCAGATGGAGAGGGAGGAGTAGATATGTTAGCAAATCACAGAGAGGTGTGAGAGGAATAGGGTTATGTTAGTAGGGAGTTTCAACTTCTCTAATATGAACTGGCATCGCCTTTGTGTGAATGGTGGAATATATAAAGTCCATCCAGGAGAGCTTTTGGTGCCAGTATGTAGATAGTCCTTCTAAACATGGGCAGTGCTGGACTCAATCCTGGGTCATGAAACCAGTCAAATAGTTGAAGAGTCAGTGGGTGAGCATTTTGCAGATATTGAACATAAGTCCATAAGTTTCATAGTTATTATGGAAAGGAATAAGGGTAGTGCAGAAAGGTAAGTGTCTAAAGTGAGGCAAGGCCAATTTCAATGTCATGAGACAGGATCTGGCAAATATAGACTGGGAGCTGCTACTTGCAGGTCAGTCTACATTTGGAAAGTGGGAAGCTTTTTAATGTGAGACAGTGAGAATTCAGGGCCAGCTCACAAAGAAAGGCAAGGGCAGCAACTCCTGGGATCCTGGATGTCAAGGAATATGGATAGTTTGGGAAAGGAAAAGAAGGAAACCTTTGTCAGTGACAGAGCATCAAAAACAAGGGAGGCCCTTCAGGAGGAGAGAAAGTGTGGGGAGGTGCTTAAAAAAATAGGAGGCCAAACTGGAGCCATGAAATATCTTTGGCAGCCTGAGCCCCTCACCCCAGAATGCTTAAAAAAATGTCACTGGAAAGAATAGATGCACTTGTGGTCATCTTTCAGCATTCTAGACGCTGGAGCAGTTCCTGTGGATTGGAGGGTGGCTAACATAATCCCACTATTTAAGAAGGGAGGCAGAGACCGGTTAGCTTGACATCAGCAGTGGGGGAAATACTGGAGTCCATTATAAAAGATGTGCAGCAAATTTTGTTGTAACCTGCACCTTATGAACTAACGCTCTTGACAAACCGGCAAAAGGTATATCCCTCAAATGCCGGAAAGTTTAAGACATTAGTCTGTCCAATTATAATACATTTATAATTTATTAATTTCAATGTAAACATACTTATTGTTTAATTGAATATCCACATGAAATATCAACAGTCGATTCAATTTCGAGTCAATTTCTCCTCAAACACGGCAACCTGCCGCGATGCCCATGTAATCAGTTGAGAGTGTGAGTGAGAAGGATATGGGGAAAATGATCGCTTTTCTAGACACAAAGCATTGCTGACCACAATCATCATCCAGTGGCCTGCTGGGTGTAGCTTGTCAGGAGCTGAACAAGAAAGAAAGAGTCATTAAGCTGAACAAGAAAGTTTGCAATTAAAGATGCCCAAGTTAAGGACATAAGTCACATACTGAGAGTAAAAGGATTTGCCTGGAATCTGGAAAGGTAGGAGCGGTCGCAGTGATGTGGTGACTGACAGATGTGAAAACAGTGGAAGGGTTTGTTGGTTTCATCAAATATGAAGTGCCAATTTCCAATTAGAGTGACAATCATGATGCGAGCCAACTATTCCCATCCCAACAGCTGGTATTATTGGACAACACAGATCTCAGACTGAAACGCAAACAGAAACTGCTGAAGAAATGCAGTTGGTCTGCAGCATCTGTGGAGCAGAAGCACACAATGATTTCGATGTAATAATAATACCTCCTTTGACAAAAGAAATGAAGATGAAACATACTGACAGAAAACACACATTCAAAAGTTTTCAAAACTCATGGCAAATTAAAATCCTTTTTAATCTAACATTATTTCTTTCCAGTCCTCAAATAACAGGGAGAAGGGGTCCATTTCTCTATCACACCTTTCGGTTTAACTTAACTGTAGTTTTCATTTCATTGCCTTTAAAGTTTGATTGCCTTTTCCTTGATTAATACTTCACTGGCCACAGGTGAAGTGCCAGAGTGGAGGATTGTCAATGTGTTTCCTTTGTTCAAGAAGGGCAGCAGGGATAGGCCAGGCAAATACAGACCAGTTAGTCTGATGTCAGTGTGAAGGAAATTATTAGAAAAAATCCTGAAGTACAGTATTAAGCAATTCTTGGAGAGGTAGGGATGCCAGTATTGATTGTGTCAACAAAGGCCCCACATGGAAGGCTGACCCAGATGGTAAGGGCCCATAGGATCCAAGGCAAGTTGGCAAATTTGATCTAAAAGTGGCTTCCAAATATGAGGCAAAGAGTGATGGTGGAGGGTTGTCTTTGTGATTGGAAGCTTGTGACCAGTGGTGTGTGACAGGGATTGGAGCCGGGACCCTTTCTGTTTGTAATGTACATTAACAAATTGACTGTGATTGAATAATTAGAAAGATTTCAGATGCCACATAAATTGGTGGTGTTGTTGATATTGATTTGATTTTTATTTTATTGTCACAAGTACTCAAGTACAAAAGGATAGGAGTGCAGTGAAAAGTATGAAATGTCGCCTCACAAGGCGCCATCTTACGTACAAGGACCTAGGTACAGAATCTTAAGAACAAGATAGAAAGAAAGAATAAAGTTAAAAGATACCCATTACAGATTAGTTTTAAGAAGACAATAAAGTAACAAATCTGAAAGTTCAATCATTAGTCTTTCCTAAACACTTTGCGACCATGGGATCATACTGCGAGTTGTTACCCTGAGACCGGATGTCCATGCTGAGGCAGTGCTGGGCTGAGAGACCACCAAATAAAGCAAAAGATCACCCTGTGGGCTGAGAGACAACCACACTGGGCCACTCAGAGATGTCCATGATAGACTGACAGTCCATCACACTGGGCTGACAGTCCAGCATGCTGGGCTGAGAGGCCACCACATTAAACTGAGAGGCCACCATGTCAGACCGAGAGTCTGCCTTTCTGGGCTGGAAGGTCTCCCTGCCAGGCCAGGATACTGCCACACAAAGCTGAGAGGCCGTATCACTGGGTCTGCATTGATCGGAGACCAGGTGTCTGAGGCTATGAGTCAGTGGCTGGGAGAGAAAAGATGAAAGAAGGACAAAAGAAAAACACAAAAGAAAAGACAAAAAGATGGAAGAAAAACAAGAAAAGGAAACAGATGGAGCAGGTGAACTTGGTCTGAAGAGTCCTACTCTGCTGCCATCTTGGATCACCGGGTCTCAGGCTACAGTCTGATATTGATCAGCTGGTAAATTGGGCAGATCAATGGCAGATGGCATTCAATCCTGATAAGTGCGAGGTGATCCAATTTGGGAGGTCTAATAAGGGAGGGATATACACAATGAAAGGTATATGCCTTGGGTATCCTTGTGCATGGATCACAGAGGGCTGATCTGCAGGTACAACAAGGAATGAGGAAGGCAAATGGAATTTTGTCCTCATTGCAAAAGGGATTGAGTTTAAAAAGCAGGGAGGTTATGTTGCAGCTACAGGGTGCTGGTGAGGCTACACCTGGAGTACTGCGTGCAGTTTTGGTCTCCTTACTTGAGAAAGGATGTACTGGCACACAAAGGGGTGCAGAGAAGGTTCACTCGGTTGATTCAGGGGTTGGGAGGGTTGACCTGTGAGAGGTAAAACTGAGTAGACTGGGATGCATCATTGGAACTTAGAAGAATGAGGGGGTGGGGGATCTTATAGAAACATATAAAATTATGAAGAGAATAGATAAGACATAGGACGTTTCCACTGGTAGGTGAAACTAAAACAAGAGGGCAGAGCCTCAAAATTAGGGGGAGCAGTTTTAGGACCAAATTGAGAAGGAATTTCTTCACCCAAAGGGTCATAAATCTCTGGAATTCCTTGTCCAATGAAGTAGTCGATGCTACTTCAGTAAACGTTTTCAAAGCTAAGATTTTTTTGAACAGTAAAGGAATTAAGAGATACAGTGAGAGCGTGGGTAAGGGGAACTGAGTCCATGAAAAGATGAGCCATGATCTTATTAAATGGCAGAGCAGGCTTGAAGGGCCAGAAGGCCTACTCCTGCTCCTAGTTCTTCTGTTCTTAGGTGCCTTGGGAGTAGTGAGGAACAAAGGGACCTTGGTGTACAAGTCCATCAATCCTGGAAGGTATCAGCACGGCTAGGAAGGGTGGTGAAGGAGGCATGAAGGATGCTTGCCATCATTAGCTAGGGTGTAGAATATAGGAGCAAGGAAGTCTCGTTGTTACTTTACAGAGCATTGATTAGGTCATATCTGAAATACTGTGTATCATGCTGGTCATGACACTGTCAGAAGGTTGTGATTGGACTGGAGAGGGTGTAGAGGAGATTCACCAGGATGTTGCCTGGGATTGTCGGAGTGGGGAAAACATTCCCTGTTGAGGGAGTCGATTTCCTTCTGGGGAATGATTTGTCAGGACTAAAGGCAGTAACTTCCCCAATAATTACAGAATGCCCAAAGGAGGTCCAAGAAACAGAACAATGACAGGAACAGGTTCCTGGTCTCTCTCCTTTGTGTGAGGTCACCAGGGCAATGGTTAAACCAAATCCATCAATAAGGGGTGATGTGACACCACAGCAAGTGAAAGGATCGCTGAAACTTTCCGAAAGGGTGAAGATAATCCAGGCGGAGTGTTTGGTATGATGTCCCTAATTACAGCAGATCCAAAAAGCAGATCCTGAATGAAATAAATGAGCACAGTCAGCTCATACTGAGGTCGAGGCTGGAGGGGTTTCAGAGTGTTATTACCTTCAGAATGGAGCACTGATGAGGAAATGGAGATAGCCCCCCTCATGGGCTCCCAGATAAAGAATGGTTAGTTAGACAAAGGCTAGTGGTCCCACCCAGCTATCATAGGGAGATATTGTGGAGAGTACATCAGATTTCCATAACAGGACCATGGGGATTTGGAAAACACAGGCATCCAGAATCAAGTGTTTTACTGAGCAAAAATTGTTTAAATATGTGGTTTAGTTTTTAAAAATGTGTCATACTTGACCTCATCCTTACCAATCCGCCAACTGCAGATGCATCTGTCCTATACAGTGTTTGTCAGAGTGAGCGTCGCACAGTCTTTTTGAAGGCCAACTCTTGACTTCCACTAAGAATAGCATCCATCGTGTTGTGTGACACTATCACCACGCTAACTGGGACAGACTTACAACCGATCTCACAACTCATGACTGGGCATCCATGAGGCACTGTGGGCCATCAACAGCAGCAGAATTCTGCTCCAGCACAATCTGAAACATAATGGCCCGGCGTATCCCCCACTCAACCATTACCATCAAACCAGGGGATCAACAAGGGAGAATTCAGGAGGGCATGCCAGGAACAGCACGAGGCATGCATTAAAATGAGGTGTTAACCTGGCGAAGCCACTAAAGAAGACTCCTTGCATACCAAACAGCATAAGCAGCAAATGATAGACAGAATTAAAGAATTCCACAACCAACGGATAAGATCTAAGTTCTGCAGTACTGAAACATCTTGTCATGAGTGGTGTTGGATGATTAAACATCTCACTGGAGGAGGAGTCTCCACAAATATCCCCATCCTCAATGATGGATGAGCCCAGCACAGCAGTGCAAAAGATAAAGCTGAAACTTTCGCAGCAATCTTCAACCAGAGGTGCCGAGTGGATGATCCTTCAGTCGTCTCCAGCATTACAGATAAAAGTCTTCAGCCAATTCGATTCACTCCACATGATGTCAACAAATGGTTCAAGGTCCTAAAAAAACTGGAATCACTGGATATCATTGGCAAACTCTTTGGTATTTACAGCCATACCTGACACATAGGAAGATGGTCATGGTTGTTCGAGGTCAGTCATCTCAGCTCCAGGACATCTCTGGAGGAGCTCCTCAGGGTAGTCTCCTTCGCCCAACTACCTTCAGCTGTTTCATCAATGACCTTCCCTCCACAAGGTCAGAAGGGGTGATGTTCACTGATGTTTGCACGATATTCAGCACCATTTCCAACTCCTCAGAGATTGGAGCAACCCATGTTCAAATGCAATAAGATCTGATAATATCCAGGCTTGGGCTGACAAGATTTAAGTAACTTTCATGTCATATAAATGTTAGACTCTGACTTTCAACAATAAGAGACAATCTAACCAGTGGCCCTTGACATTCAGTGGTGTTACCATGAACGTGTCCCCCACTATCAACATCCTGGGAGTTGATAGCCAGCTGAAACTCACCAAATAAACACAGTGGCTACAAAAGCAGGTCAGAGACTAAGAATACTGCAGCAAGTACCTCACCTCTTGTCTCTTGAAAGCCTAGCCCAAGTCAGGCACAAGTCAGGAATGTGATGGAATATTCCCCACTTGCCTGGATGGGTGAAGCCCCCAACAACACTCAAGAAGCTGAACACCATCCAGGGCAAAGCAGCCGCTTGATAGGCACTGCATGCACATGTAACCATGTCCTCTACCACCGACATTCAGCAGCAGTAGTGTGCACTATCTACAAGATGCACTGCAGAAATTCACCAAAGATCCTCAGACAGCACCTTCCAAACACAACCATTTCCATCTAGAAGGACAAGGGCACCAGATATATGAGAACACCATCACCTTCAAGTTCCCCTCCAAGCCAACTTGACTTGAAATGTATTGTGTCTCTTCACTGTTGCTGGCTCCAGATTCTGGAATTCCCTCCCTAATGGTATTGTCGGTCAACCCACAGCAGGTATACTGCAGCAGTTCAAGAAGGCAGCTCATCAAAAGCCTTCTCAAGGGCAACTAGGGATGAGCAATAAATGCTGGCCAGCCAGCGATGCTCACATTCCACAAAGTGAATACATTTTTAAAAAAACTTGTCAAGTTGTAGGTAAACCTCCACACATGATGAAAGCAGCATCCTTAATTCCTCTCCCAGTTTTTGAGGAACCATTCAGTTGTGTAGAGGTGTGTCCAGCACTGAGTGTAGCAGAAAGAGGATGAGAAAAAGTGTGAGAGCCAAAGAGAATTGGTCAATTCCCAAAGTGAACTTCCTTCGGTGAGGTGAACAAACTCAGAGATATTACAGAATTCAGACACTATTTTTGTATCTGGAGAAAGATCAACAGGGGGACAGAATGAGATTGCTCAGAGAATACAAAGAAGTTTGTGTGAGGAGTGGTTGAGGCCTGTATTCGGTCTGTACTCGATGGAGTTTGGAAGGATGAGGGGGAATCTCAGTGAAACATACAGTATACTGAGAGGCCTGGATAGAGGAGACATGGAGACGATGTTTCCACTTGGCAGAGAGACTGGGACCTGAGGGCACAGCCTCAGAAGGGGCCATCCTTTGGAAGTGAGATGAGAAGGAGATTCTTCATCCAGAAAATGGTTAATCTGTGGATTGATCATTGCTGCAGAGTGCTGTGGAGTGTATTTAAGACAAATAGATAGGTTCTTGATTGATAAACCAATCAAGGGTAACAGAGAAGGCAGGAGAATGGGGTTGACAAACAAATCAAATCAGATAGAATGGCAGAGTGGACTTGATGGGATGAATGGCCACATTTTGCACTGATACATGGTCGGAAAAGAGACACTTGGATAGGTCACATTAATTGAACATGATGTGGAGGTAGATAATTCAGACCCAATAAAACAAAACCCATTTTGGTTAAAACCAGAGAAACTGGCCAAAGTAACAAAGGAAGCTCAATGTTTATTTGAGAATCAATTGATTGATTTGTCAGAGTAATTGGAGTTCTCCCATGTTGGAATTGAGCAAATATCCAAATCATCTAAAACCCTGGATTTTTAAAAACCATTTAAAAATAAAGAGGCAGCTGGGCTGAGCTCTGGGAAAACACAGAGACACGGAGATGGCTGCCTGGAACCATTGTTCTGCCTGGAATTCCAGTTCACACCTCAACCCTTAAAGAGACACCAACCAGACCTCATTCTCCAGACTGAACCTCATTTTTACGCCTCGGCCTACTAACACAGACACTTTGGAACTGACACAGATACTCGACATTCAACACAATCAATATTTATTCACAGAGATATTGGGCAGTCAACATCAATCAAGATACATTCACAAACACTCTTACCTGTCAGGAAGCCAACTGACCCCAAAGGAACATCAGAAACACATTGGACAATACAGATCTGAAGGGAGAAAATGGGGCACACAGTCTGTATAACAGCCAGCCCTAATCTGAGGGTGAGCCTTTTCAACAACAAGTTTCTGCAGGAACAGCTTCAGCAAGCCCCAACAAGCAGCTTCAGAACCAAGAACCACAGAGGCTGAATAGAGAAGCTGCATCCAGGAACCAAACCAAGAACATCATCGCAACAATGGACACCCGAGAGCAGGAACACCAACCAAACACGATCTGAACAAGAGCTTCCAGAGACAGGCCTTTTCCAAACATATTCCCAGATTCCTTCGCCCCAGTCTTACCCCCCTCTCCCATTTATCTCTCAGCCCCCAGGTCTTATTCTTGATGAAGGGCTTATGCCCGAAACGTTAATTCTCCCGCTCCATGGATGCTGCCTGACCTGCTGCGCTTTTCCAGCACAACACTCTCAACCCTGATCTCCAGCATCTGCAGTCCTCACTTTCTCACAGACCTGTCCTGAGCCAAGAGAACTGACGGCGAGAACCTCACCAACAGGACACATTTTAAACCTGTATTTTCCTTGGTGCTGAGCTGAAAATCCTGATTCCCCAAAGTTTCCCTCTGAGCTCGCAGGGAGGGGATGGTGGCTGGTGACAGTGCATTGGGACCCCAAGGGTAGGGAGCCTGATCAAAGTTTGTGTGATTCAAACTGTTTTGCTTCGAATAGTAGAAAGTGACGACTGCAGATGCTGGAGGTCAGAATCGGAAAGTGAGGCGCTGGAAAAGCACAGGAGGTCAGACAGCATCTGAGGAGCAGGAGAATCGACATTTTGCACAGACACCTTTCATCAGGAATGTTGGGAAGGACGAACTTGCGGAACATTTCTGGGACACCTGCAACAAACAACCCCACCACCCTGTGGCCGGCCAGTTCAAATCCCCTTCCAACTCTGCCAAGGACATGCAAGTCCTGGGCCTCCTCGACTGCCAACTCCAAGCCACTCGAAGTCTGATTGGATTAGATTAGACTCCCTACAGTATGGAAACTGGCCATTCGGCCCAACATGTCCACACCAACCCTCCAAAGCGTACCCCACCCAGACTCATTCCTCGACCCTATATTTACTCCTGACTAATGCACATAACACTATGAGCAATTTAGCATAGCCAATTCACCTGAGCTTTTGGATTGGATTAGATTATAAGGTGGAAACATTCCTTTGACCCAACAAGTCCACACCAACCCTCTGAAGAGTAACCCACCCAGGAGCATTTCCCACTGACTAATTTACCTAACATTGCAGACAATTTAGAATGGCCTATTCACCTGACCTGCAAATCTTTGGACTGTGGGAGGAAACTGGAGCACCCGGAGGAAACCCACGCAGACACAGGGAGAATGTGCAAACTCCACACAGACAGTCACCCAAGGCTGGAATCGAACCTGGGACCCTGGTGCTGTGAGGCAGCAGTGCTAACCACTGAGCCACCATGTAGGGAAGAAGAATGTCACATTTTCCACCTTGGGACCCCCCAACCACACGGTATCAATGTTGATTTCACCAGTTTCGTTATCTCCCCTCATCCCCACCCCGCCCAAACGAATGTCCAATCCTCCAACTGGACACCACCCTCTTGAACTTTCGTATCTGTCCATCATCCATAACACCTATCTCCTCCACCATCCGTTCTGAACTATCACGATCACCTCACCCCCCCACCTGCATCTATCTATCTATCACCTTCCCAGCTACTTGCCCCCATCCCTTTCCCACCCTCCTATTTATCTCTCAGCCCACTTGCACCTCCCCCCAACATTCCTGATGAAGAGCTTATGCCAGAAACGGCGATTCTCTCCTGTCCATCAGATGCTGTCTGACCTGCTGTGCTTTTCCAGCGCCACACTTTTCGAGTCTAGTTTCTAATAGGTTATAACCTGTGTTTAATTTGATAGTGTATTTAATTACTGTTCTCTGTACAAATGACAGGGTTAATTTCACTTTTTATTACATTTGCAATCGTTCTTGTATTATACATATCTTTTGTATTGAGTAAACGTAGAGATTCTTTTGCCCTGAAACACCCATTGACTGCCTTCTTCAGTTGACATTTTAAAATAAATCCAGTGGCAGAACCAGGGATCTAGGGATGATTCTAACTATCTAAAAATCAGCAAATTACTGATCACAAACGAGACAGGGTACACTGATTGAACTGTAAGAGTAATTGGGGATCTCTTGCAGTGTTGGTTCTGAAACCAAATGTTTCAATTCGATCCTGTGTCAATTATAGGAAAATGAATGGAGTCACAAAGATGGATTTGTACCCTATTCCCAGGTCAGGAGATTGCATTGATAGGGTGGGTAGCATGCAGGTGCAGCAGGCAGTGAAGAAGGTAAACGATATGTTATCTTCATAGTGAGAAGATTTGAGTACAGGATCAGAGATGTCTTGCTATAATTGTATGGGGGCTTAGTGAGACCACACCTGAAATATTCAAACCAAAACTGTTTCAGTGACAGGAGACAGTGGGTGGAGGCAGAAGGTCGTTTGTGTGACTGGGCCCAGTGTGCAGTGGGATACCACAGGGATTAGTGCTGGGTCCCTTATTGTTCAGGATGTATTGAAACAATGAAGATGAGAATGTGAGAGGTGAGGGGTGGGGGTGAGTGAATGATGACTGAGTTTGTAGATGACAGGAGGTTTGGCAGATGGTTGACAGTGAGGAAGAAGGTCTTAGGTTACAGGAGGATCTAACTGGATTGTTCAGATGGGCAGATCAGAGTCAGATAGAACCTACCCCAGATAAATGTGAGGTGATGAACTTTGGACGATGTAACGGGTGAATAAGGTATTTATGAAGGTATATGGGATACTTGCCTTTATCATTTCCAGTTTAGATGAAAATATGTTAGAGATATGTTAAGGAAGATATGTTAGAGCTGTACAGAACTTTGGTTAGGCCACAGCTGGAGTACTGTGTGCAGTTCTGCTCACCACATGATCCGAAAGATGGGATTGTACTGGACGGGGTGCAGAGGATAGTCAACAGGATGTTGCTTGGGGTGGAGCATTTCAACGATGAAGAGAGGCTGGATAAGCTTGGGTTGTTTTCTTTGAAGCAGAGAAGGTGGAGGGGGACCTGATAGAGGTGTATACGGTCATGAGGAGAATTGACAGTGTGGATACAAAGCAGCTGTTCCCTTTACTTAGAGTTGGCACACATTCACTGTGAAAGACAGGAGCTTTAGAGGGCATTTTAAGAGCAGGTTTTCACTCAGAGGGTAGTGGGGGGTCTGGTTTGCACTGCCTGGGATGGCAGGTGAGTTGGCAAATCTCACAACTTTTAAAAAGTACTTGGATGAACACTTACAATTTCCTAACATTTAAACCTATGGGCCTCGTGTTAGAAATTGGGACCGGTGGAGGTTTAGTGTGGTTTGGCTGGTACAGGTACAATGGGTCGAAGGGCCTCTTCTGTACTGTGTGATTTTATGATTGTATTGTGTGCAGTTTTGGTCTCCTTATCTGAGGAAGGATGTTCTGGGTGTGGGGGGAGAGTAGTGAATGTTTATCAGACTGATTCCTGGGATGACAGCACTTCGATCTGATGAGAAACTGGATCAGTGAGGATTATATTCACTGGAGGTTCGAAGATTGAGGGGAGTCACATTGAAAACTTGAAAATCCTAACAGGTCAAGGCGGGATGTTCCTGATGCCTGGGGAACCCAGAACCAAGGATTACAATTTAAGGATATGGGAAAGGCCATTTCGGGCTGAGATGGAAAAAAGTTTTTCATCCAGTGAATGGGAAGCCTGTGGAAGTTTCTGTCACTGAAAGCAGTTGAGCCCAAACCACTGAATATTTTCCTGAAAGGGTATGATATAGTTCTCAGGACGAAAGGAATCAAAGGTTATGGAGTGCAAGTGGAACATGTGATTGTGTTGGATGATCAGCCATGATCATATTGAATGGCGGAACAAGCTCCAATGGCGACTCCTGCTCCTAGCTTCACTGTTTGAGAGACTATTCATCAACATGGAAACATATTGATTGAAAAAACACATTTGCCTTTTTTCAGGAATTAGTTTGGAGGCAGGAGACAGAGAGGAAGGATAATGTGTGTGCTCTCCAATGAGAAAGATGCAAATAGTGGTTTCCCAGGGATCTGTGCTGGGACCTCAGCATTTCACAATATCTCTCAAAGATGTGCACAAAGGATTAGAGAGCTATATATCTAAGATTAATAACTATACCGAATGAGGCAGCTAGGAGGTGGTTACTTGGATAGGGAGGGTGGAGGACAGGGAGGGTTTGAGAACAAGGATGAGAATTTTTAACTAGAGATGTTGTTGGACTGGGAGCCAATGTAGCTCAGTGAGGACAGTGGGGGATGGGGATGGGATTTAGTGAGACTTTGGATACGGGCAGCAGAGTTTGGAATGAGCTGAAGTTTACAGAGGGCAGTGGCTATGATGTGGCCCAGGACAACATTGAATTGATCACATTTGGTGTCCCAATGCAAAGAGATTTTCAGTGAGTGATCTCTGTGACGTGGAGGATTTGGGGTTCAGATCAGCCTCAAAAATGAGGGCAAGATAGGAAGGAGTCTGATACTAAATAAAAGCTGAAAAAGCTGTGGTTGCTGTAAATGAGAAACAGAAACAGTAATTGCTGGAAAGGTTCAGCAGGTCTAGCACCATCTGTGGAGAGAAAGCAGAGTTTACATTTTGGGTCAAGTGAACCTTTTTCAGAACTGTTCTGTTTTTGTAAAGAGTCTGGTTGAGCCGCAGACAGTGCTCAGGGAGAGTTTTGGAATTTGTACCAAGATCTGAAGTGGATGGCTTTGATCTTCCCATTATGTTTCTCATTGAGCCTGTCTCCTCAGTCCTGACTGCTCTTAGCTGCTGTGATTGTCACTGATTGGACACTTATTATTAGAGATTCTGACCACAGCAGAAAGCCCCAGTGTAAAAAGTAACTGCAAAGACTGTCAGATCGCAAGGTTGAAACTTCATCAATAGCGGAAGTGAAAGAAGGAGCTCGGAGCAGCTGGACCTTTGTTACTGAGACGGGACAAAACTGTGAACCATCTGCACTCCCTGGAATCTGGAAGAACATAAGAATGAGGGGCAGGAGTAGGCCGTCTGGCCCCTCGAGCCCGCTCCACAATTCCATAAGACCATGTCTGATCTTTTCCTGGCCTCAGCTCCCCCTACCTACCCTCTCACCATAACCCTTAATTCCTTTACTGTTCAAAAAATATCTGTCGTAGCTTCAAACACATTTACTGAGGAAACCGCAACCACTTCACTGGGCAGGCAATTTCCATCGATTCACAACCTTCTGGCTGAAGAAGTGCCTTCTCAATTCAGTCCTAAATCTGCTCCCCAGCACAGGAGGAGGCCATTCAGGAAGAGCCTGGGCTGGGAAATGGAGCGCAGGACCCTGAACATTCTCTCTCCCCTCCTGAGGGACACTTGTTGCTGAGGGATAGTTCCATGGAGCCCTACAATATATCCCTACTATACACACTTCCCCATTCTGTGTGTAAAAGTCTGGAGCTTGCCAGCAGGATATTCAACTGCAGGAGCCATCATCAGTTTGAGCAATTCTGACCACATTCACTTTCCAGAATGCTTCAACTCATTACTAATACAAAATCTGTCCATCTTCTCCGACGTGTGAGACAGGGAAGGGGCCACTCCATTTCAGACAATTTGGAATTTATGGAACACAGATGGAGTAAGCTGGGAAAGGACATCGGAATCATGGAGTTTGGAGGTGGGATGAGCAGGAATAAAGATTTCTGTGGTTAAGGGGATGATGTAATACAGAGGCAAATAATGTTGTGGAGATTGAAATAAGAGACCAATGTGATGGAGAGGATGTGGGGTTTGAGTCTCCGATACTGGAGGGTCCAGTGGGAAAGAGGCCCAGGCTTATTCATGTCCATTGGACATTCCAGTGGGATGGAGAACCATGTTTACTGATCTCTATTTCGTGGTCCAGTGGGAACAATGTCCAGGTTTATTGATGTCTATTGGAGAGTCCTGATGGAAGGAGGCCCATGTTTCCTGATCTCTGTTGGAGTTTCAGTGGAAACTGAGCCCCATGGAATTGGAATGTTGGCATTTCTTGCAGCAATTGGAATCTTGGTATTTATTATAAAAGGAGTGGATTACAGAAATAAAGAAATATTGTTACAATTCTGTGAGGTATTGGTGAGATCACATCTGAAGCATTGTGTCCAGTTTTGGTCTCCTTACTTGATGAAGGATATGGTGGCACAGGATACTTTTCAGAAGATGTTCACCAGACTGATTCCCGGGATGAAATGGCTGTCGTACAGGAATGGCTGAATAGCTTGGGCTTGTACTGACTGGAATTCAGTCACATGAGGGGGGGATCTGTGAGAGGTACATAAAATGCTAAAGGGGATTGATAAGGCAGAGATGGAACAGATGTTCCCTCTTGTGGACCAGTCTTGAACAATAGGCCATAGATATAGAGTGAGAGGAGGTAGGTTCAAAACTGGGATGAGGTGAAACTACAGGTGGCACAGCGGTGAGTACTGCTGCCTCACATTGCAAGGGACCCCCGTTTGATCCCATCCTCTGGCAACTGTACGGAGTTTGCACATTCTCCCCCTGTCTGCATGGCTTTCACTTGGGGGCTCCGGTTTCCTCCCATAGTCTAAAGATGTACAACCTAGGAGGATTGGCCATGCTAAATTACCCATAGTGTCCAGGGATGTGTAGGTTCGGTTCATTAGTCATGACAAATGTAGGGTTACAGGGGAAAGGGTAGGGTGAACAGGTCTGGGTGGAATGCTCTTTCAAGGGTCGTGATCGACTTGTTGGTCTGAATGACCTGTTTCCGTACTGTAGGGATTCTGTTCCATTCTTACTATTTCTCTCAGATGGTTGAGAATCTGTGGTAGTCACTGCCCCGAGAGTGCAGTGAAGGCAGATTCAATCAACAGATTCAAGAAAGAAACAGATATTTTTCTGACGAAAAGCAGGATAGAGGGCAATAGGGAGCAGTCTGGAAAGTGGAGATGAGGATAAGATCAGCCATGATTATGTTAAATGCCAAACGTGCTTGAAGGGCTGAATTACTTATTCTTGCTCCTCCTTCCAACGTTCCAAAGATCGTTGTTTACTGGTCTTAATTTGAAGCTGCTCCATATTTACTGGTCTGTACTGGAGAGTTCAATGAAATGTTGGCCTTTCTTTCCTGGTTTCTACTGGAAGGTCCAACAGGAATAAAGTCCATCTTTAACTCGTCTCTGCTGGACTATTCAGTGGGAAGAAGGCCCATAATTGCAAGTCTCCATGAGAGAGTGCAGTGGCAAAGAGGCCCATGTTTAATGGTCTCTATTCGTTGTCCGGTGGGAATGACTTCCATATTTACTGGTCTCTATTGGAGGGTCACAGTGGGAGATGGACATCATGGTAGGTGTGGGGTTCAGTTCCTTTCTGTTGTAACTGTGTGATTGTCATGACCTCATCCCAGTAAAACACCCTGATCCAGAGCCTGACCATGGAACAGAAAGGAGAGAGGAAGGAATTGGAACATGATGTGGATGGACAGGATGGGTCAGTGGGTCAGAGCCTGCCCCGTCCCTCCAGCTCACACTGATGGCCTGAGGATCTCCTCTCTCTGCTGGGTTTCACGGAATGAGGTTTATGTCCAATCCAGTCCCCAGTGAGAATAGGCCAACAGCACAGAATTGCCCTTCATTTGGCAAGAATGTGTCCATGTTCTGCAGAGACACCAAACCATGGTCAATGTGAGAAATTTGGCCTTCGTCCAGGAGAAGATATGTGTCTGGGGTCAAGGGTTAAAATCCATTAGTGGGGCAGAGCAGAGGGAGATTTATCTATTGTCACCTGGGAAAGAGTGAGGCAGGGAGTGAGACAGAGAGAAAGACAGTCAGAGAGATAGAGATAGAAGGACAGGGTGTGACAAAGAGAGAGAGTTCGAGGCAGTGTAAGCTGAGTGCAGGGAGAGAGAGAGGTAAAGGGAGGCAAAGATAGTGTGGTTGAAGAAAAGAGAGAGAAAGACAGGGTCTGAGACAGTGTGACTGAGACAGAGAAAGAGACAGAGTAGATATGAGACTGGAGTAAAGGGAATCTAGTGAGAGAGACATACAGGTAGACAAACAGGTTCTGTTCACCACATTATGAGAGGGATATGACTGTACTCGAGAGGGTGCAGAGCAGATTTCCCAGGATGCTGCCTGACCTGGAGGGTCTGAGCTATGAGGAATGATTGGAAAGGCTGGGATTGTTTCTCTTGGAGCAGTGAAGGTTGAGAGGGAACCTGATAAAGGGTGATAAGATTATATGGGTTAGAGATAGAGTAGACAGGAAGGCAATTTTTCCATGAGTAGAGGGATCAATACCCAAGGGCAGAGGTTGAAGATAACACAGACATAGAAAGATAGAAACATGGAGTTGGGGTAGTATCAGTGTTAGAATTAGGGTTAGGGTTCGGGATTGGCCCTGTGAGACTGCTCTGCCATTCAACATGATCATGGCTGATCTCCCCCTCAATGCCAAGTTGGGATTAGTGTTGTTAGATCATGGATGACCAGTACAGACTTGTTAACTGCTGCTCGTGTCATCGAGCTTCTGATTGAGAGAGGGACAGAAGACACACATAGTGAGTGTGTGTGTGTGTGTGTGTGTGTGTGAGAGAGAGAGAGAGAGAGAGAGCGAGAGAGAGCATGTGTACATTGTGAGATTGAGTGAAAGAGGGTGAGGCATTTAGCTCTTGCTCCAGGACTCAGAGTTCCAATATCCTGGAATAATGCCTGCTAGAGAGATCAATTAGAGAGTGACTGGAGGGAGGGAGAGAGACAAAGAGTGAATGAGGTAATGAGAGATTGACGATAAAAGGAAAGAATGATTGAGGAAACAGGTAGAAAAATAAGTGAAGGAGAGGAACGGATAATAAGCGAGAGAGAGCGAGAGAGAGAGAGAGAGAGAGAGAGAGAGAGAGAGAGAGAGACAGAGAGAGAGACCAACCAACACAGAAGGAAAGGGAGATAGACAGAGTGTCAACCATACATGGAAAAAGGGAAAGATATACATGATTATATAATTGGGAGAGGATAGAGACGGAAATGGAAATAGAAAAGAGGAGGTAGTCAATAAATTACAGGAATATATTCAAGTGAAAGGTAGAAAGAGGAAAATAGGAAAAGGGAGGGAGGAAGTATGAAAAGGAAGGATGAGAGAGAGAGCGAGAGAGAGAGAAGAGGAAGTGTGAGGGGCTGACTTGGCTCTCTCTGCCTGATACCATTTACATACTGAGGAACACCCAGTCAGACTCTCACAGGCTGCAGCTTTATAAAGCAGAGCCCAGTGAAGGGAGAGTTTATCAGGAACCAGGCACAGGGACAGGAGCACACACCATGATCTCACACATCCAGCTGATCTGGCCCCTGGCATTCTGTGTCGCAGGTACAAATCTCTCTCCTTCCACCTTGAATCTTTAGCTGCTCTCCATTTCACTCCAATTCCACTGACTTGTGATTGAAGGGAAAATGCTGAAACCAGAGGAATGCTCAGTGTCTCCAACAATCTCTCATTTGACAGGCTCTTTTTGTGACAGTTCTGACTTCACTCTGACCCCTCAGGTATCAGTGGGGACATCATCATGACTCAGTCTCCCCCGGTGCTGTCAGTGGGACTGGGCCAGACCGCAACACTCACCTGTAAATCCAGTCAGAGTGCCAGTGGTGATGTTACCTGGTACCAGCAGCGAGAAGGGCAGAAACCCTCTCTGTTGATCTATGATGCAACAACTCGATACACAGGAGTCTCGAGCAGATTCACCGGGACACAAGTATCCAGCACACATTTCACCCTGACAATCAGCAACGTTCAGAATGAGGATGTCGCTGACTATTACTGTCAGTACGAGTACAGTCCTTACACAGTGATACACAGCTGTACAAAAACCTCAATACACATAGTCCCACTTCCTGTACTGACGCTTCCCACTGCTATATCTAATATATATATCTCTGGACGCACAGTCCCAACTCCTGTACTGATACATCCCACAGTTATATTAGATGTACAATAATGGACACATAGTCCCGCCACCTGAACTGACATATCCGACAGTTAGATCTAAATAAAACTGAGCAAATTACCCCGTGCTGGGATTGTCACCGTCCACTACACACTCCAGTCCCTGTGGTGTCCACTACTCACTGAAGGCCTCAAGGTTCCCCCTTATACTCCATGGCCACATAAGAGAGAGCAAGAGAGAGGGGGTGTGGGGGCTGGGGTGGGGAGCGGATAGAGAGAGAGAGAGAGAGAGAGAGAGAGAGAGAGAGAGAGAGAGAGAAACAGAATGAGAAACACAGAGCAAGAGAAAGGCATGAGTGACAGAGAGAGGGAGAGAGAAGGTGAGAGACAGAAATGGACAAGGAGAGGGTGCGAGTGAGCGATAGACAGAGAGGGACACGGAGAGGGTGAGAGTGATGGAGGGAAAGAGGTTTTTGTGCAGCCTCTGCACTGGGAGCTCTCACTGTGCCTTACGTTCGGTCCAGGAACCAAGCTCAGACTGAGTAAGTAAACCTCAATCCTCCGTTATTAACCCTGTCAATACTGAAATGTTGACTAAAACACAAATACTGAATTGTTGAAGGTGTTAGTGGGGAGCTGCAGTGAATGAAATGGTTGATTGAGGAGCACTATGTCTAACAGGGTGTCCAGCTGTATTTCTTTAGTTCCATTGCCCCCTTTAAGCAGCAAGATATAAGTCAGTCAGTTTTACTCACCGTGTGGAGGAACTCTGTCCATTTGCAGCCTGTGGTCCCATTCCTGCAGCATGTCGTGAAATCAGTGAGTAACGTCTTGCCAGTCTCAGTGTGACAGACACGGGCAGAGTTTGATGTGAGCTCTGGCTCCCTGTCCCAGTCTCTGACCTCACTGAACTCAGCAGCAGCAGCAGCACCAGCAGCACAGTGAGACACCGAGCTCCCACCTCCCCCAGCTTTAACTCTGCTCAACCACACAATCACAGAATTGTTACAGTGCACAAGGAGGCCATTCTGTCCATCCTGTCTGGACCAGCTCTCTGAATGAGCAATTCACTGAGTGTCATTCTCCTGCCTTCTCCCTGTCACCCTGCACATTGTTCCTTTTCAAATAACAGTCTCATTCCCTTCGGAATGTTTCAATTGAAGCTGCCTCCACCCCACTCTCAGGCAGTGCATTCCACACCTTAACCACTCACTGGCTGAAAATGTTTTTCCTCATCTCAGTTTTGATTATTTTACTAATTACTTTCAATCTGTGGCCCCTTGCTGTCAATCCTTTCATGAGTGGGAACATTTTCTCCCTGTTTACTCTGTCCAGAACCCTCCTGATGTTACATTCCTGAAACAAATGTCCTCGCAGCCTTCTCTTCCCCAAGGAAGACTATCCAAATTTCTCCAATAGACTTTCTTAACTGACTTTCCTCATCCCTGAATTTTCCACAGGAATTTTTTTACCTCATCTGCAAAATAATCACAGCCTTCATGAGCTATTCACCTTATCTATTCCCCTTGGTCCCTTTTGCCTGCGTTTGGATCATTTCCCCCTAAATATTTCCTCTCCATGTATCTGTTCAAATATCTTTTAAATGTTGTAATCAGACTCACCTCTATGATGTCCTCTGGCAGCTCATTCAATACACGGACCATCCTCTATGTGAAAGAGATGCAACTCAGGTCCCTTTTGAATCTTTCCCCTCTTGCTTTAAACTTCTGCACTCTAGTTTTGGACTCTCCGACCTTGAGGAAAAGACTTTGACCTTATCTATGCCCATCATGATTTTATAAACCTCTAAAATGTCACCCCACAGCCTCTTACCTTCCAAGGAAAATAGCTCAGGCCGAACCAGCCACTCTTTATAACTTAAACCATCCAGTCTTGATGAATTTCTTGTCATCTTGTTTACACTCTTTCCAGTGTAATGACATGTTGCCAATAGCAGGGTTACCAGAAATGTGGCCTGACCAATATCTTGGAGAGCTGTAACATAATGTCCCAACTCCATTGCTCAATGCTCTGACCAATGAAGGCAAGTGTACCAAATGCTTTCTTTATCACCCTGTCTACATATCACTCCAGTTTCAAGGCACAATATGCCTCCACCCCTTGGTCTCCCTCTTTGACAACTCTCCCTTTGGCCCTACAATTAACTTTGTAAGCCCTGGACTAGTTTTTGTACCAAAATGCAACACCGCACTATTATCTCAATATGGAATGTAAATGTACTCTCAAATAGCCGTCATCACTGCCCATTATGCCGCCAATTTTGGTGTCATCTGCAAACTCACAAACCATACCTCCTATATGCTCATTCAAATATTTCCTATAAATGACGAACACTGATGAACCCCGAACCAATCCTTTTACCACACTGCTGGTCACAGGCTTCCAGTCTGAACAATAACCTTCTCCCACCACATTGTCTCCAACCATTAAGCCAATTTTGTATCAGTTGGCTTGCCCTCCCTGGATCCCATTTAATGTCACCTTACTAACCAATTGTCCTTGCGGGAACACGTCAAAGGCCTTGCTAAAGTCCATGTAGACAATGTCTACCACTCTGCCCTCAGCTATCTTCTTGGTCATGTGTTAAAAAAAACTCAATCAAATTTGTGAGACTCGATTTCCCACTTACAAAGCCTTGTGTACTATCCTTAATCAATCCTTGTCTTTCCAAATGCATGGTAAATCCTGGCTTTCAAAATCCCCTCCAACAACGTATTCCCTACTGATATCAGCCTCACCTGTCTATAATTCCCTGGGAATTCCTTGTAGACCTTCTTAACTAACAGCACAACATGAGCCATGCTCCGGTCTTCCAGTACATCACCCGTGGCTGTTCATGATATAAATATCTCACCAAGGGGTATCACTGTCTCTTCCTAAGCTTCACACAAAGTACTGGTATGGACCTGATCAGGTCCTAGGGATTTCCCTATCAGTTTAAAGAACAGGTGCACTGCACCTCTTCTTCTGTAATGAGGACTCTACTCAAGACATCAACATTTATTTTCTGAATTTCCTTCAATTCACTACCTTTATTAATGGTAAATATTGAGGCAAAATATTTGTTTTGTGACTCATTCATATTCTAGTTAAAAAGAAAGTGAAAATTTCTAATTGTAAAACATTTGGAGGTGCTCCATGGGATACGATCCATGATCATGACTTTACTCTGGATTGTCCTTTGTCCTTTTCCACTGTCACCCTAAACCTTGTGATACAATGCTCACTCTTCCCTAAATGTCCTCTCACTGACACTTAATCTACTTGGGCCTCCTCATTCCCAAGATCCAGGTCTGGCAGAGCTTTGTATCTCATTAGAATGGGAACACACCGCTGGAGAAAATTCACCTGAGCACACTCTCACAACTCTGGCCCCTCTTTGCCCTTCATACTGCTACTATCCCAGTCGTATACTTATAATTAAAGTCCCCCGAATGTTTGCTGTGAATTCCTTGCAGATTTGTCACTCTACTTCCTTCCCACTAGTTGGTGACCTATAGACTGCACTGACGAAGCTGATTGCACCTTTTTTGCTCCTTATCTCAAACCAAATCGCTTCTGTCCTTGAGCCCTCTGGGACATCCTCATTCTCCAGCTCTGCACCGATCTCCTTAACCAATCCCACACCTCTCACCCTTTCCATCCTTTCCTATCTTTCCTGAACACCTTGTATCCAGGAATATTTAACACCCAGTCCTGTCCTTATTTGAGCCTCATCTGTTACAGCACCAACTTCAGATTTCCACTTGGCAATCTGTGTCTGTAACTCCCCAATCTTATTCCCCACACTCCGTGCAGTCCCATACATGCACAGTCAGAGGGGTTTAGAAATGATGACTTCCTTCCTCACTTTGACCCTACCTAATAGGTTACGATTTGTTACTCTGGTGATCTAACTCTTCCAGGATTCTGTGTTCCTTGGATATTCGCCCCTGGTGCCCACAGCCCTTCCATGGCAGTTTAAACCCTCTCCAACAACACAAGCAAGGAGCTCAGTTCCTGCTCTGTTCAGGAGCAACCCATTTGGTCTATAGAAGTCATATCTCTCCGAGAGTGATTCCCAAAGTCCCAAGAATCTAAAGCCCTCCCTCCCATACCACTTTTCCAGCCTCACATACACCTGTGTTATCCTCCTGTTCCTATTCTCACTTGTGTGGGACCCTTGGAGTAATCCAGAGATTTCTGTTTTTGAGCTCCTGCTACAAATCTCCTGCCAAAATTCAGACTGCAGGACCACATCCCTTGTCTCCCTCTGTCACTGGGACCGATGTGGACCACAACTGCTGCCTGTTCCCCGTCTCCCCTCTGAGTGCTCTGCAGCTGCTCAGTGACATCCTTGACCCTGGCACCAGGGAGATAACACACCATCCTGGATTCCCATCTGCAGCTGCAGAAACACCTATCAATTGCACTCGCTGTCGAATCACCTCTCACTATCACTCTTCCAGTCTTCCTTGTGCCCCCCTGTACAGCTGAGCCCCCCACGGTGCCAGGGACTTGGCTCTGGCTACATTCCCCAGCTGAACCATCACTCCCACCAGGATTCTGAACTGAATCCCAGCTGGACAGTGGGACACTCTGAGGGTATTCCTGTACTATCTGCCTGGTTCTTTTGGACTGTCTGCTGCTCCTCCATTCCCTCTCTCCCTGCATACTCTGAAGCTGCAGAGTGACCACATCTAGAAACGTGTTCTCCCCGGAGCTCTCAGCCTCACGGACGCTCCGCACTGACACCAGCTGCTGCTCAAGCTCCGAAACCCGGAGCTCCAACTGCTGTCACTGACTACAATTCCTGCTCTCATCGTATTCCAGGAGCTGGGAAGCATTCTGAAATTCCTACAAGGAATAGGATCTGCGCTCTCTCCACTCTTTGGTTATCTCTTGGCAAAGTTCTGATGACAAACAGCTCCAGCAGGGCTCACAATCCAGTGCTTTCAGTGTTCTGGGGTTTGGCAGAGTCTCTTCAAAAGACCACAAGGCCCAATGATATTAAAGCAGAATTAGGCCATTCTCCTCATTAAGTCTGCTGTGCCATTTGGTTATGGCAGATGTGTTTCTCACAACCATTTTTCCATGATGTTTGATCGCCTATCCAATCAAGAGCCGATCAATGTCTGTCCGAAATACACTCAATTGCTTCACGTCCACAGCAGTGAGGTCCATAGATGAACCACCTTCTGGCAGAAGAAATTCCGCCTCATCTCAGTCCTCATGAGTTATCCCTTAACTCTGTGGATGTGCCCACTGGTCCGAGTTTCTCTTACGAGTGGAAACATCTTCTCCCCACCCACTCTATCCAGGCCTCTCAGTATTCTGTAAGTTCAATGTGATCCCTCATGTCTTTCTGAACTCGATCAAATACACATCCAGAGTACTCAACAGCTCCTCATCAGACCAGGCTGGCACCCCCAGGGTCATTCTTATAAACCTCCTCTGGATCTCCCCCAATACAAGCACATCCCTCCTTAGATACAGATCCCAAAACTGTTCACAATATTCCAAGCCTCAGCAGTACACACCTGCTCTTGTATTCTAACTCAGTTCAAATGAATGATAACATTTCACTTGTCTTCCTATTTGCCAACTGAACCGAAATGATAACCTTCAGAGAAATCTGAAAGAGGACTTCTGAGTACCTTGATGCTTCAGAATTCCAAATTTCCCCGTTTAGAAAACAGTTTAAGCTTCTATTCTTCCAACCTAAGGGCATAACCTCATACTTTCCCACACTGCATTCCATCTGCCACTTCTTCGCCCACTCTCTGAGCCTTTCCAAGTCCTCCTGCAGCCTCCCTACTTCCTAAACTCTCCCTGTCCCTCCCCTCATCTTTGTGTTATCTGCAAATTTAGGAACAATGCCCTCAGTTCCTTTTCCCGATCATTAATATATAATTAATTGTTACATAAATAGCTGAGGTCCCAACACTGCCCCCTGCTGAACTGCACGAGGCACCTGCTGCCATCCTGCAAAAGATCCATTTATTCCCACTCTCTATCCATGTCAGTACCGGGCGCCAAACTCCATGGGCTCTTAGGTTATTTCGCAACCTCCTGTGTGGCAACTTGTCAAAGGTCTTCTGGAAACCCAAGTAGATCATGTCCATTGGCTCTCCTTTGTCTAACTTGCTCATTAACTCCTCTTATTACATTGAATTCCAGCTTCTCCCTCTCGAACTGCAGGATGAATTCTATCACATTATGGTCACTGCCCCCTCAGGGTTCACTCACCTTCAGCTCCCCAATCAGGGCTGCCTTATTACATATCACCAAATCCAGAGTTACCTGTTTCCTAGTGGGTCTACCACAAACTGTTCCAAAAAAAAGCCTCTCGCAGACGTTCCATGAATTCCTTTCCTTGAGATCCATTCCCAACCTTATTTTCCCAGTCCACCTGCATATTGCAGTCCCCATGTCTGTTGTAATAATGCCTTTCTCACCTGCCTTTTCTATCTCCTGATTTATTTACTTACCCACATCCCGACGACTGTGAGGAGGCTTGTACATAACTCCCATCAGGATCTTTGTTCCTTTGTGGTTTCTTAGGATGACTCACACAGACTGTATGCAGTCTAACTCTATATTTATTCTTGCTGTCAATTTAATTTCATTTCTTAATAACAGAGTAAACTTGCTCCCTACACACCCCCATCCACCGATATTAGAAACGTAGAAATATAGAAAGCTGCTGGAGGAATAGGCCATTTAGCCCTTAGAGCCTGCACCACCATTCAATATGATCATGGCTGATTATGCAATCTCAGTATCCCATTCCCACTCTCCCCCTATACCGATAAATCCCTTCAGACTCAAGGACACGGTCCCCCTGGAATATATCGAACAAACTGGCCCCAGCAGCTTTCTGTGGTAGAGAATTCCACAAGTTCACAACATCTGAATAACTGACCCCTTATTCATGATCTTTGACCCTGAATTTTGGATTTCCCTAATATTGGCAACATTCTTCCAGCATCAAGCCTGTCAAATCCCATCAGGATTTTATATGTTTCCGTGAGATTACCCTCATTCTTCTAAATCCCAGTGAGGACAAGCCCAGTTGATCCAGTCTTTCCTCATATGTCAGTCCTGCCGTCCCGGGAATCAGTCTGGTGAACCTTCGCTGGACTCCCTCAATAGCAAGAATGTCCTTCCTCAGACGAGGAGACCAAAACTGCACACAGTACTCAAGGTGAGGCCTCACCAAAGCCCTGTATAAATCTGCAAGACATCCTTACTCCAACACACATATCCTCTCACTGTGAAGGCCAACATGCCATTAGCTTTCCTCACTGCCTGCCGCACCTGCATGCCCCCTTTCAGTGACTGTTCCACCATGACACCAAGCTCTCATTGCACCTCACCTTTTCCTTAACTTCCACCATTCACTAATAATCTGACTTCCTGTTTTACCACCAAAGTGGATACTCTCACATTTATCCAAATTATATTGCATTTGCCAAGTATTTATCCACTCAGCCAGCCTGTCCAAGTCACCGTGCAGCCTCTTAGCATCCTCCTCACAGCGCACATTGCCACCCAGCTGAGTGTCATCAGCAAGTTTGTAGGGATTGCATTCAATTCCTTTGTCCATATCGTTTATCAATGTTGTGAACAGCTGGGGTCCCAACACTGAACCCTGCGGTATCCCACTCATCACTGCCTGCCACTCTGAAAGGGACCCATTTATTCCAACTCTCTGCTTTCTATCTGCCAATGAGTTCTCTCTCCATGTCAATACATTCCCTCCAATACCATGAGGTTTTATGTCACTCACTAATCTCTTGTATGGGGCCTTGTCAAAAGTCTTTTGAAAGTCCAGAACACAACATCCACTGGGTCCTGAGGGAGGGTCACTCAATCCGAAACGCTAACTTCGCTTGCTCTCCACAGATGCTGCAAGACCGATGAAAGTTTTCATCAATTTTTGTTTTTGTTGTCCACTGATTCAGCCTTGTCCACTCTCAACTGATCACATCCTCAAAACCTTCCAGAAGATGTGTCAGGCCTGATTTCCCTATAGTAAATCGATACTGACTTGGACCAATCCTGTCACAGCTTCCAAATGCTCGGTTATTGTATCTTTAAGAACTGACTCCAGCGTTTTCCACATGCACAATTCCTCATTTTCACTCTCCCTCCTTTTATTAAAAAGTGGAGTTATATTGGATACTGTCCAGTCCATTGGAACTCTGTCAGAGTCTTCAGAATGCTGGAAAATGTTCACTAATGTGTCTACAATTTCTACACCCACTTTCTTAAGGACTCTGAGTTGCAGAGCATCAGACCCTGGGGAATTACAAATTTTGATACCGTCAGTCTCCACAATACCACATCCCAACTTATAATGATTACCTTCAGTTCCTCCTTCACACTTGAACCTCTATCCACTGGCATTTCCTTTCAATAGGATGTGCATCCTTGGATATTTAGTTCCCAGCCCTGATATCCTTGCAGCCATGTCCCTGCACTACAGGCTCATTTACCTTGTTTCATATACTCGATGCAACGAAGTACAAAACCCTCAGTCATGCACTGACTGCCTCCTTCTCATAATTATCTCTGTCAGAAATCATAGAAATCCTACAGTGTTGAATCAGCCATTCAGCCCAGTCTGACCCTCCAAAAAGTATTCCACCCACCCTACAATTCCCAAAGATAATACTCCTAACCTACACAACTTTGTGACAATAGGAGGAAACCCAAGTAGACACGGGGAGAATGTGTAAACTCCACACAGACAGTCAGTTGGAATTGAGTCTGTGTCTCCGGAGCTGTGAGACAGCAATGTTAACCACTGATCCACCATTCCACCCTGCTAGGCATCAAGTTCAATTCCTGATCTTTTCCATACTCTCCATTCTATTACATGGTCTGGATGCTTTCATAAATTCTCATGAGCCCCTATCTTCCTTAATTACCTTGGATTGTGTGATACCATTTTGTCTACTTTATTCCAAATGGTTCGCGTGTTAAAAGACAAAGCTTTTACGTTTGTTCTTTTGTTGAGCTTCCCTGCACTTTTATGTTTCCTTCGTCCAATATGACATTCACAATATTCTGTCCTTTCCTTTTATTTTCTGGTTACAATCAGTCCCATCACTAACCAGTAATCCAACATTCTCCTTTGCCATCCATTTTCTCATTTTCCATCCAACTATCCCAGTTATTTTGGCTTTGAATCATATTCAGACTGATATTTATCCCTGAACAAACATCACTCAACGTGTTCCTTGGTTCATTGTTGCTTGTAAGATCTTGTTGTGTACAATCTGGCTTCCACATTTCCTCCATGACAACAGTGACCACATTTCAAACAAGTCCCACACTGTGTGCAAATGTCTTGGGGACAGCATGAACCTTTCTTTTCTTTGGATCAACTGGGAGTCTTTCAGATGTGAAAGATGCCGTTCCAATATTTCACAGGCTCCCTCCTGAAATACAGTTTCTGCTTTGTCCCTCTCTTTTGTGAAAATAGATGGAAAGTTTTCTTGAGGAACCATTGCTCCATCTTCCACCTCTGCACAAGTTCCCTTCCTGCTCTCGAATGGGCCTCATACATTCCTTTATTCTCTTCTTGTTCTTTCTGTGATTATAAACATCACTGGGATTTCCCTGACTTCATTTGGACACATTTCATCCTGTCAGCTCTTTGCTTTCCTCAGGCCCTGGTTAATTTCACCCCTGCATTTTGTCTTTCAGCCAAGCTTTACCAAGTCACTGCCCAGTTTAGTAAAATTGTTTGTTCCCAAATGAAAATTTTACAATTGCTCCATGGTTCTCCATTTCCATCCCTCCTCTCAATCTCACTGAGTTCTGATCACTGTCACTGAAATGCTCCCCCATTGATAGCCCTTCCAGCTGCTCGCATTCATTCCCTCAACGATTGTCCAAAACTGTCCCTTCTCTTTCACCATCAACTTCTCAGGGGCAATTAGGGACGGACAATAATGGCCAGTGACACCCACATGCCAAGAAGCAATTTGAACAATGCCTGTTCTTTTATGGGGTTTATAGGGGTTGGATACAAATGTTCAAAATGGATTGTTTTGCCAGTTCACGTTCATAGAGTAGAAATCCCTTTCTATGCCAGAGATTAAAATTGTTTCTCTTGTCTTTCAGGCCGTGACAACTCTCAGCCAAAGCTGACCCTGCTGCCCCCCTCCCAGGAGCAGATTGATGCCAAGGGCGCTGCCACCCTGGTGTGCCTTGCCAATCACTTCTGTCCCGATGAGCTGGAGGTGCAGTGGAAGAAGGACGGTGCAGTCATTTCGGACGGGGTTCAGACCAGCAACTACCTGCGAGCTTCGGACAGCACCTACAGTGTCAGCAGCCTGCTGACCCTCTCTGGGTCTGACAGGGAGTCCAACGCTCTCTTCTCCTGTGCCCTCACCCACGTGACCCTCCCCTCTCCTCTCAGCAAGAGCATCAGGAGATCAGAATGTGTGTAGAGTGTTCGAGACAGTCCACAGTGGAGACTCAACTTTAAATAGAACAGGGCTGAGCTGGCAGGACAAAGGTCATTGTCAGCACTGAATGTCAACTCTCTTCCTTCTCAGGACTGGCTCAGAGACACTTCTGAGGTTCAGCGGTTAAGGCAGGTCATTGGGACAGTGTAAAGGAGATTGAATTTGTATCTATCCGCGTACTACCCCTGTTCTGGGAGTGTTTGTTTGGGACAGCATTGACTTGTGATGTCAAGTAAAACTCCTCGATACTCAAGACTGTCAGCTGTACAAAATCAACGTGAACCTCAGAAGTCTCTGCTTCAGTAAACCAGATCTCCTTCCTGCTCAGCCGCCAGTTCCAATGTAAGGTTCTGTCACTGTTTAAAAGGACAGGATTCTCTTTTTTTTGAGAAAATCTAAACAAGTGTTTTCCTCAAGCTCCATTGTGGCTTTGAATTTGTGTAGCTTCCTCTGTCTGGGCTGTTAAATGCAGTCTGTTTTCTGTCAATGTCAATCTGGAAAAGGGAATAAAGATGAAGAAAATTCAATTTCTGTCTCTGAGTGCTTTTTGTATAGACTGCTCCAGCCTCAGTTGATTGGCTACGTTTCAGCAAATGGTTGTCATGGTTGGCTGCTTGGATGGTCAATCAATGACACATCAGCTGAAGACTGGATTTGAGCCAATCTTCAATCATTTTCAAGAGATCCCTTCGATCTGGAATCTGTCAAGTTGACAAGATTCGAAACAGAAATCTGCTGGGGCCCAATCATTCTCATCTGACGCATTTCCTCTTCACTCTGTTTTTCCAGACCCATCTGGTGGGATCGCACTATGCCCACTTTGATGCTGCTGAGTCACATTTCAAATGACCTGAGGCCAATCACAGACACTGGAGGCTTCAGTCATTACATTCATTTCTCCCACCCTAGCCTGTTCCTCACAGTGACAGCTCAAAGCTGAACTGAGTGACAACTTAGCTCAGAAAGATGATCAGTCCATGAGTGTGGGTGTGACTGTTACCCAGTTAATGTCTGTGGATTTGTGTTAGCTTTCCTGCATTTCATAGAGTCTCAGAATCATAGAGATGGACAGCACGGAAACAGACCCTTCGGTCCATATCGCCCATATCGACCAGATGTATGAAACTAATCGAGACCCATTTGCCAGCACTCGGCCCAGATCCCTCCAAACCCTTCCTATTCATACACCTATCCAAATGTCCTTTAAATGTTGTAACTGTACCAACCTGCACCACTTCCTCTGGCAGCTCATCCCATACATGAACCACCCTCTGTGTGAAAAAGTTGCCCCATAAGTCCCTTTCAAATCGTCCCCCTCTCACCCTAAACCTATGCCCTCTAGTTCTGGACTCCCCCACCCCAGGGAAAACGCCTTGTCTTTTTACCCTATTCGTGACGCTCATGGTTCTATAAACCTCTATAAGGTCACCCCTCAGCCTCCGACTTTCCGGGGAAAACAACCCCAGCCTGTTCAGCCTCACCCCATTGCTTAAAAAAAACGCAACACTGGAACATTCTTGTCAATCTTTTCTGACCCATTTCAAGATTCACAACTTCTTTCCGATAGGAGGGAGACCAGATTTACACACAACATTCCAAATGTGGCCAAACCAATGTCCTGTGCATCCACAACCTGACCTCCCAACACTTGTATTCAATTCTGACTGATAATGGAAAGCATAATAAATGCCTTATTCACTATCTTTTCAACCTGTGACTCTAATTTCAAGGAACTACGAACCTGCACTCCAAGGTCTTTTTGTTCAGCAACACTCCCCAGTACCTTACCATTAAGGCACGGTGGCTCAGTGCCTCAGTGATTAACACTGCAGTCTCACAGTGCCAGAGCCCTGGTTCAGTTCCAGCCTCGGGTAAGTGTCTGTGCAGAATTTGTACATTCTCCATGTGTCTGCGTGGGTTACCTCCCATAGTCCAAAGATGTGCAATTTTGGGAATTAGACATGCTGAATTGTCAAATGTTCAGGCATATATACGTTAGGTTCATTAGTCAGGGTTAAATGTAGAGGACCCGGGTAGGGAAGTGGATCTGGATGGGTTACTCTTCAGACGGTCGGTGTGGACTTGTTGGGCCAAATAGCACTGTTTCCATGATGAGGTAATTCCATGATTAAGCATCTAAATCTTGGCCTGATTTGACTTTCCAAAATACAGCACCTCGCATTTATCTAAATTAAACTCCATCTGTCACTCATCGGTCCATTGTGCTCTGCGGTAACCTTCCTCACTGCCCACTACATCTCCAATTTGGTGTCATCTGCAAACTTACTAACTGTACCTCCTATGGTCACATCTAAATCATTATGTCAATGACAAAAAGCAGTGGACCGAGCACTGATCCTTGTGGCACACCACTAATCACAGGCCTCCAGTCTGAAAAGCAACCCTCCTCTATCACTGTCTTCTACCTTCCAGCCATTTCTATACCCAAATAGCTAGTTCTCTCTGTTTTTCCATGTGATCTAACCTTGCAAAACAATCGATCACAAGGAAACTTGTGAAATGCCTCACTGAACTCCATACAGATCACGTCCACTGCTCTGACATAATCAATAACCTTTGTTAAAAATCATAAATTTCAATCAGGTTAGTGAGTCATGATTTCCCAGGTACAAAGCCATGTTGACTATCCTGAATCAGTCCTTGTCTTTACAAAGACATGTAAATCCTGCCCCTCAGGATTCTATCCAACAATTTGCCCACCAACTCTGTCAGGCTCATCGGAAACTGATTATTCCTTACCACGTTAGCTAAACTCCAGTCTTCCAGCACCTCACCTGTGACTATCGATGATATGAATATTTCAGCAGGTGGCCCAGTAATCACTTCCCCAGCTTCCCACAGAGTTCTGGGGAGCACCTGATCAGGTATCAGTGATTTATCTATCTTTTGCATTATAAGACAAACTGCACTTCCTCCTATGTAATATGGACATTTTTCAAGATGTCACAATCTATTTCCCCAAATTCTATATCTGCTGTGTCTTTCTCCACAGTAAACACTGACACAAAGTACTTGTTTAGTATCTGCCCAATCTCCTGCAGTTCGACACATAGACTGTCTTGCTGATCTTTGAGGGGCCCTATTCTGTTAATTATTACTCTTTTGTCCTTAATGCATTTATAAACTCCCTTTGGATTCTCCTTAGCCCAAGTAAGCAAAGCTATCTCATGTTCCCTTTTTGCCATCCTGATTTCCCTCTTAAGGAGGAGGAGTTAGCAATTCTGGAAAGTGTGAAAATACGTAAATTCCCTGAGCCGGATGGGATTTATCCAAGGATTCTCTGGGAAGCCAGGGAGGAGATTTCCGAGGCTTTGGCTTTGATCTTTATGACATCGTTGTTGAGAGGAACCGTGCCAGAATACTGGAGGATAGCAAATGCAGTCCCCCTGTTCATGAAGGGGAGTAAAGACAACCCTAGTAATTATAGACCAGTGAGCCTTACTTCGGTTGTGGGTAAAGTGTTGGAAAAGGTTAGAAGAGATAGGATTTAAAATCATCTAGAAAGGAATAAGTTAATTAGGGATAGTCAACACGGTAGCTCCGGCCTCACAAACCTTATTGAGTTAATTGAGAAGGTGACCAAACAGGTGCATGAGGATAAAGCGGTTGATGTGGTGCATATGCACTTCAGTAAGGCATTTGATAAGGTTCTCCACAAAATACCAAGGCATGGGATTAAGGGTAATCTCGCAGTTTGGATCAGAAATTGGCGAGCTGAAAGAAGACAGAGCGTGGTTTTTGTTCATCCTAGAATTCAGTTACTAGCGTTGTACTGCAAGAATCTCTTTTGGGGGCACTGCTGTTTGCAATTTTTATAAATGACCTGAATGAGGGCATCGAAAGATGGGTTAGTAAATTTGCAGATGACACTGAGGTTTGTGGAGTTGTGGATAGTGCTGAAGGATATTACAGGTTACACAGGGGCATGGATAAGCTGCAGAGGTAGCAAATACAGAGTTTAACGCAGAAAAGTGTGATGCGATTCACTTTGGAAGGAGCAACAGGAATAAAGAGCACTGGGCGAATGGGAAATTCTTAGTGTAGATGAGCAGAGAGATCTCGGTATTCATGTACACAGATCATTGAAAGTTTGATAGGAAAAAGTGAGGACTGCAGATGCTGGAGGTCAGAGCTGAAAATGTGTTGCTGGAAAAGTGAAGCATGTCAGGCAGCATCCAAGGAGCAGGGGAATCGATGTTTCGGGCATGAGCCGTTCTTCATTCCTGAAATGTCGATTCTCCTGCTCCTTGGATGCTGCCTGACCTGCTGCGCTTTTCCAGCAACACATTTTCAACCCAGTTTGATAGGGTGGTTAGGAAGGCTTATGGTGGGTCAATTTTTATTGGTAGAGAGATTGGGTTGAGGAGTCATGAGGTCATGCTGCAGCTGTACAAAACTCTGGTTTGGCAACAATTGGAGTATTGCATACAGTTGTGGTCACCGCATTAAAAAAAGGATGTGAAAACTTAAGGGTTCAAAGGAAATATACGAGGATGTTGCCTGGCATGGAGGGAAGGCCTTCTGAGGAAAGGATGAGGGACTTGTGGGTGTTTTCATTCGAGAGAAGAAGGTTGAGAGTTGCCTTAATTGAGACATACTAAGATAATCACAAGGTTAGATAGGGTGGACAGTGAGAGCCTTTTTCCTCAGATGCTGAGGGGACATAGGTTTAAATTGAGGGGTGATAGATATAGGAGAGATGTCAGAAGTATGTTCGTTACTCAGAGACTAGTAGGGGCATGGAATGCACAGCCTGCAACAGTAGCAGACTCGCCAACACTAAGGGCATTTAAATGGTCACAGGATAAATGTATAGGTGAAAATGGAATACTGTAGTATAGATGGGCTTCAGAACGGTTCCATAGGACGGTGCAACATCGAGGGTTAAAGGGCCTGTCTTGCGCTGTCATGGTCGATGTTCTGTGTTCTTGATATGACATTGCTCACTACCGCCCACTCCCGGACAATTAGGGAAAGACAACAAATAGCAGGCAAATCAAAGCTTGCCCCATCCCAGGAGAAATCAAACTAAATGACGTACAATTCAAATGATTAAACTGGTGAGGCTTAAATTCATCTCTTTGAAAGACTGGAGCCTTGGCCATGACATGGGTGAACCTGCATTTTCAAATTGCAAGATGGAGTGCCCTACGGATCAGGCACAAAATGAATGACACAAAGACCGAACAAACGGCTACCAAGGTGTGTCACCAAGCTGCAACTTTACGGGCGGCACGGTGGCACAGTGGTTAGCACTGCTGCCTTACAGCGCCAGAGACCTGGGTTCAATTCCCACCTCAGGCGACTCTCTGTGTGGAGTTTGCACATTCTCCCCATGTCTGCGTCGGTTTCCTCCCACAATCCAAAAATGTGCAGGTTAGGTGAATTGGCCATGCTAAATTACCCGTAGTGTTAGGTGTAGGGGTAAATGTAGGGGAATGGGTCTGGGTGGGTTATGCTTCGGCAGGTCGGTGTGGATTTGTTGTCCCAAAGGGCCTCTTTCCACGCTGTTACTAATCTAATCAATTTGTCAGGAAGAACTCAAGAGAAAGAGTGGGTGTAAGCAAGGGTCAGATGTCATTGAATGCACCATAACTGCACTAAAGCTGTTGGGATAGAGCAGGGCAATATTGTAAACAAGTACCGCAGTGGGCAAGAAAGGATGTTGAGCAACATAAATGCTTAAAATTGGGAATGGAAGTCGTATAAAAGAAATGGGAAAGGCCAATGGGATTTTGGAATGAACATTGAGAGTGAGGAGATGGAGGAGAGAGTGGCCAGGCCAGCTGCACTGAAGAATGGTTAGGTCTCAACTGGGATATGGTGTACAGTTATGTGCTTCCACTAGGGGCATTGCAGAATGGGATCGGGACAGAGGATCTAGGTTACAAGGAAATGCCAGAACAGGATCTCGAGGAGGGAGGAAGGGTATTCTGATAACAAAACGTCTTTATAAAATCGACACTGTTATTGTAGATTTACTGTCAATACCGACAAACAGAAAGGCAAAATGACACATTCTCTGGTCATACAACAGGAACAGGAAGGAGATCAGGAAAAATATTTTGATCTAGAAATTGGAATTTAGCAAGTGCTGGTAAACTGGGTCCTCCATTCAAAATGGGACTGAATTACTTCTTGGAATTTGAACAGGTCTGAAGCAAAAGAGCAAATTAGGATCAAATAGTCATTTGAGAATATTGAACTGGCCTGAAAAATGCTTGTTTTTTGGAATCTTTTCATTTTGCCCTCATCAGGATAATTGTAAAAGAACCAATCAAACGGAAAAAACGTGACATTGATATTGCATATGAGGAAAGTGCTGACAGGCTGAGGTGTTATCACCATGAACACACCAGTTTAAATATTGTTTCTCTTCGCTGTGGCATTTCTTGTAAATTATCCTGATGCATGCAAGGCAAAAAGCATCAATAAAATGTTTTGTTTTTCGAAACATTCAAATTAGGATCAGTTTGGAGAGAAAGAATGAAGATGGAAATGTATTAAGTTAACAATGAAAATTGGCCTAAATTCAGCAGAGACCAAGATAGTTTCACCTTAAACTTAAGAGAGGAATTACCAGGTGAAATTTAATAACTGGAATGATTTAACCACCTTCCACCAGTTAGATTGTTTGAATTGATCATCATTTATTTTGATCACTCCTGGGATGGGGAGGACATTGATCTGTCTGCTGTTTATTGCCCTTTCTTAACACTCCTGGAGAGGGCTATGGGTGAGCAATGAGTTTATCGAAGAGAAGCTGACAGTGGGACAAGATCATGTGCTGGGCCTGAGTCCAGCTGTCTCTCAGGAGAATGAGGTGTCTCACAAGGAAAAACTTGGGAGTGGTGGAAAGGCACAGGCAGACCGGCTAGGCTGCAGAGGGACATAACCAGTTTTGACGAATGAGCTGAAGTCCTTCCGAGCTGAGTGGCAGACTCTGGCTTTCAGGGCCGCACAGCTTACACTGTTACTGACCATAGCTCCGTGAGTGATGAGGCCTGCCCCAGGAGAATATGCACAGAAAGCTGCCTCCTGTGTGTCTGATGTGTCTGTGTGTCTCAGACGTGACTGAGCAGGCAGCAAGGGTTTCAGCAACAACAAAGGTGTTACTCTAGTGCCCCTCCCACTTTCACCCATCGACTTACAAACTCTTCTGGGGAAAGGGCTCACCACCTGGCAACGCCGGCTTCAATGTGTCCCACACCCCAACTCAAGACAACTGATCCCACTGCCCCCTGCCCCTATCATCTGTTTACCATCTCTCTCCTTCAGGCACTATCTCTGGTTGGGAAACATTTCTAGCCTCCCCAGGTGGTCTCATTCTCCAAGTGTGGGCTGGGATGGGGAAACAAGGCAGGCTATTGGACCGAGAGGTCTCAGCCTGGTCTCAGTGGGGAGCACTCTCCCCTCACACTCACAATGTAGCAGACTGGGTGGATGAGCCATTGGGAAACGCAGGGTTGCAGGGATAGTGCAGTGGTTTGGATCTGGGTGGAATGCTCTTCGGAGGATTGGTGTGAACTCACTGGGGTGAATGGCCTGCTTTGACATTGTATAGATTCCATCATTACATTATTCTATCACTGAAGCAAATTATCCAGGCTGAGAGTACATTGCAACACTGTCAGAGGGTCAGTCCTGAGGACGTGCCACGCTATTGAAGTGTCAGCACTGAGGGAGTGTTGCACTAATGGTGGGTAATTACTGAGGGAGTGCTGCATTGTCAGAGGGTGAGTACTGAGGGAATGCTGCAATATCAGAAAGTCAATACTGTGGGAGTGCTGCACTGTCAGATAGTTCATGATGAAGGAGTGATGCACTGCTGGTGTGTCAATACTGCGGGAGTGCAACACTGTCAGAGGTTCAGTTCTCATGGACCATCTTTCAGATGGGATGTTCTGATGTCTGCCCTATCAGCGGCCAGTAGAAGATGCCGTGACTCTATCAGAAGAGCAGAGTAGATCCCCATAAAATATCCCTTTTAAAAAAAACCTGGATGAGCATCTGAAATATCCAAACATTCAATACCTTGGGCCCAGCTCTGAAAAGTGGATGGAGAGTAGATTTAGTTTTGTCTTGGTGGGACAGACATGATCGGATGAGGGACCTCTTCTACACTGTATGATTCTCTGATTCTGTGAAACCTATGGCTGATGACCACATACTGTCCTCCCTCGGCTGATGAATCAATCTCTCCTCCATGTTGAACAGCACTTGGAGGAAGCTCTGAGGGTGGTGAGGGCACAGCATGTACTCTTGGTGGGGGACTTCAATGTCCACAATAAAAAGGAATTTAAAAAACATCGGATTTGTTGGGTATTGGATACAAATATTCAAAATGATACTTTTGCCAGTCCAACGCTCGCTTCTCCTGTGCCCTCACCCATGTGACCCTCCCGTCTCGCCTCAGCAAGAGCATCAGGAGATCAGAATGTGTGTAGAGTGTTGGAGACAGTCCACAGAGGAGACACAACTTTAAATAGAAGAGGGCTGAGCTGGCAGGACAAAGGTCATTGTCAGCAATGAATTTCAACTCTCTTCCTTCATGAGACTGGCCTCTGAGAGACTCTGAGGTTCAGGGGTTAAGGCAGGTTACTGTGACACGGCAGAGAGAGATTCACTCTGTTCCCAAACAGTGCTGTTCCTGTCAGTGTGGAGACTGTTTTATTTCTTATCTTATCCTGTCCCTGTACTGGGTGTTTTTGGTGGGCACAGTACAGAAAGAGCTTTACTCTGTATCTAACCCTATTCTGTTCCTGTCCAGGAGACTGTTTGTTGGGGACAATGTTGACTTGTAATAACAAGCATAATCTTTCAAAGGTATTGAAGACTGTCAGCTGTACAAAAGTAATGTGAACCTCAGAAGTCTCTGCTTCAGTAAACCAGATCTCCTTCCTGCTTAGCTGCCAGTTCCACCTTAAGGTTTTGCCACTTTTTGAAGGGACAGGATTCTCATGTTATTGCGAAAATCTCCACCAGTGTTTTCCTCAAGCTCCATTATAGATATGAATTTGTGCAGCTTCCTTTGTCTGGACTATTAATTGCAGTCTGTTTTCTGTCAATGTCAATCTGAAAATGGGAATAAAGATGAAAAAGATTCAGTCTCTATCTCAGTCTCTGTCTCGTGTGTGCTTTGAAAATGGCCCGAGCTGAAGCTTAAGGGAAAGGTGTGTGAAGTGACACCCTCCACCACCAGGGCACGGAAAACGAGGGAGAGAATAGAGAGGGCAATGGGGTCCCGGTGGCAGGAGGGCAATACTACAGTTAGGGACAGAAGGGGCACGTTCAGCAGGAATGCAGGCCCCTGAGAAAATTTTCGTTTGTAAATGGAATTAACATTTCTTTATTGAGTTAAAGTGACTCAGATTAAACACCAGTGAATGGATAAATCCACAACAACCCCCACACAGAGTGTTTGGATTGGAGGCTGAGTTGAAAGTATTTTTGACACATCAGGGAGATTTTGTTCTTTGTTCCAGAAGGAACTTATAAGCCTCAGGTCCAGGCAGTCCAATTCCATATGTAGGAAGGGTCAGGAGGGTATGACTATGAAGATGGCAGGTAAGGATTTGGAGAGCACTGTAGGACAGGAAAACCCCTCACTTTTGCTGTAGTTGTGGGTATGCTCGCCAAGCTGGGAAGTTGATTTGCAGACATTTTGTCCTCTGTCTCGGTGACAGCTTCAGAGCTTTGGAGCTTCCTGTGAAGCGCTGTTGTGTTGTGTCTTCTGGAATTTATTTGGTTCCATTCCTGCTGTTTCCAGTTCCTGGTTCCTGATGTTCGTTGCAGTGGTCAGTGTACTGGGTCTAGGTCAATGTGTTTATTGATGGAGCCCATGGATAAGTGTCACGCCTCTAGAAACTCTCTGGCTGCCCTCTGCTGAGCTTGTCCTATGTTCATAGTGTTGGCCCAATCGAATTTGTGGTCCATGTCATCTGTGTGTACAGCTACTTGGGACTGCTGCTCATGGGGTTTAGTGGCTCATTGGTGCTCATGGATGTGGATGGCTCGGTGTCTGCCTGTTTGTCCGAGGTGTTTCGTGCAAACGTTGCATGGAATCTTGTAAACTACATCTGTCTTTCACACGGTGAGTATTGGGCCTTTTGTTCTTGTGAGTTGTTGTCTGAGTATGGCTGTCAGTTTTTGGGCAGTTTATGAGTGGTTGGAGAAGTCTAGCTGTCAGTTCTGTGATGTTTGTATATAAGATAGCGTGGCTCGTGAGTTAGGTCGTGGCATGTCCTCATCGCGTTGTTTGCCTGTTAGGCATCTGTGGATGAAGTTGCTGGAATATCCGTTT